>NC_091470.1:212764562-214182062 GCF_036971445.1 Narcine bancroftii
TCAGCCTTCGCTCATGGCGGACGGCCTCATCCCACGGAAGGATCAACGGAAGCGGCCCTCCATGTCGGCCCGGGACCGGAGCAGGCCTCGCACCACAGCTCGCGTCGGGCCGGCTCTCCCACCCCGGCCCCGGGCACCCCTCCCTCACTGTGCAGACACGACGGCGACAGGCCGGGCCCCGATTCCACCCCCCTCCCTTCCCCACCCCACCCCACCCCACTGGTTCTCCCCCCCCCCCCCCCCCCACCCCTCCTGGACACTCCACCGGCCTGTCGCACGCTCGGCTCCGTTCTCCCCGGCTCGGCCCGCAGCCTCCCCTCCCCCCTCACGGCCGCGCGGGGTCACAGGGCAGCAGACGTGACGTCACGGACAGGCAGGCGGGAGGTAGGCGCGAGGAGCCGCCGCCTCTTCCTGCTCCCCTTGCCCCACCCTCCCCTTCCTTGCCCCACCCTCCCCTTCCTTGCCCCACCCTCCCCTTCCTTGCCCCACCCTGCCCCCTACCTCCCCTCTCCTCCCTCCCTGCCCCCTACCTCCCCTCTCCTCCCTCCCTGCCCCCTACCTCCCCTCTCCTCCCTGCCCCCTACCTCCCCTCTCCTCCCTCCCTCCTTTCCTCTCCTCCCCATCCTCTTTTCTGTCCCTTATATACTACCCTCCCAGATCCCGTTCTCCTCCTCCACACCTTCTCACCCCTTTCCCTCCCCACCTCTTCTCCATTCCTTTCCTCCCTGCCATCTCACCCCTTCTCCCCAACCTCTTCCCAACCCGCTTCACCTCCTCTCCCCTTCCACACTTCCCTCGTCATCTCTACTCCCCTTCCCCACTTTCTCCCCTACCCCCTCCATCCCCCTGACCACCCCATTACCCTCCCTCCTCCTTCCTTCCCTCCCCTTCCCTTCCTCCTTCCCTCCTCTTCCTTCCTCTTCCCTTCCTCTTCCCTCCCCACCACCCTTCCTCCTTCCCTCTTGTAGAGCTCGTCGAAAGAATCAAAGACGTTGATCCAAACCAAGGCTTTTATTAGCAAAAAACAGGAGCCCGTCACAGGTGTCCAACCAGTCTGGAATGATCTGACCTGGCTAGGGACACAACCCTTTAAAGCCCAGACAGTAGGTGTGGCTAAGCTCTCAGCCAATCGCTGGAAGCACTATATACACTATCTTTCTTTTTTCTTTGGCTTGGCTTCGCGGACGAAGATTTATGGAGGGGGTAAAAAAGTCCACGTCAGCTGCAGGCTCGTTTGTGGCTGACCAGTCCGATGCGGGACAGGCAGACACGATTGCAGCGGTTGCAAGGGAAAATTGGTTGGTTGGGGTTGGGTGTTGGGTTTTTCCTCCTTTGCCTTTTGTCAGTGAGGTGGGCTCTGCGGTCTTCTTCAAAGGAGGCTGCTGCCCGCCAAACTGTGAGGCGCCAAGATGCACGGTTTGAGGCGTTATCAGCCCACTGGCGGTGGTCAATGTGGCAGGCACCAAGAGATTTCTTTAGGCAGTCCTTGTACCTTTTCTTTGGTGCACCTCTGTCACGGTGGCCAGTGGAGAGCTCGCCATATAATACGATCTTGGGAAGGCGATGGTCCTCCATTCTGGAGACGTGACCCCATCCAGCGCAGCTGGATCTTCAGCAGCGTGGACTCGATGCTGTCGACCTCTGCCATCTCGAGTACCTCGACGTTAGGGGTGTGAGCGCTCCAATGGATGTTGAGGATGGAGCGGAGACAACGCTGGTGGAAGCGTTCTAGGAGCCGTAGGTGGTGCCGGTAGAGGACCCATGATTCGGAGCCGAACAGGAGTGTGGGTATGACAACGGCTCTGTATACGCTTATCTTTGTGAGGTTTTTCAGTTGGTTGTTTTTCCAGACTCTTTTGTGTAGTCTTCCAAAGGCGCTATTTGCCTTGGCGAGTCTGTTGTCTATCTCATTGTCGATCCTTGCATCTGATGAAATGGTGCAGCCGAGATAGGTAAACTGGTTGACCGTTTTGAGTTTTGTGTGCCCGATGGAGATGTGGGGGGGCTGGTAGTCATGGTGGGGAGCTGGCTGATGGAGGACCTCAGTTTTCTTCAGGCTGACTTCCAGGCCAAACATTTTGGCAGTTTCCGCAAAGCAGGACGTCAAGCGCTGAAGAGCTGGCTCTGAATGGGCAACTAAAGCGGCATCATCTGCAAAGAGTAGTTCACGGACAAGTTTCTCTTGTGTCTTGGTGTGAGCTTGCAGGCGCCTCAGATTGAAGAGACTGCCATCCGTGCGGTACCGGATGTAAACAGCGTCTTCATTGTTGGGGTCTTTCATGGCTTGGTTCAGCATCATGCTGAAGAAGATTGAAAAGAGGGTTGGTGCGAGAACACAGCCTTGCTTCACGCCATTGTTAATGGAGAAGGGTTCAGAGAGCTCATTCCTGTATCTGACCCGACCTTGTTGGTTTTCGTGCAGTTGGATAATCATGTTGAGGAACTTTGGGGGACATCCGATGCGCTCTAGTATTTGCCAAAGCCCTTTCCTGCTCACGGTGTCGAAGGCTTTGGTGAGGTCAACAAAGGTGATGTAGAGTCCTTTGTTTTGTTCTCTGCACTTTTCTTGGAGCTGTCTGAGGGCAAAGACCATGTCCAAAGCCCGCTGCGCAGCTCAGACGGCAAAGTCCTCCTCAGCGACAAGATCTCCATCCTCAACCGATGGTCAGAACACTTCCAATCTCTTTTCAGTACCAACCGCTCAGTCCAAGATTCCGCCCTGCTCCAGCTCCCTCAACAGCCCCTAAGGCTAGAGCTGGATGAGGTTCCCACCCTGGATGAGACATATAAGGCAATCGAACAACTGAAAAGTGGCAAAGCAGCAGGTATGGATGGAATCCCCCCAGAAGTCTGGAAGGCTGGCGGCAAAACTCTGCATGCCAAACTGCATGAGTTTTTCAAGCTTTGTTGGGACCAAGGTAAACTGCCTCAGGATCTTCGTGATGCCACCATCATCACCCTGTACAAAAACAAAGGCGAGAAATCAGACTGCTCAAACTACAGGGGAATCACGTTGCTCTCCATTGCAGGCAAAATCTTCGCTAGGATTCTACTAAATAGAAATATAATAATATATACACTATATACATTGGTGATAGATCTGTACTATCACATTCACCCCTTCTTGGAGAACTGACCCTGGAAAAAAAAACAAAAAAACGAGGGAAAGAATGAAAGGAAGGGGTAGGTCAAGGACTGTAGCGGTCAGGGGATCTGACCATCCGGCGTGACCGCCGTGGAGCCGGGATTGGGGTCGCTGGAGTGGTGTCGCCAGCGGGCTTGTCGGGTGCGACCGCTCCTTTGCTCAATTCCCCAGTCGTGTTGTCGGCAGGGTGGCCCGGGTCGTTGGGGTGCTGTTGGTCCTTCTGTTGCGGCACGGGGCCTGGGGAATAAAGAGTTGGGGAAGGTTGGGTTGGGGGGGTTTGCTGGGTCTACCGCGTCCTGAACTAGGTCCCGCACCGAAACAGTGTCCTCTCGCCCGTCTGGGAACTCAACGTAGGCGTAATGTTGGTTCGCGTGGAGTAGAGTCACTCGGTCGACCAAGGGGTCGTTCTTTGAGTGCCGGACGTGGCGTCGCAAAAGGACGGGGCCAAGGACGGTGAGCCATGCCGGTACAGTGGTTCCTGATTCGGATTTCCTCGGGAAAAGGAACATCCTTTCATGGGGGGTGGCATTTGTTGCGGTACATAGGAGGGAGCGGATGGAGTGTAAGGCACTAGTGAGAACCTTCTGCCATTGAGAGGTGGGGAGACCTTGAGACTGGAGAGCCAGTGTAACCGCTTTCCATATGGTGGCATTCTTCCTCTTGACCTGGCCGTTACCACGTGGGTTATAGCTGGTGGTCCTGCTTGAAGCAATACCACACTCCAGAAGGTACTGTTGCAGCTCTGCGCTCATGAATGAGGACCCCCTATCACTGTAGATGGAATTGGGGTACCCGAAAATGGCGAAAATACTATGAAAGGCCTGTATCACTGAGGTGGCAGTGGTGTCTGGGCAGGGCACAGCGAACGGGAAGCGGGAGTACTCGTCGATGGCTGTAAGGATGTAGTTATTACGGTTGGTCGACGGTAGGGGCCCCTTAAAGTCTACGCTAAGATGCTCGAAGGGGCGGGTGGCTTTGATAACGTGGGAGTTATCCAGACGGAAGAAGTGGGGCTTGCAATCAGCGCACACCGAACAGGCTTGGGTCATGGAGCGGATCTCCTCGACTATGTAGGGTAGGTTGCGCGCCTTCACAAGGTGGGCAAACCTAGTGACCCTTTGATGACAGAGCGCCTCATGGAGTTTTTGTAGTCTGTCCATCTGTATGCTGGCGCACGTCCCCCTGGAGAGCGCGTCAGGCGGGTCGTTGAGCTTACCAGGCTGGTACAGGATGTCATAGTTAAAGGTGGAGAGTTCGATTCTCCATCTGGCGATTTTGTCGTTTTTTTATCTTACCACGCTGGGTGTTGCTGAACATGAAGGAGACCACGCGTTGATCGGTCAACAGTATAAAGCGCCTCCCAGCGAGGTAATGTCTCCAACAATGCACCGCTTCAACTATGGCCTGGGCCTCCTTCTCGATCGAGGAGTGTCTACTCTCTGGACCCTGGAGGGTTCTGGAGAAGAAGGCTACAGGCCGACCGGCCTGGTTCAAGGTGGCTGCCAGGGCGAAGTCGGATGCATTGCTCTCGACTTTAAACAGGACAGATTCATCGATCGCGTGCAGCATCGCAGCAGCGATGTTGGATTTGATTCGATCGAAAGCCGCTTTGGCTTTGGTCGAGAGGGGAAAGTAGGTGGTCTTGATAAGAGGACGCGCCTTATCGGCGTAGTGTGGAACCCATTGGGCGTAATATGAGAAAAGGCCCAGGTAGCGTTTGAGCGCTTTCTGGGTATGGGGGGGGGAGGTAAGTCCATTAGGGGACGCATGCGGTCAGGATCTGGCATGACTATCCCGTTCTCCACCACGCAACCTAGAATCGCGAGTCGTGTGGTCCAGAAGACACACTTGTCCAAATTGTAAGTCAGGTTCAGCCGACGGGCAGTTTGAAGAAATTTGTCTAGGTTGGCGTCATGGTCCTGCATGTCATGGCCGCATATGGTGATATTGTCCAGATACGGGAAGGTAGCGGTTAGCCCGTTCTGGTCCACCATCCGGTCCATTTCCCGCTGGAAGACCGCGACACCATTCGTGACCCCGAATGGTACCCTGAGAAATTGATACAGCTGCCCATTCGCTTCAAAGGCCGTGAATGGTCGGTCCTCACAGCGGATCGGGAGCTTTTGGTAGGCCGAACGTAGGTCAATGGTGGAGAATATGCGGTATTGGCGATCGGGTTCACCACATCCGTGATGCGTGGCAGGGGATACGCATCCAGGAGCGTGAAGCGGTTAAAATCTGGCTATAGTCGACCACCATCCGTAGCTTTTCCCCGTTCTTGACAACCACCACCTGGGCTCTCCAGGGGCTTGAACTGGGTTCAATGATACCCTCATCCAGCAATCTACACACCTCACTCCTAATGAATTGCCTGTTTTCGTAACTATATTGCCGACTTTTGGTGGCCACAGGCTTCCAGCCAGGGGTGAGGTTTGCGAAGAGTTCCGGCGGTGCAATCCGGAGTGTGGAAAGGCCGCAGGATTGGCCCCGGGTCATGGGGGCGGGTTGCTCGGGTGCTTTGGGGGTGGGGCGATGGCAGACCGAGAGGGGGGCATGGGGTCCCCCAAAGTGTAGGGACACCGTTCGGAACTGACACTGAAAGTCTAATCTCAGCAACACGGGGGCGCACAATTGGGGAAGGACAAATAATTTGAAGTGGGTGACCGTTACGCCCTGTACTTCCAGCGTGGCAATGCAATACCACTTTATCCCGGTTGAGTGCAACCTCACCGCTAATGAGATCCTCTGGGTAGTGGAGATAATGTCAAGTCCCCAACGGAGGGTCAGATCTGGCCGGATAAAACTGTCAGTTGACCCAGAATCAGATAAGCAATTGGTGAAGTGTCCATGCACTTTAATCAGTTCCATTGCTTTAGTGAGGGGGATGAGAGCATTGCTGGTTTAGTGTTATAGAAGCAGCCACTGATCCAGTTGACGGGAGTTCCGAGTGATGATGTCACGCAACGGGATGACGTCATAGACGTAGTCAGCGCTGGAGGAGCAGGTTGGAGGACCTCCCAGAAGTGCTGTTGTGGCGGCGTCGGCGGATGAAAGGTAAGTAGTGGGGTTTGTAGTTGCTCGCGGTTGGCGATGGGTAGGTAGTCGGTCGCGGCGGTCGGGCCCCGGCGGTTGTCAGCAATGGACGCTAGGGTGAGTACCTGGTTGGCCGCGGCGGGTCCCTAGTCGGTCGTGGTGGCCGCACCGGCGGCGGAGTAGGCGGCGGCAGCAAGGGAGCGGGCAGCAGCAGTGGTAGCGTTGGCCGCGGCGGGTCCCCAGTCGGTCATGGTGGCCCCATTGGCGGCGGCGGCGTAGGCAGCGGCAGACGGGGAGCGGGCAGCAGCCGCAGTAGCTTTGGCCCCGGGGGTGGCTGTGGCGGCGGCAGCAGCAGCAGTGGTAGCGTCGGCCGGGGGTGGCTGTGGCGGCAGCAGCAGCGGTTGCCACAGTCAGGACCGAGGCCGGATCGAGTGTTCCACATGGGGGCGAGAGGCGGGCCAACACCATGGTTGCGAGGGTGGGCTGCCCCTTCCAGGTTCGGTGTCTCCGTGACATCAAGCATTGACGTGCAGGGGAGCCCTCGCTCTCATTGGGCGAGAGCTCTGGGGAAGAAGAGTTTGAATGGGATAGTGGCGGTTGGGTTTCACACGAGGCACTGTGTTTGCCGGCGGCCATTTTAGACCTACAGACTGCAGCAAAGTGGCCGTTTTTAAGGCACTTCTGGCACCTGGCTTTTCTTGCTGGGCACTGGGACCTGCTGTGCTTGTCCCTCCTGCAGAAATAACATTTTGGGTTCGCAGGGGGCAGTGTAGCAGCAGCCGACAGGCCATCAGTATCTTGGGGGGTGGTAGGGTAGAAGGAATGGCACTCTACTCACATCAGAACGTGGGGTTCAGTCCCTAGAGAACTCGTTGGACTTTAAGGCTCCATCCTCCATTGTGATCGCAATCCAGGCCACGTCCTCTAGTTTTTCTACCCCTTGCTCGAGCAAGCGCAGCCTCACTTCGTGATGCCACATAGGCATCCCGGACGAGGTCGCTAGTGATCTCGGCAGCAGTTTTGTCCACACAGTTACAGTCCTTGCCCAACACCTTTAATACTTGTAAATATGCCCTGCTGGACTCGCCGGGCCGTTGCTTCGCCGTAGCAAGCACGAGCCAGGCATGAACTCTGTTTACCGGTGGATCATACAATTCTTTCAGTACCTTTATAGCTGCAGTGTAAGTGGTCTCATCCTGGATGTTCTCGTAGACTCTCAAGGACACCATAGACAGCAATGCTGTTAGACGCTGGTTATCCTCATCCACCCGAATGAATCTCAGGAAGTTTTCAAAGTTCAGCAGCCAAAACTTAAAGGCTTTGAAGGCTGTAGCTGACTGTGGGTCGATATCAAGTTTTTCTGGCCGAGTCAAACGCTCCATCCCTTTCAAAAAAAATTCTTTTTTATTTTTACTAATAAAATTGTAGAGCTCGTCGAAAGAATCAAAGACTTGTTGATCCAAACCAAGGTTTTTATTAGCAAAAGACAGGAGCTCTTCACAGGTGGCTGACCAGTCCGGAATAATCCGACCTGGCTAGGGACACAACCCTTTAAGGCCCAGACAGTAGGCGTGGCTAAGCTCTCAGCCAATCGCTGTAAGCACTGTCTAGATACTGTAACTATATACACTATATACATTGGTGATAGATCTGTACTATCACACCTCTCCCTCCACCCTTCCTTCCCTCCTCATTCTCTCCCCTTCCTGTCCTCCCCTTTCTCTCCTCTCCCCCTCCTTCGACCAATCCCTCCTCCCTCTACCCTCTCTTTTCCCTTTCCTCTCCTGACTACTAAGTGAGATGTCAGCAGATGCTCTATGTCCTCACAGAATGGAGGCAGTGATGAGAATGATATCCCCCACCCTATCCTTGCAGAGTAAGGTACTTTCATCCCAGCTTATTCAGATTTTCTTGCTCCCTGAATTATTAATTTCTTTTTTCTAAGAGTGAATTTTTTAAAGTCAGAACTTCTGAATTATTCTGAACTTTTAAAATTAGTTGGTACTACCAGAAAGTCTGTCTGTACTACTGACAAGTCACTTTTTTCACTACCAACTGCAACTGCGAATATTTATTTATCTATCCTTTGATATTATCTCCTTTTCTGTCTGGGAATTTGAGGTCATTTAAACATTTGCTTTGTGGTGTATCATATGCACAGTTTTGGCTGCAGCAAGTGACAATTTCAATGCATCCTTGTACTTGTGTATCTGACAATAATAATATACCATATGGGGGACAGAAGGCAATTTTGTGTAATAATGTATGTTCTGTGTAATAAATTACATGGCAATAAAGGAATCTTGAATCTTCAAACTCGCTCAGAACATTGTATCCCTACAGCCAGTCTCGAGCAAGTCTCCAGCAGTCCGCAGCCTGCTGGTGCAAATCCTTTGACCACAGTCTCCAGCAGCCTGCGTGGGTACCTCGTCTTGAGTCACCAACAGTCTGCCTGTGTGTTCTTCAGCCGCTGAGCCCCTCACTGTTCCGCCAACGTGGTCACCATCCTGTGGGTCATCTTCTCTACTTCTTCCCAAACGGGGTTGTTCCTGTTTTAACCTGGCATGTGACATCTGGGGTACAAGCAGGCAAGTCTCATCCCCAGCAGTTGTGGTCAACAATAGTCTGCAGGACAATGGAGTGCCATCCTTTTTGATTGTAGTAGGATGCTGGATCATCCTGTGAGGCAATGATGGGAATATGTGTGACATCGATGGCACCAGCACACATTGGATAACCACCTCTTCTTTCAAACACCTCCATAGTCTCCAGAAGATAGCCTCCAGTCAGCAGCCCTATGAAACATGGCATGAGGTACCTTTTCACGACTGCGGTCACCTGCCTCACCACCGTGAATACAGTGGAGATACCAACACCACTGATGGAACAATACTCTCCGGGAGTGGCACACCAGCACAAGGCGAGTGCAATTCTGACCCGCGGTTCTAGAAGTCTTTGGCATTTTGTGTTCTTACGGCTCAGGTGTGGCCCCAATATCCCAGGAATGAACTCGAATGTAGTACAAGACAGTCGTAGATTCTCACATCACTTGGCATCATTGCGTTTTTTAAATACTTGATTCCAGAATACGGGTCCCTGAGATCTCTCCCTCTTCCACATCCTTCTGCTGTTATTCACCCATTCAGGATACTTCATTTTCACCAAGCACTTTTTACAGAGTACGCTCAGCTCAGCCACACTCTCCTCCTCAACAGATCACAGGTTATACACAAGATATTAAAATTCTGCCACCTGAGTTTAGGAGTTCCCTGCCTTTCGGAACCAGTCACACTTTGCATCAACTTTCAGATATGGAGGCTGATAAGGCCTGACTGTGTGGTGATGGATTCAGACATCATCAGGATGTCCATTGTACATAATGAGATGACATCACTTCCGTTATTTGCATGGTGCGACATGCAGACGCCTGATTGAAGGTAGAACAGACCAAATCCTGGGAATAGACCCTTGCAAGTGTGAAGTCTTCAGTGTCCCAGTTAGGTGGTCTAGTGTGAAATGCCAAACGCCCATTCCTATCCCAGGAGACTGAACAGCCAATTTAGTGACATGCAAGTGTAAAAGGGGCTAGAGTTTAGTACTTACCAAAAAGAACAATCTCTGCTTACAAAAAAAGACCACCTCCCTGACACCTTGCTGCCACCAGTCCCCAACACCTCCCTGTTGCCACCGCTGGTCCTGACATCTCCTCACCACAGGGTAATAAATATAAAAGGAAGTGAAAGAATATTCGCGGTAGGCCATCATACCAACACCTTGGCAAATGTGGGCAACTTCCCATATCTCAGAAACTATTTCACAGCTAAAATTCTAAGCAATGATTCAATTCAGTGTGAATATGTAGGTACAACCTAAGGTTTATTAAGGGAAAGGATGCTTGAAGATCAAAATTTGGAACTTGGGTCAAAACACATTGTCTCCTTTTAAATTAAAATTAAAATTGTATTTTTTTTCATATAGGAGAACATGACAAGGATGCCTTTTTGCTTTCTGATATAGTACTGGAACCCCTTGCTGTTGCCTCCGACAATGAAGAGAATTTAAAGGAATAACTACAAATGGAGTTGAACATAAAGTATCTCTTTACGCAGATGATCTATTGCTCTTTATTTCAAATCCAGAGGTTTCTACACCAAATATATTAGCTTAGCCCAATTTGACCAGTTTTCAGGTTATAAATTAAATATGTACAAGAGTGAACTATAACCATAAAGGGATTTTTTTTAAAGTATCCTAATTTTCCCTTCAAATTAGCGAAAGACCAATTTTTTTACGAAAAGTTACGAAAATTTATTTAAGGAAAATTTCTTAGTGTTACTTAATCAGATTGAATTATATTTATCAGGATTGTCACCACTATTTATTACAATGATTGGACGTATCAATTCGAATAAAATGAACATTTACCTAGATTTCTGTACTTTTTTAAAGCTCTACCAATTTTCATTCCCAAATCTTTCTTTAACTCATTAGATTTGGTTATTTCCTCATATATATGGCAGGGAAAACAACCACGTATAAATAAAGCCCATCTTCAAAAAACGAATAGGAACGGGTGATTATCACTTCCAAATTTTCAATGTTATTATTGGGCAATTTATATAGGTAATTTACTTTTATTATTACATTTTGATAAATTAGTCAATCACGCTTCTTGGGTGAACTGAAGTTTACTAAATAATCATCTATTTTGACAATTTTAGGTTCTATTTTGACAATTTTAGGTTCCATTTTACCCTTTACCTTTTCTAAATTGACACATAATCCAATAATGAAAAATAAATTGAAAATATGGGTTCAATTTAGGAATTATTTTGGTTATAACAGTTTTTCTCTTGCCAGTCCCATTATAGATAACCATCTTTTTTCAGCCGTCTGTGTTAGATGCAGGCTTTAAGGAATAGTACAGATTAGATATCACAGGTTATAAAGATCTTTTTATTTGAAATAACTTTGCTAAATAACTATCGCTAAATATAATCTTTCTAATAGACATTTCTTTAGATCATGCATTTTGTTCAGTCAAAATTAAATGATTTTCCTTACATCATACATTCAAATATTCCTGATGCATTTTTTAAATTTACAGTTTGTTCAGAGTGGATTTATAACAATTTATTGGATTTAAGATCAGCTTCAATGACTGGGATAAAGAATGATTTGGAACGTAATCTCAATATAACATTTTCAGATGAAGACTGGTACTCTGCTCTTAGTTTGATCAATGATTCCTCATTTTGTGCAAGGCATCATTTATCATAATGTAAAGTGGAACACAGAACATGTTCGTCCAAACTTAAATTATATCGTTTTCATGCAGATGTTGATCCATTATGCGAGAAGTGCAAAATATTTGAAGCGTCATTGATCCATGCACTTTTGGATTTTGGGAAAACATTTTTCAATCCTTATCAATGATTTTTAAGATCAAAATTGACCCATGCCCTTTAATTGCCTTGTTTGGTGTTTCTCGTGAACTGGATATAGTTGTGTCTGCGGCTCAAGAGTAAGTTTTAGCTTTTAACATATTGATAGCCAGATGTGCAATTTTAAGGAAATGGAAAAATGAATCTTCACCAACTCGTACGCAGTAGGCACATGATGTAATGTCATATTTAAGTTTAGAGAAAATTAGAAACAACCTTATAGATAGTAAGTTACAATTTGGAAAGATGTGGGGCCCATTCATAGATACCATCGTGATTGGCATCAGATCATTCGGATGATCTGGTGATTCTCTGCCTGGTTTCTGAAGGTTGCTATTTGATCCATATCTTTACATTTTTTTCCACAAGGTAATATTGATTGGGGGCAGGGGGGTTGATTAGATTCAGTTTTTGTTTATTTTTGTTTCCTTTTTTACTTTTTATTCCTTTTTTAGATTAACCGATTATATATGGGTTTAATTATGGCTGTCCTAGATAATATCACATTAGGCAGATATTACTCGTGTTGTGATCAAGCATTGGTATAACCATGTAACAATTACAGCACAGAAACAGGCCAGTTTGGCCCTTTTAGTCCATGTTGAACACCTCCCACCTCGTCCCAATGACCTGCACACATCCCATAACCTTCCATACCTCTTGTCCATACACTTATCCAACTGTTCCTTAAATATTAAAATCGAGCCTGCATCTACCATTTTGGCCGCAAGCACATTCCACACTCCCACCACCCTCTGAGTGAAGAAATTTCTCCTCATCTTTCCCCTATACTTTTCCCCCTTCAATCTCAATCCGTCCTCTTGTTTGAATCTCCCCCACTCTCAATGGAAAAAGCCTATCCACATTTACTCTATCTGTCCCCTCATAATTTTAAATACCTCTTATCAAATCTCCCCTCATTCTTCTATGCTTCAGGGAGTAAAGTCCTAGCCTGTTTAACCTTTCCCTGTAACTCAAACCCTAAAACCCAGGCAACATTCCCTGCACTCTCCATTTTGTTGAAATCTTTCCTATAATTTGGTGATCAAAACTGCACATAATATTCCAAACTTGGCCTTACAAATGCCTTGTACAATTTCAACATGGCATCCAACTCCTGTACTTAATATCCTATCAACATGTGACTCCATTTTCAGGGAATTATGACCAGATTTCTTAAATCCCTTTGTCCTACTGCACTCCTCAATTGTCTCCCATTTAATGTGTATGACCTTTGCTGACTAGTTCTACCAAAATGTAACACCTCAGTATTAAACTCTCTGCCATCTTTCACCCACTCTTCTAACTGGCCTATATCACCCTGCAAGCTTTGAAAACATTCCTCACTGTCCACAACACCATTAATCTTCATATCATCTGCATACTTACTAATCCAGATCGTTAATATATATGACAAACATCAATGGACCCAGTGCTGATCCCTGAAGCACTTGACTCATCACCGGCCTCCAATTTGACAAACAATTTTCCACTACCACTCTCTGGCATCTCCCAACCAACCATTAATTTAAAAAAAAAAATTATTTTTCACACTATGAACCATATTAACCAAAATACACACAACATTTCACTCTTGAATATACACAGTGTCATTTTCTCCCCTTTTTCTCCCTCCCTTCCCTCCCTCCTTCCCACCCCCTCCTCACCCACTAAACGTTCAACATATACAATATAATAAACCCATTAAACAATGCCATCACACAATGAAAATAAACAAGAAAATTGTGTCATCTACTTTTACACACTGGGTCAGTTCATTTCGTCTTCTCATTCTGTCATTTTAGGGGGTGGAGATCTGCGGTAGGCCCTCTCTGTTGTGTTCCATGTACGGTTCCCACATTTGTTCGAATACTGTGACTTTATTTTTTAAATTATTTGTTATTTTTTCCAATGGAATACATTTATTCATTTCCATGTACCATTGCTGTACTCTCAGGCTCTCTTCTGATTTCCAAGTTGACATTAGACATTTTTTTGCTACAGCTAAGGCTATCATAATAATTCTTTTTTGTGCTTCATCCAAATCAAGGCTTTGTTCTTCTTATATTACTTAGAAGAAAGATCTCTGGATTTTTTGGTATGTTGCTTTTTGTGATTTTATTTAATACCTGATTTAGATCTTCCCAAACTTTTTCACTTTCTCACATGCCCAAATTGCATGTACTGTTGCTCCCGTTTCCTTCTTACAGCGAAAACATCTATCTGATTCTGTTGGGTCCCATTTATTTAACTTTTGATATATAGCCTGTGTAATCAATTATATTATATCATGCGTAACCTCGTGTTTATTGTATTTCTCATAGTTCTGGAGCATAGCTTTTCCCATTTTTCATTCTTTATCTTTATGTTTAGATCTTGTTCCCACTTTTGTTTGGGTTTACAGCTTATTTCATCGTTCTCTTTCTCTTGTAGCTTGATGTACATGTTTATTATAAATCTTTTAATTATCATTGTGTCTGTAATCACATATTCAAAGCTGCTTCCTTCTGGTAACCTCAGCCTGCTTCCCAATTTGTCCTTTAAGTAGGTTTTCAGTTGATGGTATGCAAACATTGTACATGAGTTATACCATATTTTTACTTCATTTGTTCAAAAGATAATAAATTATTTCCCAAAAAACACTTTTCTATTCTTTTGATCCCTTTTCTCTCCCATTCTCCAAAGGAAAGGTTATCTATTGTGAAAGGGATTAGTTGATTTTTCATCAATAATAATTTTGGTAGTTGGTAATTTGTTTTTTTCCTTTCTACGTGAATCTTCTTCCAAATGTTGAGCAGATGGTGCAGTAGTGGTGAACTCCTATGTTGAACCAGATTTTCATCCCACTTATATAGTATATGTTCTGGTACCTTCTCCCCTATTTTATCTAGCTCTAATCTGGTCCAATCTATTTTTCCCTTGTTCAATAAAAATCTGATAGATATCTTAATTGTGCTGCTCTATAATAATTTTTAAAGTTTGATAGCTGTAAGCCCCCTTGTTTGTACCATTCTGTTAATTTATCTAGTGCTATTTTCAGTTTCCCCCCTTTCCATAAGAATTTCCTTCTTATTTTCTTTAGCTCATTGAAGAATTTCTCTGTTAAGGGAATTGGTAACGATTGAAATAGGTATTGTATCCTTGGGAAGATATTCATTTTAATGCAATTTACCCTTCCTGTCAGTGTTAGTGGTAAATCTTTCCAATGTTCTAAGTCATCTTGTAATTTCTTCATTAATGGCTGATAATTTAATTTATATAGATGGCCTAGATTATTATCTAGTCTAATACCTAGGTATCGGATTGCTTGTGTTTGCCATTTAAATGGTGATTCTTTCTTAAACTTTGTGAAATCCACATTATTCATTGGCACCACTTCACTTTTATTTGCGTTGATCTTGTACTCTGATATTTCTCAATATTCCTTCAATTTCTTATGTAATTCTTTTATTGATAATTCTGGTTTGTTAAGATGTCATCTGCAAATAGACTGATTTTATATTCCTTCTCTTTTATTTTTATCCCTTTTATTTTATTTTCTGTTCTTATCAGTTCTGCCAAGGGTTCTATAGCTAAAGTGAACAGTGAGGGAGATTAATGGACATCCCTGCATAGTTGACCTGCTTAATTTAAATTGGTTTGATATATATCCATTTACTGTCACCTTCGCCAATGGTCCCTTATATAATGCTTTAATCCAATTAAAATATTTCTCTAGTAGGTTGAACCTCTGTAGTACTTTGAATAAATAATTCCATTTTACCCTGTCAAAAGCTTTCTCTGTGTCTAAAGCAACCGCCACTGTTGGCGTCTTATCTCCTTGTACTGCATGGATTAAGTTAATGAACTTACAGATATTGTCTGTTCCTCTTTACTTAATAAATTCAGTTTGATCTAGTTTTACTATTTTTGGTACACAGTCGGCCAATCTGTTTGCTAATAGTTTTGCTATTATCTTATAATCTGAGTTAAATAGAGATATTGGTCTATATGATGCTGGTTTCAGTGGATCTGTCCCTGTCTTTGGTATTACTATAATTATTTCTGTTTTACATGAATCTGGCATGTTTTGTGTTTCTTCAATCTGGTTCATTATTTCCAGGAGAGGAGGAATTAATAAGTCCTTAAATGTTTTATCGAATTCCATTGGGAGTCTATCCTCTCCAGGCGTTTTATTGTTTGGTAGCTTTTTTAATATATCCTGTATTTCCTCTGTTTCAAATGGTGTTATCAATTTGTTTTGCTCCTCTTCTTGCAATTTTGGTAGTTCAATTTTAGCTAGAAACTCATCTATTTTGTCTACTTTCCCTTCATTCTCAGTTCGGTATAATTGCTCATAGAATTCCTTGAAGTTTTCATTGATCTCTGTTGGGTTATATGTAATTTGTTTGTCCTTTTTCCTTGATACCAATACTGTTCTTTTAGCTTGTTCTGTTTTAAGCTGCCAAGCTAGTATTTTGTGCATTTTTTCTCCTAGCTCATAATACTTCTGCTTTATTTTCATTATGATCTTCTCCACCTTGTACGTTTGTAGTGTTTTGTATTTTATTTTTTTGTCCGCCAATTCTCTTCTTTTTGTTGTATCTTCCCTTGTTTCTAGTTCTTTTTCTGTACTTACTATTTCCCTTTCCAGCTGTTCTATTTCCCGATTGTAGTCCTTCTTCATCTTAGTTACGTAACTTATTATCTGCCCTCTGATGAAGGCTTTCATTGTATTCCATAATATAAATTTATCTTTCACTGATTCCGTATTTATTTCAAAGTACATTTTAATTTGTCTTTCAATAAATTCTCTAAAATCCTGTCTTTTAAGTAGCATGGGGTTTAATCTCCATCTATACATTCTTGGTAGGATGTCCTCCAGCTCTATTGCTCATAACAAGGGTGAGTGATCCGATAACAATCTAGCTTAATATTCCGTTTTCCTAACTCTCCCTTGGATATGGGCTGACAACAGGAACAGGTCAATCCTTGAGTATGTTTTATGTCTACTCGAATAATATGAGTACTCCTTCTCCTTAGGGTGTTATCTCCTCCATATATCCATAAGTTGTATTTCCTGCATTGATTTAACAATAAATTTGGCTACTTTGTTCTTTCTGCTAGTCTTTTGTCCAATTTCATCCATCTTTGAATCCAAATTGAGGTCAAAATCCCCTCCTATCAATATATTCCCCTCCGTATCTACAATCTTCAAAAAAATATCTTGCATAAACTTTTAATCCTCTTCATTAGGTGCATATATATTGACCAAATTCCAGAGTTCTGAATATATCTGACATTTTAACATTACGTATCTCCCTGCTGGATCTATTTTGATTGGTACATTTTTATTGATTAATATAGCTATACCTCTGGCATTTGAGTTATATGATGTTGCCATTACGTCCCCTACCCAGTCTCTCGTTAATTTCTTCTGTTCCACTTCAGTTAGGTGCATTTCCTGCACGAATGCTTTATCTATTTTTTCTTTTTTCAGTAAATTTAATAGCCTCTTCCTTTTTATTTGGTTATGTATTCTGTTAATATTTATAATCATATAGTTCAACATGGCCATTTCATACTTTGTTTATATCTCATTTCCACTTCCTCACCACCACCTTTCCCCTTTTCCCCATTTCCATTTCTCAGTTTTCTTTTTTTGAATGGACTGTATGACAACACTTCTAAAACATAAAATATTTCAACCATTTCCACATCTAAAATTCCCTTAACCCCAAGTGATCCCCCCCCTCTCTGAGTCGCCCCTTGTCCCTTGCCGGGCAACCACAACTCCCCTCTCCATTTGCACTGTGAACCTGTTCATGTGTCAACTGATTTCTCCCACCCAACCCCCTCCAGAAAAGACTTTTATCTTCACATTACAGCAAAGCTCCCCTTCTTCTCTTTTTCTTATTTATTTATTTATTATTAATTTTTTAACCCCTCCTCTTTTTCCCCTCTTCTCCCTTACTTCCCTCCTTTAGTTCTTACTTGTACATTATTTCTTTTTCTTTATATGTAGTTTGTCGTCGTTCTTTGTTCTTACATCTCTTCATCTCTCTTTCTGTCTTGCAGGCCTTCTGCAAATTCTCGTGCTTTCTCCGGATCTGAGAATAGTCTGTTTTGCTGCCCCGGGATAACTATTTTAAGCACTGCTGGATATCTTAATGTAAATTTATAGACTTTCTTCCATAGGATTGATTTTGCTGCATTAAACTCCTTCCTTTTCTTCAGGAGCTCAAAACTTATGTCTGGGTAGAAAAAATTTTGACCTTTGTATTCCAGTGGCTTTTTGTCTTCTCTCATTTTATTCATTGCCTTCTCCAATCTAACCATATATCCGTTTACAGCATGGAAACAGGCCATGTCGGCCCTTCAAGTCCGTACTGGTTGACTTGAACAACTCCACTAGTTCCTCCGCAATTGCACCAATTTATTTTTAATATCATATTTATGGAAATGTAATTATAGCGATTTCACATCTGCAATACAAGAATGGCGCAGCAAAAGAATGAATGTAATGAGACGTGTTCATGCCAATAAATTCTGATTAGTACATCCACCCAGTGATGGTTCACCCCCAACACATACACCCCCCCAGTGCAGGTTCACCCCCCCCTGTACACCCCCCAGCACCAGTTCCCCCCCCCCCCCCCGGATACCCCCCAGCTCCAGGTCCCCCCCCCCCGGATACCCCCCAGCTCCAGGTCCCCCCCACCCTCATATTTTCTCTTGTCATGTATCTCAGGAATTTAACTAAAATGGATCTTGGTTTTTGTGGGGACTGTGGTTTCGGGACTAATGTTCTGTGTGCCCTTTCTATTTCCATTCCTTCCTGCATTTCTGGCATTCCCAGGACTTTTGGGATCCATTCTTTTATAAATTCTTTCATATCTTTGCTTTCTTCATCTTCCTTAAGGCCCACTATCTTTATATTGTTTTGCCTACTATAGTTTTCCATTATATCCATCTTCTAAGCTAGCAACTCCTGTGTTTCTTTAACTTTTTTGTCACTTTCTTCCAATTTTCTTTTTAAGTCATGCACTTCAATTTCTACCACCATTACACGTTCTTCCACATTTTCTAATCTTTTCCCTACATCTGTTATGACCAGCTCTATTCTACACACTTTTTCTTCTGTACTTTTCATTTCACTAAATTCTAGTGTCAGCCATTCTTCTAATGCTTTCATTTGTTCTTGAAAATTTGTTTTATCTGTGTACTGTCCATTCATTTTACCTCTGTGCAGAGCTTGGTGTTCTTCTTCTGTGTCTGCTCTTGGGTTTGTGTCTTCTATTTCTCTTCCTTGTAGCTGTGTCTCTTCTGACTTTCTTGTTGAGCTGCTTGTCTCAGTTTGTTTGGTATTTTTTTTCCATGGTGTCTTGATGTTAGTCCTCTTCTTCTGGGTTGGTTATCTGTTGTGTCTCTAGTTTCCTTTTTTTCTTTCACACCCCTCCCATTCCCGGTGTTTTCTTTATCTTCCAGCTGGGAGCCCTGCTGTCGTCGGGCCTCTCTCAGCTGTTCGTGCTGTGGAGTTTCACTCCATAGCTGGTCCCCCCTCCCGTCAGTGTTGTCCTTGTCATGTGCATCGCGCACCCCTGTTTGGCTCCATGAGCCATTTTTGCAGTCCTGCAGTTAGTGGGTCGCGACCCTGCAGGGTCTCCACTAACCTCGGGGAGTGGGCTCCTCTTTCCACAGTGGGTCCCTGCTTTTTTGTGCAGGTAAGGCCTTCACCTTTCTCTTCCAGCATCTTTCTTTCTTCTTTTCTTCCAACCAACCATTGTTGAATTCATTTCACTACTTCAACATTAATACCTAATGATTGAACCTTCCTAATCAACCTCTTATGCAGAACCTTGTCAAAGGCCTTACTAAAGTCCATATAGTCAACATCCACTGCCTTCCTGTCATTAACCTTCTTTGTAACCGCCTCGAAAAATTCAATAAGATATGTTAAAAGATCTACTATGCACAAACCATGTGGACTACTCCTAAACGGTCCCTGACTATCCAAATAATTGTATATTCCATCTTTAAGGATACTCCCCATTATTTTACCCACCACGAATGTCAGACTCACAGGCCTATAATTACATGGTTTACTTTTAGAGTCTTTTTTAAATCTGTGATTTTATTTCACACTTGAATCCAAGTTAAGATTAAAATTATGTCCTGATTGGATTTGAATGGAGCAATGTAATCATTCGGTTTCTATCCAGAATTATTTTAAAAAAATAATGCTTAATCAACAAATACGTATGGATTTGAATGACTTTGAATTACATTACAATGATATGACGTGTTTTCTGTCTTTGTATCTACTATCTTCTTCAGCATGATGCTGAAACAAGCCATGAAAGATAGTAAAGAGGGTTGGTGCGAGGATGCAGCCTTGCTTCACGCCATTGTCAATGGAGAAGAGTTCGGAGAGCTCATTGCTGTATCTGACCCGACCTTGTTGATTTTCGTGCAGTTGGATAACCATGTTGAGGAACTTGGGGGGGCATCTGAGGTGCTCTAGTATTTGCCAAAGCCCTTTCCTGCTCACAATGTCAAAGGCTTTGGTGAGGTCAACAAAGGTGATGTAGAGTCCTTTGTTTTGCTCTCTGCACTTTTCTTGGAGCTGTCTGAGGGCAAAGACCATGTCAGTAATTCCTCTGTTTGCGTGAAAGCCACACTGTGATTCTGGGAGGACATTTTCGGTGACACTAGGTATTAGTCTATTAAGGAGAATCCTAGTTAAGATTTTGCCTGCAATGGAGAGCAGCGTGATTCCCCTGTAGTTTGAGCAGTCTGATTTCTCGCCTTTGTTATTGTACAGGGTGATGATGATGGCATCACGAAGGTCCTGAGGCAGCTTTCCTTGGTCCCAGCAGAGCATGAAAAACTCATGCACTTTGGTATGCAGAGTTTTGCCGCCAGTCATCCAGACCTCTGGGGGGATTCTATCCATACCTGCTGCTTTGCCACTTTTCAGTTGTTCAATTGTCTTATATGTATCTTCCAGGGTAAGGGCCTCATCCAGCTCTAGACTCAAGGGTTGTTGAGGGAGCTGGAGCAGGGTGGATTCTTGGACTGAGCGGTTGGCACTGAAAAAAGGGATTGGAAGTGTTCTGACCATCGATTGAGGATGGAGATCTTGTCGCTGAGGAGGACTTTGCCGTCTGAGCTGTGCAGAGGGCTTTGGACGGGGTGAGGGGCCGTACACCACCTTTAATGTCTCATAAAAACCCCTGAAGTCGCCATTGTTGGTGCTAAGCTGGGTTCGTTTGGCGAGGCTAGTCCACCACTCATTTTGGATTTCCCAGAGTTTCTGCTGAAGATGGCTGCATGCGAGACGGAAGGCTCACTTTTTCTCTGGCCAGGAAGGCTTTGCAAGGTGAGCCTGGTGGGCAGATTGCTTTTTTGCTAGCACCTCCTGGATTTTCTGGTTGTTTTCGTCAAACCAGTCCTTGTTTTTCCTGGAGGAGAAGCCCAGTACCTCTTCAGTGGATTTCAGCTGATCCCAGAGGGTTTCAGGAGACGTGTCCATGAAAGACCTCAACAATGAAGATGCTGTTTACATCCGGTACCGCACAGTGGCAGTCTCTTCAATCTGAGGTACCTGCAAGTTCACACCAAGACACAAGAGCAACTTGACCGTGAACAATGCCACTTTAGTTGCGCATTCAGAGCCAGCTCATGATATCCTGTTTTGCAGAAACTGCCAAAATGTTTGGCCTAGAAGTCAGCCTGAAGAAAACTGAGGTCCTCCATCAGCCAGCTCCCCACTATAACTACCAGCCCCCCCACATCTCCATCGGGCACACAGAACTCAAAGCGGTCAACCAGTTTACCTACCTTGGCTGCACCATTTCATCTGATGCAAGGATCGACAAAGAGATAGACAACAGACTTGCCAAGGCAAATAGCGCCTTTGGAAGACGACACAAAAGAGTCTGGAAAAACAACCACCTGAAGAAACACACAAAGATCAGCATGTACAGAGCCGTTGTCATACCCACGCTCCTGTTCGGCTCCAAATCATGGGTCCTCTACCGGCATCACCTACAGCTCCTAGAACGCTTCCATCAGCACTGTCTTTGTTCCATCCTCAACATTCATTGGAATGACTTCATCACCAACATCGAAGTACTCAAGCTGGCAGAGTCTGCAAGCATCAAATCCATACTGCTGAAGACCCAACTGCGCTGGGTGGGTCACGTCTCCAGAATGGAGGACCATTGCCTTCCCAAGATCGTGTTATATGGCGAGCTCTCCACTGGCCACCGAGACAGAGGTGCACCAAAGAAGAGGAACAAGGACTGCCTAAAGAAAGCTCTTGGTGCCTGCCACATTGACCACCGCCAGTGAGCTGATATCGCCTCCAACCATGCATCTTGGCGCTTCATAGTTCGGCGGGCAGCAATCCTTTGAAGAAGACCGCAGAGCCCACCTCACTGACAAAAGACAAAGGAGGAAAAACCCAACACCCAACCCCAACCAACCAATTTTCCCTTGCAACCACTGCAACCGTGCCTGCCTGTCCCGCATCGGACTTGTCAGTCACCAACGAGCCTGCAGCAGACGTGGACATACCCCTCCATAAATCTTCGTCCATGAAGCCAAGCCAAAGAAAGAAAGAAAGAAAAGAAAGAAAGATGTAGGAATATTATATTAAACTAAAAAAAAAACCTTTAAAAAGACATTTATAGTCATACAACAGAGTAACAGGCCTTTCCATGCCCACAATCTCACGCCATGCAAATAGTCCAGTTAACCAATAAGCCAGTACATTTCTCCTATGTGTGAGGAAACCAGAGCACCAGGGGAAACGCACACAGACACTGGTATAAGGGATACTGGAATGTGAGGAGTCAAGCAAGTGCTCATTAGAAATGAAGTATTATGGGTTAACTTAAGGTGAAGGGATGCTGGAATGTGAGGATTCAAACAAGTACTCATTAGAAATGAAGTATTATGGGTTAAATCAGGGTGAAGGGATGCTGGAATGGGAGGAAGGGTTATAAAAGTATAATAAAATAAGGATCTTCAAAATAGGATAGCAAGTAGATAGCTTTAGCAAGTCTTGGGGATTGATTAATGAGTAAAGAACAAAGACATGATATTTCCTGGCAAACAAGTTTGCAGGAAGGCACATAAACTGATAAGAAGTTAGAATCTACGTGGGCAGAATTACCTAATGCTAAACCAATCCAGGAGGCAGAAGAATGTTAGGGGGAAGGTATCTCTGTACTGAAATGAAATGTATAGAAGTTGGGTCAGCCTCAGTATCTGTGTGTATTCCCAGGGTAAGGGGAAGCACCCAACTTTGCATTGTTGTAATAGTATAATAAAAGTTCTTTGTTCTCAATTTTTGTCTCGAGCCAATTCTGTGAAGGTACTTCTGTTTCTCACAAATGGGGGATCGTCTGGGATCGCACTCCCTCCACTGACAGAGTGCCCGACGATGAGGGTAGGTGCACCCCGGCTGATTCAGCTGGATTCACGGACGGTGGATGACTTGTCAGTGGACGAAGGGGGTGATATCCGAGAAGAGGCATTGAGAACAAACGACGGGAGGATGTTAAGGAAGCGCGCTAGGAATAGCTACTGGATCCTGGTAAGAGGAATTTTACTTACTTGTTAGTATGGGAGGTGTGAGTAGCAAGGGAAATAGTCCTAAGGAAGGACGGGACAATCAGATAACTAAGCAAAGTCAGTTAGGATTAATGCTATCTGATGGGGGTGCGGGGAAAACCCGTGGGAAAGACAAACAGACCATGGTCAGGTATTGCTGTCTGGAATGGGTTAAAAAACCTGATAAAAGGGAATTCGGTATATTGGCCAAAGCTCGGATCCGAGGATGACTGGATGTGTCAGGCATTGAACATCTGGCTCTATCAAAATCAAAGAGATAATATTGAGAGCAGAGAATATGCAGCCTGCTGGCTCAGGGGATCGTTTGATCAACTGGTTTTGAATGAAAAGGAATGCAAGAAAGATAAGGAACCTTTTGTCCCTGAAACACAAGGATGGGATGTGTTACATTCCCTTCCTCCACCTTATGCTCCTCCTATGCCGGCTCCTATCTTCCCACCCCCCCCCCCCATCCTATGCTCTACCCTTCTGCACCTTCCCCTCCTCTCCCACAGCTAAAGAAAGGAGAAGAAAGTAGGGGTGGTATGATGACCCTTCACAAAATACTCGATTACCACCTCTATTGACAAGAGAGAGAGGCGACTTTAATTGAGAGCAGTGTGAGACCCTCCAGGAAGAAAGGGCAGAACCCTTTGATTCATTTCCTAGAGAGCAGGAACCTAGACATTATAAAGGAGAGGATAAGCCAGAAACGAACTGGATGAGACCTTTGCAGGAAGTTCCCATGGGATGGGGGTCTCGGTTTTGTAAATGTGCCACTGACTAGTCCGGAGGTGCGTAATTTTAAGAGAGAATGCCCAATGCAAGCCAGGGAGACACGACCTTACGCACTGATGTGTTGGAATATAGGGGTTAATTAATCATAGAAAATATGTAGAATATATGCTTATGTACTATTCAGTTTGTATACATGAATTCAGTACTATGTAACAATTTAATATTTACCTCATGGTGAAGGGAAAGAGTAATGTAAGTAAGGGGCAGCCACAGTATGTAGCAAAGTTGGCTGATTACAGTAGGTTTAGAATTGTCTGTTCTCAAAATACAAAAGAGAGGATATGTATGAAACAATTTAGTAGGAATGTTAAGGCAAAAGGAGGTGTTGATTAGCACAAATAAAAAGAATCCTGACAGAGACTGTCAGAAACAAAGAGAATGGAATCAGTAAGAAGCTAAGACAGAAGGAGGTGTTTAGTAGAACAGAAGAATATGGCCAGATGAGAACAAAGAAATAATTAGAAATATCTGGGGTATGAATTGATTTCTGATCAAACAACAGGATATTCTGACCTTGAGGATTAAAAAAAGATGGGAGCTCTACACCCCAGATAACTGCAGAGCAGGAAATTACTTGTGATAAATCTTTTACAAGAAATCTAGCAAAGGAAGCCAACTTTGGTTCTGTATGATAAGGTTGAGGTATATAAACTGTAGAGACTGGACAGTAGAGGTCAGTCTTGGAGAATAGCTCACTGCGCAGGTGACCTATGAACTAACGATTGAACCAGAGCTCTGTTAAGCTTTATTCTTATGCTGTGTAATAAACTGATTCTCCTATCACTTCATTTAACGAACACGCTGGACTCAGACAACACATAGACTAAATTAAGGGTAGGGTAAAGCCAGAGTCAGACAGATGGAAGCATATTATGAATAAGGGGGATCACGGTTCTCAGTCAATACACACTGTGGGGCTGCACGAGAACCATTGGTAAATTTAAGCATAGAACCCCACCGTGACAAGTTGGTATTTTTAGTAGATTCTGGGGCAGCCCGGTCTAGTATTTTACAACCACCCGAGGGTGTTAAGATAGAGGGGACAATGATGATTTCGGGAGTAGGAGGAAGAGACTTTACAGTCCCTGTATTAAGAGATGTAAGAATACAAATGGGAGAAAAGATAATAACACAGGATATTTTACTAGTTCCCCAAGCTGGAATTTGTTTGTTAGGACGAGATCTACAGGACCAATTGGCTATCGGCACCAGACCACAGGAATCAAGTATCAGGGTTCAATTGTATGTATTAAGCGAGGAAGATCGAGAACTAATAAATCCTGGAGTATGGGCAGAAAGAGGCAATAGAGAAGTGTTAGATATTCCTCCCCTGCAAGTTACTTTAAAAGATTCTGAACAAGTAATTAGATGAAAGCAGTATCCAATTCCGATGGCTGGCCGAAAGGGGCTGCAGCCAGTAATTGACCAGTTGGTGAAAAATGGTATACTCGAACCTTGTATGTCACCTTTTAATACCCCAATTTTACCTGTCCAAAAACCAGATGGTACCTATCGATTAGTGCAGGACTTGAGGGAGCTGAACAAAATTATTCTCACCTGTCACCCGGTTGTACCTAATCCCTATACGATAATGGGTAAAATCGATCCACATAGTAAATGGTTTAGTGTGATTGACCTCAAAGATGCTTTCTGGACCTGTCCGTTAGCAACAGAGAGCAGAGACATGTTTGCCTTTGAATGGGAAAATCCTTTTACTGGACGCAAGAATCAATATCGGTGGACGGTCCTTCCCCAGGGCTTTACAGAAACACCAAATTTATTCAGTCAGGTCTTAGAACAAATACTAGATGAGGCTCCTCGGAGAGAGAATTGTCAGTTGATACAATATGTTGATGATTTGTTAATTACGGGAAAAACGTATGAATTAGCTAAACAGTATACTGTTGAACTTTTGAATTTTCTGGAGAATAAGGGTCTCAGGGTGGGTGAATCCAAATACAATTTGTTCTTCTTTCTTCTTTTCTTCTTTGGCTTGGCTTCGCGGACGAAGATTTATGGAGGGGGTAAAAGTCCACGTCAGCTGCAGGCTCGTTTGTGGCTGACAAGTCCGATGCGGGACAGGCAGACACGGTTGCAGCGGCTGCAGGGGAAAATTGGTTGGTTGGGGTTGGGTGTTGGGTCTTTCCTCCTTTGCCTTTTGTCAGTGAGGTGGGCTCTGCGGTCTTCTTCAAAGGAGGTTGCTGCCCGCCAAACTGTGAGGCGCCAAGATGCACAGTTTGAGGCGATATCAGCCCACTGGCGGTGGTCAATGTGGCAGGCACCAAGAGATTTCTTTAGGCAGTCCTTGTACCTTTTCTTTGGTGCACCTCTGTCACGGTGGCCAGTGGAGAGCTCGCCATATAACATGATCTTGGGAAGGCGATGGTCCTCCATTCTGGAGACGTGACCCACCCAGCGCAGCTGGATCTTCAGCAGCGTGGACTCGATGCTGTCGACCTCTGCCATCTCGAGTACTTCGACGTTAAGGATGAAAGCGCTCCAATGGATGTTGAGGATGGAGCGGAGACAACGCTGGTGGAAGCGTTCTAGGAGCCGTAGGTGATGCCGGTAGAGGACCCATGATTCGGAGCCGAACAGGAGTGTGGGTATGACAACGGCTCTGTATACGCTTATCTTTGTGAGGTTTTTCAGTTGGTTGTTTTTCCAGACTCTTTTGTGTAGTCTTCCAAAGGCGCTATTTGCCTTGGCGAGTCTGTTGTCTATCTCGTTGTCGATCCTTGCATCTGATGAAATGGTGCAGCCGAGATAGGTAAACTGGTTGACTGTTTTGAGTTTTGTGTGCCCGATGGAGATGTGGGGGGGCTGGTAGTCATGGTGGGGAGCTGGCTGATGGAGGACCTCAGTTTTCTTCAGGCTGACTTCCAGGCCAAATATTTTGGCAGTTTCCGCAAAGCAGGACGTCAAGCGCTGAAGAGCTGGCTCTGAATGGGCAACTAAAGCGACATCGTCTGCAAAGAGTAGTTCACGGACAAGTTTCTCTTGTGTCTTGATGTGAGCTTGCAGGCGCCTCAGATTGAAGAGACTGCCATCCGTGCGGTACCAGATGTAAACAGCGTCTTCATTGTTGGGGTCTTTCATGGCTTGGTTCAGCATCATGCTGAAGAAGATTGAAAAGAGGGTTGGTTTGTTCAATCAGAAGTTAAATACTTAGGTCATCTGGTAAGTCATGGAACTAGGAAAATAAGTCCAGAGAGGATACGTGGTATTCTACAGATCCCCCCTCCCAAGAATGCCCAAGAACTTAGGAAATTCCTTGGTTTAGTGGGATACTGTAGAATCTGGATTGAAAATTATTCTAGCCTGGTCAGATTTCTCTATGATAAACTCACGATTCTAGGGGGCGAAGCTGTTGTCTGGACAGAGGAAGAGATTAAAGATTTTGACTTGGTGAAACAGTGCCTTATTAATGCCCCAGTGTTGGCTTTACCCAACCTAAATAAGCCATTTGACCTATATACCAATGCGAAAGGAGGTGTAGCCACCAGAGTACTAACACAGGGCAGGCTGTAGACAGCCAGTTGCTTTTCTGTCAAAAGTTTTAGACCCTGTTTGTCGTGGTTGGCCAGAGTGTGCAAGCCATCGCAGCCACTGCTATTTTAGATGAGGAAGGTCGAAAGATTATGTTTGGTGTCGCGATGATAGTTCACACCCCTCACACAGTCCGCAATATTCTCTTACAACGTGCTGGAAGGTGACTCACAGACTCTAGAATTTTAAAATATGAAGCGATCATAATGGATAGGGATGATTTGACCCTGATTACGAATAAAGAACACAATCCAGCAGCTTTCTTGGTTTCTCCAAATTCTGACAATACCATAAATGAGTTAGAGCATGTATGTTTAGAGGTAATAGATTTATAGACCAAAATTAGAGAGGATTTAAGTGATGAGCCTTTACAGGAGGGTGAAAGGTGGTTTATTGATGGATCTTCTCGTTGCATTGATGGCACTCGCTATAGCAGGTATAGTGTAGTGGATGGGAAAGAAGGAGTGGTGATTGAAGCCGGTCACCTTCCCGGTCATTGGGCAGCACAATCTTGTGAATTGTATGCCCTCTGTAGAGCTCTCCAGGGTCTAGAGAACAAGGTGGGCACGATGTACACAGACTCAAAGTACGCTTTTGGTGTAGTGCACACCTTTGGGAAGATCTGGAAAGAGCGGGGAATGATAACTGGAAAAGGACAAAAGTTGATCCATGAAAATTTAATTGTCCAATCTCTAGATGCTCTTACATTACCTGAGGAAATAGCTGGAGTTCATGTACAAAGCCATCAAAGTGGTGACAGTCCTGAAGCACAGGGGAACAGACAGGCAGATGCAGCTGCCAAACAGGCTGTGCTCACGGAGAAAATAGACATGCAGCTGTTACTGCCCACCCCTGGAGTATCCTATTCATTCTATTAAACCTGGTGATTGGGTATATGTAAAAGCATGGCAAGATCACCAACTGTCTGGGATGGCCCCTATTGTGTACTTTTGATTACAGACACTGCAGTGCGAACAAAAGAAAAGGGGTGGACTCAAATACAACGAATTAAACAAGCTGCTGATCCATGGACTAAAGACATTGATAATCTACCCTCCACCGTGCGTGCTGTCCTTCATCATTCTGATCTGAAAGTTACACTACACCGGGAAAAAGTGCTGTAATGTTGTTTTTACCATTTACTGTATTGTGTACTTGTTGGTTCCCCGTTTTTGGGACATCCCTAAATTACTCACGATGTATTAAGTCCTCCTGGAATAGGGGCAGCAGAGGTGACAATTATTTACCTTTAGAATGTAGACAGGGCATAGATATAAAGTATAGTCATAGTGGGGTATGGGTTAATATAGGATCCCAACATGGACCAGGGGAACAGAACGGCTCTAGAGGAGTAGATTTGATTTGTATTTTGGCCTCTACAGGTATTAAAGAGAGGAGTTTTAAAGGGATAGCACAAAGGAGATGGTGGGACAAAGACAGACAGAATGGTAGTCAGGATTGTACATGTGGCAGAGATAGAGTTAATACATATGCTAATGTTCACAGACAGGCTGCAACTCACAGGCTCAGTGATACTTATGCTAATGTTCGCAGACAAGCTGCAACTCACAGGTTAAGTGACAAGAAACACCCCTCCCCAACTTGGTCTCCTGTAAAGCATCCTTTGGGTCACACAGACATTCGGAATGTTAAAAAAAACCACCACTGTAAGGGGAGTTCCAGCTGTAAACGAAGTAAGCTGCTCCAGAATACTAAAGCTGCTTGGCATTTAAATCTTTCAATCAGACTCCAGGCAGCCTTGGAGATCATCACCGAACAGATAGCAATGGCCCTGAATTTAGGGGCTGAAGAAAAACGACAGATACGAGCCACAGTTCAACAAAACCACCTGGCTCTTGATTACTCGTTGGCTGCTGAAGGCAGCGTTTGTGAAAGACTGGTTAAGGACAATGCTCACAACGGTCAGGCGGTTAAAGACACTTCTTCAGGAGTTCGAAAATCTTCCCATGCCCAGGTTCAGACGGGGCAACCTTGGTCCGGTGTGGGATGAACTAGACTTTTTATTGGTAACTGGAGTCTGATACCCATAGCCCTTATAGCAGCTGGACTCGCTATTCTGGCCATTATGGTGCTCCCCGCCTAAAGACTTGTGTGCAGTGTTTAATTCAACGGGCCCTTCGGCAGGTCACTACAACCCAAATGATGTATGCTTCCCAAACTCCGTCTGATGATGCTGAGGGCGCAGTTCGTTTACTCACTCGCTGGGAAAGGGACCAAGCTTAACAGAACCCTACCGAATGGGGATTTACTAAGCGTAGCTAAAGAAAAAGGGTGGATTGTAAGGGATGCTGGAATGTGAGGAGTCAAGCAAGTGCTCATTAGAAATGAAGTATTATGGGTTAAATCAGGGTGAAGGGATGCTGGAATGTGAGGAATGGTTATAAAAGTATAATAAAATAAGGATCTTCAAAACAGGATAGCAAGTAGATAGCTTTAGCAAGTCTTGGGGATTGATTAATGAGTAAAGAACAAAGACATGATATTTCCTGGCTAACAAGTTTGCAGGAAGGCACATAAACTGATAAGAAGTTAGAATCCACGTGGGCAGAATTACCTAATGCTAAACCAATCCGGGAGGCAGAAGAATGTTAGGGGGAAGGTATCTCTGTACTGAAATGAAATGTATAAAAGTTGGGTCAGCCTCAGTATCTGTGTGTATTCCCAGGGTAAGGGGAAGTACCCAACTTTGCATTGTTGTAATAGTATAATAAAAGTTCTTTGTTCTCAATTTTTGTCTCGAGCAAATTCTGTGAAGGTACTTCTGTTTCTCACACTGGGAAACATAGAAAGACATAACAGAAGTGTCTGATTCAAACCCAGGTCGTTGGCGCTGTAATTGCTTTCAAAGTTCAGATGTATTGACAAAATACATACATGGTATTACATACAGCCCTGAGATACTTTTCCTGTGGGCCTGGCAGAATTATCACTTATCAGCAGTGCAAAAAATCTGTACTTAAGATATGCACACATGCAAACAAAGTTATGTAAAATGTGCAATACAGAGAGGAAAAATAATTAAGTGCCAAACAAGAGTCCTTAAATGAGTTCTTCATTGAGTTTATTGTTGAGGAGTCTGATGGTGGAGGGGGAACAGTTGTTCCTGAACCCGGTGGTGTGAGTCTTGTGGCACCGATACTTCTTTCCTGATGGCAGCAGCGAGAACAGAGCGTGGGCTGGGAGATGTGGATTCTTGATGATTGCTGTTGCTTTCTGAGGGAAGCATTCCCTGTAGATGTTCTCGATGGTGTTCAGGGTGTTGCCTATGATGTTGTGGGCTGTGTCCACTACCTTTTGGGTGGCTTCACACTCAGGGGTATTGCTGTCCCTATACCAGACCATGATGTAGCCAGTCGGCACACATTCCACCACATATCTGTAGAAATTTGCCAGGGTTTCCAATGTCATACTACAAATTCCTGAGGAAGTAAAGGCGCTGATGTGCTTTTTCACAATGGTGTGTTGGCCCCGATCCGGGGAGGAGCAAGGGGGAGACGGCGGCCCCGGCCTCGGTCGAGTGAGGCAGGCAGAGGCCCCGATCCGGGCAGAGAGTGGGAGGCGGCGGCCCCAGTCCAGGCACAGAGAGAGCAGCAGCGGCCGCGGCCCCGGTCCGGGCGAAGGGTAGGCGGTGGCGGCCCCGATCCGGGCAGGAGCAAGGGGGAGGCGGCGGCCCCGGCCTCGGTCGAGTGAGGCAGGCGGAGGCCCCGATCCGGGCAGAGAGTTGGAGGCGGCGGCCCCAGTCCGGGCACAGGGAGAGCTGCGGCGGCCTCGGCCCCGGTCCGGGCAGTATGGACCGACCTAGGAGGGGAGGCAGACCCCTCCAGCCCGGGTAAGAAACCTGCATAGGAGAAGGCCACTCCGATATAAAACCAACGACCCAAGGACCTCGCTGCCACGTCCCAGCTTGCTCGGCCACGGCACACGAACCATGGGTGTAAAGGGTGGGGCCAGTACTGCGCGCACTGCACTCCACCTAAAAGCTCCTTTGCGCAGGCCCGAGGACAGGTCCACGTCCTCCCCCTCCACGTCCTCCCCCTCCACGTCCTCCCCCTCAAAAGATGTTCACAAACTCAAGCTAGCATGCTGGAACATCAGAACCATGCTAGACAAGGCTGACAGCCACCGACCTGAACGTCGGTCTGCCCTCATTGCACATGAACTCCTCAGACTTGACATCGACATAGCCGCTCTCAGTGAAGTCAGCCTGGCAGATGGAGGCAGCCTCCAAGAACGCGGCGTGGGCTACACACTCTACTGGTCTGGCAAGCCTTCGGATGAATGACGCCTATCTGGTGTAGGCTTCATGGTCAAGAACTTAATTGCCTCCAAACTCGAAAACCTTCCGACAGGCCACTCGGACCGAATCATGTCCATGCGACTCCCCCTTTAAAACAAGCGTTGCATCACCCTCATCAGTGTCTATGCTCCAACCCTCCAGGCGGAACCAGCAGAAAAGGACAAGTTCTACACCGACCTGCGCAATCTCATCCAAAGCACCCATACAGCCGATAAGGTTTTCATCCTTGGCGACTTCAACGCTCGCGTCGGCAAAGACTCAGAAACCTGGCCAGGAATCCTGGGCAAGCATGGCATCGGCAAGTGCAACGACAATGGGCGCCTCCTGTTGGAGCTCTGCTCAGAACAGCGGCTTGTCATTACAAACACCCTTTTTCAGCAGAGGGACAGCCTTAAGACTACCTGGATGCATCCCCGATCCAAACACTGGCACCTCCTGGACTACATCCTGGTGCGAGAAAGTGACAAACGAGATGTGCTCCACACCAGGGTCATGCCTAGCGTGGAATGCCACACTGAGCACCGGCTGGTTCGCTGCAAGCTCAAACTTCACTTCAAGCCAAAGCCCAGGAACAGTAAAGCCCCCAGAAAGAAGTTCAATGTTGGAAACCTGCAGTCAGACGAAGCGAGCGGAAACTTCCAGGCAAACCTCAAAGCAAAGCTCGACGATGCAACCCGCCTCACGGACCCGTCCCCTGAAACCCTCTGGGATCAGTTGAAGACTACCATACTGCAATCCACTGAAGAGGTACTGGGCTTCTCCTCCAGGAAAAACAAGGACTGGTTCGACAAAAACAGCCAGGAAATCCAGGAGCTGCTGGCAAAGAAGCGAGCTGCCAACCAGGCTCACCTTACAAAGCCGTCCTGTCCAGAGAAGAAACAAGCCTTCTGTCGCGCATGCAGCCATCTTCAGCGCAAACTCCGGGAGATCCAAAATGAGTGGTGGACTAGCCTCGCCAAACGAACCCAGCTCAGCGCGGACATTGGAGACTTCAGGGGTTTCTATGAGGCTCTAAAGGCTGTGTACGGCCCCTCACCCCAAGTTCAAAGCCCGCTGCGCAGCTCAGACGGCAAAGTCCTCCTCAGCGACAAGATCTCCATCCTCAACCGATGGTCAGAACACTTCCAATCTCTTTTCAGTGCCAACCGCTCAGTCCAAGATTCTGCCCTGCTCCAGCTCCCTCAACAGCCCCTAAGGCTAGAGCTGGATGAGGTCCTCACCCTGGATGAGATATATAAGGCAATCGAACTACGGAAAAGTGGCAAAGCAGCAGGTATGGATGGAATCCCCCCAGAGGTCTGGAAGGCTGGCGGCAAAACTCTGCATGCCAAACTGCATGAGTTTTTCAAGCTTTGTTGGGACCAAGGAAAACTGCCTCAGGACCTTCGTGATGCCACCATCATCACCCTGTACAAAAACAAAGGCGAGAAATCAGACTGCTCAAACTACAGGGGAATCACGCTGCTCTCCATTGCAGGCAAAATCTTCGCTAGGATTCTACTAAATAGAATAATACCTAGTGTCGCCGAGAATATTCTCCCAGAATCACAGTGCGGCTTTCGCGCAAACAGAGGAACTACTGACATGGTCTTTGCCCTCAGACAGCTCCAAGAAAAGTGCAGAGAACAAAACAAAGGACTCTACATCACCTTTGTTGACCTCACCAAAGCCTTCGACACCGTGAGCAGGAAAGGGCTTTGGCAAATACTAGAGCGCATCGGATGTCCCCCAAAGTTCCTCAACATGATTATCCAACTGCACGAAAACCAACAAGGTTGGGTCAGATACAGCAATGAGCTCTCTGAACCCTTCTCCATTAACAATGGCGTGAAGCAAGGCTGTGTTCTCGCACCAACCCTCTTTTCAATCTTCTTCAGCATGATGCTGAACCAAGCCATGAAAGACCCCAACAATGAAGACGCTGTTTACATCCGGTACCGCACGGATGGCAGTCTCTTCAATCTGAGGCGCCTGCAAGCTCACACCAAGACACAAGAGAAACTTGTCCGTGAACTACTCTTTGCAGACGATGCCGCTTTAGTTGCCCATTCAGAGCCAGCTCTTCAGCGCTTGACGTCCTGCTTTGCGGAAACTGCCAAAATATTTGGCCTGGAAGTCAGCCTGAAGAAAACTGAGGTCCTCCATCAGCCAGCTCCCCACCATGACTACCAGCCCCCCCACATCTCCATCGGGCACACAAAACTTAAAACGGTCAACCAGTTTACCTATCTCGGCTGCACCATTTCATCAGATGCAAGGATCGACAATGAGATAGACAACAGACTCGCCAAGGCAAATATCGCCTTTGGAAGACTACACAAAAGAGTCTGGAAAAACAACCAACTGAAAAACCTCACAAAGATAAGCGTATACAGAGCCGTTGTCATACCCACACTCCTGTTCGGCTCCGAATCATGGGTCCTCTACCGGCATCACCTACGGCTCCTAGAACGCTTCCACCAGCGTTGTCTCCGCTCCATCCTCAACATTCATTGGAGCGCTTTCATCCCTAACGTCGAAGTACTCGAGATGGCAGAGGTCGACAGCATCGAGTCCACGCTGCTGAAGATCCAGCTGCGCTGGGTGGGTCACGTCTCCAGAATGGAGGACCATCGCCTTCCCAAGATCGTGTTATATGGCGAGCTCTCCACTGGCCACCGTGACAGAGGTGCACCAAAGAAAAGGTACAAGGACTGCCTAAAGAAATCTCTTGGTGCCTGCCACATTGACCACCGCCAGTGGGCTGATATCGCCTCAAACCGTGCATCTTGGCGCCTCACAGTTTGGTGGGCAGTAACCTCCTTTGAAGAAGACCGCAGAGCCCACCTCACTGACAAAAGGCAAAGGAGGAAAAACCCAACACCCAACCCCAACCAACCAATTTTCCCCTGCAGCCGCTGCAACCGTGTCTGCCTGTCCCGCATCGGACTTGTCAGCCACAAACGAGCCTGCAGCTGACGTGGACTTTTACCCCCTCCATAAATGTTCGTCCGCGAAGCCAAGCCAAAGTAAAGTAAGTAAAGTGTTGGGTACAGGAAAGATTGAGATAGTGAGTACCAAGAGCTTAAATTTGCTCAACCTCTCCACCTCTGATCCCCCAATGATCATTGGATCATTCACCTCTGGTTTTCCCTTCCTGAAGTCAACAATCAGCACCTTTGTTTAGGTGGTAATAAATATGAGGTTGTCATTAGTGCCAAGTTTAGCCAAGTTTTCAATCTCCATCTTGTATGCTAACTCATCGTTCGTTTTTACACAGCCTACTACTGTGGTGCTGTGTTCTAGAATAAGTTCAATGGGTTCAAAGAAAATCAAGGCTGAAAACATGCTATCAACAAACAGTGGTCTTTATTTACACATAGGGGAATTCACAAAAGGGCACATACACAGACTAACGTGTGCAGCACACAGGCACGGTACACTGAGAAATAAGTTTTTTAACTTCTTCAGCACCCACCCCCCACAGGCATGGTATTTGAGGTAGCTATCGAGTACATGCAGATGAACCTGATGTCCCATGTTACTGCTGCTTGGTATCCACCTTAAGCCCATTGAATCGACCCTCTGCTGCTGCCTACAGCTTGCAGCCTGAAGTTCAGCAATGGTAACAACTAACATACACAGCCATAATACACAAATAACTACACAATGGATGTGAATAAATCACTGCTAATCCTTCTCAAATCCTGATTGGTAATGCAAAGGTTAAATACACAGTACCCACCAAATATCTCTACCTCTAGCACACTAACAAACAGTAAATTAATTACAACTAACAAGTATATCAAATGAACCTAGTGTCCAGTATTACACAGCTCAGGATCTGGGATGGGCCCTTGTATTCTGCCCTATAGAGCTACCCATAGCCTGCAGCCCAGAGTTCAGCGATGGAATCCATGCATCAGCAGCAAACAAACAGAGAGAGGCATAGATTGCACATGTTCAACTTTTTCAGTGCTGATTTTCTCAGCTTTTTCAATGAAAGACCCATCTACATGACCTGCTAGGACCATCATGCATCAGTCTCACCTCTGAGCAGATCTAACCCTTGATTGGCAGGTGAGATGATTTCCGACTAGGCTTCAGCCAGAGAGGTCACATGACTCTCCGCAATCCACATTCCCACCAGATTCCCGACAGGCCATATTAACATAACATATAACATAACAATTTACAGCACGGAAACAGGCCATTAGGCCCTTCTAGTCCGCACCGAACCAAACTCCTCTTTCTAATCCCACCTCCCTGCACAATGCCCATAACCCTCCATCTTCTTCTCATCCATATACCTGTCCAACCTTTTCTTAAATAATACAATTGACTCCGCCGCCACTATTTCTCCCGGAAGCTCATTCCACACGGCTACCACTCTCTGAGTAAAGAAGTTCCCCCCCTCATGTTACCTCTAAACCTCTGCCCCTTAATTCTTAACTCATGTCCTCTTGTTTTAATCTTTCCTCCTCTTAACGGAAATAGTCTATCCACATCCACTCTGTCTATCCCTTTCATAATCTTAAATACTTCTATCAAATCCCCTCTCAACCTTCTACGCTCCAAAGAATAAAGTCCTAATCTGTCCAATCTCTCCCTATACTCTAGATGCTTAAACCCAGGTAACATTCTGGTAAACCTTCTCTGCACTCTCTCCACTCTGTTTATATCCTTCCTATAATTAGGCGACCAGAACTGCACACAGAACTCCAAATTAGGCCGCACCAATGTCTTATACAATCTCAACATCACCTCCCAACTCCTATATTCCATGCAATGATTGATAAAGGCCAGCATACTAAAAGCACCCTATTCACGTGAGTTTCTACCTTCAGGAAACGATGTACCGTTACTCCTAAATCTTTCTGCTCTTCTGTATTCCTCAATGCTCTCCCATTTACCACGTATGTCCTATTCTGATTCTTCTTACCAAAATGAAGCACCTCACACTTATCAGCATTAAATTCCATCTGCCATTTTTCAGCCCACTTTTCTAAGCAGCCCAAATCCCTCTGCAATCCTTGAAAACCTTCTTCATTATCCACTATTCCACCTATCTTAGTATCGTCTGCATATTTACTAATCCAATTCACCACCCCATCATCTAGATCATTAATGTATATAACGAACAACAATGGGCCCAATACAGATCCTTGAGGCACACCACTGGTCACCGGCCTCCAACCTGACAGACAATTATCCACTACCACTCTCTGGCCTCTCCCTTTCAGCCAATGTTCAATCCATTTGACTATCTCAAAATTTATACCTAAACACTGCACCTTCCTAACTAACCTTCCATGTGGTACCTTATCGAAGGCCTTACTGAAGTCCATATAGACAACATCCACTGCGCTACCCTCATCCACATTCCTAGTCACCTCTTCAAAAAATTCAATCAGATTGGTCAAACATGACCTTCCTCCCACAAATCCATGTTGAGTGCTCCTGATCAGACCCTGTCTATCCAGATGTTTATAAGTACTATCTCTAAGAATTTTCTCCATTAATTTACCTACCACAGACGTCAAACTTACAGGCCGATAGTTGCCAGGCTTCCTCCTTGAACCCTTTTTAAATAATGGAACCACATGCGCAATGCGCCAATCCTCCGGCACTATCCCCATATCTAATGACATTTGGAAAATTACCGCCAGAGCCTCTGCTATTTCCTCCTTCACTTCTCTCAATGTCCTGGGGAAGATCCCGTCTGGTCCCAGAGACTTATCCACCTTTATATTCTTCAAAAGCCTTAAAACTACACCTTTTGTAATCTCTATATTCCCCATATTTACCCATTTGCTTCTTTTTTCTCACATCTCCCAATATCCTTCTCCTTAGTGAATACCGAAGAAAAGAAACTGTTCAATATCTCCCCCATTTCTCTAGGCTCCACACACAGTTTTCCGCTCTGATTTTCTAAGGGACCAATTTTGTCTCTAGCTTTCCTCTTACCATTAACATATTTGTAGAACTCTTTTGGATTAATTTTCACCCTGCTTGCCATAGTTTCCTCGTACCTTCTTTTAGCTTTCCTAATTCCTCTCTTAAGATTCCTCTTACATTCAATGTATCTTTCAAACATCTCCTTAACTCCATGCTTCTTATATCTAATGTAAGCCTCCCTTTTTCTTCGAACCAAGTTTCCAATATTCCTTGAAAACCACGGCGCTCTCAAACCTTTTGCCCCTCCTTTTAACCTAACAGGAACATAAAGCTTTTGCACTCTCAAAATCTGATCTTTAAAAGACTTCCATCTCTCTACTACATCCTGCCCATAAAACAAATTGTCCCAATGCACACCCTGCAAGTCCTTTCGCATCTCCTAAAGTCTAGCTTTTGCCCAATCAAAAACCTCAACCCTTGGCCCTGACTTCTCTCTTTCCATAATGAAATTGAAGCTGATGGCATTATGATCACTGGACCCGAAGTGCTCGCCAACACTAACCTCCGTCACTTGACCCATCCCATTTGCCAACAGTAGATCTAACACTGCTCCTTCTCTGGTCGGCACCTCTACATATTGTTGTAAAAAACTATCTTGCACACATTTCACAAACATCTAACCCATCCAGTCCTTTCACAGAATGTGTTTCCCAATCTATATGTGGAAAATTAAAATCTCCCATAATTACAACCCTGTGCTTATCACAAATATCTACTATCTCCCTACAGATTTGCTCCTCTAGGTCTCGGTCCCCTCCAGGTGGTCTATAATACACCCCTACAAGTGTAACCTCTCCTTTCCTACTCCTCAGTTCCACCCAAATAGCCTCCGTGGATGTGCCCTCTAATCTATCCTTCCTAGGCACCGCTGTAATATTTTCCCTGACAAGCAATGCAACCCCACCTCCTCTTGCCCCTCCGACTCTATCACACCTAAAACAATGAAACCCAGGGATATTCAGTTGCCAATCACATCCCTCCTGCAACCATGTCTCACTAATCGCTACCACATCATACTTCCAAGTATCAATCCACACCTTCAGCTCATCCACCTTTTTAACAATACTCCTGGCATTAAAATATATGAATTTCAGAGATTTCCCAATTTTTAATCCCTGTTTTCCCTCATCTTTAATAACAACATTATTTACTTTTCCTGCCAATTGCCCTTCATCTTCTTCCAGAGCATTTCCCTTCTCTATCACCTGCCCATCCATATTCAAATACTTACTACAAACTTTCTTTGTTTGCATTCTAACCTTCTCCTTACTGCTCAGTACTATTGTGTTCCCTCCCCCCAACCATTCTAGTTTAAAGGATCCTGAGTAGCCCTAGCAAATACCTCTGCCAGGATTCTGGTCCTCCTGGGATTTAAGTGTAATCCGTCCTTACTGTACAGGTCACATCTCCCCCAAAAAAGGTCCCAGTTATCCAGAAACTTAAAACCCTGCCCCTTACTCCACCCCTTCAGCCACGTGTAAATTCTCCACCTCATTCTATTTCTATTCACACTGTCACGTGGCACAGGGAGTAATCCAGAGATTACCCCCTTTGCGGTCCTTCTTTTTAACTCCCTACCTGACTGCCTGTACTCACTTTTTAGGACCTCTTCTCTATTTCTCCCTATGTCATTGGTACCTACATGTACCATGACCTCTGGCTCCTGTCCCTCCCACTTTATGATATCCGGGACACGAGCAGCAACATCCCGGACCCTGGCACCAGGGAGGCAAACCACCATCCGGTTCTCCTTACTGCGTCCACAGAATCCCCTATCCGTCCTCTTAACTATGGAGTCTCCTACCACAATTGCCCTCCTCTTCCTTTCCCTCCCTTTCTGAGCTACAGGGGCCGACCTCATGCCAGAGGCACAGCCACTGTCGCAAACCCCAACCTTGATGTCCCCCTCAACAGTGCTCAAAGAGGCGTACTTATTGCTGAGGGTTACATTCACAGGGCTCCTCTCTGGCACCTTACTTTTTTTTGTCCCTCTCCTAACATTTACCCACCTTTCATCCTCCCGTGGCCCTGGCGTGACCACCTTGCTGTAACTCCTGTCTATGACTTCCTCTGTTTCCCTAACCAGCCTGAGGTCATCGAGCTGCAGCTCTAGTTCCCTAACACGGTCCCTGAGAATCTGCAGCTCGACACACCTAGTGCAGATATGGACATCCGGGAGTCTGGAAGACTCCAGGACCTCCCACATCCGGCACTCCTGACAACACACAGCCTTAACACTCATCCCTTACCCCAATGAAGTAGTAATAAAGACTATCTTAGCTTTCTCTCCACCTGCTTTCGCCGAAGCCTGATGAGTCAAAGCCTGGAAGTCCCACTCCTTCACTGGGCCACTCCCTCGCTGGGCCGCTCGCTGTCCCTCTTATTTATTGGCCTTTTACCAATTAACCCCTACACACTCTCCTGTACGCTCGCTCGACCAATGGCCGCCTCCGACGCCGACTCGTCCCCGCAGACCCTGGTAAGAGACTTTTAAAAAAGTTTTCTTACCTGCCCCGGACTCTTTTCTTTTCTGTCCTTCTCCTCTCTCCTTTTCTCTCCTTTTCTCTTCTCTCCTCTCCTCTCCTCTCCCTACTGCTAGGCTCTGTCCCCAGTAAGAGTCTTTAAAAAGACCTTACCTTCCCGTCACACTCTCCTGTACGCTCGCTCGACCAATGGCCGCCTCCGACGCCGACTCCTCCCCGCAGACCCTGGTAAGAGACTTTAAAAAAAGTTTTCTTACCTGCCCCGGACTCTTTTATTTTCTGTCCTTCTCCTCTCTCCTTTTCTCTCCTTTTCTCTTCTCTCCTCTCCTCTCCTCTCCCTCTCCCTACATGAATCGCAAAAAGTTGGTTTGCAGATACAGCAGGTTATCAAGAAAGCAAATGGAATGTTTTCATTGCTGGAGGGCCTAAATTTTGGAAATACAAAGTTATGCTGGAACTGTACAAGGTACTGGTGAGGCCACATCTGGAGCACTGCATACAGTTCTGGTCTCCTTACCGGAGGAAGGATGTACTGGGCTTTGGAGGCGGGGCAGAGGAGTTTCACCAGGTTTCAGCTATGAGGAGTGATTGAGTCGTCTGGGACTGTACTCGCTGGAATATAGAAGAATGAGAGGGAATCTAATAGAAACAAAATTATGAAAGGCATAGATAACATAAAGGTAGGTAAGTTGATTCTATAGGTGGGGTAGACCAGAATTAGGGGTCATAGCCTCAAGATTCACAGTAGTAGATTTCAGATGGAGATGAGGAGGAACTGCTTTTTCCAGAGGGTGGTGGATCTATGAAATTCACTGTCCATAAAAGCAGTGGAGGTGAATTCAGTAAATATATTTAAGACAAGGGTGGATAGTTTTGTACAAATGTAAGGGTCATGGAGGGTCATGTGGCCTCTCTGTCTGGAACTTGTTGGGAATGTGGATTAAGGAAGGTCATGTGACCTCTTCGGCTGGAGCCTAGTCAGAAGTCACCTCATTTGTGTTATGAACCGCATGTAATGTGCAGCAATAGACAAACAATTTTAATTTTAAACCACTAATTTTATTTCTTACTCTTAAACTATAGTCTTAACTCTGAAACTAATAATAAATCTATCCCCAGCTAGTGTATGTGTGTGTGTGTGAGATATAGGCTAAAATCAAGAAAGTAACTTTAAAGCTCAATTTTTCAAATTCAGTGTTGAAGTGTCAGGCTTTGAAATTTGATGCCCAGAATAATGATGAAGACTGGAGTTGTGGCTGTAGACTCACAAATTCTTCTTGCAGTGATGTTTATTTTATTACAATAAAGAAACTTGGGTTCTTTTTAAAACAACTAGATTTATTAACTAAGCAAACAGCATGAAAGACAGAATATACACATGCCAGACCTCAAATGGAGGCATCCATCTTGAATCTACCCAAGATGCAACAGCATTGACCAGATGCTGCACACTCTGTCTCCAACTCCTCCTGGTGGGAGCACTATTATTACATCCTCTTTCCTTGAGATGTTTAATCAAACACGACACATTAATGGAGTATTCTTTCAATATATGTAACATAAGCATTAGCAAGCCAAACCTGTAAGTGTGCAGTTATTTTTCTTTTATAGATTCAGTCTGCAGTCTGTGAGGTGGTTTGACAATTCACATGGATCTTCTTAACACAAGTGCTTGAGTCGGCTCTGCTGGTCCACTACTGTCTAGCACAGGTGATGTTTCCCCTGTTTCTATGCAAGCTGAATCCTTTGCATTTATCTGTTCCTGCCATCCCCTTGGTGCTTTCAGCAGGCTCCTTTGATTCTTCCTCATTATCTATTTTGACAGTAGGCCCTTTCATGCCAAGCCTCTACCTGGAGGCCAGCTATAAGCATGGAGAGAAAAATATGAACACCTTTCATGGACCAGGCCTAAAAGGTTCCTCCTGCATTTCATTGAGCAGCGCCTCGTAGTGCCCTCCGGAGCCGATGGAGGCAGGGCAACTGGTGCCATAGTGCCACCCATCATAAATACATGGCAGAGCAATGGCCGTCTTCCCTAACGTTTCCCAGAACAATTACAGCTGCATAGGGTATCATGGATAAGGAAGACAGCCATTGCTCTGCTGCGTTTTGAGCCACTGATGAGGAGCCCTGAAGCCGAAGCAGCCTGCTGAGGTGCCAGAGCAGCTGGCAGGGCTGATGTAGCCCACACTGGCCACCCCTGGTGGTCCCCGCCATGTCAGCTCCCGCTAACCACCCCTGCCTTCATGGCACCTGAACTGACGCCCCCCCCCCCCCCCCCCCCCCCCCGCTGGCTGCCCCTGACCTGACAGTTCCCACCAACCACCCCTGCCCTGTCAGCTCCTGCCAGCCACCTCTGCCTTCATGGCCCCTGACCTGATGGCCCCTGCCAGCCGCCCCTGACTTGATGGCACCTGCCAACCAACCCCTCCCTGTCAGCTCCCGCAGGTCACCCCTCCCTTCACGGTCCCTGACCTGATGGCTCCCACTGGCTGACCCTGCCCTGATGGCCCCCATCCTGTCAGCTCCCACCGGCCATGCCTGCCCTGATGCCCCTGCCTTGGCAGCCTCTGTCCTGATGGCCCCTGCCGGCCTACCTGATTTAATGGCTCCTGCTGACCGCCCCTTACCTGACAGCTCTCACTGGCCGCCTTTCGCCTTAGGAGTTCATGGAGGAGGAGGGGTGTGGGTAGGAGAGAGAGAGGGATGATGGGTCACAGATTGACACCATCATCAGCCCACCCCTAGCCAGCTGCTTGCAGCGGCTGTATATTCATGTGAGGCAGCGGAGCGCAGCACTCTGCCAATTATCCTTCCCTGAGAGGGATTGCAGTTGGCGCCTTTGGAACCAGCCACAGAGCATAATAGAAAGAACCTCCGCCTTTACAGATGGGCTTTTTCACTGCATGTAGGATCTTGGATTTACTTCTCCCAGAAGAGTAGCTTTTTTGTCCCAAGTGTTGGAATCTCTGAGTCTCACTGTTTCATGGTGTGCCAGTGGCTCTAAGCTTATTGCTCACTTGTCATAGTTGGCCTTTTGTCTCCCTTGCAGACGCTTTTGTTTCCGTTCAACATCTCTGTTCTTGTTCGGGTCTGCTGAGTAGGGAAGTGTGGTACATAGTCTGTGTTCCATCAGAAGCTCAGCGGGTGGCATGCAATGTTCAAGCGGCGAAGCTCTGTAACCCAATAGAACTAGATATGGATCTGAGCCACTATCTTGTGCTTTCTTGAGCAATTGTTTAACTATGAACTCCTTTCTCTGCTTTACCGTTTGACTGTGGATGCAGAGGTCACTGGCACTAAGCCTGGTGCTGTGGTGCAGAAGGGAAGGAAGAGGAATGCAGTGGTCATAGGGGACTCCATTGTCAGGGGTGCAGACAAGGGATTCTGTGAGCCTGAAAGATATACCTGCTTGGTATGTTGCCTCCCAGGTGCCAGGGTGTGAGGTATCTCAAATCGGGTCCAGAGTATTCTGGGTACCAATGGCAGATAAAAAAGGGGAGGAGATCCTGAAGAGGGATTACAGTGAGTTAGGATGGAAGCTAAGAAACAGGGCCTCCAGGGTAGTGATCTCTGGATTGCTACCTGTGCCGAGTGCAAGTGGGGGAAAAAATAAAGGATCAGATAGGTGAATGTGTGGTTGAGGGGCTGGTGCAGAAGGCAGGGTTTAGAGACCATTGAGATCTCTTCTGAGGGAGGCATGATCCCTACAAGAAGGACAGGTTACACTTGAACTCAAAAGGGCCAATATCCTGGCGGGCAGGTTTAATAGAGCTGTTGGGTATAATTTAAACTAATTTGGCAGGGGGGGGCGGGGGTGGAACTTGAGTGATAGGGCAATGGATAGAAAAGAGAAATAGGAAAATTTTGGATAGGCAGTGAAATTAAAAGGGCAGAGAGGCAGGAAGGGATCGGAGAGTATGGCCAAGTGCATCAGGTAACCAGGTGAGGGGTGTGGGGAGTAACAGATTAAAAGTATTATACATGAACGCACAGAGTATAAAAAATAAAATGGATAAGCTTGAGGCTCAACTGCATATTGCAGGGTACAATGTTATAGGAATAATGGAGACATGGCTGCAGGAGGGCCAGGATTCAGAAATTAATATTCAAGGATATATGTCCTATCAAAAGGACAGATAGGTGGGTAGAGGGGGTGGGGTGGCTCTGCTGGTGAGGAATGATTTTCAGTCCCTTGAAAGGAGTGACATAAAAGCAGGTGGAGTAGAATCTGTTTGGATAGAGTTGAGGAATTGCAAGGGGAAGAGAACTATAGTGGGAGTCATATACAGGCCCCCAAACAGTAGCTCAGATATAGGAGGCAGAATAAATCAGGAGTTAAGATTGGCATGTCAGAATGGTACTGATACAGTTGTTATGGGGATTTCAACATGTAGGTAGACTGGGAAAATCTAGCTGGTGTGGGATTGCAAAAAAGTGAGCTTATAGAATGTCTCCGCGATGCATTCTTAGAGCAGCTCGTGATAAACCCCACCAAGGGGAAGACAATTCTGGATTTGGTGTTGTGTAATGATGTGGATTTGACAAGGGACCTTGAAGTAGGGGAGCCATAAGGTAATAGTGACCATAATATGGTAAGTTTTAATTTGCAATTTGAAAGGGAGAAGGAAAGAAAGTCAGAAGACCCAGTATTACAGTTGAATAAAGGGGATTATGCAGCCAGAAGGGAGGAGCCCACCAAAATACAATGGAAGGATACCCTGGCTGGGAGAACAGTGGAACAAAAATGGCAGGGATTTCTGGGCATTTTTTAGAAGATAGAAAGAGGAAGAAAGGTTCTAAGGAAAGGAAAGGGTAACTGTGGCTGACAAAGGAAGTCAAGAACAGTATCAAGACCAGGGAGAAGAAGTATAATATAGCAAAAAAGAGTGGGAAACTAGAGGAATGAGAAACCTTTAAAGAGCAACAGAAGATAACTATGAAATCTATATGGGAGGAAAAAGTGAGGTATGAGGGTAAACTAGCCAATAATATAAAATGAGATAGTAAAAGCTTCTTTAGTTATGTAAAGAGGAAAAAATTAGTTAGGACCAAAATTAGGCCTTTAAAAACAGAAACAGACAAAATTATTATGGGAAGCAAGGAAATGGCTGACGAGTTTAACAGATACTTTGGATTTGTCTTCACCAGGGAAGATACAGGTAAAGGTCAGATAGGGGGTAGAGGTCCTGCAATATCGAAGGAATTGATAGATATTCCAACAGTAATGGAGGAATTGATGGAAATCCAGATTCAGAAGCATGTGGTCTTGAGTAAATTGAATGGACTGATGTCCCCAGGGCCTGATGGACTGCATCCCAGGGTGCTTAGGGAGGTTGCTCTTGGAATTGTGGATGCATTGGTCAACATTTTCCAATATTCTATAGATTCAGGAGAGGTGTCTGTGGATTGGAGGGTGGCTACTGTTGTGCCACTTTTCAAGAAGGGAGGGAGGGAGAGAACGGGCAATTACAAACCGGTTACCCTGACCTCAGTGGTGGGGAAGACATTAGAGTATTATAAAAGAAGAAATAACAGAACAGACAGAGATAATAGTAGAATTACAAGTCAGCATGGATTTCTGAAGGGAAAATCATGCTTGACTAATCTGAAATTTTTTGAGGATGTGATGAGGAGGATGGACATGGGAGAGCCAGTGGATGTGGTGTACTTGGACTTTCAGAAGGCTTTTGATAAGGTCCTGCATAGGAGATTAGTAGGCAAAATCAGAGAGCATGGTATTGAGGGTAGGGTGCTGACATGGATAGAAAATTGGTTGACAGACAGGAAACAAAGAGTTGGGGTTAACAGGTCACTTTCAGGATGGCAGAATGTGACAAGTGGGGTCCTGCAGGGCTCAGTGCTGAGTCCTCAGTTGTTTATCAAATATATTAATAATTTAGATAAGGGGATTATAAATAACATGAGCAAATTTGCAGATGACACAAAACTGGGTGGCAGTGGGAAGTGTGAGGAGGATGTCAGGAAATTGCTTGGGGACTTGGACAGGTTGGGTAAGTGGGCATGGAAGATGCAGCTTAATGTGGATAAATGTGAGGTTATCCACTTTGGTAGCAGGAACAGGAAGACAAATTATTATTTAAATGGAGTCAAGTTAGGGATCTAGGTGTACTTGTACATGAGACACTAAAAACTAGCATGCAGGTTCAACAAGCTGTGAAAAAGGGAAATGACATGTTGGCCTTCATTAAAAGGGGAATAGAGTGTAGGAGTAAAGATGTCCTTCTGCAGTTGTTCAGGGCCCTGGTGAGACCACATCTGGAGTATTGTGTCCAGTTCTTGTCTCCTAATTTGAGGAAGGACATTCTTGCTATTGAGGGAATGCAGTGTAGATTCACAAGGTTAGTTCCTGGGATGGTGGGATTGACATATGTCGAAAGGTTAGATAAACTGTGGTTGTATACGTTGGAATTTAGAAGGATGATGGGAGATATGAAGGAGGCATATAAGATTATTAAGGGATTGGACACTAGGACTAGAGGCCATAGTTTAAGAATACAGGGAAGGCCGTTTAGGATAGTGATGAGAATTTTTTTTAACCCAGAGAGTTGTTGGTCTGTGGAATGCTTTGCCGCAGAGGGTGATAGAGGTGGCTTCTCTGGATAAGTTCAAGGGAGAGCTAGATAAGGTTCTTCTGGACAGGGGAATTAAGGGTTATGGGGAGAAGGCAGGGACAGGGTACTGATAGTAGAAGATCAGCCATGATCTAAATGAATGGTGGTGCTAGCTCAATGGGCTGAATGGCCTACTCCAGCACCTATTGTCTATTCACTTGAAGTCACATGTTCGAAATCATACTCTTCTGCAAAATTCTGGAATTCTCTACAACTGTAGCGAAGATTGATTTCATATATTTGATCACACAAGGAGCAGACATGCGAGGAAGCAGCGCAATCTCCGGATAGTTCGATAGATAATCAATTACCAGCAATTAATTATTTTCACCCATGTGGAACAGATCAGTCCCAACTTTCAGCCATGGTTCTGCTGCTAAGTCATTTATGAACATGAGTTCCTTTGCCTGATGTTTCAAACAGGTCTCACAGCTGGAAACCATCCTGTCAATGTCAGCATTTATCCCTGGCCAATAAACACCAGTTCTGACCCTCCTCTTGCATTTATCCATCCCAAGGTGCCCCTCACGCACCCTTTTCAACATCTCTTGCAGTGATTGAGGAATGATAATTCTGCTCTATCCGAGTAGAAGCCCATTGACAACACTCAGCTCTGATGTTGTAGTATGGCTGAGATTCATCTCTAGGTCATCCTTCATTCAGATTCTTGACGACCTTTTGTAGAACTGTGTCCTTTTCTGTTTCAGCTGTGATCTGCTTGGATTTCATGTCAGATACGGGAGGAGATTCAGTGATCAGATTTACATGGAGATTCACATCTATCTCTGTGGAACTCTCATTGTGTACTTCACTCTGGGTTGTTGCCCTGGATAACGCATCACCTAACATAATAAGATTTCCTGGTGTGTTCACCAATTTAAAGTTACAACGTTGTAGCTTCATCATCAGTCTTTGGATTCTCGGCAACATTTCACTGAGACTTTTCTTGATTATTGCTTTTATGGCTTGTGGTCTGTCTCTGCCATGAATGTTGGTAGACCATACAGAAAACTGTGGAATTTCTTGAGTCCCTAGACCAGACCTAGACATTCTTTCTCGTTCTGTGCATACCAACATTCAGATGTTGTAATCATCCTTGATGCGTATGCTACTGGCCTCCAATCTTCTACTGCCTGAAGTACGGCACCTATTCCATCTTTTGAAGAATCCATAGATATTTTTTGTCATTCTGGATGCGTCAAAGAATGCCAAAAGCACTGATTCTGTATGTGGAATGGTCCTCAGTTGTCCTCATTCTTCCTCATGGTTGTCTGTCCACTTGAATTCACATTTGTCCTGTAACAACTTTCTTAGGTACTTTTTTTTGGAAGACAGGTTAGGTATGAATTTACCAATGAAATTGATCATTCCCATTCACTCTCAATATGCCTTTTTTGTCAGTGGGTCTGGGCATCTAAAATTTCTTTCACCTTGCTCTTGTCTGGCTCCACATTTGCCACTGACAATTTATCTCCCAGAAAGATGATTTCCTTCACACCAAACTGACATTTTTCTCTGTTAACTTTAATCCATACTTCTGGATGTGTTGCAGCATTTTGATAAGCCTCTCGTTGGGCCTTTTTTGTGTGGATCCCCATAGGATCATGTCATCCATGTACACGTGGATGCCTTCTATGATGTGCTCCATTGTTCTGTGGAATACTTCAGGAGTGGAGGAAATTCCAAAAAGGCATCCTCAGTCAGGAATATCAGCCACCAAACGGTGTATAAAATGTATGGAATTTTGTGCTATCATCTTGCAGTTTTATTTGCTAGAAGCCCTTGGAAGCATCCAATTTAGTGAAAAACTTTGCTCACTTGTAATTTCGTCCCTGGTTGGAATCTGACAATGGTCCCTCTTTATATTGCCATTCAAGTCTTTTGGATCCATGCACACGCGTAGGTCTTTTTAACACACACCATTTAATTCACCAATTCTGTGGGCTCCTCCACTTTATTTATAACCCCTAATGATGCCATTCGGTCAAGTTCCTGCTTGAGCTTTTCTTTTAGTGGTGCTGGAACCCACCTCACGGCATCCACTACTGGCTGTGTGTCCTCCTTTTACTATATCTTATGGGTGAATTGTAGAACTCCAAACCCCTTGAAAATACAGGAACTTAATCCAATATTTCTTCTACGCTGTTCCATGCATGGTCACTGTTAATGTGATACACCCTCCTGACTAGGCATTTTTGCTTTGTCACCAAGCAGTGATTCATGTCCATCTGGACCACGGTGTATTTGAGATTGTGCTCTTTATCTTTAACTTTCACCTTGAGTTTACATTTATCTTTCATGTTGATGCTCTGTCCATTGGAGGCTTTGAGCAGTATAAGATTGACATGGATTTATATGGCTTTATCTTCATTGCCCTGATGTCACACTCACGGATCAAATTGACCTTTGCCTCTGTGTCTAGTTTTAAAGGAATATTTGTTCCTTTTGTATGCATTGACACAGTTCATTTATCCTTCTCGACTATGTTCACTTCCTGCACCACCATGCCCATGTCTTCTATAGTGTGTACACTTTTACTTCTGTTCAGTTTCCCTTTGGAAAAACAATGTTTTGCTCAGTGATTCTGCTCTTTACCCATATTACAGACTTTCCCATGGGCTGGGCATTGTTTTGGTGCATGTTTAGTGCCATATCGTTTACAATTGAACATCTCTCCATTTTTTGATGGTTCCTGTATCTCATGTTTTGTTTGTGTGTGTGTGTGTGTGTGTGTGTGTGTGTGTGTGTGTGTGTGTGTGTGTGTGTGTGTGTGTGTGTGTGTGTGTGTGTGTGTGTGTGTGTGTGTGTGTGTCCAGACACTGTAGCTACAACTATGCCTTCATTTTCACTGGATTTTACAATATCACTGAACTTTTTCATGTACTCCAGGAGCTAATTCACTGGTGTGGCGGATCTTCACAATTCCAGCAAAGGTAAGCTCTGTCTCACAGCAACCTCTCTCTCACTTTCTTATCAGTAATCCTGAACACAATTTGGTGACAGATCATTGAATCTTGCAGTGGTCCAAAATTGCATGTTCTTGCTTTTAGTTTTATGTCTTTTATAAAAGTATCAAAATTCTCTCCCTGTTGCTGCGTGCATGAGCAAAACACATACCTCTTAAAGGCTTCATTTTCCTTTGGTGAATAGCTGTTAGTCACACTCAAAATGAAACATTTTGCTTCCCAAAAGTCCCTCCTAGCACAGGTCAATCCACCGAAAAGCCCAGTCATTCACAGAGCCTGGTTTTGTCTGAATTCCACCAAATGAATGGCCACAAGAGATACTTCAAAAGGCTGTTTTTTCTTCAGCGTCAGAATGGGTCGCCCTTGCAAAATTACAATGTCCTTGCAAATGTATCGAATCTGGTCAGAGTGTGACAAGCCTTCCCTTAGTTATTCCAGTGTATCGAATTATCACTGGGCTATAACTTTTGACCATTCAGTCCCTCCTCTCTATACTATCCCTTACAGTGATAATCTCATTTTACTAAAATGGGAGCTTGTAATACCTGCAAATCAAGAGTTAGATCTACCCATCTGTAAGGCTAATGAATGATTCACACTGGGAGCTGACTTATGGTTGGTCTTCCAGGTATGACAGATTATGTTATATTTTATATCGATAAGTTTTAAAGGAGATAAATTGTGACAGGTTTTTTAGTTAGGTCACACACAGATACAAACACTTCAAAACAGATCTCATTTAAAATGCCAGAGCTCTGCTCAAGCCAGGTAGTCCAGGCTCCGAGTGCCTTTGCAAAAACTTTGAAGGATGCCGATAAGGACTTCACAAGTAGCTGTTAATTGGACATGCTGTGGAGTAATGGATTATTGTTTTGGAAAGCAACAAATGAACAAACTTGGAAGATTGGGTCCAGAGCTGCAGTCTAACAGTCCAGTTGACTGTTCTAAGTGGGTCATGTGATTTTCTCTGAGTGAGAGAGAGGGAAAGAGGGGGAAAATTCATTTCTGCAGTTCAGCACCAGCATCTGGGACTGGAACAGGACAAGCTGGCAAGCTTGTGGAAAAACCCCATTTTGAAGACAGGTTGTGAATTCTTAGTTCAGCCTGGTTAAAGCCATTGTGGTCCATACAAGAAGAGAGGACTGGCTGCATAATGTTTCATTTGAAATAAGGTAAACAAAAAGGTGACCTGAAACAAAGAGTTCATCATCATAAGCCCTCATGCGGCAAGTTTCTTCAGCAAGACACTGAAGAGGCTGTTCAGAAGGAATCAATTGTGGGTGTCCAATGAACAACAAATCTCTCTCTGAAAACCAACAAGAACCTTCCACCCATTTACCTTTCAAACAGCAAAGCCTAGTGAACTTAATAAATGTTAAATTCTGTGCACAGTATAAGAATTGCCTGCCACCAGTGAACTTAGAGGAGTGAGAAGTGAGATTGGACTGTGAATTAAAAAAAACTTTTCTGAACTTACACACACATTATATGCACGTGCACTTAGAATTAGAAGGGGGTTAAGTTAGGTTAAGTTAATTTAATAATATTAAGTTAAAGTTTGATCTTGTTTTCATGTTTAAAGATAATTGAAAGCAACTTTTGTTTAATTAACTATTTGTCTTGGTGAATTTCTATTGCTGCTGAGTTTTGGGGTCCTCTGGCTCATAACACAGACACCAATCAATCCATGGTTAGATTTGCCCACAGGTCACATGAATGGGTTCTGCATTGTAAAAGCAACACATGCATTTTCACTCTCTCTCTCTCTCTCTCTCTCTCTCTCTCTCTCTCTCTCTCTCTCTCTCTCTCTCTCACACACTCTCTCACCCTCTCTCTTCAATCTTTCCCTGAAGCCTGACTACAATGGGCTCTGATCCCAAGCTGTGGTTAATGTTGGAAACCAGGTTTATATGAATGTACTTGTGAGTTGTGACAATTGCTGAGCACCAGGTAGCTCCAGAGGGTCGACTGCAATGGGCCCATCCTGGATCCTGTGCTGCAGCAACACTGAAGATCAGGTTTATGTGTATGTACTTGTTTATTTGTCAGGTGGTATACCATGCCTGTGGGTGGTGGGCACTGAACAAGTTAAACCCTTGTTTTTTAGTATATCATGCTGTGTGCTCTATACGTTAGTCTGCCAGTATATCCTTTTTTTGTGAATTCCCGTGTGTGTAATTAAAGACCACTGTTTGTTAATAACACGGATCCAGCTTTCATTTTCGTAGAACCCATCAAACCTATTCTAAACACAATGTTTGGCACTATGAGTAGGGTTCTAATCTGGTCATAGATGAGGATGATGCATGATTGGTCCTCACAGGTCATGTGTTCAGCTTTGATTCTCTTTGAAATGATCAAACCCATTCTGAACACATCATAGTAGGGGAATTAAGAGATATGTGGAAAAAAGAGGGAGGTGGAGGTGAAGATGAGCCTATCATTAAATCAGCCATGATTCCATTGAATGGCAGAGCAGGCCAGGTAAAGTCTGGGCTAGATGGCTGACTCCTACTCCTTTTTCCTATGCTCTTTTGTCCTATGGACATGGTGCCCAGGATCCCTATGTTCGTCCACACTGCTTGGAGTCCTCCTATTAACATCGTATTCTGACTTCAAATTTGACCGACCAAAATGAACTACTTCATACTTCTGTGCGTTAAACTCTATCTGTCACTTCTCAGCCCAGCTCTCCATACTATCAATGTCCCTCTGTAACCATGACCAGCCTTCCAGACCAGTAATTTTCATGTCATCCACAAACTTACTAACCCACCCTTCCTCATCCAGGTCATTTATAAAAATCACAGAGGAGGGAGTGATCCGGGAACAAATGCCTGCGGGACACCTCAAGTCATAGATCTCTTTGGAGAATATGAACCATTTATAATCACTCTCTGGAGAAGCCATTTCTGTATCCTCAAAGCAAGTCTTCGTTGGATTCCATGCCTTCTTTCTTTCAGATTGAGCCTTCCATGGGAAACATTATCAAATGCCTTACTGAAATCCACTGCTCTACCTTCATCAATGCTCTTTGTAACATCCTCAATGAATTTCATCAGGCTTGTGAGACATGTCCTTTCTCTGACGGAGCCATGCTGACTGTTCCTAATCAGATCATGCCTCTTTAAAGGCTTATAAATCCTATCTCAAGATCTTCTCCAACTGCTTGCCAACCTCTGAAGTAAGACTCACTGCTCTATAAATTCCTGGCTTATCTCTACACCATGTCTTGAACAGGAGAACCAATCCTCTGGTACTTCTGTCACTAGTGATGATACAAAGATTATCACTAGTGGCTCAGCAATCTTCTCCCCAGACAATACATTTTAAAAATATTTTGTGATTTTCCAGTCTCGAACTCAAACAGTTATCAGCATTATCAGTATCAATGTTAACATGGACAGCAATGACGACAATTGTCCATTTTATACCATTTCTACAGAGTTCAAGCTCTTTTTATCTCCCTGCCCAACCCCGATATCCAACACTAGATGTTTAACTGATCACAATTACACAGGATACTAAAGACATTCACAACAAGGGGACGGAACATATGTTGGGTGTTTGTGGGCTTATCACGGCACGGCCGTCAGAACCCAGGCTGTTTGATTTTCTTGACTTTACCTGGTCGGGACAAGTTGGGCCCACTTCCCCAAGTTGGGCTAGGCAGGTAAGGCAGGGAAGGCAGGGCGGCGAGACATGACAATCTATCCATAGTCGTGCTCCCATGAAATTTAAATATGGTTGCCAAATTTTTTTGAAAGTATCATACTTTTTCCTTAAGTTATAAGTGATTTTCTCCAGGGGAACACAGCTTTGCATTTCTGTGCTCCAACGCGTAAATTACGAACTGAATTTGGACAGCTTTGTGGTAAGTCTTATGTCCATTATGTTTCCCAACAGAAACAACTAAGGGTCCTGTGGGAATTTTTTGCCTATGATTTTGCCTAGGACTTGACCTAGCTCCACCCAAAAGGGCCTCACCTTGGTATATGTCCAGGTTGCATGCACAAAGGTTCCTGTCTTAAAGCCACATCTAAAGCATTGATCTGATAATTCTGATTTAAATCTGTTCAATTTTTGTGGCGTCAGATAGAGCTGGTGCAGAAAATTGTACTGTACTGCGTGTTGATGATGAAAAGTTCACACAGAGCACTTTCCTAAGATTGGCAGAAGGAAAGGAGAGCATCTTGATTGGGGGAGATTTTAATTTTTGTCTGGATCCTGACTTAGATAAGTCAACAAAGAAAATAGCCAAAACAAAAGTGGCTAGGGCTACCATTGGCTATATGAAGGAGCTGAGTTTGATAGATGTGTGGAGGCAGAAACATACAAGGGAGAGGGATTATTCCTTCTAATCAAAACAGCATGACTCCTATTCTTGAATTGACTTTTTCCTGGCTTCAGCCCATATAGTTGGTAGGATCATGGGCTGAGTACATGGCGAGACTTCTCTCAGACCCTTCACCCCTGACACTAACAATAGAAATGCCAGATAAGCTGGATATGGCATATAGATAGTGTTTTAAGGTGTTGCTGTTAAAGAAGCTGGAGTTTTGTAGTTTTATAAGAACACATATAGACATATATTTTGCGAGGCCAACTGTACCTCTACTCCAGATAAGTTCCTCCTTTGGGACACCCTCAAAACATATTTGAGGGGCCAGATAATTGGATACACCAAGACAGTGAAGAAAGAATAAATGAGGGAGGTGGATGAATTGGAACAAGAAATTACTCATTTAGAAAAGAATTATCAAAATTCAGGCTCAGAGGACCACTACAGGGCTCTAGCAAACATGAAATATAATATGCTTCAAACATATAGCATGGAAAAGGACATAATATGGTCAAAACAACAACTATGAATTAGGAGAGAGAGCCCACAAAATCCTCTTGGCAGTTAAAAGAAGAACAGGCCTCAAGGATGATCAATGCAATCTGTGAATGGGAGAACTATGTATAAACCAAAAGAGATCAATGAGACCTCCATGGAATTCTATGAGTGTCTATATAAATCAGAGCTAGTTGTGGGGGGTGGGGTGTCTGATAAAGACAACAGGTTCCTGTTCAATTTCGAAACTCCAAATTTGGACCCAGAAGAACAGGATAGCCTAGATCTTCCCTTAATGGAGGAAGAGATAGGGAAAGCAATGAACTTGCTGCAGGCTACAAGTCTCCAGGGGAGGATGGAAATAGAGACCCATACCTTTCCAGAATCTTTTTCAACAGCAATCATTATGACGATACTTAAAAAAGCCATAGAAAGATCCACTATTGCCATCATCCTACAGAACTATCTCACTGTTAAATACAGATTATAAGATACTTGCCAAAGCCCTGGTGAACAGATTGACAAAATATTTGCCAAAACTAACAAAGACCAAACAAGCTTTGTGCAAAAGAGACAGTCAGCAGACAATATTGGCAGTATGTTGAGTATAATGCATCTGGCACAAACCAGAAATGAGAGGGGTCTGGCTGTGGCCCTGGATGCAGAGAAGGCATTTGACAGGCTGGAGTGGGATTTTCTATTCAAAGTGCTGGAAAAATTGGGGTTAGGGCCTGAAGTGCCAGTTAATGAAGAAGACAAAGGCTGTGTAGTTAAACAGGCATCATGGCTTTTATTAGCAAAAACTAGTGGTACAATAATGAATGATAATGGGTGCATACACAGTTATACCCAAGGGGAGTGTCTTCAGTGGTAGAGATAATACACAACCAATGTCAGTAAAGCAGACAGATTAAGCACAGCGAAAGAGTGACAGCACAACACAGATTCACCACAGTCTCCCCACGGCAGAAGTAGGGTTAAAATTAAAAGAACAGTTTCTAGAGTAATATTCAAGCAGGCAAGCACATCTACTGTAAACATAATACAACAGTAAAATAAATGGCATTGAGACTTTACTGACATAGCCAAAACAAGGCTAGTAACTATCAGAACAATCAGAATATAATGAGATGTTTATGAATAGTGGAGCCTCTTGGGTTGTTTGCGAACGCGAGAAGACCTTCTTATTGGTGCAAGTGGTGGTTTTGCAGGAGTGACAACCTTGGGAACTGGCGGTGTTGATACAGTTCCCTGGTAGTGTGAGATGGCAGGACTTCAGGATCCGCTCCAGGATTACCAGCGTGAGGCAGTGGGGCCTCAGCATGGCCATCTGAATGCTTATTAGGGGTCACAGGCTGGGGTGATGCATCCAACCTCTAGGATCACTCCGAGTAGGGGTGAACCAGATGCAGCCAGATCTCTAGGGGTACAGTGTCCATGTTCCCGTCTGGAAATTTTACGTGGGCATAATTGGGATTAGTGTGCAGTAGTTGAACTGGCTGGACTAAAGGGCCCATTTTACGTGTCCAAGCATGTCTCTTCAGCAGTACGGTTCCAGGTTCAGATAGAAAGGCTGACCAGTCCATCACAGTTCCTGATTTCCTAGGAAAAGTAAACATATGTTCATGAGTTGTTTGATTTATTGTTGTACATAATAGGGACTGAATAGAATGTAGCGCCTATGGCAGTACCTCCTGCCACTGAGTAACAGGGTAACCATGTGTCTTTAACGCAAGGTTAACAGTCTTCCAGACTGTGGTGTTAGCCCTTTCGACCTTCCCATTGCCCTGGGAGTTGTAGCTCGTGGTGTGGTTGGTGGCAATCCCTTGCGAAACAAAGCTTGTGCTCATGAATGCTGAGTCTCTGTATGAATGTAACTGGGAAAACCAAAAATACTGAAGATTCTGTCAAGTGCCTTAATGACAGATGTCGTTGAGACATCAGGGCAGGTACCGCAAAAGGAAACCTTGAATATTTATTGATTAAAGTAAGAAAAAATACATTTTTGTTGTTAGAAGGTAACGGCCCTTTAAAATCTAAACTGAACCTCTCAAAAGGTTGGGTTGCTTTGATGAGAGTGGCCCCCGGAGTTTACTGCGCAAACTGTTTGCATTCCGCGCAAACAGGGCAGCTTTTAGTCGGTTTTCTGACTTCTTCGAGGGAGTAAGGAAGGTTATTGGCCCTTATATAGTGAAAGAATCTTGTGACCCCTGGGTGGCACAGGCTGCTATGGATCTCCTTTAGTCCTTCAAGCTGAGCTTGTGACAATGTGTTGGAGGGATCATTTAACTTGCCAGGTCTGTACAGGATGTCATAATTGTAAGCTGAGAGTTCTATTTGCCAGCGTGGCATCTTATTGTTTTTAATTTTACTTTTGTGTTTAGTACTAAATATGTAGGCTACAGATTTCTGATCAGTGATTAGGGTGAATTTTCTGCCAGCTAGAAAGTGTCTCCAGTAACGAACAGCTTCATTGATAGCCTGGGCTTCTTTTTCAATGGCCGGATGTTTAAGTTCAGGTCCATGTAGCATGCAAGAGAAAAATGCTATTGGTCTGCCCTTTTGATTAAGGGTTCCTGCTAAAGCACAATCTGAGGCATCGGTTTCTACTTGGAACGGAACATAGTCGTCAATGGGTGAGAATGCAGCTTTGGCAATATCAGTTTTAATTCTCTCAGAAGCTTTTAGAGCTGCTGGAGAGAGAGGGAAGGATTTTATGTCAAACGGAGTGCCTACGAAGTGCCTTCATAGCATAGTCACGTACCCATTTGCAGTAGTAGGAAAAGAATCCCATACACCTCTTAAAGGCTTTTGCTGAGTCTGGGGGTGGCAATTTCTTAAGGGGAGCCATTATTTCAGGATCAGGACGGATTTCGCCCTCGTGAACAATGTAGCCCAGAGTGGGTAGTTCTGTTGCATTGAAAACACACTTACCCTTGTTAAATGTAAGGTTGAGTTCTTTAGCTGTTACAAGAAATTTTTTTAGGTTGTTATCATGCTCAGTCTGGGTCTTACCAAAGATAGTGACATTATCCAGATAGGGAAACGTACCCTGTAACTCATACGTTCTAATGATTTTATCCATCTCCCTCTGAAACACTGAAACACCGTTAGTGACTCCAAAAGGTATCCTCTTAAACTGGTATAGACCCCATCAGCCTCGAAGGCTGTATGGGGTCTTTCGCTTTTTTTAATGGGGATCTGGTGGTTAACTGCCTTAAGGTCGATAGTTGAGTATACTTTATATTGAGCTATCTGATTAACCATTTTGTTAATGCATGGCAGAGAGTAGGCGTCCAAGTTGGTATAACGGTTAATTGTCTGGCTGTAGTCAATAGCCAGTTGTTTCTTAGTGTGATTATTCACCACTGCCACCTGGGCTTGCCACCCTCTCTTTAAGTAGTCTACGAGTCTAAGCCTTAATAAACTCATGATCCTCTTTGCTGTAAGAAAGACTCTTAAAGGCAATCGGTCGACACTCAGAAGATAGATTACTGAACAGGAAGGGAGCTTTGATCTTTAGTATGGACGGACCGCAGTAACCAGTGCAGGGGATGGTAAGTGGGTAGTGGGCCATCAAAATTTAACACTACACTTTTCATCTGAGATTGAATATCCAACCCCAGTAACACGGGAGCGCAGAGATCAGGCGTTATGAAGAGCCAAACATCAGCAAGACAATGTCCCTGCAAGTTCAAAGTAACCTTACACTTGTCCTGTATAGTCTTTTTAAGTTCGCTACAAGCCATCGATATCCATTAGTTCACTGGATATCTCCGCAAATTTAAGGCTTTGGCAACCTTTTCATGAATGTAGCTGTCAGTGCTGCCGGAGTCTATTATGCAATCAACAATCTCACCATTTACCTCCACCTTCATAGTCGACCATTCCAGTCCGTAACAACCCCCAAGCTTTACAGTCTATTGAGATGTCACAGGGGAACTTTGTGTTGATCTCACCTCACCGTCACTTGAAGTCGATTCAGAGGGCTCGTCTGAAGATTCCCCCCTTTCACAGTCGTCTTCCATTCTAGCGGCTCCAGGATGAATTTTCTTCTTCTTATCGATGGGAGTATTCTTCGCCCCTACATGCTTTAGCGAAGTGGCCATATTTCCCACAGTAGTTGCAAGTAGCAAATCAAGCCGGACACTTCTGTCTGGGGTGCCATCTCTTATTACAGAAGTAACATTTGCCAGGCATTCGTCCCTTCCTCTCTTTTGGGGTTCCAGTACTCCTGGATGTTTCTTTTTCAGTTTCCAGCATTTCGCTGGACTGTATGGCTCTTCTCAGTGTTTTGGCTAGTGTGACTGCCCGGCCATAGGTCAGGGGCTCAGTCTCTAGTAGCCTCTGACGGATGTAACTGGAGTCGATTCTGTTGACAAAAGTATCCAGCTTCAAAGAATTGTGGTGTTGTTTCACATTGACTGCCCCAACATCGCATTAGTTTGCCAGCAAGTCAAGAGCCAGTGCATAGGCAGCATCACTTTCCTTGGGTTTCTGGCGTCTAGTCAGCAACTGGTGTCGAGCAAGTACCACATTCTGTGGTGCCGCATAGTAAGCGGTCAGTTGTTCCCGGGCTATAGCCAGAGTCGTAGTTCCTTGCATTACAGCAAAAGGGATCTTACCCAGTAAGGAATTCAGGTGGCTCCACTGTATCACCTCATCGACCACATTGTTCTGAGCCATGTAGTAATCGAAACAATCCAGTGGTTTAAGATTTCTCTGGCCCTCGAGGCAGACTGGTCGATTATCAGCCGCTCTGGCTTGAGGGCTGCATCCATTTCTGCTAATAAAATTGAAGTGCCAGTTAATGAAGACAAAGGCTGTATAGTTAACCAGGAATCATGGCTTTTATTAGCAGAGTGGTACAATAATGAAAGACAATGGGTGCATACACAGTTATACCCAAGGGGAGTGTCTTTAACGGTAGAGATAATACACATCCAATGTCAGTAAAGCAGACTAAGCACAGCGAGAGACTGACAGCAAGACACAGATTCACCACGGCCAACTTTTACAAATTGGATAAGGGCGCTGTACCATGTGCCCAAGGCTAAAGTTGTGACCAATGGATAAATCCTGAGACAATAAATTTAAAAAAAGATAAATAATAAATATTCACAATTACCCTCCTGCAAAAAGGAGGCTTAATCCTCTTGTGGTGTTGGAGCAGTCCTTGATCAGAATCAGGTTTATTGTCTTGGGCGTGTCATGAAATTTGTCGTTTTGCAGCAGAGCAAGGTGCAAAAATTACAATAAAGTATAATTCTGTAAGTACAAGATTTAAAAAATAAACAATTCATGCAAATAAGAGAAAAGTGTGGTAGTGTCCATAGGTTCATTGTCCATTCAGAAATCTGGTGATGGAGGGGAAGCTGTTTTTGTGCCATTGGGTGTTCATCTTGAGGCCCATGTACCTCCTTCCTGATGGTAGTAGTGAGAAAAGGGCATAGCCTGGGTGGTGAAGGTCCTTGATGATAGAGGCTGCTTTCTTGAGGTTCTGCCTTTTAAGATGTCCTTAATAGAGTGAAGACTAATGCCCATGATAGTGCTGGCCGTTTCTAACCCTCTGTAGCCTGATCAGTGTAATAAAGGGAGGTGCATGACCTCATACCCATTGTAAAGAAACAGTTCTTCAACCTAGAGGTGTTGGGCCAGGTTTCTGTACCTTCTGTCCAAATATAGCAGAGAGAGATGTTGTCACCAGGGTGATGGGGTTCTTTTTGAGGCATGGATGGTGTCACTGGCTGGGAGGTTGGTGGCCATGAAGGTTTACTGCTTTCCGTGGCCTTCTGCATTCTAATTTATGTCTGCAACTATGCAACAAGCCATTTAAATTGTTTAATTTCACTTTAAAAGCCATGAAAAGAGAATATCTTCAATTGCATTTGTAATATTTGCTACCAAATTGTTTGAGGAGTTTAAAATCGCAAAGTAACAATGAACATAATAAGTAACGAGGGGGTAAACATTGAGTAGGATGGCAACATATTTCTGTTAGATGTCGAGGAGTGTTGATGTAGTGCAATTAGAGGTGTGCAGAATGCATTGAGGCAATATAAACAAAATGAAAAGTTGTAAAAGAGATGCAGGACAACAGTTGAATTTGACCATCTTTGAGATTTGTACATCATACTGAATAAACATTTTGTAATGTACACTTCTTCTTCTTTCTTTGGCTTGGCTTCGCGGACGAAGATTTATGGAGGGGTAATGTCCACGTCAGCTGCAGGCTCGTTTGTGGCTGACAAGTCTGATGCGGGACAGGCAGACACGGTTGCAGCGGTTGCAAGGGAAAATTGGTTATACACTAAAGAACAGGCACAGCAGGCAGCTGCAAGTCCAAACATTCTCCTTTTCTGTGTAATGCTTGAGTCATCTTGGGAAGAAACATTCACATAATTGCCAGCTGGCAGCCACTGGTCTCATCAGAATGAAAGGGCAAAGCAGTTGGATCTCCTCCAGTGTGCATTCCAACAATAAACAAACTGCAGCAAGCGAGAGATCAAGAATTTCCCTCTAATATGAATAACATTAAACATGTAGCAGCATGACATGAGAACTGGTCCTTTAGCCCCCATGCCTGCACTGAGCATGATGCCAAATTAAGTTACCGCTCTGCTGATTATATTCCCCTATTCCTTGAATATTTAAACAGCTGATGAAAGGAGCTGATGGTGATTTTATTTAAATCCCCCCACCGTGGGGTCTGGACCCAAGATGGCAGCAGCCATGAGGGGTTGGAGAATCTGGCAAAGCAAAGGACTGGTGCAGATCACCAGAAAACTGGGAGATCACCACCCCATAACTCCCACCAGATTAAAGAGAAGCAGAGGAGATGGCCCATAGGACAGTGACCATGGCAGTAGACCAGTGAGGTGCTCTGCAGCTGCGGAACACACAGACATCGGGCTGTTGGTGACTCGAGGCGAGGAACCCATGTAGGCTGCTGGAAGCTGTGATCAAGGGATTCACACCAAGCTGCGTACTGCTGAAGACTGGCTCGAGTCTGATTGAATGGTTACCAGGTAGCGGAGCTGGGATGCAAGAGGGTGCCGAGGGCGCTGAAGGGTTCCTAATCATATTGGAGGTTCGGATCTGGAGCTCGGATTGTCGATGGTTTGGACTGGACTGGCTTCGGGGGCTGCGGGTGAATCTACGGGCACTCAGTGACTCTGGTGGGAAACTCCTTTGCTTCTCTCTCTGACTGCAAGAGGTGCTTCAGGCAATTTCTGTTGATGGTGAGTGTCTGCCCTACAGAAGGCAAAAACAATTTTGTGTAAATGAATCCTGAGATATCTATCAGAAGCCTCTTATGCCTTACTGTCATTTCTGTTTCCACCACTCTTCATTGACAGCTCGCTCAAGGCACCCACTACCCTCTGGGTAAAAAACATGCTCGGCATATCTCCTTAAAATTTTGCTCCAACCTTAGAATCTAATATGTTATTTTATCTGTGAGTAGCTTGTCAATTTCTACATTTAATTTTTGTTTTATTGCATGAGGAACTGACGATAGTAGGAAGAATTGTGGAATCAATCTGGAGAACTCAGTTAGCGTTTACAGATTGGATTGTAACATGAGTTTAAGGCCAACTAGTGGGTAGAATTTAAATAAAAATTGCACGGGTTGGCCAACCACAGTGGAGAGTGAGCAGCTCAGTTTAGGTCGCTGTGATAATCACACATACATAAAGTGAATATAGATCAGTTTTACCAACTTCCGGCAGGGATACCAGTGACTTCCAGCTGATGCATGATGTGTGGGATACCTCTTAGAGTATAGAGCACTGTGGAATCCAGTGTTACTTCTGTGTGGAACCCAGTGTTTCTTCTCTACCAAGTTGCTCTTTGTGTAAAGAATAAATTTCCTTTAGCTCTGCACTAAAGTTGTATTCTTACCCAGTGATTAAGTTGTCCTTGATCATTAGATGTAAAAACACTTTCCTTCTCCAGACTCAAACATCCACCATTTTGCCAGTTTTCCATCGTTAGTGCCACACCTTGTCTCCGTGCACTTGTGGGGAACTTCTTCACAAATGCAGATTCAAAATGTGGCCGGACCAGAGTTATCTTGCAATGACGATGCTGCCATCTGCTTTATTGCCAGCGCGGGCAAATACAAAGCCTTGAATTCAAACGTGATCAACAAAGGCCAGGCGTTTGGTATTTCTGCAACGGTACCAGTAGAGGAGGGATTTTGAAAATCGTTACGTGTAGAACAAAGATACCTGTGGTGTTTGTAAAGTATCATTAATGCTGCACAAGGATAAGGTGAAGGTAACTCTTGCACTGCTCGATATAGTTACATAGTGAAAACCATGGGTGTCATGAAATATTAATCAGGTGTATGTAGAACCATAGAACATCACAGTGCAAAAAAAGACTCCTTCAGCCAGTCTAGTCCGTGCTGAAACATTTTTCTGCCCGGTCCCACTGACCTGCACCCACTCCATAGCCCTCCATACCTCCCCCATCCATGTACTGTCCAAATTCTTCTTAAATGTTCAAATTGAGCCCTCATTCACCACTTCAGCTGGCAGTTTGTTCCACACTCCCACTACTTTTCCCCTTTCACTCTTAACCCATGTCCTCTGGTTTCTATCTCAACTACACTCAGAGGAAAAAGCCTATCTACATTTACTCTGTCTATCCCCCTCCTAATTTTAAAAACCTCTATCAAATCTCCCCTCATTCTTCTACACTCCAGGGAATAAAGTCCTAACCTGTTTAACCTTTCCGTAACTAATTTCCTGAAGTCGGAGCAACATCTTATTAAATTTTATCTGCATTCTTTCTATCTTATTGATATTTTTCCTGTAATTAAGTGACCAGAACTATACATAATACTCCAAATTTGACTTCATCAATTTCTTATAAAACTTTACCATAACATCCCAACTCCTGTACTTAATACTTTGATTTATGAAGGCCAACATGCCAGAAGCTCTCTTTCCAACCCTATCTACTTGTCACACCACTTTCAGGGAATTATGTATCTGCATTCCCAGATCCTTCTGTTCTACCGCACTCCTCAGTGCCTGACCATTTACCATGTATGTCCTTTCTTGGTTTGTCCTTGCAAAATGGAATATCTCACACTTGTCTGGATTAAATTCCATCTGCCATTTTTCAGCCCATTTTCCAGCAGGTCCAGATCTCTCTGCAAGCTTTGAAAACCTTCTTCACTGTCCACAACACCTCTGATCTTAGTGTCACCTGCAAACTTGCTGATCCAATTTACCACATTATCATCCAGATCATTGATATAGATGACAAATAACAATGGTCCTAACACTGATCCCTGAGGCACACCACTAGTCACAGGCCTCCAGTCTGAGAAACAATCATCTATCAAATGAGGGATGATTTCCGGCATTTTCCATACTTTGATTAAGGGCTCAATCAAGAAACATCAGTAATGTATCTTTATCTTAGCTGAATAAAGGACACTGTTGGAGCTGCTGAGTATCTCCAGCGTTGTGTTTTTAATTTCAATAACGCCGTCTGCAAACTTTTATGTTTTACTTCTACAGAGAATTAACACTGGATTCCACAGAGAAGTAAGTAAAAACACAATGCTGGGGAAACTCAGCAGTGTCCTTTATGTAGCGAAGACAAAAATACATCACCATCCTTTCGGGCTTGAGCCTTTCTTCAAGGTATGGAAAAATGTTGACAGGCATACAAACAAAAGGGTAGGGGAAGAAGAGTGGGGGAGGAGCATGGTTTCAAAGGCAGGAGGTAATAGGTGGAGAAGGGAGGGAGGGTGTAGCAGCACGTGGTGGGAGGAGCGATGACTGGGTGAATAGAGAGGGAAGGGGTGGAGAACTTCCAAGGTAATGGTGGAGGGGAGAGGAGAGCAGGTTAGCAGAAACCAGAAATGTCAATGTTAAGGCCATCTGGCTGGAGGGGGCTCAGACAGAAAATTAGGTGTTGTTCCTCCAATTTTCGGGTGGTCTTGGTGGAACAGTACATAAGGCCATGGACAGACAGGTGAGAATGGGAGTGTGACACAGAACTGAAATGATTGACTACTGGGAGGTCTCTGTCACTGATGCGGACGGAGCAGAGGTGCTCAGCAAAGTGATCTCCCAGTCTGAGACTGGTCTCTCTGAGGTAGAGAAGGCCACAAAGGGAGCAAAGGATATAGTAAATCAGTCCTGTGGATACACAAGTGAAGTGGCGCGTCACTTGAAAGGCCTGTACGGTGTCCCAGACTTTGGTGAGAGAGGAGGTGTGGATGCAAATGTGGCACCTTCTGTGGCCTTAGGGGAAGGTGCTGGGGGGAGGTGTTTGGGGGAGGAATGAATGCACAAGGGAGTCACAGAAGGAGTGTCCCTTTGGAAGACAGAGCAGGGAGGAGAGGGGAAGATGTGTCTAGTTGTTGGATTCTGCTGTAAGTGATAGAAGGATTATGTGTTGGATGTAGATGCTGGTGGGGTGGGAGTTGGGGACGAGGGGGGATTCTATGTTTATTGTTTCTGGGGGCAGAGGGTGCCAGGGCAGATGAGCGGGAGAGGGAGGAGATACTGGCGAGGGCTGAGTTGGTGGTGGAGGGCAAGCTGCATTTATGGAAGAAGGAAGACATTTCAGATGATCTGGACTGGAAGTCCTCATCTTGGGAACAGATGCTGTGCCCTTCCTCCCTTCTCCATCCATATAAACTATACAGTTAGATCTTCTGAGTTTCTCCAGCATTATGCTTTTTCTTCAACCACGGTGTGTGTAGATGTTCGTGATTTACTTCCACAGATAGGTGACATTGGATTCTACAGAGAAATAACACCAAGTTCCACAGCGCAGTAACACTAAGTTCTATAGAGAATTAACACTGGGTTTGACAGAGAATTAACACTGGGTTCAACAGAGAAGATACATTGGATTCAACAGAGAATTAACTCAGGATTCTACAGAGAGGTAACACTGGATTCCCCAACAAAGTAATACTAAGTTCCACAGAGAAGTAACACTGGGTTCCACAGAGAAGTAACACTGGGTTCCACAGAGAAGTAACACTGGGTTCCACAGAGAAGTAACACTGGGTTCCACAGAGAAGTTACACTTTGAATTCTTTCCACTAAGACAAAACGTCAGCAGGCTGTTGCAGACATTTGAATGCTCTAATGATATAACCCATCACATATTTTAAATGATCATGCCACAGTACATTACCATTCTGTGTGTAATTTTTATGAAGTGTTATTTGTTAATATTGCCACAGTTATATATCATTTGTAAACCTTCACAGATGCATGTGAAAGTCATCGTTTCACATTGGAACTTTTATGGAGACTTTCCTCTAGTCTTGGTAAAGGGTCCCAACCCATAGGTTGACAAAACCTTCATCGCCATGGATGCCCCCTGACCTGCTGAGTCTGTCAAGCACCTCACTCTTACCCTGAAGGGTTATGTCTCACAATTGGGCTTCAGATATTTTTGAGACACTGACCATGAATTCTGCCCATGGCATGTAATCTGTGGCAAGAGAAGATTCAGAATCGAAGTGAGCCATTGAAGAGTAAAATTTTCATAGACTGTTCTTTATTTCTGATCACTGGGATCTCCCTCCTCCCCATTGACATGATCTACCGGGATTGTTGTCTGAAGAGGGCATGCAAAATCATTGAGGATCCCTTTCACCCTGCACACAGCATCTTCCAGCAGATCCCATCGGGGAAGAGATACAGGAGGATCAGAGCCAGCCCCACCAGACTGAGAAACAGCTTCTTCCCACAGGCAGTGAGAACGCTGAACGACCAAAGGAACTGCTCACACTGACCATCCAAGACTCTCCAATTTATTGCACAATATTTATTTATTTATTTGGATATATGAATACTTGTCCTAACCCTAACCCTAACCCTAACCCTAACCCTGTTAGGGTCTGTATTATTTGTATGTATGTGTGTTATGTCTGGCTGCGTGTTTTACACCGAGGACCGGAGAATACTGTTTCGTTGGGATATACTTGTACAGTCAGATGACAATAAACTTGAGTCTCTGTGCTTTTTCCCTGGTGCTACATTTCTTGTCTGTTCCAAAAGTTGACTCCACCCTCCACCTTGCAGTATTTTGTAAAGGCAGCTTTGACACTGTATTGTTTGAGGCAGCAGTTTGTGTAGCAATTATCATAACATGACTAAAGCGCCAGCAACTGGGGTTCAAATCCGGGATCAATCTCCCCATGATGTTTGTGGGTTTCTTCTGGCTGCCCCAGTTTTCTCCTCCCCTCAAAAGTGTGCAAAGTTCGCAGGTTAGTTGGTCACAGGGGTGTATTTGGCTGGCACGGGCTCATGCTCCAGAAGGGCCTGTTATTCTGCTGTATATCTAAATCAAAATAAAATTGTATTCCAGATTTGGAAAAAGGTTGTTGAGGATTGAGAGACGAGTTAAACTCATCAGTCACATCTTTGGCATGGGTGGTGGGCCTTGTGCACCTTGGTTTCCTCTTGGAGTTGTACCATCATGTGTCTCTGTGATCTGCAGGAACCTCTGCCTCAGGAAAGATTGTGGTTTGATCACAAAGATTATCGCAGCTAGGATCCTTCCATGTACTTCAAGTGATGGCTATTGTATCTATTGAGCACAACTGACCAGCAAATGAAAACACCACCATTCCCATAGAAAGAGGTCTGAATGAGAGGAATGAAGCTGATGTCCGGTTTTCAGTCACAGAGCAGTGATGACTCCCACATGGTGCAAGCTCACCATCTAGTGGCGAATGATGGAACACCTGGGGATACTTTCATTGAGCAAAACAAAACTCTGCTGATGCTGTAATTGTAGTAAGTGTTGTCTCCGCTCTATCCTCAACATTCATTGGAGTGACTTCATCCCTAACATGGAAGTACTCGAGCTGGCAGAGGCCGACAGTATCGAATCCACGCTGCTGAAGATCCAACTGCGCTGGGTAGGTCACGTCTCCAGAATGGAGGACCATCGCCTTCCCAAGATCGTGTTATATGGCGAGCTCTCCACTGGCCACCGTGACAGAGGTGCACCAAAGAAGAGGTACAAGGACTGCCTAAAGAAATCTCTTGGTGCCTGCCACATTGACCACTGACAGTGGGCTGATATCGCCTCCAACCGTGCATCTTGGCACCTCACAGTTCGGCGGGCAGCAACCTCCTTTGAAGAAGACCGCAGAGCCCACCTCACTGACAAAAGACAAAGGAGGGAAAACCAACACCCAACCCTAACCAACCAATTTTCCCTTGCAACCGCTGAAACCGTGTCTGCCTGTCCCGCATCGGACTTGTCAGCCACAAACGAACCTGCAGCTGACGTGGACATTACCTCTCCATAAATCTTCGTCCGCAAAGCCAAGCCAAAGAAGAAGAAGTAACACTGAGTTCTACACAGAAGTTACACTGGGTTCCACAGAGAAGTAACACTGGGTTCTACAGAGAAGTAACACTGGGTTCCACAGAGAAATAACACTGGGTTCCACAGAGAAGTAACACTGGGTTCCACAGAGAAGTAACACTGGGTTCTACAGAGAAGTAACACTGGGTTCCACAGAGAAGTAACACTGGGTTCCACAGAGAAGTAACACTGGGTTCCACAGAGAAGTAACACTTTGAATTCTTTCCACTAATACAAAATGTCAGCAGGCTGTTGCAGACATTTGAATGCTCTAACGATATAACCCATCACATATTTTAAATGATCATGCCACAGTACATTACCATTCTGTGTGTAATTTTTATGAAGTGTTATTTGTTAATATTGCCACAGTTATATATCATTTGTAAACCTTCACAGATGCATGTGAAAGTCATTATTTCGCATTGGAACTTTTATGGAGACTTTCCTCTAGTCTTGGTAAAGGGTCCTGACCCATAGGTTGACAGAACCTCCATCACCATGGATGAAGGTTCATCCATTGCAGAGGTCTCTCCAGTCTTAAAAAAAAAATTCTACTATAACTTTTTTTTCGGATCCTCAACCAATGCTGCATCCCCTTTACTCGGCCGTGGCAGGATTAAACGCACGCAGGCCGATTCCCGGGTGCACCACTCCATAACTGTGGACAGCGGTCGTAGATCTCCAAAAATGGTTCGACCTAAAAGGGGAGGCAGGCCTCTTCAGCCCAGTTAAGCAACCTGCGTAGGAGAAGGTCACTCCGATATAAAACCTACGACCCAAGGACCTCGCTGCCACGTCCCAGCTTGCTTGGCCATGGCACACGAACCATGGATGTAAAGGGTGGGGCCAGTACTGCATACACTGCACTCCATTTAAAAGCGCCTTTGCGCAGGCCCGAGGACAGGTCCATGTCCTCCCCCCCAAAATGATGCACACAAACTCAAGCTAGCATGCTGGAACATCAGAACCATGCTAGACAAGGCTGACAGCCACTGAACCGAATGTCGGTCTGCCCTCATCGCACATGAACTCAAACTCGATATCGACATAGCTGCTCTCAGCGAAGTCCGGCTTGCAGATGTAGGCAGCCTCCAAGAACACGGCGCGGGCTACACACTCTACTTGTCTGGCAAGCCTCAGGCTGAATGATGCCTATCTGGTGTTGGCTTCATGGTCAAGAACTCCATTGCCTCCAAACTCAAAAACCTCCTGACAGGCCACTCTGACTGGATCATGTCCATGCGACTCCCCCTTCAAAACAAGCGACGCATCGCTCTCATCAGTGTCTATGCTCCAACCCTTCAGGTGGAACCAGCAGAAAAGGACAAGTTCTACACTGATCTGCACAACCTCATCCAACGCACCCCTACAGCCGACAAGGTTGTCATTCTTGGTGACTTCAACGCTCGCATCGGCAAAGACTCAGAAACCTGGCCAGGAATCCTTGGCAAGCATGGTGTCGGCAAGTGCAATGACAACGGGCGCCTCCTGTTGGAACTCTGCGCAGAACAGCGGCTTGTCATTACTAACACCCTTTTCCAGCAGAGAGACAGCCTGAAGACTACCTGGATGCATCTCCGATCCAAACACTGGCACCTCCTGGACTACGTTCTGGTGCGAGGAATATACAAACGAGATGTGCTCCACACCAGGGTCAAGCCCAGCGCGGAATGCCACACTAACCACCGGCTGGTTCGCTGCAAGCTCAACCTTCACTTCAAGCCAAAGTTGAAAAACAGTGGAGCCCCCAGAAAGAGGTTCAATGTTGAAAACTTGCAGTCAGACGTAATGAGAGGAAACTTCCAGGCAAACCTCCAAGCAAAGCTCGAGGATGCAAACTGCCTCACGGACACGTCTCCTGAAACCCTCTGGGATCAGCTGAAAATGGCCATACTGGAATCCACTGAAGAGGTACTGGGCTTCTCCTCCAGGAAAAACAAGGACTGGTTTGACGAAAACAACCAGGAAATCCAGGAGCTGCTGGCAAAGAAACGATCTGCCCACCAGGCTCACCTTGCAAAGCCTTCCTGGCCAGAGAAAAAACGAGCCTTCCGTCGCGCATGCAGCCATATTCAGCGCAAACTCCGGGAGATCCAAAATGAGTGGTGGACTAGCCTCGCCAAACGAACCCAGCTTAGCACCGATATTGGCGACTTCAGGGGTTTTTATGAGACACTAAAGGCGGTGTACGGCCCCTCACCCCAAGTCCAAAGCCCTCTGCGCAGCTCAGATGGCGAAGTCCTCCTCAGCGACAAAATCTCCATCCTCAATCGATGGTCAGAACACTTTCAATCCCTCTTCAGTGCAAACCGCTCAGTCCAAGAATCTGTTCTGCTCCAGCTCCCTCAACAACCCTTGAGGCTAGAGCTGGATGAGGTCCTTACCCGGGAAGAGACATATAAGGCAATTGAACAATTGAAAAGTGGCAAAGCAGCAGGTATGGATGGAATCCCACTAGAGGTCTGGAAGGCTGGTGGCAAAGCTCTGCATACCAAACTGCACGAGTTTTTCATGCTTTGCTGGGACCAAGGAAAGCTGCCTCAGGACCTTCATGATGCCATCATCATCACCCTGTACAAAAACAAAGGCGAGAAATCAGACTGCTCAAACTACAGGGGAATCACGTTGCTCTCCATTGCAGGCAAAATCTTCGCTAGGATTCTACTAAATAGAATAATACCTAGTGTCGCCGAGAATATTCTCCCAGAATCACAGTGCGGCTTTCGCGCAAACAGAGGAACTACTGACATGGTCTTTGCCCTCAGACAGCTCCAAGAAAAGTGCAGAGAACAAAACAAAGGACTCTACATCACCTTTGTTGACCTCACCAAAGCCTTTGACACCGTGAGCAGGAAAGGGCTTTGGCAAATACTAGAGCGCCTCGGATGCCCCCCAAAGTTCCTCAACATGGTTATCCAACTGCACGAAAACCAACAAGGTCGGGTCAGATACAGCAATGAGCTCTCCGAACCCTTCTCCATTGACAATGGCGTGAAGCAAGGCTGTGTTCTCGCACCAACCCTCTTTTCAATCTTCTTCAGCATGATGCTGAACCAAGCCATGAAAGACCCCAACAATGAAGACGCTGTTTACATCCGGTACCGCACGGATGGCAGTCTCTTCAATCTGAAGCACCTGCAAGCTCACACCAAGACACAAGAGCAACTTGTCAGTGAACTACTCTTTGCAGACGATACCGCTTTAGTTGCCCATTCAGAGCCAGCTCTCCAGCGCATGACGTCCTGTTTTGCGGAAACTGCCAAAATGTTTGGCCTGGAAGTCAGCCTGAAGAAAACTGAGGTCCTCCATCAGCCAGCTCCCCACCATGACTACCAGCCCCCCCACATCTCCATCGGGCACACAGAACTCAAAACGGTCAACCAGTTTACCTATCTCGGCTGCACCATTTCATCGGATGCAAGGATCGACAACTAGATAGACAACAGACTTGCCAAGGCAAATAGCGCCTTTGGAAGACTACACAAAAGAGTCTGGAAAAACAGCCAACTGAAAAACCTCACAAAGATAAGCGTATACAGAGCTGTTGTCATACCCACACTCCTGTTCGGCTCCGAATCATGGGTCCTCTACCGGCATCACCTACGGCTCCTAGAACGCTTCCACCAGCGTTGTCTCCGCTCCATCCTCAACATTCATTGGAGCGCTTTCATCCCTAACGTCGAAGTACTTGAGCTGGCAGAGTCCGCAAGCATCGAATCCATGCTGCTGAAGACCCAACTGCGCTGGGTGGGTCACGTCTCCAGAATGGAGGACCATCGCCTTCCCAAGATCGTGTTCTATGGCGAGCTCTCCACTGGCCACCGAGACAGAGGTGCACCAAAGAAGAGGTACAAGGACTGCCTAAAGAAATCTCTTGGTGCCTGCCATATTGACCACAACCAGTGGGCTGATATCGCCTCAAACCGTGCATCTTGGCGCCTCACAGTTTGGTGGGCAGCAACCTCCTTTGAAGAAGACCGCAGAGCCCACCTCACTGACAAAAGACAAAGGAGGAAAAACCCAACACCCAACCCCAACCAACCAATTTTCCCTTGCAACTGCTGCAACCGTGCCTGCCTGTCCCGCATCGGACTTGTCAGTCACCAACGAGCCTGCAGCAGACATGGACATACCCCTCCATAAATCTTCGTCCACGAAGCCAATCCAAAGAAAGAAGAAAGTAAAGACACAACAGTGCTGGAGGAGCTCGGCAGGTTTCACAGCGGCCAGATGAGGCTAAAATACATAATCAGGCCTGAGTTCTTCGACAAGATATGAGAAAAGAGCAGACAAGTGCCTGAATAAAAAGACTGGAGGGAGGAGGGAAGAAAGGGCAGGATAATGTGAACTATTTTGTAACCTCATAAGAGTACACCTTCTCACTGTAGTAACTGTAGTACATCACTGTGGGGCGTATGTATATGTATATGAGTGTGTGAACAGTTTCCTGATTTGGTGGAAGACATCAGTAAGTAAAGTCTCTTCTGTTATTTGAATTTTGTGTCTCTTATTTAAGAAGCCTCCCAAGTAACGCAGAGATATAACATGGTTGCAGTGGTAAAAGAGAACAAGAATAAAGCCATACAATTGATTGTAAGTCAGTGAAATACGAAGGGGAAGAAGAGAAAAAAATACTAAAAAAACGATTGGAGCAACAGCCATGCCTTTTTTAAAAATTATATCTGGTGCAGGGCCCAGACCCTTTCCTGTCTGTGGGTTCTGCGTTGCCTGCTGAGTTTCTCCATCAGGTTTGTGTATTGCCTTCAACCCCAGCATCTGCAGACTTCCTTTTTGAACCCGAAAATTTGACCATCCTCTTTGGACCATCCCACTGTGAGACAGAGTATATAGATATGTTTTGGGGAGATAAATTGGGAAAGGTTTGTTAGAGTTTGTTACAAACACTTTAAAACAGATCTTATTTAAAATGCTGGAGCTCTGCCCCATGGTAGACGTATTGACTCCAGAGCTTTTGCAGGAGCTTTGGAGAGTGCTCAAGAGACTTCACTAATGGAATGATTTTTTTTACAAAAGGCAACAGATGAAAGATCTTGCTGGAGCCGCATATTGTCTGGAACAGAACATGTTATTCTAGGAGGGTCATGTGGTTTTGCAAGCAGAGAAAATCAAACAGGCTTTCTCTCTCAGAGAGAGAGAGAGAGAGAGATACACACACACACACACACACACACACACACACACACACACACACACACACACACACACACACACACACACACAGAGATCAGTTCTGCAGTGTTACAGCTAGCAACAGTAGCTGGCACTGGAACAGAACAAGCTGGCAAGCTTGTGGAGAGCCCATTTGAAAGATGGCCTGGTCAAAGCTCTTGTGGTTCATGCAAGAGGAGAGGACTGGCTGTCTAATGTTTCATTTGGAATAAGAGAACCAAAAAGAAATTCTGTGGTGACCTGAAAGAAAGAGGTTATCATCTGGAGAACCCTGAGGAGCAAGTTTCTTTGGCAAGACAATGGAGTGGCTGATGGAAGTACATCAGTTGTGGATATCCTGGAAAATCTTGCTCTGAAAACCGACAAGAACCTTCTTGAGCGGTAACCATTTACCTTTCAAGCACCAAAGCCTGGTGAACTTTATAAATGTTAAATTCTGTGCACAGTATAAGAATTGTCTGCAGCCATTGAACTTGGAGGAATAAGAAGTGAGATTGGGCTGTGAACCAAATAATTTGTCTGAACTTACTCACACATTACACACACGTTTGCTTTGAATTAGAAGGGGGTTAAGCTAAGTAAGTTAATAGTGATAGGTGAAAGTTTGATTCTATTTTCATGTTTAAAGATAATTTAAAGCAACTTTTGTTTAAGTTACCATTTGTCTTGGTGAGTAGCTATTGCTTCTGGGTTTTGGGGTCCTCTAGGCTGCCGGCGGAAGTGGTGAATTCAGGCTCAGTTTTAACATTTAAGAAGAATTTGGACAGGTACATGGATGGGAGAGGTATGGAGGGCTATGGACTGGATGTAGGCCAGCGGGACTAGTAGAATAATAGTTCAGCACAGACTGGAAGGGCTGAGGGGGGCTGTTTCTGTGCTGTTATGCTCTATAATTCCATAACAAACATTTTGCTTCTTAATGCTCAATCTACTTTTTTAACAAAACATTTATTTCAACTAACTACATGACTAAACATAAACTATATACACAAGTACATCTAAACTACTGACATTAATAGAGAAGTGGTACCTGTAAGCGGTAAATCAATACAGTTCAAATTAAAATCCCATTATTCATATCTACGATGCACTCAATCCCCTGGGAGGCCCATCATTCCCGGTAATCAGCTTTTGTCCCCTTTAGATACCGCATGTTCCCGCTCCAACATGGCACAGGCCAGGACATAACCCCCAAAAGAGGGCCAGGCAGTCAGCTCATCCTGAATCCTCGACCGCCCGCCTTCTCGACCCATGAATAGCCAACTTAGCCAGGCCTAGCGACAACCCAACAAGGAGACCCTCTGAGTGCAAGGACTCCCCTCCGCACCAGGCGGCCGCAGATCAGGAGTGCAGGGCTGAAGTACAGCCGGATCATGAGGGCCAGTCCCTTCAGGTGAGTGGTGAGGAGCTGCCACCTCTTGCACTCCACGTACACATGGTACACTGTCTCTTCCCGGCTGCAGATGTGACAGGCGGCAACAGCCAACCTAATAAATCATTCAACACATCTCAGAAGATTCTTTGGGCATTAGATTTATTTTGAATCTGGTTTAGCAACAATTCTATTCAATAAATGCTTTCTCCTGGTGTCTCGTCCATGTAAAGTTCCCCTGCCCCAGTGGATTGTTCCTGATAATTAATTGATTTAATATGGGAAGAAATTAGATTCTGATTCATCAACAAAAAAAATCAAACAGCTCATTTCCAGTTGCTAAGCCAGTTAATTTGCATGTTTACATTGTAATGAGCCGTTAGATGGGTTAATTTACCACCAACAGTAAATTAATACACCAAAATGAGGGGAAAATCCATTCTCAAACAGATTAATTTTGTTGCATTTGCCACCCTAAACACCTTAATGATGTCAGGTTGGATGAGTGAATAATTTACTAGTTGGACGAGATTCCAGATACAAATATTTCAAAAGCAGAATCCAGCTAGTCTGTTGTATTCATTTCTGAATAGCAGCAAGCTTAACAGGTAGATGATTTTCTAAATGGGGAGAAAGTTGAAAATAGCCAGACCTGGGAGTCCTCGTGCAGGAGACTGCAGGTTGAGTGAAGATGGTAAATATAATGTTGATGTTCATTTCAAGAGGAGTAGAATATGATGTGATGTTGAGGCTTTAGAAGGCACTGGTGAGACCTCACTTGGAGGATTGTGAGCAGCTTTGGGCTCCTCATTTAACAAAGGATGTGCTGATGTTGGAGTGGGTTCAGAGGAGATTCACGGGGATCATTCCAGGAATGAACGGGTGATCCTATGAGGAGTGTATGACAGCTCTTGGCCTATACTTGTTGATATATAGGAGAATGAAGGGGGATCTCAATGAAATACTTTCAATGTTGAAAGGCGTGGACAGAGTAGATGTAAATAGGTTCTTCCCCATGGTGGGAGAGTCTAAGACAAGAGGGCATGACTTCAGGATTGAAGGGCATCTGCTTAGAACTAAGATGTGGAGGTATTTTTTTAGTCAGAGGGTGGTAAATCTGTGGAATTTGTTACCACACTGGGTTGAGGAGGTCAGGTCATTGCGTGTATTTAAGGCAGAGATTGATAGGTTCTTGATTAGCCAGGGCATTAAAGGTTATGGGCAGAAGGCTAGGCAGTGGGGCTGTGGGGAAATGGATCAGCTCATGATTGTATAGTGGGGCAGATTCGATGGGCTGAAAAGCCTAATTCTGTTCCTTTGTCTGATGGTCTCGTAGACTGAGGTTCGAATCTAGTGCAGTCTGTAAAGGAGTGTGTACACTTTCCCAGTGTGCTCCGGTTTCCTCCCAATATAAGGGATTGATTGGTTAGCGACAGGGTTTTGATGGGCTGGAAAGGAAGGGCTGTATCTTTAAAAATAAATAAATCATGCGACCCATGGACCTTTTATTTTGCTGCTCTCCATTAGAGAATGTCCTTTGAGGCTGTTCTTTGCCATTCTGCCTCTCATTTTCTCAAGGACCATCTTCAGAATGATTAGCTGGAAAAAGGTGAAAGGAAATGTTGATCTGATGTGTGAGAAAGAAGGAAGATACAGCAGACATCAATTTAGATGCTAAAACGGTCTTTTTGATGGCAGATCAATCAGCTGGAAAAATAAGCATTCTCAAACAGTTACCAAACAGTGAACTGAACAGTTACCAACCAGTATACCAAACAGTTACCAACCAGTGACCCAGTTACCAACCGGTGTACAAAACATTTACCGACCGGTGTACCAAACAGTTACCAACCAGTATGTCAGACAGTTATCGACCAGTATACCAGTTACCAACTGGTGTACCAAACGGTTACTGACCAGTGACCCAGTTACCGACCAGTGTACAAAACATTTACCAACTGGTGTTCCAAACAGTTATCAAACAGTTACCAACCAGTGACCCAGTTACCGACTGGTGTACCAAACAGTTATTGACCAGTGACCCAGTTACCGACTGGTGTACAAAACATTTACCAACTGGTGTACCAAACAGTTACCAACCAGTGACCCAGTTACCGACCAGTGTACCAAAAAGTTACTGACCAGTGACCCAGTTACCGACTGGTGTACCAAACAGTTATTGACCAGTGACTCAGTTACCGACTGGTGTACAAAACATTTACCAACTGGTGTACCAAACAGTTACCAACCAGTGACCCAGTTACCGACCAGTGTACAAAACATTTACCAACTTGTGTACCAAACAGTTACCAACCAGTGACCCAGTTACCGACTGGTGTACCAAACAGTTATTGACCAGTGACCCAGTTACCGACTGGTGTACAAAACATTTACCAACTGGTGTACCAAACAGTTACCAACCAGTGACCCAGTTACCGACCGGTGTACCAAAAAGTTACTGACCAGTTACCCAGTTACCCACTGGTGTACAAAACATTTACCAACTGGTGTACCAAACAGTTACCAACCAGTGTTCTGAACAGTAATCAACCAGTGTACTGAACAGTTACCAACCAGTATACCAAACAGTTACCAACCAGGGTACAACAGTAACTGACCAGTGACCCAGTTACTGACCGGTGTACCAAACAGTTACCAACTGATGTACTGAACAGTTACCGACCGATGTTCCAAACAGGTACCAGCCCATGGACTGAACAGTTACTGAATGGTGGACCAAATATTTATTGACCAGTATACCAAACAGTTACTGACCAGTGTACCAGTCACCGACTGGTATACCAAACATTTACCGATTGGTGTACTGAACAGTTACTGACCCGTGTACTGAACAGTTACCAACTGGTGTATCAAATAGTTATCAATAGATGTACAGAATAGCTACTGAGAGTGCACTTTATGTAGGGAAGATAAAGACAGATAAACAATGTTTTGGGATTGAGCCCTTCGTCAAGATATGAAAAAAATGTCAGCAGGCATCCAAACAAAATGTTGGGGAAGAGGAACACAGTCCCACAGGCAGGAGGTAATAGGTGGATAAGGGAGGGAGGGCACACCAGCACACGGGGGAGGGGGATGGCTCTGTGATAGAGGGAAGGGGTGGAGAGCTGGAGGGAAGGAGACTGGGGGATGGGGAAGAGAGGGAGAAAGGTGAGTAGGTTGGCAGAAGTCGATGTTGATGCCATCTGGCTGGAGAATGCCCAGACAGAAAATCAGGTGTGTTCCTCCAATTTACGGGTGGTCTTCAGATTTTAGATACATTGTCAGAGTACATACAACCTTGACATTTCTTTTTCCTGTGGGCGACACAGAATTACCACTAATTGGTAATGCAATAAAAATCTGTGTGCAACATAAAACATGTAAACAAATAAAGAAACGTAAACAGATAACAAATGTTAATAAACTGACTGCAATACAGAGAAAATTTTAAAAATCAATAAAGTGCTCTTGTAAGAGTCCTTGAATGAGCCCCTGATTGAGTTAGTTGTTGAGGAGTCTGATGGTGGAGGGGTAGCAGCTGTTCCTAAACCTGGTGGTGCGAGTCTTGTGGCTCCGATACCTCTTTCCTGATGGTGGATATTGTGGTGGGATAGTACATGAGGCCATGGAAGATATGTGAACATGGGAGTGTGGCGTTGAATTGAAGTGGTCAGCCACAGGAAGATCTCTGTCACTGTAGCAGATGGAGTGAAGGTGTTCAGCGAAACGATCTCCCAGTCTGCACTCAGTCTCTCCGATGTACAGATGGCCACTGGATGCAGCAAATCACTGCTACTGATACACAACTGAAGTGTTGCTTCACTTGAAAGGACTGTTTGGGACCCCAAATGGTGGTGAGGGTAGAGATGTGGGCACAAGTGTGGCATTCACTGCGGCCACAGGGGAAGGTGCCAGTGGGGAAAAATTTATGGAAAGGGATGAGTGGACAAGGGAATCATGGAGGGACTCGTCCCTATGGAAGGCAGAGAGGGGAGGAGAGGGTAAGATGTTGTTGGTGGTGGAAATTATGGAGGATAATGTGTTGGATGTGGAGACTGGTGGGGTGGTAGGTGAGAACAAGGGGAATCATATGTTTGTTACATCTGGGGGCAGAGGGGGGACAGGGCAGATGAGCGGGAAATGAAGGAGATATGGGTGAGGGCTGAGTTGATGGTGGTGGAGGGGAAGCCACGTTGGTAGAAGGTCAGACATTTCAGATGATCTGGACTGGAAGGCCTCATCTTGGGAACAGATGTGGCGGAGACGGAGAAATTGAGAGAGGAGGATGGAATCCTTGCAGGGGACAGGGTGTGAGGAAGTGCAGTCGAGGTAGTCGTGGGAGTTGGTGGGTTTGTAAAATAAGTCTGGAAAACTGGTCTCCTGGGATGGATGCAGAGAGATCCAGGAAGGGGAGAGTGTTGTCGGTGATGGACCAGGTGAGTTTGAGGTCAGGGTGGAAGTTGGCAACGAAGTGAATGAGAAATAGTGGCGGCGGAGTCAATTGTATTATTTAAGAAAAGGTTGGACAGGTATATGGATGAGAAGAAGATGGAGGGTTATGGGCATTGTGCAGGGAGGTGGGATTAGAAAGGGGTGTTTGGTTCGGTGCGGACTAGAAGGGCCTAATGGCCTGTTTCCGTGCTGTAATTGTTATGTTATGTTATGTTATCACAGGTGCATGAGGCAGCCCTGATGTAGTCATCGATATCCTGGAGGAAGAGTTGGGGGGCCTTGCCTGTGTAGACTTGTAGCATGGATTACTCCACAAAGCCCACAAACAGACAGGTGTAGCTAAGGCCCATGCAGGTCCCCATGACTACTCCTTTGATTTGGAGAAAGTGAGATGAGTCAAAGGAGAAGTTATTGAGTGAGAATTAGTTTTGCCAGGCAGAAAGGGGTGGTGGAGGGTGACTGGGCCCCTTGTCAAGAAAGAAAGAAAGGGCTTTGAGACCTTCTGTATGGGGGCTGGAAGTGTAAAGAGTTCAGACATCCATAATGAAAATGAGGTGGTCCAGTTCAGGGAATTGGAAGTCATTGGATGCCATGTGAGGTATAGTGAATGTAGCATGTAGGTGGGGAGGGATTGGACCAGGGGAGTAAGGATGGGGTCGAGGTAAGATGCTGCTAGTTCGGTGGGGCAAGAACATGCAGAAACAATGGGCCTACCTGGATAATTGGGTTTGTGTATCTTGTGTAAGAGGTAGAACCGGGCTGTGTGGTGATGGGAAGCAATGAGCACAGAGTTCAAGCACAGGGTTCCCCTTGATCTCACTTACCATTGTACCAGCCTCCACATCCAACACATTATCCTCCAGAATGTACGCCACCTACAACATCATCCCACCACCAGGCATATTAATTTAGACATACAGCATGGTCACAGGCCCTTTCGGCCCATGTCTGTGCCGCCAATTACTCCCAATCAACTGATGACCTTCGTCCATTTCGCTATGTTTGCCACTCGTGAGGACCCAGGAGAGCGGGCAGCAGAGACTCAGCGCTCCTCCACAGGATCCAAGCATCCGATCCTCATGCCAGCTGCTTCATATAGGCCTGTTAAAGGAGCCGATGGTGTTTCTGTTTAAAATCCTGCAACCTCAGAGCTCTATATCCAAGTTGACGGTGCCTGTGCTGGGCAGCAGCCAAAGATGGCTGCAGATTCCGGGGGAGAAACATGGGGCACCAGAAATGGGGATAACACCACCCATTGGGAAGGAGGAGCCTGGAAGAACACTGTATAGGTAAGGTAACCACAGCAACAGAGGTGAGAGGGGCTCAGTGACTGAAAGATCCACACAGGCTGCTGGGGTCTGGCTTGTGGGAACCAGGAATCAAAGCCAGGATTCAAGGTAGGAAGGGTTCCCAAAGGGTCTTGGGCACCAAAGGCTTCCTGAATGTGTTGGGGGTTTGGATCGGGAGCTCGGCAGCTGCCAATGGTTTGAGCTTGAGTCTCTGTGGCTGTGGAGGCTGTGGGAGCACTGGAGGGGAATCCACAGACACTCAGTGACTCTGAAGGGACTCTCTTTTGGTTCTCTTTTTCTTGTATTGTGGTGGGTTCCTAGCAGCACCAATGGTGACTCTGTCTGCCTTACGGCAGACTAGAAGAAATTTTGTGGAATATTACATTTTCTGTCTTCTGACATGACAGTAAAAGAATTTTGAATCTCACAGACAGTGCTGGCACTGTGATTACCTTGCACTTCTGTTTGCTGTTAGCTGTCTAATCTTTTATCTAAATTGGACGTGTCGATCTCCACTTTGAACGGAGCGGATTCATCCACTGCATGTGTTGCAGCCTTGGCCATGTCCTCTTTTCTGCGACAGAAAGCTGTCCGGGCTTCTCTTGTCAGAGGGAAAAATCTCCTGGTCGCTGTCTATGGGTAGTCTCATACATTGAGGCATCCTTGATCATCAGGAATACTCAATGTCCAACCTGGGAGAAGAGTAGGTGCAGATTGCTTATATCCGTGGCCACAATTCCAGACGAATTTTGCAGAAAGACTTCAAAGTAGTATAGTTCAAAGCTGTCTGAAGCAATGATTGAATACTTACATCAATCACTATCCCTAAGTACTTAATTTTATCAGTCCAATGGAATTTAGTAATTTGTCTACACTGGTCGTAATTTATTCAGAAATTGGTAATATTTCACTTCTGTCCCAGTTCATTTTATATCCTGATAATTTACCATATTGTTCTAAACATTCTTGCAAGTAAATTAAAGATAGTTCGGAATTAGTTAAATATATCAAAATGTCATCAGCAAATATATTAATCTTATATTCATCATCTATTATCTTTATACCTTTAATATTCTCATTCTGCCTAATAGCCTGAGCTAACGGTTCAATGACCAATGCAAATAGAGCTGGCGACAAAAGACAACCTTGACAAATTGAACACAATAATTTAAAGAAAGAAGAGGTTTGACCATTTGTCGCCACTGTAGCAACTGGATTATTTTATTCAACCAATAAAAAAGGGTCCAAACTTATATTTCTCCAAACCTTTAAATAAAAAATTCCATTCAACCCTAACAAAAGCTTTTTTAGCATCTAAAGCAACTACCATTGGTAAATTGGGTTGCTGACATGAAGCGTTGATCAGCGAAATCCCTCTAGGAATATTGTCAGAGGCATACCAATTTTTAATAAAACCAGCCTGATCAGCATGTACCAATTGTGGTAAATACTTAGCAAGTTTATTCACCAATAATTTTGCTATTATTTTATAATCTACATTTCATAAAGAAATTGGCCGATATGAAGCTACATTCAAAGCATTTCTATCTTTATTTGGTATAACAGTTATTATTGCATTTAAACACGAGTCTGGTAAAGCTTGTTCCTGTATTACCTGATGAAGAACATCCATAAATAGAAAAGACAAATCACCATAAAAAACTTTATAAAATTCAACAGTAAACTCATCATCTCCTGGAGACTTCCCATTAGGCATTTGTTAAATAACATCCTTTATTTCTAAATCTGTAAAAGGAGAGTCCAGTTTCCTCACATCATCTTCCCCTAATATTGGCAAATTTAATTCTGACAAAAAAGATTCAATGGAACCATAATCTCAAACTCCCTGTGAAGCATTTAATTTCTGATAAAATGATAAAAATTGGTAATTGATTTCCTAAGGTTTAAAAGTAACTGAGTTATCCTTCCTCTCAGCATTAATAGTTCTTGATTCTTATTTTGTTTTTAATTGCCTCGCTAAAACTTTATGGGCTCTGCCCCTAACTCATAATAACATTGTTTCAATCTTTGAATCAAACATTCAAATTAATATGTTTGTAGTGTATTATATTGTAACTTTAATTTAGTCTAACCTGCCTTATTATCCTCCATACAATTCCTCTAAAATTCTTTTTCCAAATTAGCTATCTGTTTTTCCACTGACCGAGTCTCTGCCAAAAATTTCTTCTTTTGCTTTGACCACGTAAAAACACCTTCAAAGCATCCCATAAAGTAAAATTACTCTGAACTGTATTCCTATTCAAATCCAAAAAGGAAACAATTTGATCCTTAATGAATTTTACAAATTCTGTTTTTTTCAATAACATTGCATTAAACCTCCACCAAAACATTGATTGAATAACTTGTAGAAATGAATAGCAATGAATGATCAGAAATTATTCTAATCTTATATTCAGCTTGAATAAAACGAGATTGCAAATGTGCTGATGCCAAAAAAATCAATCCTTGAAAATGAATCATGATGCAAAGAATAAAATGAAAAGTCTTTTTCAGTTGGGTTTAACTTTCTCTAAACCTCTATCAAATTTAAGTCTTTATTCAAGGAAACCAATTGGACTGCTGCTTTTGATTTTTTTTTCAAGATTTTCGGAGATTTATCCAATAATGGATCTAATACACAGTTGAAATCTTCCCCAATCAAAATATTTTCTTTAGCTTGACTTATAGTTAAAAAAGCTTCAGGCTCAAATTGTTCGGCATCAACATTGGGTGCATACACATTCAACAAGGATGAAATTCGGCCAGCTGATTCCAACAAAGATTCAAGTTCAAGTTCTTATGAATAAGATCACCACTCCACTTGCTTTCAAATTGAAAGAAGATGAAATTACATAACCGACCTAATCCCTCTTCAATTTCAAATGTTATTTTTCAGTTAAATGAGTTTCCTGCAAAAAAGCAATATCGACTTTCATCTTTTTTATATAGGATAAAACACGTTTACGCTTAATCAGGTTATTTAAACCCTGCATATTAAATGTTGCAAAATTCAAACTAGACATTGTTATCAAAATAAAGTAAAAACAAAATAAAAACCCCCTCCTTCTATTCCTTCTATCCACAAACCCCCCCCATAAGAAAAATTAAAGCTCCCCTTGCTAAATAGCCCCCAAATTAAATAGCCACTAAACCCCTCCCAAAACAAAGTAAAACGAATAAAAAGGTATTTTTGAAAAAAGTAGCAACTACAAAAGTAGCAACTCCCCACTTAACTGGGTGTGGAAAGAAATAGTGGATGACTTCCGAAAGCTTCAGCGACCTCCATCCCCCCAAACGGACTTATAAAATTATAAGTCTAAGTCAGCTCACAGACCCAATGAATTCAATCCCAAGGCTTGTTCCGGATCATCAATATCAATCAAGCTCTTTGACATATTTGTCTTCCCATTCGCATTTCCATTTTTCTTATCAGGTGTCTTCCTTTTAGGTGAAGAATGCCTTTCAGTAACCCTGTCTGGCAAAGAATTACCAAAAATTAAAGCATCACGATCACTCTCAAAAAACTGTGATTTGGAAATTACCATAGAAAATCTTCAAAACTGCAGGGTATCTAAAAGAAAATTTATAACCCTTCCTCCAAAGCATCTCTTTAGCAGAATTGAATTCTTTACACTTTTTAATAATTTCTTGGCTTAAATCCAGATAGAAGAAAATCTTATTTCCCTGTACCATCAACGGAGACTGATATCTACGTGCATTTTGGACTGCTACTCTCAAAATAGTTTCCTTATCTTGCTACCATAACCAACGAATCAAAACATCTCATGGAGGTTGTCCTGGATATGGTTTACTTCTAAAGGCTCTGTGTGCCCTATCTAATTCCAAATCTTCTGGGAAAACAATTCCAATCTCAATGCTTCAGGGATCCATTTTAAATTTTTTTTATTGGATCTGAACCCTCAATTCTTTCAGAAATTCCCACTATTTTAACATTATTCCGGCGGCTTTGATTTTCCAAAGAACCTATCTTCTTCAATAAGTTTGTCTTCTGGATTTCCCATCCAACAAAAGAATCATCCACTTTTTCTGTTTTTTTCTTTATTACGATCCACTTGTTCTTTACAAACTTGAAAGGCACCTTCCATTTTCTTAAAATTGTCTTGAACTGTATCCACCATATTCACATCAGCTTTAACAACAGAAATATCTTTCTTAACAGAAGAAACTTCTTCACAAGTATTATTCATTTTTTTCAGTAATATTCATAAATCCATGATCAATCTGAGTGGACATTTGTGTTGACATATTACCCATTTGATGAGCTATAGATTCCAAAATTGTAAAAACAGCATCAAAAGTAGTGTCACTAATCTCTCCTTGAGGCCGACCTTCTTTTACTTCAGTAACAGTCAATGATTCTTCTTCCATTTCTTCAATTTGAAAATAAGTTTTTCCTTGTTGTTCCTTTGATTCTGCCATCGATTTCATCACCTTACTTCTGGTCTGCATACTTACAGACCCAGACCCGACGTGTTCAAACTGTTGCCGGGCAACTTCGCTAACAACCCAAACCCTGTTCAAAAGATCGCGGAATCAGGACGCAGCACGCATGCCCGGCAGCGCCGGGGCCCGCGCACACGCATCTTCTGACATGCTGCCTCCGACCTCCATGCTGCCGGGACCAGCAGCGGTGTCGTGAACCGGGCCCAACACTTTAGACTCTGGCAACTCTACAGTGTGCCCGACATCGCAGGTGTGCTGATCAAGATAAGAAGAAAAGAATGGAAGCCCGGCACCATCTTGCGAGGGCACTGGAGTAATACTTAAATGAGCTGGAGTGCGTTGCTGCTCAGATGGCTGTCCAATCGATTTCATGGATTCCACTTGGTAAGTAGGCCTCATTTCTTCTGTACTCTTAAAAGGAAGTTTCTTTTGAATCTGTGTTTTTGATTTCTTTGTATTAGCAGCCATTGTAGTCCTTTAACATTCAGACAACCTCAGAGCAAACTTTCAAGACTTTTTAAAGTATTTTAATTTGGGTATTTATTAGTCCAACTGGGGGAAGATGGAATTACACTTCTTCCTTCACCATCAAGCCATAATATTTCACTTTAGTCCCAATTCACTTTATATCCTGACAATTTACCATATTGTTCTAAACATTCTTGCAAATAAATTAAAGATCATTCTGATTAGTTAAATATATCAAAACATCATCAGCAAATAGATTAAACTTATATTCATTGTCCGCTATCCTTATACCTCTAATATTCTCATTCTGCCTAATAACTTGAGCTAACGGTTCGATGACCAATGCAAATAGAGCTGGCAATAAAGAACAAACTTTAAAAAAAAAATTATTTTTCATACTATGAACCATACTGACCAAAATATATACAGACATTTTTCTCTCCTACAGTGTCATTTTCTCCCCTTTTACCCCCTCCCTTCCCTCCCTCCCTCACCCCCTTCCCATTTATTCAAAGTTCAATCTATAAGATACATTAAACTCATTAAACAATGTCGTCACTTAATAAAAATAAACGAGAAATTTTTGTCTTTTACTTTTATATACTGAGTCAGTTCATTTCGTTGTCTTCTCCTTCTGTCATTTTAGGTGGTGGAGGTCCATGGTAGGATTTCTCTATAGTGTTTCATGTATGGTTCCCATATTTCTTCGAATATTGTGATGTTATTTCTTAAATTATATGTTATTTTTTCTAATGGAATACATTTATTTATTTCTATGTACCATTGTTGTATTCTCAAGTTGTCTTCTAATTTCCAGGTCGACATAATATATTTTTTTGCTACAGCTAGGACTATCATAATACATCTTTTTTGTGCTCCATCCAAATCGAGTCCAAATTCTTTATTTCTTATATTACTTAGAAAGAAGATCTCTGGGTTTTTTGGTTTAGATCTTCCCAAAATGTTTGCACTTTCTCACATGTCCAAATTGCATGTATTGTTGTTCCCATTTCCTTTTTACAGCGAAAACATCTGTCTGATACTGTTGGGTCCCATTTATTTAACTTTTGAGGTGTGATGTATAGCCTGTGTAACCAATTATATTGTATCATGCGTAATCTCATGTTTATTATACTTCTCATAGTTACGGAGCATAGCTTTTTCCCATGTTTCAATCTTTATCTTTATGTTTAGATCTTGTTCCCATTTTTGTTTAGGTTTACAGTTTGTTTCCTCATTCTCCTTTTCTTGCAGTTTGATGTACATGTTTGAGATAAATTTTTAAATTATCATTGTGTCTGTAATCACATATTCAAAATTGCTTCCTTCTAGTAACCTTCTTGTAATTTGTCCTTCAAGTAGCTTTTCAGTTGGTGATATGCAAACCTTGTATCGTGAGTTATATTTCTCCTTCATTTGTTTAAAAGATAATAATTTATTTCCCAAAAAACAATTTTCTATTCTTTTGATCCTTTTTCTCTCCCATTCTCTGAAGGAAAGGTTATCTATTGTGAAAGGAATTAGTTGATTTTGTGTCAATGTTAATTTTGGTAGTTGATAATTTATTTTATTCCTTTCTATGTGAATCTTCTTCCAAATGTTGAACAGATGGTGCAATACTGGTGAATTCCAATGTTGCGCCAATTTTTCATCCCACTTATATAGTATGCATTCAGGTATCTTCTTCCCTATTTTATCTAGCTCTAATCTGGTCCAATCTGATTTTTCCTTTGTTTGATAAAAATCTGATAAGTATCTTAATTGTGCTGCTCTATAATAATTCTTAAAGTTTGGTAGTTGTAAGCCTCCTTGTTTGTACCATTCTGTTAATTTATCTAGTGCTATCCTCAGTTTCCCCCTTTCCATAAGAATTTCCTTATTATTTTCTTGAGCTCCTTGAAGAATTTCACTGTTAGGCGAATTGATAATGATTGAAATAGGTATTGTATCCTTGGGAAGATGTTCATTTTAATACAGTTTATCCTTCCTATCAGTGTTAATGGTAAGTTTTTCCAGTGCTCTAATGCGTCTTGTAATTTTTTCATTAATGGCTGACAATTTAGTTTGTATAGATGACCAAGATTATTATTTAGTTGTGTACCTAGGATTCGAATTGCTTGTGTTTGCCATCTAAATGGTGATTCTTTCTTAAACTTTGTGAAATCCACATTATTCACTTTTATTTGCGTTGATCTTGTACCCCGATACTTCTCCATATTCCTTCAATTTCTTATGTAATTCTTTTATTGATATTTATGGTTCTGTTAAGTATATTATGACATCATCTGCAAATAGACTGATTTTATATTCCTTCTCTTTTATTTTTATCCCTCTTATTTTATTTTCTGTTCTTATCAGTTCTGCTAGTGGTTCTATAGCTAACACGAACAGTGAGGGAGATAGTGGACATCCCTGCCTTGTTGATCTGCTTAATTTAAATTGGTTTGATATATATCCATTTACTGTCACTTTCGCCAATGGTCCCTTATATAATGCTTTAATCCAATTAACATATTTCTCTGGCAGGTTGAATTTTTGTAGTACTTTGAATAAATAATTCCATTCTACTCTGTCAAAGGCTTTCTCTGTGTCTGAAGCAACCGCCACTGTTGGAGTTTTGTTTCCTTGTACTGCATGGATTAAATGAATGAATTTACAGATATTGTCCGTTGTTCGTCTTTTTTTAATAAATCCAGTTTGATCTAGTTTTACTATTTTTGGTGCACAGTCGGCCAATCTGTTTGCTAATAGTTTAGCTATTATCTTATAATCTGTGTTAAGTAGAAATATTAGTCTTTATGATGCTGGTGTTTGTGGATCTTTCCCCATCTTTGGTATTACTGTAATTATTGCTGTTTTGCATGAATCTGGTATGTTTTGTGTTTTTTGAATCTGGTTCATTACTTCCAGGAGAGGAGGAATTAATAGGTCTTTAAATGTTTTATAAACTTCTATTGGGAGTCCATCCTCTCCTGGTGTTTTATTGTTCGGTAGTTTTTTTTAATATCTCCTGTATTTCTTCTATTTCAAATGGTTTTATTAATTTATTTTGCTCCTCTGTTTGCAATTTTGGTAGTTCAATTTTAGTTAGAAATTTATCTATTTTGTCTTCTTTCCCTTTGTTTTCAGTTTGATATAGTTGTTTGTAGAATTCCCTGAAGTTAATCTCCGTTGGATTATATGTGATTTGTTTGTCTTTTTTCCTTGATGCCAATACCATTCTCTTAGTTTGTTCTGTTTTAAGCTGCCACGCTAGTATTTTGTGCATTTTTTCTCCAAGCTCATAATACTTCTGTTTTGTCTTCATTATGTTCTTCTCCACCTTATATGTTTGTAGTGTTTCATATTTTATTTTTTTGTCTGTCAGTTCTCTTCTTTTAGTTGTATCTTTCTTTATTGCTGATTCTTTTTCTGTATTTGTTATTTCCCTTTCCAACTGTTCTATTTCCCGATTGTAGTCCTTCTTCATCTTAGTTACATAACTTATTATTTGTCCTCTGATGAATGCTTTCATTGCGTCCCATAGTATAAACTTATCTTTCACTGATTCCGTATTTATTTCAAAGTACATTTTAATTTCTCGCTCAATGAATTCTCTAAAATCCTGTCTTTTAGTAACATGGAGTTTAATCTCCATCTATACATTCTCGGTGGGATGTCTTCCGGCTCTATTGCCAATAACAGGGGTGAGTTATCTGATAACAATCTAGCTTTATATTCCGTTTTCTTAACTCTTCCTTGAATGTGGGCTGATAACATGAATAGGTCTATCCTTGAGTATGTTTTACGTCGACCTGAATAATATGAATATTCCTTTTCCTTTGGGTGTTGTTTCCTCCATATATCCAAAAGTTGCATTTCCTGCATCGATTTAATTATAAATTTGGTTACTTTGTTCTTTCTGTTAGTCTTTTTTCCAGTTTTATCCATGTTTGAATCCAAATTAAGGTTAAAATCCCCTCCTATTAGTATATTCCCTTGCATATCTGCGATCTTCAAAAAGATATCTTGCATAAATTTTTGATCTTCTTAATTTGGTGCGTATATATTGAGTAAATTCCAAAATTCTGAATATATCTGACATTTTATCATTCCATACCTCCCTGCTGGATCTATTATTTCCTCTTCTATTTTGATTGGTACATTTTTATTGATTAATATAGCTACTCCTCTGGCTTTTGAATTATATGATGCTGCTGTTACATGCCCTATCCAATCTCTCTTTAATTTCTTGTGTTCCACTTCAGTTAGATGTGTTTCTTGCACAAATGCTATATCAATTTTTTCTTTCTTCAGTAAATTTAACAGCTTCTTCCTTTTGATTTGGTTATATATTCCATTAATATTTATAGTCATATAGTTCAACATGGCCATTTCATACTTTGTTTATCTTTCCTTTCCATTTCCTCATCACCATCTTTCCTCCTTATCCATTTCTGTTTTCTTTTTTTGAACACATTGTAAGACAACATTTCTAAAACAAAATATTTCCACTATTCCCATATCTAAAATTCCTTTAACCTCAATAGTCCCTCCCCTCTCTGAGTTGCCCTTTGTCCCTTGTCGGGCAACCACATCTCCCCTCTCCATTTGGATTGCGAATCCGCTCGTAAGCGTCAACTGATTTTGCAGCCCCCCCAGAAAAGATTTGAATCTTCATATATAACAAAGCTCACTCTCTTAATTCCCTCCTTACTTCCTTTCTTCCCTTTCTTTCCCTTCTTAGTTCTTTCTTATACATTCTTCTTCTTTATATATAGTTTGTTGTCATTTTTGTTCTTGTTACATCTCTTCATGTCTCTGTCTGTTTTGTAGGTGTTCTGCAAATTTTCGTGCTTTTTCCGGATCTGAGAACAGTTTGCTTTGCTGCTTCGGGATAACTTTTTTAAGCACCACTGGATATTTTAACATAAATTTATAACGTTTTTTTCCATAGGGTCGTTTTTGCTGCGTCAAACTCCTTCCTCTTCTTCAGGAGTTCAAAACTTATGCCTGGTTAAAAAAAAATTTTTGACCTTTGTATTCCAGTAGTTTTTTGTCTTCTCTTATTTTTTTCATTGCCTTCTCCAATATATTTTCTCTTGTCGTATATTTTAGGAATTTTACTAAAATTTTTTGTTGTGGCTGTGGTTTAGGGGCTAATGTTCTGTGTGCCCTTTCTATTCTTTCCTGTAATTCTGACATTTCTTGGACCCTGGGGATCCATTCTTTTATAAATTCTTTCATATTTTTGCCTTCTTCATCTTCCTTAAGGCCCACTATCTTTATATTGTTTCTCCTATTATAGTTTTCCATTATATCTATCTTCTGAAAAAACTGTGTTTCTTTAACTTTTTTATCAGATTCTTCCAATTTCTTTTTTAAGTCATCTACCTCCATTTCTACGGCTGTTTCTCATTCTTCCACCTTATCTACTCCTTTTCCTATTTCTGTCATGACCATCTCTAATCTATTCACTTTTTCTTCTGTACCTTTTATTCTTCTTTTTATTTCACTGAATTCTTGTGTCAGCCATTCTTTTAATATTTCCATATATTCTTTAAAAATTTTTTTATCCATGTACTGTCCCTTCCCTTCATCTTCCATTTCTCTGTGTAGAGTTTGATGTTCTCCCTCATCTTCTGAGTCCACTCCAGGATCTGTGTCTTTTACCTGATTTTCTTGTTGGGTTGTTTATTTTATTTTGTTGGGTATTTTTGTTTTATTATTTTTATTAAAGGTGTCTTGGTGTTGGTCGTCTTTCTCTGGGTTGGTTATCTGTTGTTTCTCTGATTTCCTTTTTTTATTCTCTTCCTTCTTGTTCCCGTTATTTTCTATGTTTTCCTCTTGCTGTTGTGTTATTTTTGTCTGTTTAAGCTGTGGAGATTTACTCCTCAGCTGGTCCCCCTCCCGTCGGTATTGTTATTGTCTTGTGCATTGTGCATGCACAAGGATTCACGCATGCACGGTTGCGCACTTTTGTTTGGCCCCGTAAGCCATCTTTGTAGTCCTGCGTTCGGGGTTTCCACTGACCTCAGGGAGCGGGCTTCTCTCTCCACGGCCGGCCTCCTCGTACAGGTAAGGCCTTCACCTTTCTCTTCTGACGTCTTTCCTTCTTCTTTTCTTCCTGTTGTTTTTGATTTTTTTTTCTTTGCTGCCATTTTCTCCACACTTTTATTTTTAATTTGTTAAGGTTTCTGTGTTTGTGGCTTTGCTTTTTCTTTACTTTTTTTAAAACTTTTCTGGAGAGGGCTGGTATTTTCTTACTGGTCACTACTCCATCACGTGACAAAGAACAACTTGATGAGTTGAACGCGATAATTTAAAAAAAGAAGAGGTTTGACAATTTGTCAGCACCCTAGCAAATGGATTATTATATAGTGCCTTCACCCAACCAATAAAAAAGGGTTCAAACCTATATCCCTTCAAAACTTTAAATAAAAAATTCCATTCAACCCTATCAAAAGCTTTTTTTTAGCATCTAAAGCAGCTACCGTTGATAAGTTGGGTTGCTGACATAAAGCGTTGATCAGCGAAATCCCTCTAAGAATATTGACAGAGGCATACCAATTTTTAATAAAACCAGCCTGATTAGCATGTACCAATTGTGGTAAATACTTAGCAAGTCTATTCACCAATAATTTCATTATTATTTTATAATCTACATTTCATAAAGAAATTGGCCGATATGAAGCTACATTCAAAGGGTTTCTATCTTTTTTGGTGTAACCATTATTATTGCACTCAAACACAAATCTGGTAAAGCATGTTCTTGCATTACCTGATGAAGAACATCCATAAATAGAAAAGACAAATCACCATAAAAAAAACTTTATAAAATTCAACAGTGAACCCATCTATCTCCTGGAGACTTCCCATTAGGCATTTGTTAAATAACATCCTTTATTTCTAAATCTGTAAAAGGAGAGTCCAGTTTCCTCACATCATCTTCCCCTAATATTGGCAAGTTTAACTCTGACAAAAAAAGATTCAATGGAAGCATCATCTTGAACTCCCTCAGAAGCATATAATTTCTGATAAAAAGATAAAAAATTAGTCGATGATTTCCAAAAGTTTAAAAGTAACTGAGTTATCTTTCCTCACAGCATTAATATTTCTTGATGCTTGTTCTGTTTTCAATTGCCATGCTAAAACTTTATGGGCTCTGTCCCCTAACTCATAATAAGGTTGCTTAGATCTTTGAATCAAACATTCAAATTGATATGTTTGTAGTGTATTATATCATGTATTATTGTAAATAAAATTGATGTGCTATCAATAACTCGAAAGACTGGAGTTATAGAACAACGGGGTTTTATTCACAATAAACTTGAAGTGAATATCCCATGCTGTGATGCAGGCTCTGGGGGAGGGTTTACAGCATTGAAGCCTTTATACAGGGTTACCACAATAACATAAGTGTAAGTTGATCCATTTTGATAGGTCAAACTTGAAGGTAATGTGCATGGGTAATGGTAGGATACTTAAGAGTGTGGAAGAACAAGAAGACATTGGGATCCAAATCGGTAGATTTCTTAAGGCCACCGCACAGATAAGTAGGACAGTTATGAAGGCCTTCAGGAGTTATGAGGTGATACTTCAACTCTATAAATCTCTGGTGAGACCAAACTTGGAATATTGTGCTCAGTTCTGGTCACCTCATTATAGGAAAGATGTGGAAGCTGTGGAGAGGGTGCAGAGGCGATTTACCAGGATGTTGCCTGGATTGGAAAATATGTCTTATGAGACAAGGTTAGCAGAGCTGGGACTTTTCTTTTTCTTTTTGGAATAGAGAAGGATGAGAGGTGACTTATTAGAGATCTACTAAGATTCTGAGAGGCGTAGATAGGGTGGACAGTCAGCGCCGGTTTCCCAGGGCAGGAATAGCAAACAGCAGAGGACATTTGTACAAAGTGAAGGGAGAGAAGTTTAGGGGAAACATCAGGGGAAAGTTTTTTTACACAGAGAGTTGGGGGGGGGAGTCCTGGAATGACTTGCCAAGGATGTTGGTGGAGGCTGAACATTGGGGGCATTTAAAAGACTCTTAGACAGTCATGTGGATGAAATAAAAATTTGGTTATGGGGTAGGGAGGGTTTAGGTTTATTTTTGGTCAGTATATATGGGTTGGCCCAACATCGTGGGCTGAAGGGACTGTAGTGTAATGTTCTGTGACTTATAAAGAATTAAAAGTTTTAAGTTATATAAAAAAAACACCTGACTAGCTTAAATGGTCATTTATGCCACAGGTAGAATTACCCTTATCCGAAATGCATGGGTCCAGAAATGTTTCGGATTTTGGATTTTTTTCGGCTTTTAAAAATGCACTCATTCATTCAGACATAAAGATACGTGCCTTTACATTACACATCAAATATTTACATATGTACAAATTAACTGAAGTAGACATATCTTGAAATATCTATACTCAGTAATGCCCTACTTGTGTCGCTATGCCCCATTCTCCGCTTGGGATTTCTGAACTCTATTACGTATTATTATGGGACCACAGATGAATAAAGTTTTATATTTTGAAGGATAGGGGGTTCACGACCTCTATAAAATTAAATTATAAAATATAATATAAAAATATGTCAGCAAAATTTGACAGAAATATTTATTTTCATTTATTTTTCTTTCAATTGAATTAAAACATTAAGAATGCTTTAATGTGGGCCTGTGTGACTTGAAGTAAGGGATGATTTGGTTGGAGATATTTTATAGAGAGCTGAATTTTAATATTTTCTGCATCCTGCTTTTAATGGTCAAAGTTTGAGCAGTGTTTAGATTTGCTGGCATTAATCTAATGAATCTGAATCATAATAAGTTCCTGCCCACATGGAGGATTTTGCAGATACACTGAACAATGCAATCATATTTTTAGAATGAAATATGAAATAACCATTTGTTTGAAGCTTTAGTTTGTGACAGGTAACAGAAAACTGCAATCAGTTGTCTCTAAAACAAAATCAAGGAAGGAGACTCAGAATAGAAGAAAATTAAGTCGATAGCTTTATAGAACTGTAGAATGCTACAGCACAGAAAACAGGCTATTCAGCCCCTCTAGTTTGTGCTGACCATCATCTCCCTAGTCCTACTAACCCTCCAGACCTCTCCCATCCATGTATCTATCCAATTTATTTTATAACGGAAGATCGAGCCCGCATTCACCACATCAGATGGCAGCTCGTTCCACACTCTCACCACTCTCTGAGTGAAGAACTTTCCCCTAATGTTCCCCATAAACCTTTCCTCTTTCAGCTTAAAACTATGACCTCTCGTATTTATCTCCCCCAATCTAAGTGGAAAGAGCCTATTCGCATCCACTCTGTCTCTACCTCTCATAATCTTGTAAACCTCTATCAAATCTCTGTTCATTCTTCTTTGATTCCAAGGAATAAAGTCATAACCTGTTTAATCTTTCCCTGTATCTCAACTCCTGAAGACCCGGCAACATCTTCTCTGCACTCTTTAAATCTTATTAATATCCTTCCTGTAGTTAGATGACCAGAACTGCGCACAATGTTCCAAATTTGGGCTCACCAATGTCTTATACAACCTCATCATAACATCCCAATTCCTATACTCCACACTTTGATTTATAAAGACCAAGATGCCAAAAGCTTTCTTTACAATCCTGTCCACCTGCGACACCACCTTCAGAGTACAATGTATCTGTATTCCCAGATCTCTGCTCATCCAGACTCCTTAGTGCCCGACCATTTACTGTGAATGTCCTACCTTGGTTTGCCCTTCTAAATGCAACACCTGTCTGCATATTGTCTGGTATATTGTGCAGTATAAATGTTGAACTGCATTTTTCAGATAAAGGTTTTAGTAACTCTGATGGCTATAAGCCTGTCATTTTCAAACTGTCCCCCTAAACTTACATGCCACCTTAAGCAATCCCAATGTCATGTGCTCTGTGATTGGTAAGGGATTGCTTAAGGTGGTATGTGAGTGGGAAGGGAAGGTTGAGAATCACTGCTCTAGACCCGATTGATACTGAAATATTTTGCTTGATAAAAATTGTCATTGGCCCATTTCCTTTGGAGTTATGAAACCGTACACATAACGAGTCAATTAGTTACTTTTCCTTTTTTACCCACATACCACCTTAAGCAATTCCTTACTAATCACAGAGCACCTATTCGCACAGGGATTGCTTAGGGTAGAATGTGAATTGAGGGAGGCAGTTTGAAAACTGCTGTAAGCTGTGTTACAAGATCAAACCAACAACCACAAAGAAGGCATATCACAGAGGGGTAAAGATGAACAATTACTTTATTAACAAAAATTCACCTTCAAACTTTAATTCAAAACCCCCCTTTTATAACAATGCCCACTGGTTACTATGCAAATTTCTATAACAGTGTAAAACTAATAAAATCCCCAGCCTAAATATAACATAATTAAAGTCTAAGTTATATTTCCAACCAGCCCACAGAAAAACTTAGGCACAAAACAAACAAAACACACAAAACTTTGATCTCAACTGAAGCAAAGATCATAAACAAAATTCAGTTTGTTTGGTAAACTGAAGGCAAAAGATCTTTGAGAGAGAGAGAGAGAGAGAGAGAGAGAGAGAGAGAAAGAGAGAGAGAGAGAGAGAGAGAGAGAGAGAGAGAGAGAGAGAGAGAGAGCACAAAATTTGAAGTTGTCTTGTGTTGCTTGCAGAGATAGGAACCATGGGCTTGGTCCGGATCCTTCTGGCTGCCTTCGGAATGTTCATCCCTTTTAAAATGCCCAACATTCAAAACTGCCTCCCAGAAAATGACTCTGCTTGGGCCTCCTTCCACTTTACAGCTACACCCAGTGGTCTTCCAAGACCAGAAATTTCTAGATCATCTTCTGCACATGCCCAGTCCGTCTCCCACTCTCTCAGCAGTCCTCCTTCACTTTGGCTCTCAAAGGCAAACTGTCACTTTCCAACACAAAACCACACAACACATTGGCCAATACTCAACACAGAACTCTGTTACAGCTGTAACTACAATGAGTGCATTATCAAAACCAACCATTAATGCAAATGAACAAAATCTTGGAAAGAATTTGGAGAATGAAATTATAATTTAGCTTATTTATAATTTAGTCTGCTCTGGAGGACAAGATTGAGAAACAGAACCATAGAACACTACAGATCAGAAACAGGTCCTTTAGCCCATCTAGTCTGAGCTCCACAATTATTTTGCCTAATCCCACTGACTTACACATGGACCAGAGCAGCCCATCCATGTACTTGTCCAAATTTTTTTTAAATGTTGAAATTGAGCCCACATTTACCACTCTTGTTCTACTTTCTGTGTGAAGAAGTTCCCTTTAAACCTCACCTTTCACCCTTACCTCATATCCTCTAGGTCTTGCTCACCCAACCTCAGTGGAAAAAGCCTGCATGAATTTACTATATCTACATTAAAAAAGAGAAGCAAGAGTAGGCCTCTCGTCAGCCCCAGTACTGAATAAAATCCTGGCTGATTGACCAGTCCTCAGTACACTTTCCTTCCTGTTCAAATAGCCTACAATCCTTCAGCGACCAAAAATCTGTTCCTCTGTCATTTGAATGAACTGGAAGGTTCTTGTCTCTGCACTTGATTGTTTCTTTTCTGAATGTTTTCAATCCACAGAGGGAGGAAATTCCTTCTCATCCTAAATCTTTAGAGGAGTAATCCTCCCAGAATCTTTGAGTGACTGGGTTGTAGGCTCAGCAGAAAGCATAGATTGAAAGTAATTGGTAGAAAACTGGATGAGGATTAGGGAATTTCTTTTTCAACTTGAAAGCTACAGGGCAACTTGAAAGGGTGATGGAGGCTGACGTTCTCATCACATTGACACAGTGCTTCCATATTTAGCTGAAGACCCTCGACCCACAGAGCTAGAGACAGGCTGGGCAGCTCGTCGTCTGAACTCTGCTCTTCCAATGGAGTCACAGAAATGGATCAGGTCCTTCAGCCCAACTCCTACATGCTGACTGAGTTGGCATTCTGGCCCAGTTCCATTTGACTTCCTGTCCACAAATCTGTCCAGAAGCCTTTGCAATATTGTCAACAGCTTGATCCAAATATGGGCCAAAAATCTGGGCTAAAACCTGAAATCATTCCCCTCTTGTCTCATACCTACACCCTCTGGTCCTAGAATCACTTACCATGGTAAAAAGAATGTGACCATCCACAAAGCTCTGCCCCTCATGATTTTATAAACCTTGATAATGTCACACTAAAGCCTTCTATACTTGGGCATAAAGAGCCAGCCCTATCTAACCTCTGATTTCAGATTTATTGTCAGAGTACGTACATGACATCACACACAAACCTGAGATTCTTTCTCTAGTGGGCGAGGCAGAATTACCACTTATTGGTAGTGCAAAAAATAAACTGTACACAGCATAAACAAATATAAATAAATAAAGAACTGTAAACAGATAACAAATGTAAACAAATTGAATGTGCAATACAGAGAGAACAAAGAGAAAATCAATGAAGTGCACAAGTAATGGTCATTAAATGAGTCCCTGATTGAGTGTGTTGTTGAGGAGTCTGATGGTGGAGGTGTAGCAGCTGTTCCTGAACCTGCTGGTGTGAGTCTTGTGGCACCTACACCTCTTTCCTGATGGCAGCAGTGAGAACAGAGCATGTTCTGGGTCGTGTGGGTCTTTTGATAATTGCTGCTGCCTATACATCACCCTCTACCTCCAGCCTCTACACTCAGCCATATCCTGGTGACTCGCCTCTGCAGTCCTTGGAATAGTTTTGGGCTCCTCAATTTAGAAAGGATGTGCTGACATTAGAGGGTTCAGAGTTTACAAGGATGATTCTGGGAATGAAAGGGTTATCACATGATGAGTGTTTGATAGCTCTTGGCCTGTACTCGTTGTAATTTAGGAGAATCCGGGGGGGGGGGGACAGGTGGTGGTTGGGGGGGAAGTCTCATTGAAACATTTTGAACTTTGAAAGGCATGGACAGATTAGATGTAGAAAGGTTGTTCCCCATGGTGGGAGAGTCTAGGACAAGAGGGCACAACTTCAGGTTTGAAGAACCTGAACAGAATTTCAGCCACAGGGTGATAAATCGGTGGAATTTGTTGCCATAGGTGGTTGGATAGGCCAGCCCATTGGATGTATTTAAGGGAGAGAGTGATAGGTTCTTGGTTAGCCAAGGCATCAAAGGTTATGGGGAGAAGGCAGGGCAGTGGGACTAAGTTGGAAAATGGATCAGCTTGTGATTGAATGGCAGGGCAAACTCGATGGGCTGAATAGCCTATTTCCACTCCTATATCTTATAGTCTTCCAACTTTGATACTCTTCCAATCACTGGGCTACCAGAACTGCACTTAGTACTCTTAATGTGGACTCAACAACACCTTTTACAGCTGAGGTCCCATTCTTGAGAGGCTAGGTGGGCTTTGAGCATGGAGCATGTGTTGGACCTTTGACACTGTGACCCTGCCCAGGAAAACCCCAGAAATGTAGTCAAGGACATTTTAAAAATTGCTCAAACAGAACATAATATATTACAGCACAGTACAGTCCCTTCGGCCCACAATGTTAAACTCACCCATTTAAACCTATTCTATATCAATCCAATTTTTCCCTCCCTCAGACCAACAACCCTCTACTTTACTTACATCCAAAGAAAACTCCCAAAACAAAACCTCAAGACAGTCACGTCAAGTCCGTCAGTCAGAAAGGAACAGCTGGCAGAGTCTGGTCTCCATGCTTGGATATCTTAGTTTGGTTGCACACTGGTCTTCTAGTTGGACGTGGAGACAGACAGCCCTGATCACTGTAGACTTACGATCACCATAGACTTACAATCACTGTGGACTTACAAACATTGTAGACTTACAATCACTGTAGACTTACGATCACCATGGACTTATGATCTCTGTGGACTTACAAACACTGTGGACTTACGATCACTGTGGATTTATGATCATCATAGACTTACGATCACCGTAGACTTACGATCACCATAGACTTACGATCACCATGGACCTATGATCACGATAGACTTTCGATCACCATAGACTTACGATCACCGTAGACTTACGATCACCATAGACTTACGATCACTGTGGACCTATGATCACGATAGACTTATGATCACCATAGACTTACGATCACTCTGGACTTACAAACGCTGTGGACTTACGATCACCGTAGACTTTCAATCACTGTGGACTTACGATCACTGTGGACTTACGATCACCATAGGCTTATGATCACTGTAGACTTACAATCACCATGGACTTACGATCTCTGTAGACTTACGATCACTGTGGACATGATCACTGTAGACTTACGATCACTAGCTTCCAGTGTGAGGTTCTCGAGCTTTTCACAGCTGTCAGCTTCCCAGTGTTATTTCATTGCTTCACAGCATCCAACACTCATTTATTTTCCCCTGTATGCTCAGTCCTGTCCCTGGTCCTAAAATAAAATTGTTCAGGGTCCATAACAATGCCAAAAGACCAACAGTTTTTGGGAAGTCCAATGTGTGTCTTTCCCCGAGTTGATGCCCTTCTAGAAATTATGAATGTCTGACTCTGTGTGTCCCTTGGAACTATTTATAAATCAGAGTCCTCTGTCACACTGCCACTGGGGATGAACCACAACAAGGTCCCTTGCATCCTTCTCTCCACACTCTTAGTAAATCAGCGAAGAGGAGGCCGACTGTCTCCTCTCTATCGCAGTCATCTCGGAGACAACATGGGTGGAGGGGGATGTTCTGATTGTACAGGAAGGATCGGCCTGGGAGGACTTCTCTCACCACCAACCAAGCCAGGTCATGGTGCTTATTTGTGAGCCCTGGCGATGAGGCATTCCGCCAGATGACCTGGATGGTCCACTCAGGGAACCACCCGGATTCATCGAGTTCTTGCCTCTCATGTCTGCAGGAAATACTGTACTGACCACTGCCTGATGGTCTTGTGGTCAAAGGTTTTTGTGTAGAAAAACTTTTCCACGAAGGATAGGTGGTGTGATAAAGTCCAATTGACTGGTACATTGTGGGGCAATGGGGCCAGGCCCATCCTTCTCAACACCTGGGACAAGTAGAACCTCAGCACATAGTGGCACTTGGTACCCTTATACATTGGTTCCATGCACAGCCTGATGCAGCCACACAGGGAGATGGTCATCAGGATAAGGGCCACATTGGGTATGACCTGGATTAAGTTATCAGTCACAGAAAAACTATGGCATCATTCAGTGTTTCTGCCCTTCTGCTCAACACATTTGAGACAAACTGAGTGACTGCAGATGGAAATGTTAACTATTTCCAAAGAGTTGCCAATTGTAGATGTTTGATTTGGGTCTAAATGCATAACTTCACGATTGGTAAATCAAGTAAAAATGTACTTAGTTCAAGTAAACTGGGGTCTCCCAGTGTCCAACCATTTTAATTCCATACCCCATTCCCACACCAATATGTCTGTCCATGGCCTCATGCACTGCCAAACTGAGGCCACCTGCAAAATGGAAGAAATACATCTTATATTCCTTCTGGGCACTTTCCAATCAGCTGGCATTAACATCAAATTCCCCAGTTCCCTCCCATGCCTCTCTTTCCCTCTGCTCTGCCTTCTTTCCTCCAGCTTTCCACCACCTTCACTTTCCTCTCTATACAGAGAGCTAACCCCTTCCCCCTTTCATCTCAGATCTTTTCTACCTTCCCATCCTTATCCACCTGTAACCTCTTCCCGGTTGGCACAGACTCCTCCCCTGCCACTTCCTCCCTCCTCTCCACCCTATGACCTTTTTAATTCGGGTGCCTGCCTTGTCAAAGGGGCCAGGCCTGAACGTTTTTAGATGGCAGGCATGTAACGACACAATCAACGAAATTTGCTGTCACTCGGGCAGTCTAAAAAGGAAAGTGCAGGAATTTTTAGTTTATTCCTGCACTGCTATCCTGCGGGTCCTTTTTGGGGGAACCCTGTAGTCTAAATCACGCCGCAAAGCTCACCTCATGAATTCGATGTCCAGCTGATGACTCAGGCCACATTGCTCCACATAAAAGCACCAGGACTAACGTGCACAGGAACTTAAGGTGTGCAGTGTAAAGGACCACAAGGTGAGTCATTATGTTAATTTTTCACAGCTTTTTCCAACATTGTTGTCTAAAAAACACTCTTGGTTACCCTTTACCTCCTATGGACACTGCATGACCTGCTGAGTTTCTCCAGCACTTTTGAGTATCGCACTATAATCACAGCGTCTGCAGACCTTCCTGTTTAATTTAGTTCTATTTGCATATCAAAGACAGCAGCTAAGAGTTTTTTCTTTAAATATTTTTCCCCTGAGAATGAGACTTTTTTCATCCATGGATTTCATATAATGGATATGAATATGGCAACATTATTGCTTTTAATTTCAGCCATGGAAAAGAAAATGTCAAAGGGCTCTCGCAAGTGGCTGGAAAGACCTTCCACCCTGGTTTTAAGGGCAGTTTCCAGGAGATGTGCTTCTTCCTTTGAAATGATTGATTAAAAAAAAATCAAGATAACATTTAAAATACCAACACAGCACATCCCCTGTCGACTGGAAGTAGATAGGTAGATATGTAGTGGGAGATTGGCAGCTCACTCCTGACATGTTTCTATTAACAAGAGGTAATAGGTTGAAAAGAAAAAGAGATTGAAAATGATTGAAATCTTGTTTTTGAAGTGGGGGGGGGAGAGTATCTCAATTATAAAGTGTCCTTTAAGATCCTTTATGGATCAAATGACAATGGGTGGAAATGGAACAATCATACTTCCAGAAATATGAGAGTAGAATTACACTGTTGAGTTTCCCGGTGCTGTAGATGTCAATATGTTTAATTTAATCGAGTTATACAACATGGCTCTTTGGCCCAACTGGCCCACACTGACCCAAAGTCTAATTGCAAAAACAGCACCAAAATATTTAGAGGTAAAATCCTCGAATATGATGGGTTAACATCACAGTGAACCAAACCCCGCAGAACAATCACTAAGTTACTGAAAATTATCACTGAATTTTCTACTATATTTCTCCTGATTGATGGATAGATTTAATCCTGTGAGGCAAATAAAAAAGACACTCTTCTTGTTCAAGTTAGCACCTAATAAAAACAGTCAGGAAGACTAAATATTATCTATTTTGATTTTACCAAAGCAATTTTAGCATAAGAAATGATGAACCAATCAGTTTTTGGAATGTCAGAGTTCAGATTTCTGGTCAGAGTACATACGTGATATCACATACAACTCTTTTTTCCTGCTGGTGCGGCAGAAATACCACTAATTGGTAGTGCAAAAAATAAACTGTACTCAGAATAAACATGTAAACAGATAACGAATGTCAACAAACTGACTGCAATACAGCAAGAGCAAAGAAAATCAATGAAGTGCACAAGTAAGAGTAGTTAAATGAGTCCCTGATTGAGTTTGTCATTAAAGAGTCTGATGGTGGAGGGGCAGCACCTGTTCCTGAACCTGGTGGTGCAAGTCTTGTGGCATTGATACCTCTTTCCCGATGACAGCAGTGAGAACAGAGTATGTCCTGCGTGGTGTGGATCCTTGATAATTGCTGCTGCTCTCTGATGGCAATATTCCCTATAGATGTTCTTAATGGTGGGGAGGATTTTGCCTCTGATGTCCTGGGCTGTGTCCACTACCTGTTCAAGGGTGTTTTGGTGTTCTCATACCAGACTGTGATGCAGCTCGTGAGCACACTTTCCACCACATCTCTAGTAATTTTCAAGTGTTTATGGTGTCATACCAAACCTCCTTATTACCTACGGTAACTCATGGTGTCACCCACCCTCCCATAGACCTTCTTCTGTACCAAACAACACATGGCATTGGATGGGGGGGGGGGGGGTTACGGCAGCCTTGGACGAGGGGTGTGGTGGCGCTGGACGGGAGGATGGCAGTGGCGCTGGATGGGGGGGTCATGGCAGCACCGGGCAGGGGGTGGTGGCGACGCTGTTTGGGGGGTGGTAGTCATGGAACTGCATGGGAGGAGGCTGGCACTGGACAAGGAGTGCTAGGGGTGGCACTAAATGCAAGTGGCAGCGGTGCTGGACTGGGGGGTGGCGGCATCCCTGGATGAGGGGGCTGCAGCAGTGCTGGATGGGGAGAGGGAGGCATCCAGGCTTTGGGCATCCATATATGCTCATCAGGTTGTGGGCTGGATAAATTTGGACCAAGGGCTGGATCTGCACAGGGATGACTCCTCCTCTGATGGCATCACCTATTGCGGTCCGCACCTCCCCACATCCCCCAATGTGGCCAGGGATTCCATTGTCATCCTCTGCAAACTCCTGAGGAAGTAGAGGTGCTGACGTGCTTTCTTCATGATGCCATGGTGTGTTGCGTCCAGGAAAGATCCTCCAAGATAATGGCTCGCAAGGACTTAAATTTGCTCACCCTCTCCACCTCTGATCCAGTGATCACTGGATTGTAGACCCCTTCCTGAAGTCAACAATCAGCATTAAGGAATGTTAGCACTGGAACAGGGAATACTGGCAACTTTCAGGCATTTGATTACAGAATCATTTGACAAAGTGGAATAATCAGGTATACATAGATCAAAACTGCTTCACCTTTGTCAGCAGTAAATCACAGGAATTTAATTTGTGGATAAAATTTGCAGATTTTACAGCTCTATTTTAAAGAAAACTTCTTTATCATCTATACAGTGACAAAATAAAACAGTATAATGGAGAAAAAATGAAATAAATACTCTTTGGATCTAATCTGGGGCAACTGAACATTCTTCATATCTATTTACCTCTGCAACTTTTTAACGATTTCAATATTTATGGTATATTAATAATGTTCTGATGAAGAATCACATGGAAAAATATCTCGAACTTTGATTCTGTGGATTTCATTCAAGATAAACGATTGAATGCAAAACCGTGCAGTTGCATGTTTATTCTGACAGGTGGGTCAAGGATCATTTCCTCACCAAAAGCTGAACTAATGATAATTTGACCTCTGGGCTTTTAACAACACTGGACAATGAAGATTTTGCTTCCTGGACACTTTTTGGTGTATTTTAGAGATAGCGGGCTCCTCATCATGAACATCTTAAAAATTTCCTATCACGTACAGTTTTTTGTTTAGATACAGTGAAACCTGATTTTATGCACCATGATTTAACGTGAATTCGGATATAACGCGATGAGCCACTGGACTCTGGTGTCAAGATCTTGTCAGGAGCGGGGACGTCGGGCCCCCGGCAGGAGCGGGGTTGTCGGGAAAGACACAGCAGTACTGGACCATTAGGTAAGTGTGTCCTTGCATTGCCAAGAGATCCGAAACACTACGAGCAGAAGTAATTTATGTTTTAATTTCACAATGGTTTATTGAAACTCCGATTTAGCATGGCACAGCTTTATTTTGCAATGAGATTTTATGGACCCCAACTATTACATTATTATGGGGCCACCCTGCACAACCCATTTTTGTAATTTCCTGTCATATTTTAAGTCTGCTTCAAGCATACAAAACCATGAGGTGCAACAGGTCATTGAATATTCATTTTCTGCATTTGCTCGGGGACTTATTCCCTGCTGATCTTGGTGCAGTCAATGACGGTGAAAGGTTTCACCAGGACATTGTGACCATGGAATCCATCTATGCCGGACGACTATTGTTGGACACTGACAGGAGAGGCATCAGATGCTGAGTACAAATGAAAATCAGCGGCAAAACATTTTTAGGTCATTATGCGATTAAACATGCTAAATTCAATAGATTAATGTTTCTCCAACTTCCTACATTATACTGCAAATCTGAAATTATCCGCTATTTCTTTTCAGGAAGAAAACCGTTTTGAGAACATTTGTTGTCCAGAGTAATATATCAGCATATCCAGAGGATTCATCCAACCCAATCAAGTACTTTCATTTAGGTTCCTTACCTAGACAGGCCTTGAAGGTGACATGGAGGGAGTTCACCAGGTTGATTCTGGGAAAACAGAGGATAGTGTATGAGAAGAGGCTAAATTGTCTTGGAGTACACTCGCAGGGGGTGGGAAACATTATCGAAACACAACATAATGAAAAAAAATAGTAAGATTGGGGCAGGAAAGTTGTTTCCACTAGGAGTTGAGAGTAGAATCAGGGAACCTCAAGACTCTGGGGAGTATATTTATGATGGAGATGAGGAGGAACTGCTTCACCCAGAGAATAGTGAATCTGTGGAACTCTCTGTCCCAGGAAGGCTGTCTCATTAAAATAACAGATAGATTTCTGCATTGTTGGGGAATTAAGGTTTATGGGGAAAAGGTGATTAATGGAATTGATCAACCGTGTCAGACCAATTTCACAGACCAGATAACCTGGTCCTTCTTCCATTATGTTTCTTTAAAAAAAAATTACAATGCGGTAGAAGCCCTTTCCAGCCATTGAAACCCATGCAGCACAGCTACACCAAATTAACCTACAATCCCATCCGTTTTGGAGTGTGGGAGAAAACCAGAGAAAACCGGGAGCAACACTCAAGCATGTTGTGGGGAGAACCTACCAATTCCTGACAGACAGCACTGGATTCAAACCAGGGTCCGTTAGCATTGTGCCAACTGCTACAGTACCTGAGCTGATCTTATCTAAGTGCTCAAGATCTTTAGAGCTATGGAATGACTATAAATTGCCTTCTCTCTGAGTGCATCCAACTTAGATTGGCTTCTTTAAATCATTCACCAATTCTGTAAAAAACCAGTCTTGAAGACATTGAATTGCTACCCAGAATTTGCACAATCTACTTTTGTTGAGGTTCTCATCTTCATTCTTGTAATGCCTCAAACAACAACAACGACATGCTGGAAGAACTCAACGGGCCTGAAACCACTCATGGGTAAAAATGGTCAGACAACATATTGGTTTGGGACTAGGATAAAATGGTGAACGTATGTATGTACATATATTTAATTTTTAAAAATTTAGATGGTAACAAGCCATTACAGCCCATGTGCCCGTGCCACCCAATTTACAGCCCATTAACCTACACCCCCGGTACAGTTTGAACAGTGACAGGAAACTGGAGCCCCAGTGCAAATCCACGCAGACACAGGGAGAACATATAAACTCCTTACAGACAGCGTGGGATTTGAACCACGGTCCTGATCGCTGGCACTGTAACAGCGTTGTGCTAACCGCTATGCCAACCATGCTGTCCATAAAAAAAAAATTTTCATTTTTCAATGACAGAAGAGGATTATGTTGAATGTTGGTGGGATGGTAGGTAAGGACAAGGGGAATCTTGTCCTTGTTCCACTTGGGGGTGGGGTGGGGGGTGGGCACATGGCAATAGAGGATATGCAAGCGAGGGCCAAGGTGATGGTGGTAGAGGGGAAGCTACCTTGTTTGAAGAAGGAGGGCATCACTGATGATCTGGCATGGAAGACCTCAAACTGGGAGCAGAAATAGTGAGAATGGTGACACAGGCATACCGGATGATGAGCAAGCCATATGCTGTTGGTCAGGACGCTGAGTAAAAGGTGCTACATTATGTTGGTGAGACAGAATTTGGAGTATTACCTGCAGTTCTGCTCACCACACTACAGGAAGTAAAACATGAAAGTCTGCGGATACCATGATTGAAGTAAAAACACAATGCCGGAGAAATTCAGCAGGCCAAACATTGTCCTATATGTAGCAGAGATAAAGATGCAGAACCCACGTTTCAAGCTCATGGAAAAATGTAGGCATCTGTCCAAACAAAATGGTGGGGAGGGACACAGGTCCACAGGCAGAAGGCAATAGAGAGCCCTCCCTCCCTATCAGGGAGAATAAAGGGGGTGGAGAGTTGGAGGAAAGAAGACAAAGGGAAAGGGAAGAGAAGGAGAATGGGGAGTGGTCTAGTGGAAACCAGAGAAGTCGGTTAATGCCATCTGGTTGGAGAGGGCCCAGACGCACTGCCTGGTTCTACTTCCTACTCAAGGTACACAAGCCCAATCATCCAGGTGGGCTCTTGCACCACTGAGCTACTATTATCTTACCTTGATTCCATTTTTTTCTGCCCTGGTGCAAAACCTCCCCACCTACATCCATGACACTTCACATGCCCTCCATCTCTTGAATGACTTCCAATTCTCTGAACTTGACTGCGACAGTCTCACTATGAATGCCCAATCCCTATACACCTCTACTGCCCCCCCATACAGAAGGTCTCTAAGCCCTTCATTTCTTTCTTTAAAAGAGACCTAACCAGTCACCTTCCACCACCACCCTCCATTGGGTAGAATTTGTTCTCACTTCCTTCAAATCAAAGGAGTAACCATGGCTACCTGCATAGATCCCAGCTACACCTGCCTGTTTGTGGGCTTTGTGGACTAATCCAAGCTGCAAACCTACACAGGCAAGACCCTTCAACTCTTCCTCCACTATATTGATGTCTAAATCAGCACTGCCTTATGCACCCATAATGAGGTTGTCAACTTCATTCACTTCACTGCCAACTTCCACCCTGAGCTAAAATCCACCTGGTCCATCTCTGACAATACTCTCCTCTTCCTTTATCTCTCCGTCTCCATCACAGGAGACGAACTTTCCACTGACATATTTTACAAACCCACCAACTCCCACAATCACCTCAAATACATTTCTTCACATCCTGCAAGGATTCTATTGCCTTCTTGCAATTTCTCTGTCTCCGCCACATCTGTTCCCAAGATGGGATCTTCCTGTCCAGATCAACTAAAATGTCTCCCTTCATCCACAAACGTGGTTTTCCCTCCAGCCCTTTATCTCCTTCATTTCCTGTTCATCTGCTCTGACCTCCTCTGCCCACAGAAGTAACAAATAGGATTTCCCTTGTTCTCACCTATCACCCCACCAGCCTCCACATCCAGCACATTATCCTCTGGGATTTCCATCACCTACAACATGATTTCACTACCAGACACATCTTTCCCTCTCCTCCCCTCTCCATCTTCTGTAGGGACTGGTCCCTCCATGACTCCCTCATCCTCTAGTCCCTTCCCATAAATCTTCCCCCTTGGCACCTTCCCCTGTGGCCACATGTGCTCACACCTCCTCCCTTGCCAACATTCAGGGCCCCAAACAGTCATTTCTAGTGAAGCAGCACTTCACTTATATGTATCCTCGGGAGTCATCTACTTCATCCAGTCCTCCTTTTGTGACCTTCAGGGAGACTGGACACAGACTGGGAGATTGCTTCGCTGAGCATCTTTGCTTTGTCCCTATCAGTAACAGGGACCTCCCAGTGTCCAACTATCTCAATGCTGCCCCCACTCCTGCGCCGACATGTCTCTCCATGACCTCATGTACTGTCCATGGCCTTATGTCTGTCCATGGCCTCATGTCTGTCCATGGACATGTACTGTCCATGGCCTTATGTCTGTCCATGGGCTCATGTACTGTCCAGCCAAGACAGTATATTGGAGGAGCAACACTTACTTTTTGGTCGGGGCCCTCTCCAACTGGGTGAAGTTAACTTCGACTTCTCTGCTTTCTGCTAACCTACTCTCTGTTCTCCCTCCCTTTCCTTTCCCTTTGTCTTCTTCCCTCCAGCTCTCAACCCCCTTCCCTCCGCAGTCACAGAACCATCCCCCTTTCCCCCTGCTTGCTGGTGTGCCCTCCCTCCCTTATCCACCTATTACCTCCTGCTGGTGGAACTCTGCTCCTCCCCTGCCCCTCCCCCCACCATTTTGTTCAGGTGCCTGCCGACATTTTGTTCATACCTTGATGAAGGGCTCAAACCCGATACGTTGGTTATATATCTTAATCTTCGCTATATAAAGGACACTGTTGTAAAATGCTGACTTTCTCCAGCATTGTTTTTACACTACAGAAAGGATGTGATTATGCTAGAGAGAGTGTTCCCTGGAACAAATGGAGCGGAGGGTGGCCTGACACAGGTTTATAAAGGCACAGGGGCACAGATCAGTTGTATGGCCACAGCCTGTCCCCCAGGGTAGTGGTGTCTATGAGAGGCCATCAGTTTAAAGTGAGAGAAGAACTGGAGGACATGGGCCAAGGGTACAAGGTGACAAATTTAAGCATTAGAGGGAACTTCATGCAGGGAGTTGAAAGGGAGGGGAGCAAGCTGAATGCGGGATTGATTTTGACATTTAAGGTACATGGATGGTTGGGATGTGGAGGGCTCTGGTACAGATGGAGGTTAATGGGACTTGGCAGAATAATAGTTTGGTACAGACTGGATGGGCTGAAGGGCCAGTTTCTGCGCTGTCACGTTCTATGGATCTATGAGAATGTAAAATTTTAAAAGGGACCCTAGGGGTTGGGTTTTCACATATAGAATAGGCTGTTCGAGGAATTAGTGTGGCTGGGTACAATTTCAACATTTAAAAGACCTTTGGATCTGCTCCTGGATCTGAAATGTTCAGGGAAAATGTGGACAAATGGGGAGGAGCACCAATGGGTACTTTAGTCATCGTGGACGTGGGGCCGAAATCTGACAAGTTTCTCTGATGACTCCATGATTCTGTGCCTTCACGTTGGTGCTGGGAGGATGGATCATTGAGGGGAGGTGTGCACACTTTAATCACAATCTATCACAATGCCTGCCTTGATAGAACACAGAACATTCCAGAACAATGCAAGGCCTAGGCCCATAATGTTGTGCCAACCTATGTAACCTACCTGAACCATTAATCTAACCCTTCCCTCCCTCACAACCATAATCCTCTATTTTCCTTGTATCCACTTGCCCATGTAAGAGTCTTTTAAATGCCCCTGTTGTACCAGCCTCCACCACCACCACAGCAAGGCATTTCAGGCACCCGCAACTTTCTGTGTGAAGAAAAAAACGTACCGCACCTCTGAAATCTCTCCTACCTTCCTCTACTAACCTTAAACAGATGTCCTCTGGCATTGGCCATTGCTGCCCTGAGAAAAAAGGGTGGGCTCTCTACCCTTTCTAAGCCCCCTCATAATCTGATTGACCTCTCATCCTTTGTTGCTCTAAAGAGAAAAGCCCCAGCTCAGTTAACCTTCCTTTGTGACAAATGGATAGGAACCTTGTTGGAAGGTAGGAGACAAAAGGTAATGTAATGGGTTTCTTCTCAAATTGACAAGATGTGGGGTGGTTCATCCCCAGGATTTATAACAGAACCTCACCCTTTTACAGCGTCTAGAAATGACTTCAACGAGGGAGCAGAAAACGATATGTTCACGTGGGCTGATGACCTCTAGCCCAGTGGACAGTGGATTTCACAGGCAAAATCAATAGATTGAAAGTAGATTAAGGAAGTGTACAAACCTTTGGCAGATAGAGTTCAGTGTGAAATCACTGGATTACCACCTATAATAGATTGATCGATGTACCTTCTAAATAAGTTAGGAATTGTGGAAGAACAGGGAGACTTAGGCATCCATGTATCAGGACTACTGAAGGATAGTAGAGAGGTAGAAAAGTAATTGAAAAAAGAACTTCTGAAGTATTAGCTGATATCTCAAAGGGGCTGGAATGCAGTGATAAAAGTTATTTAACCTCTGGTTAAACCTCACTGAGAAATTGATGGCCATCCAAAACTATACACTTCATGGAGGTTCTGCTTTTATCAGACTAGGTAGAGCAATAATTCACCAAATTGATGCTGGGTTTATATGGGCTTAATTGTGAGACAGTTTGTGCAGATTGTTCTTCCTTCAGATGCTTCAAAGATGATCTGATAGACCTTGTATGATGTATGATCTCATCTGAGTGTGTAAGATGAAGATAGGAATTGGTATAGAAGATGAAAAGAAGCTCTTTTCTCTAGTGGGGAACCCGGACAAGGCTCTCATCCTGGTATCTCCTGGGGAGGCACATTGATGCATCCAGCGGAGCTTCGGAGACTGGGTTCAATCCTGATCCTGCCCAACTAGGGTTTGAAAATTCTTCCTATGAGTGTCTGTGCTTCCCCTGATTCCCCTGGCCTTCTCCCACATCATAATGATGTCCAGCTTGTAGGATGATTTGCCACTAAAATAATTGCCCAAGTCTGTAGGTAAGTGGCAGAGTCCAGTGAGAGTTGATGCAATTGTGGGGAAAAGAGATTCTGTGACTGAATAGTGTTCTTCTATCTAAAAAAGAAATAGGGGAAATCTGTTGCAAGAGTACCAAAGTAGCTGTCAATAAAGATGCCAACATCTGCACCGTGAACATTTATTTTACCAAAGCACTCTGAAAGACAGCAGTACACAATCCTAATTCTATGCCCAATATGAAGCAATAAATGTGTGCAGATTTTTTTTCTATGCCGTTTCCATCATGAGTTGATAAAGGCTGGACCTCCAATCAGCCTGGAGATTCTTAAGAATCTGTAGAGCTTGAGATTCCAGTCAGCCTGAATGCAACATGGCTATAATGGTTGCAGTCAACATGAATGGGATCCAATTATTGGACCCATAAGAGAGTGTGATCCTTTGGGAACATCTAAGGACCTCCAGGACAGGTCTGATCCCAGAAGGGTCTGATTAAGTGGATGTGGTGACCCCTGTCCTCCTGGTGGGGTTGTGCAGGAACCTGATAGAGCGGTTTTGAGACCAGGAAGCATTCTTGCTCCTCCCATTGACTGCAAAGGCACAATACCTTCTGAGGTAGACTGCTAATTCTATTGACCTGTTTAACTGCCCAGCTCATCTCATAAAGTCATTGACTGGTGTCACACAGAAAGAAGCTCTTCTGTGTCCTTATTTAGACGTGGAGCATGGTAACAGACCCTTTTGGCCCATGAGCCCGTGTGCCCAATTAACCTACAGCCCACAGTATGTTTTGGAGAGTGAGAGGAAATCAAAGCCCCCAGGTAAAACCCACACAGACATGGGGAGAACGTACAAACTCCTTACAGACAGCATGGGATTCAAACCCCGGTCCCAATTGCCGGTGCTGTGGCAGTGTTGTGCTAATCATGGTGCCCAAATCCTTAACTATAAGCTATCCATGCCTAATTCCATTTCCCCATGTTTAGTCTGTAGATTCAGGAGTGTGTGCTGTCGATTCAAGTACTTGACCAGATGCTTCTTAAATAGTATGAGTGTCTCCATTCTACCAAAAGAAATATGGCAGGGCTGCCAGAAGTGCTGTAACAGCAGGATTGCCATTGGTTCAGACCAGTGGAGAGCAAGGAGAAGAGTCATAGTGCTCCTCTGCAGGGTTCTACCACCCAGTCCAACTATCAATGGCTCTGTTCAGGCTTGAAATGGCTTGTTAAATGTGACCAGGGTGGTTTATTTTTAAATCATTGGGTCTGGGACCAAGATGACAGCGCCTGTGTTCAGCAGGGGCCTTAAGAGGATGCAGACTCTGGGGAAACAAGAGGACTGGCACAGGGCACCAGAAAACAGGGAGACCACTCACAGTTTGAGAAGGAAAAGCAGAGAAGACTCCACGGGATGGTGGCCATGATGGCAGAGCAGCAAGGGGTTCAGGTGGGGGCCGTGAATTGAGTGAATGAGTGAACTCAGGCTGCTGTGGTGAAAGGACTCACTCCAGACTGTGGACTGCTGGAGACTGGCTCGAGACTGGTCGAAGGGGAACCAGGTATTGGAAGGGAGATGCGACAGGGTGCCGAGAGCACTGAGAACTTTCTGATCTTGCCAGAGGTTTGGATCTGGTGCTTTGACCACCTGAAGTCTGTGTGGCTGTGGGAATGGTAGGACAAATCCATGGACACTCGGTGACTCTGGGTGGACTCTCTTTTGCTTCTCTTTCCCTGACTGTAATTTCCTGCTGCTGGTGAATCTGTCTGCCTTGCGGCGGACTAAAGCAAATTTCGGGTGCTATTACACCTGTGTTATTACATGAGAATAAAGGAATCTTGAATCTTGAATGTCCTTATGCAGTGCATTTCAGATTCTAACTACACTTCACATGAGATATGTTGCCATGAGATTCCTTCTAAATTCTTACCACTCACCTTATAACTAAGCCCCCACCAAGTGAGAAATATTCTTTCTCTCTCCCCATCTCTCTCTCCTCATAATTTTACATTTCTAACAGGTCACCCCAACCTCTCCTGCTCAGAGGAAGTCAAAGCCAGGCAATCTACTCGTTGCTCATACCTGATTCAGGATCAGAATCAGGATTTATTGTTATGAACAAGTCATGAAATTTGGTGTTTTGTGGCAGCATCATCGAGGAAACATTCATATTATAACCATCTTACAACATTACTATAAAAATAAAAATAATAGAGCACGAAAAGTAAGGCAGTGCCTTTGGTTCATTGAGGAATCTGATGGCAGCGGGGAAGAAGCTGTCCTTGTGCCATTGAGTGCTCGTCTTTAGGCTCTTTTCCTTTTCCCCGATGGTAGCAGAGTGAAGAGGGCATGGCCTGGGTGGTGGGGTCTTTGAGGATAGAGGCTGCTATTTTTAAGACACCACCTCATGTAGATGTCCTCGATGGAGTGAAGTTTGGTGCCATTGATTTTACGGGCCTCACAGAGTTTATTCTTGTCCTGAGAGTTGGCCCCTCCATACCAGCCAGAATGCTCTCTATGATACACCTGTAGAAGTTTTCGAGAGTTTTTGGTGACATACCAATTCTCCCCAGACACCACACGAAGTATAGCTGCTGGTGAGACTTCTTTGTGATTGCATCAACATGGAAGCTCCAGCACAGATCCTTGGAGATGTTGACACCCAGGAATTTGAAGTTCTTGACCCTCTCCAGTACTGAGCCATCAATGCGGACTGGGTTGTGTTCTCCTGGCTCCCTCCTGAAGTCCCCAATCATCTCCTTGGTTTTGCTGATGTGGTTTGTTGTCGTAGAACCATTCAACAAGCTTATCTATCTCCCTCCTGTATGCTTCCTCATTGCCGTTTGTGATTCTGCCGACATCTGTAGTGTCATCAGCAAACTTGTAGTTAGCTTTGGAATTGTGCCTGGCTAAAAAGACAATGGAGTAGAGCAGTGGGCTAAGCGCACATCCTTGGGGTGAGCCTGTGTTAATAATCAGTGAGGAGGGGATGTTGTTTCTAATTCATAGTGACTGTGGTCTTCCGATGAGAAAGTCAGGGATCCAGCCAGAACTTTCTAATGCCTTTGACACAATCTTAACCTTTCAAACAGGTGGATTAAGGTAAAGTGAAATGCTAGAAAGAAAAATAAATCTCAAACACCAGCCTGATCAACCTCTAGTCTGCCCATTTAAGTTCTTAATGGAAGTAGGACTGGTTGCAAGCCTGGCCCAAGAGGACAAGGAGATGGTTGTGTTGGAGAAGGTTGAGAGCACACTGTACATCACTTGGCACAGCTAGAAATGGAGTTCCTGCATTTGGGTCTGGACCATTCCAAAATGAAGATAATATGATGAAGATTAGTCACTCCTGCTTCATCCATCAATCAGGTAAAAAATGCACTGATCATCGTTAACACACACGCACATTGCCATTTGCGGATTTGTTTTCCCATTACCTCCAGGAGTCTAAAGCCAAGAAATGTTTCCCCCTATCCAAACAAAAAGTTCTATGCCTTTAGAAGTTGGCTTCACCTGGAATGGAGCAACTTTAGACTTGTTTCTGGATGCTTTGACCATCACACTTGGATCATTGCCAGCCTTTGCAGCTCTTTCGCTGACCTTTCGGAGAATTCCCGCACAGCGGTACCATTTTTGCCATTTCCATTCTTCCAGGGCAACACTTCTTTGAAGATGAAGAGGGTTGCTGCATCGTATATAAAACCAACGTGCTAGAGAAACACACTGCAGCACATTTGAACATGGCACACAACCCCAGCATCTGCAGCCTTTCTTGATTACCCCTGCCTGCATTCTATGTTCCTTTGAGGAGTGTCTGTAGAGATTGCATCTGGTGCACTGAATTCAAGGAGCCAGGAGAACGATCCTGGATCCTGCGTTGGTTCAGTGGGGAAAATCCAACAAGAGCAGCTCTGCAAAACTTTCTCTGGATGCGACTTTCAGAAGGAGCATTGGTGTGGCCGCAGCACTGAAAGATGCCTCTCGCCCAGGATTTCTGTTCCCTTGTTCAGGAGATAAAGTTGAAGAGAGTTTATGACTTGTGCATGGTTGGTTGAGAAGATAATTGATCAGCTAAATATTTAAAAAAAAATATCCAGTTGGGTTCTTATAAATATTTCTCAGCTTGCAGTTTTATATTAGAAAATTAAAACTCCTAAATCCTCTGGACTCGATCAGCCAATCCTGCTCAATTGGGCTGATGTGACTAATCTCAAGTGCAATCATCACTCACAAGTTGTGGCCTGAAGTTAAATTCTTTTAATCCAAATATGGTTCACATGCTTTTTAGTTTTGTATCTCTGTGTTTAAAAGTAACTTGTCAGCTTGGTACTGATCAAGTTACAGAGAGTTCAGTTTCACATTATTGATCTGCAGACACCATGCGATATTACATAGATAAGCACCAGGTGTTATTTAAAGAAAGAATTAGTTTTTATATAGTCCCTTATCACATTCTTTGTGCTGCCAAAAAAGAATTACTTTCTGAAATATGGACGTTTTGACAGACACAGCAATCAATTTGTATCCAACAATCTCCCACAAATACGGCTTGGTTGAGTGGGGAATGTTAACATCACAGCTCTGTCTTGACACAGTACTTGTCAGAGAATCGGAGCAGCATTGGGAGTGTGGTGAAGGAGTTGTGAGTGCATTTGAGAATGGTGGCTTCTGGTGCATGAGAATCCACTGGCCTGTTACCTGTACGTTTAAAACTTAAAAAGGACCAACCTGAGAGGGGCTGGAGCCTTGAAGGAAGGCCGAAGCTGCTCTCTCAATCATCATGTTTCTGCAAGAGTATCAGGCCACTCTCTGAATGAATGTCCTGTCACAGACAGAGTAGAGGTTGAAAGGTTCTTCCCCATGGTAGGAGAGTCTGGGACAAGAGGGCACAACTTCAGGATTGAAGGGTTTATTCTGCCAGCGGGTGGCAAATCTGTGGAATTTGTTGGCACAGGCAGTTGTGGACACCAGGACATTGGGTGCATTTAAGACAGAGATTGGTAGCTGGGGAAAAGGTTATGGGGAGAAGGCTGAGTGGGAAAATGGATCAGCTCATGATTGAATGGCAGGATCATCTCGATGGGCTGAATAGCCTATTTCTGTTCCTCTCTCTTATGGAATTGTATGACTTTAGTGACTATGACACATGGCCTTGCTCCTTCAAGTGTAAGTGCATCTGATGCATGGAAATCATAGATATTACACAATCTGCAAACAAGCTTTTTGACCCATTTCCTCAGTACATAGCAAGATGTTCTCCCTGAGCTCCTCCCATTCGCCTAGATTTGGCCTGTATGCCTCTGAACCTCTTCTATCAATGACATAGTGGTTGACTGCTGCTGGTAAGTAAATGTCTCCTTGCTTCACATTCAGATCTCCCGCGTTGCAATGTCGTGAGCTGAATGCGTCATCGCGCATCAACCTTCCCTTGTGGACCGCCTGCAATTCAGTTTAGGCAGCAGGCGGTCCCCAATAATGTCTAGGGGTGCTGCAGGGAAAATTTTGGAATGGGAATGAGCCACTCATTTCATCTTGTTACACAGACTACGTTCCAGGAATTTGGGACTAATTTCCCGGAACACAGCGGCTGTGTAAAAAACAATAGGAATAAGGGAGGGAGGGATGGGAGGAGGGGGAAGTGTCATTGAGGGGGGGGGGGAATGGAAACTAGAGAAGTTGATGTTAATGCCATAAGTTTGGAGGTGGTTCCTCCAATGTGCATGTGATTGTCAATCAATTAGATTTATTAAATACTTGCATTGTGGGAAATAGTTCAAAGTGGATGAGTTTTGGAAAAGTATTATCCAGCTGGTACAACCTCAGAAGGGATCTGACAGGTGTTCATATAGTTTATACATTAGTTCAGCAACTTGAAGATTGGTTATTTTCTGAAAATTTCTTCCAGGATCAGCAGCATTGTTCCTTCTCAGCTGTGCGTGTGCACGCACACAGACGTTATGCAACCAGCGCAAAAAGGAACTTAATGTGTGCACAAAAGATTAAAATGTTGTAGTCATGAATAATTATACTTGGTAGAATGCAATCATACTTGTATTTTATTAAACCATGCCAATGAGCAGGTTTATTAGCCATGAGAGAGAGGCTGTGCCAAAATTACTTTTTTTAATATATTTTATTTTAGAGTTTTCAACTCAAGGAAAATAATTGAATCAATTATTAATCATTTATACATTGCATTGTCTTTTTAATCCCCCTATCCCATCCCCAATACACTAGAAAGCAAAGAGATAGCCAAATAAAATAAGAAAAAAACCTAAAATTTTTCCAGAAACATTGTTCACAACTCAATGCCATACATATATCTACATCCCAATAATTCAAATCTTATTCAAAATTACTCCCAACACACACACAAAAATCCCCAAAATGTTCTTCATCACACAATGTCATATATAGATATATCCCCCAAGGAGAATCCAACATCAAAAGTAAATCCATCAATTATTGATCATTTATGCATTGTGCATTAATTAATCCCCCTCCCTCCTCCCTTCTAATAGAAAAAAAAACAATAATTTAAACAAAAACACTCATCAAAACTCAGTATCATGCAAATATATCTTCCAATAATTGGTCTTACTTCTAAACTACACCCATAATCCAAACACACACAAAAAAGATGTACCCCCAAAATATTATTAGCAACATGATATGTCCTTCAAAAAAATTAATTAACCTCTAATTAATATTTAATTACAAATAGAACTCTCTACCTTGTAAGTAATCTCATATTAATCTTTTCATCTTCAAATATTAATTAGCCCCAATAGAAATGCTCCACTAATTAAAAAAGAAATAGAAAAAATAAATATAAAAACATTTCACCAGAAATACTCTTCACAGCTCAATATCATTTCTTAAGGAGGATCATATATTAACATTTAACTCATAAATGAAGATACCCCTTTTACAAAGTAATCTCCTATTAACCTCTTCCTCTTTAATAGTCCTCAATGAAGGCCAAAACGATCTTGAAACAATTTCAAGCTTACTTTTGTCTCAGGAAAAAACAAATTGCACACCATAAGATTTTTGTGCACACTGACTGCTAAGAATTCGAGGGAACATTCAGCAGTGGAAGAGGTAACAATGCATTGGAATCGTCGATTCAACCTTTCAATTATTCAATTTCATTGAAGTCATGCTTGAACGTAATAACGACTCAGGAGTGTGCTGGGCCACGAGTTTACACATTCTGGTGGAGTACAGTCTATTGCTGCTGATCGTTCACACAGGTGCCCAGCTGCCACTCACTTCCGAATTTATCCTAGTGAGTAGTGAGAATGGAACTCTGGAAGCCCCTTTCACACCGCCAAATCAAGTGGGTTGAAACAGCCAATTTAGTGGGTCCACAGCGGGTAATCTGGGGTGTGAAAGGTCCCAACCAGGCAGGACGAGTAAAAATCATCTGGGCTCTCACTCTTGGTGGGGGCAAGTGTCAGAGCCCGGCTGAGTTAACTCTGTGGCAGTGTGAATGGTCGACTTGAGTTAACAGGAACCATTAGTGACGTTAGTGCCTGCGGGCAAGTGTCAGTCTGATAGTAATATATAGTCTTGAGATTATTTAAAGCACAGGTACGCGCTGACAGCCCCACTGGGGCTGCATAGTAATATTTCACAGGGCGGCCTGTGGAGCTGTTAGACAGCAGCTGGCAGAGCTGTCAGAGGATACCTATGCTTTAAATCATCTCAAGAGGTGTGTGGTAAATTCACCAACATCAATTCACCAACAGAAAATGCACCAACGTCAATTCATCGCCGAAAAGTTCACCGATGAGACAAAACACCAACAATTTAATTAACCGACGGATAATTCAGTGAAGAAAAATTCACCAATGAAATAAATCACTGACAATCAAATTCACCGACTTCAAAATTCATTAAAATATTCACCTGGCATCTGTTCAACATACTCCAGAGTTGAGATGCGTGCCGGCTCCCAACAGCAGAGCAATGGATCTTTAGAGTCCAGGACTGAGGGAAATGTGAACTAGCTCACCCTCTCACCCCAACTGCAGAGCTACCTCTCTTGGGGTGACTAGTGGGGGAGATAAGGAGGGAGGGCATACTCCTGGCAGCCTGTCCCAGGCATCTACCCTATATGCACTCTGGTCAGGTTACTTAAAAATTCATTAAATAATTACAACGATCAATTACATTTCACCTGTTGGCTGAGATGCAGTAGGAGGGAGGTGAGGTGTAGTAAACGGCCTTTCTTCGGCTCAAACCATTGCCAACAGTCCGTGTCCGGCCAACCAACTCTGGAGTCGAGAGATCGCGCTCACCCCCAACAAGATTTAGGTTGGTTGAGGAAGAGGGAAAGCGGGAGAGAGTGCCTGCAGTGCCTGGGGATACATGCTAGCTCTTCCCTGTGTTCGGCGCATCCTCTCAACACCACCTCTCCAGTGGGGTGAAGCTGACAGGGTGCTCCTCCATGGGCTTGCTTCCATTTCCTCCTCTGACCCCAACAGCAGAGAATAGGGGGAGGGGGACATTGGCATCCAGCTGTGCATTCCTGAGAGGAGGGGAGCAGGAATGGCAAACTTCCCTGTCCACATGACAGGGGGAGGGGGGATGTGAGGGGATAGAACTAGCATGGGAAGCCATGGACCAATGATATAAGGACCCCTGTGAGAAACAGAAGTACCTTCACAGAATTAGCTCAAGACAAAAATTGAGAACAAAGAACATTTATTATACAACAATGCAAAGTTGGGTGCTTTCCCCTTACCCTGGGAATACACACATACACTGGGGCTCACCCAACTTTTATACAGTTTATTTCAGTATAGAAGTACCCTCCCCTTACATTCTTCTGCCTCCTGGATGAGTTTGGCATTAGGCATTCCTGTCTGCCTACGTGCTGTTTCTGTGAACTTGGAGGACCAGGGGGTATCCTGTCGGTGTCCCATCATGTCATTATCCTTATTCACACCTTCCCGACTCTCAGGGCTTACTAGCTTCTTATATGCAGAGCTTGCTAATTCTGTCTAAAAGGCTAGAAGACCCTTATCTTATTCAGACTAACTTTACTTCCTACATTCTATTATCTATCCTTATCCTATTCATACTGGTTTTATTCATTACACATATATCCATCTTCATAACATAACATAACATAACATAACAATTTACAGCACGGAAACAGGCCATTAGGCCCTTCTAGTCCGCACCGAACCAAACACCCCTCTCTAGTCTCACCTCCCTGCACAATGCCCATAACCCTCCATCTTCTTCTCATCCATATACCTGTCCAACCTTTTCTTAAATAATACAATTGACTCCGCCGCCACTATTTCTCCCGGAAGCTCATTCCACACGTCTACCACTCTCTGAGTAAAGAAGTTCCCCCTCATGTTACCTCTAAACCTCTGCCCCTTAATTCTTAACTCATGTCCTCTTGTTTTAATCTTTCCTCCTCTTAACGGAAATAGTCTACCCACATCCACTCTGTCTATCCCTTTCATAATCTTAAATACTTCTATCAAATCCCCTCTCAACCTTCTACACTCCAAAGAATAAAGACCTAATCTGTCCAATCTCTCCCTATACTCTAGATGCTTAAACCCAGGCAACATTCTGGTAAACCTTCTCTGCACTCTCTCCACTCTGTTTATATCCTTCCTATAATTAGGCGACCAGAACTGCACACAAAACTCCAAATTAGGCCGCACCAACGTCTTATACAGTCTCAACATCACCTCCCAACTCCTATATTCCATGCAATGATTGATAAAGGCCAGCATACTAAAAGCCTTCTTCACCACCCTTCATCTTTCATATTTTCATATTAGTTTTACTCATCTCTCACAATCCTCACTTTTCTTTTAGCTACGCTTCATGAATTCTCAACTGGAATGTATTACTTGTAAACTTGGTCTTTTTCCCAGCGGGTCAGTAAACGAACTGCAGTCTCAGCATCATCAGGCAGAATTTAGGAAACATACATCCTTTGGGTTATAGTGTTCTGACGAGGGGTCCGTTGAATTAAATACTGCACACAAGTTTTTAGGCAGGGGAGCACCATAATGGTCAGAATAGCGAGTCCAGCTTCTATAAGGGCTGTGGGTATCAGACTCCAGTTACCAATAAAAAGTCTAGTCCATCCCACACCGGACCAAGGTTGCCAAGTCTGAACCTGGGCTGGGAAGATTTTCGAACTCCTGAAGAAGTGTCTTTAACTGCCTGAACGTTGTGAGCATTGTCATTAACCAGTCTTTCACAAACGCTGCCTTCAGCAGCCAACGAGTAATCGAGAGCCGAGCGGTTTTGTTGAACTGTGGCTCGTATCTGTCGTCTTTCTTCAGCCATAAATTCAGGGCCATCACTGTCTGTTCGGTGATGATCTCCAAGGCTGGAGTCAGATTAAACGATTTAAATGCCAAGCAGCTGTGGTGTTCTGGAGCAGCTTACGTTGTTTACAGCTGGAACTCCCCTTACAGTGATGGTTCTTAACATTCCGAATGTCTGTGCGACCCAAAGGATGATTTACAGGAGACCAAGTTGGGGAAGGGTGTTTCTTGTCACTTAACCTGTGAGTTGCAGCTTGTCTGCGAATATTAGCATAAGTATCACTGAACCTGTGAGTTGCAGCTTGTCTGTGAACATTAGCATATGTATTCACTCTATCTCTGCTACATGTACAATCCTGACTACCATTCTGTCTGTCATTGTCCCACCATCTTCTTTGTGCTATCTCTTTAAAACTCCTCTTTTTTAATATCTGTAGAGGCCGGAATACAAACCAAGTCTACTCCCCTAGGGCCATTCAGTTCCCCTGGTCCATGTTGGGATCTTATATTAACCCATACTAAATAAGATACCCCACTATGACTATACTCTATACCTGCACCCTGTCTGCATTCTAAAGGTAAATAATTGTCACCTCTGCTGCCCCTATTCCAGGAGGACTTAATACATTGTGAGCAATTTGGTGATTTCCCAAAAATTGGGAACCAACAAGTAAACAAAACAGCAAATGGTAAAAACAACATTACAGCACTTTTTCCCGGCGTAGTGTAACTTTCAGATCAGAAGGATGAAGGACTGCACGCCAGGTGGAGGGTAGATTATCAATGTCTTTAGTCCGTGGATCAGCAGCTTGTTTAATAGTTCTATGTGAGTCTACCCCTTTTCTTTCGTTCGCACTGCAGTGTCTGTAATCAAAAGTACACAATAGGGACCGTCCCAGACAGGTTTTAGTTGGTGATCTTGCCATGCTTTTACATATACCCAATCACCAGATTTAATAAAATGAATAGGATGCTCCAGGGGTGGGTTTTGAGCTAATAAATCCTTCTATTTTAATTCGTATAGAGAGGCAGAAAGTCCCTTTAAATATTTGGATATGTACTGGTCGTTCGCCTTAGGGGTAGGGGTATTAAAAGGTGACATACAAGGTTCGAGTATCATCTTTCACCAACTGGTCAATTATTGGCTGCAGCCCCTTTCGGCCAGCCATCGGAATTGGATACTGCTTTCGTATAATTACTTGCTCAGGATCTTTTAAAGTAACTTGCAAGGGAGGAATATCTAACACTCCTCTATTGCCTCTTTTTGCCCATACTCCAGGATTTATTAGTTCCCGATCCTCCTCAGTTAATACATACAATTGAACCCTGATACCTGATTCCTGTGGTCTGGTGCCGATAGCCAATTGGTCCTGTAAATCTCGTCCTAACAAACAAACTCCAGCTTGGGGAACCAGTAGAATGTCCTCCGTTACTATCTTCTCTCCCATTTGTATTCTTACATCCCTTAATACAGGGACCGTAAAATCTCTTCCTACTACTCCCGAAATCATCACTGTCCCCTCTATCTTAACACCCTCGGGTGGTTGTAAAATACTAGACCGGGCTGCCCCAGAATCTACTAAAAGGTCATCTTGTCACTGTGGGGTTCTATGCTTAAATTTACCAATGGTTCTCTGTGCAGCCCCACGGTGTGTATTGACTGAGAACCGTGACCACCCCTATTCATAATCTGCTTTCATCTTTCGGACTCTGGCTTTACCCTACCCTTAATTCAGTCTATGTGTCGTCTGAGTCCAGCGTGTTCGTTAAATGAAGTGATAGGAGAAGGTATTCGGTTCAACAATCAGTTTATTACACAGCACAAGAATAAAGCTTAACAGAGCTCTGATTCAGTTGTTAGTTCATAGGTCACCTGCACAGTGAGCTATTCCCCAAGACTGACCTCTACTGTCCAGTCTCTACAGTTTATATAGCTCAACCTTATCATACAAAACAAAAGTTGGCTTCCTTTGCTAGATTTCATTATCATACAGAACAAAAGTTGGCTTTCTTTGCTAGATTTCTTGCATAAGATTTATCACAAGTAATTTCCTGCTCTGCAGTTATCTGGGGTGTAGAGCTCCCATCTTAATCCTCAAGGTCAGAATATCCTGTTGTTTTGATCAGAAATCAATTCATACCCCAGATATTTCTAATTATTTCTTTGTTCTCATCTGGCCATATTCTTCTGTTCTACTAAACACCTCCTTCTGTCTTAGCTTCTTACTTTCCATTCTCTTTGTTTCTGACAGTCTCTGTCAGGATTCTTTTTGTTTGTGCTAATCAACACCTCCTTTTGCCTTAACCTTCCTACTAAATTGTTTCATACAAATATCCTCTCTTTTGTATTTTGGTAGCAGGCAATTGTCGGACTCTGGCTTTACCTTACTCTTAATTTAGTCTATGTGTGGTCTGAGTCCAGCGTGTTCTTTGAATGAAGTGATAGGAGAAGGTATTCGGTTTAACAGTCAATTTATTACACAGCACAAGAATAAAACTTAACAGAGCTCTGGGTCAATCGTTAGTTCATAGGTCACCTGCACAATGAGCTACTCCCCAAGACTGACCCCTATTGTCCAGTTGGCTCAATTTATATAGGTCAACCTTATCATACAGAACAAAAGTTGGCTTCCTTTGCTAGATCTTTTTGCATAAGGGTTATCACAAGTCATCTCCTGTTTTGCAGATATCTGGGGTGTAGCGCTCCCATCTTAATCCTCCAGGCCAGACTATCCTGCTGTTTTGATCAGAAATCAATTCATACCCCAGATATTTCTAATTATTTCTTTGTTCTCATCTGGCCATATTTTTCTGTTTTACTAAACACCTCCTTCTGTCTTAGCTTCTTACTGATTACATTCTCTTTGTTTCTGACAGTCTCTGTCAGGATTCTTTTTATTTGTGCTAATCAACACCTCCTTTTGCCTTAACATTCCTACTAAATTGTTTCATACATATCCTCTCTTTTGTATTTTGAGAGCAGACAATTCTAAACCTACTGTAATCAGCCAACTTTGCTACATACTGTGGCTGCCCCTTACTTACATTACTCTTTCCCTTCACCATGAGGTAAATATTAAATTGTTACATAGTACTGGATTCATGTATACAAACTGAATAGTACATAAGCATATATTCTACATATTTTCTATGATTAATTAACCCCTATATTCCAACACATCAGTGCGTAAGGTCGCGTCTCCCTGGCTTGCGTTGGGCATTCTCTCTTAAAATAACGCACCTCCGGACTAGTCAGGGCCACATTTACGAAACCGAGACCCCCTCCCATGGGAACTTCCTGTAAAGGTCTCATCCAGTTAATTTCTGGCTTATCCTCTCCTTTATAATGTCTAGATTCCTGCTCTCTGGGAAATGAATCAAAGGGTTCTTCCCTTCCCTCCCGGAGGGTCTCACACTGTTCTGAATCAAAGTCTCCTCCCTCTCTTGTCAATTGAGGTGGTAGTCTAGTACTTTGTGAACGGGTCATCATACCATCCCTACTTTCTTCTCCTTCCTTTAGCTGTGGGGGAGGAGGGGAAGGTGAAGAAGGATAGAGCATAGGAGAGAGGGGAAAGATAGGAGCCGGCATAGGAGGAGCATAAGGTGGAGGAAGGGAATATAACACATCCCATCCTTGTGTTTCAGGGACAAAAGGTTCCTCATCCTTCTTGTCCTTACATTCCTTTTCATTCAAAACCAGTTGATCAACCGATCCACTGAGCCAGCAGGATCGGATTGAGGACTGGCTGGCAGGTAGAAGACAGAGAGTTGGGATAAATGGCTCGTTTTCTGAGTGGCAGGCGGTGACCAGTGGGGTTCCACAGGGATCTGTACTGGGACCCCAGCTGTTCACAATTTAAATTAATGATCTGGATGAGGGGATTGGATGTAATATCTCCAAATTTGCAGATGACACTAAGCTAGGGGGGGTTGTGTGCACGGAAGAGGGGGTCAGGAAGCTCCAGTGTGATTTAGATAAATTGAGGGACTGGGCAGATACATGGCAAATGCATGACAATGTGGATAAATGTGAGGTTATCCACTTTGGTAATACAAACCGGAGAGCAGATTACTATTTGAATGGCAATAGATTAAGAGATGGGGAAGTGCAGAGAGACCTAGGGGTACTTGTACACTAGTCTCTGAAGGCGAGCATGCAGGTACAGCAGGCGGTTAAAAAGGCAAATGGTATGTTGGCCTTCATATCAAGAGGGTTTGAGTATAGGAACAAGGATACCTTACTGCAGCTGTACAGGGCCTTGGTGAGACATCACCTGGAATATTGTGTGCAGTTTTGGTCACCTTATCTAAGGAAGGATGTTCTTGCAATGGAGGGAGTGCAGAGGCGATTCACCAGGCTGATACCTGGAATGGCAGGAATGACTTATGAGGAAAGATTGCGCAAATTGGGATTGTACTCGCTGGAGTTTAGAAGATTGAGAGGGGATCTCATAGAGACATATAAAATTCTGGCAGGACTGGACAGAATGGATGCAGATGGGATGTTTCCAATGGTCGGAAAATCCAGAACCCAGGGCCATGGTTTGAGGATAATAGGCAAACCATTTAGGACTGAGATGAGGAGGAATTTCTTTACCCAGAGGGTGGTGAATCTGTGGAATTCATTGCCACAGAGGGCAGTAGAGGCAGGTTCATTAAATATATTTAAGAGGGAATTAGATATATTTCTTCAGTATAAGGGTATTAAAGGTTACGGAGAGAAGACGGGGACGGGGTACTGAACTTTAAGATCAGCCATGATCTCGTTGAATGGCGGAGCAGGCTCGAAGGGTCGAATGACCTACTCCTGCTCCTATCTTCTATGTTTCTATGTTTCTATGTTTCTATATTCTCTGCTCTCAATATTATCTCTTTGATTTTGATAGAGCCAGATGTTCAATGCCTGACACATCCAATCCTCATCGGATCCGAACTTTGGTTTTTTTAACCCCATTCCAGACAGCAATACCTGACCATGGTCTTGTCTTTCCCACGGGTTTTCCCTGCACCCCAATCAGATAGCATTAATCCTAACGGACTTTGCTTAGTTATCTGATTGACCCGTCCTTCCTTAGAACTATTTCCCTTGCTACTCACACCTCCCATACTAACATGTAAGTAAAATTCCTCTTACCGGGATCCAATAGCTATTCCTAGCGCGCTTCCTTAATGTCCTCCCATCGTTTGTTCTCAATGCCTCTTCTCGGATATCACTCGCTTCATCCACTGACAAGTCACCCGCCGTCCATGAGTCCAGCTGAATCAGCCGGGGTGCACCTACCCTCATCATCGGGAACTCTGTCAGTGGAGGGAGTAGGATCCCGGACGAGCCCCCATTTGTGAGAAACAGAAGTACCTTCACAGAATTTGCTCAAGACAAAAATTGAGAACAAAGAACATTTATTATACAACCATGCAAAGTTGGGTGCTTTCCCCTTACCCTGGGAATACACAAATACACTGGGGCTCACCCAACTTTTATACAGTTTATTTCAGTATAGAAGTACCCTCCCCTTACATTCTTCTGCCTCCTGGATGAGTTTGGCATTAGGCATTCCTGTCTGCCTACGTGCTGTTTCTGTGAACTTGGAGGACCAGTGGGTATCCTGTCTGTGTCCCAATATGTCATTGTCCTTATTCACAAACCTGCCTTTGTCCTTATTCACACCTTCCCGACTCTCAGGGCTTGCTAGCTTCTTATATGCAGAACTTGCTAATTCTGTCTAAAAGGCTAGAAGACCCTTATCTTATTCAGACTAACTTTACTTCCTACATTCTATTATCTATCCTTATCCTATTCATACTGGGTTTATTCATTACACATATATCCATACTAGTTTTCTTCATCTTTCATATTTTCATATTAGTTTTACTCATCTCTTACACACCTAATTTAAGCTTCCCACGATTTCCCCCTTTGGCTCCAACCCCTCTGACCACAGGAGATCATCCACTTGCCCCCAAATTCCTCCATCGCCGTTTGGGGCCCCAAACAGTCCTTCCAAGTGAAACAATACTTCACTTGTAAATCTGCAGCAGTTGTTGACTGCATCTGGGGCTCACATTGTGGTCTCTACATCATTGAGTCTGGAAGCAGATTGGTAGATCACTTTGCTGAGCAGCTTAGCTCTGTTGCCACATTACCATGGATCTCCCATTGGCAATTTAGTTCAATACCCCATCCCGTTCCCATGCCGACATTTCTGTCCTTGGTCTCGTGCATTGCCAAACTGAGACCACACGCAAATTGGAGGAATAACACCTCATCTTTTGTCTGGGTCCCCTCCAAATGGACGGTATTAACATCAACTTCTTCTCTGGTTTCCATTAGCTCCTTCCTCCAACCCCCTCTATCTCTCTTTCCTTTAGCTCTTAGGTTTTTTGGATAGACTTTGCTTGATTTTACCGGTCTGAAGAATCTTCTCCATCTCGGCATTGGTCATTCATACACAAAAAAACAAAACTCCAAATCTCCATTCCTTTACATGAGTTTAGAAGCAGGCCGGAAGTCTGCTTTACGCATCATCACGCCTCATTGTTTCATCCTATTAATTAGCCCATTGTTCACGGCAATTAATTTTAGACTGCAGGTGAACCCGGAAATCGACAAGGGGTCTAGGAGCTAAAAAGTCAGAATGGGAATGGCCCCCTCATTCCCATTCTGAACTTTTTACGCAGCAGATGTTCCAGGAAAATGCGAATAATTTCCTGAAATGCAGCGGCTGTGTAAAAAAAACCTATCTGCCTCTCTGTCTCTGTCTCTCTCTTCCTCTCTCTTTCTGTCTGTCTGTTTCTCTCTCTCACTCTGTCCGTCTCTCTCTCTCTCTCTCTCTCTCTCTCTCTCTGTCCGTCTGTCTGTCTGTCTCTCTATCTCTCTCTGTCCCTGTCTCTCTCTCTTTCCATTCCCTCCATCTTCCTTCCTCCAGCTTTGCATTCACAGAGCCACCCTCCCCCCCATCAATTTTCACCCTTCCTTTCCTGCCCTGTCCATGTCCAATTACCATCTTTTGTCTGTTGGTCTTTGCTCCTCCCCTTGCTCTTTGATTCAGACACCTACCTTCTTTCTGCTTTTACCTTGATGAGGGATTCAGTCCTGAAATGTCGATGATAAACCTTTACCTCCTATGGACCTTCAAGACAGGCTGAGTTCCTCCTGCATTTTATTTGTTTTTACTACCATCACAATATCTGCAGACTTTTCTGTTTCACTCCATTTATAGAAATTCTACCTTGTGTTCTGACATTTTGACCCAGTGCAAGTGTTATTTTAAACATTTCGATTCATGTTTTTATTCTTCCATGGCACATTCTACTGGCCCTCTCCTTCACAACACGGGTAAGCCTCATAGATTTGCTTTAACTTATTTTGAATCATCTTTGAGCATCAGAAATAATTTTCAATAAACTCAGGGTTAAAGTGGATTCTGACCTGAAAGCCATGCATTTTGGTGAAATTATAAAAAATATAATTAGGGCAGCTACACTTAAACTAAACATGAACAAATATGGGTTGGTGCAGGGCACAAAAGTGCTGGAGAAACACAACAGGTCAAGCAGCATCTACAGGAAGCAAAACGTAACCAACGCTTCAGGCCTGAGCCCTTCGTCAATGTATGAGTAAATTATAGTTTAGCTTCACTTTTGTACTGTATCTACACTATATCTGAGGTATCAACTGGTCTGCTCACCAAACTACCATTGCATCCTGGTACATGTGAAAATGAAATTAAATTACTACTATACGTATATAGAACCTATTGAAAAAGTTCCATTTATATTTAAGAGTAATGGATGTTTTATCCCATCAATATCATCCTGAAAATGCAGCTTTTGAGAGCAAGGGAATGGCAGAAAATTAATGATAGGTTGTTGCAGTTAGACAACATACTGTATGTTCATGGTTTAAATTTACTGAACTTGTGTTTTCATTAAAAAACATTCAGCCAGCAGGATAATAAGGTTGCATTTAAATAGAAATAAAGAGAAATTGTGAATATTTGGAACTCTCTACCTCAGAAAGTTGTGGAGATTGAATCATTAAATAAATTTGAAGCTTGTGGGAGACGGTTCTGTAGAAGAGCCTAGGATCAGGTTGACCAGGCAGTAAAGTGAGTCATGGAGCAGATCTTACTGACTCCAGGGTTCATCGAGTCTATATTTTGGGTTCTTACGTCCTCAGCAAAAGTTCCTGACAGGATTATAGAAGCAGCGGTCCAGAAGAACTTAAATCTACATTGTGCATTTGACATAGAAATTGGTTTCTGAACAAAACCATATTTGACAAAGATGTTTCAGGATAATGTGGCAGGACAGACCAACTGGTTTATCACAAGCCGAGCGCATGTTCCTGAGAAATGTCTTGAAGAACCCAAGGAAACCTAATGTCTCTGAAGGGACTCTTTTGTTTCTCTTTTATGGTAAGCAAAAGTTGACAAATTTTGTGCATTTATGATGCGGCAATAAAGGAAACTTAAATCTTGAAGACAATTTCTCTATGTCAGAAATGTCCATTTTCTATAGCAACCCACATTATAACCAGAGGGCCGGTTTAAGGTGAGGTGGGCGGGAGGGGGGAGAGATTTAACAGGAGCCTGTTTTATACACAGAGGGTGGTGGGTGGATGGAGCGGGCTGCTGGAGGAGGGGTTTGAAGCAGAGTTTCAGAAAAAATAGGAGAGATCCTATTTAGAGGGATAAGGGCAAACACAAGCGGGTGGGACTAGTATGGGTGGGATAGTTTGGTCAGCGTGGGCACGTTGGACCAAAGGGCCTGTTTTTCCATGCCGTGAGCCTCTATAGCTCTATATCGCTCTACATGCATTTGTTTTCATTCTTTCATCAAACATTCGTCCTGACACCTCGATCATTAAATGACTGCATCTAGTCATTGACTAAACATGTTACTGCTGTAAAAATTACATGGGAGAAGCCAGCTAAATTGGTAAATGCAGGCTCTTTGACACAAAAAAATTTTAGACAGATACGTGGATGGGAGGGGTATGGAGGGATATGGGTGAAGGTTAGTGGGACTGGGCAGAAATTAGTTCAGCAGAGTTTCTACAAGTCTGATTCATCATAACCTGGGGATTAAGTGTGGTGACAGTGAGACTGAAATTTATCAGCAGCTGATGTAAAATGTAGCCTGTTGTCTATGTGTAACTGCCCTGATAGAGACAGTGTAAGAGTGAAGAATGAGTGCAAGACAATCTTAGGATTCGATTGGGATAAGATGGTCAATATTGGTTGGGTTCGAATCCTGCGCTGTCTTTAAGGAGTTTGTACGTGTTCCCTGTGTCTGTGTGGATTTCCTCTGGGAGCTCTGGTTTCCTCCCACCATTCAAAATGTACCGGGGATGTAGGTTCATTGAGTGTAATTGGGTGGTACAGACCTGTGGGGCAAAGGGGCCTATTACCATGTTGTAGGTCTAAATTTAAATTTAATCCTGGAGATGTGGAAAAACATGGTGATATTGGTCAATTGCAACAGGACATAGATAGACTGAAGACTGTGCCGTCAAGGGGTAGTAGAATTTAATGTGGAGAAATGAGAGCTGATGCACGCTTGCAGGAAGATGCAGGGAGGGACCTGTGTGCAGGAACAGATGGACCTGGGGGGGGTCAAAGTGCATAGATAGTGGATTTTCATAACCATAGCTACTGAGTACAAAAGTAGAGAAGGTGTAGTGAATCTCTATAAAGCTCTGAAGAGGTCACAGACGGAATATTGCACCACGTTCTGGTCACCAGCATAATTGCCTTGGTTGTTTTGAGTGAGTCAGGCCAAAGGACCTGTTCATGACAACTCTATGACTTCAGGAAGGATGTGAAGATGAAATGATTTGGAGTTCGCAGATTGGTTTCAGGATTCAGGCATTTCAGATGGAGAGGATGGGATTCAAGATGTTTATTGTCATGCAATAGCACAGATCATATAATACTACATGAAAGTGCTGACTGCCTGCATAAGGCAAAGAGTAACCATTAGTGTCACCTGGCACCCCTTACAGAATGAGAGAAAGAGCAACAAAAGAGAGTCCCTTCAGAGTCACTGTGTGTCTATGGATTTGCCTCCAGTGCTCTGTAGCCACAGACTCCAGGGCCACAGAATATTGGCAATCCAAGCTCCAGATCCAAACCTCCAACATTATCACAAGACTTCAGCACCCAAGGCCCTTTGGGAACCCTTCTTCCCCTCAGCATCTTCTTGAATCCTGGCTCCAATACCTGGTTCCCATGAGCTGGTTGATACGCACTAGCAATGACTCCAAAGACTGAATGAGGAATGATCGGCTTTAATGCACATTAAATTTCAGCTGGGCCAACTCCATGTGCTCGAATGAATGGAAGGGGGTAGGGAGGTCGACCTTTATGGCCAGGTCACAGGGGAAGGGGTTACAGGGGATTGAGTCATCAGTGGGCAGGCCAGCCACTTATACACAGAACAGTATATACATATCACCACACTGGTCTCCAGCGGCACACAGCCTATGTCGCCCATAGCTTAGAATTCTGCAGCACAGAAAACAGACCATTTGGCCTTTCTAGTCTAAGCCAACCATTATTTCACTAGTCACATTGACCTGTCCCCATTCCATAACCCTCCAGACCTCTCACATCCATGTATCTATCCAATTTATTCTTAAAGCTCAAGATTGAGCCTTCATTTGCCACATCCGATCACAGCTTGTTCCACACTCCCACCATTCTCTGAGTGAAGAACTTTCCCCCTAATGTTCCCCATAAACCTTTCCCCTTTCGGCTTAAAATTGTGACCTCTCATATTTATCTCCCTCAATCTGTGGAAAAAGCCTATTCGCATCCACTCTGTCTATGTCTCTCATAATCTTGTAAACCTCGATCCAATCTCCCCTCATTCTTCTTCGCTCCAAGGAATAATGTCCTAACCTGTTTAATCTTTCCCTGTAACTTAACTGCTGAAGACCTGGCAACATCCTAGTAAATCTTCTCTGCACTCTTTAAATCTTATTGATATCCTTCCTGTAGTTATGTGACCAGAACTGTATAGAATATTCCAAATTTGGCCTCACCAACTTCAACATAACATCCCAACTCCTATCTTCAATACTTTGATTTATAAAGGCCAAAATGCCAAAGCTTTCTTTAAAACCCTGTCCACCTGCAACACTGTCTTCAGGGAATTATGTATTTATATTACCAGATCTCTTTATTCTACCACACTCCTCAGTGCCCGAACATTTACCATGTATGTCCTACCTTGGTTTGTCCTTCCAAAATGCAACACCTCACATTTATTTCCATTAAACTCCAATTGTCATATTTTGGCCCATTTTCCCAATTGGTCCAGATACCTCTTCAAGTTTTAAAATTCCTCCTCGCTCTCCACAATGCCTCAAATCTTAGTGTCATCAGCAAACCTCCTGATCCAATTACCACATCATCATCCAAATCTTTGATATAGACAACAAACAACAATGGTCCCAACACGGATCACTGAGACATACCACTAGTCACAGGCAAGCCACTACCACTCTCTGTTTTCTCCCACACAGCCAATTAGAAATCCAGTTGACACCCTCTCCATGGATACCTAATGTCAGAACTTTCTGAGCTAATCTCCCATGTGGGACCTTGTCAAAGGCTTTACTAAAGACGATGTCGACAACATCCACAGCCTTTCCTCCATCTATTTTCTTGGTAACCTCCTCAAAAAAAACTCTACAAGATTCATTAAACGTGGCTGACGCGCAAAAAGCCATGCTTGTGCGGATCCCTCTGCCACTGAGCTCCTCACCTGGTGAACTTTCTAAATGTTAAATTCGTGCACAGTATAAGAATTGCCTGCAACCAGTGAACTTGGAGGAATGAGAAGTGGGATTAGACTGTGAACCAAAGAACTTTTCTGAACTTACACCCACATTACACGTGCGCTTAGAATTAGAAGGGGGTTAAATTAGGTTAGTTAAGTCAATAGAGATAAGTTAAAGTTTGAATCTTTTTTCATGTTTAAAAATAAGTAAAAGCAACTTTTTTTAAGTAACCATTTGTCTTGGTGAATATCTATTGGTGCTGGGTTTTGGGGTCCTCTGGGCTTGGACTGGAGAGGAGAGGTGAGACTTGATTGGGGGAGAAGGGTGAATCTGAGAAGGCAGAGCTGGAGGAAAGGAGACAGGATGAAGAAATAGAGAGAAAGAGATAGAGGTAGAGGAAAGGAGAAATAGGGATAGGGGATCAGTGAGTCGGGGGCGGGGAGGGCTAACAGAAATTGGAGAAGTTGATGTTAATGCCAATCAGTTGGAGGGTGCTCAGATGGAAGATGAGGTGTCGTTCCTCCAATTTGTGGGTGGTCTCAGTCTGGCAGTGCACGAGACCATGGACTGACATGTCGGCAAGGGAATGGGATGGATAATTGAGATGGGTGGCCACTGGGAGATCCATGCTAATGTGGTGGACAGAGCTAAGGTGCTGAACAAAGCGATCTCCTACCCTCTCTAAAGCAGAGGACACCTCCGGATGCAGTAGGGGCCTTATTGAGAAGAGCTAATTGTATTCTCATTGGAGGTCCACTCACCCCCTCTGTACTTTAGTGAGGAAGCCCAAGACAAACCAGATGTCAATGCCCCTATACTAGAATTGCCACAGGACTATTCAGCTGACTGGACCTTGATTAAAAAAAATAAATGTTAGGGTTATTGTACCTTCTGAAGCATCTCTAATCTTTCTGGCTATATCTAAACATTTCATTTAATTCTTAATTTGTTTTAATAATTTTTATATTTGAAAAGCTCTTGAATGTGTCTGATTAGAACTAAGACTGTTAAGAGAAGATTTAATGGAGATGTTAAAATCCTGAATAGCTTTAAAGAGGAAAGACAAATTAATATTGAGTTTTAAGTGTGTGGGAGACCCAGAAGACAGATTTGAGGTGACCATTCAATCACTAAAATAGTGATTGAATGGTCTCTTTCTGTGATTCTTTTAAAGGAGGTTGCACAGGAGAAGAGTTAATTAATGGAAGAGGTGTCTTTCATTCGAGGGAGGCTGTGATAAAGTTAGCTTCATTGCATCCGGGGCTGCAATTGCAAAGGCAACTTGGAACAGAATTTAAATAAGAGAACTCTGTTACAGTAAAATCCCTCTTCTCCGGAATTTAGGCAACCAGCATCCTCAAGCAACTGGCAAAAAAAGGGAAAGAAAATACATAAATAAATAAGAATTAAGATAAATAGAATAAAATAACAAGTTAAAAAAATGTTAAGTTTAAAATTGTAAAAAATAAATGTTCTCTGAAGTAACACATAAACCTTTGGTGAAGATGGGAGCAAACATTCAGCCAGTGGAGCGACTGCTCGTAGCAGCTGTTTGAATAAAGCTGTGTTTGAATACAGTGGTGTCGCCCAGGATGAAGAGCTGGTTGATGCTGCTCGCCGTTAGCTGCCTGTTTAGTGAGAGGCTCGCTCCCTGCCTAGTAAGAATCTTTATTACTATATTATTAAGTATATTAGTAAGGCTTTATCTATAAACTGGGGAGGTAATTATCTATAGTTATTGTTCGTCTTTCAGATGGCTCCATGGAGGGGGAGGAACCTGCAGATGCAGCGGCGGTTAAATGTTTTCAAAGAATGTGACTGAAGAAAAAAGTAAAATGCTTTAAGGTTTATATATTCATGCAAATGAGGTTTGTTCAGTATAAGTACAGTGTCATATTTTTGCATTTTAAACTGTTTATTTTTAATGCAAGTGCATTAGTTAGACATTTAAAGAGTGAGTCTAAAGCAACTGGAAAATTTGCATTTCCAGCATCTACCAAGTAGGTGCCAAATACTGGGGTGTTTTTCTGTACTTGGGACTTCACTGCCAGTTGTAGGTGAGGACCGAGTATTCTCCTTGTGACCATAAACCATCACTCACGTCATAAGGTGAACAGAAATGAAATTGATATGATGCAATTAAAACAAACATCAGAATTGGCATGTTATGATGTACATGTAACAAATGTTAAATTAATTAATATTTTTAGGAACCAGAGCACTAATCTGAAGTTGAACTTTTCAGAATCTCACTTGTGTTCAAACCTACAATGCCCCATCCCATATTACGATCCTTTTACCTTTATATAATATTTTCTCCTCTTCCTGTTACTTCTACTTCCTTGATGTGATTACTTTCCTTATCTTAGCTGTACAGTACAGTGTTTCTGTCTTCGTTCTTCAACATAATCTTCTTAGTGTCACAAGAGGCAGGAAGAGGTTGGAATAGGGGAAACTTTTTTACTCAGAGAATGGTGGGAAAGTGGAATGAGTTTCCATCTGACATGGTAAATGTTGCCTCACTCTTAAGTTTTAAAAATAAATTGGATGGGAGAGGTCTAAATGGTTATGGAATGTGTGTAGGTCTGTGGGGCCAATGGAATGATGTTTTGGCACAGACTAGAAGGGCCAAATGGCCTGGTTTTTTTTGTGCTGTGGTTTTCTATGGTTCTATGGTTTTATGACATCACATACCACCCTGAAATTCTTTTACCTGCAAGTGAGGCAGAATTACCACTTACTGATAGTGCAAAAAACAACTAAACAGTGTACACACGTAAACAAATAAAGAACTGTAAACAGATAACACATGTAATCAAACTGTGCAATACAGAGAGAATTAAGAACATCAATAAAGTGCTCAAGAGTCCTTAAATGAGTCCCTGATTGAATTTGTCATTGAGGAATCTGATGGTGGAGGGGTAGCAGGTATTCCTGAACCTGCTGGTGCGAGTCTTGTGGCACCTGTCCCTCTTTCTGATGGCAACAGTGAGAATAGAGAGTGTTGATCCTTGATGATTGCTGCTGGTCTCTGACAGCAGTGTTCCGTGTAGAGGTTCCCAATAGTGGGGAGAGTTTTGCCTGTGATTTCCGTGGCTGTGTCCACTACTTTTTGCAGGGTGTATCGGTGTACACCAGGGTGTACAGGGTACCCTGCAGGGTACACCAGACCGTGATGTAGGTCTTCAGCACACTTCCCACCACACCTCTAGTAATTTTCCAGGGTTTCCAGTGTCATACCAAATCTCCTTATTACCTGCGGTAATTCATGGTGTCACACAACCTCCCATAGATCTCCTTTTGTACCAAATCACACATCGTGTTGGATGGGGGGGGGGGTTTACAGCAGCTTTGGATGAGGGGTGTGGTGGTGCTGGATTGGAGGGGGTCATGGCAGCACTGGGGAGGGGGTGGTGATGACTCTGGATGAGGGGGTGGTAGTTATGAAACTGCATGGGAGGGGGTTAGCACTGGACAAGGCGTGCTAGGGGTGGCACTAAATGGAAGTGGCAGTGGTGCTGGACTGGGGGGGGGGGGGTGGCAGCATCTCTGGATGAGGGGGTTGCACCAGTGTTGGATGGGGGGGCTGCGGTACTAGATGGTGGGGTAGGGGGAGGCGTCCAGGCTTCGGGCATCCATATATGCTAATCAGGTTGTGGGCTGGATAAATTTGGACCGTGGGGTGGATCTGCACAGGGATGACTCCTCCTCTGATGGCATCATCTATTGCGGTCCACACCTCCCTGCATCCCCCAATGTGGCCAGGGATTCCATTGTCATGCCAAACCTCTGCAAACTCCTGAGGAAGCAGCTGACATGCTTTCTTCACGATTCAATTGGTGTGTTGGGTCCAGAAAAGTTCCTCCGAGATAATGGCTCGCAAGGATTTAAATTTGCTCACCCTCTGCACCTCTGATCTCCCAGTGATCACTGGATTGTATATCTCTGGCTTTCCCTTCCCGAAGACAACAATCAGCTTCTTAGATTTGGTGACAATCTCCCTTCTATATACTGACTCACCCCCTTCCTGGTATAATCAGCAAATTTGTAGATGGTGTTCTTGTCATATCTTCACAGAAGAAAAGGCTTGCTGATCCTCAAGGAAATATTTAAGAAAGCTGAACTTTTGTGTTCCTGTTGCATACCTTTCCCTACCTCATCCCCATAACCCTCCATTTCTTTTACATCCATGCTCCTGTGTAAGAGTGTAACACTGGATGAGGATCATGTGGTGCTGCACATGGTGAATTTGTGAATGAAACAACTGCAGAATGAATGATTGTACTGAATTGAGATGCACTAGAGCGGACCCGGTCCGTGCTGTCACATCATGGACAGCAGAGATATATGCAAGATGATACGATGGAACTTAACCCTTCTACCTGAAGAAGTTCTCGAATGCAGCTTGTCTTTTATAACCAGAGAACATTACAGCACAGAAACAGGCCCCTTTGGCCCTTCTAGTCTGTGCAGAACCTTTTTTTGCCTTGTCCCACTGACCTGGACCAGTCCAGAGCCCTCCATACCCCTACCATCCGTGTACCTTTCCAAATTTTTCTTAAATATTAAAATTGAGCCCACATTCACCACCTCAGCTGGAAGCTTGTTCTACACTCCAACCACACTGTGTGAAGAAATTTCCCCTAATTTTCCCCCTAAACTTTTCCCATTTCACTCTGACTTCTGGTTTGTATCTCACCTACCCTAAGTGGAAAAAGCCCATCTATATTTACTCCGTCTCTTCCCCTATCAAATCTCCCCTCATTCTTCTACGCTCCCGGGAATGAAGTCCTTGCCTGTTTAACCTTTCCCTGTAACTCAGCTCCTGAAGTCGGGCAACATCCTATTAAATTTTCTCTGCACTCTTTCTATCTTATTGATATCTTTCCTGTAATTAGGTGACCAAAACGGCACACAATACTCCAAATTTGGCCTCACCAATGCCTTATACAACTTTAACATAGCATCCCAATACTCAATACTTTGATTTATAAAGGCCAATATGACAAAGCTCTCTTTACAACCCTATCCAACTGTGATACCTCTTTCAGGGAATTATGTATTGGTATTCCCAGATCCCTCTGTTCTACCACACTCCTCAGTGCCCTGCCATTTACTATGTATGTCCTTTCTTGGCTTGTCCTTGCAAAATGCAACACCTCACACTTGCCTGCATTAAGTTCCATCTCCCATTTTACAGCCCATTTTTCCAGCTGGTCCAGATCCCTTTGCAAACTTTGAAAACCTTCCTCTCTGTCCACAACGCCTCCAATCTTAGTGTCACCTGCAAACTTGCTGATCCAATTTACCACATTATCACCCAAATCATTGATATAGAGGACAAACAACAATATTCCCAGCACCGATCCCTGAGGCACACCACCAGTCACAGGCCTCCAGGCTGAGAAGCATCATCCACCACTACTCTCTGGCTTCTCCCATCCAGCCATTACTACTTCACCATGAATACCTACCGTCTGAACCTTCTTGTCTAACCTCCCATGTAGGACCTTGTCAAAGTCCTTACTAAGGTCCATGTAGACAACATCTACAATCTTTCCTTAGTGAACTTCCTCGAAAAACTCTACAAGATTGGTTAAACACAACCTACCATGAACAAAGCCATGTTGATTATCCCTAATCATTTCCTGGCTACCAAATAATTGATCTCATAAAATATTTTCTCATAATATACCTACTACTGACGTTAGGCTCACTGGTGTATAATTTCCAGGGTTACTTTTGAAGCCTTTTTTAAACCATGGAACAACATGAGCTACCCTCATCCAGCACCACACCCATGGCTAAGGACATTTTAAATATTTCTGCCAGAGCCCCTGCAATTTCTACACTAGCCTCCCTCAAAGTCTGAAGGACCAATGGCACTTAGACCCATAGAACATTATAGCACAGATTTATCCACCCTTATTCACTTTAAGACAGCATGTTTGTCTTCCTCTTTAATCTGTATAGGTCCATGAGCTTGCTGCTTGTTTTCCTTACTCCCATGTTAATAATTGATATTTGGTAACTTGGTGCTAGACTCATTCTCAATGTAACTATGTTCACCCATCTGTACATTGTATGGTTGCTGTAGATCATCAGATTGGAGCTCAATCTACAGGAGCAACAGGGAAGATAACTGGGGTCTCCCTCCCCCCGCCCCCATCAATGTGATTTACCGGGATCATTGTCTGAAGAGAGCATGCAAAATCATTGAGGACCCCTTCCACCCTGCCCACAGCATCTTCCACCTGCTTCCGTTGGGGACGAGGTACAGAGTCTCAGAGCCTGCGCCACCAGGCTGAGGAAAAGCTTCTTACATGGGCAGTGAGAACGCTGAACAACCAAAGGAACTGCTCCCACTGACCATCCGACACTTCTATTTATTGCTTGGAGTGGATTTTTGTCGCAAGCTTGGGTGGATTTTGGTAGCTCACCTCTCTCTCAGGATGAAGATGTAGAGACTCAGAGAGGGGAAAGAAGCATGAGATGAAATGAGGGCAGGTTGAAATATGGTGATGACATTGTTGGCTTCTCTGTTGGTGCAGAAGCAGCACCAATCTCTCAGTTATCCTTTGAGAAAAATGTAGGAGGAATGGGCCCAGAGAGGATTGATAAAAGACTCCCCATCCCCTGCAGAAAGATGGATGTAACTTGGATCAGGCGCATGCCTAGCGCTACACATGTGAACTAATGAGTGAAGTGGTACAATGCTTAGCTATTTTGTGTGTTAGTGGAAAGGAATTCTTCTGTTCAAGGAAGAAGTCAAGGGGCTCAGATCCTCCTAATGTGGGACAGACATAAAGGGATTGTATATGTACATGGTGAATATGAACAGTTTGGGACCAGAAAACTGGAAATTTTAAGTGGCAGAATGCATCTGAAGTACAATGGGCTTCATAAATCAAAGAACTGAGTGTAGGAGTTGGGATGTTATGGTAAAGTTGTACAAGATCAAATTTGGTCTTATTTGATGAGGCCAAATTTGGAGTATTGTGTGCAGTATGGGTCATCTAACTACAGGAAAGATATCAATTAGATAGAAAGAGTGCAGAGAAAATTCACTAGGATGTTGCCTCAACTTCAGGAACTGAGTTGCAGGGAAAGGTTAAACAGGTTAAAACTTTATTCGCTGGTACTTAGAAGAATGAGGGAAGATTTAACATTATGTGTAAATGTAGATAGGCTTTTTTCACTGAGATACAAACCAAAGGACATGGGTTAAGGGTGAAAGGGGAAATGTTTAGGGGATATTTCTTCACACAGAGTGGTGGGAGTATGGAATGAGCTGCCAGCTGAAGTGGTGCATGCAGGCTCAATTTTAACATTTAAGAAGAATTTGGAGTGGGAGAAGTATGGAGGGCTATGGACTGGGTGCAAGTCAATGGGCCTAAGCAGAAAAATGGTTTGGCAGAGACTAGAAGGGCCGAAGAGGCCTATTTCTGTGGTATAATGTTCTATAAGTCAAAGTGCCATTGGTGTAAATGGGAAGGTCATGCATCTGGTGAGAAAGGATGGGTTCAAGATCAGAAGAAGTAAGTTCTTTGGGGCAAAATCAGGCTCAAACAAGGGTTGTAAGTAGACAGTGTTCCATGTGGATTTCGGGCAGAAAGTAGAAGCAGGCAGCGCTGGGCTGGGGCACTACAAGGTTGGCAGCTTTGGAGGTGGTGCCTCCTGAGGCATTGAGGTCTGTCACTGCTTGGGAGGCAATGATTGATAGTGGAGTCATGGTCCAGAAGGAAGCATGAGGAAATAACTGAGAGTTAGCAAATACCAGAGGACATCTTTTTAAGGTGAGGGGTGGAAAGTTTGGGTGAGACGTCAGAAGTCAGTTTTTAACAACAAGACTGATAGGTACCTGGAATGCATCACTGGGGTTGTGGTAGAGGCTGGCGCAGTAGGGACACTCAAATGACTCTTACACAGGAACATGGATGTAAAAGAAATGGAGGGTTATGGGGATGAGGTAGGGAAGGGTTAGACCAAAGGTGGCATAACATCATGAGCCAAAGAGCATATACTGTGCTGGAATGTTCTAGATTCTATGTTCTGGATGACACTTGACCTCAGTTGAGGTCATTTTTCCAGACTACACCAGCACAGATTTAAAAACATTGCAAGGATTGGTTCTGAAGTACAGAGGGTGGAAGGTTAGAGCCAAAATTTCACAGCAAACAATGCCTCATCAGGAGTTACACATGGTGAGGGAGAGGTCCAGGTGGATTAGGAATTCTGGAGAGGGAGAAAGGGTCCACAGATGAGGGGGAGGACTTCAGGCATCCAGCTGATGCATCCATGCCCTCCACCACACAGGTGGAATGGCTCCCAATCACCACATAGTGGGGCACTGGAATTCACTTGGAAGGCCTGCTCAGTGGAGGAACCCTTGGATTTGCTGATGTTCACTTCACTGTTATTACTTTGGCCAGAAATGAAAGAGCTTTTAAATGCTGTCCTTTAGAACTTTTAAATAAAGAACTCGAGTTAACGTTTAAAGTTTCATGTTAAATAAATAAACTGTACCGAGCAATGAATGGACACATTCAATCACGGTAGACTGATCCATTGTACAGCAGTTCCTTTTGTAATTCAAAACACCAGAATTAGACCTTGCAACATAGGCAGGAGATGATGAATGATTGAGGCACAGGTGATAAGGCGTTTGCATTCATCATTGTAAAAGGTAAGGCAATGTCCTAACTTTGAAGACTGATCTGTGGCTGATATCTGCATCCACTGATGGGGAGATTCACGGTTGTCTTTCATTACATATGGGTCCAGAAATTTAGCTGCACACACGTGCGATTCATTGACACTGACCCTGACCCTTGATGTCTGTCTCTGATAAACAAGCTGGTGGTCATATATTACTGGCATATTGATAGCTTAGCATAGTTATTCAACAGCTGCCTCTGCCCTTGTGGCTACAGAAGCAAGAGTTGCTCGAATTTAACCTCGTTGCCCTGTTCACAGGGAAAGAATCCACACCATGTCGCCTCACATTGGCCAAGCTCCTTACCAGTGGAACAAGATATTTGTGGGAATATTCTGCAGGGAGATTGTAAATATGTCAAGGTTAGAGGTTACTTCACTGTCATGCACATACATACAAAACATTTGGTTATTTTTGTTTGCCCTTTAAAGACAAAAAAGTGCCATTGGTCCACTCACCTCCAGCAAGAATCACAAAAGGGTGAAGTTGTGAAACTATGAGGCTTTTAACTAAAGACTGAAACAACCATCAACCTCATTGACTGATTGAAGCAAAGAGAAAGGGGGAGGTGCAAGGGGCTATGGGCAGAATCGGTCTTGGGAAGCGTGTCCAGCTGGCAGCAGCCAATCCTGGCATAACAGTAGTCTACCACATTCACCTTTCCTTTTTAAGAAGAGTCCTGCAGGGTGAGAAGGTTAAATCTATGGGGGGGGGGGGTTCTCCTCTTCCGCAGTGAATGACATGGCAATGGTTGGGGCACTGCCGTAGCATCCTGAGCAGCTTGTGAGGTTGGCCTATTAAAAGGTGGGGTGGTGGGGGAGTGTGGAGCTGGTACATCATTGGTGACAATAGTGGCCATGGGTAGGTGGTGGTTAGCTGCAGGTTCTGGGAGCCCTAAGGTTGAAGTTGGGGGAAGTGTCTTTTGAATGTTAGTGATGGTCAGGGTGGCTCCCAATGGTGCCAGGTCCCGGATTGAGACTGTGTCTTCACACCCGACAAGGAAGGCATGGTGAAGGTGGACCATCTCAACCAGTGGGTCAGTCTTAGATTGCCTGGCGTGCTTCCAGAGCAGGACCAGTCCTGGGGAGGTAAGCCAGGCGAGCAGCATTGTCCTTGACGCAGACTTCCTAGGGTTAAGCAAACATTCGTTCATGAGGTGTCTGTAGTGAACTGGCCCCAGCAGTCGCGGACAGGAAAGCAACCAATGACATCTTACGGGACTTTAGATGCGGGACAGCCTCTCACGATAAGCTCACATCACTTCCGTCCCACTGGTCGGAAAAAGGGGTCGGTGTTTAAATCAAGCGTTTTTGGTTTGAGTAAAGGAGCTTGTACTGAGACATCCCTGGACTCAGCTCATTTCTTTCACACTTCTCACTCAACACAGCCAACCTCCGTTGGTCGTTGTGGCACACTGCCAGATTGGTGACCCCAATATTCAAAAGTATTCAAAGCTAGAAAAATAATGAACGAAGCTAGTGCAGTTGCCCTGAAGCTGCCAGTATTCTGGACAACTCAGCCACTGGTATGGTTTCAGCAGACAGAGCCCCAGTTCCAGATCAGGAATATTCTTGCAGACGAAAGCAAGTATTACTATGTAGTGGCTGTGCTCGACCCAGAAACAGCGGGCCGAGTAGTTGATTTTCTACAGCAGCCTCCAGAAAACAACAGGTATGAAGCACTCAAGCACTTGTCATTAGAGATATTCAGCTTATCACACCGTGAATGGGCCGCTCGTTTACTCCGTATGGATGGTCTGGGTGACTGGGAATTGTCAGAGATGATGAACGATATGCTAGTGCTGGAAGATGGCCATAGACCCTGTCTGCTTATTGAACTAATCTTTCTAGAATGGATGACAACTTCACAGATCCAGGAAGGGTCGCTGCATATGCAGACTTTCTTTGGCACGCAAAGCTACATGGCGCAGCCAGTGCTGAAATTAGTACTGCGTCACATCCAAGGACACAACGGCAACTCACCCCAGCAACAAGACCAGCAGCGCCAACAACCAGTCATGGAGACAATTTTGGTTGGTGTTTCTACCACCAAAGGTGGGGATCCAGGGCTCACAGATGCCGATCACTGTGCTCGATTCCAGGAAACGAACGGGCCAGATGTCGCTAGTGGCTACGGCAGCTGGCCAGTGGGATAGCCTCCTGTATGTCTGGGACAGAGACTTCGGGCGCAGGTTCCTAGTAGATATGGGTGCTGATGTCAGTGTCGTCAGTCCCTCAGGCCATGATTCTAGGAATAAAAAAGGCTGGACCAGACCTCACAGCAGCCAACAATAGCACCATCTGGACCTATGGTACGTGAACAAACCCATTTGGTGCCAGCCATTTCAAATGGATATTGTGAACTTGTGAAACCCAGCAGACATTCTAAAGATGGCCATCATCACCCCATTCGGCCTCTGAGTTCCTTTGAATACCTTTTGGTCTTAAAACACAGTACAAACCTTCCATTGCCACATGGTAGTCATCTGCTCCCACCTGGAACACCTGGCACCTGTGTATTCTCTGTCATCCTATCAATGATTTTGGACTCACAATCAACCCGTCAAATTGTCAATTTGGGTTGTCAACTAGCAATTTTCTAGGACATCATATCAACCCATATCTTAGAAAGGATGTAGCAAGGTTGGAGAGGGTACAGAGGATGTTGACCAGAATGATTCCAGGAATGAGAAGGATAACATATGAGGAACACTTAGTGGCTCTTGGACTCTATTCATTAGAATATAGAAGTATGAGAGGGATCTCATAGAAACATTTTAAATAATGAATGGATTGGACAGAGTGGATATAAATAAGATGTTTCTCCTGTTGGATGATTCCAGGACAAGAGGGCACAGTCTTAGAATTAAAAAGTACCAATTTACAACAGAGATGAGGAAAAATTACTTCAGCCAGAGGATCGTGGATTTGTGGAATTCATTGCCACATGCAGCTGTGGAGGCCAAATCTTTGGGGGAATTTAAAGGAGAAATTGAAAGGTATCTAATGAGTCAGGGTATCATGCGATATGGGGATAAGGCTGGAACTTGGAACTAGATGCAAGAACAGTTTAGCTCAGGGAGGTTTCACGGAACAGACTCGATAGGCCAAATGGTCTGCCTCTGTTCCTTTTCCTTGTGATCTTGTGACTGCCATGGTGCCAAACCACTACCATCTAAGGTGGATCCATCCGACAATTCGCTAGGCCTGACACAGTTAAAGGCCTACAGAAATTTGTGGGTACAGGTATAGTTAATTTCTTTCACCAGTTTATGCCATCTGCGGCCCAGATCATGTGACCTCTTTTTTCCCTTGATGTCCTGCAAATCTGAAGAGTGGTCAGATGAGATGATGAAGGCTTTCATTGACACAAAAAATGCCCTAACCAAAGATATGCTCCTCGTCCACCCATGAGTAGACATCCCTATGGGCCTCATAGCAGATGCCTCGAAGCAGCAGTGGGTTAATGGCCAGTGAAAGCCACTAGCATTTTTCAGGCACATCTGTGACCCCAGAGATGAAATACAGTGTGTTTGACAGGGAGTTGCTGGTGCTGTACACAGAAATCTGCCATTTTCCGTATTCTCTCGCAGTTAGGGAGTTCACAATCTTCATGGATTACAAATCCCTACCTTTGCATTTGCTAAAGTGTCAGACCCATGGTCTGCTCACCAGCAACGTCACCTGTCATACAAATCTGAATTCTCCACTACAATCAAACACATCTTGGGGAAAAGCAACATGGTTGCCGACACAATTTCCCGGAAACCAGTGTGTGCCTTGTCACCGGGAGTGGACTTTAGCTCAACATTAGGACAAGGAGATACCTACGTACTGCACTGTGGTTACTGGACTCCATTTAGAGCACGTGTCCACCAGACCAAGGGGCATTAAAGTTCTGTGTGATGTTTCAATGGAATAACCCCATCCCATCATTCCTGTTGCCTGGAGATGCCAAGTTTTTGAGCATTGCATGGGTTAGCCAACCTTCAATCTGAGCAACTGTCAAGATAATTTGCAGTCAGTTTGTGTGGCACGGACTTCAGAAACAGGCGAGGCACTGGGCCAGAACATGCACACACTGCCAACCTCCAAGATACAAAGGCATGTAAAGGCACCACTACAACCTTTTCAACCAACACATAGGAGGTTTGAGCAGGTGCATGTTGACATCATTGACCCACTCCCAGTGTCCAGAGGATCAAGGTGCCTTTTTACAATAGTGGACAGATTTACCAGGTGATCTAAGGTGGTTCCCATAGTAGACATGACGGCAGAGATGCTCATTGCATCCTGGGTTACACGATTCGGTCTCCTTGCCCACATTACTTCAGACAAAGGAGTTTAGTTCATGTCAACCATATGGTCTGTGGTAGCGCAGCTGTTGGGAACTCAGCTCCACGGGACGATGGCGTACCACCCACAGTCCAACGGCCTGGTGGAACAGTTCCATAAGCATCTAAAATCAGCCCTGATGGCACGCCTCCGAGGACCAGACTGAGTGAACAAACACCTCTGGGTCTCTCTGGGCATCCGCTCGGCACCTAAAGAGGATTTGGCGGCATCTTTGGCTGAACTGGTCTATGGCACTGTGCTTACAGTACCGGGAGAATTCCTTCCAGCATCGCGCAAGCATGAGGACGCACCAACCGAGATCCTCGCAAAACTCAGGGAGAGGCTGAAGGATTTAGCCCAGAACCCACACCGCACCATGGAATTGTAACATCGTATGTACCTGCCGACCTGGAATGGGGGAAGGGGTGTGTTCATGTTTGTCTGCAGAAGACCACACAGAAGACCCCACAACGGCTGTATGAAGGTCCTTATAAGATAATTCAGCACAACGGGAGAACCTGTGTCTTGGGCATTGGGAAGAAACTTTCACAGTGGGCCACCTCAAACCGGCTCATCTTAATAGTGAATGGCCAGTTATTATTCTGACCCCTCACAAATGAGACAGACCTTGTAAAAAGGGAAATCAAGCAACCACTGCCATCATTGATGCTGGTTCTAGGGTCGGGTGGTCATGTAGCATCGCACCTGCATAACATGGCTCCCCTACGTAGCGAGTGAACCTGCCCCCAGCAGTCGTGGACAGGAAAACAACCGATGGTGTCTAGCAGGACTTTAGATTCAGGGTGAGCCTTGCACAGGAAGTCCACATCACCTCTGTCCTGCTACATGCGGGGGTTAATGGGAAAGTGGACGGGTGTTTGAACCACAGGTTTTTGGTTTTGAGTAAAGGAGTTCGTACTGAGACATCACTGGACACTGCTCATTTCTTTCACTCTTCTCACTCAACACAGCACACCTCACAGCACACCTCCATTACTCGTTCTGGTATACCACCATACAAATGGAGTGGAGTGCGTCTGGGAGGTGTTCTTGCCATTGGAAGATAAGGAGGCACCATGACCTCAGTGCCAGAAGGAAGGTCTTCCATACCGTGGCGTTCTCCCTTTCCACTTGTCCGTTACCCTTAGGCAGTTGGTGGTCCTGCTCATGGTGATACTCCTGGCCAGCAGGTACTACCTCAGCTCATCACTCATGAATAATGTCCCTCAGTCACCTGGATGAAGCTAGGGTACCCAAAGCTAGGTTACCTAAAGAGTGAGAAGATAACAGTGGCCATGATCATGAATGGCCATGGGATGGCGAAGGGGAAACAGGAATATTCATCAATGATTATAAAGAAGTAGACATTCTGGTTGGAGGAGGGGAGAGGCCCCTTGAAATTGATGCTTAGATGTTCAAAAGGGCAGGTAGCTTTGATTAGGTGCGACTTGTCCAGTAGGTAGAATTGCGGCAGACTTTAGTCATTCTCCGGACTTCCTCAACAGATTCTGAGATTTGATAAAATGGAAAAAACCTGGTAACTCCGGGGTGATAAAGGTTATTGTGGAAAGTCTGCAGTCTGTCCATTTGAACACTAGCACAGGTTCCACGGGATAGAGCGTCCGGGGGCTCCTTACATTGGGTGGGCTGATAGAGAATGTCATAGTTGTTAGTGGACAGTTTGATTTTTCTACCTGAGGATCTTATCATTCTTAATTCTGCTTATTATTAAACATGAATGCGACATCTCACTGCTCCATGAGGTGGGTGAACCATTTCCCTGTGAGATAGTGCCTCCAGTGGCATACAACCTTCATGCTGGCCTGGGCCTCCTTCTTGACAGGATTGATGGATTTCAGGGCCTTGGAGGGTGCGTGAGAAAAAGGCAACAGGTCTGCTCGCTTGATTGAATGTGGCTGCCAGGGCAAAGTCAAATGCATTGCTCTCTACTTAGAACAGTGTGGACTTGTCTATGGCATGCATGGTTGCCTTGGCGATGTAGCCTTTGATATTGTTGAATGAAGGTTGGGCAAACGTGGTACCTTTGACCAATGGCAAATCTTGTCTGCATAGTTGGGGACCCATTGAGCATAGTATGAGAAGAACCCGAGACATCTCATCAGAGCTTTGAGGGTATGTGGAAGGGTTAGCTCCATCAGTGGATGCATGTGGTCAGGGTCAGGGCCAATAACGCTGTTCTCGACATACAGCCGGATGGAACATACACTTATCCTCCTGCCTGGAGGAATTTGCGGAAGTTTGCATCATGATCCTGCAGGTCGTGGCCACAAATAGTTACATTATCTGCATATGGTATGTTGGCCTTCATAAATCTTAATATAGAGTACAGGAGCTGGGAAGTGATGCTGCAACTGTTTAAGGCATTGGTGAGGCCAGGTTTGGTGTACTGTGTTCAGTTCTGGTCTCCAAATTATAGGAAGGATCTATAAGGATGTTGCCTGGCTTACAGCATCTAGAGTACAGAGAAAACTTAAGGAGACTGGGACTTTATTTATTGGAACGTAGACAGTTGAGAGGGGATTTGATAGAGGTATTTAAAATTATGAATGGAATAGATAGACTAGACGTGAGTAGACTCTTTCCCCTGAGGGCAGGGTAGGTTGGAACAAGAGGTCATAAGTTAAGGGTAAGGGGGAGAAACTTTAGGAGAAATGTTAGAGGATGCTTCTTCACTCAGAGAGTGGCGGCAGAATGGAATGATCTTTCAGAGGAGATAGTTGCAGCAGGGTCCCTTCTGTCATTTAAGAGTAGGTTGGATATGAGCGGGTTGGAGAGTTATGAGCAGAGAGCAGAAGGGGGGATCTAGTGGAGTTGTTTAAGTGAACCGGCACGGACTTGAAGGGCTGACATGGCCTGTTTCTGCGCTGTAAATGGTTAATTAGTTATATGGTTATATCTAAGCATGGGAAAGTGGCCTGGAGATTGAAGCAGTCCACCATGTGGACCATCTCCCACTGGGAGACAGACCCCATATGTTTTGCTAAAAGGAACCCGGAGGAAGTAGTAGAGGTGGCCATCCATCTTGAATGCTGTATACTAGTGGACCTCTGGGTGGATCAGGAGCTGATGATATGCTGACTGCAGATCGATCGAGGAGAATACCCGATATTGAGCAATCTGGTTGACCATATTGAATATGCGGGGAAGTGGGTAAGCATCGAGCTGCATATAGCGGTTGATGGTCTGGCTGTAGTCTATGACCATCCTATTCTTTTTCCCGTTCTTTACCATGACCAATCTCTAAGAGCTTATTAAGTACTGAACTGCTGCCTTAATGAATGCCTTGTCAGCTGCACAGTTCCGTCTTCTCCTGGTGGCCACCAGCTTGCAATCGGGGATGAGATTGGTGCACAACAACGGGGGGGGGGGGGGGGGGGGGAAGGAGGGTCAACCTTGAGGATCGAGAGACCACACGTCACCTGTAGGGGGCCGTCTGTGAACTGTTCATTGCAGACAATGAAGGGGTTGGTGGGGGTGTGGGGAGGAAGGGCCCATCGAATTGCAGACTGACTTTCTGAACTTAGCCTGGAAATCCAGTCCCAGTAGCAAGGGGGCACAGTGTTGAGGCATAACAAGCAGTCTGAAGCCTTTTTACCCTATGCCATCTACTACAGACTATTGATGTGTAGTGGAGGGTGGTCATTCCTGGTCCTCCTGAAGTCCATAATCATCTCCTTCGTCTTATCTACATTGAGACTCAGGTTGTTACCACCTCTTCTCTGTAGTCCAACTCATTGTTGTTGTTGATGAGGCCAGCTACTGTTGTGTCATCTGCAAACTTGATGACTCTGTTGGAGCTGGACCTGGTGAAGCAGTTGTGAGTCAGTAGCGTGAACACGAGTGGGTTGAGCACACAGCCCTGAGGTGCACCAGTACTCAGCGTGACAGTGTTTGACATTCTGCTACTGACCTGGACAGACTGTAGTTTTTCCGTTAGGAAGTCCAGGATCCAGTTCCAGAAGAAAAAGAGAGACCCTTTGGAGACACTGATGTCTGTGAATCCCCCCCATATCCTCCAAGGTCCCCGCCTCCTGTGCCACTCCCAACCCCCCCCCCCATAAACTCCGTAGCCACACAGCCTCCCATCTGGTCCAGCAGTGAATCTGACCTCCAGGTGACTGAGACCCCTTCCTTGGCTTCTGGTTCCCAACTCCCAATGTGATTAGGGAACTTCCAGAGGCCTTTCAGAAGTCCTCACGGATCCCGATCCCAATCCCTAGTTCCCACGAGCCAGTCTCCAGCAGCCCACGGGCGGGGGTGACTCATTCAGCTGCTGAACCCCTTGTTGGTCCACTGCTGTTGTCTCCTCCCCTGTAGGGCCCTTTTCACATCTATTCATCACAGTGGCTAAATGCACTCTGACTGAGACCAGTTAACGTGGTCCTGTAGTGCTTGATGGAATGCACGTTTTATACCCAAACTACCCAGAACAGGATCACAGGTACAGAATTCTGGCTTCTGATAACAGTCTTCTGAAGTTAGAATGTCAGAGCCTTTGTGTTTATCTCAGATTTGAAAAAGGGCCCCAACCCTTTTCTACCCCTGGATGCTGCCTGCCCACTCAGTTTGTCCAGTAGCTCAATGTCTGCTCAAGGTTCCAGCACCGGCAGCTTTTGTTATTGTTACCGCCAAATAATTTGTTTTCTGCGAATCTGAGGGAGGTGCGTTAATCATTAAAGACCCACAGCTTGTCCGTGGAGATATTTAGGTCTCTTCGTAGCACACATTTTATGCTGAGCTCTGATGAAAAGTTGTTGAATGTAAAATATTGTCTAATCTATCCATTCTCAACAGGGGCTATAGCCTCCACCTCCTTGGAGCCACAGCACATTTAATAAAATATTTTTTAGTGCTTTTATGCGATCGATAGGGTTCGAATCCCATGCTGTCTGTAAGGAATTGGTACGTTCTCCCTGGGGTTCAAATTCCATGGCATCTGTAAGGAATTGATACATTCTCTCCGTGTCTGTGTGGGTTCTCTCCAGGGGCTCCGGTTTCCTCCCACTGTTCGAAACGTGCCAGGGGTTGTAGGTAAATTGGGTGGCACGGGCTTTTAGGTCAAAATGGACTGTATGTCTAAATTTTTTTATAAACTTCACGGAGAAGGGGACCCATAAACTCTGAGCAGGGGTCCACAGCCAAAATATGGTTGAGAATAGCTGGTCTAATCTGTTCCTCTCTCTCTGGTGTGAATGATGTTTTGTGGAATGCTTGCTGTACCACTGACTTTCTGATGGTGGTACTGTTGATTTGTGAATATGGCCTGTCAGGAGGTTTTCGAGTTTGGAGGCAATGGAGTTCTTGACCATGAAGCCTACACCAGATAGGCGTCGTTCATCCATAGGCTTGCCAAACCAGTAGAGTGTGTAGCCTGCGCCGCGTTCTTGGAGGCTGCCTACATCTGCAAGGCGGACTTCACTGAGAGCGGCTATGTCGATGTCGAGTCTGAGGAGTTCATGTGCGATGAGGGCAGACCGACGTTCAGGTCAGTGGCTGTCAGCCTTGTCTAGCATGGTTCTGATGTTCCAGCATGCTAGCTTGAGTTTGTGAGCATCTTTTGAGGGGGAGGACGTGGAGGGGGAGGACGTGGACCTGTCCTCGGGCCTGCGCAAAGGAGCTTTTAGGTGGAGTGCAGTGTGCGCAGTACTGGCATTGCAGGCAAAATCTTCGCTAGGATTCTCCTAAATAGAATAATACCTAGTGTCGCCGAGAATGTTCTCCCAGAATCACAGTGCGGCTTTCGCGCAAACAGAGGAACTACTGACATGGTCTTTGCCTTCAGACAGCTCCAAAAAAAGTGCAGAGAACAAAACAAGGGACTCTACATCACCTTTGTTGACCTCACCAAAGCCTTCGACACCGTGAGCAGGAAAGGGCTTTGGCAAATACTAGAGCGCCTTGGATGCACACCAAAGTTCCTCAACATGGTTATCCAACTGCACGAAAACCAACAAGATCGGGTCAGATACAGCAATGAGCACTCTGAACCCTTCTCCATTAACAATGGCGTGAAGCAAGGCTGCATTCTTGCACCAGCTCTCTTTTCAATCTTCTTCAGCATCATGCTGAAACAAGCCATGAAAGACCTCAAAAATGAAGACGCTGTTTACATCCGGTTCCGCACGGATGGCAGTCTCTTCAATCTGAGGCGCCTGCAAGCTCACACCAAGACACAAGAGCAACTTGTCCGTGAACTACTCTTTGCAGACGATGCCGCTTTAGTTGCCCATTCAGAGCCAGCTCTTCAGCGCTTGATGTACTGTTTTGCGGAAACTGCCAAAATGTTTGGCCTGGAAGTCAGCCTGAAGAAAACTGAGGTCCTCCATCAGCCAGCTCCACACCATGACTACCAGCCCCCCCACATCTCCATTGGGCACACCGAACTCAAAACGGTCAACCAGTTTTGCTATGCTGCACCATTTCATCGGATGCAAGGATCGACAACGAGATAGACAACAGACTTGCCAAAGGCAATTAGCGCCTTTTGAAGACTACACAAAAGAGTCTGGAAAAACAACCACCTGAAAAACCTCACAAAGATGAGCATATACAGAGCTGTTGTCATACCCACACTCCTGTTCGCCTCCGAATCATGGGTCCTCTACTGGCATCACCTACGGCTCCTAGAACGCTTCCACCAGCGTTGTCTCCACTCCATCCTCAACATTCATTGGAGTGACTTCATCCCTAACATCGAAGTACTCGAGATGGCAGAGGCCGACAGCATCGAATCCACACTGCTGAAGATCCAACTGCGCTGGGTAGGTCACGTCTCCAGAATGGAGGACCATCGCCTTCCCAAGATCTTGTTATATGGCGAGCTCTCCACTGGCCACCGTGACAGAGGTGCACCAAAGAAGAGGTACAAGGACTGCCTAAAGAAATCTCTTGGTGCCTGCCACATTGACCACCGCCAGTGGGCTGATATTGCCTCAAACCGTGCATCTTGGCACCTCACAGTTCAACGGGCAGCAACCTCCTTTGAAGAAGACCGCAGAGCCCACCTCACTGACAAAAGACAAAGGAGGAAAAACCCAACACCCAACCCCAACCAACCAATTTTCCCTTGCAACCGCTGCAACCGTGTCTGCCTGTCCCGCATCGGACTTGTCAGCCACAAACGAGCCACAAATGTGGACATTACCGCTCCATAAATCTTCGTCCGCGAAGCCAAGCCAAAGAAGGAAAGAAAAGGAAACATGGTCATTACGAGCACATGAATTAACCAAACTTTGAATCAATGTTTCTGTTTTGCAATGTTCACAAAAATAGAATTGTGGTCAAGCATACAATTACAAAGTGCCAAAATAATCCCATAAAATCCTCCAACTTTCTGTAATCAACTTGAACATGAATCAGTTTACATGAATCAGTTCTGTTGTCCTTTCTGTCAAAGTAGGCAATAGTTTGCCTCAAGTAAGGCTAGTTAAACAGGAAGATCTACACCTGCTGTGATTGCAGTGGTTAAATGTCTTGCCAGGTTATATGAGCTGTCCATTTTCTCGCTCACATAAACTCCCTCCAATCGCACTGCAACCTGCTAGCCCACTTGGCGAAGTTCAAGGCAAACTGCCGAATGAGGGAAATTGAGAATAAAAAGGGAGAGAGACTGCAAGAAACACTTTTCAGCTTCAGGCACATCTTTATGAAGAGAAACAAAGACAAGTTTAAGCTGTACATATTCAACCCAACAAAAGGGACTTTCTCCAGACCACAGTGCACACACATACACACACAGCCAATACCCTGCACATAATAATCACCTATATATTTAGTATAAATTTATATCTTTCTGTATATCTCAATATTTTGGGATGTTCTGCTTGGTTACAAGATACCGTACATCACTCTTACAGCCTGCAGGAAGAAGCTATTTCTCAGCCTGGCAGTCCTGATTTTGATACTCCTGTACCTCCTTCCTGCTACTAAGGGATTCTCGATGATTCTTTCACCTTTATTTAAGCAATGTTCCTGCTAAATGTAGTTCATAGACGAAAGAGAGTCCCCAATGATCCTCTTGGCTCGTTTTAATGATCCTCTGCATTGACTTTTGGTCCAATGCTTTGCAGCTCCCATATGACACAATGAAGCAGCCGGACAGGACTATCTCAATTGTGATCCCACAAAATGTTGTCAAGATGGGGACCGGTAGCCTTGCCCTCAATCTCCTTTGGTCCTATAGGTGCTGCTACACCTTCCTTACTAATGTTGTAGGTCCAGATTAATTTGCATTTTTCTACACACCAATGAAATTTGTGCTTTCCATTCTCTTCACGATGTGGAGAGTGGTCAACCTTCATCCTCCTGAGGTCCACAGTCTTTGTCTTTTCCATATTGAGACTCAGGTGGTTGTCTTCACACCATTTTATGATTCTTCCAACCTCTTCTCTGTAAGCTGACTCTTCATTGTCGGTGATGAGGCCAAATAGTGTGCCATCATCCGGAAACTCGATGATTCTGTTCGAATGGACCTGGCAGTGCAGTCTTGAGTCAACAGCAGGCAACAGAAACGGGGCTGAGCACACAGGCCTGAGGTGCGCCAGCGCTCAGCCTGATGGGACTTGAGGTTTGCTGCCAACCACGGTTGACTGTGGTCAAGGATTCTTGGTCAGAGCAGGGGAGGAGACAAAAGATGCAGGGAAAGTGGCAGGAGGAGATGATTCCAACAGGGTTAAACGGGGGAGACAATGGCGATCATGTTGTAAACAAAGTAATGACAAAAGATTGTGCAGATGCTGGAATCCAGAACAAAAGAAGACAGAATAATGGAAGGTCTCGGCACGTCAAACTGCATCTATGGAGGCACGGTGGGTTGAGACCTCATTGGTTACACCTCCTGCCTCCCTGGATGCTGCTCGAACATTGAGTTCTTCAACGTTCTGCTTCCTTATCTGGTTCATGAGTGAACGAGAACTGATGGAGAGTGAAGAAAGGAGGAGTTGCAAAATGCAGAGCGAGGAGACATGTCCGGCAGGTCAGGGTGGATGCGTCCTCCACTCTGAGACAGAATTAAAAGGAGTAAATAAACAAGCGGCCAGCATGGTTGGCATAGCGGTTAGTGCAACGCTCTTACAGCACCAGCAATCAAGACCGGGGTTCGAATCCCACACCGTCTGTACAGAGTTTGTATGTTCTCCCTGTGTCTGTGTGAGTTTACCTCGGGGGCTCCAGTTTCTTCCAACCCTTCAAATGTACCGGGGATGTAGGTTAATTGGATGTAAATTGGGCAGCACAGACTTGTGGGCCGAAATGGCCTGTTACTGTGCTGAATGTCTAAATGTAAAGTTTAAATATTTAAATTTAAGATGAGCCGATCTCACAGTGACCAAAAGATGTGAAAGCCAATGTGAAGTCCAGAAGGTAGCAATGGGCTCAGGCACGTGTTTTTTTGTCTCACTTTCTAACTGCTCCCGTTCATCGGCCAGATCATCTTGTATCCAGTTACCCCAATGATCACTCCAGTTTTACTCTGAGTAGAGGCTTTCCCAACCAACCCCTTCCCTACCCTCCCTGCAGGTTGACACATTTATTTTCTCACCTTCCCGCTGATGCAGTCTGTTCTGCCAAATATCTCCAGCCTGTTCTCTTTTTCTTTTACTCCCACAGTAAACGTTGTAGAATCAGCAGAGGTGGATTTAATGAGGAAAGTCTGCAAATGCTGGGGTCCAGTGCAACACACAAATGTCCTGGAGAAAGCCAGCAGATCACCCAGCATCCACAGGAAGTACTAAAGTTTCAGGCCTAAGTCCTTCATTAAGGTAGGAGGAATATAAACAATCAGGTGCCTGAATTAAAGGGGGTGGGTTCAGAGGGTTGGGTGGGGCGGGGGGGGGGAGAAGAGGGAGGTAGGGGCAGTGGGAGGAGCACAAGCCAATAGGCAGGAGGTCAGAGGTGGATGCATGTGGGAAGGTAGAAGAGAAGAAAGCTGAGGTGATGGTGGGAGGGGGTACGAGACAGCTGCCGTACCACACTGTGATGCCATAGGTAAGTCTGCTTTCAATGGAACATCAGTAAAAATCAATCGCTATTCTGGGACAGAGCTGAACTTTCTTCATGGTCCGCAGCAAATAAAGTCACTGTTGTGACTTTTTGATCAGGAGGGAGGAGCTCAGGGGCCAGGTGAGATCATCAGAATGTGGACAGCAAGGAACTTGAAGCTTGAATCATGTTCCACCACAACTCCGTTAATGTAAATAGGGGCATGAGTGTGGATTCCAGCACGCCTGGTCCACAATAATCTCCTGGGTCTTCTGGGTGTTAAGGGCCAAATTATTGTTGGTGCACCACATGGCCAGGTGCTGGATCTCATTCCTGTAGGCCATCTCATCATCCCCTCAGATCAGGCTGACCACCATGGTGTCATCTGCGAACTTGATTATGGAGTTAGAACCATGTACAGGAACGTAGTCAGAGGTGAAAAGGGAATACAGGAGAGGGCTCAGCACACAGCGCTGCGACACGCCGGAGCTCAAGGTGAGAATGGAAGAGAAGAGATTGTCTAACTTATCAGATCGGGGTCTGATAGACAGAAAGTCCAAGGCCCAATTGCAGAGGGATAAGCGGATACCAAGATGGCGAAGTTTGGCAATCAGTTTGAGGGAATCACAGTACTGAATGCTGAACTAAAGTCAATGAACAGCATTCTGACATCAGGGTTGGAGCTGTCCAAGTGGGTCAAGGCAGAGTGAAGTGTCATGGAGATGGCATCCTCAGTCGACCTGTTGGTATGACAGGCAAATTTATTAAGTCCTGGGTGATGGGCAAACAGGATTTAAAATGTGATAGAAACAGTCTTTCGAAGAACAACTGGAGGAAGTTGTTCAGACTCATGGTGGTGGGATGCTTCGGCACTGGGGACATCTGCCTGGGGCAGGGATGGATTAAAAGTGTCTGTGAAGACCCCAGCCAACCATTCTGCACAGACTCTAAGCACAAGGCCAGGTATACCATCCAGACCAGCTGCCTTCTGTACATTCAGCCTACTCAGGGTGGCCTAAACATCAGAGATGCAAAGTGAGAGAGGCAGTTCATCAGGTGGAAGATCCACTTTGAAGGTGACCTCCTTGTTCTCTCAATCAAAGCGAGCGTAGAAATAATTAATACCCTCAGCGAGGAAGCACAGCTGGAAGGGGGCACAGTACTAGGTAGTTTATAGTCTGTAATGATCTGTAAGCCATGCCACATTCACCGGGGGTCCGAGGTGTTGAAATGCTCTTCGATCTTTTGTTTGTATGTATGTTTAGCCTGAGAGATTCCCCTCCTTAGGTTGGCCCTGACTGAGCTGTAATTCTTCCAATCTCCAGATCTGAAGGCTAAATCTCTGTCTTTGAGCAGAAAGTGAACCAGCAGGAACTAGCAAGAATAAATTGGAAACAGATGTTTAAGGGTGTAGCACAGAAGTAATATGGAGGAAGTTTAGGGACCATTTATGCAGGGTTCAGGATAAGTTTGTCACTGGGATAAGGAAAAGATGGTAGGAAAAGGGAACAGTAGCTGAGGCAACAAGACAGGCAACTAGTCAAGAGGAAGAAGGAAACAGACATTAGATATAGGAAGCAGGAAACAGGAAGGGCTTATGGTAGCCAGGAAGGAGCTTAAGAAAGGACTTCGGAGAGCTTGAAGGGGGCATGAGAAGGCCTTGGCAAGTAGAATTAAGGAGAATCCCAAGGTGTTCTATGTGTATGTGGAGAACAGAAGGATGATGAGAATGAAGGTGGTGCCGCTAAAGGATAAAGGAGGCAACATGTTCCTGGAGGTGGAGGAGGTTGGGGAGGTCCTAAATGAACACTTTGTATCAGTATTCACAAGAGAAAAGGTCCTTGATCAGGGTGAGTTTGAAATTAAACAGGTCTGTGTGCTGGACAATGTGAAGATTAAGGGAGCAGAAGTGTTGGATCTTCTTAAAAACATCAAATCCCCGGGGCCAGACACGATGTACCCCAGACTGCTGTGGGAAGTGAGGGAAGAGATAGCTGGGGCAGTAGCAATGATCTTTGAGTCCTCTTTGGCCACAGGATTATACCAGAGGATTGGAGAATGGCAAATGTAGTCCCCTTGTTTAAAAAAGGTAGTAGGGAGGATCCTGGGGATTATAGACCGATGAGTCTCACATCAGTGGTGTGCAAACTAATGGAGAGGATTCTTAAGGATAGGATCTATGAGCATTTGGAGAAGTCCATTCTACTCAAGGATAGTCAGCATGGCTTTGTGAAGGAAAGGTCATGCCACACGAAACTAATTGAGTTTTTTGAGGATGTAACAAAAGAAATTGATGAGGGTAGAACTGTAGATGTGGTTTACATGGATTTTATCAAGGCATTTGACAAGGTCTCCCATGAGAGACTCAACCAGAAAGTCATGAGTCAGGAGATCAGTGGAACCTTGGCTGTGTGGATAAAAGAAGTGGCTTGCAGGATGAAAGCAGAGAGTAGTAGTGGAAGGAAAGTATTCTGCCCAGAGGTCAGTGACTAGTAGAGTTCCACAGGGATCTATTCTGGGACCCCTGCTCTTTGTGATGTTTATAAATGACTGAGATGAAGATGTAGATGGATGGGTCAATAACTTTGCAGATGATACAAAGGTTGGAAGAGTTGTGGATGGAGGTGAGGGTTGTTGAAGGTTACAAGACAGGATGCAGAGTTGGGCAGAAAAGTGGCAGATGGAGTTTAATCTGGATAAGTGTGAGGTGATGCATTTTGGAAGGACAAACCAGAGGGCTAAGTACATGATGATTAATGGTTGGTTACTTAAGAGTGTGGATGAACAAAGGGACCTTGGGGTGTAAATCCGTGCATCCCTCAAGGTCACCACACAGTTTGATCAGATAGTTAAGAAGGCCTATGGAATACTGACATTCATTAATAGGGGGATTGAGTTCAGGAGTAGCGAGATCATGTTGTGCAACTCTACAAATCTCTGGAAAGACCACCTTAGAGTATTGTGTTCAGTTCTGGTCACCACATTATTGGAAAGATGTGGAAGCTATGGAGAGGGTGCAGAGGAGATTTACCAAGATGTTACCTGGATTGGGAAACAAGTCTTATGAGGCAAAAAGCTGGGACATTTCTCTTTGGAGCGTATAAAGATGAGAGGAGATGATGGAGGTCTACAAAATTATGAGAGGCATAGGTAGGGTGGACAGCCAACACTTGTTTCCCAGGGTAGGATCACCAAACACCAGAGGACATGTGTACATAGTGAAGGGAGGAAAGTTTAGGTGAGATGTCAGGGATAGGTTTTTTACTCAGAGAGTTGTGGGTGGCTGGAATGCCTTGCCAGGGATGGTGGTGGAGGCTGAAACATTGGGGGAATTTAAGAGAATCTTAGACCAACACATGGTTGATAGGAAAATAGAGGTTTATGGGATAAGGAGGGTTTAGTACTTTTTTTTAGGAAGGAATATATGGGTTGGCACAACATCGATGGGTGAATGGCCTATATTGTTCTATGCTCTTAGCTTTTCTCTCTGCAGCTTTGTGCCTCATAAACGAGGGTTGTAGATTGGACACTAGTCACATCGTGTGACTGACACTCAGGAAAATATAACCTGCAATGTGCACCGTAATGCTCCAGTGATTTTATCCAGAAATAATTTCTGGTGCGATCTGTGCCATAGATAAACCCTTCCATTTTCACTTTGTACTTAACTATGAGTTAAAAAGGTACAACTTCTTGGCAAGTAATTCTGTTTTCTGTCTCTTAACCAATTCTTTACTCATGCTGATATGCCACCCCTGGCATTTAGGTTCTTATTTCATTATTTTGTGTGTTGCCTTACTAAATCCACTGGTTTATGCTTATCCAGTCTGCTAGTTACATGCTCTTCCATCACATGCTTGCTCTTTCATAAGCCATCCACAACAAAGTAGTCCACCAGACTGGCATCAGCCCGAACAGTCATCCACTCCCACATCAGAGCAAAGTGAGCAGTATGTCCCTTCTACAGAATACACACCACTTACCCACCCCTGTTAATGGAGGCACAGTTGGTGTAGGACAGTGTACAGGGTATAAGCCAGTTATGAGTCAAAGGGGTTTGGGGTGATAAGACCCCCACCCCCTCACCCTGTTCCAATCTCACTATTCATTTTATACCAAGTATTGATTAAATGTTTTTGCAAAGGGGTTTCTTTCTCACCAGTTATTAATTTCATATCCCATTTACATGTAAAATCTTCCACCATTTACTCTCTTATTTTATCCGATTCTATTTTCACCAATGCAGGTTTATCTTCTTCTTCAAAAAAGAAAGTAAGAAATTTCATCTGAGGCCGCTCGATAGTTATTTTTAAAACTAGGGAGTTGAAAATTTCCCAATTCATATTTCCATGTTAATTTTTCTATGGAGACCCTCGATGTCTTACCCTTCCAAAGAAATTTTCTGATATATTTATTCACCTCGTGAAGAACATCTGAGATAATGGTATGGGCAGTGTTTGGAAGAGATATTGTACTCTTGGAAATATATTCATTTTGATACAATTGACTCTTCCCACTTGTGTTATAGGTCAGGCTGACTATCTATTCAGATCTTCTTCAACCTTTTTAAAGTAAAGGTAAATAATCCAATTTATATAACATTTTTGTTATAATCCACACATTCCTAAGTATTTTATCCCATTTACTGGCCATTTAAATGGGGTATCTCTTTGACACTGAGTATAGTCTCCTCCAACAAGAGGCATAAATTCACTTTTATCTCAATTTATTTTATAACCTGAAACTTTCCCATAATCTTCCAATTCAGTACAGTTTCTGTAATGAAGCTGTTGGTTCTGTCAAATATATCAATACATCATCAGCAAATAAATTAATCTTGTATTCCTCCTTGTTGACCCTAAATCCCTTAATGTCTGGGTCTCGATTAATTTGTTCTGCAAGTGGGTCTATAATTAAAATGAATAGAGCTGGAGATAGTGGACATCCTTATCTACTAGATCTTGTCAACTAGAATGATGTAGAAATTTGTCCATTAGTCACCACTTTGACTTTAGACCCAATGTATAACGCTTTAATCCAATATGTAAAAAAAATTGAACTAGACCAAATGTTTCCTGCACTTTAAATAAAAAATCCCACTCCAGTCTTTCGAACACTTTTTCTGCATCAAATGTCATAGCAACATTCAGATCACCTCTCTTTTGTGCCAAATGAATTATACTAAGCAACCCGCTTACATTATCAGCAAATTGTCTATTTTTCATAAAGTCTGTTTGGTCTATGTTTATCAATTTTGGCAAAATTCTCGCCAGTCTATTTGCCAAAGCTTTAGCAATAATCTTATAATCTGAATTTAATAATGAAATAGGTCTATATGATGACAGTTTTAATGCATCTCTGCCTTTTTTTGGTATCACAGTATAATTGCCATTGAGAACAATTCCAGGAGAGTATGTGTTCCTGATGCCTGATCAACAAATCTTTCAATTATTTATATATTTCATGATGAAAACCATCCTCTCCTGGAGATTTATTACTTTGCAATAAATTCAATGCTTCCCTCACCTCCTCCTGAGTAAAGGGAGAATTCAATTCTACCTGCTATTCTGAATCTAACCTTGGAAGCCTTATTTGTGTTAACATCTTGAGATTCTGATTGATATAATTTTGAATAAAATTGTCTAAAAACCTCATTAATTTCTTGAGGTTTATAACTAGTCATATTCGTATCTGTTTTAATTACACTAATTGTTCTGCTTTTAACTGCCAGGAGCTTATGAGCTCTTTCACCCAACTCACAATACTTCTGTTTAGTTCTGGTTATCATTTTTTCTATTCATTACATTTGTAATGTATTATATTCAAGTTTTTTAATTAATAAATTGCCTACAGTGCCCCTTATTTGCAGGTCTCTTTTAAAGTTAATTATCTCTTTTCCAATTTTTCCACTTTTCTTCTATATTTCTTTTTAATCTTAGAAGTATAATTTATAATTTGTCATCTTAAATATGTTTCTAAGCATCCCATATAATAAATTTATTGATAGTTGAATTGCAGTTGGTCTCATAAAATTTATGAATTTGTTTTGTAATAAAATTATGGAAGTCTAATTTTCTCAACAAAACCTATAGACTGATTTTTCTTTAATTGGCACCAAGAATGACAATATCAAAGGTGAGTGATCTAATCAAATTCTCACTTTATATTCAGTGTCCATAATCCTCCCTTGTAATTGAGCTGATGCTAAAATTATATCTATCCGAGAATAGGAGTTGCATCTATTTGAATAAAAAGAATAATCTCTGAATTAATTGTTATTCAGGCATCCACTAAGTTCAGCTCTCTCATTAATACTGAATGGAATTTGCCACTTTTGTCCTTATTACTGGGTCCAAATAGTAATTAAAGTCCCCTCCTACTAAAATATTTTCATAAGCATCTGCTAAATTAAGAAATGTTTCTTGAATGAATTTCTTATCATCAACATTTGGCGCATCGTGATTCAAAAGATTCCAGGATTCTGTGTATATTTGACCACTCACACGGGGAGAGGATCGAACTCCAGCCTCAAGGTTCCACTATATAAAAGGCCTCTACTCCAAGTCATCTTTCCCACTTGCTGGACTCCAGAGGGTCCCACAACAGTTTTGTTTTTCTTTGGTGACATTCCTGGAGAGTTTAAATGCGGTTTTCCTTCACAATTGACTTTTAGAACTTTGCTTAAATAACTCTTTTTAATCAATTTCCTGGGAGGGTTGGGTTCCTACTTCCTGACTCTATGGCATCACATGACACCCCCCTCCCGCTCCACTGACAGCTTCTTTATTGCAACAGAGATGTGGATCTAGAGGTAATGGTTCAAACTGGAGTGTGTGGCTGTAGATGCTGTGGGAGGGCTGGAGACAAATCCATGGACACTCAGTGACTTTGAAAGGATGATCTTTTGCTTCACTTTCTCCTATTGATAGGGGTGCTGCACAAATATGGTGATACTTTGCCTTATGGCAGACAAAAGTTGAAGTATATTACATGTTCAATGTATTATTACAGGACAATAAAAGGAACCTTGAATCTTTGAGATATATCATTGGTCCTTCTTCAGTTCTGGATCCAGATCCTGAATCTTCCTCCCTCGTGGTCGTTGTGGAAGTACCTTCACCAGTGGTGAAGCCAATTACAGATGATCAATAAATGCCACCCTAGTGACAACCAGATCCCCAAAAAATGAATATCAAAACTGAGCTTAAAGATTCTATAGATCCAGATCACAATTGTTTGAGAATTTTTAGACCTGCTCCTTTCTGATTAGTAAACCCACAACTAAATCACCTTTAAATTGGCCAGAACTTCAGATAAATAATGGAATATGGAACAGGAGTAGGTCACAGCTTTTAACCCTTCATTTAATAGGTTCACGGCTGATTTGATTGTAACCTCACCTCTGCCGTCCAAACAAACATTTATTACTGTTCAAAGTGAGTGACAGAATTTTAAAGGATAATTTTTTAGAAAAGAGTTACTTGGAAGATTAAATATTAGTAATCATTTTTAAATTTACAGTTAATTAAAATAAACAAAAATCTTCTGACAGAAGCAATTGCTTGGCGGATGCCAGACAAAGGGGGAAGGGGAAGGGAAAGAGAGAGAGAGAGAGAGAGAGAGAGAGAGAGAGAGAGAGAGAACAAAGGGGTCAAGTGGAAGGTGAGTCATACAGGATGGAGCAGAGTGGTAGGTAGAGATAAAGGCCTCCCACAATGCAATCTCATAGGAAGAGAAAGTGATACTAGTGGTGCAATGAAAGATGTTGGGGACCAGATGGAGCTAAACTCATGACATATCCAATCTTGCAGAGAAGCATATGTGAAAGTGCCAAGGCACTGCGGAGCATGTGAATCAGAATTTATTGTCAGGAACTCAAGAACTTGCAGCATCTCAGTGCAAACATTCATATAAACACCTGACATCAATAAATAAAAATAATACACGGAAAGTCAAAGTCAGGCATTGTCTTTGGTTCATTGATCATTCAGGAATCTGATAGCAGCTGGGAAGAAGCTGTCCTTGTGCCACTGAGTGCTCGCCTTCAGGGTTCTGTACCTTTTCCCCAATGGTATCAGAGTGAAGAGGGCATGGCCTGGGTGGTGGGGGTCTTTGAGAATAGAGGCTGCTTTTTTAAGGCACCGCCTCATGTAGATGTCCTCGATGGAGTGAAGTTTGGTGCCCATGATTTTACAGGCCTCACGGAGTTTATTCTTGTCCTGAGAGTTGGTGCCTCTATACCAGACAGTAATGAAAGCAGCTAGAATGCTCTCCACGGTACACCTGTAGACGTTTTGGAGAGAAGAAGAGGGTGCAGTAACCTACCTACATGGTTAAGCACCTACATGGTTGCAGCATTGGCCTCACCTGCCACCTCAGAGCCCACAGAAATAGACTGCAAACAATTTAATGACCATGAAGAAATGACCAGGTAGAGGGAAGAAGACACACCCCAGACAGATCTGCCACAACGTTTGGCTTGTACTACTGGTAATCAGAACATTTGTTTTGTCTGTAAAAAGTTAGCCAGAATAATTTTTCAAAAATGATATGACTCTACTCCCAAGGTAACTTTGCCTCAGGTAATGGTGTCTCACAACACCAAAGATCAATTCAATCCACACCTTGGATGGTGTGTGTGTGCGTGCGTGCGTGCGTGCGTGCGTGCGTGCGTGCGTGCGTGCGTGCGTGCGTGCGTGCGTGCGTGCGTGCGTGCGTGCGTGCGTGCGTGCGGAGTTAGCCTGCTCTTCCTGTGGGTTCCTCCAGGTACTCTGGTTTCATGCACATCCATAAGATGTGTAAACTCATGTGGTTAATTAGCCTTTGTAAGTTGCCCCTAGTCTGGGTGAGTGTTAGAATCTGGGGTGGGGTTATATGTATGTGGGAAGTATAAAAGAATGGAATTATTGTAAGAGTGGTGATGGTCGTGGACTCTATGGTCCTGCTTCTGTATCCCTCTCTGCTCGATGAATTTAAAGTGTATAGATATATTATTCTGTAAACGCACTGTAAATGTGTTGCTGAATTTAAATCAGCCACTAAAGTACACAGCTTGACGAATAAGTCTTATCCTTCGATCACCTTTCCTGCCTTGGCTACTCCACTACAACACATGGGATGTTGGCCCAATGTTCTTCTGTCATAGCAAGACGTCAGTTTATGCCAGCTCTACGAGAGATGTGAATATGACTGATGACACCTCATATCCTGGGCATGAACCCTTCAAAGCTTTCTTTCATGAGGCATCTCTGAATGCTCGGCAGATCCCCTTGATTGGCTGCCATGGGCTTTGCTTTCAAAACTGGAGTCTTGACAAGGACACGGATCTCATCATAGACTAAAGCAATGCTTGTTCATCGCTGTCAGCCAATGAGGATGTGCAGGAGAATCAGTAATCCTCATTATCCATGCATTTTCCACCTGGAATCCCATTTGTAATATTTAGGACAGAAGTTAGAAGGAGTTAAAATCTTACTTGGGTTTACATAGAGAAAATGTTAAAGCATGTCTTCAAAAGTGTTTGAAGGGGAACCTGCTTCGTTCCCTTTTAAAAGAGAGTTCCAGAATATCCTGCAACACCCAGGTGGTCCTTTGTAGGCAGGTAAAGACTGTTAACTTTGTATTTAAGAACATGAAAACATAACCAATAGGAGTGGGAGAAGGCTGTTCGGCCTGTCAAGCCTGCTCCATTATTCAGTAAGATCAGAATCAGGATTTATTGTCATGAACGAGTCATGTAATTCATTGTTTTGCGAAAGCATCACAGAGCAAACATTCATATAAACACCTTACAACAATAAATAAAAATAGTGCATGAAAAGTCAAAGTGAGGCCGTGTCTTTGGTTCATTGATCATTCAGGAATCTGATGGCATTGGGGAAGAAGCTGTCCTTGTGCCGCTGAGTGCTCATCTTTAGGCTCCTGTACCTTTTCCCCGATGGTATCAGAGTGAAAAGGGCACGGCCTGGGTGCCTTTGAGGATTGAAGCAGCTTTTTTAAGACACCACCTCATGGAGAGGTGCCTGTGATGTTGCAGGCCAAGTTAACAACCCTCTGGAGTTTATTCTTGTCCTGAGAGTTGGGACCTCCATACCAGGCAGTGATGCAACCAGCCAGAATGCTCTCCATGGTACACCTGTAGAAGTTTACGAGAGTCTTTGGTGAATCTCCTCACAAAGTATAGCCGCTGGTGAGTTTCAGTAAGATCATGGATGATCTGGTAATCAATTCCACTCCATCAACCTGACATTTCCCCATCTTCCTTAATTCCCCTTCTTTGCAAAAATCAACCCCTCTGTGGTTTAAATATTTGTGATGAGATCACTTCCTCTGCTTCAGAGTCCAAGAGACACATCACTCTCCAGGAAAAACAATTCCTTCTAATTTCCATCCCAAATCTTCTCCCTCTAATCTATGTGTGATGTCCCCTTGTTTAATAATGAAGCTTTTTTAAATGGGAATTTATTCCAATTGGCCTCTTTTCTCTACCCCAGCCTGCCCACCATCCATTTCACATAACAAAGGTAAGGAGGTCTGACGTGACCTGCCTCTGCTCTACTTGGTTTCCAATTCCACACATGTTAAGGAAGAAAGATAATTGTAGATGGGAAAAGGAACCTGCATACATGACAGGGGTGGCTTGGTTGGTGTGGCGGTTAGCGCAACGCTGTTACAGCGCTAGCAATTGGGACTGGAGTTTGAATCCCACACTGTCTGTAAGAAGTTTGTTCCTTCTCCCCATGTCAGTGTGGATTTTCCCTGGGGTCCCTGGTTTCCTCCCACCCTTAAAAACGTACCAGGGGTTGCACATAGGAACATAGAAAGTAGGAACAGGAGTAGGCCAAAAATGGCCCATTGAGCCTCCTCCACCATTCAATACGATCATGGCTGATCTAATTTATGACCTAACTCCACCTACCTGCCTTCTCCCCATATCCCCTAATTCCTCTATCATGTAAAAATTTATCTAACTGAATTTTAAATATGTTTAATGAGGCAGCCTCGACCACTTCCCTGGTTAGAGAATTCCAAACATTCACTACTCTCTGGGAAAAAATATTTTTCCTCATCTCTGTCCTAAATCTACTCCCCCGAATCTTGAGACTGTGTCCTCTCATTTTAGTTTCCCCGGCCAGCTCAAAAACCTTCCTACATCTATCCTATCCATACCCTTCATAATCCTATATGTTTCTATAAGATCTCCTCTCATTCTTCTGAACTCGAGCGAATACAATCCTAGACAATTTAATCTTTCATCATAAGTCAACCCCTTCATCCCAGGGATCAATCTAGTAAACCTCCTCTGGACCGTCTCCAAAGCCAGTATATCCTTCCTCAAATATGGAGACCAGAACTGGGCACAGTACTCCAGCTGTGGTCTCACCAGCACCTTATACAGTTGCAACATTACCTCCCTACTCCTGAATTCAATTCCTCTAGCGATGAAGGCCAACATTCCATTTGCCTTCTTAATAACCTGCTGCACCTTCAACCTAACTTTTTGCGATTCATGCACAAGCACTCCCAAGTCCCTCTGCACAACAGCATGCTGTAGTTTTTCACCCTTTAAATAATATTCATCTCTTTTATTTTTCTTGCCAAAGTGGATAACCTCACACTTACTAACATTGTACTCCATCTGCCAGACCTTTGCCCACTCATCCAGCATAACTATATCCCTCTGCAGACTCTCCACATCCTCATTACAATTTGCTCTTCCACTCAATTTGGTGTCATCCGCAAACTTGGCTACACCACATTTTGTCCCCTCCTCCAAGTCATCAATATAAATGATGAACAGTTGTGGGCCTAACACTGACCCCTGTGGCACCCCACTTACCACTCTCTGCCAACCTAAAAAACTCCCATTTATCCCAACTCTGCCTCCTGTCAGACAACTAATTTTCAATCTAGGCCAATATTTTTCCCCAGACTCCACTTTCCTGTAACTTACTGATAAGACTCTTGTGCGGCACCTTATCAAACGCTTTCTGGAAATCCAAATATACAACATCAACCTGTTCCCCTCTATCCGCCACACCCATTATATCCTCAAAGAATCCTAACAAGTTTCTCAAACAAGATCTTCCCTTTCTAAAACCATGCTGCGTCTGCCTGATTGAACCCTTTCATTCCAAAAGTTTCACTATTTCATCTTTAATGATGGCTTCAAGCATTTTTCAAACTACAGACGTCAAGCTAATTGGCCGATAATTTCCAATCTTCTGCCTACATCCCTTCTTAAAAAATAGCATGACATTTGCTGTCTTCCAGTCTGCCGGGACCTGCCCAGAATCCAAGGAATTTTGGTATATGACCACTAATGCATCAACTATAACTTCTGCCATTTCCTTCAGAACCCTTGGATGCATATCATCAGGACCAGGTGATTTGTCTGGCTTTAGTCCCATTAGTTTCTTCCTCACTACTTCCTTTGTAACAACTATTTTATCAAGGCCCTCCCCAACATTCGCATCCTTAACTCCGCACTTGGGCATGCTGGACGTGTCTTCCACCGTGAAGACTGACACAAAATATTTGTTTAATGCCTCAGCCATTTCCACATTTTTTGCTACCAGTTTTCCTTTCTCATCCTCCAAGGGTCCTATGTTAACTCTGGCCACCCTCTTCTGTTTTATATATTTATAAAATTTTTTGCTTTCTGTTTTTATATTTTGTGCCAATTTACTTTCATAATCCTTTTTCCCATTTCTTATTAACCGCTTTGTAACCCCTTGATGTCTCTTAAAGTTTTCCCAATCTTCCAGTTTCCCACTGCTCTTTGCAGCTTTGTACACCTGTGCCTTTAATTTTATACTCTCCTTTATTTCCTTTGTTAACCACGGTTGATTTTTCCCTCCCTTGCTGCCCTTATTTCTGACCGGAATATATTTTTGTTGAGCATTACAAAATATTTATTTGAAAATCTTCCACTGTTCCTCAGCTGTTTCATCAATTAGCCTGTGCTCCCAGTCCACTTTGCCCAATTCCTCCCTCATCCTATGGTAGTCACCCCTGTTTAAGCATAATATATTAGTTTTAAATCTAACTTCCATCTGAATGAGAAATTCAATTATACTATGATCGCTATTTCCCAGATGGTCTCTGACTATTACATCATTTACTCTACCTATCTCATTGCACAACACTAGATCCAGGAGAGCATTTTCTTTTGTGGGTTCCTTAACATGCTGCTCAAGAAAGTTATTCCAGACTCCCACGACCAACTTGATTTTCCCAATCTATGTGGAAGTTAAAGTTCCCCATGACTACTGCCGTATCATTATTACATGCCTCACTTATCTCTATTTATTTCCTGTGCCACTAAACTATTGTTATTTGGTGGGCGATAGATAACACCCACCAATAATTTTTTCCCTTTGTTATTCTTTATCTCTACCCAAATGGACTCAACATTATGCTCTTTAGATCTTATATCATCCCTCACTACTGCCTGGAGCTCATCTTTGATTAAGAGTGCAACTCCACCTCCCTTATCATCCTGTCTATCTCTTTGTATCACCTGATACCCTTGAAAGTTTAATTCCCATTTAGGGTCACCTTGTAGCCATGTTTCTGTGATGGCTACCAAATCATAGGCATGGGTACTGATTTGCACCTCAAGTTCACTAACCTCATTTCTAATACTGCGGGCATTCAAATAAAGTGCCTTTATGCTCTTTGTCCTTTTAATATCTAGTGACTTCTGTAACCTTTTCTTTTGATTTTTCTGCCCACTATTTTTCTTTGTAATTTTCTTAACAATATTATTGACCCGAAAACTCACTGCACCATCTGATTTTTTACTTTCTCCTCCCAACATTACTTTTCCTATTTCACTTTCCTGGCCATTACTTTATCTTTCCTACCCTTTTCCTATCACTCTGGTTCCCATACCCCTGCCAAATTAGTTTAAACTTTGGCCCACTGCTGTACCAAACATACTTGCCAAAATGTTGACACCTTTTGGATTTAGGTGCAACACATCCCTCTTGGAAAGATCATGCCTTCCCCAAAAGAGATCCCAATGATCCAAGAAGCCAAATCCTTGCCTTGTACACCAGCACCTCAGCCACACGTTCATTTTCCTTATCCTTACATTCTTTTCATCACTTGCATTTGGAACAGGTAGTAATCCCGAGATCACCACCATAGCGTTCCTGTCTTTCAGCTTTCGTCCCAGCTCACTGTAATCCCTTTTCATTACCTCCTCCCTTTTCTTGTCATTGTCGTTTGTACCCACATGTACCAAGACATCAGGCTGCTCTCCTTCTCCTCTCAGAATATTTTGGACCCGATTTGTGATATCTCGTACCCTTGCACCAGGGAGGCAGCACACCATGAGGGTATACTTATCTGGCTCACAGAACCTCCTGTCTGTACCCCTGATAATGGAGTCCCCAATAACTACTGCATTTCTCCTTTTCCTTTTCTTTTGCACCACTCTGCCAGGCTCATTGCCATTGACCTGGTGCCCGTGGCCATCTTCTGTCCGGTCATCTCCCTCAACAGAATGTAGGTCAATTGGGTGTAATTGGGCACCATGGGCCATGTCTATATTTAAAAAAATTAAATTCCTAACCAACAAATTAGATGAGAATCTGAAAACTGAAAGAATCAATCTTTTTAAAGCCTATAATTACAATACATAATTACACCATCTCCTATCAATGCATCTAAATCCACTCAGCACATCTGCAATCATAACTGCATGTATTGTTTTGTTTCTGGGAGTTCAAAGATATTCTTAGCAGGAATCGTGTTACCAAAAAGGATTTGTGATAGTGGGTTGTTGCAGAGATTTTGACATTTACACCTATATCACTGCAACTGTGATCCTGTGATATAGTGGACATATCCTTACTTTTCATGCACTGTTATTTATTATAGTAATGTTGTAAGATGGTTATAATATGAATGATTGCACTGTGATGTACTGAATTTCATGGCTTACTCATGACAATAAATTTTGATTCTGTTTCTGATTCTGATTCTGATTTCAGGAAACTTTGCAACCCAGCGATTCCCAGAGATCACAAAATGCATTTGGCTGATCAAATATGTTGTTCGTCATCGACCAGCTCAGTGTATGATACAGGAATTTGACTACTTTGGTTTATAGCGGTTCTGAAAAGTACCATAAATCTTCAGGTGATAGCTAATTGTGGGCTAGACTGATGGCAAGAGGAGAATTATATTCGGCTGGGTTATAGAATCTGAATTTTTAAAAAGTATTTTATTTACAAATTTTAAGTTCAGGCAGCATCCACAGGAAATAAAAGGCAGTCAATGTTCTGGGCCTGAACCCTTCGTTGGAAGCATTGAAAATCGAGGGGGCATGCTAGATAAGACTGACAGCCATCGACCTGAACGTCGGTCTGCCCTCATTGCACATGAACTCCTCAGACTTGACATCGACATAGCCGCTCTCAGTGAAGTCCGCCTGGCAGATGTAGGCAGCTTCCAAGAACGCGGCGCGGGCTACACACTCTACTGGTCTGGCAAGCCTTCGGATGAACGACGCCTATCTGGTGTAGGCTTCATGGTCAAGAGCTTCATTGCCTCCAAACTCGAAAACCTTCCGACAGGCCTCTCGGACCGAATCATGTCCATGCGACTCCAACTTCAAAACAAGCGTCACATCACCCTCATCAGTGTCTATGCTCCAACCCTCCAGGCGGAACCAGCAGAAAAGAACAAGTTCTACACCGACCTGCGCAACCTCATCCAACGTACCCCTACAGCCGACAAGGTTGTCATCCTGGGCGACTTCAACGCTCGTGTCGGCAAAGACTCAGAAACCTGGCCAGGAATCCTGGGCAAGCATGGCGTCGGCAAGTGCAACGACAATGGGCGCCTCCTGTTGGAGCTCTGCGCAGAACAGCGGCTTGTCATTACAAACACCCTTTTTCAGCAGAGGGACAGCCTTAAGACCACCTGGATGCATCCCCGATCCAAACACTGGCACCTCCTGGACTACATCCTGGTGCGAGAAAGTGACAAACAAGATGTGCTCCACACCAGGGTCATGCCTAGCGCGGAATGCCACACTGACCACCGGCTGGTTCGCTGCAAGCTCAACCTTCACTTCAAGCCAAAGCCCAGGAACAATAAAGCCCCCAGAAAGAGGTTCAATGTTGGAAAACTGCAGTCAGACGAAGCGAGAGGAAACTTCCAGGCAAACCTCAAAGCAAAGCTCGACGTTGCAACCCGCCTCACGGACCCGTCCCCTGAAACCCTCTGGGATCAGTTGAAGACTACCATACTGCAATCCACTGAAGAGGTACTGGGCTTCTCCTCCAGGAAAAACAAGGACTGGTTTGACGAAAACAGCCAGGAAATCCAGGAGCTGCTGGCAAAGAAGCGAGCTGCCCACCAGGCTCACCTTACAAAGCCGTCCTGTCCAGAGAAGAAACAAGCCTTCCGTCGCGCATGCAGCCATCTTCAGCGCAAACTCCGGGAGATCCAAAATGAGTGGTGGACTAGCCTCGCCAAACGAACACAGCTCAGTGCGGACATTGGCGACTTCAGGGGTTTCTACGAGGCTCTAAAGGCTGTGTACGGCCCCTCACCCCAAGTCCAAAGCCCGCTGCGCAGCTCAGACGGCAAAGTCCTCCTCAGCGACAAGATCTCCATCCTCAACCGATGGTCAGAACACTTCCAATCTCTTTTCAGTACCAACCGCTCAGTCCAAGATTCCGCCCTGCTCCAGCTCCCTCAACAGCCCCTAAGGCTAGAGCTGGATGAGGTTCCCACACTGGATGAGACATATAAGGCAATCGAACAACTGAAAAGTGGCAAAGCAGCAGGTATGGATGGAATCCCCCCAGAAGTCTGGAAGGCTGGCGGCAAAACTCTGCATGCCAAACTGCATGAGTTTTTCAAGCTTTGTTGGGACCAAGGTAAACTGCCTCAGGATCTTCGTGATGCCACCATCATCACCCTGTACAAAAACAAAGGCGAGAAATCAGATTGCTCAAACTACATGGGAATCACGTTGCTCTCCATTGCAGGCAAAATCTTCGCTAGGATTCTACTAAATAGAATAATACCTAGTGTCGCTGAGAATATTCTCCCAGAATCACAGTGCGGCTTTCGCGCTAACAGAGGAACCACTGACATGGTCTTTGCCCTCAGACAGCTCCAAGAAAAGTGTAGAGAACAAAACAAAGGACTCTACATCACCTTTGTTGACCTCACCAAAGCCTTCGACACCGTGAGCAGGAAAGGGCTTTGGCAAATACTAGAGCGCATCGGATGTCCCCCAAAGTTCCTCAACATGATTATCCAACTGCACGAAAACCAACAAGGTCGGGTCAGATACAGCAATGAGCTCTCTGAACCCTTCTCCATTAACAATGGCGTGAAGCAAGGCTGTGTTCTCGCACCAACCCTCTTTTCAATCTTCTTCAGCATGATGCTGAACCAAGCCATGAAAGACCCCAACAATGAAGACGCTGTTTACATCCGGTACCGCACGGATGGCAGTCTCTTCAATCTGAGGCGCCTGCAAGCTCACACCAAGACACAAGAGAAACTTGTCCGTGAACTACTCTTTGCAGATGATGCCGCTTTAGTTGCCCATTCAGAGCCAGCTCTTCAGCGCTTGACGTCCTGCTTTGCGGAAACTGCCAAAATGTTTGGCCTGGAAGTCAGCCTGAAGAAAACTGAGGTCCTCCATCAGCCAGCTCCCCACCATGACTACCAGCCCCCCCACATCTCCATCGGGCACACAAAACTCAAAACGGTCAACCAGTTTACCTATCTCGGCTGCACCATTTCATCAGATGCAAGGATCGACAATGAGATAGACAACAGACTCGCCAAGGCAAATAGCGCCTTTGGAAGACTACACAAAAGAGTCTGGAAAAACAACCAACTGAAAAACCTCACAAAGATAAGCGTATACAGAGCCGTTGTCATACCCACACTCCTGTTCGGCTCCGAATCATGGGTCCTCTACCGGCACCACCTACGGCTCCTAGAACGCTTCCACCAGCGTTGTCTCCGCTCCATCCTCAACATCCATTGGAGCGCTCACACCCCTAACGTCGAGGTACTCGAGATGGCAGAGGTCGACAGCATCGAGTCCACGCTGCTGAAGATCCAGCTGCGCTGGATGGGTCACGTCTCCAGAATGGAGGACCATCGCCTTCCCAAGATCGTATTATATGGCGAGCTCTCCACTGGCCACCGTGACAGAGGTGCACCAAAGAAAAGGTACAAGGACTGCCTAAAGAAATCTCTTGGTGCCTGCCCCATTGACCACCGCCAGTGGGCTGATAACGCCTCAAACCGTGCATCTTGGCGCCTCACAGTTTGGCGGGCAGCAGCCTCCTTTGAAGAAGACCGCAGAGCCCACCTCACTGACAAAAGGCAAAGGAGGAAAAACCCAACACCCAACCCCAACCAACCAATTTTCCCTTGCAACCGCTGCAATCGTGTCTGCCTGTCCCGCATCGGACTGGTCAGCCACAAACGAGCCTGCAGCTGACGTGGACTTTTTACCCCCTCCATAAATCTTCGTCCGCGAAGCCAAGCCAAAGAGGAAGAAGACATGGAAAAACACCTCCTCCTGGCAGAACTACTAAAAACCTGATTTTAAAGTTTTAATTTTTTTCAGAAAATCTTGAAGATATTGCTGATATATTCTGGAAGCAATTATGAGGAAAACAAAACCACAAGGAGTTAAAAAAGAAAAGACTTCCAAACAGCTATTAAGTACAGAAGAACTTGGGCCTACCTTCGAAGTGGAGCCTGCATATTCGATTCCTCATCATCCTCAACGGCAGTCCCTCGGTAAGATTCACTTGACTCTGGCGCTGACTTCATGCAGCGTTGCAGAAGATGTCGCTGACACACGACGTTGTCCTCCTCTGGATTAGGAGGAGCAACCGCGCATGCGCAAAACTTTGCACATCCATGTTATATTGAGTGTGGCTCGGGTTGCGGGGGACCCGACTTCTCTCGGCCCATAGTTAAACAGGTTTCAACAAAGTTTAAATCTGATCCTCATTATTCAGATCCACCATCACAAGATGATTTATCTAAACAGATAGAAAATTTGGCAACTCGGATGGGTGAAGGTTTTTCATCTATGAAGGAACAACTTGCTGACATGAAGGGGGAAATATCTTCTATTAATTTGGATGTGGCAAAATGTTGGAAAGTGGTGGTCAAAGTGCAAGATTAAGATGATTGAAGAGGATTTTCATGGGTAAGGATGATGTGGAACAATGTAAAGAAAAGATGGGTCAGATGGAGGATTCATTTACTAATTGGGAAATTAAGAGAAATGATTTATTGAAGAAAATTGATGAGCTGGAGAATCAAAGTCGCAGGAATAATGTTAAAATTGTTGGTCTCCCGGAAGATTTTGAAGGTCCAGAACCGGTTAAATTTTTTCAGAAGTGGATTCCTGAAGTTTTGGGGAAAGTATATTTTCCAAATGGTTTGGAATTGGACAGAGATTGCAGAGTGATAAGAAGGAAGCCTCATCCTGGTCAAGTTCATTGTTCTATCCTGCTTAGATGTTTATGCTATCAAGATGGAAAATTGATCTTAAGAGTTGCTGTTCAAAATGCGAGTAGCAATCAAGCCACCTTGATAGTTAAGAATAATAGTATTTTTCTATGCTGATTTGAGTCAAGCTGTTATTAAAAGTCGTAAATAATTTAATTCAGCTAAAGCTGTTTTGTGGAAGAAAGGATACAAATTTGCTTTCTGATACCCTGCTGTACTTAAAGTTTTTTTATGGAGACTTTCAATCTCAGTTCTTTAGTGACGATGCTAAACCTCTTACATTTGCTAATTCTCTACTGGATAATAAACAGGTGCAAAGTCAAGAAAGCTTTTTCCAACAGCCTGTTCTAGTTCAGAAGAGGAAGAATGGAAGGAGAGAGAAGGAATCTCAGCAGTTGAATGACATTGACGATGATCAAGTTAATAGTGATCTGGAAAAGCATATCATACTTGAAATGATTTGTTCATTATTTTTTTTGTTCTGTTTGGGGAGGTGGTTTGGCTACCAATTCTTCTGAAGTCATTGGCCACCTTATGGCATTGGTCACTCCTGTATAATTGAGGGGGAGTGGGTAACACTGTAGTACAGAATTTTTGTTTACAAAAAATATATAGATGTGGGATTTCTTTCTTTTCTTTTTCTTTTGGGGAGATCATTTGGTCCTTTTTGTGTGATTGCCATGAGGAGGTGCTTCATCATGTATGGTGAGATTTTTTTTTAAATGATTTGTAATGATAGCTAATTTAAATTTTGCTTCTTTTAATGTTAATAGGATTAATAATCCAATTAAAAGGAAAAGAATGTTGGTGTATATTAAAAATTTGAAGGTTGATGTTGCTTTTTTGAAAGAGACACATTTGACTGAGAGGGAACATCAGAAATTGAAAAGGGATTGGATTGAACAAGTTATGGCATCTTCGTTTAATTAGAAAGCAAAAGGAGTAGCTAGTTATATTTTAAATTGGAATCAGTTATTGAGTCAGCTGGTAGGCTTTTGATTGTTAGTTGTAAAAACTTTTCTGAGTGTTGGACTTTAATGAATATTTATGCTCCTAATATAGATGATGAGAAATTTATGTTGGATTATTTTCTTAATTAATCAAGCATATGAAAAAAATTATGGTAGGAGGCGATTTTCATTGTTGTTTGGATCCAATATGAGATAAATCTCCAAAATCAGTAATTAGGACTAAAATGACTAAACAACTGATGGCATTAATGAAAGATATGAATTTAGTAGATACATGGAGACAGCATCAGAGAGGTGAGTAGCATAAATAGCTGGACTTACCAGGGCTCGGTCTTATAAAGGTCGGATTCGGGGTCGGAGGAGGCAGTGAGTCAGCGTCTGGTGTCGTGTGAGAGGAGGAGGAGCCAGGAGACAGCATCAGAGAGGTGAGTAGCATAAATAGCTGGACTTACTGGGGCTCGGTCTTAGAAAGGTCGGACTTGGGGTTGGAGGAGGCAGTGAGTCAGCATCTGGTGTCGTGTGAGAGGAGGAGGAGCCAGGAGATAGCATCAGAGAGGTGAGTAGCATAAATAGCTGGACTTATCGGGGCTCGGTCTTAGAAAGGTCGGACTCGGAAGGAGTAGGGACTTGGGACTTTGGCTTGAGGGACTTCAGTGAGCAGGGGCTAAGAAGGAACTCCTTGTGTGGAAAGGTATCTTTGAAATAACATATTTATAGTAAGAAAGGAGGAAATGGAGTCAGTTGGGATAGTTAAGTGCTCCAGTTGTGGGATGTGGGAAATCAGAGACACCACAGCTGTTTCTGATGACTACACCTGCAAAAGGTGCATCCAATTGCATATAATGAATGACCATGTTAGGGAGCTTGAGCTGCAATTGGATGAACTGAGGATCATAAGGGAAGCAAAGGGAGTGATAGAGAAGAGTTACAGGGAGACAGTCATCCCTAGAAGGCAGGAGTCAGGGAATTGGGTGACTGTAAGTAAAGGAGGGAGAGTGCCTGTGCAGAGTACCCCTGTGGAAATGCCACTCAGCAACATGTATTCAGCATTGGATACTGCTGGGGGGAACAGCCTACCAGGGACAAGTCGTGGGGGTCAGGTCTCTGGCACAGGGGCTGCCCCTGAGGTTCAGAAGGGAAGGAGAGATAAGAACAGGATACTTGTAGTTGGGGACTCATTAGTCAGAGGGACAGATAGAAGGTTTGTGGGACAAGATCGGGGATCCAGGTTGGTCTGTTGCCTCCCTGGTGCCAGGGTCAGGGATATCTCTGATCGAGTTAATAGCATTCTGCAAGGGAAGGAGAACAGCCAGAAGTTGTGGTCCATGTGGGGACCAATGACTTAGTTAGAAGTAGGGATGAAACAGGATTATGTGGAATTAGGTAGGAAGTTAAAAAACAGGACCTCCAAGGTAGTAATCTCTGGATTGCTGCCGGTGCCACGCGCTAGTGAGGGTAGAAATAGGAGGATGAGGAGGATGAATGTGTGGCTAAAGAGATGGTGCAGGGGGCAAGGGATAAGATTTCTGGATCATTGGGACCTCTTCTGGGGATGGTCGGACCTGTACAAAAGGGACGGACTCCACTTGAACTGGAGGGGGACCAATGTGCTGGCAAGCAGATTTGCTAGAGCTGTGGGGGAAGGTTTAAACTAGTTTGGCAGGGGGGTGGGGAACAGAGTTTGAGTGCAGTGTCAAGGGAGCATGGCCACCTAGATAGGAATAATAACGATAACAAAGGTAGGATGAAGATTAAGGTAAAAGGTAGAAAAGAGAATATAGGTGAGGGTCATTCTCTGAAGTGCATATATTTTAATGCAAGAAGCATAGTGAACAAGGTAGATGAGCTTAGAGCATGGACAGATACTTGGGGTCATGATATTGTGGCAATTAGTGAGTCCTGGCTACAGGAGCGTCAGGACTGGCAACTTAATATTCCAGGATACATTTGTTTTAGATGTGATAGAGCAGGGGGTAAGAAAGGGGGAAGAGTTGCTCTGCTTGTTAAGGAGGGCATTACTGCCGTGAGGTGGCAGGATGGTCTGGAGGGATCGTCCAGTGAGGCTGTTTGGGTGGAATTGAGGGGTGAAGGAGGCATGAGGGTGCTAATAGGGGTGTATTACAGACCACCAAATGGGCCAAGAAAATTAGAGGAACAAATTTGTAGGGAGATAACGTATATGTGTGAGAATCATAAGGTAGTGATCATGGGAGATTTTAACTTCCCTCACATTGATTGGGATACCCATACAGTTAGAGGGCTGGAGGGCTAGAGTTCATTAAATGTGTTCAAGATTGTTTTCTAAATCAATTAGTAGAAGAACTGACTCGGGACAGTGCAATACTGGATCTCCTGTTTGGGAATGAGCTAGGTCAGGTATCGGAGATTAATGCTGGAGAACAAATTGGGTCTAGTGATCATAATTCTGTTAGTTTTCGGGTAGTTTTAGGGAAGAGCAAGGAGGGGCCTAAAGTTGAGGTTCTGGATTGGAGAAGAGCAAATTTCGAAGGAATAAGAAGGGATTTGGGGAGTATTGAGTGGGACAGGATATTTTCAGGTAAAGATGTAAATGAAAAATGGAGGATATTCAAAAAACAAATTTTGTGGGTACAGAGTAGATATGTCCCAGTGAGGATCAAAGGAAAGGCTGGAAGTCATAGGGAGGCTTGGTTTTCGAGGAATATTGGAAATTTGGTTAGGAGAAAAAGGGAGGTGTACAAGAGGTATAAAGAACAGGAAGCTGAGAGTTTGAAGGAGGACTACAAGGAGTGTAGAAGGAATCAAGAAAGAAATTAGAAAGGCCAAAAAAAGGCACAAAGAGGCTTTGGCAGACAGAGTAAAAATAAATCCAAAGGGTTTCTTCTTTCTTCTTCTTTGGCTTGGCTTCGCAGACAAAGATTTATGGAGGGGTAAATGTCCATGTCAGCTGCAGGTTCGTTTGTGACTGACAAGTCCAATACGGGACAGGCAGACATGGTTGCAGCGGTTGCAGGGGAAAATTGGTTGGTTGGGGTTGGGTGTTGGGTTTTTCCTCCTTTGTCTTTTGTCAGTGAGGTGGGTTCTGTGGTCTTTTTCAAAGGAGGTTTCTGCCCGTCAAACTGTGAGGCGCCAAGATGCACGGTTTGAGGCGATATCAGCCCACTGGCGGTGGTCAATGTGGCAAGCACCAAGAGATTTCTTTAGGCAGTCCTTGTACCTCTTCTTTGGTGCACCTCTGTCATGGTGGCCAGTGGAGAGCTCGCCATATAACACGATCTTGGAAAGGCGATGGTCCTCCATTCTGGAAATGTGAGCTACCCAGCGCAGTTGGATCTTTAGCAGCATGGATTCAATGCTGTTGGCCTCTGCCATCTCAAGTACATCGATGTTAGGGATGAAAGCGCTCCAATGAATGTTGAGGATGGAGCAGAGACAACGCTGGTGGAAGCTTTCTAGGAGCCGTAGGTGATGCCGGTAGAGGACCCATGATTCGGAGCCGAACAGGAGTGTGGGTATGACAACGGCTCTGTATACGCTAATCTTTGTGAGGTTTTTCAGTTGGTTGTTTTTCCAGACTCTTTTGTGTAGTCTTCCAAAGGCGCTATTTGCCTTGGCGAGTCTGTTGTCTATCTCTTTGTCGATCCTTGCATCAGATGAAATGGTGCAGCCGAGATAGGTAAACTGGTTGACCGTTTTGAGTTTTGTGTGCCCGATGGAGATGTGAGGGGGCTGGTAGTCATGATGGGGAGCTGGCTGATGGAGGACCTCAGTTTTCTTCAGGCTGACTTCCAGGCCAAACATTTTGGCAGATTCCGCAAAGCAGGATGTCAAGCGCTGAAGAGCTGGCTCTGAATGGGCAACTAAAGCGGCATCGTCTGCAAAGAGTAGTTCACGGACAAGTTGCTCTTGTGTCTTGGTGTGAGCTTGCAGGCGCCTCAGATTGAAGAGACTGCCATCCATGCGGTACCAGATGTAAACAGCGTCTTCATTGTTGAGGTCTTTCATGGCTTGTTTCAGCATCATGCTGAAGAAGACTGAAAAGAGGGTTGGTGCGAGAACGCAGCCTTGCTTCATGCCATTGTTAATGGAGAAGGGTTCAGAGAGCTCATTGCTGTATCTGACCCGACCTTGTTCGTTTTCGTGCAGTTGGATAACCATGTTGAGGAATTTTGGGGGGCATCCAAGGCGCTCTAGTATTTTCCAAATCCCTTTCCTACTCACGGTGTCGAAGGCTTTGGTGAGGTCAACAAAGGTGATGTAGAGTCCTTTGTTTTGTTCTCTGCACTTTTCTTGGAGCTGTCTGAGGGCAAAGACCATGTCAGTGGTTCCTCTGTTTGCGCGAAAGCCGCACTGTGATTCTGGGAGAACATTTTCGGCGACACTAGGTATTATTCTATTTAGGAGAATCCTAGCGAAGATTTTGCTTGCAATGGAGAGCAGCGTGATTCCCCTGTAGTTTGAGCAGTCTGATTTCTCGCCTTTGTTTTTGTACAGGGTGATGATGATGGCATCACGAAGGTCCTGAGGCAGCTTTCCTTGGTCCCAGCAGAGCTTGAAAAAACTCATGCAGTTTGCCATGCAGAGTTTTGCCGCCAGCCTTCCTGACCTCTGGGGGGGATTCCATCCATACCTGCTGCTTTGCCACTTTTCAGTTGTTCAATTGCCTTGTATGTCTCTTCCCGGGTGAGGACCTCATCCAGCTCTAGCCTTAGGGGCTGTTGAGGGAGCTGGAGCAGGGCGGATTCTTGGACTGAGCGGTTGGCACTGAAAAGAGATTGGAAGTGATGACCATCGGTTGAGGATGGAGATCTTGTTGATGAGGAGGACTTTGCTGCCTGAGCTGCGCAGCGGGCTTTGAACTTGGGGTGAGGGGCCGTACACAGCCTTTAGAGCCTCGTAAAAACCCCTGAAGTCACCAATGTCCGCGCTGAGCTGGGTTCGTTTGGCGAGGCTAGTCCACCACTCATTTTGGATCTCCCGGAGTTTGCGCTGAAAATAGCTGCATGCACGATGGAAGGCTTGTTTCTTCTCTGGCCAGGACGGCTTTGTAAGGTGAGCCTGGTGGGCAGCTCGTTTCTTTGCCAGCAGCTCCTGGATTTCCTGGTTGTTTTTATCGAACCAGTCCTTGTTTCTCCTGGAGGAGAAGCCCAGTACCTCTTCAATGGATTGCAGTATGGTGGTCTTCAGCTGATCCCAGACGGTTTCAGGGGACGAGTCCGTGAGGTGGATTGCATTCTCGAGCTTTGCTTTGAGGTTTGCCTGGAAGTTTCCTCTCACTTCGTCTGACTGCAGGTTTCCAACATTGAACCTCTTTCTGGGGGCTTTACTGTTCCTGGACTTTGGCTTGAAGTGAAGGTTGAGCTTGCAGTGAACCAGCCGGTGGTCAGTGTGGCGTTCCGCGCTGGGCATGACCCTGGTGTGGAGCACATCTCGTTTGTCTCTTTCTCGCACCAGGACATAGTCCAGGAGGTGCCAGTGTTTGTATCGGGGTTGCATCCAGGTATTCTTCAGGCTGTCCCTCTGCTGAAAAAGGGTGTTGGTAATGACAAGCTGCTGTTCTGCGCAGAGCTCCAACAGGAGGCGCCCATTGTCGTTGCACTTGCCGACACCATGTTTGCCCAGGATTCCTGGCCAGGTTTCTGAGTCTTTGCCGACACGAGCGTTGAAGTTGCCAAGGATGACAACCTTGTCGGCTGTAGGGGTGCGTTGAATGAGGTTGCGCAGATCAATGTAGAACTTGTCCTTTTCTGCTTGATCCGCCTGGAGGGTTGGAGCATAGACGCTGATGAGGGTGATGCGACACTTGTTTTGAAAGGGGAGTCGCATGGACATGATCTGGTCCGAGTGGCCTGTCGGGAGGTTTTCGTGTTTGGAGGCAATGGAGTTCTTGACCATGAAGCCTACACCAGATAGGCGTCGTTCATCCATAGGCTTGCCAGACCAGTAGAGTGTGTAGCCCACGCCGCGTTCTTGGAGGCTGCCTACATCTGCAAGGCGGACTTCACTGAGAGCGGCTATGTCGATGTCAAGTCTGAGGAGTTCATGTGCAATGAGGGCAGACCGACGTTCAGGTCGGTGGCTGTCAGCCTTGTCTAGCATGGTTCTGATTTTAAAGATTAGTGAGGAATAAAATTGGACCCCTTGTAGATAGCGAGGGTAGGCTGAGTGAGAAGTCAGAGGAAATGGGGGAAATTTTGAATGATTTCTTTGCCTCTGTATTCACTAGGGAAAAAATATTGAACCAGTTGAGGTAAAGAAAAATACTGGGGAGGTCACGAAGCATATAAGGATAACCGAGGAGGTACTGATGGCTGTGTTGTAAAAGATAAAGGTGGATAAATCTCCGGGACCGGACAAAATATTCCGAAGGACACTCAGGGAGGCTTGTGGACAGATAGTGGGGCCATTAACAGAGATATTTAGGATGTCACTGGTCACGGGGGTAGTGCCAAAGGATTGGAGGGTGGCGCAAGTGGTTCCGCTGTTTAAGAAAGGGTCCAAATGTAAACCTGGGAATTATAGGCCCATGTGTCTGATGTCTGTGGTGGGTAAGTTGATGGAAAGTGTTCTGAGGGATGGTATTTACAAATATTTGGAGCTACAGGGATTTATAGGAAGTAATCAGCATGGTTTTGTCAGGGGTAGATCATGCTTGACAAACCTGATTGAATTTTTCGAGGGGGTTACAAAAAATGTTGATGAAGGGAAAGCTGTGGATGTTGTCTATTTAGACTTTAGTGAAGCTTTTGACAAAGTTCCCCACAGGAGGTTAAGAAAAAAGGTGGAGGCATTAGGTATAAATAAGGAGGTAATGCAATGGATTCAGCAATGGTTGGATGGGAGGTGTCAGAGAGTAGTGGTGGAAAATTGTTTGTCCAATTAGAGGCCGGTGACTAGTGGAGTTCCTCAGGGATCGGTCCTGGGTCCACTATTGTTTGTTATATATAATAACGATCTGGAAGTAGGGGTGGAGAATTGGATAATCAAGTTTGCGGATGATACGAAGATTGGTGGTGTTGTGGGCAGTGAGGAAGATTACCGTAGATTAAAAGGTGATTTAGGAAGGCTGGAGGTGTGGGCTGAGAAATGGCTGATGGAATTTAATACAGATAAGTGTGAGGTGTTACATTTTGGAAAGGCAAATCTAAATGGGTCATATGCATTAAATGGTAGGCTATTGAGATGTGCAGAGCAACAGAGGGATTTAGGAGTAATGGTAAATAGTACCCTCAAGGCTGATACTCAGGTAGATGGTGTGGTGAAGAAGGCATTTGGAATGTTGGCCTTCATAAATTGGAGTATTGAATTCAAGAGTAGGGAGGTTATGATGAAATTGTACAAGGCATTGGTGAGGCCAAATTTGGAGTACTGTGTACCGTTTTGGTCACCAAATTATATGAAAGATATAAACAAAATAGAGAGAGTACAGAGAAGGTTCACGAGAATGTTGACAGGATTTCAAGGTTTGAGTTATAGGGAAAGGTTGTGCAGACTGGGGCTTTTTTCTCTGGAGCGTAGAAGATTGAGGGGGGACTTGATAGAGGTGTTCAAGATTTTAAAAGGGACAGACAGAGTAAATGTGGATAGGCTTTTTCAATTAAGAGTGGGGAGATTCAAACTAGAGGGCATGGTTTAAGATTGAAGGGGGAAAATTATAGATGGAACATGAGGGGAAATTTATTTACACAAAGTGTGGTAGGGATGTGGAATGAGCTTCCGGCAGACGTAGTTGAGGCAGGATCATTGGTTACATTTAAGGATAGACTGGATAGTTACATGGAGAGGAGAGGACTGGAGGGGTATGGACTGGGTGCTGGTCAGTGGGACTAGGAGGGTGGGGATTTGTTATGGCATGGACTAGTAGGGCCGAACTGGCCTGTTCTGTGCTTTAAGTGGTTATATGGTTATATGGAGAAGGTTAAATCCTAAAGAGAAAGATTTTTAAATTTATTCATTTGGACATGATTCTTATTCTAGAATAAATTTATTTTTGGTATCAGCACAATTACAAGGCCGGGTATTGAAGGCTGAATATAAGAGTAGGATTTTGTCTGATCATTCTTTGTTATTAATAACATGTACTGGTTCAGAAGAATTGATAATGTTTTTTGTTGGAGATTTAATTCTTTGTTGTTGAAAAATGTTGAATTTTATAATTTTAAAAGGGATCAAATACAGCTTTTTTTTGAAAATAAATAGGGATTCAGTTGATAGTAAATTTGTTTTATGAGATGCTTTAAAAGCTTATTTGAGGGGACAAATTATTGGTTATACTGCTAAAATTAAAAACAACATGTCGCTGAAATAAGTAAATTGGAGAAAGAGATAGAGATTTTAGAAAAGGATTTACAGCAAAATTCTACTGAGATTCAGGAAAAAATGTTTAGTTAATATGAAGAAAACTGAGGTCCTCCATCAGCCAGCTCCCCACCATGACTACCAGCCCCCCCACATCCCCATCGGGCACACAGAACTCAAAACAGTCAACCAGTTTACCTATCTCGGCTGTACCATTTCATCTGATGCAAGGATCGACAAAGAGATAGACAACAGACTCGCCAAGGCAAATAGCGCCTTTGGAAGACTACACAAAAGAGTCTGGAAAAACAACAACCTGGAGAAACACACAAAGATCCGCGTGTACATAGCCGTTGTCATATCCACGCTACTCTTCGGTTCTGAATCATGGGTCCTCAACTGGCATCACCTGCAGCTCCAAGAAAGCTTCCATCAGCACTGTCTCCGCTCCATCCTCAACATTCATTGGAATGACTTCATCACCAACATCGAAGTACTCGAGCTGGCAGAGTCCACAAGCATCGAATCCATGCTGCTGAAGACCCAACTGCGCTGGGTGGGTCACATCTCCAGAATGGAGGACCATCGCCTTCCCAAGATCGTGTTATATGGTGAGCTCTCCACTGGCCACTGAGACAGAGGTGCACCAAAGAAGAGGTACAAGGACTGCCTAAAGAAATCTCTTGGTGTCTGCCACATTGACCACCGCCAGTGGGCTGATATCACCTTCAACCGTTGGTCTTGGCGCCTCACAGTTCAGTGGGCAGCAACCTCCTTTGAAGAAGACCTCAGAGCCTACCTCACTGACAAAAGACAAAGGAGGAAAAACCCAACACCCAACCCCAACCAACCAATTTTCCCTTGCAACTGCTGCAACCGTGCTTGCCTGTCCCGCATCGGACTTGTCAGTCACCAACGAGCCTCCAGCAGATGTGGGCATACCTCTCCATAAATCTTCCTCCTTGAAGCCAAGCCAAAGAAGAAAGAAAGAAAGATGATATAATTCATTACAAACATAAATTTGAAAAATTATTACAGAAAACCAGAATTATGAATTGGGGGAAAGAGCTCATAAAGTATTAGCTTTGCAGTTAAAAATGGAACAAGCTTCTAGAACAACAAATGCTATTAGGTATGATTCAATTATTACACATAAACCTCAGGAAATCTATGATGTGTTTCAAAAATTTTATGAAAATTGTATACTTCTGAAGTAGTGGAAGATGAGTTAAAATGATTTTTAAAATCTGATTTGGAATTACCCTTTTTGAGTGATAAGGATATTAAGGATTTGGATGCTTCCTTTACTTTGATCTATACCTAATGGGAAGTCTCCAGGGGATGATGGTTTTACTCATGAATTTTATAAAGAATTTCAGGATATATTAATCCCTTTATTGATAAATGTATTGAAGCAGGTGACAGAGGTTCATTTTTTTCTGGATTCTTTTTCTAATGCAATTATTACAGTTATTCTTAAGAAAGATATGGATCCATTAAAAGCAGGGTTTTATAGACCTATTTCTTTATTGAATGTAGATTTTAAAATTGTGGAAAAGTTTTTAGCTAATAGGCTACCTAAATATTTAACAGATTTAATTAATTTAGACCAGATGGGTTTTATTAAAAATCATTGTTCGGCAGATAATTTTGTGAAGTTGATTTCTTTAATTAATGTTTCTCAGGAGGAATTGAACCTACTAATGGTTATTTCGTTGGATGGAGAAAAGGCCTTTTATAGAGTAGAGTGGAACATTTTATTTAAAGATTAGGGAAATTTAAATTTTTCTCCTTTTTTATTGGTTGGATTAAGGCTTTATATATAGAAGCCCTACTGCTATCCATTTTGACAAATGGATAGTTTCTTCAACTTTTATGTTGACTAGATTGAGTAGGCAGGGCTTCCCTTTGTCACCAGCTCTATTTGCATTAGTTATTGAACCTTTGGCTCTGATAATTAGTCAAGATAGTAATAGTGAAGGTATTAAGGTGAAATCTGATGAATTTAAAATAAGCATGTTTGCAGAATATGTTGATATACTTAACAGGACCTCAGAATTGTTTGTGGGGTTTACATGATAGATTGGAATACTGCGGTGAGATATCAGGTTATAAAATTAATTGGGAAAAGAGTGAGATTTTGTCATTATCTGAAATGGATTATTCTTCTTGTAGGTATATTGTGAAATTTAAATGATCAGATCAGATTAAGTATTTAGGTGTTAAGGTAGATTGTACTTATAGACATTTATATTAATTAAATTATTTGCTTTTATTGTCTAAAATTAAATATGATTTGAATGATTTACCAATTTCATTAATAGGATGAATTAATTGTATCAAAATGAATATTTTTTCTCAAATTCAGTATTTTTTTCAGTCTATTCCTTTTAAGATTCCTCAAAAATGTTTAAAGATTTAAATATTTTGGTGAGGAATTTTTTATGGAAGGATGAAATGGCAAGGGTGTCATTACAGAAATTAACATGGAAATATGAATTAGGAGGTTTGCAACTTCCTAATTTTCAAAATTATTATGAAGTAGTACAATTGAAATTTATTAATAGGATATTTAAAATAGATAAACCTTTGATATGGGTTAATATTGGATTATCTCACATTGGTGATAAGAGGATGAATCAGTTAATTTATAGATGGAATCCTCAATTATTAATTATAATTTTCCTATTTTGAAACACTTAATGGATTTATGGTATAAAAAAATGAAGCCATAAGTACTCAAGGTAAAATATCAGGTAAAAAAAAAAGATTTTTCCCCTTTACACAATAATCAACTTTTGAAATTATGGGATCGAAAGGGTATTAAATTGGTAGGAGATTGTTATGAAGCAGGATATTTTATTTCTTTTCAAAGAATGAAAGAGAAATATGATATATCTTCAAATACTCTTTTTTTCTTATTATCAAATTGAAGCTTTATTGTTGGATATTCTTGGACGTACATTACTGTTACCTAGATGGTCTAAGTTTGACATTTTACTTACTGAGAAGGGATTTATATATGAGATGTATGCTTTATTACAGAATACAATGCATAAGTCGGATATTCATAAATCTAGATTAAAATGGGAAAAGATTCAGCTATATGTATTTCTCAAGATGATTGGATGAACATGTAGGGATATATAACTAAAATTGTAAATGTAAGGTATCGATTGGTTCGTTGTAATTTTATTCATCAATTATATTTAACTCTGGGAAAAAAATTGGTTAGGTGAGACAGTAAAACACTCTTGGAATAAACAAGGAATTTCTCGAAGTTATTTTGAAAGTGAAATTTCTATTAGATCCTGTGGTATTTTTGAGGGGTAATATTAAGAGGATTAGTTTAGAATTGAAATTAAAAATATTTCAAATCATTTTTTGATATTGGCTTTAGCTGTGGTCAAAATATTTGGTAATTAGTTGGAAAAATGAGACTGATTTGACTATCCAGAGATGGTATATGGAGATGAGATCTTGTATTCCATTGGAAAAGATAACATAAAATTTATGTGATAATTATTCTTTTTTTATCATAAAACTTGGGTTATATGGAGCTGAATTATTAGATCTCCTCGCCGCACAGTAGTGATGTTGCTCCAAACGGTAATTAACTGATGAATTTTGATGTCATGTGATCTCCTCTTTTTTTTCTTTTTGGGGTAGATTAGAGGGGGGGTGGGTTGGGGTGGGTGCGTTAGGGAAGGGGTGGGGGGTTGTAGGGGATTAGAGGGGGATGGGTAGTGGGTGGGTGGGTTGAGGACAAAGGGTGGGGGTTTGTGGGGATTAGAGGGGGTTGGGTTGGGGTAGCTGGGTCATGGAAGGGGGTGGGGGGTTCTAGGGGATTAGAGGGGGTGGGTTGGGGTGTGTGGGTTAGGGAAAGGGGGTGGGGGTTTGTAGGGGATTATTTTTAAAATGTCTTGTGTATTTTGTGTCTTTTCTAAGTTTTATTCATTAATTATATGTTTAACATGTGCATCAATTCAACAAATAAAATTTCCAAGAAGTGTCGAAAATCAGGCAGACACGAATATAAAAGTGGCGGGGAGGGGGAAAGGGAGGAGGACAGGCTGACAGGGCAAGTGGGAGGGTGGATGAGAAATAAGCTGAGAGTGATGGGGAGAGGACCATTCTGACAGTAGAAGGAAGGGAAAGGGAGTTGGAGGTGACAGATGGGTGGGGAAAGAGTGTTCATGAAAATCGCAGAATTTGATATTGATGCCTTCTGGTGGGAGACTGCAGAAATAGTCTATAAGGGGCTGTTCCCCTTTTGCGACCTCGGCAGCCGAGATGGACTACAAGGGCTGTTCCCCTATTGTGACCTCAGCAGCCAAGATGGACTACAAGGGCTGTTCCCCTATTGTGACCTCAGCAGCCAAGATGGACTACAAGGGCTGTTCCCCTATTGTGACCTCAGCAGCTGAGATGGCTACAAGGGTGGTTCCCCTATTGTGACCTCAGCAGCTGAGATGGACTACAAGGGCTGTTCCCCTATTGTGACCTCAGCAGCTGAGATGGACTACAAGGGCTGTTCCCCTATTGTGACCTCAGCAGCCAAGATGGACTCTAAGGGCGGTTCCCCTATTGTGACCTCAACAGCCAAGATGGTCTATAAGGGGCTATTCTCCTATTGCCTCCTCAGCATCTGCAAATTTTCTTGTTTTCCAACAAATAGAACTGCTTCTTTATCTTGACAAGGGGAAGATGCTGGACTCAGGACCTGTCTCTTCTCCCCATGACTTCGTGGGTTTCCTCCGGGGGGATGCAGAGTGAGTTATTTTTAGTGTAGTGTGGTATTTGTCACATTGGCAAATTGTTGATACTGAAGGAGTTTAGATGAATCTTTACACATGATTACACTCCTTGAAGATTGTGGGGATTTCTGGAGATCGGAGTTTCGGAAGCTCCGAGACACTTGTGTCCAGGTATACAGTAAAGCCCCTGGTATCCAATACCTGTGGGGATTGGTTGATGCTGGATAAGTGTAACAATGACTATCTGCTGCCTTATGATCTGATCACCAGACAAGTGTAATATATGGATTTTTTTGCCGGTTGCTTGAGGCTGCTGGTTGCCTAAATTAAAAAAAAATTTATATTTTCACACACTTGTACAGTCACATACAGCATTCTGCCAACAATGGTAGTTCATGTTCCTTTTCTTTATGACTATATATACAAGCCGGTGTCTCTCCAACCCCCCTCCCCCCACATGTAGAACAAGATAATTCACTCATACCACAACAACAATCATTAGCATTAGGAAAATAAATAATAAATAAAGGGCAGGGACTGTCGCAGCTCAATGGGCTGGTGCTCAATCTTGACGTTCCTTGTTTGGGACCAGTGCAGGGGAGAGGATGAGGCAGCAGGGAATGGGGAAAGCAATTGCTGGTTACCTCAATTCCAGATACCGAGGGTTGTAGTGCACTGAACAATGGAGGAGTCAGTCAGACGGAAAGACTGAAGTTGCTTAAAACAAGCAAGAAGATTATGAAAAGAGGCACTATTTTCACTCCCAGGAGGTTGGTTTCTCAAAGGACACATAATTGGACAGAGGATCAGTCCAAGATGAGAAACTAGATTTTGATTATTTTATCTGTGAGACAAGGAAAATGGAAACAGATTCAATGGTAACATTTAAAGGAAGGAATGAGTCGGGAAAGGGAGTTCAAAGAACCAGAACAGAGTCAATTGGCCGAATGGCATGCCACAGCACTCTATGACTTTATGCGGGAAATGTAAGGATCCCCAGCAAAACTTCTCACTCCATTTTAACAGAGCAGACGTGCTTATTGTTCATCGAAAGAGAAGCATTTGGCCCTCGTTTATTGCTCTCTTTACAGAGCTGCATTTTCTTTGGTACCACACTGGAGTGATTATGCCAGCCTAGATTACGCTGCCTTGTGGCTCAGAAGCCACAGGTTGGTGACCCTGGTTGGGTGGGGGGGGGGGGGGGGGTAAGTGCGATATTAACTGGGCTGAGCTGACAATGGTGGCTGGAGAGATGCATCTGTTGGGAGGAAGTTGATTTGCTGCCTTCTTATCTCGGGAGCGGTGAATGGTATCAGGGATTGAAAAAGAGAAGAAAAAAACTTCAAAAATAAAAGGTTATTAAAATATTATGAAAAAAACAATGGATCATGACCAACACATGATTTTTGGTAAGAGATCTTGTTTAATCCTTAACTTAAACGAATAGCTTCATGGGCATAGGAGCTTTTAAATGAAGGTTTATCATCTAGCGCCACAAAGCCAGTCCCTTACATGTTCCAGACATGAGGCCTGTATGTTCCAGACATGAGGCCTTCAGCTCTGTAACTCTTTCCCTGCAGAACATTTCCCAATAGCATAAGTGACCTTACTGGGAAAAATAAAGCCTGTATGTTCCAGACATGAGGCCTTCAGCTCTGTAACTCTTTCCCTGCAGAACATTTCCCAGTAGCACAAGTGACCTTACTGGGAAAAAAAAAGCCTAGTAAGGCCGAATGCTTGATATTTTTTGTACTTCACAGTTCAATTTTGGATCAAATTAATCTGATTTTGTTTTAAATTGTATTGATAGTATTGATTATATTCTCTGAATGTTGCCACACTGATTATTTGTGAATGTAGAATGATCTGTTCATCTTCTGAGTGGCCACACACATGAACTGAAGTCGCATTCTCATCAGGGAAATTGCTTCACAAGGAGCAAAGATGTGGAATTTGCCGACCATCACAATTACTCCACAGCAGACACAATATCACTGGCTCTCCACTCAGCTCTAGATCATCGGGACAACAGGAGCTCATACACCCAGCTACTCTTCATCGGCTGCAGCTCAACCTTGGACGCCATTATTCCTGCAGTGCCAGTGAAGAAGCTCCAAACCCTGGGTCTCTGCACCCCCACCTCTGCAACTGGATCCTCGACTTCCACATCGGAAGACCACAGTCTGTACAAAAGGGGAACAAGGTCTCCTCCTCACTGATTAACACAGGTGCACCTCAAGGATTTATGCTTAGCCCACTGTTCTACTCTCTACACCTACGACTGTGTGGCCAGGCACAATTCAAATGCCATCTAGAAATTTGCTGATGGCACTATGTGGGTGGGAAAAACAGTAGACGGCCAATGAGGAAGCATACAAGAGGAAGATGTATCAGCTCGTTGAGTGGAGTCACACCAACAACCTTGCACTTGACCTTAGAAAAACCATGGAGATGATTGTGGACCAGGACAAAATCAGGAGGACACAAACCAGTCCTTATTCAGGGATCAAGAACTTCAAATCCCTGGGTGAAAACATCTCTGAAGATCTGCCCTGGAGCCTCCATGTCAATGCAATCATGAAGAATGCTCACCAGTGGCTATACATTGTGAAGAGTTTGAAGAGATTTGGTATGTCACCAAAGACTCTCGAAAACTTCTACAGGAGAGCATTCTGGCTGGCTGCATCACTGCCTGGAAAAGAGGTACAAGAATAAACTTCAGATGGTTGTTAACTTTGCCTGCGACATCACAGGCACCAGACTTCACTCCATCGAGGACATCTACATGAGGCAGTGTCTTAAAAAAGCAGCCCCTATCCTCAAAGACCCCACCACCCAGGCCATGTCCTCTTCACTCTGCTACCATCGAGAATAAGGTACAGAGCACTCAACGGCACAGGGAAGGCTGCCATCAGATATATGAACGATTAATTAACTATTTTGTTTTGAACTGGCTATAAACACAGCTCACATATACAGGGGCAGTGCAGTGCATCACACTGATGTAGATCAATGGTTTTCAACCTTTTTCTTTCCACTCACATACCACCTTAAGTAATCCCTAGGCCATAGGTGCGCTGTGATTAGTAAGGGATTGCTTAAGGTGGTATGTAAGTGTAAAGAAAAAGGTTTAAAAATCACTGTTTTAATCGTACCTCATTGACTCATTATGTACATGGTTTCATAACTCCAAAAGAAATGGGCCAATGACAATTTCTCTCAACCAAAATATTTCAGTAACAATTGGGTCTGGAGCAGTGATTCTTCCCACTCACATCCCACCTTAACCAATCCCTTACTAATCACAGAGCACCGATGGCATAGGGAATGCTTAAAGTTGCCTGTGAGTGGAAAGAAAAGGTTAAGAATCACTGGTTTAGTACTTTTTTTAGGAAGGAATATGAGGGTCAGCATAACATCGAAGGATGAAGGGCCTGTATTGTTCCATGTTCCATGGTCTATGTTCTATCCCTATTCACCTGTGGCCTCTTGGCTGTTAGCCTGTGCTCTTCCGCTTCTTCCTTCCTCCCCTCACCATCTAATACAGGGACCTGCCTGCTTTTAGCTGTTACCTTGATGAAGGGCTCAGGCCCAAAATGTTGGTTATATATCCCCTCCTAGGGACGCTGCAGGATCTGCTGAGTTCCTCCAGAACTTTTGTGTGTTTACTCCAATATCTGCTTTCTTTGAGATACTCAAGATCACAATCATTTAATTTTCTCTTGGGTTTCCCATTCCCGAGTTTCCCCTGTGGAAACGATATGAAGAGTTCAGAAGCATTCCATTAGTTGTGCAGGTGTTTGGAGCACCTTGAGATTATTGAAGGTGTGCCTTTTGCAAACCTTGTCCTCCCAGATGGGAGAAAGGCAACGTGGCTTTCAGCTGGCAATCATTGGGAAGCTGAGCACATGAGCAAAATGGAAAATAACACGCTGGATGCAAATTAATTTTGGCCAAGTGGGGAAATATACTAAAAGTATAGATCTCACAGGCATTGTTGCTCATGATAGCAGAACGGTGAGCAGTGATTGGACATGTGAGAGTGAGCAGAGTATCTTCATGAACCGTGTGAGACAGAAATATATATAGATACATTTTTGGGAGATAAATTGGGGAAGGTTTTTTAGAGTAGGTCACGTAGAAACACCTTAAAACAGATCTATTTAAAATAGTGGAGCTCTGCCCCATGATAGACATATCAACTCCAGAAGAATGGATAATTGGCAACAGATGAAAGAGAATGCCAGAGCCGCACACGAGAACTCTGTAGTGACCTGAAATAAAGAAGTTATCATCTGGAGAACCCTGATGGGGATAGTTTAATCAGCAAGAAACTGAAGCAACTGATTAAAAAAGAAACAACAAATCTCTCTCTGAAAACTGGCAAGAACCTTCCTGAGGGGTAACTATTTACCTTTCAAGCACCGAATCCTGATGAACTTTATAAATGTTAAATTCTGTGCACAGTATAAGAATTGCCTGCAACGAGTGAACACGGGAGAATGAGAAGTGAGATTGGACTGTGAACCAAAGAACTGTACTGAAGTTACACACACATTACACACATGTGTGCTTAGAATTAGAAGGGGGTTAAGTTAGGTTAAATAAGCCAATAGAGATAAGTTAGATTCTATTTTCATGTTTAAAGATAATTAAGAGCAACTTTTGTTTAAGTAACCATTCATCCTGCTGGGTTTTGGGGTCCTCTGGACTTGTAACATGTGCAACCATGATTTCAGTGTCCAATTGCCAGTTTTACAGTGGCCATTGCTGTAACAATTACAGTGACCGAACTGTCATCACGACTAGTGTTGTCACAGTCTCTGGAACGGGTGATATAAGCAAGATAGAAAAGAGCTGAAATTAATTAATTTTGATTAAATTTAATGTTCATTGTATTCATAATGACCAACATTTCACTAACCAGAAAGTCAGTGAGCAGGTTTTTTTGAAAATTTAATTTAAATTTAGACATACAACAGAATAACAGACTCTTTCAACCCACAAGACTGGCCTGCCCAATTACATCCAATGTACCTGCACTTCAAATGGTGAGAAGAAACAGGAGGCCCCGGGAAAACCCATGCTGACATGTGGAAAATGTAAAAACTCTTTACAGACAGAGCAGGATTCGAAATCTAGCCCCTGCAGTGAACTGAGATTCATTGGTGATAGTTTGTGCTGATGGCTGGCTCCTTCCCCAGGCTCAACCCCCATCGACTTATATATAACCCAGGTTTCCCACCTAAACCCTGAGCCCTACTGAAGACCCTTGAAAGACCCTACCCTTTGTTATAAGCTAATAAAAGCGTGTGTTCTTCCCCCAGTCGTGAGAGCTTTTATTCGCGCTACAATTTTATTAGCTTATTAACTAGAGGATGGAGGAGCTGCTCAAGCCGAGTTTGCTCCTGATTGACCATCTGTCCCCAGGTGCTGCTGAGGAGTTTGCTTACTGGCTGGACTGCTTCCAGGCCTACCTGAACGCGACCAGGGATGTGTTCAACACTGATGAACTCAAGGGGTTGACCCTCGTATCCAGGGTAGGGACTAAGGTGTACACAGTCATTCGGGACTGTGCAACTTATGATGCTGCCATCGAGGCTTTGAAGGCTCGGTACCTGAAGTCACAAAACAAGGTCCTAGTAAGGCATCGACTCGCTCTACGTTGGCAGCAGCCTGGAGAGACCATCGATGACTATCTGCTTGACCTGTGGACTCTTGCCAAGAAGTGCCTGTATGAAATGGCAGCTCCCTCCCATGCTAGGAAGCATGGTCAGGGCCAGGGCCAATAACACCATTCTCTACCACATAGCCTAGGATAGCCAGTCGTTTACAGCGACCATGACCATGGTCTCTCCCGCACTAGAATGTGCTTCTTCTGTGGTAGAAGCCAGCATCCTCACTCTCGATGCCTAGCTAAGGGCTCTGTCAGCTCCAGCTGTGGTAAGAGGGGACACTGCGTGAGGGTCTACTGCACAAAGGGAACGCAGGGGAAATCCACAGCCTGCACAGCTTCTGCCTCTGACTCCAGCCCCAAGCCATCACTCTCAGCCCCAAACTCACCAGAACCTACTTGCTGCGCTACTCGCCAAAGGAGGGTGGCAATGGGAAAACAGCACGAAAAGACTCGGCAGCCATCTTGCTGCGATTTGAATCCAAATTTAGCCCCATCATTGTCAGGGGGCCATCTTGCTGCACCACAAGGACAACACCATCTTGCCTGCTGGTGCATCAGGAAGGAGGGGGCGGCTCGAGCAGGAGAACTATGGATCTCCAGGATCCTGTCATTGATGCTTCTGGATTAAGATGGACCACATCAACTCAGCAACTCTGTAGTGACTGTCAAGGTAAACGGACACCCAACTAGATGTTTAATTGACATTGGCTGTACTGAATGTTTCATAGATTCTCAGACTCATCGGAAATACAAACTTAAACGGTATCCTTCCAATGACCATTTATTTCCAGAGTCTCATTCACACTTGACTCGTATCCAAGAACATTGTCTTTTGAAGGTGGGGTCTTTTGTAAACTTTGGTTGTATGTGCTGAATGATTTGTGTGCTGCTGGGTTTGAACTTCCTGTGTCACCTTGGGGTATTCTGGTCCCCTCCCTCCCATAATGGTTCAGAATCCAGGGCCATTAAAATTGGAGCCCACATGCAGCTCTCCACACTTAATATTGACCCCCTGTCCCCTTCTCAAACCTGTCTCCAGATTGCAAGCCGATTGCTACGAAAAGCAGGCAGTGCAGTGCTGCTGATCCGGAGTTCATAAAATCAAAGACTCAACACTTGCTCAATGAGAAAATCATTGAACCCAGCACTAGCCCGTGGAGAGTGCAAGTAGTGGTCCAGGCAAATAATTAATCATTCCACACTCCTGGACGCATGCCCCCTTACTCAAATTTCGGACACGGTGAATGATATTGCGCAGTATTGGGTCTATTCGACCATTGACCTGAAAGCTGCCTATCACCAGCTGCCAATCTATTCCCAGGACCATCCCTACCCTACACTGCATTTGAGGCTAACTGTCATCTCTATCAATTCCAGAGGGTTCCTTTTGGTATTACCACTGGGGTTTCCATCTTCCAGAGGCAGATGGACAGGATGGTGGATGAGTACAGGTTGAAGGCTACCTTCCGCTACCTTGATAATGTCATCATCTCTAGCCACACTTTGGAGGATCATAATGCCAACCTTCAGAGCTTTCTCCACACGGCGAAAGCCCTGAACCTCACTTATAACTCCAGCAAGTGTGTGTTCAGGACTAAACGACTGGCTATCCTAGGCTATGTGGTAGAGAATGGTATTATTGGCCCTGACCCTGTTAGGATGCTCCCCCTGTTAGAGCTCCCTATTCCAAGGGACATGAAAGCTGTGAGGAGAGGTTTTACCTCATATTGCACCCAGTGGTTCACCCCCTTTTAAAATCCACTACTTTTCCCCTCTCGGCTAAAGCCCAAACAGTTTTTACCCTTGTCTGAAGCCACAATGCATGCAGTGGACAAGAATGTACCTTTCCAAGTGGAAAGTGATGCATTGAATGTGGCTTTGGCCACTACTTTTAACCAGGCAGACAGGCCAGTTGCATTTTTCTCCTGGACCCTGCAAGGCCACAAGCTCCGGAATCGCTCTGTGGAGAAAGAGGCTCAAGCCATGATAGAGGCCATCAGGCACTGGAGGCACTATCTGTCTGGTAGAAAATTTATGTTTCTCACTGACCAGCATTGTGTCACATTTATATTCAATAACATCAAGAGTTCTTTGGCTTGGCTTCGCGGACGAAGATTTATGGAGGGGGTAAAAGTCCACGTCAGCTGCAGGCTCGTTTGTGGCTGACAAGTCCGATGCGGGACAGGCAGACACGGTTGCAGCGGCTGCAGGGGAAAATTGGTTGGTTGGGGTTGGGTGTTGGGTTTTTCCTCCTTTGCCTTTTGTCAGTGAGGTGGGCTCTGCGGTCTTCTTCAAAGGAGGTTACTGCCCACCAAACTGTGAGGCGCCAAGATGCACGGTTTGAGGCGATATCAGCCCACTGGCGGTGGTCAATGTGGCAGGCACCAAGAGATTTCTTTAGGCAGTCCTTGTACCTTTTCTTTGGTGCACCTCTGTCACGGTGGCCAGTGGAGAGCTCGCCATATAACACGATCTTGGGAAGGCGATGGTCCTCCATTCTGGAGACGTGACCCATCAAGCGCAGCTGGATCTTCAGCAGCGTGGACTCGATGCTGTCGACCTCTGCCATCTCGAGTACTTCGACGTTAGGGATGAAAGCGCTCCAATGGATGTTGAGGATGGAGCGGAGACAACGCTGGTGGAAGCGTTCTAGGAGCCGTAGGTGATGCCGGTAGAGGACCCATGATTCGGAGCCGAACAGGAGTGTGGGTATGACAACGGCTCTGTATACGCTTATCTTTGTGAGGTTTTTCAGTTGGTTGTTTTTCCAGACTCTTTTGTGTAGTCTTCCAAAGGCACTATTTGCCTTGGCGAGTCTGTTGTCTATCTCATTGTCGATCCTTGCATCAGATGAAATGGTGCAGCCGAGATAGGTAAACTGATTGACCGTTTTGAGTTTTGTGTGCCCGATGGAGATGTGGGGGGGCTGGTAGTCATGGTGGGGAGCTGGCTGATGGAGGACCTCAGTTTTCTTCAGGCTGACTTCCAGGCCAAACATTTTGGCAGTTTCCGCAAAGCAGGATGTCAAGCGCTGAAGAGCTGGCTCTGAATGGGCAACTAAAGCGGCATCGTCTGCAAAGAGTAGTTCATGGACAAGTTTCTCTTGTGTCTTGGTGTGAGCTTGCAGGCGCCTCAGATTGAAGAGACTGCCATCCGTGCGGTACCGGATGTAAACAGCGTCTTCATTGTTGGGGTCTTTCATGGCTTGGTTCAGCATCATGCTGAAGAAGATTGAAAAGAGGGTTGGTGTGAGAACACAGCCTTGCTTCACGCCATTGTTAATGGAGAAGGGTTCAGAGAGCTCATTGCTGTATCTGACCCGACCTTGTTGGTTTTCGTGCAGTTGGATAATCATGTTGAGGAACTTTGGGGGACATCCGATGCGCTCTAGTATTTGCCAAAGCCCTTTCAACGCACCCCTACAGCCGACAAGGTTGTCATCCTGGGCGACTTCAATGCTCGTGTCGGCAAAGACTCAGAAACCTGGCCAGGAATCCTGGGCAAGCATGGCGTCGGCAAGTGCAAGGCGCCTCCTGTTGGAGCTCTGCGCAGAACAGCGGCTTGTCATTACAAACACCCTTTTTCAGCAGAGGGACAGCCTTAAGACCACCTGGATGCATCCCCGATCCAAACACTGGCACCTCCTGGACTACATCCTGGTGCGAGAAAGTGACAAATGAGATGTGCTGCACACCAGGGTTATGCCTAGCGCGGAATGCCACACTGACCACCGGCTGGTTCGCTGCAAGCTCAACCTTCACTTCAAGCCAAAGCCCAGGAACAGTAAAGCCCCCAGAAAGTGGTTCAATGTTGGAAACCTGCAGTCAGACGAAGCGAGAGGAGACTTCCAGGCAAACCTCAAAGCAAAGCTTGACGATGCAACCCGCCTCACGGACCTGTCCCCTGAAACCCTCTGGGATCAGTTGAAGACTACCATACTGCAATCCACTGAAGAGGTACTGGGCTTCTCCTCCAGGAAAAACAAGGACTGGTTTGACGAAAACAGCCAGGAAATCCAGGAGCTGCTGGCAAAGAAGCGAGCTGCCCACCAGGCTCACCTTACAAAGCCGTCCTGTCCAGAGAAGAAACAAGCCTTCCGTCGCGCATGCAGCCATCTTCAGCGCAAACTCCGGGAAATCCAAAATGAGTGGTGGACTAGCCTCGCCAAACGAACCCAGCTCAGCGCGGACATTGGCGACTTCAGGGGTTTCTACGAGGCTCTAAAGGCTGTGTACGGCCCTTCACCCCAAGTCCAAAGCCCGCTGCGCAGCTCAGACGGCAAAGTCCTCCTCAGCGACAAGATCTCCATCCTCAACCGATGGTCAGAACACTTCCAATCTCTTTTCAGTGACAACCGCTCAGTCCAAGATTCTGCCCTGCTCCAGCTCCCTCAACAGCCCCTAAGGCTAGAGCTGGATGAGGTCCTCACCCTGGATGAGACATATAAGGCAATCGAACAACTGAAAAGTGGCAAAGCAGCAGGTATGGATGGAATCCTCCCAGAGGTCTGGAAGGCTGGCGGCAAAACTCTGCATGCCAAACTGCATGAGTTTTTCAAGCTTTGTTGGGACCAAGGAAAACTGCCTCAGGATCTTCGTGATGCCACCATCATCACCCTGTACAAAAACAAAGGCGAGAAATCAGACTGCTCAAACTACAGGGGAATCACGTTGCTCTCCATTGCAGGCAAAATCTTCGCTAGGATTCTACTAAATAGAATAATACCTAGTGTCGCCGAGAATATTCTCCCAGAATCACAGTGCGGCTTTCGCGCAAACAGAGGAACTACTGACATGGTCTTTGCCCTCAGACAGCTCCAAGAAAAGTGCAGAGAACAAAACAAAGGACTCTACATCACCTTTGTTGACCTCACCAAAGCCTTTGACACCGTGAACATCAAGAGTAGCAAAAGTAAAAATGACAAGACTGCTAGGTGGAGGATAGAACTCAATTATGTCATTGCCTATTGGACAGGACCCCTTAATGACCATCCAGATGTCTTATCCAGAGGAAGCTGTGCCTCTGCACACACCGGCCAACTGCATTCTCTGCATAATGAGCTCTGCCATCCAGGGATTACCTGTATGGCTCATTTTGTCAAGGCGTGCAATCTTCCCCACTCCATGGAAGACATCAAGGAAATGACCAGGTCTTGCCAGGTCTGCGCGGAGTACAAGCCGCACTTCTACCGCTCGCAAAGGCGCACCTGATCAAGTCATCCAGGTCCTTCGAACGGTTCAGTGTCAATTTTAAGGGATCTCTCCCCTCAACAAACGTGAACACTTTCTTCCTCTCTATCTGTGATGAGTACTCCCACTTCCCATTCATCATTTCATGTCCGGACACCACCACCTCCTTGGTTATCAAGGCTCTAGATTCTATTTTTGCCCTGTTCAGGTATCCTGGCTATATCCATAGAGACCGAGGCTCATCATTTATGAGCGAGGAACTACGTCAGTACCTGCTGGTGAGGGGCATCACATCCAACAGGACTACAAGGAACAACCCCTGGGGTTGGAAAACCACGGTCTGGAAAGCCATCCAATTGTCTCTCAAGTGAAGAGGTCTTCCAGACTAGTGCTGGCAGGATGTCCTACCCATGATGCTCCACTCCATCCGGTCGCTACTCATTACAGCGACCAATCCTCATGAGCTTTTCCTCAAGTTTGAACGGAGATCAGCATCGGGAACCATACTCCCTACCTGGCTCACCAGGTCCGATCCTCCTAAGAAAGCACATGAGGAGAAGCAAAACCGACATCCTGGTGGAGAGGGTGAGACTGCTCCACACCAAACCCAGGTATGCCTGGATGGCAGGGAAGACACCATCTCTATAACGCACCTGGCACCCATCGAAACAAAGAGTCTGTTGTCTCAGGAGGCACATGAGTTCCAGAACCCTTTCTCAGCACCCCCAATCAGGGCCTTAGGAGATTTGGTTCAGAAGAAAGAATCATCCTCCTCCATCATGAAATCAGAGACCCTTCTGGTCACTGTACCTCCCCTACGAAGTGGCCAGGAGACCCAGGGAGCCCAAGGCTGAGGCGCTCTTCCAGGATTTCCTGACCCTTGGATCATCTAAATCTCTAATTGTCTATATTCTGATTTTTTTTTGCTGAATCTGTGTTCTCTGTCTTCATCCACAGACCCTAATTCTACAGGAAGGGGTGAATACAGTGAACTGGGATTCACTGGTGATGGGTTGTGCTGATGGATGGCCCCAGGCTCCACTCTCAACTACCCATATATAACCCAAGTTTCCTGCCTACTGAAGACCCTTGTAAGTCTCTACTGTTTTTTATGCTAATAAAAGTGTGTGTTCTCCCTCCAGTTGTGAGAGTTTTTATTCAAGCTACAGCCTCGATCGCTGGCACAGAAACAATGATGATAACTGCTATGCTAATGTTGACACCGAATTTCAGTGAGTAGAATTTCAGAGCAGAATTTCAGTAAATTTCAACGACTAGAATCTAGGTGACCAGAATCCCACTGAGCAGAAACTCAGTGTATCTCAGTGAGAAGAATCTCAATGAATCTCAGTGACAAGAATTTCAGTGGGCATAAGTTCAGTGAATCTCAGTGAGCAGAATAAAACCATAGAATGCTACAGCACAGAAAACTGGCTATTTGGCCCCTCTAGTCTGTGCCAACCACAATATTCCAAATTTGGCCTCACACCTGCCCAAGAACATTTTAAATATTTTTGCCAGGGCTCCTGAAATTTCTACACTATCCTCCCTCAAGGTCCGAGGGAAAATCATATCCGGCCCAAGTAATTTATCTACCTTTGTTTGCTGTAAGGCAGCAAACACCTCCTCCTGAATTTCCATCTGTTCCACGGCTCTTCTGTTTGTTTCCCTTCCTTCCTTGTACACCGTGCTAGTTTCCTGACTAAATACTGATGCAAAAAAACTGTTTTGTGAGGCTCCATACATAGATGACCTCTCTGATCCTCTAGGGGACCAATTTTGTCCCTTACTATCTTTTTACTCTTAATATACTTGTAGAAACCCTTTGGGTTTACCTTCACATTATCTGCCAGAGCAACCTTATGTCTTTGTTTTGCCTGAATTATCCTTGCGGGTCCTCCTCACCATTTCTACCTCTATCCTTGGTCCCCACAACACCTGGGTGATCACCTGAGAATGCTGTGAACTCGATTTGAGATATCCCAGACCCTGGCACCAGGGAGACAACGTTCCATCTGGGATTCCTATTCTCCTCCACTCAACCTCTCATCTACCTTTCTAACTATTGACTCCCTATCACTACAGCTTGCCTCTTTTTCCCCTGTCCCTTCTTAGCCACAGCACCAGATTGCATGCCAGAGACCTGATTGTCATGACTTGTACCTGGTAGGTCATCCCCCTCAACAGTATCCAAAATGGTAAACTTGTATTACAGGGGGACTCTCATGGGGTGGGGGGAGAGGCTCTACCTGTATGCTCCCTCTTGTAACGGTAATCCACCTACCTTCTACCTGTATCCTAGGTGTAATAGTGTCCCGGTAGCTCCTTTCTATCACACCCACTACCTCCCGAATGCTCTGGAGTTTAGTGACCATCTGCTCCAAAGCCTCACCAGCAGCATCAGCTGAATGTACTTCTCGCATTCAGAATCTCATTGAGCAGAATCTCAGTGATTAGCATCTCACTGAGCAGAATCTGTGAATCTCAGAGATTAGCATCTCACTGAGCACAATCTCAATGAAGTGAATCTCAGAGCAGAATCTCAGTGAGTTGAATCTCAGTGAATCTCAAAGAGTGGAATCTCAGTGAATCTCAGAGCAGAATCTCAGTGAGTTGAATCTCAGTGAATCTCAGTGAGCAGAATTTCAGTGAGTTGAATCTCAGTGAGCAGAATCTTAGCAGAATCTCAGTGAGAGGAATCTCAGTGAGCAGAATCTCAGTGAGGGGAATCTCAGTGCAGAATCTCAGTGAGCGGAATTTCAGTGAGTTGAATCTCAGTGAGTTAAATCTTAGAGTTGAATCTCAGTGAGTTGAATCTCAGTGAGCAGAATCTCAGTGAGCAGAATCTCAGTGAATTTCAGTGAGGGGAATCTCAGTGAATCTCAGAGCAGAATCTCAGTGAGCGGAATCTCAGTGAGCGGACTCTCAGTGAGCGGACTCTCAGTGAGCGGACTCTCAGTGAGCGGACTCTCAGTGAGCGGACTCTCAGTGAGCGGACTCTCAGTGAGCGGACTCTCAGTGAGCGGACTCTCAGTGAGCGGACTCTCAGTGAGCGGACTCTCAGTGAGCGGACTCTCAGTGAGCGGACTCTCAGTGAGCGGACTCTCAGTGAGCGGACTCTCAGTGAGCGGACTCTCAGTGAGCGGACTCTCAGTGAGCGGACTCTCAGTGAGCGGACTCTCAGTGAGCGGACTCTCAGTGAGCGGACTCTCAGTGAGCGGACTCTCAGTGAGCGGACTCTCAGTGAGCGGACTCTCAGTGAGCGGACTCTCAGTGAGCGGACTCTCAGTGAGCGGACTCTCAGTGAGCGGACTCTCAGTGAGCGGACTCTCAGTGAGCGGACTCTCAGTGAGCGGACTCTCAGTGAGCGGACTCTCAGTGAGCGGACTCTCAGTGAATCTCAGAGCAGAATCGCAGTGAGCAGAATGTCAGTGAGCTGAATCTCAGTTACCTGAATCTTATTGGGCAGAATCTCAGTAAATCTCAGTGAGCAGGATCTCAGTGAGGAGGAGTGTCTGTGCCATTCTCCAGATGAACATGATGGACACTGAGCTTTATTGCCTTGATGGCTGATGTCATGGTGATCATTGTTTTGGTGAGCAGTAACATCACAATCTCAGTGACCAGAGTATTTCAGCACAATGAACCCTAGTTACAGCAAAGTGCAGCGATGACGGTATCACAGTGACCAGAATATCAAAATGAGTGTACATTAGTGGCCACTGACCTTTACAATCAATGTCATATTGACAGTGTGATACCAGACCCTGAGTGACCAGTGCCACAGGAATCAGAATATTACTGTGACTGTTGTTATCTCTGTCAAAAAGAGAACTGCCAGCAGGCAGAACCTTGGGTAGCACAGTAACTGGGGATTTCAGTGTCTCAACGAACAGATTCGAGCTGAGAGTCGGAGGAGGCAGCGACTGGAGTTCAGGTGATTATCTGGAGGAGAAGGAGGAGCTTGGAGAGAGTGAGGGGCTTAATTGGTTAAGGGGCCAATAAAAGGAAGGTAAGTATAGAGGAGCAGCCAGCGAGGAGTGGCCCAGTGAGTGAGTGGTATAGTGAAGGAGTGGGTCTTTGAGGTTTTGGCTCGAGAGGCTTAGGTGAGCAGAGGCTGAGGACGAGAGTGTCTGGACTAAGGAAGGACAGTCATATTTAATTTAATATATAACTGTTTATTTTTTTACTTTTGTAAGGTGAGAGGAGAAGGAGGCAGGATGAGTGTGAGGGCAGTTTTCTGCCTATGGGATGTCATGGAGTCTTCGCATCTCCCAGACATCCACGTGTGCACAAAGTGTACTGAGCTGCAGCGTCTAAGGGACCGAGTTAGGGAATTTGAGTTGCAACTCGATGACCTCTCTCTGGTTAGGGAGAATGAGGCTATTGTAGACAGGAGCTACAGGCAGGTGGTCACAACAGGGCCATGGGAGGAGGGGCAGTGGGTTACCATTAGGAGGAGGAAAGGAGGGTTGGGTTCAAGAGAAAGCACCTGAGTCTAAAATCCTCAGCAATCGGTACTCCACCTTGAGATAGTGGAGGATAGTCAGACTATGGTGGGCAGAGGTGTGGTGTCAACGTCTGTAGCCCAGAAAGGTAGGGATAGGAGGAAAAGGGTGATAGTTATAGGGAATTCGATCAGGAGAACTGACAGAAGATACAATAAAGACAACCAGATGGTGGGTTGCCTCCCTGGTGCCAGTGTCCAGGATGTGATGACGGGTGTTCAGAACATCCTAGAAGGGGAGGGTAAAGAGCCTGAGGTTGTGGTACATGTTGGTACCAATTACGTTGGAAGGAAGGAGGAAGTGGTCCTGCAAAATGAGTATAGGGTGTTGGGTAGGGAGCTTAGAAGAACGACCGCTAAGGGAGTAATCTCTGGATTGCTTTCTGTACCACATGACAGTGAGGGCAGGAAAGGAATCAGGTGGAGGTTAAATACGTGGCTAAAGGGGTGGAGTAAGAGACAGGGATGTTCTTCGACCACTAGGACCTTTTTTGGGGGAGATGGGACCTATACCATAACAATGGGTTACATCTAAATCCCAGAGGGACCAGACTCCTGGCAGGGGCATTTGCTAGGGCTGCCAGGGGAGCTTTAAACTAATTTGGTTGGGGATAGGGTTTCAGGTAAGAGGGTTTGTAGGCAAAGGAAAAAGGCATAATTTGGCGGTGGAATGACAGATCTCTGAGATGTATTTATTTTAAAACGAAGAATGTTGTAAGGAAGGTGGATGAGGTAAAGGTGTTGAATGACACATGGCGTTATGATGTTGGGGCCATTAGTGAGATGTGGTTGAAGGAAGGTTGTGACTGGCAGTTAAATATTCCAGGATTTTGCTGCTTTAGTTGTGACAGAGTTGGTGGAGCAAGAGGGGGAGGTGTGGCATTACTTGTCAGGGAGGATATTACAGCAGTGCTGAGGCAAGATAGACTGGAGGGCTCATTGAAGAAGGCAGTGTGGGTAGAACTAAAAAAAATAAGAAGGGTGAGGTTACTAATATGGGGGTATATTATAGACCTCCAAGTGGGGAAAGGGAACTAGAAGAGCAAATGTGCAAGGAAATAGCTGAGATGTGCAGTAGGAATAGGGTGGTGTTGGTTGGGGATTTCAATTTTCCTAACATTGATTGGGAAATACAGTCGTAAGAGGGCAGGATGGCTTAGTATTTATGCATTGTGTTCAGGATTGCTTTTTGCAGCAATATGTTGAGATGCCCACTAGAGGGGGAGCAGTGTTAGATCTGTTGTTAGGGAATACAATAGGGCAGGTGATGGAGGTGAGAGTTGGGGAGAACTTTGGATCCAGTGATCATGGGTCCATTCTCTTTCACTTAATTATGGCAAGGGATAGGTCAGGTCCAAAGTCGAAGGTCTTCGAGTGGGGGAAGGCCAGATTTGAAGAAATGAGAAGGGATTTGTAGAGATTTGTGTGGGCAGATCTTTTTACCGGAGAGCATTTGGAGGTGAGATTTTGAGAGTACATGATCTTTAGGTTCCAGTCTGGTTGAAAGGCAAGACCAAAGATTCGAGGGAGCTGTGGTTTTCAAGGAAAATTCAGAAGTTTGTTCGGGATAAGAGGGAAGCCTATGCTAAATATAAAAAACAAGGGATTGATGAGATGTATGATCGTTACTTAGATTGCAGAAAGAAGCTTAAGAGAGAAATTAGAAAGGCAAAAAGAAGGTATGAGGTGTCCATAGCTAATAAGGTGAAAGTGAATCCTAAGGGTTTTTACAGATATGCAAATAGTAAAAGGAGGGTTAAGGATAGAGTAGGTCCACTGGAAAATGGGAACGGTGGACTATATGAGGAACCGTATGAGATGGGGGAGATATTGAACAATTTTTTCTTGTCTGTATTCATGAAGGAAAGGGACATTGGACTATGTGAGATTAGTGAGGCAAATGGCTAAGTTATTGAAAGGATAGGGATTAGTAAAGAGAGGGTTTTGGAACTTCTAGGGTCATTAAAGGTCCTGATGGGATTTTTTCCAGGACGTTAAGGGAGATCAGGAAGCAAATAGCAGGGGCTCTGACAGTGATTTTTCAACAATTACTGGAGGAGAGTGTGATGCCGCGGGATTTGAGGGTTGCAAATGTTGTTGTTATTTAAAAAAGGCACAAGATGCAGACCAAGTAATTATCAGCCATTAGGTTTGACTTCGGTGGTGGAGAAAGTTATGGAGGGTATTCTTAGAGATAGTTTGTACAAATATCTGGATAGGTGGGGATTGATCTAGGGCACCCAGCATGAGTTTTTGAAGGGAAAGTCATGCTTGATGAAACTTGTTGACTTTTTTGAAGAGGTGACAAGAAAAGTGAATGAAGTGGTTGACGTGATCTATTTGGATCTTAGTAAGGCTTTTGATAAGGTTCCACATGTAAAGTTAGTAAGGAAGGTTCAGTCACTAGGGATTAATAGAGAGATAGTGACATGGGTTCAGAGGTGGCTGGAAGATAGACAGCAGAGAGTCATAGTGGACAATTGTCTGTCAGGATGGAAGCCTCTGACAAGTGGTGTGCCTCAGGAATCGGTACTGGATCCCCTGTTGTTGATCATTTATATTAATGATTTGGAGGAGGGGCTGGTTAACTGGGTAAGCAAATATGCAGATGATATGAAAAATGAGGAAGTGGTGGATAGTGAGGAAGGTTTTCTTGGATTACAGAAGGATTTGGTTTGTTTGGAAAAGTGGGATGAAAAATGGCAGATGGAATTTAATGTAGACAAGTGCAAGGTGCTGCATTTCGGGAAAAAATAACCAGAATAGGACTTAAACAGTTAAGGGGAAGGCATATAGTATGCTGGGCTTCATAAATCATAGCATAGAGTATAGGAGCTGGGAAGTGATGCTGTGACTGTTTAAGGCATTGGTGAGGCCTGGTTTGGAGTATTGTGCTCAGTTCTGGTCTCCAAATTATAGCAATGATATAGATGGAGAGGGTGTAGAGAAGATTTATAAGGATGTTGCCTGGTTTACAGCATCTAGATTACAGGGAGATATTAAGGAGACTGGGACTCTATTCATTGGAATGTAAACAGTTGAGAGGGGATTTGATAGAGGTATTTAAAATTATGCAGGGAATAGATAGACTGGACGCGAGTAGACTCTTTCCCCTGAGGGCAGGGGACGTTGGAACAAGAGGGCATGAGTTAAGGGTGAGGATCTTCCAGAGGAGATAGTTGCGGCAGGGTCCTTTCTGTCATTTAAGAGAAGGTTGGATGTGTACATGGATATGAGGGGGTTGGAAGGTTATGGGTGGAAAGCAGGAGGGGGGAGCTAGTGGAGTTGTTCAAGTGAATCGGCGCAAACCTGTAGGGCCGATATGACCTGTTTCCACGCTGTAAACTTATATGGTAATAGGATATCACATTGACCAATAACATTATTATTCACAACAAGTATCACAGTGGGAGTGTACACTAATGGATGGTGCAGATCGTAGCACAAAGGCAAGTGTTTGTTCAAACATGCAAACTTTATTTAAAACTACGACACCATAACTAAACACACACAGAACTATAACTAAAAACCACACATTACATATCAAATTAAAATCTGATTTCCATCATGAACCACACACATGATCCCCTGGGACGTCAACACGTCAGTGTTGGGCAGTGTCAGCATCCCGACCGACAAGTCATGTAGAGGATTGTGAGATCAGTGTTTCTGTTCTTGTTGTAACATGATGATTAGTGATTTCAGTATCTCTGAGACCAGAATATCACAGGGACTGGGATCACGTAACCAGAATATTTCATTAACCATTCCATAATGACCAGATGATCAATACTGCCCATTCATGATAATGGATCAATGACAAATATCAGTGACCAGTCATCATAATGTCATAAAACCAGAGAAATTTTTTAAATCAAAAAAACTTTATATACAGAAAACTGTTCAAATTCTCATCACACCTTTAGTTTGATATCTATAAATTTCTATCACTATACATTTTATCATTCATTTCCATCACTGTGGCACCTTGTCAATACAACACAGAAGGCCATTCACAATGTGTGTGCCTGTTGAAAAGTCCCAATGTGCAGGTCACAACACTTCCAGGTTATATCCTGACCCTTTTGTACTTCATGATCTTTCAAGTGTTTTGAACTAACAAACCTAATTAGAACTAACAAAGGAACAGCAATGGAAAATTCACCATTCAATGGTAAATTCAAAATAATAGTTTTTATTAATAACATAACATTGCTTACTTATCTCTCAACTTAACTCTATCTTAAATCTCACAATATGTGAATGTATGTATTTGTATGCGTGTATGAGTGATTAAATTCAAACCATTACAGTTTAAGCTTGGTTCTAAAAAGTCAATTTTAAAGTCCAGTTTCAAATATCTTGCTGAGCTTTAGGATATTTTAAAATCGCAGTTCAAAAGTTCAGAAGTCATTATGATGCACTTTTAAACATTATGTCTTCAGATTTTTTTAAACTCACAAGCCTTTTTCAGAAAGATATTCTTCACGCAAGTGTTCTCCTCTATTGGTTGGATCTGCCCTCGATCTTAAAGAGAAAGTCAGAAGTGGTCATACTTATTTTAAAGCCACTTATTTTGTATTCCTCTTTTCCAGACATAATGCACAACACCTTTTTCTGGTTACTTTATCTTCAATTCCAAAACTTTCCTCCTTATTCAAAGAGACAGTGAAGTGACTCTTTTTGTGCCCACTGATTTTGTGTATCTCCTATGATAAGGATAATACAACACAGAACAGCCTCTCTTTTCTCTCCAGAGATGACTGTTATGAGCCCAGAGGACCCCAAAACCCACCAGCAATAGATATTCACCAAGACAAATGGTTACTTAAACAAAAGTTATTTTAATTATCTTTAAACATGAAAACAGAATCACACTTTAACTTATCTATTATTAACTTAACTTAAAGTTACCCCCTTCTAATTCTAAGCGCATGTGTGTGTAACGGGTGTGTAAGATCAGAAAAGTTCTTTGGTTCGCTTCTCATTCCTCCAAGTTCACTGGTTGCAGGCAATTCTTATACTGTGCACAGAATTTAACATTTATAAAGTTCACCAGGCTTTGGTGCTCGAAAGGTAAATGGTTACCGCTCAAGAAGGTACTTCTCAGTTTTCAGAGAGAGATATGTTGTTCCAGGACATCCACAACTGAATACTTCCATCTGTCACCTCAGTGTCATGCTGACAAAACTTGTCCCATCAGGGTTATCCAAATGATAGCCTCTTTCTTTCAGGTCACCACAGAGTTCCTTTCTGTTTCACTTATTCCAAGTGAAATATTACATAGTCAGTCCTCTCCTCTTGCATGAACCACAAAGGCTGTGACTAGGCCATCTTCCATACTGGGGCTTCGTGCTCTTGCTGGCTGAAACACAGTCAAAGTGATCTCTGCTTTTCTCTCTCTCTCTCTCTCTCTCTCTCTCTCTCTCTCTCTCTCTCTCTCTCTCTCTCTCTCTCTCTCTCTCTCTCTCTCTCTCTCTCTCTCTCTCTCTCTCTCACACACACACACACTCGGAGTAAGGAAAAGCCCATTTGACTCTCTCTGCTTGAAAAACCACATGACCCTCTTACAACAGCAAAACCTTCCTGCAAACAATAGCGGTGCCAGCATTCTCTTCCATCTGTTGCTTTGGTTAACAACAATCCATTAGTAAAGTCTCTTGAGGACTCTTCAAAGCTCTTGCAAAAAAGTGTGAGAAGCCACTATGTCTAGCATAGCTCTAGTATTTCAAATAAGATCTGTTTTAAAGTGTTTGTATGTGACCTACTCTAATAAACCTTTCCCAATTTATCTCCCAAAAACATTTCTATATACTCTGTCACAGTGCTGTTTTACTCCTGTGTCTTTTACAGGATGATCAATTTATCCTTATGGTTTCAAAAAGTCTCTCTGCCTTCACTTTATGGTTCTTTGACATCATGTGATGTGACATCACCAAGGTGAATAAAGAATATCAGGATTTATATAGTTTAAATTATATACCATTGTTAAATAAGATTAAGTTGATTTACATAGAGAGGGAAAAATTTACCATTAACTTTAATTGGGTGAGTTAATTGTATAAAAATGAATATATATATCTACATATACACATCTTTTTCTGTCTATTCCAAGTGCAATATCGAAGAAAATTTTAAAGCAATTAAATAAAGTAATTCGATTATTTTTGTGAAAAGGTAAATTGTCAAGAGTTTATATGCAAAAATTAATATGGCGGTATGAATAGGGTGGACTTCAATTACAACATTTTCAAAATTATTATGATGTGGTGAAATTAAAATTTATTAATAGGTTGTTTGATTTTGATCAACCACCTATGTGAGCAAAGGTTGAATTGGATCAGATTTTTGAAAATAAGATAAGTCAATTTATTTATAAATGGAATCCTTTACTATTACAAAAGTGTAAGTTGCCTGTACTGAGACACTTAATGGATATTTGGCAAAAGCGAGATCAAGTTATAGGATCTAAAGGAAAAATTTCAGCAAAATCACCACTATATTAGAATAAATTAATTAAAAAAAAACCCTTATATGAAAGATTTGGAAATGAAAGGAGTAAAATTGGTACAGGATTGTTTTGAAGCAGATAGATTCCTTTCATTTAATAGATTGCGAGAGAAGTTTGGTGTTTCATCAAATTCTTTTCTTTCTTATTATCAAGTTCGAGATTTTTTTCAAACAAATCTTGGATGGGAATTGATATTACCAGGTCAAACAAAATTTGAGATGTTAATTCCTGATAAAGGAAATAAGGAGTTTATTTCAGAGTTGTATAGATTTTTGCAAGAAAAAAATGGACAAAATTGATGTATATAAAATGAAGGGAGAATTGGGAGAAGGATTTGGATATTGTATTGTCTTGGGAAGAATGGTCTAACATGTGTGTTGGCAGTGTTAAGAAATGATTAAATGTAAGATATAGTATGGTTAATGATAATTTTATACATCAATTGTATTTAACACCTGTAAAGTTGAAGAAATATGGCTTGACTTTGTCAGATCTGTGTTTTAGATGTGATTGGATGTGTGGAAAAGTTAAACCTTTTTGGGAAAAAGTTATAAAATTTTTGAGAGATTTATTTAAGATGGATTTGCAGTTGAATTTGATGATGTGTTAATTGGGTTATATGAACGTCAGGGTTGTAGATGGACAAATCACAATTAGCATTTATACGATTAGGGTTGGCTGTAGCAAGAAAATGTATAGCGATTACCTGGAAAAATGATGTAGAGTTGAATATACAAAGATGGCATAATGAATTACAATCGTGTTTATATCTGGAAAAAAAACATAATCTGTGAAATAATTATTCTTTTTTGTTAAGATGTGGAGTTTATATTTAGAATATATGGCTATAGATCTTAATTAAATGGTATGTACAGAGTTGGCACACCAAACAGTTAATATTGAATACCTAGTAAAATTAAAATTTTCTAAAGGCTCTAAGGGGAGGTGGGTGGGTTGGGAAATGGGAGGGGGACAGGAGTAAGGGTTTTTTCGACTGTTGTATTTTTTGTTATGTTTATTGTTTTATCAAATATTTAAATAAAATTTTCAAAAAAATACAGCACCTTCTGCCTGGTCAATGGCATCAACTGCCAAAACAAATGGCTTCTGAAAATCACGTGATTAAAGTACAGGTATGGGACATAATATGTCTTTCAATTTGTGAAATACTTCCTGACAATGAATGTCTAAATACAATCTTCTTCAAAAGATTAGTCAGGGAAGAGCAATATCAGCAAAGTTTTTTCTACCATTCCTAAAAATGTCCTCCTGGCTTTCTTACCTGTGGGTAGAGCAAATTCAGAAATTATCTGACTTCAACCTGAACAGGTTCCAATTCTCCATGGCCAACAACGTAACCAAGATAAGTCACCTGAGCATGACAAAATTCACTCTTAGCTAAATTAACAGTATGATTGGTTTTCAAAAGTTTATCAAACAATTTCTTTTTAAAATGTCTCTCAGAAGAGTCAGCTTGTATTGTTTCAAGATCCTCATCCCTTATTCACAATCAAGATCTGTGGTGAAAGCTATTTCTGGCTAACATCCATATTCTCAAAATAAAGTTTTAACATGTTAACATGGTAATTCTGTGTTTTATGTCTCCTATCAGGAGTTTTAACTAAGCAGTTTACTTCATTTACCTTGGATTCTATCTCATACCATCCTGAAAATTTTGCTTGAAGAGGATTAGAAATTATTGGGAACAGAATTAACACTTTATCCCGTGGTTTAAAAATAATCCCAGACTTTCATTTTTTCTTCTCAGCTAATTTATATACTTTCTGTAAACAAATTCTCCTCAGCTAATTTACATACTTCCTGTAAATGATCTTTAAACTTTTAAAAATAACCTAACAAATTCAACTGGATTGTTCTTTCAACAACATTAAAGGTCCTCTAACTTTATGTCCAAATACCAATTCAGTTGTCACGTCCTACAAAATGGCTTAACATCTTTTCTTAAATTAGGGCAATAAAATTGTTTCATAATTTATAGGTTGTTTTCTTTTCCTCAAGGTGGTCGCCTATGGGTGTCCTATGTGCCAAAGTCAAAATTTCATCCCTATGGGGTTTAGGAACTACAAACTGCCCATTCTTCATTAGCAGGAATCTCACATGACCTCCATTTTCTCATCAATTAACCCTCCTTAAAAATAACATCCAACTGGAATCTTCTTAATTTCCTCATTAGAGAGTGCTTTATCTCTAATTCAGCAAGATCAGTATCTTCGTTCTGTTTTTCTATTAATTTTTCTAGGATAATGATGAATCTTATTTCAGCTGCTGTGCACTGTCACAGACTTCTGAGACTTTAAAATCATTTTGTACATCACTGTTTGTTAAGTTTTTTTTGCCCTCATTACTACACACACTGGATATATATTTATATCTGTCTCTGTTTCATCAATGATTGGCTTATCTGTTCATTTCACTGCAGGGACAATTTTACCCTCTGCTAAATCATTCCCTAATAATGACAAAATGCCATCCACTAGCAAACTTGATCTGATCCCTATTTCAACAAGTCCATTATCTAATTCTGATTTCAACATTACTGTGTGCAAAGGTATCAACTCAGAATCACGCTGCAAACCTCTAATTAAATTTATTTCACCTGTCTTATCACTAGACTTCAAAACACTGTCTAACTCAAGTGACTGAGCTGCTCCAGTATCTCTGAGTATTTTTGATGTTACTTGTGGTGATTCTTCCTCTAATTAAACTTTATCCTCTGGCACAAATTATTCAAATTTCTTCCTAATTTTACCAGTAGATTCTTTTTTCACTTCCATGTGTTTCATTTCTTTGAATACAAACACCTGATGCTGTTTCCTGTTTTTTCTTTCTCTTCAAGGAAATCCAGTTCACTGTCACATGGCCAGGTTTCTTACAATCATCATAAAATGCACCAGATGGGTTTTCCTTTTCTGCTGTTATTTCCTCTCCCCTCTACCACTATTTCCCCATTTATTTTCTCCTTTAATTGGATACTTTACATTACCTTCTTGAAAAGGTTTACCTTCTGAAAAAGGTCGATGGGGCACAAATCTCTCTTTGTGATTCTTATCTGCAAATATAACAGAATTTTGTCCCTTTAGAAAATTTTCACTTGGCTTTAATTAAAGATCTGGATTTAACACATAATCATCTGTGATTTTAACATAATTTTTGCAATTTTCCCTTTCTCTCTCAACCTCTCTTTGTATCTCTTCTCTCCTTTATCTAAATTTCTCTTTCAAACCTCCATTGTTTTCCTGCTTCATCTGCATAAAATTTCCATTGTCAGTCTGCTTCCTCTCTTGGATTTTCTGTTTCCTGTATCACACGGAGCTCAATCTCCATTTTGTGTTTTTCGAGTTCAACCTGTTCCTGCTCTCTCTGCTGCTTAATAGGTTTACTCTCAGGAAATTGTTTTAACTCCTCCACTTCAAAAATCCTCTCTTTTACATAAGCCTTTGGATCTCAATTTTTTTCATTGACAATTTTATTCCTTCAATTTCCAACTTTCTGTGATATCATGTGATGTGACATCATCACAGTTTTAGTTTCATTTCTGCAAAACTTCCTGGCTTTCTTCACAACTGCTCCATATCCATAACCATCTCTGACCTCATCGCTGTTCCAAGAGGCTTAAATGGTTTATAATGCCAGAAAGTCTGATGACCACAAGCAGAAACCTGTTTTTGTTTAAACCCACACCCTACAGCAGTTCTTCTTGAGTAGTTGGGTACTTCAGTTTTTAATAAAGCAAACATTCCATTGTTCTTGAATCAATTAAAACCCACTTTAGTTCTATTAGTTGTACTCTTCCAAGACACGTCACTCCAAAAATGACCTCACTTCTGAGTGCATTGTAAATATGTGACCTGTATGTGACGCTGTATCCAGACCACATTTCCCTCACTAGAAATATTTTTATAACTTACTTTGCTAAGAAATATATGTTATTATTAAAAATTTTAACTTTAAAGATTAATGCAAATCCATTACAATAGCATAGTTCCAAGCCTTTGATTCCCTCTGGGTGAAAATCTGGGAAATTTAACAATATTAGATGCAGTTCTGGAACACATTTTAGGGAGTGAACATGGCCAAGTAGATAAGATGGCAACGGCAATGCATTTTGAGACCAGGGATCATAATTCAGTTTGATTTAATGTGGTTCAGGACAAGGGCAAAGAAAACCAAGAATAAACTTTTGAAACTGCGACAAGGAAACCTTGAAGAGATTGAGATATAATTTACTCAAAGCAGTTACTCAAAGATAACTCAGTTTTAGAGCAGTGGGAGGCATTCAACTAGGGACAAGTAAGGTGAGGAATAAACAGACATCCATTAAAGAGAGCTACCAATACAAGGGGAATGTGCATGGCAGGATAAAGCATAAAAAGATATACATCAGGCAATGTGACCTCAACATTGAGAAAGTCTGAAATATACGAGGTGCATCTGTGAAATTACTAAAGGAGATTAGGAAGTCAATGCAGACAGAAATATTGGCAGGAGGAATAAAACAAGCTGACGTTGGCATTGTGCTGAGGTTGGCAGGATTGTCAAAGGTTACTATGAGGACCAGAGGGCCTCTGTCTTTGTTCAATGTTCGAGGAGACCTAGTGAGGGCAGAAGTATGGGGTGGCATTTTTAGTGCAGCATTTAGTGCAAAGCTGTTACAGTGCCAGTGATCAGGACTGGAGTTGGAATCCTGCACAGGCTGAAAGGAGTTTATATGCTCTCCCCTGTGTATGCATGGGTTTTTGCCGGGGGCTCTAGTTTCCTCCCACCCTTCAAAACGTGCAAGGGATTGTAGGATAATTGGGTGTAAGTTGGGCCAAAATGACCTGTTACCAGGCTGTATGGCTGAAGTGTGAGAACTAGAGATATGGGTATGGACGGGGAGGAATTCCACTCCTTGATACTTAAATCTGAAGAAAGGGCCCCAATCCAAAACATTGGCCAACTATTTATATTAATGGATGCTGCCTTTCCCATGGAGTTTCTCCAACAATTCTTTGTTTCTTCAAGGTTCCAGCATTTGTGGTCTTTGTGTTTCTGTCACATATTCTTCACTTTTCCATCATTGCTTGGTGCACACACTTTCATCAGATTCAAACCTTGGCTAAAACAAAGTATCCTATCTGGCTGTGATTCAATGCCCTGGTTAATCACAACTACCAGGGTAATCCTATGTTCCCTCCCCTTACATTCGTCGCCAAATAAAGCAAAATCAATTTCTGTAGTGTGGCTAAGTAATTCTCAAGGTAGGGCAGCATGGTTAGTACAACGCTATTACAGCACCAGAGATCGGGTCCGAGGTACATTCTCCCCATGTCTGCATGGGTTTCACTGAGGACTCCAGTTTCCTCCCACCGTTTGATTGTAGGTTAATTGGGTGTAATTGGACAGTATGGGCCAAAATGGCCTGTTGCCATGCTGTATGTTTCAATTACATTTTTTATTTAAAATTGATAATCTGAATCTAAAAACTATGTGTTTTAATGACCAACGTGGAACCAGTTCTATTTATTTTCCTGCAACAACACTAAGGAAGGGAATAGCTAATAATGAGGAGAATCAAGTGATCTGGCCTCACAAGTAGAAAAATTACAACCATCTTCCCAAGGTTAGTGCTACAGTGAGTTATGCGATAACTCCATTGAGAGGAAGCACCGCATGGAAATGCTGTACATTGCAACAAACATTCACAATCGCTCTCATTCTCCACCAACATGATGTTCAAGGGATTCAGGTGAGCGAGTGCTCTGTGAATGTGCAGAGGAAGCCTATATCTCTGCTGTAAGATATGATTCGATTGACATTTTCCAGAGGAAACGAGGGGAGTTAGCAGAAAAAAGCATTCAAAAAGATGAGGACTCTAGATGTTATCTACTTTGCTTGCATAAGCACCTCTGAAGAGGCTTATTACCAGCTAAGTAAGAAGCAGAGAATGAATGTGTATATAAGGGGAGAACGTGGGAGTGTACATATGCCAGACATCTGTCACTTCAGGCTTGTCACTCAGTGTTAAGACCTTTACAGAAGACAAGAATTACATACATAAAATCAAGTGCTAAACTTTGAATTGTCATTCATCAATTCCAGTGATAGAAAGGTCATAAAGCACATCAGTGCCTATCATGGTAATTTAATTGATTTTTTTTGACATTAGATTACTGCTATTTTGAAAATATGCTATTTGTGTGAACAACCAAAGATTTTATTTTAAAGTTTGGTTGGTTATGTTAAATTAGTCTGCTGAGATGCCTGAAGATGCTTATCTTGCAGAAGGGATACAGTAATCATTTGAAATAAAGCATCAAGCCAGATGTTTTGAGGCCTCAACATTAAAATTCACACCCAAATTCAAGTTTATTTTCCCCTGCACCTACAAGCTGACAAAACAGCTTCTCTCCAGACCAATAGTGCACGCGAAATGCCCAGTACGTAAAGATCACAAATAATCAAAATAATTATTTGGGATGATTGTCACGGTTACATGATACAGTTCACCCATCTCACAGCCTGCAGGAAGAAGCTATTCCCCAGCCTCGCAGCCTGGATTTTGATGTTCCTGTACCTTTTCCCTGATGGTAGTAGGTTGAAGGTACAATGCGCTGGATGGAAGGATTGTAGGTCACCATTGTAGGTCTTTATAGGCCACTGCTGTAGGGTAATTGAATTCACCATTGTAGAAAATTATGGTCCCAGTTACTGTTGTAGGTCATTAAGGTAACTGTTGGAGGTAATTGTTGCTCACTGTTGTAGGTCATTGTAGGTCGCTGCCAATGTAGGTGATTGTATGTCATTGTTATAGTTCACTATGGTAGTTTATTGTAGTACAATGTTGTAGGTAATTGTAAGTCACTGTTATAGGTCATAGTAGATCACTGTTTTAAGTAATTGAACATCACTGTTATAGGTCATTATAGGTCACTGCTGGAGGTTATTTTAGCTCTCCGATGTAGGTCATTGTAGGTTCCTGTTGTAGATTGTTGAATGTCACTGGTGTAGGTCAATAAAGTCACATTTGTAGGACATTGTAGATCCGAGTTGTAAATCATTCTAAGTCACAGAAGTAGTTCATTTTAGGTAACTGTATTACATCATTGTAAGTCACCGATGAAGGCCATTGTAGGTCATTGTTACTTATCATAAATCACTGTTGCAGGTCAATGTTGGTCACTATTATAGGTTATTTTACTTCACTATGGCAGGTAATAGCAGTTTATTGCTGATGTAGGTTATTGTCAGTCACTGTTATCATTCATTGCAGGTCACTGTTGTGGGTCATTGCAGGTCACTGTTGTATGTCCTTTTAAATCATTGATGGAGGTAATTGTAGGTCACTGTTGTAGATCTATAGGTCACTGTTGTAGGGTCATTTAAGATCACAGTTACTGATCATCGTAAGTAACTGCTGTAGGTCATAAAGGTACATTGTAGGTCACTGTTGTTGGTCTTTATAGGTCACTGTTGTAGGGTAATACTTATTTTACCTTCCCATTCCCATTCCTCCCACCCGCCCCCCTAATAATCTACCCAAGAAATACCAAAAAAAAAAGAAAGAAAGAGATGTAGGAGAATAATTAAAATAATACATTTAAATGTATTATTGGTAACTATTGAAGGTTGTTATAGGTCACTGGTGTAGTTCATTGTAGGTCATGTTTAGATCATTGCTGATGTAGGTCTTTGTAGGTTACTGTTGTGTGTTATTTTAAGTCACTGATGTAGATAATTGTAGATCAATGTTGCAGGTCAGTAGTTAAATGCTGATGTAGGTCATTATCAGTCACTGTTATAGGTCATTGTAGGTCACTATTGCAGGTTATTTTAATTCACTGTTATAGGTCATTATAAGTCACTCTGTAGGTCATTGTAGGTCACTATTGCAGGATAGTGTAGGTCACTGTTGTAGATTATTGTAGATCACTGTGGTAGGTCATTGTAGGTCACTTTTGTTGGTCATTTTATGTCTGCTGATGTAGGTCATTGGAGGTCACTGTTATAGGTCATTGTAGGTCACTATTGCAGGATAGTGTAGGTCACTGTTGTAGATTATTGTAGATCACTGTGGTAGGTCATTGTAGGTCACTTTTGTTGGTCATTTTATGTCTGCTGATGTAGGTCATTGGAGGTCACTGTTGTAGTTCATTGCCACATCATCTGCTTTTGTGCATCCATGCTACATTTTGATTTAATATTGTTTGTGTATTGCACCCTAGAAAATTTTTACAGAATACATTTGAGAATTATTGATGTTTTACCAGCTTAAAGCAGATGTGTTATTGTTAAACATTCCACCCCTTGATTAAGCATTGTCTCTTTCGAATAGAGACAATGGAATCTTTTCTTTTCATCTAGTTTGATGGGCCTCTGTGATATATTTGCCAGAGACAACAGCTTTTAAAATTTTTTTTATTTCTTACTCTATGAATCATATCAATAAGAACATTCACAAATGATTCTCACTAATATATACACAGTGACATTTCCTCTTCCCCCCCTTTTCCCCCTTTCATCCCTCTCCCCCTCCCCACCCCCCTTCAAAAACCAATAAATAATAAAACAGAAATAACATAAAGCAAAAAATTCGTATCATGCACTTTCACATATTTAAATCTTATTGTGGTCATAATCATGTCATTTTAAGAGATGGAGGATTGAAGTCGGCATTCTCTAACATAATTTATGTTTGGTTCCCAAATTTGTTCAAATAATGTATATTTGTCTTTCAAATTGTATATCATTTTTTCTAATGGAATACACTTGTTCATTTCTTTAAACCACTGTTGCATTTTAAGGTTTGTTTCCATTTTCCAGGTGGTCATAATACATTTTTTTTGCCGCTGCTAGAGATATCATAATAAATCTTATTTGGGCTTTGGCTAATTTTGTCTTTTCATCTAGTTTGATGGGCTTCTGTGATATATTCTTCAGAGACAACGTCTTTGACAATGTTGAGTACTGAAAACCTTTGGATTTCTGTATGAACTTGCCACATGCCCAGTGGACCTTCTGTTGGTGGTAGAGTAGACTTTCAGGAGAACCTCTGTCAAAATGCAGCTGCCTTCTGGCTCTTTAAGTCAGCTTCTGACTGGAGAAGAGAGGGTGCTCGCCACTGAGAAGAGCGAGAACCATCAGCGAAATTCGCAGCAGAAGGCTATCCTCTGATGGTTTATTCTGCAACATTGTGACATCATAGCATGGGGTAAGCTGAGTCTGTGAGCGATCTGAGGTTGAGGAACTCGAGGCCAATGCTTCCTTCTGGGTAATGGACAGAAAAATCTTTGATGATGATTTTCAGCCATGTAATTTTTGTGGGGGAGGGTTGCTTGGGGCTGATCTCATGCCCACTTTTGTCCAAAGGTGGGGCGGCCATGTAGCATGGAGAGATACTTGCGAAACGAAGGAAATCGCGCCATGAGTGTGGGCAAAGATTAGTGATGCATTCACCAATTACATTTGCACTGTGGAGGACCTGCTCAGAAATTGACTGCGAAGACAGAGAGCAGCCACTCTATTGCCGATGAGGGAAACAATCTGGGTCATTTTGAGTTGATGTGAGGTTTCAATAGTAAGAAGGTTGTGCTTTAACAGAACCTGGTTTGCCATTTCCATGCCATTTGAAAATCTATTAGCTTGAGCAGGGAGATAAACACAACACCAATCAGAGCGTCCTTCCAGTAGAAACCACCTTTTATTTATGCATGTGTCCATACTCCCCATAACTCCAGACATTAATCCTTTTCACGGAATCTTCTCAAATGCAGTTTAGAACTTCATATAAAATGATAACTTAGCAATTCCTTTATCCTCTGCTGTTTCCACAAAGATATTGAGAAGTTTTATCAGTCCTTTTAGGGCAGGATGCTTACTGTACATTTCTGTAAACCTGGTGCTGCATTCAAGCTGCTTTTCTAAAGATCTTAAATGTTGAAACAGAAAGAGTAGAGACTAGAATTTTGCAGCCATTCTGCTAACTCCTCTGATTCAGTCCCTGGCATTTCTATTAACGAGAACAAGGATGGTTTGACAAAGGACAGAATCAAAGGAAATGAGAGGGGCATGAGTGATGTTCAATCAAATAGAGAAGGTGTGAGTGAATTGATGTAATGTCAACCTCAGAATGAGAACATGGTGTTAATATATTTACTTTCTCGGAGAATGACGTGCAGGCTGTCTTCAGTGGAGTGAATCTGAGGAAAGCAGCTGGCCTGGATGGAGTACCAAGCCGAGTATTAAAGTTCTGTGCTGACCAACTTACCAAGATATTCAGAGATATCTTCAATATCTCTCTCCAGCAGGGCATGGTTCTCATCTGTTTCAAACAGGCGTCAATCGTACCGGTGTCCAAGAAGAGTGTAGTAACCTGCCTTAATGACTATCGACCAGTAGCACCTACATCAACAGTGAGGAAGTGTTTGAAAGGCTTGTGATGAAGCAGATCAACTCCTGTCTGAGCGGCAACATGGATACATTCCAGTTCGCCATCATAGTAACAGGTCTATTGCGGATGCCATCTCACTGGTGTACCATCATTGGGGGATCAGAGGTGGAGAGGGTGAGCACATTTAAGTTCTTTCGAGTCACTATCTCAGAGGATCTTTCCTGGACCCAACACACTAATAGCATCATGAAGAAAGCACATCAGCACTTCTACTTCCTCAGGAGTTTGTGGAGGTTTGGTATGACTCCAGAAACCCTGGCAAATTTATAAAGAGGTGTGGTGGAAAGTGTACTGACCAACTGTCTCACGGTCTGGTATGGGAACACTAATACCCCTGAGCGTAAAGCCCTCCAAAAGATAGTGGACACAGGCCAGTACATCACAGGCAAAACCCTCCCCATTATTGAGAACATTTACAGGGAGCACTGCCGTCAGAGAGCAGCAGCAAACATCAAAGATCCACACCATCCAACATGCGCTCAGTTCTCGCTGCTGTCATTAGGAAAGAGGTATTGGTGCCATAAGACTCACACCACTAGGTTCAGGAACAGCTGCTACCCCTCCACCATCAGACTCCTTAACAACAAACTCAATCAGAAGTTCATTTAAGGATTCCTACTTGTGCACTTTATCGATTTTCTTTGCCCTCTCTGTATTGCACAGTCAGTTTGTTTACATTCATTATCTGTTTACCGTTCTTTATTTGTTTACATCTACATGGTGTACAGTTTATTTTTTGCACTACTAATTAGGGGTAATTCTGCTGCGCCTGCAGGAAAAAGGAATCTCAGGGTTGGATCAATAAATCTGAAATCCATGGTGTGCCAAATGTATTAAATTGCTCCAGTTTTAATTTAAAATGCAAACATCTTTAATTTGTCACAGTTGATGACCACTATGGTGGAGTGGTCTTCAGGCTATTTAAATGCTGAGAAACAAGATACCCCCAAAACAGGAGGAAAACTATGTGTGAATGATGAGCTTTACTCATTTAAATATGTAAAGTGTTTGTCACTGATCAAATGTTTGTAAGTGGCAGTAAAGAACATGGGCTTTGTGGAATGGGGGTGGGGTGTAACTTGATTCAATGTCACCTTAACATCATTCATCTTCAATCAATCACAGACAGTCAATCAGTTGCCTCTGCCCACCTTTGCCTGCATGAGGACTCCCAGGTCCCTTTGCAACTGGGTACTTTTAATTTTCTCCCCATTTAGAAAATTGTCTGCCTATTTATTTCTTCTATCAAAGTTCATCATCGTACACTTTCCAACATTGTATTTTAGTTGTCACTTCTCTGCCCACTCTCCTAATCTAAGTCCTTCTGCAGCCTCCCTGTTTCCTCAAAACTACCAGCTCCACCTACCTTCGTATCATCTGCAAACTTGACCACAAAATCATTTATTCCATAACCTAAATCACTGATAAGAAATGGCACCAACATCGACCCCCCCTGTGAAATACCACTAGCAACTGGCAGCAAACGAGTATCTGATCCCTGTATTCTGACTCTCTGCTTCTTGCCAATCAGCCAATGTTTCACCCATCCTGTTATGCCATGAGCTCTTATAGAACCATAGAACACTACAGCACAGAAACAGGCCCTTTTAGCCCTTCTAGTCTGTGCTGAATCATTTTATTTTGCCTCGTCCCACTGTCCTGCACCCAGTCTCTAGCCCTCCACACCCCTCCCATTCATGTACCTGTCCAAATTCTTCTTAAATGTTAAAATTGAGCCATCATTCACCACTTCAGTTGGCAGCTCATTATACACTCCCACCATTCTCTGGGTGGTGAAATTTCCCTTCATGTTCCCCCTAAAATTTTCCTCTTTCATCTCTTAACCCATGTCCTCTGGTTTGCATCTCATCTACCCTCAATGGAAAAAGCCGATCTTCATTTACTCTGTCTATCCCACTCATAATTTTAAATACCTCAATCAAATCTCTCCTCATTCTTCTACGCTCCAGGAAATAAAGTCATAACCTGATGAACCTTTCCCTGTAACTCATTTCCTGAGGTCCAGGCAACATCTTGTGGAAGTCAGCCGTGCTGAAATGAAATCAGACAGCAGTATAGAACACTCAGCAAAATATCAGTAATAGTCAATTCATATACAGTGTAACAATTAATAGTTGGGGAGAATTTATAAGATTTAGTGTAGGTCACATACATTCAGACATTTTAAAATAGATCTTATTTGAAAGACTGAAGAATTCACATTGCAAGATCTCTGGAGAATGTAAGTAGGTGTTAATTGAACTGATGTCATAAAATGCTTGACCATTGTCTTGCAGGAGTCATGCTGTCTATCAGTACCCTTTCTGCAAAAGTGCTCACAGAACGGTCAATTCTGGATTGTTTACCTAAGTTAACAACAGATGGAGCAGAAGAAAGAACTCCTGTTGTTTGCTGGAGAAGGTGGGGGCTTTTGCAAGACATGAGTCACATGCTCTCTTTGGAATTTCAGTTGGAAAAGTGTGAGAGTTGAGTTAACAGCTCAGTCAGTCAGTGTGTGGGACACTGACAAGAAACTGAAAAGTGCAATCCAGGTAAAACTGTTTGAAACTGATGAAAGCAAGTTCCAGAGCAGTCTGATGTTTCTCTTGAAATAGAGGAAGGAATGGAACTCTGTGGTAGCTTAAAGAAAGAGGCTATCATCTTGAAGACCCTGATGGGGCAAGTTTCATTAGTGAGACCCTGAGGTGACTAGTGGTGGTACCTCAGTTGTGGAAATCTTGGATCAACAAATATCTCTCTCTGCAAACACTACAAGAACCTTCCTGAGTGGTGTTCTTGGTAAACTTGTACCTCTCACTTTGTTCGTTTTAGATTGGTCACAGTGTTTGAACTGCCGAAGGAAAACAGAGACACACGCTGAGAGCACTTCAGTTTATACAAATCTTTATTACAAAATCTTAAGCTGATTTCAAACTACAATATGCAAGCCCTTCCCAATTACTCTTATCAATACTTGGACTGGTCCCAACTGCTGAAGTGAGGCAACGACCACACACTTGTAGTAGGTTGTCGGGGTGCCGGTAGCAGCTTCTCCACCTCCCCCGACCGGGATGTTGGTTGGACTCTTGAAGTTCTTCTTCTTGCTGAGAGATGTTTCCACCCCTCAGAGAGTCTCAAACTTAAGTAGTGGGACCATGGCTTATATTACCCAAAATTTCTTTACTCATAGCCCATCACCCTGAATAAATGGTTTACTTATCTTCAAGGTCTCCTGACAGTCTGCGACCAACAAAAGACAACTGCATCTCTGGGCCTCATGGTATAAATTAGATTATGTCTGCTGATTCATATGCATCTCTGGGCCCCATGGTGGAATTTAGATTATGCATACATTATTCTCAAAGTAGGTACTGATACTCAGCCTTGGATAAGCAAAAGCATGGTTTAAATCCTCCATTACAAGCAGTAAACTTTCAAGTACCAAGCCTGGTGAACTTTATACATGTTAAATTCTGTGCACAGTATGGTGATTGCCTGCCACCAGAGAACTTGGAAGAAGGAGAAGTGAGATTGAAATGTGAACCAAAGAACTTTTCTTGAATTTACACACACATTACATACACGTGCGCTTAGAATTAGAAGGGGGTAATTTGGGTTAGTATAGAATATAGTATAAGAATAGAGTTAAGTTAAAAGTTTGATACTATTTTCATGTTTGAAGTTGATTAAAAATAACTTTTGTTTTGAAAGCTATTTGTCTTGGTGAATGTCTATTGCTGCTGGGTTTTGGGGTCCTTTGGGCTCGTAACAACAGTAAATGAGTAAGGCTAATGAGGAGAGGTCAATTGCTGAGGCCTGTCTGAAGCCTTTAGCTCTCACTCCAAAGATACAGAAATTTGATTCTATATTTATACAATTTTAAATGGGTAAGGGGTAGAAGTGACCCCCACCTTTGCATTATATAATTTTATCATAAAAATCCATGTCCTCAGCTCTGTTAATGTGATGTTTATACCAGTTTTCTTTCAATTTTAATTATATTTATGCAAGCCATTTCTTATCTCTGTTTTAGCAAGGTCTACAATTTTAACAGCCAAAGCTTTAAGCATTGAGATATAAAGTATATTCCACATTTCCTCCTTTTTATCATTTGATGATAACTTACAGTGGGAGAGGGACCGATACCCGTACCAGTATAGTTGTATAGGAGACCGTCATGAAGGTAACAGGAGCAGAGAGGAAACCAATACCGCGGCTAGTATCACAAGGTACATGACCCACATGATCCTCCGAATAGGCACTTCAGCCAAGCAAACCAGCCATCCTGTCTTATGAGACCATGTCTAAAACTGTCTAACTGATTATGGTGATGCAGTTATCTCCGATAATGGCGCATACACCACCCTGAGTAGCTAAGTGGTAATATACCGCATATTGAATTTGTTCTCTAAGCCGTTTCAATGCCACCAGCTCTCGATGAATGGCCTCTAGCCCTGCCATAGTCTCATTGCCCAATTCCATCAATCCACAGATGAGCTCATTGTGATTTTTGGTAGCCATCGTCCTGCCAATCCTCCACTAGATATGTAGCAGAGCCCTTCCCATCCAATGTCGGACCCTAGGGTTTTGGGACTATGATAGTCAATACAGAATTCCTTTGTCACTCCTTAGGCGATGATCCACCTTCTGCTTGAGTGTTCTCAGGGCATGGGACTACTAACATCTCTATGACAAACAAGGTGGGGAGACTGTTTCCTGTAATGGTGGTAGTAAAAGTTCCATTAAAAAGAACCAATAACGGGCAGTGGAGTCTCGAACATTGTCATGTTAAACCCTGCTGTCCTCCACATTTATATCCTTACTTTCACTTGTCTGTCGTCTGTTCTGTCTCAAAATCCACTCTATCATTTTCTGTCTGGGGAAGGGGCTGGGTCTGAGGGGATCCTCCCATTGAGTTAGAATATGGGAATAGATTGAACATTTCAATAGATAAAACATTCATCTTATCAACATATAAGACACATTTAAAAAAAAGGTATAATGCTTCTACACAAAATTCCTCTTTTCAGTCACGACTCCGGTATTCAGTTCAAATGTCAGGGTGACAAGGGGCATAATAATAAAGTTCTCATGGGCCTTTTTTCTCAGTCTATTATAATAAAAGTCTTAATGTCTTAGCTGGGCCTTTGTCCTTAAGTCTGTTTGGTGTATCCAGTGAGACTGTCCTTTAAGTTTTACTGCAGTCAGTGTTATTAACAGGACCATGAACGGCCCTTTCCAGCGAGTCCCCAATTTCTTCCAATCGCAATTCTTTACCAGAACGTAATTCTCAGGTTTGACATTAGGATATTCACCATTTTGATCTGTTGGATCTCCCTCCTTTAGGTCGGCTTGTTGTACCTGTGAATGTATCTCTCAAAAAATATTTAGTTACTCAAATATTTGCTCATGTCATAGCCTAATGGTAATAAATCTATCCCTACTGGCTGTGATAGTATGAGATCCTATCACCACTGTATATATTTGTATATATTTGCATATAGAGATAATGATTGGCTGAGAACCATAGCCACTCCTACGGGCCAGGTCATAAAGGGCTGCACCTAACCAGACCCAGGTCAGTCTGGACTGGTCGACCTCAATGTATTACACTCCAATTTTTTGTTAATAAAAGCTTTGGTTTGAGTCAACAAGCCTTTGAGTCATTCGACACACTACAATTTTATTAACAAAATTTTCAAGGGGTGGAGCGAATGCTGTGACCAGAACACCTTAGCATCGACCCGCAGTCAGCTACTGCTCAGAGTGATTTCAGGCACTGGATGAGGTGTTTTGAGGCATACCTGCAGCACACAGACCCCATTGTGGAGAAAGATGCCGATAAACTGTTGGTTCTAATGTCCATGGTGTCCACGAGGGACTATGAAAAAATCCAGGATGTGACCTCCTATACAGCAGCCATTAATGTGCTGTAAGGACTCTACGAGCAACCTGTGAATAAGGTATATGCCAGGCTCCTACAGAGACTACCTCCAGGCACTAAAGCTACTGGGCTGAGCATGTGCGTGCACTGATAACACTGTGGCCGGGATCGCTGATGACCTAATACTTATGCGGCTGGGATTCAATCTAACCAAGTGAGGCAATGACTGTTGGAGTATGGGGAGGGAAACAGTCTCATGGAGACTGTACAGATCACTGAAATGGAGGCTGCAGCCCGAAGCATGGATGCCTACACACAGGGCTGGGCCCATTGTTACAACGTGAGTAAAACGCCTGCTTTTAATTCGGCTTCCCCACACCCCTTCAATGGCCTCGCTGCCGCCACACTACACAATGTGGCCCCGAAGTGTTACTTTTGTGGGATGGAGAAATAGAGTCGACCCCTGTGCCCTGCAAGGAAGGCCCGGTGCCAGCAGTGCAATAAAAAACAATTACTTTGCAAAAGTCTGCATCCAAAGTAGTCGCCACAAAGTGTAATGCCTCGTGCAAGGCCCAACCTCCTTCCCCAGATTCAAATTACTCATCCTCGGAACTCTCATCCAATGAGAGTGAGGAACCAATCGCACGGCATCGCGTGATGTCACGACACAACCACCACCCTCGCTGCTTTGATGATGCTCTCCGACTCAGCCCCCCCACCCAAGGTAACTGCTGCGCCAGTAGGCCCTGACGGATTACCTGCAACATGCATACCACTGCCTCCACAGCTCACCGCTGACTTACCGGCACCATGGCTCTCCACGTTGGCCCCCTCCAACCGGGTGTCTGCATTGGCAGACCCCAGCAGACCGCCCACTCCAATGACGTCACCACGCAAGTGCAGTGCGCAACAGGCTGAGGCATCACGACGCTCCATCCCTGCTCCAGTGACGTGAGGCTCCATTGGACGGCCCTCTCAGTGATGCACGATGTCATCATGCCAGCCTCCAGAGACACCAATGCAGGTAGCTCTGCTCCCTTCATTGTTTGCTGCATCGGTGACACTGAATCAAAGCCAACCACATCCCTTAGCTAAGGCCATGGAAACTATTAGGTGAACAATCAATATGCTAACTGTCTGATTCAGGTTCGACGGAGAGCTTCATTCACCCAGACCTGGTCCAACGATATGCACGCAGTGTACCCAACTAACCAGAAGATTTCACTGGCCACAAGAGCCCACTTAATGGGCATCAAGGGGTATTATGTGATGATTTTGAAAGTTCAGGGCATTAAATTTATGGGTTTTGAGTTACTAGTCCTATCTCAACTGTGTGCTCCTGTATTGTTGGGGTTGGATTTTCAATGCCATTTTAAATCGGTGTCACTGCATTATGGGAGCCCCCACTCCCTGCTCTCTGTCTGCCACCACTTCACCACAGAGACCTCCTGCCAGCCACAGCCCATGCCAGTCCCTGCACCATGGTGCTCCACTTGTAATCTCTCCACTCTCTGTGTCAACCCCCCAGTACTCATCGCCAATCTCACTCCCGGCTGGAAACCAATTGCCATTGTTAAAAGATCAAATCAGCAACCACAAAGAAGGCATATCACACAGGGATAAAGATGAACAATTACTTTATTAACAAAAATTCACCATCAAACTTTAATTCAAAATCCCCCCTTTTATAACAATGCCCACTGGTTACTATGCAAATTTCTAAAACAGTGTAAAACTAATAAATTTCTCAGCCTAAATATAACATATGTAATTAAAGTCTAAGTTATATTTCCAACCAGCACACAGAAAAACTTAGACACAAAACAAACACAAAAACACACAAGACTCACAAAACTTCGATATCAACCGAAGCAAATATCATAAACACAATTCAGTTTGTTTGGTAAACTGAAGCCAAAAGATCTTTGAGAGAGAGAGAGAGAGAGAGAGCACAAAATTCGAAGATGCATTGTGTTGCTTGCAGAGGGAGGAACAACTGGCTAGTTCTTCCTTCTGGCTGCCTTCAGAATGTTCATCCCTTTTTGAAATCCCAACATTCTAAACTGTCCTCCAGACAATGACTCATGATCTGGGCCGTCTTCCACTCCACAGCATCACCCAGTGGTGGTTTATCGTTCAAGTCCAGAAATTTTTAGATCATTTTCTGCACATGCTCAGTCCACCTCCCACTCTCTCAGCAGTCCATCTCCACCGTGGCTCTCTAAGGCAAACTGTTGGGTACACTGCAAGTCCACCTCCCCTGCTAAAGAAAATTGGTCCCCAAGAACAAATTTTTTAACAATTAATGGAAGTATACATAAATAAAATAAAATAAACACTCCATTTTTTACAGTAAGTATGTGATTAGATTCATATCTACCCAGATTAACATCTTGACAAACAATCTGCTATTATGTTATCTGTCCCCTTTATGTGTGTAATAATTAAATCATACTCTTGTAACATTAAGCTCCAGTTCACTAACCGTCTGTTCTTATTTTTCATTTTAGAGAGAAAAACTAATGGATTATAATCAGTATATATTATTAACGGTTTTTGAGCAGTACAAATCTACACATCAAAATGTTGCAATGCTAAAGCAAGTGCTAATAACTTCTTCTCAAAGGTTGAATAATTTTGTTGATGGTTGTTAAATTTTTTCGAGAAGTACGAAATAGGATGTTCTACTCTATCTCCATCCTTCTTCTCTAACAGTACAGTAACAACCAGTTTGTCACTGGCATCCACGGCTAAAGAGAATGGTTTTTCAAAGTTAGGGGATACAAGTGCAGGCTGATGGCATAAAATGGCCTTTAACTTCAGAAATGCTTCCTGGCATGCATCTGACCAGATAAATTTTTCTTTCTTTCCAGGTAGTTTTATTAATGGGAGTGCAATTTCTGCAAAGTTTTTACAAAATTTATGATAGTAGCCAATCATACCTAGAAATCTCCGAAGAGCTCTCTTATTACCGGAGATAGGGAACACAGTGATAGCCAATACTTTCGCTCCAACCAGTGCCACCTGTCCCTGTCCTACCACATAGCCCAGATAAATTAGAGTGGCATGTCCAAACTCACTCTTGTGCAAATTCACTATGAAGTGTGCTTCCACCAGTCTCTGAAATAACTGCTCTAATTCAAGCATGTGTTCTTCCCATGTATCTGTACTAATTACTAAATCATCGATGTAGGCTCTTGTGTGCTCTAAACCCTGAATTATTGCATTAATCATTCTCTGAAATGTGCCAGGTGCATTTTTTCATCCCAAAAGGCATACCATTTAACTCATACAATCCCGAAGGTGTAACAAATGCAGAAATCTCCCTGCCTTTCTCTTTCAAAGGAATACACCAGTATCCTTTTAAGAGATCAATCTTTGTAAGAAAATGAGCCTTCCCCACCTTATAATACAATCATCTATTCTGGGAATAGGGAAAGCATCAGTCTTTGTCACCATGTTTAACTTTCAATAATCTGTACAAAACCTAATTGACCCATCTGGTTTAGGCACCAGAACACAGGGTGAACTCCAATTTGAACTTGATTTTTGGATGATGTCATTTTTGAGCATATAATCCACCTCTTGATCCAACAATCTGCTCTTTTCCTGATTAACTCGGTAAGGATGCTGCTTAATAGGCTTAGCATCACTGACCTCCACATCATGACAAACCACAGTAGTTCTTCTTGGAACATCTGGGAATAAATTTCATAAGTACTGTCTTTATTTCTTCCCTTTCTGATTTAGTCAAATGCATTAACTTGGTGTCTAAATTTTTCAAAACTATAGAATTTTCCAGCCTGGGGCTTATCACTTTCTGTGCTCCATGACCTTCCACAAAACTTATCTCCTCCTTACTTTCCTCTATAACTAGCACCTTGGTTGGAATCCTAGTCTCCTCCTCAGTCATTTTCTCAAAGTAAGGTTTAAGCATGTTCATGTTACAGACCTGTGTCTCTCTTCGATGATCAGGTTTCTCAATGACATAGGTGACGTGGTTAATTTTTGATTTCACCTCATATTGTCCTGAAAACTGAGCTCTCAAAGGGTTTGACTGCATTGGAAACAAAACTGATACTTTGTCGCCAGGTTTAATGTCTCTAATTTTTGCCTTTTGATCATATTGAATTTTCATTTTTCCCTGAGTAGTTTTTAAACTTTTCCTTGCCATTTTGTTCATGAATTGCAAAAAGTTAGGTTGTAGGTGCAGCAGGTCATTAAGAAGGTAAATGGAGGAAGAGGAATTGAATTCAGGAGTAGGGAGGTAATGTTGCAACTGTATAAGGTACTGGTAAGACCGCACCTGGAGTATTGTGTCCAGTTCTGGTCTCCATATTTGAGGAAGGATATATTGGCTTTGGAGACAGTCCAGAGGAGGATTACTAGGTTGATCCCTGGGATGAAGGGGTTGACTTATGATGAAAGATTAAATCATCTAGGATTGCATTCGCTCGAGTTCAGAAGAATGAGAGGAGATCTTATAGAAACATATAGGATTATGAAGGGTATGGATAGGATAGATGTAGGAAGGTTTTTTTGAGCTGGCCGGGGAAACTAAAATGAGAGGACACAGTCTCAAGATTTGGGGGAGTAGATTTAGGACAGAGATGATGACAAATAGTTTTTCCCAGAGAGTAGTGAATGTTTGGAATTCTCTAACCAGGGAAGTGGTTGAGGCTGCCTCATTAAACATATTTAAAATTCGGTAAGATAAATTTTTACATGATAGAGGAATTAGGGGATATGGGGAGAAGGCAGATAGGTGGAGTTAGGTCATAAATTAGATCAGCCATGATCGTATTGAATGGCGGAGCAGGCTTGATGGGCCTTTTTTGCCCTACTCCTGTTCCTACTTCCTATGTTCCTATGTTCCTATCTTGAAAGGCTGATGTAATCTGTTTTAAAATTTGAAAACATACTCCAACAGATTTGATTGTATATCATTATGTATCCACTGTTCCTTCAACAATAGTAATGGACCCCTGACTTCATGACCAAATACCAACTCAAATGGACTAAAGCCAAGAGACTCCTGAGTTGCCTGTCTAACAGCAAACAATAACAAATGGATTCCTTCATCCCAATCCTTTTTATTTTCCATGCAATAAGCCCTCAACATATTTTCACAGTTAAATGGAATCTTTCCAAGGCCGCTTGACTTTCAAGATGATAGACAAATGACACAATTTGATGGGATCCCAATTCATACACCGCCTGCTGAAATATTCCAGACATAAAATTACTCCCTTGGTCCAATTGAATTTCCCTTAGTAGGCCAAACAGTGTGAAAAATTTTAGCATAGCTTTCACAATGGTCTTTGCTTTAATGTTTCTCAGGGGAATAGCCTCTGGAAACCTTGAAGCTGTGCACATGAGTGTTAACAAATATTCATTTCCTGCTTTGATTTTTAGCAATGGGCCAACACAATCCACAATCTCTTTTGAGAAGGGCTCCCCGAAAGCAGGGATGGGTTGTAAAGGTGCCACTGGTGGTCCTTGATTAGGCTTGCCCACCAGTTGACAAGTGTGACAGGTTCTACAAAAGTTCGCAACATCCTTTCCTAATTTCCTTATCTTTTCTACCATCTTCACTCCAAGATGACCTCCTAAAGGTGTACTATGAGCCAACTTTAATATTTCATGCCTGTTAATTTTGGGAATTACAACTTGCCTTATTACTGCCCAGTTTTGACTGGCAAGTATCACTGTGGTCTCCACTGTCTCATCAATATTCCATCTTGAACAAAGTAACCTACTGGCACAGTTTCAACTTCCTGGTTAGACAGAATCTTATCTCTTATCCCAGCAAGATCAGGATAATGCTTTTGTCTCACTATTAATTCTTCTCTTGACAACAGCAAAGCTGGATCCTTAGGTTTGTCATCAATGCTTGCCCTAACTACAGGATTATCACAGACTTTCTCTACCTTTACCTTTTTTCTAGACATGGCTCTAGTAATGGCACACGCAGGGTAGATTTCCAAATCCTTTTCAGACTCATAAACCAATGGCTTACTTGTGAGTTTCACCGCAGGTATGATTTTACCCTCTGCTAAATAATTTCCTAACAAAAGAGAAACTCCATCCACCGGCAGACTTGATCTTATCACTATTGTAACTGGGCCATTAACTAAGTCTGATTTCATCACTAATCTATGCAAAGGTATAGGCTCTGCTTCACCACCAATACCTTTAATTAAATTCACATCTCTAGTATCAGTCTCCTCACCAAAATTCAAAATGTTGCTTAATATAAGCGATTGGGCTGCTCCAGTATCCCACAGGATTTTAACTGGCACTTGATTGGATCCTTCTTTAACCAAAATGAAACCTTCAGTCATGAATGGTTTACAGACAATTTGCCATTATGTGCCCTGGCTTCTTACAATAGTGGTAAATAACACTTGAAAATTTTTCCTTCACCCATTTCTCTTCCTTTCTTCCTTTAACCTCTCTAGCCTACTCTACTTGAGTTATCAGCAGTATTCCTTTGCAAGGTTTTCCCTGGTGTCCACTTAGGCTTGTGGGTTAAAACATATTCCTCTGCAAATTTAGCCAATTCTTGCCAGGTTTTTATATTTTTCTCTGCCAAGTACACAATTTTTAATCTCCTCAATCAGAATGATTTCCCTCAATAAATCAAAGTTATTTTCTACTTTCATTGCAGCACACCACCAATCAAAACACACAATCTTCCAATAAGCAAAATCCAGGTAAGATTGAGTTGCTGCTTTTTTTAAACTCCTGAACTTTTGTTTATGCCTCTGGGACTAGTTCATAAGATCGGAGTATATCCTGCTTTATAAATTCATAATCAGCTGGTTGTTGTACCATGAGACACGAATACACCTGTTGGGCTTTCCTTTTAAAAACACTTTGTAGCAGGAGTGACCACTGGTCTGGTGGCCATTTTAAATTTACAGCTACTTTCTCAAAATGCTGAAAATACTGGTCTATTTCAGCTTCCTCAAATGGAGGAACTAACCTCACTTCTCTACTGACCAGCATGTGGGTTTTGGGCTTCTCCCTCTCCTTGTGTTAGGGTCAGCTTTAATTTACCTAGTTCTAGCTCATCCTTCCATTCTCTCTCTCTCCTCCATTTCTGCCTGCCTTACTGCTTCCCATTTGGCTTTCCTTTCTGCCTCTCTTTTTTCCTCTAACTCTAATTTTCTCAAAGCCAACTTTACTTCCTCTGAAGTTTTCTCCTTTGGAGACTGTTCTAATGCAGTTTCTTCAAATACTCCCTTTCCTACATAGTGCTTAATAATCTTTCAGGCAATTTCCTTTTTTTTTCATCCCAGTTCTTACTGTAAGAAGTTTTAACTTGCCAACTATAACCATCAGTTCTGACTTTTTAGCCATTTTAAAATTAACCACTGAAGGGTTAGCTATGAATATTCATAGTTGCTGGTTTTTCTGTTGGTGATTTATACACTCACTGTTTATTTTTAATTTCAAGCTGGAGGTTGAGTCAAACTCAGACGATTGATAACTAAGCTCAAGTCAATCGCCCCAAAAGCTTCCAAATTGGTTTGATCCCAGATGAATCCCCCAAATTATGTTCCAATACCAAACCAGCAACCACAAAGAAGGCATATCACACAGGGGTAAAGATGAACAATTACTTTTTAACAAAAATTCACCTTCAAACTTTAATTCAAAATCCCCCCTTTTGTAACAATGCCCACTGGTTACTATGCAAATTTCTATAACAGTGTAAAAGTAATAAATTCCCCAGCCTAAATATAACATATGTAATTAAAGTTTGTTATATTTCCAACCAGCACACAGAAAAATTTAGACTCAAAGCAAACAAGATTCACAAAACTTCGATCTCAACTGAAGCAAAGATCATAATCAAAATTCAGTTTGTTTGGTAAACTGAAGCCAAAAGATCTTTGAGAGAGAGAGAGAGAGAGAGAGAGAGAGAGAGAGAGAGAGAGAGAGAGAGAGAGAGAGAGAGAGAGAGAGAGAGAGAGAGAGAGAGAGAAGAGAGAGAGAGAGAGAGCACAAAAATTCGAAGTTGTCTTCTTGTGTTGCTTGCAGAGGGAGGAACAATGGCTTGGTCCGGACCTTTCTGGCTGCCTTTGGAATGTTCATCCCTTTTAAAATGCCCAACATTCTAAACTGTCCTCAAGTCCATGACTCATGCTCTGGGCCTCCTTCCACTTCACAGCACCCCCAGTGGTGGTTTATTATCCAAGTCCAGAAGTTTTTAGATCATTTTCTGCACATACCCAGTCTGTCTCCTACTGTCTCAGCAGTCCACCTTCACCTTGGCTCTCTAAGGCAAACTGTCACTTTTCAACACAAAACCATGAAACACATAGGCCAATACACAACACAGAACTCTGTAACAGCCACCAAAAGCCGGCAGTACAGCTTCGGGAACAGGAAATTCATTAAAAGTGAGGTGTGCAGACTGCTGGATAAGGGCAACATCAAGCCAAGCACAAGTACTTGGAGGGTGCAGGTTGTAGTCGTGAAGAACGGGGAGAAGCTGCAGATGGTGGTTGATTACAGTCAAACAGTCAACCGCTTCATGGTCTTAGATGCTTACCCTCTTCTGCGAATCAAAGACGTGGTGAATCAGATCGCCCAATATTGTGTGTTTTCCACCATCGACCTTCGATCAGCCTACCACCAGCTCATGACCCATCTGGGGGACCACCTCTTCATGGCCTTCGAAGTGAACGGGCATTTGTACCAATTCCTCAGGGTTCCCTTCAGTGTCACTAATGGTGTCGTGGTCTTCCAGCAGGAAATTGGACTGGATGGTAGACCAGAATGTCCTAACAGCTACATTCCCGTATCTAGACAATGTTACCATCTGTGGCCATAACCTGCAAGACCACGATGCCAACCTTGAGAAATTCTTTCAAACTGTGAAATGGCTGAATCTAACCTATAATTTTGAAAAGTGTGTCTTCCGGACCACTCGCCTCACAATTTTAGGTTGCCTGGTGGAAAATGGGCTGGTAAAGCCAGATACCGACTGCATGCGCCCTCTCGTGGACCTCCCACCGCCCCAAACCCAGAAGGCACTCAAACGCCGCCTGGGGGTATTTTCCTATTATGCCTAATGGGTCCCATAGTACTCTGACAAGGCACAGCTACTAATTAAGTCCACCTCCTTCCCCTTGTTAGCAGAATCCAGAGCAGCCTTCGACCGCATTAAGTCAGACATCGCTGTGGCCATCCTGCAAGCTGTAGATGAATCGATACCCTTCCAGGTAGAGAATGATGCTTCTGACTTTGCACTGGTACCCACTTAAAACCAGGTCCAGTAGGCCTGTCGCCTTCTTTTCCAGGACCTTCCAGGGTCCAGAAAGCTGACACTTCTCTGTCGAGAAGAAGGCCCAGGCCATTGTAGAGGCCTTATGTCATTGGAGACACTACCTCACTGGTAGGCAGTTTACACTGCTGATCGACCAACACGCGATCTCATTCATGTTTAGCAACAACCAGAGGGGTAAGATCAAAAACAACAAAATTTACAGGTGGAGAATTGAACTCTCTACCTTTAACTATGACATCCTGTACTAGCCTGGCAAATTAAATGATCCACCCAATGGACATGGACCAGCGTATAACTGGACAGGCTGCAGAGACTCCATGAGGAACTCTGTCACCCGGGGATCACCAGGTTTGCACACTTTGTAAAGACCCGCAACCTGCCCTATACGGTCGAGGAAATCCACTCCATGACCCGAGCCTGCCCTTTATGCACTGACTGCAAGCCCAATTTCTTTCGGCCCGAGAAGACCCACATCATAAAAGCCACCCAGCCCTTCGAACGTCTCAGTGTGGACTTCAAGGGACCCCTTCCTTCAACAAACTGATGAGTACTCTCGCTTCCTGTTTGCTATCCCCTGCCTGGACATGACCACCTCATCAGTCATAAACACACTGCACAACATCTTCGCCATTTTCGGGTACCCCAGTTACATCCACAGTAACCGGGGGTCCTCGTTTATGAGTGTGGAGCTGAGGCAGTACCTTCTGGAGCATGGTATTGCTTCAAGCAGGACCACTAGCTACAACCCATGTAATAATGGGCAGGTCAGAAGGGAGAATGCCACCGTCTGGAAAGCAATCACGCTTTCCCTCCGGTCTAAAGGCCTCCCCACCACTCATTGGCAGGACGTCCTCCCAAATGTCCTACACTTCATCATGTCTCTGTTATGCACTGCCATTAACATTACTCCGCATGAACGCATGTTCTCATTCCCATGAAAGTCGGAATCGGGGACGACCACACCAGCTTGGCTGACAGTCCCTGGACCTGTCCTGCTGAGACGTCATGACCGGTACTCAAAATAATGACCCTCTAGTGGACCGGGTAATGCTGCTTCACGCAAACCCACACTATGCTTATATCAAGTACCTGGACGGGCAGGAGGACACGGTCTCAGTAAGGGACCTGGCCCAAGTCGGATCTAACATTGTAATGTTCATTCCCCAACCTTCCTCCAATTCTCCCCCAGATTACATGCCGGGACAGTGGGACCAGCAGCAGTTCGCGGATAACAACGGCAGTAGACCAGACCAGCACACAGACAATGACAACTGCAGACTAGGCAAAACTGCACCCACAGTTAGGGATGCCAACGACGATCATGCACCGCCCCTGCCAGCTACTCCGATCCCGGCGCCACGGTGATCATGTCAGACAATCAGGTCACCTGACCGCTACAGCCTGTAACCCCTGCATGCTATCCCCCCTGTGTCTTGGAGTCCAGACTACAGACTATTAAGAACCCAGAGGAACCACCTCTCCGTAGCCCCCGCTTTTTTTTTTACCCACCCCAGAGTCAGTTCTTAAAGAAGGGGTGAATGTGATAGGATGGGATCCTATCACCATTGTATATATTTTATATATTTGCATATAGTGATAATGATTGGCTGAGAGCCGTGGCCACACCTACTGGCCAGATCATAAAGGGCTGTACCTAATCAGTTCCAGGCCAGTCTGGACTGGTCGACCTCGATGTACTACGCTGCAGTCTTTTAATAAAAACCTTCATTTGAGTCAATAAGCTTTGAGTCATTCGATGTGCTACACTGGCTGTGCGGGTTTTGCTCCACAAGATGTCTCCACAGCAGATAGTCCCGAATTAGCCTGTGGTGTCATCTGCATTTTAAACAATGCTAGGGGTAGCATTTCAAGTCAATTTTAGCCCTGTTTCCTTAGTCAATTTTGCCAGATTAGTGTTTTTTTTTAAATGTTTCATTCACACATTCCGTATTCCTGCAGCCTGGGATTAATGGGAGAAGTGGAACCACTGTCAGATCCCCAATTCCTTATACGATTCTTCATTTATCTTGACAACAAAGTGCAGACCATTATCTGAACACAGTGCCTCAGGCTGTTCATAGCAGGGAATTATTTCTCTTAACAAAATTTTAAATTAATAGTCAAATCAGTAAAACAAAATCTTAACAGTCAAGGAAGTATTGTCTTTAAATAATAAAATGGGCCTCCTTGCAAGAGGTACATCCTATAGTGTCCCTTTATCTAAAATTTGGATGCCACCATGTTTGCAGTAAGGAATTTACAGCAAAATATTTATCATTCCCTCCTTTCCAATGTGCGTATCATTTTGCATATAATCAAGCACAAAGATAACAAGCTCTGTACACATTTGTGCCTGGCCGGCATAATCTGCAAAACTGGCTGTTTGCATTTTTTGTTTCATTATTGTCTTTTGCTGAGTTGTTGACAAAGGAGAAAAAACCCAACACCCAACCCCAACCAACCAATTTTCCCTTGCAACCGCTGCAACCATGCCTGCATGTCCCGCATCGGACTTGTAAGTCACCAACGAGCCTGCAGCAGATGTGGACATACCCCTCCATAAATCTTTGTCCACAAAGCCAAGCCAAAGATTTTTCAATGCATTCAGAAATTGCATGATCTTGTTAATTTTCAGTTTAGTCATGTACTGATTGCATTACTTTGACGGTTTGCAGGAACACCAGGTTAACTTATGATTGAGCCTTTGGAGCCCACAGCTTAAAGAAAATGGGAGTGTTTAGGTTATCATGATGCTGGAGGAGGGGCACCTGTTTGCCACTAATGGATTCCTTGGGATGCTCCTGCGTCTCCTCCAACTGTAAGTGTTAGACTGACAGTGCTTTAGTTAGTTAGTGACCATTTTGTCAATTAACCCTGTGTGGGGTCATACACACTTCAAATAAAGCCAACAGCCATACCTTCATCACTATTGTAGGATAATTTAATGTCAGAGTTACAGATCATTGTCGGACACTGTTGTTGGTCATTGTAGGCCATTGATGTAGGTCATTTTAATTAATTGTTATAGTTCACTGCAGGTCACTGTTATAGTTTATTGTAGGTAACTGTTGAGGGTTATTGTAAGTCACTGTTGCAGTTCACAGTAGATCACTGTTTATGTTATTAAACATCACTGTAATAGGTCATTGTAGGTCACTTTGGAGGTTATTTTATGTCACTGTTGTAGGTCATTTTAGCTCTGTTGTAGGTCACTGTTGTTGGTGACTTGTAGATTTTTGTAGGTCATTGTAAGACACATTTTTTTATTTGAGTATTGTCTCTCTTGCTGAGTTGCTACATTTGAATGCATTCAGAAATCATATGATCTTGTTAATTTTCATTTTATTCACTCACCAAAAAACAGAGCTTCAAGGAGGGAACGATAAATACATAATTCTTCCTCCTGCTCTGTATCATTTTAGGACAGTTCTGCTAAGCTAGACATGGATGGGACCGGTCCATTTTCTGATATATCATTACCTTTATCATAACTTTACCCAGCCAGCCCTTTTCTGGCCTCCTGCTCAATTCCAATCCTTAATCTTTAGCATACTTCAGATACATATTACACATTAGCCGTTCCGGGGAAGTTCCATCTACCTCATCCATTTGCTGACCCATCTCTTATCTCTTGCCTGCTTCATAAATTGAAACCTTTCATCTGGACCTCCCTGGCCAACTGATTGAATTAAATGTAACCTCAAACAAACTATATAACCTTATTTTGTATAATCACTGCAGGCACGTAACGTTAAACTTATTTATCCACTGGCCTGTATGCTTTATTTCTCTTGGATCTTTTATGGGTTTCGGTAGGGTCTTTTATGGGTCCAGATTAAAGGTTTCTATTTATGAAACAGGCAAGTGATAGGAGATGGGACAGCAAATGGATGAGGCAGATGGAACTGCCATGGTACAGCAAATGTGCAATTTGTCTCACTGTTGCCACTTATTCCATCTGTGTCAATTATTTCTGCGAGATCCTGCCGACTACACCAATGTGGAATTCAGCCCACATCGAAATGAAATCAGACAGCAGAATAGAACACACAGCAAAATATCACTTTCCAGGAGACAGATCTTTATTTCAGTAACAGTTAATCTGTATTCGGGAAGTAAGTAAGACCTAATCAGGAGAGTGTAGAGCTACTATGGTAGAGGTACTAAAGTAATACAAACACACGTGCCAGATTAGTCAACTCAAGACTAACTTTATTCAGCTTTTACAATCTTCTTTTATACCCTGCATGTCCTAGGACAAGGCGGGACATTGCTATTGGAATGCTTTCCATCCATGGGACTGGCAGGTTTAAATTGATTCCTGCGAGTGTCCTGCGCCTTCCGGCAGGATACTCAACAGGACAACGTGCCGTGCTGCAGCACGCAGTACCACTCTGTTAGGTGAGAATTCACCTGTTTGTTTACTCGTTCCAAGGCCCGCAGAACCATGTTGGTGATGTTGAGCGACACCGCGCTGCGCGCTCACTCAGCCCGCTTCACGGCCACTACATCACCCCCCCCCCCCCAGAATTGTTGCCAGAAACTAAAACACCAGTTGCGTGTTCCTTAGGTAGACCTCCACGCCATCTGGGCTGGAGGCATTAAACAGCTGCGAATGTTCCCCAATGTCCAAAGTAAACTCAACCCCATCCCTCTTAATCTCGCAGAAAGGGCCCTCATATAGTCTTTGTAATGGAGCTCCTGGGACCTGTCTGCATACATAAACAAAATCAGCGACAGGAACGGTGGGGGCACATGTTGTTTAGGGGTTCCATGCCAGCTGGTAGGAACAGGTTTGCTGCTAGTGATACCATGTCAAAGCTGCTGAAGGACGTCCAGGTCAGAGTTGGTTGCGAAATGAATGTCCCCTGGAACTATAACGACCATACTATAAACCATCTCTACAGATGATGCAGACAATTCCTCCTTTGGGGCCATGCACACCCCCATTAGAACCCAAAGCAACACATTGACCCAGTTGGGACCAATGAGTCGGGCCTTAAGTGCAGACTTTAGTTGCCGGTGGAAACTTTCCACAAGGTCTTTGGACTGTGGATAGTAGGCCGTGGTGTGGTGCAGATGTGTGCCACAAAAGCGCACAAAGGCAGACCATAATGCAGAGGTGAATTGTGCTCTGGGGTCTGAAGTTATGTGCATTGGGACACCAAATCTAGCGACCCAATTGATGATGAATGCCCTAGCACATGTTTCAGTGTCACTGGATGGCAACAGGATGGCCTTTGGCCAGCGTGTGGAATGGTCCACCACTGATAAAATGTATCTCATGTCTTGAGATACTGGCAATGGTCCGACCAGATCCACATGCACATGTTTAAACCTCCTGCATACTGCTGGAAAAGGCTGAAGAGGAGTATTGGTGGGCCACTGAATTTTGGCTGTCTGGCAGGAGGTGCATATACATTGAGCAACATCTTTTCTTAGTCTATGCCATACATATTTATTTGACATGAGCTTGACTGATGTTCTGATGGACGGATGAGACAAGCCGTGTATTTGGTCAAAAAGGTGTCGCCTGCATGATGCCAGAATCAACGTTCTAGGGAAGCTGAAAGACATGTCACAAAGAAGGGTTGGGCCGCCCTGTTGTGGTGCCACCCGTTGTATGTCCAAGTTAGTAATGGCCGTACTGTATGCCTGAACATCGGGGTCTATGGCCTGTGCACTGGCCAATTCAGAAATATCGATTCCTCCCTGAATATGATATACAGTCAGTCTGGACATCATATCTACGATGAGACTGTCTTTTCCTGAAACATGGCACATGTCTGTCGTGAATTCTGAAACGTATGATAAATGATGCTGTTGTCTTGCCGACTATGGATCCATTATTTTGCTGAAAGCAGAAATGAGTGGCTTATGAACTGTAAACACAGTGAAATGTCAACCATATATCGGAAGTGCCATGTGGCTAGATACAATGCCAACAGTTCCCGATCAAAAGTACTATATGTAATTTCTGCTGGCCTTAAATGCCTGCTGAAGAAAGTGAGGGGTTGTTAATGGCCATTTATGTACTGCTCAAGAACTGCACTCACGGCTGTACTCGAAGCATCAGTGCTCAGTACCAAGGCAGCCACAGGGTTGGGATGGGTGAGCATTGCTGCTTTGGCGAATACTTCTTTGGCAGTCGTAAATGCAACCTCTGCCTCTAATATCCAGGTAGTGTCTCTGTGCTTGGTGGAGTCTATCTGAAACAGTGATCGAAGAATGTCAGCAGCTGCCCAGAAATTTCTGAGACCATGTGGTGACTATCGCTGGCTCAATTAAGCCACCGTCCCAGACCGTTACCCCATGCCACACATCCAGGATTTTGCGGCAAACCTATATGGGGCAACACTATTCTCAAAAGTGGACCTCGTGCGAGGATATCACCAGATCTTGGTGCATCCTGATGATGTCCCTAAGACGGCCATCATCACTCCATTTAGGCTGTTCGAGTTCCTGAGGATGCCATTCAGGCTAAAAATGCAGCACAGACATTCCAGTGACTGATGGACGTAATGGGCCGAGATCTGGATAGCACTTTCGTCTACCTCGACGATATCCTCGTGTCAAGTAGAACCAGACAGGAACACTTTCTGGGCCATAGGATTACAAAGGACGGGGCCACATCACTGTCTGGCAAGGTAGAGGCCATCCGCAGTTTCCCAAAGCCCAGTACAACCAAAGGTCTGCAGGAGTTCGTGGGGATGATAAACTTTTATCACAGGTTTATCCCAGCAGCTGCTTGAGTGATGCACCCTCTGTTCATCCTGATGTCCAGCAAGGAGAAGGACCTGACCTGGGACAACGAATCCGCACGTGCATTTGTGGAAACCAAAGAAGCCCTGGCTAAAGCTGCACTCCTGACCCAACCCAGACCAGATCCACCTACGGTCATCACAGTCGATGCCTCAGGATCAGCGATTGGTGGAGTCCTGGAGCAGCAGATAGAAGGAAATTGGTACCCACTAGCTTTCTTCAGCAAATATCTGCGGCCCCATGAACTCAAGTACAGTGCTTTTGACAGAGAGCTACTGGCGCAGTATTTACCCATCCACCACTTCCGGTACTTTCTTGAGGGAAGGGCTTTCACGGACCATAAACCACTGACTTTCGCCCTGGCTAAAATCTTCGATCCCTGGTCAGCCTACCAACAGAGACACTTGTCTTACATCTCGGAGTACACCACTGACGTCAAGCACATATTGGGCAAAGACAACATGGTCGTGGATGACTTGTCAAGACAAAGCATTCACTCCCTGGTCAACGGTCTGGACTTTGCAGTACTGGCAGAGTCACAGCAGCAGGATGACAAGATCCCACAGTACAGGACTGCCGTCACAGGCCTTTGGCTTCAGGACTTTCCAGTCAGCACAGGTACTACCACCTACCTGTGCGATGTGGCCACTGGACAGGTTTGAGCTATTTTCCAAACGGCATGGAGGTGACGAGTTCTTGACTGGCACACCCATCCATCAGGACTACGGTCTGGCTGTTGGCCAGCAAGTATGTGTGGCATGGACTGCAGAAACAAGTCCGAGTATGGGCCAAGGTGTGTACGCAGTGCCAAACAGCCAAAGTGGAGCGATACACCAAGGTACACCAAGATGACACTAAGCTAGAAGGGGTTGTGTGCACAGAAGAGGGGGTCAGGAAGCTCCAGTGTGATTTGGATAAATTGAGGGACTGGGCAGATACATGGCAAATGCACAACAATGTGGATAAATGTGAGGTTATCCACTTTGGTAATACAAACCGGAGGGCAGATTACTATTTGAATGGCAATAGATTAAGAGATGGGGAAGTGCAGAGAGACCTAGGGGTACTTGTACATCAGTCTCTGAAGGCGAGCATGCAGGCGGTTAAAAAGGCAAATGGTATGTTGGCCTTCATATCAAGAGGGTTTGAGTATAGGAACAAGGATACCCTACTGCAGCTGTACAGGGCCTTGGTGAGACCACACCTGGAGTATTGTGTGCAGTTTTGGTCACCTTATCTAAGGAAAGATGTTCTTGCAATGGAGGGAGTGCAGAGGCGATTCACCAGGCTGATACCTGGAATGGCAGGAATGACTTATCAGGAAAGATTGCACAAATTGGGATTGTACTCGCTGGAGTTTGGAAGATTGAGAGGGGATCTCATAGAGACATATAAAATTCTGGCAGGACTGGACAGAATGGATGCAGATGGGATGTTTCCAATGATGAGAAAATCCAGAACCCGGGGCCATGATTTGAGGATAATAGGCAAACCATTTAGGACCGAGATGAGGAGGAATTTCTTTACCCAGAGGGTGGTGAATCTGTGGAATTCATTGCCACAGAGGGCAGTAGAGGCAGGTTCCTTAAATATATTTAAGAGGGAATTAGATATATTTCTTCAGTATAAGGGTATTAAAGGTTATGGAGAGAAGGCGGGGACGGGGTACTGAAATTTAAGATCAGCCATGATCTCGTTGAATGGCGGAGCAGGCTCAATGACCTACTCCTACTCCTATCTTCTATGTTTCTTTGTCCCCCGCCCCCCCACAGCCTTTCGAGCCAACAGAACGCAGGTTTGACTACCATAGGCACTACTGGGCATCTGAACAGCTCCGAAAGAAGACCTTCACGCATCCTCCACTGAACGTCTACGGAGCCCCACTCTCGGTTCCCAGGGAAGCAGAAGGAGTCAACCACCTTCCTGGACAGGCTGCGTGGAAAAGATCAGTAAACTAGCTCTGATCCCACCCTCCAGACACAGACAAGCCAAGTCCAACATCCCCATATTTTTTTTACAACAATATGTAGAGGTGCCGACCAGAGAAGGAGCAGTGTTAGATCTACTGTTGGCAAATGGGATGGGTCAAGTGACGGAGGTTAATGTTGGCGAGCACTTCGGGTCCAGTGATCATAATGCCATCAGCTTCGATGTCATTATGGAAAGAGATAAGTCAGGCCCAAGGGTTGAGGTTTTTGATTGGGGAAAAGCTAGATTTGAGGAGATGTGAAAGGACTTACAGGGTGTGCATTGGGACAATTTGTTTTATAGGCAGGATGTAGTAGAGAGATGGAAGTCTTTTAAAGATCAGATTTTGAGAGTGCAAAAGCTTTATGTTCCTGTTAGGTTAAAAGGAGGGGCAAAAGGTTTGAGAGAGCCGTGGTTTTCAAGGAATATTGGGAACTTGGTTCGAAGAAAAAGGGAGGCGTACATTAGGTATAAGAAGCATGGAATTAAGGAGATGTTTGAAAAATATATTGAATGTAAGAGGAATCTTAAGAGAGGAATTAGGAAAGCTAAAAGAAGGTATGAGGAGACTATAGTAAGCAGGGTGAAAATTAATCCAAAAGGGTTCTACAAATATGTTAATGGTAAAAGGAAAGCGAGAGACAAAATTGGTCCCTTAGAGAATCAGAGCGGAAAACTGTGTGTGGAACCTAGAGAAATGGGGGAGTCTCCGGGACCAGACGGGATCTTCCCCAGGACATTGAGAGAAGTAAAGGAGGAAATAGCAGAGGCTCTGACGGTAATTTTCCAAATGTCATTAGAGATGGGGATAGTGCCAGAGGATTGGCGTATTGCGCATGTGGTTCCGTTATTTAAAAAGGGTTCAAGGAGGAAGCCTGGCAATTATCGGCCTGTAAGTTTGATGTCTGTGGTAGGTAAATTAATGGAGAAAGTTCTTAGAGATAGTACTTGTAAATATCTGGATAGACAGGGTCTGATCAGGAGCACTCAACACAGGTTTGTGAGCAGAAGGTCCTGTTTGACCAATCTGATTGAATTTTTTGAAGAGATGACTAGGAATGTGGATGAGGATAGCGCGGTGGATGTTGTCTATATGGACTTCAGTAAGGCCTTCGATAAGGTACCACATGGAAGGTTAGTTAGGAAGGTGCAGTGTTTAGGTATAAATTTTGAGATAGTCAAATGGATTGAACATTGGCTGAAAGGGAGAGGCCAGAGAGTGGTAGTGGAAAATTGTCTGTCAGGTTGGAGGCCGGTGGATCCCTGCCTCAGGGATCTGTATTGGGCCCATTGTTGTTCATTATATACATTAATGATCTAGATGATGGGGTGGTGAATTGGATTAGTAAATATGCAGACGATACTAAGATAGGTGGAATAGTGGATAATGAAGAAGGTTTTCAAGGATTGCAGAGGGATTTGGGCTGCTTAGAAAAGTGGGCTGAAAAATGGCAGATGGAATTTAATGCTGATAAGTGTGAGGTGCTTCATTTTGGTAAGAAGAATCAGAACAGGACATACGTAGTAAATGGGAGAGCATTGATGAATACAGAAGAGCAGAAGGATTTAGGAGTAATGGTACATCGTTCCCTGAAGGTATAAACTCATGTGAATAGGGTGGTGAAGAAGCCTTTTAGTATGCTGGCCTATATCAATCATTGCATGGAATATAGGAGTTGGGAAGTGATGTTGAGATTGTATCAGGCGTTGGTGCGGCCTAATTTAGAGTTCTGTGTGCAGTTCTGGTCGCCTAATTATAGGAAGGATATAAACAGAGTGGAGAGAGTGCAGAGAAGATTTACCAGAATGTTACCTGGGTTTAAGCATCTAGAGTACAGGGAGAGATTGGGCAAATTGTGTCTTTATTCTTTGGAGCGTAGAAGGTTGAGAGGGGATTTGATAGAGGTATTTAAGATTATGAAAGGGATAGACAGAGTGGATGTGGTAGGCTATTTCTGTTAAGAGTAGGAGAGATTGAAACAAGAGGACATGAGTTAAGAGTTACGGGGCAGAGGTTTAGAGGTAACATGAGGGGGAACTTCTTTACTCAGAGAGTGGTAGCGGTGTGGAATGAGCTTCCGGGAGAAATAGTGGCGGCAGAGTCAATTTTATTATTTAATAAAAAGCTGGACAGGTATATGGATTAGAAGAAGGTGGAGGGTTATGGTCATTGTGCAGGTAGGTGGGACTAGAGAGGAGTGTTTGGTTCAGTGCAGACTAGAAGGGCCTAATGGCCTGTTTCCATGCTGTAATTGTTATGTTATGTTATGTTATGTTATGTTAAAGAACTCAAGGACTGTGAATACGTATTTTTACGCAGAGGATCCTACTGTTCACCACTGCAGAAGCCATACAAAGTTCCTTTCAAGTCATCCACAACAACAGAGCCACCTTCGAGTTGGACATTGTTGGTAAACCAAAGGTCTTCACTGCAGATAGACTCAAGCCTGCCCACACACACCCAGCAGAACCTGTGGAGACATCAACACCTCGAACCAGAGGAGGACCACAAAAGACTCTGGGGACTATGCCTATGGACACTATAGACTGTAACGCCGGTTTTGGGGGGGGGGGGCATTTGGCAGCTCACAGTTGCGGAGAATGGACTGGTACATCACGCGGCAACAGACATGGACATAGATCGCTAAAGCGACTCCCAGGACAACCAACCTACCGGCGGGGGTAGAAGCTGGGGCAACATCAGACCAACAGCCCTAAAATGGCGTTGGTCAAGCTGTCCAGCTAACTCAGCAGAAACAGGCTGGGGAAGAAGGGAATTCAAATGCATGGATTTTCCTGCCCGCTATTGTTATTCATACGGCTGACTCAATCAATCAAACTCAAAAAAAATGGTGGGAACTTGAGTGTGTGTGTGTGTGTGTGTGTTTGTGTGTGTGTGTGTGTGTGTGTGTTTCTTTGTAGCAGTTGGCTACAAATCCTTATCAGATCATTGATCATTGATAATCAATAGCTATTCCCTTTATACAATGTGACAGATATATTTTTTGGGAGATAAAATGGGGCAGGTCTTTTAGAGTAGGTCACATACAAACACTTTAAAACAGATCTTATTTAAAATACTGGAGCTCTGCTCCTGCTAGACATGTCGGGGCCAACAGGGCCTTTACAAAAGCTTTGGAGAGTGCCCAAAATACTTCACTAATGGATTGATGTTTACAAAAGACAACAGATGAAAGAACTTGTCGGAGCCGCAGGCTGTCTGGAATGGAACTTGCTGTTCTAGGAGGGACATGTGATTTTTCAAGCAGAGAGTGATAAAAACAAGCTTTCTCAGTGTGTGTGTGTGTGTGTGTGTGTGTGTGTGTGTGAGAGAGAGAGAGAGAGAGAGATAGAGAACGAGAGATCAGCTTTGCAGTTTTACAGTCAGCAGCAGCAGATGTGTTGTGAGTTCTTAGCCTGGTCATAAGCCCTTGTGGTTCATACAAGAGGAAAGGACTGGCTGCCTAATGTTTCACTTCAAATAAGAGAAACAAAAAGGAACTTTGCCATGACCTGAAAGAAAGAGGTTATCATCTGGAGAACCCTGAGGGGGCAAGTTTCTTCGGTAAGACACTGAAGTGGTTGATTAAAAAGGAATCAGTTGTTGGTGACCAGCAAACAACAAATCTCTCTCTGAAAACCGATAAGAACCTTCCTGAGTGGTAACCATTTTGTTTGTGTACATTTTTTTTAAATTTAAATTTTTTTAACATAAAAATTCAGGTGTACGGCACGGTAACAGGCCCCTATGAGCCCATGCCACCCAATTAACCGACAATTACCAGTGGGAGGGAAAAACCCAAGCAGACACGGGGAGAAAGTACCAACTCCTTACAGACAATGCGGGATTCGAACCCTGGCCCCAATCACTGGCACTGTATCAGTGTTGTGCTAACTGCTACATCAAACTTGCCACCCTAAATTAACTACTTGTCAAAGAGTGTTATCAGTAATCTCCTTTCACCTTGCAGATCTGTCAATGAAAAGGATTTCTTGCACCACATATGGGGAGCAGCATCTACTTCCAGTTTAATTCCCCTTCCCCACCAGACCTCTCAGCATTGTCCTCCCAATAAACCCCAATGAAAGCACAAGGGATTGAGTCTCGCTTCCACCCAGGCACCTTACTCGCTCAGGGTTCAGGCAACAATTTTAGATACCCCGCCTTTCCACTGTTAACTGTACTTCTTTCTCCAGAGATGCTGACGGAAATTCCAGCAACCTCCTTCATTTCAGGGTAGCAGCAACTGCACTGATTTATTTCCTGTTTCCTCCACTCACAGATGCATCAGCCTGCAGTTCATAAGCTTTGCCTTTGTTTTTCAGCTGGCACCCACACCAGTGTTGTTATACACCCTCTTTGGTCTCCACCTCATCACACACAATCCCTTGGTTCACGCTATCCCTCTCATTTCTACAAAACTTGTAATATGATTTCCAATGGTCCCCTCCACATCAGGGAGATTGGACTCAGGCTGGGAGATCACTTTGTTCAGCACCTCGGCTCTGCCCTCCACAATAGCGTGGATCTCCCAATGGCCACCCATTACAATTCTCCATCCCTTTCCCTTGCTGACATGTCTGTCCATGGCCTCATGCTCTGCTAGACTGAGTCCGCCGGCAAATTGGAGGAATAACACCTGCACTGTCTGAATACTGAGAGTTTCTGAGATTTCCTGCTTTTGGCTCATTCTGCTTATTCCTGGAAGAAGGACTCAGGCCCGAACATCAGTGATATATCTTTGCCTTTTATAGATGCTGAGTTCCTCCAGCATTTTGGTGTATTTTCACTACAATCACAGCATCTTCAGAACTTCAAAGTTTCACTCCAATTTTTCAGTTCTGAAGGAAGTCAAGTTTATTGTCATCTGATTGTACAAGTACAACCCGATGAAACCACATTCTCCCATCCTCAGTGCAAAACACGTAGACGCACAACCAGATGTAACACACATACAGAGAACAATACATACAAAGGACAAGTATTCACACATACAAATAAATAAATAAATATTGGTTGGGACATATGCGAGCCTTGGATTTCCTTTGATCGTTCAACATTCTCGCTGCCCATGGGAAGAAGCTGTTCCTCAGCCTGGTGGTGCTGGCTCTGATACTCCTGTATCTCTTCCCTGACGGGAGCTGCTGAAGGATGTGAAGGGGTCCTCAATGATTTTGTGCACCATCAACTTGAAATCCTAATTCTGTTTTCTCTCTTCACAGCTGCTGTCAGACCCGCTGAGTACGCTCTGCATTCTCAGAATTTATTTCAGATTTCCAGCATCTGCATTTTGGTTTTGTATGCACATTTGGATTATCCACTGATTGGCTTGCACTGGCCTTTGGGGGAACACGCATAGGGCAGGTAGTGCAGAACAGTAAGGACGAGTCATGAGAAGAGGGGCACTGAGCAAAAGCTCATATCTTCCCAGCATGTTCAGGCAACAATTTATCAATAGTAAAGTCCCCACCACCTGGAATTCAAGCAGTTGGCAGCCTTATGTAAATGGGAAAAAAATTACAGAAAGTAAATAGGTAAAAAGATACGAACATTTAAAATTGGCACCTCCAAGCAGTTAGTCTGCCAATCACAGCACACACAATCTCAAACAACCGGCAATTGCACTTATCCAACATCTACCAATCCCCAGAGGTGACGAATACTGGGGATTTTACTGCATTGGAACTAGAAACAATGTTTGAATTATCCGAACATTCTTGCTACTTCAATTTTTAACTAAAAGACCAGTCTTGGTGTAAATGTTTGTTTCTGTAAGTCCCTTGAGATGAGACCTCAACTTTACCGAAGAGCTGAGGTGAACATGGGCGCAAATATCCAAAGAGGTAACCAGTTTATCTTTCACCTGGAGTGTATCTGTTTCTATGAACTGGGATTCGAGAGGGGGATGAGGGCAAGAGGGTTTCTGAAGGGCCTCGGGCACTGAAGGCTTCCTCATTGCGTCAGAGGTTTGGATCTGGAGCTCAGGTGGCCAATGAATCAAATTGGAATCTGTGCGGCTGCGGAGGCTGCAGGATTGCAGGAGGGAAATCGACCGACACTCAGTGATGCTGAAGAGACTCACTTTTGCTTCTCTTTCTCCTACTGTTAGGACTATCGGGCTCAAGGCGACTCTGCCTGACAACAGACAAAAGTTAAGTCAATCATGTATTTTATGTTTTGAATGCATTACTCCATGACAATAAAAAGAACCCTGAACCCTAAAAGGTTTTAGCCGGCAGGCAGGGACAGTATTGGTGAGGGTATTGGTGAGGGTATTGGTGAGGGTATTGGTGAGGGTATTGGTGACGGTATTGGTGACGGTATTGGTGACAGTGCTTAATCTTGTTCATCCAGTGTAAAGATAATAAGATGAAATTTACACACTGACAATCTTCACAGCAATTTAATGTTCAATTAAGTACTGGTGTTTACTGAAAATCCAAACCCCATAGTTTCATTCCCATGGTGACATTAGCTGCCTTGTTACAAATATTGAAAGGAGTATGTGTCTATTGGAACCATAGAACACAAGCACAGAAACAGGCTTTGGGCCCATCTCGTCTGTCCTGAACTGCTGAGTTCCATTAACCTACACCTGGACCATATCCCTCCATACTCCTCCCATACTTGTACCCATCCAAATTTTTCTGAAGGGTTGAAATCATGTCGGAATTCTAACATGTTGGGTCTGTTTTATTAGAGGGGGCTGAGTTGTATAAATGCTCCTGCACATAGACAGGAATCAAAATTCAGCAAAAAGAGAAGAGCCGTTTTAACATATCCCACTTGTAACGGTGATAATGGAATTTGCATTCCCTGCTGGCTTAGATGGGTGAGTGAAGGCTGGACACTCACCAACTATCTGGATGGCAAAATCAAAGATATGTTTTTATTCAGGCAACTGGAATGTAAGAATGTTTTCCAGTGGACCTTGGTGTATGTGTTTGTTTCTGTAAGGGGCAGGAAGTATAATGGTGAAGACTCACTTCGAGCAGCGGCCCACTGATACAATGAGCTGCCTCGCTCAGGTTCAATGTATAATTATCATCCACGAATCCTGACTTCCTGCAAGTAAAATACAGTAAAACCCCTGCTATCCAGAATTCAAGAAACCGGCAACCTCAAGCAACTTGCATTAAAAAAAAAATGAGGAAAATAAATAGAATCAATAAGAATAAATAATAAAGTAGAAGTTTAAAATTCTAAGTGTTCTCTGAAGTAACCTTTGGTGAAGATGGAGGCAAATATTCAGCCAGCGGAGGCCCTTAGTCGGTGCTTTGCTCATAACAAGCATAATGCATTTGCATAGGGCGTGGAAGAAGAGATGACTCACTGGGGTGTTTTCCAGCATTTATTGGCTTCTTTTAGAAGACAAAATAATAAAACCACCATTGTCTTCTTGGCTTTCTTCCTTTTTTGCATCCTTTTCCCCTTGGCATACAAAATAACAGAATTTACACTGAAATCTCAACAGAGCTACATTGATCTCAAGACCAGCACATGGTAATGGAGTCAAAACACCAGTAAGACAAAAACATCCATAAAACTTACGTTAATGGTTAAAACAATATGAAACCAATGGTAGAGCACAATAATATTAGTAATGAACAATAAACATTAAGGTCGATAACATAACCAATTTATTTCCCAAGGAAAACATTTAATATAGCCCAATAGCAATCTTTTCCCCCACATACCCTTAGCAAGGTTCCAGTGGTATGAGAGACAGGAAAGGATGACTTAGGTGGTGCACAAGAGATGTGCTCCGCCGAACTCATTCCCACCAGAAACATGATTAAAATGACAGTAAATACAAGTCATTGAGATAAAAATTCACAAATATAGATATTATTAAAACCTATTATTAACTCTGTTACACATGTTTGAATAAAGTTGAATTAAATGGCGCTGCCCAGGATGAAGATCTGCTACTCACCATTGACTGCCTGTTTGGTAAGAATCTTCGTAGAAGACTTGCTCACTGCTTAGTAAAAGTTTTTATTTTTATTAGTACATTATTAAGTATATTAGTAAGACTTTATCTGTAAACTTGGGGGAGAGGGGTTAATTATCTACAATGTTCATCTTTTGGGCGGCTCCTTGGAGGGGGAGGGACCTGCAGATGTGGCGACGGTTAAATGTTTTCAAAGAATGTGACTGAAAATAAGTAAAAAGCTTGAAGGTTTATATATTCATGTTTGGTCAGTGTAAGTCAGTCTAGTATTCTCTTTTAAACTGTTTATTCTTAATGCAGGTGCATTAGCTAGATATTTAAAGAATCTCAAGCAACAGGAAAACTCACTTTTCCGGTATTCACCAATCCCAGAGACCAGAGACTTTACTGTATCAGCCAAATCACTGCAAAATATCCCTCTACAGCAGCCATTCTTAATGGGGGCCTTACTCCATGCCCCACTCTCCCACCGAGGGCCATAGCATACCTAAGGGGAGGGGGCCTTGGATTGAAATCGTAAAATGTTTTTCTATGTAGCCGGTAGGAGAGAAGTATGGAATAAACTAACTAAACCTGTCTGCTTCACAGTAAAGGGGGGGCCATAAGCTTTAAGCGGAGTCCTAAGGGGGTCACAGCCAAAAAATGATTGAGAATAGTTTCACCCACACAAAAAAAATTAGCAAAATGGAACATTTTTTCTGAGTTGGTTTATTGGATTATTTTTATTGTTTAACTGCTGTGTACAAGGTGACATTTCAGCATCGGTTGGCTGTTTCATTCAGATGCAATATGAAAGACGATTGAGCTGAGCAGTTTTATTATCAAAGTGATCAAAGCTATTTGAATGCTGGTGTGTGCACAAACTCATAACATCATTGTATTTCTTGTCCTCATTGATCAGAAGTAAATGTCAAGGATGTTTGGATAATAATGTTGAGTTTCAATTCTCATTCAACATCATCACTGCATTTAAACTTGTACATTCAATGGGCCAGTAATTGTATATGTTCATGCTGTGAGATATATTTTGCTTAAATTAAATCTGATGAAAGAATGGGTGAACCTGTCCACAGATAACTTATTCAGATTGTTCAGAAGTTTTTGTATCTAGTGCTTTCCCTTTATGAAGGCCAGAGACCGTCAGGCCATTCCCAAGACAACTGTGCAGGTTCAGCCTGTCCATTGAATGGTGGAGTGAGGGAGCTGCTGAATTGCCCACTGAGTTGCAGCCAGGGTGGCCAAATGCAGCGAGTTGGAAGCCGACCCTCTTCTCTTGTACCGTGTGACCATTCTACTGCCGTGCAGGGAATATACTCTAACTCTTTCTAAATTACTATTTCTCTTTTGAAACTTCTTACAGGTCTGAAGATTTCCCAGATGCTTCCCACCAGACAACAGTGCTCTCGTGCTGCCCTTGCCTCGAGTTAATTAATCTTCCTTTTCTTTGCAACCCTACACTCTCTTCAAACAGCTGCACAGATGGTAGAGATAACCTGTTAGCCTGTTCACAGAAAAAAAAAACCTTTCTCACTATACTAGGCACCTTGTGACAAATATCCTGAAACTTGAAATGCCATCAAGGGCCAAGGAGTTTGACAATGCTGGAAATTTGGCATTCTTGAGGTAACTGCGTCAGCTCGTCCAGGTATCGCCTGCCGTAGAATTCACGCAGAAAGCGCTCACCGCATTTGTTTTTGCCCTTTGTGTTCAGTCGGGCAATAATTTCAGAACTCCCTAATGACAGGTAGGTCCTGTCCACAAAGCAGGGCAAATCCCATGTGACTGCCCAATTCGCATCAATCAGCAGGAAAGTGATGGCACCCTTGAACATGTTACCAGTAGCACTTGCTCACAACACCCAGCTCACTGATGCTCTGTTTTAGACCATAAGCGATAGGAGCTGAATTAGACCATTTGGCTCATCGAGCCTGTTCTGCCTTTCGAATTGTGACTGGTGTTTTGTCTTTGCTGGGATTATTGAGCTCTAAACCTCATTACGACTTCCTCCAAACATGAGACAGATAGCTGACTTCCAGTGTTGAATATACAACCTAAATGAGCACCAACAGCCTTCTGAGGTAGAGAATTCCAATGATTCTCAACCATTTAATGAAGAAGTGTCACTTTGTCTCAGTACAATTTGATCCGTCTTTACTTGCGGACAATCGGACACAAACTAAATGGGTCCTTAAACTTCAATGGAGTGCAAAGTGCATTGAGAGCGAATGAACCGAACCATATCGGGAGATGAAATACTTGAGCAACAGGTTCATTCAAGAGTTCTGTGGGGCATCTAGGCAATGGCTCATCTCATGATGCAATCGTAGGTGGGTGCCAACCCAAAAAAGAAAAAAAGAAAACATTGCCAACAACTAATAGTGCATAATGCCACCTCAGGTTGCACAAATATTCTCTGAACCTACTTTGTCAATTCTCTCAAAAATTACATATATTTCAACAAGATTCCTTCTCATTCTTCATCTGATTGGAACATAACCCTGAAACTTTGATCAGGAAAGAATCTTTTCATTTCATGTCAGAACAGTAAATCTAAAGGAAACAATATCCTTGCCCAAGTAGGAAGATAAAGAAACCATTGCTCCTTTGATCTCGCTCAAAATATGTAGTTCCAACCACTGGGACAGAAATGCAGGTGCGCAAGGTCCCCTCCATGTCACACTTCATTTGAGCTTCAATATCTCACCATCTTCACTGACCGAAATTCGAGATGATCATATGGAGGTGCCAAATCTCAGGACAGGAAAAAAATGCAGAGGGTTGTTAATTTGGCCTGTGTCTTAAAAAAGCATCCTCTATCTTCAAGGACCCCAACCACCCAGGCCATTCCCTCTTCACTCTGCTACCATCGGGGAAAAGGTACAGGAGCTTAAAGACAAGCATTCAGCACCACAAGGACAGCTTCTTCCCTGCTGCCATCAGATTCCAGAATGATCAAAAAACCAAAGACCCTGCCTCACTTTGTCTTTTTTCTTTTATCTTGCACTATTTTCTTTATTTTGAAATGAGATTTATCGAGATGTTTGCACTGTGAATGCTGCTGCAAAACCATGAATTTCGTGATGGATTCATGATTCTGATTCTTTCCATGTTCCTGTACAATCCATTTTCTATTGCATTTAATGTTCATCTTCATGTCATATTTATTGATTTGCACCAGTACATGTTTGACAATTGTTTAGGCCTCTTATATTAAGTAAACTCCAGCATGCAAATGTAATTCTCTTTATAATGATCAGTAAAATATTAAGGAGGATTTTCTGCACCAATTAATTCCTTTTAAGTTGAGTGTGAGTCGTCAAATGTGCAGTCCAGTCATTCACCCTCTTGTGACTGCGTCCACTCCAAGGGTTAATGCTTCCTTTCTGCATTCAGTTGTGCTTTTCTCTGCTTGGATACGATGGTAAGAGGCAAGACCACTAATAAAACACAGAAAGTGACTAATTTGGGCTGTAAACCTGATTAAACGTGTAATTTGGGCAAAAAACTCATTCATCTCAGAGGGATTTACAGTAACAATGATTGGAGAAGAGTGTATTACCCATCTTTCTACGGGTAGTCTATTACAGTCCCTTTTAACCTTTAAATTACATTTAGCTTCAAACTAATATGAAATGAATTTACAAGATAAAACAAATTTGGGCACAGAGGAAAATATTTTTGCTTTAAAAGATACTCTTTAGAGAACTGAATAGAATATTTTGCAGATTTTCAAATTTTCTTTGAAAATCCAAGGGCTTAAATCTGACCTGTGTTGATAATGGCAGGGTAAAATAGAACCTCTTACAGCACAACGACATTTTAATTAAATAACTTGTTTTTATGGGATGAATACTTTAAATGGTGCAAGGGAAATTCCGAGGCCAAGGATTTCTGCAGCATGCTGCAACATCTGAGGAAAAGTGATAGGAAATAGAAACTCGGATTTGGGATAGGGCGAGTGGGGAAAGATTTCCGCAAGGACCTCAACTTGTGATCTTCTTCTGGGCTCTCTATGTTTACAGTCCACTTGAGGTGACCAGCAATAACCAACAGCTGCGATGTATGACAAGACACCACGTTGATCAGGTAATTAGTCATCGAACATAGAGGACATAGTCCAGGAACAGCCTCTCCTGCCCAGTGTCTGTGCAGAACCTGAGTTCCAAATCAAACTAAAATTCTGCTATTTGCACCTAGAAGATATCCCTTGGTGCCTTTCAAATTGAAGAGAAAAGCAATGATGGAGGAACTCAACCGGTCTCGCAGCATCCATAGGACATAGAGATATATTACCGACGGTTCGAACCCGAGCCCTTCTTCAAGGTCTAAGCAAAGAACAGGAAGGTGTCAGAATAAAGTCTGAAGTCTGGCAGGGGAAGGAGTCCAGACCAACAAAGGATATTAATTGGATATGATAACTGGAGAGGTGAGAATTTATTTTTACTCTGTTCAAGGAGACAGAGAGAAAGAGAGAGAGAGAGAGAGCAAGAAGAGGTTGTAGGGGGAACATTAGGGGAAAGTTCTTCACTCAGAGGGTGGTGGGAGTGTGGAACGAGCTGCCATCTGATGTGGTGAATGGGGGCTCGATCGTGTGTTTTAAAAATAAATTTGATAGATACATGGATGGGAGAGGCCTGGAGGGTTATGGAATGGCAGCAGTCAATGGGACTAGGGAGATGATGGTTGGCACAGCCTGTTTTCTGTGCTGTAGCATTCTATGGTTCCGAGGGAGAGAGAGAGAGAGAGAGAGACAGACAGACAGACAGACAGACAGACAGACAGAGACAGAGAGGTGGGAAGGGAGAGAGAGGGAGAGCTGGGGGAAAAGCTTTACTCTTTATTCTTACACTTTCCATTTCCTTGCTTAAACCTTGCCCAAAAGGTCAGTAATATATCTTTACTTCCTGTGGACGTTGTGAGATGAGCTTAGTTCCTCCAACATTTCTGTAGTTTCTACTACACTCACAGCATCTGCAGACTTTCCTTTTTCATTCCTTCATATTCAAGATCCCTTTGATTGTCATGAGATAATGCTTAAAAATGTAATGTAATTTACGTGCTTCAACCTGCATCTGCCATAAGCCCAAGAATGTCTGATGTCCCTAACCATAGAAGAAAGAGAAGCAGAAGAGAGTCCTTTCAGAGACACCGAGTGTCCGTGGATTCACCTCCAGCCTCCCGCAGCCTCCACGGCCGCACGGACTCCAATGCAAACCATCAGCAACCTGAGGTCCAGATCCAAACCTCCGATATGATCAGGAAGGCTTCAGCACCCGAGGTCCTTCTTGGCCTCAACACCCTCCCATGGACCAGTTGTCAACAGTCAACAGCCTACAACCTGCATGGATCCCTCAGCCACTGAGCCCCTCGCTGCTCCGCTGCTGTGGTCACCTTTCCTGTAGGGTCCTATGTCCATCTCAAAGCCTCTCAAAAGATACTATTGTATCTGCCTCCACCATGCCCCCTGGCAGCCTTTCCCAGGAACCCATCCACTCTCTGCGCACTATATTTGTCCCACACATTTCCTTAAACCCCCATTAACCTCACCATGTCGGCTAATGTGTGACGCTTTTACCCTGGGGTAAATATTCTGACTGGCCTCCCTATCAATGGCTCTCATGACTTGATGCACCTCCATCAGACCTCCCCACAGCCTCTGAAAATTCCAAAGACATTTTCCTGGGGTAGAGGAATCTCAAACTCGAGGGCATAAATTTAAATTGAGGTTGGAAAAATTTAAAAGCAGACTGAGGGGAACCTTCTTCACCCTGCTGTGGGTATATGTCATCAGCTGCCAGTGGAAGTACTGGAGGCAGGTACAATTGTCATGTTCAAATGGCGTTTAGACATGTAGTACAATACATCAAATTTGCAGATGACACAACAGTCATTGGCCTCATCAGCAACAACGATGAGTCGCACTGCAGGGAAGGGGTGGAAAATATCAGCATCAGAATTTATCGTCATGAAATTCGATGTTTTGAAGCAGCGTCATAGAGCAAACATTCATACTATAACCACCTTACAACATTACTGTAACAAAAATAAAAGTGCATGAAAAGTAAGGCAGTGTCTTTGATTCATTCAGGAATCTGATGGCAGCAGGGAAGAAGCTGTCCCTGTGACGCTGAGTGCTCGTCTTTAGTCTCCTGTACCTTTTCCCCAATGGTAGCAGAGTGATGAGGGCAGGGCCTGAGTGGTGGGGGTCTTTGAGGATAGAGGTGGCTTTTTTAAGACACCACCTCATCTAGATGTCATTGATGGAGTGAAGTCTACCAGGCAGTGATGCAACCAGCCAGAATGCTCTCCACAGTACACCTGTAGAAGTTTTTGGTGACATACAAAATCTCCTCAAACACCTCACGAAGTATATCCGCTGGCGAGCCCTCTGTGTAGCCATCAGCAAACTTGTAGATAGTATTGGAATTGTGCCTGGCCACACAGTCATGGGTCTATAATGAGTAGAGCAAAGGGCTAAACACAAAGCCGTGGAGTGACCCTGTGTTGATGATCAGTGAGGAGGAGATGTTGTTTCCAATTCGTACCAACTGGTCTTCCGATGAGAAAGTCTAGGATCCAGTTGCAGAGGAGGGTACAGAGGCCTAGAATTTGTAACTTCTTCACCAGCACTGAGGGAATGATGGTGTCGAACGCTGACCTGTTGTCAATGAAGAGCAGCCGTATGTATGAATTGCTGTTTTTGAGGTGATCCAGAGCTGAGTGGAGAGCCAGCGATATTGCATCTGCTGTGGAGTGATTGTGACAATAGGCAAATTGCAGAGGGTCCAGGTCATTGCTTAGGTTCGTGTTAATTCTGGCCATGACCAGCCTCTCAAAGCACTTCATCACTGTAGAAGTTAGTGCTACTGGGTGATAGTCATTGAGGCAGCTCCCACTACTCTTCTTGAGATGATTGATGCCCTTTTGAAGCAGGTGGGAACCTCTGAATGCAGCAAAGAGAGGTTGAAAATGTTCGTGAACACTTCGGCTCATTGATTGGTGCAGATTTTCAGTCCCCTGCCAGGTACGCCATCTGGGCCTGATGCCTTGCTGCGATGGTGATATCACAGTGCGGCTTTCGCGCAAACAGAGGAACTACTGACATGGTCTTTGCCCTCAGACAGCTCCAAGAAAAGTGCAGAGAACAAAACAAAGGACTCTACATCACCTTTGTTGATCTCACCAAAGCCTTCGACACCGTGAGCAGGAAAGGACTTTGGCAAATTCTAGAGCGACTCGGATGCCTCCCAAAGTTCCTCAACATGATTATCCAACTGCACGAAAACCAACAAGGTCGGGTCAGATACAGCAATGAGCTCTCTGAACCCTTCTCCATTAACAATGGCGTGAAGCAAGGCTGTGTTCTCGCACCAACCCTCTTTTCAATCTTCTTCAGCATGATGCTGAACCAAGCCATGAAAGACCCCAACAATGAAGACGCTGTTTACATCCGGTACCGCACGGATGGCAGTCTCTTCAATCTGAGGCGCCTGCAAGCTCACACCAAGACACAAGAGAAACTTGTCCGTGAACTACTCTTTGCAGACGATGCCGCTTTAGTTGCCCATTCAGAGCCAGCTCTTCAGCGCTTGACGTCCTGCTTTGCGGAAACTGCCAAAATGTTTGGCCTGGAAGTCAGCCTGAAGAAAACTGAGGTCCTCCATCAGCCAGCTCCCCACCATGACTACCAGCCCCCCCACATCTCCATCGGGCACACAAAACTCAAAACGGTCAACCAGTTTACCTATCTCGGCTGCACCATTTCATCAGATGCAAGGATCGACAATGAGATAGACAACAGACTCGCCAAGGCAAATAGCGCCTTTGGAAGACTACACAAAAGAGTCTGGAGAAACAACCAACTGAAAAACCTCACAAAGATAAGCGTATACAGAGCCGTTGTCATACCCACACTCCTGTTCGGCTCCGAATCATGGGTCCTCTACCGGCACCACCTACGGCTCCTAGAACGCTTCCACCAGCGTTGTCTCCGCTCCATCCTCAACATCCATTGGAGCGCTTACATCCCTAACGTCGAAGTACTCGAGATGGCAGAGGTCGACAGCATCGAGTCCACGCTGCTGAAGATCCAGCTGCGCTGGATGGGTCACGTCTCCAGAATGGAGGACCATCGCCTTCCCAAGATCGTGTTATATGGCGAGCTCTCCACTGGCCACCGTGACAGAGGTGCACCAAAGAAAAGGTACAAGGACTGCCTAAAGAAATCTCTTGGTGCCTGCCACATTGACCACCGCCAGTGGGCTGATAACGCCTCAAACCGTGCATCTTGGCGCCTCACAGTTTGGCGGGCAGCAACCTCCTTTGAAGAAGACCACAGAGCCCACCTCACTGACAAAAGGCAAAGGAGGAAAAACCCAACACCCAACCCCAACCAACCAATTTTCCCCTGCAACCGCTGCAATCGTGTCTGCCTGTCCCGCATCGGACTTGTCAGCCACAAACGAGCCTGCAGCTGACGTGGACTTTTTACCCCCTCCATAAATCTTCGTCCGCGAAGCCAAGCCAAAGAAGAAAGAACAACCTTAATCTCAATGTGGACATGAAAAAGATGATCATGGACTTCAGGAGGACTAGGAATGAACACCCTCGACTGTACATCAACAATTCTGTAGTAGAGAGAGTGGAGAGCACTAAGTTCCTTGGAGTTCACTTAACTGGTGACCTATTGTGGACACTCAACATCTCCTCACTTGTCAGCAAGACCCAACAGTGACTGCACTTCCAGAGCAGAGTGAAGCGGGCAAGGATACCGGAGCTCTATTGAGAGCATCCTGTCAAGCTGCCTCATAGTGCATTATGGTTGCTTCAGAGAAATGGATCAAAGGTCAATCCACAGGATCATAAGAGTGGCAGAGATCACTGGGGTCTCCCCTCCCACCCATCGTCATGATCTACTGGGATCATTGTCTGAGGGAGGCATGCAAAATCATTGAGGATTCCAACCACATCTTTTAGTAGCTTGCATCAGGGAAGAGATACAGGAGGATCAGAGCCAGCACCACCATGCTGAGGAACAACTTCTTCCCACGGACAGTGAGAATGCTGAATGACCAAAGGAAATGCTCAGACTGACCATGCAAAACTCTCATATTTGCTAAGAAATATTTATTTATTTATACATATGTATACTTGTCCTGCATATGTATTATTTATCTGTATGTGCATTATGTCTGATGTGTGTCTGCATGTTTTGCACCAAGGACCGGAGAACGCTGTTTCATTGGGTTGTATTTATACAATCAGTGTGGTGATCTGTTTCCTCCATTGTATATAGTTATCATTGTTGGTTGTATATATGGAACTGGCCCACCCATGGATGACTCATACCCTATGACTCCTCCCCCATGGTCCTGGGCCATAAAGGTCGAGCCACCTTTCCCTTCCCGCCATTCCTATCCTGGGACCCAGGCCAGCAAGGTTCTTCTGTGTATTAAAGCATATTGTTTCCTCAGCTTGTCTCTGTAGTTACTGGTAGTGCCCTACAATCAGATGATAAATAAACTTGAACTTGAAAATCCACGCACTAGTGTGAACATCCAACAACTAATGAATGTATTGATCATGCCTCTCATTGCTCAATCTCTTCAATACTGACTACAATGCAGCATTTATTGTGAAGAAAAAATAAGTTAGATAACATGCCTTTATCTCCTGTCTTGCCTGCACTTGGATTTTGCCAGAATCAGTGGAAGGGCTGAGATGAAATGAATCACAAGAGCATGCCCCGATGTGTGATGTTCACCATTGCATGTTCCACTGGGGCTCATCTAATTTGCATGTTCGAACACCCTTGGCTGATGACCTGGCAGTTCTCACTAGGGGCTGGTGTTCAAACACCTTTGGCTGATGACCTGGCAGTTTTCACAGAGGGGCTGGTGTTCGAACACCCTTGGCTGATGACATGACAATTCTCACAGAGGGGCTGGTGCTCTTTAAGTCTAAACTTTGATTATGGTTGTTGTTATACGGAATATAATTGACAGTTGATTTTTTTTCACTCTGATTGTGTGTTATTTTTGCCATCACTCTATTTCACGCAAGGCCTCAGCGTTCTATTGCGCAAGGCCTCAGCGTTCTATTGCGCAAGGCCTCAGCGTTCTATTGCGCAAGGCCTCAGCGTTCTATTGCGCAAGGCCTCAGCGTTCTATTGCGCAAGGCCTCAGCGTTCTATTGCGCAAGGCCTCAGCGTTCTATTGCGCAAGGCCTCAGCGTTCTATTGCGCAAGGCCTCAGCGTTCTATTGCGCAAGGCCTCAGCGTTCTATTGCGCAAGGCCTCAGCGTTCTATTGCGCAAGGCCTCAGCGTTCTATTGCGCAAGGCCTCAGCGTTCTATTGCGCAAGGCCTCAGCGTTCTATTGCGCAAGGCCTCAGCGTTCTATTGCGCAAGGCCTCAGCGTTCTATTGCGCAAGGCCTCAGCGTTCTATTGCGCAAGGCCTCAGCGTTCTATTGTGCAAGGCCTCAGCTTTCTATTGTGCTTTAAAATGCTGAGGCTACAGTTTTGTCCCATTTCATCACTCCCCTGGACTTTTGACACTATCAGTAAATCAGTCTGCCCTGTCTGCATCTTTGCACCCAAGGAGGAGACAGTAAATTTTCCTCCATTTGATTACAGACCTTCTGTGAGGTTCTAGTTGCAGTTCTGGGCTGACGCAGCACTATGTACCAGATAGCTTCTATTGCAGGTTAAAATAATTGAAGGTCGAAAGTTGAGATCCACTGTGGGCCTTATTACCACAGGCAGAGCAATCGGCATATGGATCTGGAACTCAAACTCTGTCTGTGGCAGGTACAATTCTCGGTCACCTTGATACCTCCAATGAAGAGAAGAGAAATCCACTGTACAGAAGTCCCATGGCAGACAGGACTTCATCATTAGAATTCTTTGCTCAATCCTCATTCAGTCTCATGGGTCAGAATACAGGGATCATATCCTGGTTGGTTGCTCCTGGTGTTCAACTAATATCAATGTTTGAGCCACTTCTTCTTACCTTGTATATTAATGATTTAGATTATAAAATGAATATCATTGTGGCCAAGTTTACAGATGATACAAAGGTAGGCGGAAGAACAGGGAGTGTTGAGGAAATGGAGGCTGCAGAAGGACTTGGACAGATTAAGAGATTAGAAGTGGCGAATGAAATATAATGTCAGAAAATGTATGGTCATGCACATTGGGAGAAAATAATAAACAGGCAGATAATTTTCTAACCGGGAACTTAAATCCCCAGGATTCCTCATGCAGGGTAGCCTGAAGGCTAATTTGTAGGTTGAGTAGGTGGTGAAGAAGGTGAATGCAATGTTGATGTTCATTTCAAGAGGAGTAGAATACAAGAGCAGGGATGTGATGTTGAGGCTTTAGAAGGCACTGGTGAGACCTCGTGTCTGTTTAGAACAGAGAGCAGATGAATTTCTTTAACCAGAGGGTGGTGAATCTGTGGAATTTGTTGCCATAGGTGGTTTTGGAGGCCGGGTCATTGGGTGTATTTAAGGCAAAGATTGATAGGATCAGCCTGGGCATCAAGGGTTATGGGGAGAAGGCCAGGCAGTGGGACAGAGTGGGAGAATGATTAAATGGAGGTGCAGACTTGATGGGCTGAATAGCCTATTTCTGCTCCTATGTGACTAATCCTTTTTCCATAGAAGCTGCTGGACCTGCAGTGTGACTTACTTTTCTGCCATTCGTCCCGATTTCCTGATGGGTGATTTAGATTAAAGCCTCTTGGTCCCTCAGCCCACATTCAAGGAGAACCGGCAGCTTGCAATAAATCTGTGAGATGAGCATCCCATTTGAACCAGGGAGAAAATGACCAGATTTCCCCCCTCCCCCCCCACCTCTCTGCTGAAAGGTTTGTGCAGAGCAGCATAAATCAGAGAAGCAGCCCATGATCAGTGACAGTCAGAGAGCAAGAGCAGGAAACCCAGAAAACTAAATTAAACATTGTGATATTATTGCAAAGGGACTGCTTTTGGCTGCAATCGGGCCTGGAGAGCCTAGGGTTATGGGGAGAAGTGTGGGCAATGGGGCAATGGATTGAATGGCGGGGCAGGTTCAATGGACTGAATAGCCAATTTCTGCTTGTATGTCTATGGTCTAATGGAAAATAATGAAAATTTGTCCTCAGATTTTGTCCACATGTTTCTCGTGGCAAGATTTTCAGTGGACATATTCAGCAAGAAAATTCATGCGTCAAACAAAGCTGTCAGTTCCATTTGCCCTCATGGAATGCTCCAGCAAATTTTGCAGGTCAATCAGGTAAAATGACTTCAATCAGCCCCAGAAGCTGTTTTGTTCTCAATCTAACTTCATCTGGAACTAGCTCCACCACCGAACCCTGCAGATGAACACGAATAAAATAAATCATGCAATTCTCCACAATCTCCATCAGTACCGGAGCACTATCAGGCTGCATGCTCCACTTGCTGTACAACTTTATCTGTGTGGCTCAGTTCAACAAATCTACACATTTGCTGATGAATCCACGGTAGTGGGTTGTATGAAAAGGGGGGGGGGGGGATGAGTCAGTGTACAGGAGGGAGATAGGAAACTTTCACTGAATGGTGCACCAACAATAACCTCGCACTCAATGTCACCAAGGTACTGATTATTGACTCCAGAAGTGTACGATCCAGTGATCATCATGTGATCAGAGGTGGAGAGAGTGACAAATTTAAGTTCTTGGGAGTCACTATCTCGGAGGATCTTTCCTGGACCCAACACACCAAAAGCATCGTGAAGAAAGCACGTCAGCGCCTCTTCTTCCTCAGGAGTTTGCGGAGGTTTGGTATGACACCATAAACACTGGCAAATTTCTACAGAGGTGTGGTGGAAAGTATGGTGGCTGGCTGCATCACAGCCTTGTATGGAGATACCAGTACCCTAAAAGGTAGTGGACACAGCCCAGGACATCACAGGCAAAACCCTCCCCACCATCGAGAACATCTACAGGGAACGCTGCCGTCGGAGAGCAGCAACAATCATCAAGGATCCACATCACCCAGCACATGCTCTGTTCTCACTGCTACCATCAGAAAAGAGGTATCGGTGCCACAAGACTCACACCACCAAGTCCAGGAACAGCTGCTACCCCTCCACCATCAGACTCCTCAATGACAAACTCAATCAGGGACTCATTTAAGGATTCTTACATTTCCTTGTTGATTTTTTTTCCTCTTGGTATTGCAGAGTCAGTTTATTTACATTTCATTATTTGTTAACATGTGTACATATCTTGTTAACTATCGCATTACCAATAAGTGGCAATACTGCCTCACCTTCATGAAAAAGAATCTCAGAGTTGTATGTAATGCCATGTAATATACTGTGACAAGAAATCTGAATTTTGAATATATTGTATCCAGCCTGCACTAGGTCTATTTCTATCAGCTGCATGTTCAGTTATGCAGTCTAATGTCACCTTCCTCATGCTCTTTATGAAGTCCTTCATGGATCACAGGAGTCCCTTTGTGAATCAAGAGATGGTATCAGGTCTGCTCTATAAAACACATCTGAAAGGTCCTCTTGAACGGTTCAGTTGACTTGTAAAGATTGAACCAAGAGAAGTTTAATGGTGCCACAGGCAAATTCAAAAGCTGGAATGAGGTGAAGAATCATTCACCTCAGATGCAGAAGAATGCACAGGACAACATTAAAATATTCAGAATAAAAGCAGATTTAGCCAATCTGTTATGTGAGATTAATTTTCAGGTTGGACTGAGATCGGCTCAGGATATTGTCTTTCGTACAACAGCGACTCTCACTGTTAATTGAATGTCACAGATTTTGACTTTATCCATGTGGATTTAAAGTAAAGAAGAGTTGAAATCTGTCCAGTCACTTACCAACCCTCAAATCACTGCTGTCTGATTGTTTTGTTGAGAAAGTGTCAGGTTTGGTAGGACAAGTCAGGACACAAGGGTTTTCAATCCAACGGTATTTTATTAGCACAACAATTAATAGGAGAGACAATTTATAAGAGAGCTTGGGAAGAGATTGTAACAGGAAACAAACGGGGTGAACATTAGACAGTAACAATTATTAATTCAAACAGGTGATGCAGTCATTCACACCCTATTAGCAGGGGCTCTACACACTCTCCCAGACCCCTGATCAGTTGAGAGATGGATCTGGTACCACTGTTCCTGCAAGGGTATACACAAGCTCTTGGACCTCTGATCAGTGGTGGCTCTACTGCCAATATTGATCTACAGCAATTTGAGCTCTTGCAATACCACAGCTCAGCTTCAGTGCAGTGTGAACCTTACCTGCGACCCTTCCATACGAGGTCTGCAACAGCAACCTGGCATGGAGTGGTGTCCGGCACTATCACCACAAGGCAGAAACAATAAGTGTCCTTGGTGCTGGTGCTAAATATAGGTTTCTACCCAATAAGGACGCGAGGTGATTTGAATCAGCCAATGGCAAGGCTTGCACTGACCATTGGTCTGAGCCCAATTTTAACTGACTCTCCACCTGAAAACCGTAACCCTATCTATAACTCTGCAACTTTGAGCAGAACAAAAGGTACATCACATACTGGCGAGTGGTGTGACTTAGACAGGAGGCCACGTGACCACAAGAAATAGACAGGAAGGCCACAGGGGCATAAAAAAATGGGAGCAAGAGCAAAATATTCGACTCCACGCTATTCAACAAGATCATAACGTCCCTGCCTTCAAAAGAGTTTGAAATTAAATTCTTCTTTGTTGTAGGCAGACATTTCCTGAACAGATCTTTCTTCGGAATCTTTGTAACAGGCCTACACCTACTCTTGATTAGAATCACTAAGTCTAGGAATCAGGGTGGATGCAGGAGAATTGTAAATATTAGAATATTTTTATACAGACATGTATACATGCATGTATATATAAATCTTTATATGATCAAAAAGTTAATGTTCATCCCTTGTTAGACAATGTATGGATAGTTCTAACAAGCATCCCCTTGTTAGACAATGTATGGATAGTTCTAACAAGCATCCCCTTGTTAGACAATGTATGGATAGTTCTAACAAGCATCCCCTTGTTAGACAATGTATGGATAGTTCTAACAAGCATCCCCTTGTTAGACAATGTATGGATAGTTCTAACAAGCATCCCCTTGTTAGACAATGTATGGATAGTTCTAACAAGCATCCCCTTGTTAGACAATGTATGGATAGTTCTAACAAGCATCCCCTTGTTAGACAATGTATGGATAGTTCTAACAAGCATCCCCTTGTTAGACAATGTATGGATAGTTCTAACAAGCATCCCCTTGTTAGACAATGTATGGATAGTTCTAACAAGCATCCCCTTGTTAGACAATGTATGGATAGTTCTAACAAGCATCCCCTTGTTAGACAATGTATGGATAGTTCTAACAAGCATCCCCTTTTTAGACAATGTATGGATAGTTCTAACAAGCATCCCCTTGTTAGACAATGTATGGATAGTTCTAACAAGCATCGCAAGAAACGTACCTAGAAGGAAAACAAAGTCAGAGATCGAGCACAACTTTATGCGATGCCATCATTATAGTGGTTACCTTTGAAGAAACAAAGGTCACCTTGTGCTTAACCTTTGCAGCCAGTACCTTTCAGTTTCCTGATGGGAAAAAAAAACAGAATGAAAAACTAAAACAAATAAATTGAGGATGTCAAATGTTCTGAGATCTTTGAATGCCTTTATGAATGTTTGGAACAAATTGTGAACAGACGTTTTTTTTTAAGACTGCATATTGAGTGCCATCAATCATTTATAACCGAGTGATGCTGTGTCACCTACAGTGGACAGCTTTTACGGCCAGTCTCGCTTAATAGCAGAATAAATTATGAACTGTTTGCTGAACATTGATCATCAACCAGCACGAAAGGCAACCCAGTAAAGCTGTTCAAATGGATATAGAGCTGAATAGAAATGATACAGTTGGTTTAAACGTTGGCTTCCAGAGCAATGCACTGACACCTCATTGTTTTTTTGGCAAATACAAGCATTTTTAACATCACAATACAAGCCATTATCTCTGCCAGCAAGGTATATTTAAAAAGGCACAAAATATATATTTCTCAGCTTGGGAGAGATTAATAGAGGAGATACTAAGTCATTCAAATACGATAAGAGTGAAATGCAGGAAAATTCATTTTAATTATTTCATATCTGCACATTTTATTTCTGTATTTTTTTTAAAAACAGACCCCATGATTACGAGACCTTGGGTATGCTTATTTAGAAATTTGGTGCACTTGATCTAATCTTGATATCAAAATATTCATGAAACACAATGATATCTCAGTAGAACAGCCCAGCATCCATTAATTTTGAAATTCAGGTAATTTATTAACAGTTATCCGGAGCTGTAAAGTGTTACCTCAGCATTGGTAATGCATGCAAAGCTGAAAGCATTTATTTTACTGATTCCTGATGATTTATAATGACTCAGTACATTTAGCCTTCATGATTCCATTATAATGTACAATTCAGTTTTGTTTCAGGACATTCCTTCATGGAGTTCTGTTTTACTGAAAGTGTTTCGCTATCTCTCAACAGCAGAAATTTTTGATTCCGTGAATCCTCTTGTTTACCGCTTGCTTGTCATTAAAGATAACTTCATTAACCCTTAGAGAACTTGCCATTTGAAAAAAAACAGACACGCTTTACTACTTTTGTTCTGAGTGAAACAGGCAAATCTGCAGATGCTGTGATTGCAGTAAAAGCCCACAGTAAACCAGCTGGTCTCGCAGCATCTACAGGAGGTAAGGAAATTATTAATGATTGACATTTTGGGCCCTTCTACAAGGTGTGAGTAAAAACAGGCAGGCGTCTGAATAAAGACAGAGAGGAAGAGGGAAGGATGGGATGGGGAGGAAGAATCCAGACCAACAGGCGAGAGAGCGCGAGAGAGCGCGAGAGAGCGCGAGAGAGCGCGAGAGAGCGCGAGAGAGCGCGAGAGAGCGCGAGAGAGCGCGAGAGGAAAGGAGACGGGGAGGAAGATGGGGGAGGGTTTAATAGAAACTGGAGGTCGATGTTAATGCCATCCGGTTTCCTCTTATTGTATCCAATTAATGCCTTTTATTTGTTGTTCCGGACCCCTCCCCTCTCATTCCTCCCCCTTTTCTCTCTCAGTCTTTAGTGAGATGCCTGCCTGGTTTATGCTTGTACCCTGAAATGTACCTTTCCTCACCTGTGGATGCTGAGAGACCAGCTGAGTTCCTCCAGCATTTACTATGTGTTCTTACAACTGCTGTACGTATAACCAATAAAATGCTTACGGTCCGTACGCAGCACAATCATTAATTCTCCCACCAGTCTCGGAGAAGCTGCAGATGGGGCAAGCTTCCTTGTCCTGTATAATTTGCATTCTCAAAGGTGGGAGTGTGTGACTGCCCTTTTAAAACAAGCACAGAACACATTTTTCCTCATCATTCTACTTCCACATCCTGGCAGTGACACAGAGAGGGGTGGCTGAGTGGAATGACCTTTCCGGAAGAGGTGTCACAGCAAGGTTAATTTTGTCATTTAAGAACAAGTTGGATAGGTGCATGTATGTGAGGGGATTGGAGGGTTATGGGCAGAGAGCGGTAAGTGGGATGAGAAATCACTTTTATCGGTGTGGAGTAGAAGGACCAAGATGGCCTGTTTCCGTACTGTGATGATTATATATTGGAACAGACTACGTGGTAACTAGTGAGCGGCACAAATCAGATACCCACCTCAATGGCAGGCTCCTCATATCTGCGCAAACTCCCTGGGATGTTCTTGTGTCCAGATGTAGAATGATTTGTTATCATATGGTGTAGCTGAGCATCCCACAGGTTGGCAATGTTGATCAACAAACTGGAGGTGAAGAGTGCGCCTCAGTCAGAAGTGATATGCTATGGCATTCAGAATCTTGCAATCCAGGATGAGAGGAGTGCTTTAGCACAGGTCCTGGTGGATGTGTTGGCCAGGGGACTGCTTTTGGCCACCGGGAGAAGCAGTCGAACACTGTGAATGGGTAGTGGAAACATTGAGAGACTGGCAAGGGTCCCACTATGTCCACGTGAATGTGGACAAACCTGCGTTCCGTTGGCTCGTAAGGCTGTGGGGGGACCTTGGTGTGTTGCTCCACTTTGGCTGTTTGGCACTGTGTACACGCCTTGGCCCACCCCCGGACTTGTTTCTGCAATCCATGCCACACATACTTGCTAGCCACCAGCTGGACCGTAGTCCTAATGGATGGGTGTGCGAGTCCATGGATGGAGTCAAAAACACGACACCTTCATGCCTTTGGGACAATAGGTTGAACCTGCCTGGTGGCCACGTCGCACAGGAGGGTGGTAGTAGCTGTTCCGACTGGAACATCCTGAAGCTGAAGGCCTGTGACAGCGGTCCTGTACTGTGGGATCTCGTCATCCTGCTGCTGTGCCTCTGCCAGTACTGTGAAGTCCAGTCCGTTGACCAGGGAGTGAAGGCTGTGTCTTGACAAGGTGTCCATGACCACATTGTCTTTGCCCGAGATGTGCTTGACGTAGGTGGTGTACTCCAAGATGCAAGACAAGTGTCTCTGTTGGTGGGCTGAACAGGGATTGGAGATTTTAGCCAGGGCGAAAGTCAGTGGTTTGTAGTCCGTAAAAGCCTTTCCCACAAGAAAGTATCGGAAGTGGTGGATGGCTAAGTACAGCGCCAGTAGCTCTCTATCAAAAGCACTGTACTTTAGTTCAGGGGGCCACAGATGTTTGCTGAAGAAAGCTAGTGGGTACCAACTTCCTTCTATCTGCTGCTCCAAGACTCCACCAATCGCTGTTCCTGAGGCATCGATTGTGAGGGCCGTGGGTGGATCTGGTCTGGGGTAGGTCAAGGGTGCAGCTTTGGCCAGGGCTTCTTTGGTTTCCACAAATGCACATGCAGATTCGTCGTCCCAGGTCAGGTCCTTCTCCTTGCTGGACATCAGGATGAACAGAGTGTGCATCACTGCTGGGATAAACCTGTGATACAAGTTTATCATCCCCATGAACTCCTGCAGACTTTTGGTTGTACTGGGCTTCGGGAAGCTGCGGATGTCCTCTACCTTGTCGGGCAGTGATGTGGTCCCGTGATGAGGTCTTGTGGCCCAGGAAGTCGATGGTGTTCAGGCCAAACCGGCATTTGGCCAGGTTGATGGTGAAGCCGAACTCCTGCAGACGTCAGAGATTTGGGAGGTGCTGAACGTGTTCCTGTCGGGTTCTACTTGTAATGAGAATATCATCGAGGTAGATGAAAGTGCCGTCTAGGTTTCAGCCCACTGCGTCCATCAGTCGCTGGAATGTCTGTGCCGCATTTTTGAGACTGAGTGGCATCCTCAGGAACTTGAACAGCCAAAATGGAGTGATTATGGCCATCTTAGGGATGTCATAAGGATGCACCATGATCTGGTGATATCCTCGCACGAGGTCCACTTTTGAGAATACTGTTGCCCCGTGCAGGTTTGCCGCAAAATCCTGGATGTGTGGCACAGGGTAATGATCCGGGATGGTGGCTTCATTGAGCTGGCGATAGTCGCCACATGGTCTCCAGCCCTCAGTTGCTTTCGGCACCATGTGCAGGGGTGAGGCCCATGGGCTGTCTGACCATCGAATAACACCCAACCCCTCAAGCATGCGGAACTCCTCCTTGGCCTGTTGGAGCTTCTCCGGGGGAAGTCGTCTCACCCTTGTGTGGAGAGGTGGGCCCTTGGTCAGGATGTGATGTCTGATGCAGTGTCGAGGTGCTCTGCTGTGAATTGAGGAGAAAGGATTGCTTGGAATCCTGCTAGCACCTTGGAGAACTCATCCTCTGAGCTGTGGACGGAGTCCAGGTGCATTGCCGGAAACCTAGTGCTTCTCGTGTGATGGTCTGGTAGGTCTTGGAGTGAATGAGTTGCTTACTCTTAAGGTCCACTAGGAGGCTGTGGGCTCACAGGAAATCTGCTCTGAGGAGTGGTTGTTCCATTGCAGCCAGCGTGACCTCCCACGGGAAGTGACTGCCCCTGAACTGCAGCTTGGCCCTATGAGTGCCATAGGTCCGTATACTGGTGTTGTTGGCAGCTCTCAATGTGGCTCCCGCTAGCCTACACCTAGTGTGCAACCCAGATGGGGTATCACGCTGTCCTCTGCTCCTGTACCCACCAGGAAGTGTCTGCCGGATAGGCGGTCCCAGATGTACAGGAGGCTCTCTTGGTGGCCAGCTGTCATAGCCATCAGTGACAGCTGGCCTTATCGTTTCCCTGGAACTCACAAGGGGACTGGCATCGGCGGGCCTTGATGCCCATTCTCCGATGGTAGAAGCACCATCTGTTGCTGGACTCGCTCTTGCCTCTCGTCTGCTGTTCCTTGCTTCGAACTGCTCTGGTCTGATTGCAGGACTTCTTTGCGAGCCCCACGGTAGCCGAGCACTTCTGTTTCTGTTAACACAGAATGTCTGCCCGTGCTGCAGCTTTCAGGGGGGGGGGTGGGGGGGGGTTCGGTGAAATCCACATCTGCCAGGAACAGTTGGATGTCTTCAGGCATCTGTTCCAGGAACGCCTGCTCGAACAAGATGCCAGGCTGCTCATCTCCCAGGAGAGCCAGCATCTCGTTGATGAGTGTCGACAGAATCACCCTCCAAGCCCATCCAGGTGGAGCAAACATGCTTCTCGCTCTCGCTGCAAGAGTTTGAACGTCTCGGTTAATAGCTCTTTGAAGGCAGTGTAAATGCCTTCCAATGGTGGGCTGAGGATAAAGTTGGCCACTCTGTCTGCAGTCTGCAGATCCAGGGCACTGACCTCATTGTAGTACCGAGTGGTCTCTGCTGTGATGCCCTGGGTCTGGAACTGAGCCTCTGCCTGGTTGAACTACACACCGGGTCGAACTGTCCAGAAGGTCGGGAGCTTCAGGCCGACTGCGCTGACTGCTGTTTTGTTCTCCATCGCTTGGTTTAGATTCCGATTCCTTCCAAACCGTCGGGGTCACCAATTGTAGCCAACTGCTACAAAGAAACACACACATACAGTGTGGCAGGTTAAGCTCACTCCATTTATTAGGGTTGGAAAGGCTGCTTTTATACTCATGTTCCCACAATTTTTGCTGATTTACTGAGTCAACCGTTTGAATAACAATAGCGGGCGGGAACATCCATGCATATGAATGCCCTTCTTCCCCAGCCTGTTTCTGCTGAGTTAGCTGGGCAGCTTGACCAATGCCATTTTAGGGCTGTTGGATTGATGCTGCCCCAGCTTCTACCCCTGCTGGTTTGTTGTCCTGGGAGTCACTTTAGCAATCTCTGTCCGCATCTGCTGCCGGGCGATGTGTCAGCCCGATCTTCACAATTGCGGGCTGCCACATAGGTTCTTTTATTCATTCGACTTGGCAGTGTATTAAAGTTGTCTTTTTGGATACAAATTAGATTATTTTTAGAGAAAGTATTAAAGGTTAAACTTCCATTAGATCCAATGTTATTTTTATTAGGAAATATTAAAATGTTTAGTTTAAAAATAAGGTTAACTATGTATCAAATTTAATTTTTACATTTAGCTTTAGCTGTTTCGAGGAAATGTGTAGCTATTACTTGGAAGTCCGATATAGATTTAGGGATGCAAAGATGGCATATTTAAATGAGATCTTGTATCCTGTTGAGAAAATAACTAATAGTTTACGTGATAAATATAATTCCCTTTGAAAATTTAAACTTGTAGCGGCCCACGGCCCATTCCAGGGGCTGACAGAACAAACAGCACGGCAATCGGGCAGACAGCACAAGGAATGAGATACCCGCTCCCATAGGCTGCAGGAATAGTGGTCAAATCGGCCAATCACAGCCTGCAGATCGCAGGGGGTCCAATCTGGGCCCGTGCATCTGGGACAACCAGTCAGCAGCTGGCTTCACTCAAGCCACGTCCCGGTGGTGACACAGCTGAATGCCTATTGTTACAAGTACAGTGAACCCCATACAACATCAGCAATAGAAATACACCAAAGCAATGGTTCCTTAAACAAAATTAGTTTACTTCTGAGTGTAGAACAACAAGATCAATAATTAACTTATCAACACTAAGTTATTTACAAATCCCTCCCCCCAACCTAATCTAAGTTCAAGTGTGTGTAATGTGTTTTCAAGAAAAGTCACTGTATATGTGTGAAAAAGAAAAAGTGTATATCATGGCTAATGTGATTTATGGTGTGAAAAAAAAGTCTTTTTCACTGGATGCAAAGTTCTGTCCATGTTTCCAAGGCCATAGTTTCCAATAATCTTCAATCCTGTGCACAGAATCAAACAGTCATTATATTCAAGCAAACGTCAGTGCTTTACTTAGAATGACCAGGCAGGAAAGTTGTGGGGGGTTACAGAGAGGTGGTTCTTGCTTGTTGGACACCCCAAACAGGGGTGTCTTCAAGAAGAAACTTGTCTTCTTTCCAGGTTCTTCTCACAGAGTTCTTCTCCTCTTCGCCACATCAGGAAGACTAGCCGCCACTCCTGATTTCCACAGAGAGTACACACAGGCTACCACATCAAAACTCTTTCCTGTGTTGAAAAAGGAGCCTTTTCAGCAGCTCCTCTTCTGTCCGGCCTTTTCTCAGACGGCCTCCTGCTGACTCCGTCTCTCAGGTTCTCTGCCCCTCCCTTCCTGATGTTCCAGGCACTGTTAACTTTTTGGTTTCAGTTTGCAAATGTTGCAATTTCCAGGTTTTACAAAAAACACACAGGCCCAAACTCTCTGCAAATGTTTCAGTTTCTGGGGTGTGCTTGCACATGTTGCTAAAGCCCAGAACCTTCTGTTTGCACCTGCACTGCGAGGCTATGTTCTGACTGTGAAATGCATGCAACCTCACAGCTAAACCAATTCTAATCCCTTTTATAAGCACATATTTAATTAACCCATTGTGACACACTATAAAACGCAGAGCTGCAGCCCAATAAAGCCAGTGTCGACTGCACTCTGGTGTGCGAGTCTTCTTTCTACCTTGAGCTATAACCTGAGCTATCACTGTACCGATGCTACTAAAGTGGTGACCTCGACTGGTCCAAATGGTGCTTTCGACCCGGCCTACAATCAATGCCGTAGCATTGAAGCTGCTGGGCATCTGGACGTTGCAACCACGGGTGTGGTTCCAACAGGCTGAGGTGCAGTTCGTCATTCGCCGGATCGCCGCTGACAACACATGCTACTACCACGTGGTCAATGCCCTTGATCAGGAAACCGCAGCCTGAATCATCGACTTCCTCCAGCAGCCCCCAGAGCAAGAGAAGTATGTGGCCATCAAGGAGCTATTAACCTGCACTTTCAGGCTCTCAAAGCCCAAGCACACTGTCCGACTGCTGCACATCGACGGTTTGGGGGACAGGGCCCCTTCCATCCTCAGGAGCGACATTCTCACTCTTAACGATGGCCACTCCTCTTGTCAGCTGTTCCAGCAGATCTTTCTGGAGAGGCTACCCAAGGACATCCGGCTGCTTATCACGGAGGAGGACTTCAACGACCCCAGGAGGGTGGCTGCTTGAGCACACATGCTATGGGTGGCAAAGAGGAACACCCAAGTTTCGCTTGAACAGGTGATGGCACCTTGTCAGCAATGTCCAGCCAGGAAGCCCATCAACCAACCGTCAAACCAACCATCTGACTGACTATCTGACTGACTGACCAACCACCCTATCGACGTATCCCCCGGTAAGATCACCAACAGTGGGGTTCCAAGGCCCATCGATGCCACTCCCCCAGCGCATTCCAGGGAAATACTAAGGCTGGTCATCATTAATGGCTGCGATGACCATCCAACTGCATAGCCTCCTCCACATCAAAGACTCCCTGTCAGGCACAGTACAGCATCCTTCCCCTGTCCAGCCTAGAAGCCCACAGTGGCAAGGTGGGCCAAGAGCTTCGAGCAACAAACGGCTCTAACATTTAGACATTTGGCACACGTACGTTTCCCCTGCACTTTGGGGACAGACAATTCACTTGAAAGTTTATGGTGGCGGCCGTACAAAAACTGTTACTGGGTGCCAATTTCCTGAAAGCCAACTTGCTATTGGTGGACATTAAGGGGCGTTGGCTGGAACACACCCGGACATTTCAGACACACTCGCTCAAGGGCACCAAACATACTAAGCCACATCTACACTCAGTGAGTACGGCCGACAACTAATTCGCTTGAGTCTTAGTGGAATTCTCCTCCATCACTACACCCCATTTCAACATGGGGAACCAGAACAGTGGTAAGAGTATGGAGCCAGGTCAGTGTGGGGGAAGGGGGAGAGCCAGAACAATGGGAGGGAGGGCAGAAAAGTGGGGGGGGGGAGCCAGAACAGTGAGGGGGGAGGGAGAAAGCCAGAACAATGGGAGCAGGAGCCAGAACAATGAGGGGGAGGGGGATACCCAAAACAATGGGGAGGCAGAAAAGTGGGGGGAGGGTGGAGCCAGAATAGTGAGGGGGAGGGAACAAGAACATTGGAGGGGGTGCAGAACAGTGTGGGAAGGATGGGGAACTAGAAGAGTGGGGGGGTGAAGGGGGAGGGGGAGAGCCAGAACAATGGGAGGGGGCAGAAAAGTGGGGGGGAGGAGCCAGAACAGTGAGGTGGGAGGGGTGCATAAAAGTGCGGGAGGGATCCAGAACATTGGGGGGGGGCAGAAGAGTATGTGTGTGGAGGGGGGAAAGGGGGAGCTAGAACAGGGTGGGGGGTTGCTAGAACAGTGGGGGTGGGGGGGGGGAGTTAAAACTGTGAGGGGGTTGGAGGGGGAGAAACAGAACAGTGGTGGGTGGGGAGAGGCCAGAACAAAGGGAAAGGGAGGGGGGAGGCCAGAAAGAAGGGGAAGGGGGGATGGAGGCCAGAATGGAGGAGGGTTCAGAACAAGTAGGGCCAGAGCAGAGAGGAAGGGGACAGTTGGCATAGGCCTATGAATTTGAGGACCCCTACTCCCCCTTGTAGAGGCAAAGGGTGGGGGAAGGCTTTACAATATCGATATTCTTTACCAAAGAATATTGATTTTGTAAAGAGAGTCAGGCAAACTGGGATTCTTTAGCACAAAATATTAATATTTTAAAGAAGATTCATAAAAGTTTTAAGTATCTTGTGGTGGCCACACATATAAATAAAAATATACAGTATCTTTCCCCATTCTCCTCACAACCACCACAATGTTTGATGTGCACGTGCATCATGTGGGAACGAGCGATCATGTCTGCCTTGCTATTGAGCAGTAGCTCGAAGGATCATGTCTTCCCCCATCAGTTTCTTCATGCTCATATATTTGTTGTGTTGCACAATTGGATTATAAATAGATATCTGCATTGAGCCTGCGCAGCACCCACTCTCACAACATACCTCTTTATTAAATTTCAGGAAACTTGGCTTTGACAGCAGAAAAATGCCATCACTGAGTCATTAGGTCTGTAAGTTGATAAAAGATGCATTATTATGTTTTAAATTAATTGTTTCATTATTAGTTTCGTTGTTTAGTGCTGTTCTTTGCTTTTTAAACACTTGTTTTTTTAAAAAATCTTTTGTTAACTGTTAATGCAAAATAATTTTTACATCAATATATTTTAACAATATAATAGAGCTGTAAAGTTTGTGAAAATCTTCTAGGTCAGTAATTTTTCCGTATTCTTTCTTGAAATTTAAAGTAAATTTAGCTGTTTCAAATTTTGTGCTTTTCATTATTTTTCTACAAAACATCTGTTTTTGAAAAACAAAGTTGGCATCGGTGGCGGGTAGGGGGGGTGCGGTGAGAGGTGGTTTGCAAGTAGCTGGTCTTGCCTCAGGTGCAAAATAGTCTGGCACTGGCCCTGGATACAGGGGTATCAGAGCCAGGACCACTAGGCTGAGGAGCAGCTTCTCCTCACGGGGAGAACGACACTGAACGACCAAAGGAACTGGTCACACAAACCATCCATAAACGCTCATTTGTACGAAACAATATTTATTTATTTTTATTGATAAAGTTCTTGCCCTGCATATGTATTATTTGTCTGTGTGTCTGGTTGTGTGTCTGCTTGTTTTCCACCAAGGACCGGAGAACGCTGTTTCGTCGAGTTGTACTTGTATAATCAGATGACAATAAACTTCACTTGATTTGACTACCTTGTGCTTAAAGGGACGTGTCAAAATACTGCTACAGTCAAACAGCAGAGTGCTGATGTCACTGGAAGTATTTTATTTTAATGAGTACAGAAGGACAGCTCAGAAGGGCAGGACTGGCAGCTGAACTTCCTTGGAGGAAGCATTGACAGATAAGATGGATGATGGATATAATAAGAGGTTTGCAAGGATTAGCAATATTGGCTAATCTACAAGAAATCCAGGTACAAGCTGTAGAAGGCTCTCTGAGTAGCAAGAGGCAGTTCCGTGGGAAGCTAGAAGCAGTCAGATACCCGCCAGCTGTGGCAGAATTTACATCGCACAAGGTGAAGCCTAATGGCTGTGATGCTTCACTCCCTGATGAAGCTGAACACCTTTTGTGCTCGCTTTGCAAAGGAGAAAGTAACGGGACCAATGAGAATCCCCGCAGATGCTGGCGACCCTGTGATATTTATCCCTGAGGTCAAGGTCCTTCAAGAGGGTGAACCCTCACAAGCCATCAGGCCCCATTCAGCTCCCCAGTAGATGTAATCTCGTTGGGCTCCACATTCAGCCCTGGATTACCAAGACAACAACAACAACACATACATCAGGCTGTTTTTCATCGACTACAGCTCAGCTTCCAACACCACTCACGCCTCCCACCCTCTCTTCCACTCCCCTGCATGCTTCACCCTCCCCCTCAACGAGCTGATCTATCTCCCTCCTGTTCACTTCCACATTGGTGTCAGTGATTCTGCTGACCATCATGGTGTCATTGGCAAATTTGTAGGTGAGATTTGTATTGTGCCTGGCCACACAGTCATGGGTGCAGTGAGAGTAGAGCAGTGGGCTAAGCATGCATCCTTGGGGTGCATTCAGAGTAAGCACTCTAGCTTATCCCAGCGATTCGAGCATTTGGGGTTGTGTATCTAAAAATAAGAGGTTTGCATCTTTGAAAGTGAACAAGTCATTAGGCCTAAATTTGGCTGGGAAGTGATACTGCAGCAGTTTAAGGCATTGGTGAGGCCAAGTTTGGAGTATTGTGCTCAGTTCTGGTCTCCAAATTATAGAAAGGATATAGATAAGGTGGAGAGGGTGCAGAGAAGATTTACAAGGATGTTGCCTGGCTTACAGTATCTGGAGTATGGAGAAAGATTGGAACGTATTTATTCATTGGAACGTCGATGGCTGAGAGGGGATTTGATAGAGGCATTTAAAATTATGAAGGGAATAGATAGACTAGACGTGAGTAGACTCTTTCCCCTGAGGGCAGGGGAGGTTGGATCAAGAGGGCATGGGTTAAGGGTAAGGGGGCAAAAGTTTAGGAGAAATATTAGAGGATGCATTTTCACTCAGAGGGTGGTGACAGAATGGAATGATCTTCCAAAAGAGATAGTTGCAGCAGGGACTCTTCTGTCATTTAAGAGAAGGTTGGATGTGTACGTGGATGTGAGGGGGATGGAGGATTATGGACGGAGAGCAGGAACTGGTTGAGCTGTTCAAATGAACTGGCGTGGACTCGAAGGGCCGACATGGCCTGTTTCCGCGCTGTAAATGGTTATATGGTAACAAAAGGTTGTAAAGTTCACTACTATTTTTCACTCTTCTGTCCACAGAAATGGTGTCAGACGATTGCTCAAGGTACACTGTTGATCTACAAAAGGTAAAAGGAATAAACCAAGCAGTTCCAGGAAAGTTGCTTTGTGGTCGAAAAATGACTGGAATCCATTTAAAGAACAATGGTAGTGTTTCTTGGAGAGGCACAGATTGATCTGAAATACTCAGCATGGATTTTTTTCAGGGAATCCTGTGCCTGATGGGCTTGATTGAATTTACTGAGGAGGTAATGCAAAGGTCGATGAGGTCAATGGCTGCATGGATGCTAAGGCAGCAGACAAATGCAGAAAGTGAAAAAGGTATGGAATCTAAGGCAGAGTAGCAAATTGGATCCACAATTGGCTTAGTGGCAGCCAGGAAAAGGAAAGATTGATAGGAAATCTTGCAACTGCAAAGGTAGTCATGTCAGGTTCAACAATGCTCAGAGCTTCTTGTATGATATTCATGATTTTAATTTTGACATACAGTACAGTAACAGGCCCTTCTGGCCCCACGAGCCCATGCCCCAGGTGCACGAATTACCCTACAACCTATACAACCCCTGTACGTTTTGGAAAGGTGGGAGAAAACCAGAGCACATAAAGGAACCCAATGCAGACAGGGATTCGAGCCCAGGTTGCAGACGCTGTAATAGTTTTGTACTAACTCTTAGACAGCAGAGAACATTTACGAGGATGTGGGCAGGATTCAGGGGCCTGAACAGTAGGGAGAGGTTGAGCAGGCTGGGGCTTGGAGAGAACGAGGATGAACTGCAGCAGAACTGGTGCCAGACTATTTTGCGCCCTAGGCCGGGCAGAGGGCAGGACAGGGAGTGGGAAGGGGTGCTGACCAGACTGAGCGGTGCATGCAATACCTGATGTCACGTTTGAAGTGTGCCGAACCATTTCCTCCCTCCACCTTACCAGACAAATGCGCGTGTTTGTTAGAACCACGTCATTAATGTTGCAGAGGTGCTGGGGTTGCTGGAACCTCTCTTCAACAGCAGCCTCTGAGGTCTGCATCCTAGGTGGCTGCCTAGTTGTCCAAATGGTAGCGCCGGCCCTACTGAGTGGTGATTTCATGAACGTCTATAAAATCATGAGAGAAGTAAATTTTGTGATTGGAGAGTGTCCTATGCCCAGAGTAGGGGAATTAGTAACGAGTGGTGAAGCTTATACTAGTCACAGGAAGAGCTGGTTAAGGCAGATAATATTGCACTAATTGAGAAAAATTTGGATGGGTACATAGATAGGATGGATTAAGAGGAATTCAGATCAGTTGAAATGAGGGATCTGGGAATACAAATATATAATTCCCTGAAAGTGGCATCACAGGTGGATAGATTCATAACAAGAGCTTTTGGCATATTGACCTTCATAAATCAAAATAATAATTCAAAAGTTGGGATGTTATGGTAAAGTTTTATAAGACATTGGTGATGCCAAATTTGGAGTATTGTGTGCATTTTTGGTCACCGAACTACAGTAAATAGATCAATAAGATAGAAAGAGTGCAGAGAAGATTTAGTAGGATGTTACCCGGACTTCAGGAACTAGGTGACAGAAAAAAGGTTAAACAGGTTAGGGCTTTATTCCGTGGGGCGTAGAAGAATGAGGGGAGATTTGATTAAGATAAACAAAATTATGAAATAGTAGTGGGCCGAACAACCGCACAGTTAGATGGGCCAAATCGCTGCCCCAGTCGTCCGACTCAAAATGGAGCGAGTCCCCCTTCACTCCCAGTGAGAAGCCCATGATTGATGCCATGTGTTGCCCAGTGGACATGGCACTTCCGGGTGGTGCCCCCACCGGCCAGGAGCCAGCGCACACATCGCCGGAAGTGGGTGTTCCCCTGTGCGCAGTGTGAGTAATTCAAATAATAGTCAGTTACTGGTTCACCCTGGCACCGTGTAGACGTCTCTGGATTCCATAGCACTGCCGTAACAAATGCTACAGTGGTGACCCCAACAGTTCCATTGTGTTTGGAACCCACCTTGAATGCAACAGGATGCTGCTACCAATACCGTCGCAATGGCTGCAACCAATGCCATGGGCGTGCATTTGCCATTCTGGGCAAATCATCCCAGGAATTGGTTACAGTTCCAGATCAGAGGCATTGTCTTGGAGGACACCAAGTTCTGGCATGTCGTAAGTGCCCTGGACACTGTCACCACAGCCAAAGTGAGCTCCTTCATGGAGAACCCTCCGATGGAGTGTAATTACGAGCAATTCTGATGTTTCCTCCTTAATTCCCTGAAACTCAGCCAGCACGAGCGCGCCATTCGGATCTTAAACATGCAGGGCTTGGGTGATAGAAACCCCTCCGCTCATAGATGAGACAGTGGCCCTAGCAGACAGACACAGGAACTGTTTCCTTTTCGAGACCCTGTTCCTCTCCAAGCTGCCAGTACATGTGTCCTCGGCAGTTTCCAACATGGATTTCAGTGCCCCACACCTGGTAACCAAGAAGGCAGACAAATTTTCCCATATCCCGTAACAGAGCTCAATCCATGTGGAGCCCGTCTACGCCGTCGGCACTGCCATCTCAACACCCCGACCAGGCTCCCCAGCAGTAGCCAGGGCCCAGTAGCAGTAGCGCCAAGACAAATAGAACGAATCTGTTTCTTCCACCACAAATGGGTCCAAAATGCCTGGTGATGTCCCCACCCCACTTGCTCCTATCCCACCACCAAATCAAACATGGCGACAGGAAATGGTCAGGCTAGCCTTCAATAGTGGCCTCAGCGGTTGGCGTCCATAAAGGCCTACTCTACCTCAGGGACCAGCAAACAAAGAGGGACTTTCTAGTTGACACGGGCACAGAGAAAAACCTCATCCCACCAATGTACTTCAAGACCAACAAGGGCCTCCCGTTACAAGCAACCAATGGCTCCTCCATTCGGCACCCATCTGGTCACAATCCATGCAGCAGACATGGTTTTCCAGTGGAAGTGCACAATCGCGCCTGCAGGACAGGCCTTACTCGGAGCAAATTTCCTCAAGGCACATGATCTTTTGGTGGACGTGACCAGATGCCATTTGGTGAATGCTACCACGCTCCAGTCATACACCCTAACTCTGCGGCAGCATCCTTTTCTGCTGTTAGGAATCCACGCTTTGGACCAAAACAAGTATGCCCGCCTGCTGGCCAAGTACCCAGCCTTACTAGCACCCAATTACCACGATGCCATACCGCCACATGGTGTGGACCACCACATCAAGACCACCGGGCTTCCAGTCACATATGGGCTCAGTGCCTCCCTGAAGATGAGCTCCAGCATGCCAAGGCCGAGTTCACCGACGTGGAGGAGCTGGGGATCATCCACCATTCAAACAGATCCTGGGTCTCCCCACTTTACATGGTACAGAAGAGCTCCGGCAGCTGGCACCCATGCAGTGACTACAGGCAACCAAATGACACTATAGTCCCAGATAGGTACCCTATCCTACACATCCAGAACTCCAGTGCTGCCGGATCTTTCCAAGGTGGATTTCTTCAAAAGGAACTCCAAATCCCTGTGCATCCCCTGACATCCTGAAAATGGGCATCATCACATCCTTGGGCCTTTTCAAGTTTCTGCGGATGCCCTTTGGACTGAAGAATGCAGCCCAGACGTTCCAGCAGCTTATGGACATGGTTGGTAGGGACCTCAACTTCATCTTTGTCTACCTGGACGACATCCTCATCGCCAGCCCCGACACCAGCACGCACAGGACACACCTGACCCGCCTTTATGACAGGCTGCAGCAGTTCGGGCTCACGGTGACCGCAGCCAAGTGCCAGTTTGGCATTGAGACAATAGATTTCCTGGGACACCGTATCACCCGAGAGGGAGCCAAACCACTGCCGGACAAGGTAATGTCCATCTAAAACTTCCCGAAGCCAAGGATGATTAAAGGCCTGCAGGAGTTCCAAGGATGGTGAACTTTTATCATCACTTCTACCCGGGAACAGCCACCCTCATGCAGCCCCTGTTTCATTTCATCAATCTCGGTGACAAGACACTCCAGTGGTCTCCGGAAACCACAGAAGCATTCCAGACTATGAAAGCAGCACTAGAACAGGCCACAGTCCTGGCGCATCCAGACTCAACCTCCCCCTTAGCCCTTACAACATGCGCATCAGGTGGGTGTTGGAGCAATGGGTTGATGAACAGTGGCACCCCCTTGGCCTTCTTCAGCAAACATCTATGCACACCAGAGCTCAAATACAGCGAGTTTAACCATGAGCTGTTGGCCCTGGCGATACAACCATTCGGTACATTAGAAAGAAGGGTCTTCACCGCCTACACAGACCACAAACCACTCACCTACATACTCAGCAAAGTCTTAGACCTGTGGTCAGTGAGAAAACAGCGTCATCTCTCCTACATATCGGAGTACACTACTGACATTTGCCACATCACAGGCAAGTCCAATGTGGTGGCCAACGCGTTTTTCAGACTTACGATCGTCACAAACTCTGGGGGGCTCAACATCAACTAACTGGCCAAGGACCAAACTGAGGATGCAGAATCCCAGGCCTACCAGACAGCCGTCACCAGCCTGAAGGTCAGTGATTTCTGCCCCTCACCTGGAGGGTCTACTGTGCGATGTATATACAGGCATCCCCAGACCCATCCTGCCTGTGACCTGGCGACAGCGGGTGTTTGACCAGATCCACGACCTATCCTACCCCTTCAAAAGGTCCACGGTGCACCTGTTGTCTAACATGTTGGTGTGGCACAGCCTCCACCACAACATGACCCTGTGGGCAAAATCCTGTTTGTCGTGCCAATGCACTGGCATATCAAGGCCACACTCCAGACTTTCGAGCCGGTGCAGTGCTGGTTCGAGCAAGTGCGGTATCTGGCTGGAAGCCATACCCCTACACACATGCGACCTGCACCAGAGCTTTCTTGTCCACTTAGGTTGCACGTTTCGGAGTCCCGACCCACATCACCTCGGATCAAGGGGCCCAGTTCATGTCCTCGCTCTGAGCTAACCTGACCAAGTTCTGCAACCGCCCAGGATCCTAGACATCCTCCTGAAATTGAGGGATCAAGCGGGTAAACAGGCACCACTGCCACTGTCCCAACACGGCTCTCCACCCTGCCACATTCCTGCGGACCAACAGTCCACCGACTACAAATTTGCGCAGGGAGGACAGCAAGGAACACCCCTACAGTGTCCCTGCAAAGGCCCATTCAAGGAGTTGCAGGGAGACTGACATGTTTACATAGAAACATAGAAGATAGGAGCAGGATAATGTCATTCGGCCCTTCGAGCTTGCTCCACCATTCAATGAAATAATGGCTGATCTTAAAGTTCAGTAACCCGTCCCCGCCTTCTCTCCATAACCCCCAATTCCCTTATACTGAAGAAATATATCTAATTCCCTCTTAAATATATTCAATTAACCTGCCTCTACTGCCCTCTGTGGCAATGAATTCCACAGATTTACCACCCTCTGGGTAAAGAAATTCCTCCTCATCTCGGTCCTAAATGGTTTGCCTATTATCCTCAAACCATGGCCCCAGGTTCTGGACTCCCCCACCATTGGAAACATCCCTTCTGCATCCATTCTGTCCAGTCCTGCCACAATTTTATATGTCTCTATGAGATCCCCTCTCAATCTTCTAAACTCCAGCGAGTACAATCTCAAATTGCGCAATCTTTCCTCATAAGTTATTCCTGCCATTCCAGGTATCAGCCTGGTGAATCGCCTCTGCACTCTCTCCATTGCAAGAACATCCTTCCTCAGATAAGGCGACCAAAACTGCACACAATACTCCAGGTGTGGTCTCACCAAGGCTCTGTATAGCTGCAGTAAGGTATCCTTATTCCTATACTCAAACCCTCTTGATATGAAGGCCAACATACCATTTGCCTTTTTAACCGCCTGCTGTACCTGCATGCTCGCCTTCAGTGACTGGTGCACAAGAACCCCTAGGTCTCTCTGCACCTCCCCATTTCCCAATCTATTGCCATTCAAATAGTAATCTGCCCTCCGGTTTGTATTACCAAAGTAATACAAAGTATCTGCCCAGTCCCCCAATTTATCCAAATCACACTGGAGCTTACTGACCCCCTCTTCCATGCATACAACCCCTCCTAGCTTATTGTCATCTGCAAATTTGGAGATATTACATCCAATTCCCTCATCTAGATCATTAATGTAAATTGTGAACAGCTGGGGACCAAGTACAGATCCCTGTGGCACCCCACTGGTCACCACCTGCCACTCAGAAAATGAGCCGTTTATCCCAACTCTGTCTTCTATCTGCCAGCCAGTTCTCAATCCACATCAATACCTTGCCCCAAATCTCATGAGGCTTGATTTTGCATGCCAGTCGTTTATGTTGGACCTTATCAAAGGCCTTTTGGACATTGGGGCCAACAGGACAGGTTGACTGTTGTCCGCCTCAAGGCAGCGCACCTTGACTCAGGCCAGCCTATCCTGCACCCATAGGTCAGACACAGAGGCCAACTGCCCAAAGACTGTTCAGTAACCTGCTCCGAGGGCAGCAGTAATTCTGGGGGTTGGGGGTGGTATAGCGAGCCAAGCAACTGCGCGGTTAGGCAGGCCGAATTGCCACCCCAGCCGTCTGACTCAAAATGGCACGGGTTCCACTTCATTCTTGAGGAGAAGCTATAGTTAACACCACGTGTTGCCCAGTGGACATCCCAACTTCTAGATGGCACCCCACCGACCAGGGAATGACGCCACGACACACCAATGTCATTTCCAGAAACCGACACACACAACACCAGAAGCGGATGTTTCCCTGGAGGCAGCACAAAGAATTCAAACAATAAAGTCAGTTACTGGTTCACCCTCGCACCTTGTGGACAACTCTTGATTCTGTAGCACTGCCGTAGCAGAAGCTACAAAATGAAGGCAGGCTTTTTCCACTGAGGGTAGGTGAGATACAAACCAGAGGACATGGGTGAAGAATGAAAGGGGAAAATATTCAGGGGAACAATAGGGGGAAACTTCTTCACATAGTGAATGTTGGGAGTGTGGGACGAGCTGTCAGCTGAAGTGGTAAACGTCGGCTCATTTTCACATTTGAGAAAGATGTGGACATGTACATGGATGGGAGTGATATGGAGGGATATGGGCTGGGTGCAGGGCAGTAGGAGTTCAGAACAGACTAGAAGGACCTGTTTTCTGTGCTGTAATGTTCTGTGGTTCCATCGCCCTAGAGGTACCTGGACCAAACACAATGTGGGCGGGATATTTTGGTCAGTGCGGGCAAGTTGGAATTAAGGGCCTGTTTTCACATTGTCTGACTCTATGATTCTAAAGAACACATGTTCAAGAAGTTTACTGATATTAAAAAATGTAACTACAGCAAACGTCCCTGGTATTCAGCTCCTACAGGGATATGTGAATTTTCAAGTTGACTGAGACACCCTCTAACACTGTCTAACTAATACACCTGCATTAAGAATAAACAGTTTAAAAGACAAAAGTGTGCAAAATGTCAAGCAAGTTGAAAAAAAATCAGTATTATGTAAAGTTCACTTTCCCATTACTTACAAATTTAAATTTAAATCCCGGATGGCTACGTTAACCATGCCACCATCATAATTAATCCTCAAGTTTACAGATAAAGCCTTACTAATATACCTAATACTGTACTGTAAACCTTAAAACCTCGTGTTTTTTGATTCGTAGTTAATTTTGTGCCTATCCCTTTAAGAAAAATGATTGTTTGTAGTGTTACCATAGTAACCATGATGTCACTATGTTGTAATATTCGAGTGGACTGAGAGTTTGTATCTCATTCTTCGAAGCATTATGAAGTGGACATAAGCTCGAGACTTTTTGAATTCATCTTATTTCATCTTACTTTATCTTAATTTTTTCCATTTCTTCTTATATCTGTTTAAAGATGAATATCATTAATCATTATACAGTAAATGACTTGTTTATTCATTGTTATGAATATCTCAATGTGAAGTTATGCAAAATGTTTATCAGTTTTATTAACGAATTAAAGCTATTTAAAGCTGCACTACAAAGTTTGGTTTATTGGATTAATATAATAGTAATTTGGAATATCCTCACTCACGTTTCCTTGAAGATGACACATTTTGAAATTGGGAAATACTAGAACTTGAAAAGTGTTATCTATATGTATGTACTAATAAAGATGAAGAATCTACTACTCTTTTCATTCAAATAGACACTACTCTTATTCTAGAATTGATTTTTACTATCTGTAAAAATACAAGGCAGGATATTAGATGCTGAATATAAAATGAGAATTTTATCTGGTCATTTGCCTTTTGTTGATGCCAGATAAAAAGAAATCAATAAATATAGATGGAGAATGAATTTAATATTATTAAAAAGAAAAGATTTTGGTGACTTTATTAGAAGACAAATTCAGTTATTTTGTGATACTAATTTTGAATTCATTAAATGAAAAAATGGTAATGTTGTATGCCTTTAAAGCCTATTTGATATTATACTAACTTTAGTATAATATGTTACATATCTATAGAACTGGAAAAATGTTTACAAGAACTAAACAGGTGCTATGAATTAGGTGTACAATCATGGTAATTGAAATCTGAACAGGCTTCAAGAAAAATTAATGCAAATTCAAATGTGATCAGCTATAAACTTCGAGAAATAAATGAAACTTTTAAAAGCTTTTTTGTTCAGAGTCTTTATATTGTTCGGAGTCTTTAAAAGATGGACAGATATTATTGAGAATAAATTTACCTCGATTAAATTTGGAAGAACAAAGATAATTAGGAAATTGGAAAGGCAAAAAGAAGGCATGAAGGTATTTTGGCAGAAAATGGGAAGGGAAATCCTAAGTGTTTCTACAAGTATATTAAAAGTAAAGAGTAGTTAAGGACAAAATTGGACCCCTAGAAAATCAGAGTGGTCAACTATGTGTGAAGCCTCATGAAATGGGGGAGATCTTAAACAATTTTTTTTGCATTGGTATTTACGTAGGAAACTGGCATCGTGAATAAGGATGGAAGGGAAACAAATAGAAGTGTCACAGAACATACGAGAAGGAGGTACTTGCTACCTTACAGTGAATAAAGGGAGATAAATCCCCTGGACCGGATACACTATTCCCCCACACCTTGAGGGCCCCTGCCAGATATATTCATAATGTCCTTAGTCATGGGGGAGGTGCTGGAGGATTGGAGGGTGGGTCATGTTGTCCTGCTGTTTAAGAGGGCTCCAAGAGGAGACCAGTGATCCTGACATCTATAGTATGTAAATTATTTGGAGGATTTCTGAGAGATAGGATATATAGATATTTGGACCATCATCAGCTGATTAAGGACAGTCATTGTGGATTTGTGCAGAGAAGGTTGTGTTAAACAAATCTTGTTTTTTTTAGGAAGTTACCATGAAGGTTGATGAGGGAAAGGTTAATAATGTCTATGTGGATTTTAGTAAGGCCTTTGACAAGGTTCCACATGAGAGGTTGGTTCTGAAGGTTAGGACACTCGGTACACGGAGAGAGGTTGCATTCTGGATTCATAATTGGCTTGGAGGAAGAAAACTGAGTGTGGTGGATGGTTGCTTCTCAGACTGGAGGTCTGTGACAAGTGGAGTGCCTCAGGGATCTGTGTCGGGGAGGTGTCATGGACTGTGAGGAAGATTTTCAAAGCTTGAAGAGGGATCTGGACCAGCTGGGAAATTGAGCCAGTAAATGGCTGATGGAATTTATTGCAGATAAGTGTGAGGTGTTGCACTTCGGAAGAGAGAATCAATGTAGGATGTACATAGTAAATGGTAGGCTATTGAGGAGTGTGGAGGAGCAAAGAGATCTGGGAATACAGATACATTGTACCCTGAAAATGGTGTTGCATGTGGACAGGGTTGTAAGGAAATCTTTTGGCATCTTGGCCTTTATAAATCAAACTCTTGGGTAGAGAGGGTTAGGGATGTTATTCAAGTCATTAGTGAGGCTATACTTAGAATATTGTGTGCAGTTCTGGTCACCCAGCAGCAGGAAAGATATCAATAAGACTGAAAGAGTGCAGAGAAGATTTATGAAGATGTTATCGGTGTCATGATAATGAATATGTATGAGATGTACCGGAAGTCATGTGGTATGAGAGAGAGATAAGAACACAAGCAGGAGAACAAAGGAAACCGGAGAATAAAAAGACACTAAGAAGTTTACCTGATAAACTTGTGTTTAATGTTTTATTAACTTCACATTTCGGGCCACAAATGTGACAATCGGGTCTTCAGGAGTTGAGTTACCATGAAAGATTAAACAGGTTAGGATTATATTCCTTGGAGTGAAGAAGGATGTGGGGAAACATGATAGAGTTATAAGATTATGAGGGATATAGACAGAGTAGATGTGAATAGGATGTTTCCAGTTAGAGTGGGGGAGATAAATACGAGAGGTCACAGCTTTAGGGTGAAAGGGGAAGGTAAAAGGGGAACATTGGGGAAAGGTTTTTCACTCCGAGAACGGTAGGAGTGTGGAATTAGCTGCCATCTGATGTAGTGAATGCAGATTCAATCTTGAGTTTTAAAAATAAATTGGATAAATACATAGATAGGAGAGGTTTGGAGAGTTATGCAATGAGAGCAGGTTAGTGGGACTAGTTAGTTTTATTGGTTGGCACAGACCAGGTTTGAATGACCTGTTTTTCTGTGCTGTAACATTCTGTGGTGTTACACAATTAGAGGTAAAGTGGGCAATAAGTTAATTCTTCTTTGGCTTGGCTTCGCGGACGAAGATTTATGGAGGGGGTAAAAAGTCCACGTCAGCTGCAGGCTCGTTTGTGGCTGACAAGTCCGATGCGGGACAGGCAGACACGATTGCAGCGGTTGCAGGGGAAAATTGGTGGGTTGGGGTTGGGTGTTGGGTTTTTCCTCCTTTGCCTTTTGTCAGTGAGGTAGGCTCTGCGGTCTTCTTCAAAGGAGGTTGCTGCCCGCCAAACTGTGAGGCGCCAAGATGCACGGTTTGAGGCCATATCAGCCCACTGGCGGTGGTCAATGTGGCAGGCACCAAGAGATTTCTTTAGGCAGTCCTTGTACCTTTTCTTTGGTGCACCTCTGTCACGGTGGCCAGTGGAGAGCTCGCCATATAACACGATCTTGGGAAGGCGATGGTCCTCCATTCTGGAGACGTGACCCATCCAGCGCAGCTGGATCTTCAGCAGCGTGGACTCGATGCTGTCGACCTCTGCCATCTCGAGTACTTCGACGTTAGGGATGTAAGCGCTCCAATGGATGTTGAGGATGGAGCGGAGACAACGCTGGTGGAAGCGTTCTAGGAGCCGTAGGTGGTGCCGGTAGAGGACCCATGATTCGGAGCCGAACAGGAGTGTGGGTATGACAACGGCTCTGTATACGCTTATCTTTGTGAGGTTTTTCAGTTGGTTGTTTTTCCAGACTCTTTTGTGTAGTCTTCCAAAGGCGCTATTTGCCTTGGCGAGTCTGTTGTCTATCTCATTGTCGATCCTTGCATCTGATGAAATGGTGCAGCCGAGATAGGTAAACTGGTTGACCGTTTTGAGTTTTGTGTGCCCGATGGAGATGTGGGGGGGCTGGTAATCATGGTGGGGAGCTGGCTGATGGAGGACCTCAGTTTTCTTCAGGCTGACTTCCAGGCCAAACATTTTGGCAGTTTCCGCAAAGCAGGACGTCAAGCGCTGAGGAGCTGGCTCTGAATGGGCAACTAAAGCAGCATCGTCTGCAAAGAGTAATTCACGCACAAGTTTCTCTTGTGTCTTGGTGTGTCTTTGGCAAATACTAGAGCGCATCGGATGTCCCCCAAAGTTCCTCAACATGATTATCCAACTGCACGAAAACCAACAAGGTCGGGTCAGATACAGCAATGAGCTCTCTGAACCCTTCTCCATTAACAATGGCGTGAAGCAAGGCTGTGTTCTGGCACCAACCCTCTTTTCAATCTTCTTCAGCATGATGCTGAACCAAGCCATGAAAGACCCCAACAATGAAGACGCTGTTTACATCCGGTACCGCACGGATGGCAGTCTCTTCAATCTGAGGTGCCTGCAAGCTCACACCAAGACACAAGAGAAATAAGTTAATTACAAAGCAATTAATCCCCATGGGAACATGGATTTCACCTGAATTCTATAAAAATTTAAAAACAATATTGATTCCTATTTTTAGGGAAATATTAGATCAAGCATCAAGAACTCATACTCTTCTAGATTCATTTTCAACAGGAATAATTGTGATACCAAAAAATGATCGAGATCCTTTAAATCCTTCTTTGTAAAGACCTATCTCATTATTAAATACAGACTATAAAATACTGGCTAAAATATCAATGAATAGAGTTAATAAATTATTGCCTAAATTAATAAACAAGGATCAGACAGGATTTGTGAAAATGAGACCATCAATAGACAATGAGGTTAGGTTAATTAGTATCATACACTCAGCACAAAAAAGGAAAAAATTGAGTGTAGCAGTGGTCCTAAATTCAGAAAAAGCATTTGATAGATTAGAAACAAACTTTTTGTTTAAACTGCTTGATAAATTTGGGTTTGGTCTAACTTTTATAAACTGGATCAAGGCCCTATACAATTGTCCTGGCCAAATGTCCTCTCATTTCACTTGGCAAGATCTGGTAGACAAGGTTGTCTTTTATCCCCAGCTCTGTTCATTTTAGCTATAGAGACACCAGCAGAGGTAATTAGGAGTGATTTCAAAATTAGAGGGTTTAAGGTTGTTCAGAAAGAGTATAAAATTAGTTTATTTGTAGATGATGTTTTGATACACCTGACAGAACTGGAGATTTATTGATGGAAATTACATTTAAATTTGCAAGATCTGAGCATATAAGATAAATTGGTATAAAAGTGAAGTTATGCCCCTTACATAAGGAGAAATACTCAATTTAAATGGACAAAAGAGGTGATTAAATATTTAGGGATCCACATAGATAATTTGAACAATTTATATAAACTTAATTACTTACCATTGCTTAAAAAAGTTGAAGAGGATTTCTTAAAAATTGATGACATTGCCAATAACATTAGTAGGAAGAATTAATTGTATTAGGATTAATATTTTTCCATGAATACCTTTTACAAACCTTACCAATATTACTACCACAAGTTTTTTTTCAATAATTAAATAAACATACAAGGACATTTCTTTGGAAAGGTAAAATTTCAAGAATTGCTATAGAAATATTAACATGGAAATATGAACTGGGAGGTTTGCAACTTCCTAACTTTAAGAATTATTACCAAGTGGCTGAATTGAGATTCCTTACTTCTCTTTTTGAGGGATCAGGAAAACAGACGTGGGTCAAAATAGGGATGGATAAAATAGGAGAAAAATTAGCAAAGGAATTTATATATAAATTGGATTCAAAGTTAATAATTGGAGTGAAAGAAGCAGCATTGCTGAAACATTTGATTACTGTCTGGAACAAGATAAATAATGAAATTGGAACAAAAGGAAATAAATCACCTTTGTTCCAAAATAATCATATACCTTCTACTAAAGATAATCAATTTTTAAATATTTGGTTTCACAATGGCCTTAAAAATGTAGAAGGTTGTTATGAACAAAGTCAATTGATGTCACTTCAACAATTAAGAAATAAATATGGAACAACTGGAATATACTTTTCTGCTATCTTCAATTGAGAGGATATTTGTGGGAAAAATTAGGTTCAACAATGTTCTTACCAGCTTGTAGTGAGTTGGATGTTCTTATTAGGAGAGGTTATACCTCTCAGTGGTTCTCAACCTTTTTCTTTTCATTCACATACCATTTTAAATATTCCCTATGCCATTGGTGCTTTGTGATTAGTAAGACTGCTTCAGATGGTATGTGGGTGGAAGGAAAAAGTTTGAAAACCACTGTTTTAATCATATCAAATTGACCCATTATGTGGACAGTTTCACAACTCCAAAGGAAATGGGCCAATGACAATTTTCCCCAAGCAAAATATTTCAGTAATAATTGAGTCCAGAGCAGTGATTCTTAACTTTTGCTTCCCACTCTCATCCCACCTTAAGCAATCTCTTACTAATCACAGAGCATCGATAGCATAGGGATTACTAAGACTACTTCAGATGGTATGTGAGTGGAAAGAAAAAGGTTGAGAACCACTGATCTAATCACATTGATAACAAGAATAAGGCACAGCAGTCCTTTCTCGATGTGCACCATGATAGCCCCTCACCCTGTATCAGCATACACTTTACAATTAACTCTCCAGCATCACTCATGGCCTTCAACCTGGATTGGAGCTAGGATTCATTCTCAGGGGGAACAAAGAGAAAGCTGCTGCATGTGGTAGGCTTTATACTGCAGCCAGTGGAGGGGCCACCGCAGGTATGCCCAAATAAAGCAAGGTGTTCAAGAGAGCCAATCGTCAGGAGAGCTTTCACCTGGGCTAACTTTGCATGACATGGGGAAATGACTTTCGATCTGCCTGGTCAGGTGTCCCTCCAGGAGCAAGCACATGGATTATCCTTTGTTCAGAGCAGTTTCCTGTCTGACCATTTGGATAGTCCTTTTTTAGGAGGGCCGCAGATTCCTTCTGTGTTGTCCCTTCTGTGAATGAGCACAGAGAAATAAAATGGCAGCCCTGCCACAGCTGCTGTAATGACAACGCAGGTGTGTGGACCAGGAGTGTGGAGAGCAGGTGTTTATCCTGTCTCAAGATGTCTGAGCCCAAGATTGGAGACTCCGGGGAGCGGCGGACTGGATCCTGACAGAAATGGGGAGAAACTCCTCTGCTGAGAAGGAGTCACAGAGGATTTGACCCTACAGTGGTGGACCAGCCAGAGATTCAGTGGATGAGGGACCCACATAGGCTGCAGGCATCTTGCAGCTGGGGGATCCGCACGGGCTGAGGGCTGCTGGATGCTGGAGACTGGCTCATGGGAACTAGGTATTGGAGCAGGGATTCGAGAAGATGCTGAGGGCAAGGGGCTCCTGAAGGGCCTCGGGCACTGGTTTCCTGATCATATCAGAGGTTTGGATTGGGAGCTCAGGCGGCCGATGGATCGAACAGGAGTCTGTGCGGCTGCAGAGGCTGCTGGAGGGCTGGAGGTGAATCCACGGACACTCGGCGACTCCAAAGGGACTCTCTATCTTTCTCACTCTAAGGGCACCAGGCAACCCTAGTAATGACTCTTTATCTGCCTTACATGACAATAAAGGAATCTTGTATCTTCCGATTACTCAACTAAATTCTGTGGGAAGATAATGGAAAAGGAGTGAATGAGTTCCTGTTGGAGAAACTGTCAACTTCTCAAGCATCTGGCATTCACTATCTACTCCACTAGCCCCTTGCTGGGATCATTTGATGTGATGATGCAACTTTTTTGATATCACACGGTTAAAATTCAAGTTTATTATCATCGGACTACGCTTACAGCTTTTTGCTGGATCTCAGTGCATACCCAAACACACATAATACATTTCTCACACAGCGGGTAATAATCACAGAGCAAAATAAGTATGTATAAATATTCTGCAATAATTTACTCTGTTTAACTTACAAGAGACCCAATGTTTCAGGACACTATCTCACAGCCTGCAGATGAACGTAATTCCCACCCTGGCAGTCCTGATTTTTATGCTCCTTCCTAATGGTACTGGGTCAAAGATATTGTGTGCTGGATGGAAAGGGTCCTTGATAATTCTTTGAGCCTTATTTAAGCAATGCTCCCATTGAATGGGGTCAGTAAAGGAAAGGGAGAACCCTTTTGGTCATTTTGATGATCCTCTATATTAACTTCCAGTCCGATGCTTTGCAGCTTCCATGCCACACATCCAGACAGGACACCCTCATTCGTGCTCCTGCAGCATGTTGGCAAGATAAGGAATGGTGGTCTTGCCCTCACCAATCTGCTTAGGAAGTGCAGGAAGATATCGCCACCTTTCCCATCACTCATATGGACAATGCTGCTGCTTCACATGGGGTAAAGATAAAACACAAGCTGCTCACTGAGATTGATGACCAGTCGCATTTCATGATTGGGCTTTGAAGAACCTTCCTTAAAAAGATGAAAAAGATGATCCGGTCTCAGAGTGGCAGGGATTGGCAGTAGTAATTTATACATAATTCATTTCATTGATCAAAAAAGATTTTTGAGGGAGGAAACTAAAATGAGGTAACTTTTCATAATATTTTAAAAAGGACTTCCCAATAAGTATGAATGAATAGTATTAAGCATAATTCACTGTGAAATTAAAAATCTGCAGTTAATTTCACTGAAGGTGAAACTATTGCATTGCTATTACACCTGCAGGGTATGTGTGAACTGCACATTCATTGTGCATTTTCAGTGAGCTACCCTTCATGAGTTCGTCATTAAAATTTATTGAAGAATCTTCAAAATGACTGATGAAAAATATTAGTTCATTATCAAAATTGAAATGGTTGTTGTTGCTTCTTGGAGTAAAGTCGCTTGATCTCTTTCAGTGGGCATGACCTCCCTGCACAATTTCACCAGAGCAATATCAAGCAGATAATGTATACATTGTCATAAAACATGAAAGTCTGCCAACACCGTGATTGAAATTCAATGGGTCAAAGAGCGTCCTTTAAATAGCAAAGATTAAGAACCAACGTTTCAGGCTTGAGGCATGAGCAAAGTGTAGGTAGGAGCCTGAACAAAATGTATCTAACACTTATGCCCCTATAACCTCCTGCCTGTGGGACTGTGCTGCTCCCTCTGCTCCTCCCCCCTCCCACCATTTGGTTTGGGTCCCTGTCAACATTTCGCTCAGGAGAACTAACTACTAGTTGGGCACAAATTTTAATCATTTGTTTATTTTAGATATTTCTGCATTTTTTTGCCAGTTTTTTGAATACTGGATAATGGGGTTTTTACTGTACAATAATTTTGAGGCTAGATGCATATTGTTCCCTAGACCACAGATATAAATTTTCTTCGAGCATATATGTTCATTTCATGACCAAAGGTACAGTGATTTTTGAGCCCAACATTAATAGAAATGTTCCAATGCACCCAAACCTTCTACACATCTCTGACATCCAGCACCTAACAAACATTTAAAAATATTTCAATTTCAAAGAACTGCACTTGCTGGAAAGTTTAAACAAATATGGAAATTGTGGAAACATTCAACAGATCAGGCAACATTTGTGAAAAGAGGAAGTTAACTTTTCAGATCGAAGACTCTTTTATACAGTAAAACCCCGGTTAGCTGGAATTCGAACAAGCTTGACAAGCCTATCTTGAACCCTGCACAAATGGTCCCTAAATTTCCTTCACATAACGTCTGTGCTTTCACCCTTAAACATCTGTTTCCAATGTATTCTTCCTAGTTCCTGCCTCATTCCTTTATCATTAGCCCTTCCCAGGTTGAGCACTTTCCCCAATTTGACTGTTTTTATCCTTTTCCATAGCTATGTTGAAGGTAAGGGAACTGTTGGTCACTCTCAGCAAAATTCTCCCCCCCGAGAGGTCCGCCACCTGACCAGGTTCATTCCCCAGAGCCAAATCCAGTGTGGCCTCTCCCCTTGTCGGCACATCCACATACTGCATCAAGAATCCTTCTTGTAAATCCAGTTTGATCTAGTTTTACTATTTTTGGAACACAGTCGGTCAATCTGTTCCCTAATAATTAGCCTATTATCTTATAATAGGAGTTAAGTAGAGATATAGGTCTATGCTGGTGTTAGTGGATCTTTCCCCATCTTTCTCTCCAAAGGAATAGCGCTAGATAAATAACAGCATGGTACAAACAAGGGGTCTTACAACTACCAAACTTTAAGAATTATTATAGAGCAGCACAATTAAGATATCTATCAGACTTTTATCAATCAAGGAAAATTATAAGAAGATGATTGATTTTAAATGGCCAGATGTGGGAATAAAATATTTAGGTATTCGAGTGGAAGCTGAATTTTTAAAAAAATATTTAAATTAAATTATTCTCCATTATTAAAAAGAATTAAAAAAAAAGATTTGGAAAGATGGAATACGGAGAGTAAATTGTTTTAAGATTCGTGTTTTTTCAAGAATACAATATATTTTTCAATCGATTTGTATTCCAATTCCTCAAAAATTTTAAGGAATTAAATGCTTGTGTTAGGAAATTTTTATGGAAAGGAAAGATGGCAAGAGTTCCTTAGGGCAAATTAACTTGGAATTTCGACTTAGGAGGTTTGCAGCTCCCTAATTTTATGTATTATTATAAAGCTGCCAGGCTGTGTCGTATTAATATAATGTATGATTTAAATAAAATTAAAGCTTGGGTATATATAGAACTTAGTGAAATAGGGGATCAAAATCCACAAGATTTTATTTATAAATGGCATTTAAGGTTGTTAACAATGGATAGAGAGACTCCTATATTGAAGCATTTAGTTGAGCTTTGGAATAAGGATTTTTTAAAAAATATTTTATTTAAAATAGAAGCAATCGTGATTAGAGCAATAATAATACAAATAAATCCTAATTTTAACGGTATATATAAAAAGCACCACACCCTCTAACCTCCCCTATCCCTACAATAACAATAATACACCCAACTCCTCCCATCTTTAGCCCATATAACCTACCTAACCCCTAATAATGAAAACAAAGGAAGAAAAAAAGAAAAAGATGAGAAAACCAAAACACAAATTCATACATCGTGGAATAAGGAAACCATCCAGATCACAATCTTCAAATTTTCCAATTAAAATAATCCAAATATGCGCTCCAAATCTTCTTCAAAATATAATATTTAACCCTCAAATTATACATCAACTTCTCCAAAGGAATACAAGACCTTAATTCTGAATGCCATCTCCATAAGTCAAGTTCTACCTGATTTTTACATGTGGTTGATATACATTTCCTTGCCACCATTAATGCCAATCTCAGAAAAGCTATTTGAAACTTGTCCAATTTATATACCAAAAAAAAACTGTTATATCCCCAATTTAAAAAAAATGTTGGGTGCAAAGAAAATTTTATTTTCAAAATATTCTGTAAACAAACGTTATCACAAGACCATACTGAATGTACAAACGTACCTTTCTGACCATTACATCGAAAATACAAATCAGAAAAACTCAAATTATATCTTTTGAAATGCTCCAGAATTAAATAGAATTGATATATAAAATTATAAGTTACAAGCTTATACTGATCATTCATAATTTTTGTCATTTTCTGTTGCAATAATTTATATATTTCAGAAATAAAACCTTTCTTCTCTACATAACGAACCAACATTTCAAATTTTGCCTCTTTAGGTAGAAACGGGGGGCTTGGCAATATGGCATAAAGATCAGACATGTAATCCCTGCCCTCTCTGGTCAGATTTTTAAATGCCCATTTTTTTAACCCTTTATTTTTAATTTTAAAACTTTAATTTTTAGTTTGATATTTTGGTGAGCTATTATGGCTACTAATGTAAAAAAACTAAGTCTCAGTTACAAAAGAAAATACAGTTTCAAAGTGGAGAAGAATTGGGGCCTAAACAACCTGGAACAGACTTGGATCCATTTTCAGCAATCCCCAAGCTTCAACGATTGCCAGTGGGGACAAAACCTAAGGTAAAAGTTACTCAGCAGTCTCAAGATGGCACTGGCTCGACCAGTTCTGTGGGGGAAGGAGCACGCTCCCGAGAAGTTGGGCATGATTCTGGAGGCCTGCTACAAAGAACTTTCCCGTTGGAAGAGACGGGAGCGCAGAGGAAGAAGATCCCGATGGCAGACATGCTGTCTGCAGTGACTATGCACTTGGGTTGTGCTGTTAACTATGGAGAATTCTGTAATTTTATTAAAAAATGGTCTGCGGGGGGACAACAGAGACGGCCACCTGAGGAAGTCGTGGAGTCGTCATTGGGTGTACAAACCCACAGCTAGCTTTTGAAGACCAACAAGAAGAGGACTTACCTTATTCAGCCACTGTACAGGAAATGAAAGAAGAGTTGGAAGAAAGTGAGTTACAAATTATGGAAATGGATCCCGCATTCCAAACTGCACTTCAGCCTGTTTATATAATGCTTGAAGGTATTGCTTCTTATCTGGATGTTATTATTGGTCAATTGAATCAGGTGGTTCAAATGAATACTGATATAATTTCAGACTTAAATGTGGTTAAGGCAGAAGTTAAAGAAAACCAGGAAAACTTCCAAAAATTTGAAGCTTCTTTTTCTGAATGTAAACAACAGGTAGAATCCAATACAGAAACAATAGTAAAGATGGAAAAATCAGTTAAAGATTTAGGAGCCCAGGAAAAAGAATTAATAAAAAAAATGAACTATTTCAAAAATCAAAGCAGAAGAAATAATGTGAAAATTGTGGGTTTGCCAGAAGGTACAGAAGGTCAAGATCCCGTTAAAGTTTTTAAAAATTGGATTCCCCAAATGTTTGGGAAAGAGTCCTTTCCTGATGGATTGTTATTGGAAAGGGCACATAGAGCTTTAAGAAGACCACCTTTATCTGGTCAGCCACCAAGAGCTGTGATAGTTTGTTGTTTGAATTGTTTGGATAGAGAGATAATCCTTCGACTTGCAGTTCAAAATGTTAGACAAAGCAAGCTCCAATGATGTTTCAGAATAGTAGAATATTCTTCTACCCTGATTTGAGTCAAGATATCATCAGATGCCGACGTGAATTTAATTCAGTTAAAGATGCTTTATGGAGTAAAGGTTATAAATTAGCTTTTCGTTATCCTGCTGTGTTGAAAGTGTTTTATGGAAACTATCAGTTTCAATCCTTTGAGAGTGAGGATGAGACAATGGTTTTTGCTAATTCGTTACTGGAAGTCAGAGGACGAAGAAAGAGTCCACCATTATCTCCTAAAAGAAAATCTGATGGACTTGGAAAAGGACAAAATGGCAGAAATTGAAAGAATGGGAATGGGAAGAATGGGAATGGAAAGAGTTCATCTACTCTTGAAATGAGTTCACCATCTGGACTGGAATCTTAAGGCAGAATATTTTTAAAATTTTTTTGTAATATGTTAATATTTCTGACTGGCTGGCTGGGGAGGAGGGGATTGCATTAACTTTTTTGTTAGTCATCAGTCACTAGTGGGTTATCCACACCCAGTTTTTTTAGGGAGTTACTACCTTTTGGTAGTTTTTTTTTTCTTATTAACGAATATTATTTCTATTTGGAGGGTCTATATATTTTAATTTGAAAAAAAATAATTCTTTGTTATTATTAATCTTGTGACTATTTTTGTATTAGATATGTCAAATTTGAAATTTGCCACCTTTAATGTTCAAGGATTAAATAATCTGATCAAGCGTAAGCGAGTTTTGGCTTACATTAAAAAGATGAAGATTGATATTGCTTTTTTACAGGAGATGCATTTGAATGAAAAAGAAAGTATAAAATTGAAGAGAGATTGGGTTGGATATGCTTTTTTTCTTCATTTAATTCTAAAGCTAAGGGAGTAGCAATTTTGATACATTAAAATTTATCTTTTGAATTACAATCAATGGAAATGAACGCAGGACGTATTCTTAAGTTGAATTGTAAGATTTTTAATGAATTTTGGACTTTACTTAACATTTATGCACCGAATGTGGATGATGAAGTATTTATTTTGGATGCATTTTTGCTTTTGGGACAAGCTAATGAAAATGTTTTGGTTGGAGGAGATTTTAATTGTGTTTTGGAACCTTTATTTGATAAATTTCCAAAAAATGATAAAAAATCTAAAATGGCAATTCAAATTCAAGCTTTGATGAAAGATTTTAATTTAGTGGACATTTGGCAACGTCTTAACCCAACAGGGAAGGATTTTTCTTTTTATTCATTTAGACATGAATCTTTTCTAGAATTGATTTTTTCTTAGTATCGGCACATTTACAGAGGAAAATACTGCAAGCAGAATATAAAAGTAGGGTAATTTCAGATCATTCCTGTTTAACTCTTATCATCTCCCCTACTGTGCCTCCAACCAGCATCTTGCACATTTTTGGGGATCTGTTTTCTCCATTGTATATAGTTATCATTGTCGGTTGTATATATGGAGCTGGCCCGCCCACAGATGACTCATACCCTATGACTCCTCCCCCATTGTCCTGGCCCATAAAGGTCGAGCCACCTCTTCCCTTGCCGCCATTCCTATCCTGGGATCCGGGCCAGCAAGGTTCTTCTGTGCATTAAAGCCAATCATTCCTTTAGCTTCTCTCTGTGGTTACTGGTAGTGTCCTACAATTTAATACACAGAAATTATCTCTCTGGTAATGGAAAAACTGCTGCACCCCAATCGACTGGAAATGGACCCCCAACTCTAAGGATTGTTTGAACTCTATGAGCAGTGGATAAGCTGCTTTGGTAATTTCCTTGAGGCCATTGCTGACCTAGTGAAATCTGACAAAAAGAAATTCAAGGTACTGCAAGCAAGAGTCGGCCAGTGAGCATTCCAGGCAATTAGGGTCTCTGTTCCATACACCAAGGAGATGGCTTTATTCCAGGCCCTCTATAAACTGAGGATCAACGACGTCTACTCATGTTATCTCCTGACTTCCCGCAAGCAACAACCTGGTGAATCGGCCGAAGAATTCATTCGTGCCCTGCTCATGCTGGGAACGTCTGTGGGGGTAGTGCGATGGCTCCTGTACCGGTGGCCCAGAGTATCGAAGACCTAGTCTGGGACGCCTGCGTGTTGGGATTGAGGTCCAATTACATTTGGCAGCGTATCCTTGAAGAAGACCAGTTGCCACTGAAGTGAGCCATACAATTAATTAGGACTCTAGACTTGCCCAGCGCAACACAGAGTCGATTGCAGGTAAAAGCGGGTCCTCCATTTGCATGCCAAAAATGCCACCATCTTGGGAGATGGCATCGGGGACAGGTGACTTGATGACGGCAGTGGTGGTGACTGAAAGCACAAAGTGCTTTTTCTGCAGGCAGGCGAACCATCCACGACGACCTTGTCCTGTGAGATGTGCAGGTTGCTCAGGCTGTGGAAAGGGGACACTATCTGTGGTATGACCTCCACTCAAAGCAGCGCGGCGTATATGGCTGACAGGTGGATCCCACCCCTAGTTCCGATACAGACTGCATGATTGCAGGGGGGGGTGCCATCTTTTCCACCACAGCCCCGCCTTCTACATGGTCTGCACAGATGCATCCTACTCCGCCAACGCCACTTCCGCCTTCTTCCCTGACCTCGGCAGCCATGACCGCATGGTCAACATGGAGGCTGCCATCTTGTGCATCAGTCCTCCACACCAACGATGAAGGCGATGCACCAATCCTGGCATCTGAAAAGCTGAATCAGACCAGCCCTCATCCGATCACCGACTCAATGATGCAGATCAAGGTGAATGGATATAAAATGAACTGCCTAATTGACAGCGGCAACACGGAGAGTTTTATTCACCTGGATGTTGGACGTTGTCACCAGACTCTCGCCCCCAGTCTGGCTGATGAGTGGCTTGATATTGCTGGTAGCCAAAGACAACCAAACTGACATTGAGGGCTAATGTGTTCCATCTCTGACGGTGAGGGATGAGCATTACAATAATTTCTTGCTGCTTGTTATGCCCCAACTCTGCAGGCTGATCCTCTTGGGCTTGGACTTTCAAAGCCAGTTTGAGTGTGACGATGGCATTTAGAGGCCACCCAGCCACCCCTCACAGTGAGCAACCTACAACTCATGGACCCCTCCCCCCATCCCTAGTCACCAGCTCTGACCTGCGGCCTCCCCTATGTCGCTATTCGCCAACCTCACCCCAGATTATTAACCCATCACTACCAAGAGCAGGCACTTCAGCACCGAGTATATGTCATTTTTCTGGGCTGAGGTCTAGCGACTCCTGGCGGAGGGGATCATTGCCCCGAGTACCAGCCCTTGGAGAGCTCAGTTCCTGGTGGTCAGAGGTGGGAGCAAGCCATGAATGGTTATTGACTACAGTCAAACTATTAATCGCTTCACCCAGCTGGATGCTTACTCCCTTTGCTGGATAGCCGACATGGTCAACAAGGTCATGCAATATCATGTATTCTCGACCATTGACCTTAAGTCCGCCTATCACTAGCTCCCCCTCCGCCGCAGTGACCGAATTTAGACAGGTTTTGAGGCCGACAGGAAAATTAATTTTCTCCGAGTTCCCTTTGGGGTCACCAACGATGTCTCCGCGTTCCAGAGGGTGATGGACTGGATGGTGGAAGAGCACAATCCAGCAGTGACTTTCCCCTACCTCGATAATGTCACCATCTGCCGCCATGATCAGCAGGACCACAACGCTAACCTAGCTAAATTCCTGTGGACTGCAAAGTCCCTCAATCTTACTTACAACAAAAACAAGTATGTCTTTAATACCAATTGTCTAGGATTCATTGTGGCATATGGTGTCATTGCCCCAGACGCTGTACCCATCCGGGATCTGGTGCATGCCAGAGAGCCTGGAACCACTTGTTACACCCCCGTTAATCCTGGGTTTCATACTACCTCTCAATGGGGCTCAATATTAGGGGCTGATGCACCTGGGATACCACCCCCCGTGGACATCACTCCAATGGGACCGGATCCCATCAGGGCACTGACCCCGCCGCCCTTCAGTTCTGTGGTGGACATCACCCCGACAAAGACAGTATTCCTCTCCGTTTAGTCCAATGGTGACCTTGCCTGTGGACACCCGGCCGGCGGAACAGCATACTACTCCCACCCTTGCGCCCCGCAGGTCCTGTAGACAGAGGAGGTCACCGGTGAGACTGAATCTTTAATTTTGGCAGTTTCTTCTGTTCCAGATCAAAGGTGGGGGGTTCTGTTCTAAAAGGAGGGGTGAATGTGGGGATATGTTTCCTCCATTGTATATAGTTATCATTGTCGGTTGTATATATGGAGCTGGCCCGCCCATGGATGACTCATACCCTATGACTCCTCCTCCGTGGTCCTGGGTGATAAAGGTTGATCCATCTTTCCCTTGCCACCATTCCTATCCTAGGATCCGGGCTAGCAAGGTTCTTCTGTGTATTAAAGCCTATCGTTTTCTCAGCTTGTCTTTGTGGTTGCTGGTAGTGCCCTAAATCTTTCAGTAAGGTCACCTCTCATTCTTGTAAATTGCAGAGAATATATATCTAATTTCTTTAGGATGGTCCTTTCACCTTCAAAAGTTTTTAGATGTTTTGTCAGAATATACACATGACATCACATACAACCTTGAGATCCCTTTCTCCTGCAGGCCTGGCAGAATTACCACCTACCGGTAGTGCAAAAAAAAACTATAGCATACACACATAAATAAATAGATAAATGTAAACAAATACTGTGCTATACACAGAGTGAAAAAGGAATAAAGTTCAATGATAAGAATCTTTAAATGAGTCTCTGACTGAGCACACTGTTCACCACACATCTGTAGAAATATGCTGTAGTTTCTGATGTCGTATCAAACCTCCATGATTAGAACGGCAGAGCAGACTCAATGGGCCAATGAACCAACTTCTGCTCAAGTTTCATAAAATCATGTTAATTTGGTTTGATTACATCAAGCTTCTCTGAATGACCATTTATTTCTTCCATAATGATCGACTACAGCACCTTGCCATCAACAGTTATAGTTATATATTATCCTCCTTGCTTGGACAATGGAGTCACATGTGTCATTTCCAAATCTGTTGATACCTTCCCACAATTCAGAGCATTTTCTGAACTGATGGCTGCACTGTCTCTGCAGTTTCATACGTCAAAATTGTTGGCTCCAGCACACGGGGGGGTGGGGGCATTGCCATTGTTCTGTTACCTTTTTTTCCTACACTGTGCTTCAGTGACTTTAACCAAACTCCTGACTTTTGGTCTGCCTCTCGTGATAGTATATCCTGTCTTCAAGAAAGAGACGTAAACTCTGCACAGAACTCCAAGGAATGGCCTCTCCAGTAACCTGTACAATTGGAATAACGCTTCCCTGTTTCTGAACTCCAATCCTTTTTCAATAAAGGTCAATTTGTCTTTGCCTTCCAAACTACTTATTGCCCCAGCCTCTAAGTTTTTGTGATATATGCACAAGAATATCTTGGTTTTAACTTTTTAAAAATGTAGATATACTGCACAGTAACAGGCCCTTCCAGCCCACGAGCCCGTTCTGCCCAAGTACACCAATTAACCCACTGCATGTTTTTAGGAGGGCAGTTTTGGAGCACCCGGAAGAAATCCATGTGGATGCACGGAGAGCATATAAACTCTTTACAGACAGCACCAGATGTGAACCCAAGTCGATAGCTGTAGTGAACTGGGAATTCACTACTGAAATGATGTCCTAAGGACTGGCTCCTACACCGACTCCGTCCCCGCATATCCCCATATAAACCCTGGACCCCCACTGAAACTCCAGTTCAGTCCAAAGACTATTGTATGTTATTCTTTTTGAATTAAAGCATGTTGTACTCTCTCTGGTCTTGAGTGCTCTCAGTCGCGCTGCACACTGGCGTAATAGTGTCGTGCTAACTGCTACACTAACCATTCCACCCACTGCACCTCAAGCATCTTTCTCCATTTAGCGGCAGTTTTGATTCCTTGCCGCGTGCATGACCTTACACTTCCCCACGTTTAAACTTCATTTGACAATTTCAACTCACTCAATCTGTTAATTTTCCATTGCAGAGTCCAAATATTCTCTTTGCAAAATGTCCTCCCACCTATTTTTGCATCTTAGGTAAACTTGGATATGTTCCCTCTGTCCACGTTGAAAATAAATATAAATTAACAGACATAATGGTGCACTAGCCTTCCAAAATGCCTTCTGAATATCCAAATACACAGAAAGTACAGCAGGTTGCTTTAACATTCCAGCTCAGTGCAGCCCCTGCAGCCTAAAGCAATTTAATCTTCCCTGCCTCTCATCCTGATCTTTTCCATTGATCATGCCTTTACTAGAATGATATCAAGAATGAAAGGGTTAGCATTTGTCAGATCTTGGACTGTATTCGTCAGAGACCTCAGAGACATTTTGAAGGCTTGGTCAGATTTGATATGGCAAGGTTGTTTCCCATGGGAGGGGAGTCTAGGACAAGAGGGCACAACTTCAGGATAAAATAGAAAAAAAATAGGTGCATGAGTAGGCTGTTTGGCCCTTCAAGCCTACACCACCATTCAATATGATCATGGCTGATCAGTACCCGGTTCCTGCCTTCTCTCTATACCCCTTGATCTTCTTAGCAACAAGGGTCAAATCTAACTACTCTTAAATATTGACAAGGAACTTGCCTCAACTACTTCCTGTGGCAAAGAATTCCACAGATTCACCACCCTCTGAGAGAAGAAATTTTTCCTCATCTCAGTCCTAAAAAACTTCCTTAAACTGTGACCCCTGGTTCTGGATTTTCCCAACATTGGAAACAACCTTCCTGCATCTAGCCTGTCTAAACCCTTAAGAATTTTATATGTTTCAATAAGATTCTCCCCCCCCCCCTCAATCTACAGAGAATACAAGCCTAGTCTATCCAACCTTTCTTCATATCAAAGTCCTTCCATCATTGGTATCATTCTAGTGAACCTTCTCTGCACCCCCTCCATGGCGAGGATGTCATTCCTCAGATAAGGAGACCAAAACTGCATGCAGTACTCCAGGTGTGGTCTCACCAAGGGCCTGTCCAGCTGTAGCAGGATCTCTGTACTCCTGTTCTCTTGCTATGAATGCCAACATAGCATTCGCCTTCCTCACTGCCTGCCGTATCTGCACGCCCACTTTCAATGACGTCAATTTAGAGCAGAGATGCTGAAGTCTATGGAACTTGTTGCCACCGGCAGCTGTGGAGGTGAGGTCATTGGGTGTATTTATGGCAGAGATTGACAGGTATGTGATTAGAGATGGAATCAGGGGTGATGGGGAGAAAGCTGGGGAGTGGGACTAAGTGGGAGGATGGATCAGCTCATGATTAAAATGGCAGAGCAGACTCGATATGCCAATGGGCCAACTTCTGCTCAAGTTTCATAAAATTATGTTAATTTGATCAGGATGGAGATTTGGAGGAGATAAGAAATAGCAACAAAAAAAATTACTGGAGGATAAATCTAATAACCTCTAAAAAATGACTGTACCATTGGCAGAACATTGATCAAGAAGTAATGGGGGTTTGTAAAAATGTAATCTAATAATCTCCATACAGTTTGGGTGAATCAAATCAATAAAGGTGTTCATGCAGAAAGCTTCATGGAATGCTTTCAAAATAATTCTTCAGAACATTGTGGGTGCAGAGATCATATCTAATGAGATGGGATGAATTATCCATCCCCTAGTTAAAAAAAACCTTGGGGAAGAGTGACCATAACATCTCTCCAACAGTAGCCAATGTTTGAATCTCAGGACATAAACTTCAGAAAGTGGCATAGATTTTTTGCTAGTTAAAATTAATAAGAAATTGGATAGTTAATGAACTATGGCAGGGGTTTAATTTTTAATATTTTTTTCGACATACAGCACGGAAGCAGGCCCTTCTGGCCCACGAACCCGAGTGCTGAATTACATGCAATTGACCTACAACCCCCATACATTTTTGGAAGTGTGGGAGGAAACCAGAGCCCCCAGTGGAAATGTACACAGATGTGGGGAGAAGGTACAAACTCATACCAGGGATCCAAGGTCACTGGCAGTATAACCGCATTTCGCTAACCGCTACACTAACCGTTAAAGAAATATTTCATACTGCAATTATGATTACATGGCACTGAGAAACAATGACCCCACAGGAAGAGAATTCCTTTGTGTTGAGAGATGAGAAAGGATGCTGAATGTGAACTGCATTGACAGAAGGGTGCAGAGATGAAAGGGAGAGATGTCAGCCTTGGGGCAGCAACTGTTTGAATGGTAACTGCAAACAATCCTGCTCATGACAAATTTTTAAGCAGCCTGAACAGGAAAAGTAAAACATCTCTCCTCGCTAACCCATCTGCACGCTTTAAACAGATTATTAATTATTTGCTGATTATTTGCAATCGGTCGAAAGTGATTTATTTGGAAAGATTTACTTATGTTTGTTTTTTTTTGGTGTGACAGAGTATATTGAAATGTTTTTGGGAGATAAATTGGGAAAAGTTTGTTAGAGTAGGTCACATACAAACACTGTAAAACAGATCATATTTGAAAAACAGGAGCTCTGCTAATGCTAGACATGTCAGCTTCATAGCTTTTGCAAGACCTTTGAAGAGTGCTCAAGAGACTTCACTAATGCATTGTTGTTTACAAAAGGCAACAGATGAAAGTTCTTGTCAGAACCGCCTTCTGTCTGGAGATGTTCCAAGAGAGTCATGTGGTTTTGCAAGTAGAGAGAGTCAAACAGGCTTTCACTCAGAGAGAGTCACGCACACACAGATCACTTCTACAGTGTTACAGCCAGCAGAAGTAGCTGAGACTGGAAGAGTACAAGCTGGCAAGCTTATGGAAATCAATTGGAAGACAGCCTGGTCAAAGCCCTTGCAGTTCATGCAAGAGGAGAGGACTGGCTGTCTAATGTTTCACTTGAAATAAGAGAAACAAGAAAGAACTCTGTGGTGACCTGAAAGAAAGAGGTCATCATCTGGAGAACCCTGAGGAGGCAAGTTTCTTCGACAAGACACTGAAGTGCCTGGGTGTCCAGCGTACAACAAATCTCTCTCTGAAAACCAACAACAAGAACTTTCCTGGGCGGTAACCATTTACCTTTCAAGCACCAACCCCTGGTGAACTTTATAGATGTTAAATTCTGTGCACAGTATAAGAATTGCCTGCAACCAGTGAACTTGGAGGAATAAGTGAGATTGGACTATGAACCAAAGAGAAAATGCTGGAAATACATAGTCTCTGTAGATGCTGTCCAACCTGCGGATTGTTTCAACCATTTCAATTTAGACACAGAGCACAGAAACAGGCCTTTTCGACCCACAAGTGTTTGACCACAAATACACCCCCAGACGTTTTGAAGGTTGGAAGGAAAGCAGCCAGAAGAAACACAGACAGACACGGGGTGGGCGTACAAACGTTGAAACCCCTTACAGACAGTGGTGGTGTCATTGCTCAAACCTTGGCCTTCCAACATCTGCAGATTTTTCACTTTCCCTTGTTTCAGATGTTGGGAATGAGTACTGTGAAGCTACAGTAAAACTACAGCCTCGATATTTTTCCCCTGCTTTGATGGTTGTTTCTTTGGGCGGTGGTAACAGAGGAGGAGGAAAATGCCCCACAAAGCAGAACTACCTCACAAAGCAGGGAAAGAAAGGGGAAGGAGAAACAGAGACTCCACAGAGCATCTTTGGAAAGCAGTTCTTCTGCATTCATGAATGTGACAGCATAGCCCTTCAGCTCAGGGTTGGCATCATGGGGAGCATTCGCGAGCCACGCCCCCGCCCCTCCAAATGAGTTATTGTGCCTCCCCACCCGAACACAAATGGCACACGAAGCTGCCACACAAACGTCAGTTTGTGCCCTCCTCGTGGTTACCTTAATGCCCCCCAATTAGACTTTGCTTCAGCCCACACTGCTGTGTCCATCCCTGTAAATCTACTCCACCACAATCCAACCCTTCCCTAAGTAACACCCATAGCCCTCTATTTTTCTTTCATCCATTTTCCTAGCTAAATGTCTTTTGAATGTCCCTATTGTACCAGCCTCCACCACCCCCATTGGCAATGCATTCCAGGCACCCATCAATCTGTGTTAAAAAATAACTTTCCCTAAATAAGCCTACCCTAAATCTCCCCCAAACTTTCCTCCTCTCTTCCTGAACAGATGTCCTCTGGTATTTGCTACTGTGGCCCTTGGAAAAAGGTGCTAGCTGTCCACACTATCTAAACCCCTCATCATTTTATATACCATCAATAAGTCATCTTTAAGTGTTCATCATTCCAAAGCCATAACTCAGTAAACCTTGCTTGATTAAACATGCTCTCCAATCCAGGCAACATGCTGGTAAATCTCTTCCCCCACCCTAAAGACTCTACATCCTGGCTCGAGATTAGTTGCACCAGGTATCGGAACTGGGATGCGAGAGGGCCCATGTCGCTGAGGGCTTCCTGATCAAGTTGGAGGGATAGATCTGGAGCTCGGGTTGCCGATGTTTGGCTGCGGGGATGAATCCATGGACACTCGGTGACTCCGGGGAGTGCCACCTTTGCTTCTCTTTCTTTGACTGTAAAGGGCAATTTGTGCTAATAGTGAATCTTTGTCTGTCTTACAGTAGACTAAAGGAAATAATATCACATTTTCTGTTTTATTACATGACAATACAATAATCTTCCTGTAATGAGGCAACTAGGATTGAAGCACTTGACCAGGAAGTAATATGTTTGCCTCAGGAGGTGTTCACAGGGAGCAGTCACATGATAAGAATATAAGATTATAAGAAATATGAGCATTAATTTGGCCTTTTGTAAACACTCCACCGTGCATTAAAATTATAGATTTTAGCAACCCGTGCCCGGAGATGCAAACCTGCCCACAAAATGGCCGATTAATGCGGCGACCACGTGGGGCTGGGGGGTGGGGTGACACTGATTGTCATCCCAGGTGACCTCCACACGGTAGGAAGACAGGGAACTCTGGCAGGAACCCCAGCCAACCCGAGGTTGGCGCTCCGATGATGCGTGGCCCTGACATCAGTGTCGGGGCCCATATAAGCAGAGCTGCCAGTGCAATAAAGCAGTCTTCGATTTCGACTCCTCATGTGTGTCTTCTTTCCACGCTTGTCCTAGCCCGTACACTACACTGGTGACCCCGATAGATCCCACCAGCAGTTGGACCCGAAGATGGAGCCAGCATCCTTCCACATGGTCTCCCTCAGGCTCCCGACATTCTGGATATCATAGCTGCACGTGTGGTTCGAGCAGGCCGAGGCTCCATTCCAGCTTCAAGACCTCACTGCCGCCTATGATAGGTACGTGAAGATGACCACTGCAGAAGAGGCAAATGTATTCTACAAAGCCCAGTCTGCATTTTATTTCTTCAATGCAGAAGAAGCTATGCTGTAAGCACCACATTGGTAAACAAATTGCTGCTTTCTTGTGAAGTAATTATTGGGTCCCAGGGTGAAGAGATAAAAGGGTCGGTTGCATGGAAAGGTGCTAGGGTTGGGAATTGGTGAGTGTGAAGTGACATTCATTCTGGAAATGCAGAAAGATAATGCCTTCCTATTGGAAATTCCACAGAATGACTTGTTGAACGTGGAGGTTGGTGGGTTGGAAAGTGAAGGCAAAAGGAACCCTTTCTTTTTTTCTGAATGGAACCAGATGGGATCAGGAATGCAAGCAATGGGATGGGCCCAGTTGCCAGCCCTATCACCAATTGGTGGGGGTTGGGGGGGCAAAAAGAAGCATATTCTGAAGCATCATTGTGAAAGGTGCAGTCATCAGAATGGATGGGAGATAAGAATGGACTCCAAGAAGTGAGCGGAGGAGAAAGTGTAACTCACAAACATGCCAGAGAATCTCAGCAGGTCATGCAGCATCCATGGGAGGCAGAAATGCCAACATTTCAGGCCTGAGCTCATTGTCAAGTGCTGAACAAAGAGCAGGCAGGCAATAAAATGATGGCAAGTGGGCAGGGGGAGGTGCACTGACCCACAGGTCATTGGCAGATATAGGTGAGAGGGCAGGGAGAAAGTGATGGGGGAGCACTCTGCTCTCTGAATGGAGAGGGAATGAGGGTGGGCAGCTGGAGGAAAGGAGACAGAGGGATAGGGAGAGAGAGAGAGAGAGAGAGAGAGAGAGAGAGAGAGAGAGAGAGAGAGAGAGAGAGAGGGGGTGGGGGGGGGGGAAAGATGGCTAATACTGCGCTGCCATGTATGGAAGGCTGGGTGGAGAACATCAGCCAGTGAGATTACCATCAGTTGTGGATAAGTTACTGGAAGGGATTCTGAAACAGGATCTATGGCATTTGGAAAGAAAGGCTGGGACTATTAGAGAGGGCTGGCATGACTTTGTGTGTGGGAAATCTTGAATCACGGATATGAATCTTTGAAAAGGTAATGATTGATGAGGGCCAGACTTTTGACAAGGTCCCACATGGTAGGCTGGTCTGGAAGGTCGGGTCAGATGGGTCCAGAGAGAGTTCAATTTAAATTTCATTTCCTTATTTTCTTTAAAATTCAGACATATTGTACTTTAGCCTACAATTCCCCCTAGATTTTTGAATGGTGGGAGGAAAGTGGAGAACCTGGGGAAACTCATGCAGAACAGGAAATATGTACAAACTCTTTACAAACAGAGCAGCGCTCTAACAATGTTGAACGAGACCAGTGGTTCCCAACCTTTTTCTTCCCACTCACATACCACTTTAAAGATTCCCCATGCCATCCTTGCTCTGTGATTAGTAAAGGATTACTTAAGGTGGTATGTGTGTGGAAAGAAAAAGTTTGAAAACCATTCGTTAAGTGAGCAGTTTCATAACTCCAAAGGAAATGGGCCAATGACAATTTTTCTCAAGCCAAATATTTCAATAACAATTGGATCTAGAGTAGTGATTCTCAACATTCCCTTCCCATTACAGTCCAGGCCAAAATTTAGAAAGTTACTTCAAAGTTCTGTCTTTCAAATTCAGTGTTGAAGAATGGGGCTTTTGAAATTTGATGCCCAGAATTAATGGGAAGACTGGAGTTATAGTGGCTACAGACTCATGATTCTTCTTGGGTTGCCTTTGAAGAAATGTCCATCCAAACGAGCTGTGGTCATAATACTCCTGGTCCTTTTGTAGGTGAGACTCAAACTGGGCGTCCTCCACGGGCTTCCAAGACCCTGGCATCAGTCTCTCCAAGAGAACTTCACTGTTCATCACAATCAAAATGAAGTACTTTGTTTCCCACAAAGACCCTCCTGGCACAGGTCCATCCACCGAAAAGGCCCAGTCATTCACAGAGCATGCTTTGCTCTGAATTCCACTAAATGACTGGCCACAAGAGCTGCTTCAAGATGCTGTTTTCTCTTCAGCGTCAGAATGGGTCTCCTTTTGCCAAATCACAATGTCTTTGCAAATGTATCAAATTCAGGAACAAATTGTGACAAACCTTCCCTCAGTTCTAACACTGTATCAAATCACCGCTGGCCTGTGACTTGTGATGGTGCTTGTGTGAAATTTTAAATGCTAACTGTGACCATTCAGTACCTCCTGTTTATACTATCCCTTATAGTGGTAATCTCATTTTACTAAAATAGGAGCTCATCTGTGCACCAAATTATGATGATGAAGTCTCAATGAAGGAAATTGTGGTACTGTGTGTACGAATGCAACGGGAAGCACTGAGACAACAGGCCGTGAGCTCGTTAAGTAAAACTAGTTTACTGTGAACTTCCAGTCAATACCGGAAGAGGAGGACCCATGATGACATATTTTCCATGGCTGCTCCGCTGACCATGTGTAACAAGCGGAGCTGGTTTGTGCTACAAATATATCCGCTGTCACACAACCCCACCCCCCAGAACCGGCGCTGGTGGTTTCACTGTGCATCGTGTGTGAGGTCTTCTGCTCGGTGGCCAACCAAATATGTGCACTGCCACAATATAATTTTAAAACAGCAGAGGGAAGACAAAATACACTGGTTGGAGAAGTGTTCAATTTCTATCTCAATCCAATGCTGGATAAATCAGCCAGAACAGTAACAAGAGTAAAAGCTGCAAAAATGACACCATCATTTATGAAGGATTAAAATTTGATTGATCCTTGGAGGCAGCTCAACCCATCAAAAGAGACTATTCATTCTACTCAAGGGTACATAATTCACATTCAAGGATTGATTTCTTTTTAATATCTGCCCAGTTAAAATTGGAATATTTGGCGAGGCATATATCAGATAATTCACCATTAACTTTAACTATTGCAATAATGGAAAAACAAGAAAGTGTGTACAGATGGTGTCTCAATGCCACACTGATGAAAAGGAAGAATGTTTGTGAGTTTATTAAGAGACAGATCTGTTTTGTGAAACTAATCTTCCTTCTACTGATAATGGCTTTTTATTATGGGGTACACTTAAAGTTTATCTAAGAGGACAAATTATTTCTTATACAAAAAATCTAGAGAGAATATGCTACAGAGCTGAATGGTATAGAGAAAAACATAACAAAATTGGAAAAAGAATATCAGAGAACAGGATTACAAGAAAAATACAGATTATTAGAGAATTAAAAATTGAAATAGAACAAATCTCAAACTTATAGAACAAAAACAACTATTAAAAACCAAATAAAATATTATGAATTAGGAGAACGGGCGAATAAAGATTTATCTTGGCAGTTAAAGCAGAGGAGTCATCCAGAGTGATAAATGCAATCAAAACAGAGACCAATATTATAACATATATCAACAATAAATAAATAATATTTTAGGCAATATTATATTAAACTATATAAATCAGAATTATTAGGACATGAAAATGAGATGGACAAATTTTTAACAAATGTTGAACTTCTGAAATTTGATCATAGGGAGTGTATTGATTTAGATGCCCCTTCCACAAAAGAGGAATTCAAGAAAGCTTTGGGTACTTTACAAGCTAACATATCTCTGGGGAAGGATGGGTTTCTTCCCAGGTCCCACAGACAATTTAAAGATTTATTGATGCCTCTTATGATGGAAGCATTCAATCACTGGTGGAGACCCAGAATCTTTCTCCACTGCTATAATTACAGTGTTATTGAAAAAAAGTAGAGACCCATTAAAAACTTCATCATTTAGACCTATATCACTCCACAATCCTGATTATAAAATATTGGCAAAGGCATTAGATAACAGATTGGGACAATATCTACCAAAATTAATATGTACTGATCAGGTGGGATTTGTCAAAGGAAGACATTCATCAAATATAATTCATATGGCAAAATCAAAGATGAATCCAAGTATAATTATCTCCTTAGATGCAGAAAAAAAGCATTTGATAGATTAGAATCATCTTTCTTATTTAAAATATTGGAAAAATTTGGTATAGGTAGACAATTTATAAACTGGATAAGAACTCTTTATCATAAACCACAATCCAAAATTATAACTAATAATCAGGTATCAGTGGATTTTCCCTTGAGTAGATCAAGTAGACAGGGGTGTCCTCTGTCTTCGATGCTTTATATTGTAGCTATTGAATCATTGGTGGAGATTATAAGGAGAGATCCGGATATTAAGGCCTTCAAAGGTGGACATGAAGAACATAAAATTATTTTATTTGCTGATGGTGTGCTAGTATATAATGTCTGACCTAGCTGTATCATTGATGAAACTACAAACAACATTAGAAAAATATGGAAGAATATCAGGTTATTAAATAAACATGGACAAGAGTCCATGGACTGTAATGGCCATTGAAAAATTTTGATTATGAAAGATATAAAAAAGGGAGAAGATTAAATGGAAGATAGATGGAATAAAATATTTAGGAATAATGACAGATAATAATTTACAGAACATAAATTTAATTGCACTCCTCTTAGAAAAAAAGAGAAAGATTGACAGAAATGAAAAGATCTGTCGATTACTTTAGTGGGAAGAGCAAATTGTATTTAAATGAAAGTGATGACAAGATTACAGTATCTTTTTCAATTGTTGCCTATGGAACTATCTAAAATTTTCTTTAAATTATTAAATAATTACATAAGGCAATTCCTATGGAATAAGAAAATGCCAAGAATTTCATTGGAAAAGCTAACAAGGGATTATAAACTGGGAGGACTTAGACTTCCGGACTTTAAGAAATACTATTTATCAGCACGAGGAAGATTTTTATCATTGTTTTTTGAAGAAGACAGTCCCCATTCCTGGATACAGATGGGATTGAATTCAATAAAAGAGGAGACAGCAAAGGACTTTATTTACAAATGGAATGTTAATTTAATAACAAAAACAATGGATAACCCCCATGTTAATATATATGATTAGAATGTGGGAAGAAATAAATGAGTGTATTGGAGTAAAAAGCAGTTATGTAAAAAGGTATGGCTGCCTATGAATCTGGTAACAAAATATTGAATTCATGGTATGATAAAGGAATAAGATATGTTGATGACTGTTATATGGAGGGATTGAACAATTAAGAAATGTACAGAGTAGCTAATGGGACCTTCCTTTGTTTCCTCCCACTAAGATAATTCCTAAGAGAAAGATAGGAGCTAGGTTTGTCCCCACTTGAAATTAGTGAAATGGAGTGGATGATTTGGCTGGGGAATACATCTAAATTTATAACTAAGATGTACTATGCTCTGCAGAATGAAAGTGTGACACCAGGTTTACAGAGATCAAAAGAGTGATAGGAGTTGGATCTAAGTGTTGCAATAATGGAAAAATGGTGCTCTAATTGGTGTTTGGATCGCATGACGTCAATTATAAATGCAAGTTACAGATTAATGCAATGTAATTTTCTACATCACACTACAGAAGTTGTACAAGTCAAAATCTGAAATATCAGAGATGTGTTTTAGGTGTGGGACAGAAATAGGAAGGTTTTTACATGCTATGCAGTTGTGTGTGAAGGTGAAATCTTTCTGGCAAGAGATTACTGAAACAAGGATAACAGGGGTGGTCTTCACGGACAATCTTCTGGGCAACTTTATTGAAATAAGCAATAAATTAACTAAATTCCAATTTTAATTTGTTAAACTAGCCTTGGCAGTGGCTAAGAAATATGTTGTAATTAATTGGAAATCCGATTGCCCTCGACAGATAGCACGATGGACTGCTGAGAGGAATAGTTTCATATCTATTGAAAACAATTACATACAACTTAAAGAACAAATATAACATTTATTAAGATGTGGCAACCACATGTGGATCATATGGGGATTCAATTATAATTATAAATATAATAATAAAAAATATAATAATAGATATAATATAAATAGATATAATATGGCATAAATGCAAGTGACTTCCCCTTTAAGAATTTTTGATGGTCAACATAAATGTGAGCCCTGATGGTATGTGGAGGGGGGGGATTTATTTAAGAAAATGTTTTTATATATATCACACACACACACACACACACACACACACACACACACACACACACACACACACACACACACACACACACACACACACACACACACACACACACACACTGGATGACAGTAGAGTTAGAAAGTTTGTAGATGACAAGAAAATTCGTAGTGTCATGGAGCATAAAGAAAGTTATTTAAGATTTCAATAGAAAGTCAGGACAATGAGTTCAGTAGCAGGGGCTTCACGTTATAACCGAACGGCATATTGGTGGGACCACACTTAGAGAATTGTGCACAGTTTGGTCACACAGCAATAAGAAACTGCAGAGAGGTTTCATGAGAAGGTTCCCAGGATGTAGAGGCTTGGAATTATAACGAGAGGTTACGTTTATTTGGCAGAAAGTGCCAAGCATAGTGACAAGGGTTCTACTTGCAGTAGACTAGCAGGTTATCTCTAACATTCATTCAGCTGTATCAAGACCAGAATTTACAGGGTATAAGATAACAATGAAAAGAAAGATGAATTGGCAGCAAGAAAGGGCTGCATTAGAGCACTGGGATTGTAAAATCGGAGAGGCGTAGATAAGATAAACAGTCACAACCTTTTCCCAGGTTGATTTGAAGAGTCGAGAGGTCATGTTACAACTCTACATATCTCTGGTGAGACCATACTTGGAATATTGTGCACAGTTCTGGTCACCTCATTATAGGAAGGATGCGGAAGCTATGGAGAGGGTGTAGAGGAGATTTACCAGGATGCTGCCTGGAATGGGAAATGTCTTATGAGGCAATGTTAGCAGAGCTGGGACTTTTGTTTTTGGAGTGTAGAAGGATGAGCTGACATTTAACAGAGGTTTACAAGATTATGAGAGGCATAGATAGGGTGAAGAGCCAGCACCTTTTTTCCCAGCGCAGGAATAGCAAACAGCAGAGGATATTTGTACAAATTGAAGGGAGGGAAGTTTAGGGGAGACATCAGGGAAATGTTTTTTTAAACAAAGAACAAAGAACAATACAGCACAGTACAGGCCCTTCGACTCTTGATGTTGTGCCAACCCATATATTCCTTCCTAAAGTATTAAACCCTCCCTACCCTGTAACGCTCCATTTTTCTTCCATCCAAGTGCCTGTCTGAGAGTCTCTTAAATGCCCCCAGTGTTTCAGCCTCCACAACCATCCCTGGCAAGGCATTCAAGGCACCCACAACTCTCTGTGTAAAAAACTTACCCCTGATGTTTCCCCCAAACTTCCCTTCCCTAACTTTGTACATATGCTGTTTGGTGTTTGCAGATGCTGCCCCAGGAAACAGGTGCTGGCTGCCCATCCTATCTGTGGCTCTCATAATCTTGTAGACCTCTATCAAGTCTCCTCTCATCCTGCTACACTGCAAAGAGAAGAGTTCCAGCTCTGCTAACCTTGCTTCATAAGATTTATTTCCCATCCAGGCAACATGCTGGTAAATATCCTCTGCACCCTCTCCACAGCTTCCACGCTCTTCCTATAATGAGGTGACCAGAATAGAACACAATAATATGGTCTTTTAAAAATATTTTATTTTTGTTTTTTTCAAAAAATTTTAAATAGTGACATTTTAAATATAGAATATATTAAACTTTTTTTCACAAAACAAAACAAAAGCAAAACAGCCCTCTCTCCCTTCCATACATACAGATCCATTCACCATCAGAGCTTACATATATTTTAAGTGTATAGAGACACAAGAGAAACTTGTCCGTGAACTACTCTTTGCAGACGATGCCGCTTTAGTTGCCCATTCAGAGCCAGCTCTTCAGCGCTTGACGTCCTGCTTTGCGGAAACTGCCAAAATGTTTGGCCTGGAAGTCAGCCTGAAGAAAACTGAGGTCCTCCATCAGCCAGCTCCCCACCATGACTACCAGCCCCCCCACATCTCCATCGGGCACACAAAACTCAAAACGGTCAACCAGTTTACCTATCTCGGCTGCACCATTTCATCAGATGCAAGGATCGACAATGAGATAGACAACAGACTCGCCAAGGCAAATAGCGCCTTTGGAAGACTACACAAAAGAGTCTGGAAAAACAACCAACTGAAAAACCTCACAAAGATAAGCGTATACAGAGCCGTTGTCATACCCACACTCCTGTTCGGCTCCGAATCATGGGTCCTCTACCGGCACCACCTACGGCTCCTAGAACGCTTCCACCAGCGTTGTCTCCGCTCCATCCTCAACATCCATTGGAGCGCTTACACCCCTAACGTCGAAGTACTCGAGATGGCAGAGGTCGACAGCATCGAGTCCACGCTTATGAAGATCCAGCTGCGCTGGATGGGTCACGTCTCCAGAATGGAGGACCATCGCCTTCCCAAGATCGTATTATATGGCGAGCTCTCCACTGGCCACCGTGACAGAGGTGCACCAAAGAAAAGGTACAAGGACTGCCTAAAGAAATCTCTTGGTGCCTGCCACATTGACCACCGCCAGTGGGCTGATAACGCCTCAAACCGTGCATCTTGGCGCCTCACAGTTTGGCGGGCAGCAACCTCCTTTGAAGAAGACCGCAGAGCCCACCTCACTGACAAAAGGCAAAGGAGGAAAAACCCAACACCCAACCCCAACCAACCAATTTTCCCTTGCAACCGCTGCAATCGTGTCTGCCTGTCCCGCATCGGACTTGTCAGCCACAAACGAGCCTGCAGCTGACGTGGACTTTTTACCCCCTCCATAAATCTTCGTCCGCGAAGCCAAGCCAAAGAAGAAGATAGAGCACAGTTGGGGAAATTATGTTTTTGTATGTATAATGGTTACTTTTATACCCTATTTATTACTGTATCTGGGCCCCTATGTGGCCAAGGTGTGGCTGCCAGACCTTTACAGAAGTGTCACATTTAGTCTTTAAGTTGTGCGTGATATTTGTCCATAGGCGCACTGCTGTTTATTTCTGCAGTCCATCGTGCTATAAGTAGAGGGGTGTCGTACTTGTAAGTGATCACGATTCATATGGGCTTTTACAAAATTTGTAGAGTTGCAACTTGATCTCTCTGCTCCTGAATTTAATCCCCCCCTATTAATCCCATAGGCCTTCTTAATTATCTTATCAACCTGTGAGGCGACCTTGAGGCATGAAGGATTTGGACCCCAAGGTCCCTCTGTTCATCCACACTATTAATCAGTGGACCATTAACCCTGTCCTCAGCCTTCTGGTTAGTCCTTCCAAAATGCATCACCTCACACTTATCCGGATTGAACTCAATCGACCATTTCTCCACCCAACTTTGCATCGCGTTTATGGCGTCTTGTAACCTTCGACAACTCTCCGCTCAATCCACAACTCCTCCAACCTTCATGTCATCTGCAAATTTACTGAGAGTTGAGGGAGCCTGGAACGCCTTGCCAGGGATAGTGGTAGAGGCTGAATCATTGAGGGCATTGAAGAGACTCTTAGACGGGCTCATAGATGGAGGAAAACCAGAGGGTTATGGGGCAAGGAGGGATTAGCATTTTTTAAAGCACTAGATGGGTCGGCACAACATCGCGGGCTGAAGGGCCTGTACTGTGCTGTTCGCTCGATGTTCTAGGTGAATCTAAAACTGGATGGCTTAAGGTCAGTGATTTAAACGGGACCCAAAAGGGTTCCTTCTCCACACAGAGGGAGATGTCTATATGGACCGAGCTTTCAGAGGAAGTGGAAAAACAAGGTCAATTGCCTCATTTAAAAAGTCTTTAGAGAGCTACATGGATGGAAAAAGGTTTAGAAGGATAGGGGCCAAACACAAGCAAAAAGGGCTATCATGGTTGTTGGGCTGAAGGGATTGTTCCCATATTGCAGAACTGTATGACTCTATGATAGATAGTAGGCAGTAAGGTGGCTTCTTGTATAGCTTTGTCAAGGCCTTAGAAATGCCAGGAGACAAAGTCCTTCCTTGAGGAGATGAAGCCCACTGGGCTAGTTCATCCTTTCTGACTTTACCACAGAATATTTAGGGGTATTACATCCTCCTAGCCTCTTGGGTGAACAAAGGATCCTGATTCACTCAGACTCAGCTGGTGGAAGATCCCTGTCAAACAGAACATGAGTAGCAACCATGCTGAAGTCAAATTAAGTTTATTGTCATCTGACTGTACAAGTACAACCCGACGAAACAGCGCTCTCTGGTCCTCGGTGTAAAACACACAGACATACAAGCAGACATAATACACATATAGGCAAACAATACATATGCAGGACATGTATTTTATCTGTAAAAATAAGTAAATAAGTATTCTTTTTGTACATATGAGAGTCTCGAATGGTTAGTGCGAGCAGTTCCTTTAGTCGTTCAGCATTCTCACTGCCCGTGGGAAGAAGCTGTTCCTCAGCCTGGTGGGGCTGGCTCTGATACTCCTGTATCTCTTCCCCGATGGGGTGGAAGGGGTCCTCAATAATTCTGCACGCCCTCTTCCGATAACGATCCTGGTAGAACATGGCGATGGAAGGGAGGGAGACCCCAGTGATCCTCTCTGCCACTCTTATGGACCTGTAGGTTGACATTTGATCCATTTCTCTACAGCAACCGTACCCACACTGTGTTGCAGCCAGCCAGGACGCTCTCTTTGGAGCTCCTATAGAAGGTTGACATTGTGGTAGCTGGTAGCCTTGCCCACTTCATTCTTCTCTGAAGTGCAGTCTCTGTGGTACCTTCCTGACAAATGAGGAGATGTTGTGTGTCCACGATAGGTCACTAGTTAAATGAACGTAGGATAGACTGGCGCAAACCAAGAGACATGCATTCTGGAGATCACCAGTGCTTCCACATGAAATCAGCAGCCATGGCCAATGTTTTCAACTCATTGTGTTGGCAGGCACTGATTTCCACACTGTCTTTGGCAGGGGGGTAAGGGAAATGATATCTGTTGCCACATGCTCTCGTGCCTGAAAAACTGAAAGTCAACTGAAGTTTTCAACTTCCTTGCTGTGGGATTGATCCATCCACCTGTAACAGATTTTTTGTCACGATATCTAATTTTTTGCTTGGCTCAGTATTGGAGAAGGCAGCCAGGCACTGCACAGACATGAATATTGTTGTTTTGAATCTTTTATTGGAAGAAAGAGGTTATTTCTACTGACCTGACCTGGGACAAGTGTGTGGAAGCATCGTACAAGAAAGCTCACCAACACCGCGACTTCTTTCAAAGAGGAAGGAATTCAGCAGGTCCACTGTGTCCCTCAACACCTTCGACAAGAGCACCATCGAAAGACTTGTTGGATGGATTTCAGCATGGGACAAGAGCCGCTCTGCTCAAGATTGGAAGAAGCAACAGAAGGGTGGTGAATGTAGCAAAGAACATCAATAAAACTTCCCTCCCCTCCACGGATTCTACCTACATCTTCTGTGGTCTAGGAAAGGTATCCGATATGTCATTGGGCTTGATGCCGTGGTTCCCAATCCCGTAACAACCAGGATTTTGCATTCCAGAGAGTTAGAGCTTCACTGACCCACAGCTATTTTGGTGCTGTAGGTGTCGATTGCGTGCCTCTTTCTCTGCAAGCTAGGAAGTGGCATGTTTGTCAGTCTTGCCAGATGCCTGGGCTATTTACCTGTCAAGTTTAAACAGCTGAGTGCTATGGGAAGTTGTTCCAAAGCTTAGAGTATTGCTTTAGCAAGACGAAGGTAATTTTACTGTCCTTGACCAGGTCAGTAAACTCCTTGTGGCACTGTACCCGCATTCCGAAGACTTGATTCTTTGAATTGACCCTGACTGTTTCTGCTCCCACCACTGGCCAATCACATAGCTTTAATGAGCTTCTTGGGTTTAGTTCCCTCTGTTAAGCCCAGCAAGATTTTGATCAGCCGGAGTCACAGATTCCAACAAGTTCTAGAGGAGGCTGGAATAAGCACCATTCCTTTACAAGCTGGAAGGATTGATTTTTTTAAATCAGAACTAGTAATTTGAAGAAGTGCAGGATTGGATCCCACAGATGCATGGTAAATCCACAGTACAGTGAGTTTTGTGTGGGCGCCACACTAGATTAAAAGGGAATGGATTAATTTATATTGCCCACACTAACTTTCCAGCAAAATCCAATATCCAAAGATTTATTGCTGCTTTTCCCATGAAATTCTTAAATATATTTCAAGATTGACCTTCTACAAGGGGGAAAAAAATTTCCTTATTTATTTGGATTGGCGTAACCCTTGACACAACTCTAAATCGAGATGAAAGTAACATCTCTTACTTCAATAATTTCTTGTGCCGAACATCTATTTTGACTAAAAATGGGCAAGAGGCCACAGATCATGCACCAAGCCAATAGGTAACGGCAGTGATGGTACGAGATCTACAACTCTGTAATCAGCATGGCAAAACGATTATATCCTCTGACTGGGGAAACTACCCAGTGTATGCATCAACGGTCAGATACATTTAAAAGGAAATTTGCTGGGTGCTGGAATGAAATTTCCAATCTCAGCCCTTGCAAATCAATCCTGAGATGGTTACACACACTGATTAAAAGTGTCACCTCGAGCACAACAAAAATGCAAACTACGTTCTTTTGCTTTATGGAATTTTTATTCCATACATATACATGCAATAGTAACAACATTGTTGAGAAATAATTTCTATCAGAAGTAGAACAATATTAGTTTTTATCATCAGTTGCAGTATTGGTTTTCTATTATTTGATTTCATTGTCCCCAAGTGACGTTTTCAATAGCAACTGTAACTACTAATTATAGTTTCCATAAAATACAGCAGAAGGATTTCAACCACTGGACAATACTGCTTCCAGTAATGTTTCACATCTTCAATTTTGCAGTTTAGAGCAAACTTTTCAAAAGTGAGACTAAAAGCATCAGGAAAGGAAAGTACAGTACAGATACAGAATGCTAACGACCGATAAAACATACCTACTTCCGTTTAAGAAATTGGATAGGAACAAACTGCTACATCATTTCTATCTTAAGCAAAGCCTACTGATAACTGTAAATGCTGATCTATAAGCTGCAATTTTGGACTATTAAATAGCAATTTACATTTGAAAGCCTCTCGAGGCCTCCACACCCTCTGATGTGGGCACGTCTCAAAATAAAGCAACTCATTTTCTTGCATGTACAGGAAAATTGCAACAAATACAGGGATATTCAAATACACAAGTGCTTTACCTCACCAGTTTACCTACAAATGCTGTCTCTATGTATGTGACTCAGACTCTCTCTACAGTGCACAAGAATAACGATACAATGTTAAAAACAATTTCAGTATAAACTTTAAATAAAACTGAAATTTAACTACAGCTATGAATACTGCTTGGAAAATAAATTAATTATTGTGGAAAATAGTACTGGCATTTCACATTTATATCAAGACTTATGAATAGCATTATGAAGTAACAGACTAGCTTCCAACTATTGAACTACACAGCCATCTTCTGATTGTCCTGGTGTAACTGTTCTGATGTAAATCAGGCAGCAATTTTAAAAAACTTCTTTTCACATTTTTATACAAACTGTGCATGACCAACACTATACTACAAACAGGAGCAGTGCATGACAGCAACGTTCATTTGACATGTTCTGCAGCATGTGATGAACAGTAGAACTTCTTGTGGGTTATAAAGTTAGATAAGTTATTAAACTGAATGTCACAAAGACGACAATACTTCCCGCCATTTGTGGCCTGGACCGAACCTGGAATATTTTTTGGAGTGTGAACTAATTGCTCTTCAAACAAAGCTTTTGCTGTGGGTGATGGGTTTTCATTTGAAATGACAGGAGACTCGGATACCCAAGGAGGCGATTCATGGCCATCTGCTGGCTGGGAACTCTGCGATAAATTATCTTCATGCAGGTTGCTTGAGAAAGACCTTTCCTCTGGTTTTATTCCCCCATTGACTGCCATCATTGCCCTGCTCTTGGGCATCAACGGGACAGGTTCCTTCTTCAGAGAGGAACCATTGGAAACAGGCTGATCTTCCAAAGGCTCACTTCTGCTGTGTGTGGCTTGCACTAGCTCATCTATTTCACTTCGTATGAAAACAGCTCCTGAGATGTAGTCAGTTGGCTTCATCCCATAATATGGGGATAGTTGTTCAGCCCCTGTCATTTTTTTTATGGGTCCGGGAAAAAGGCAATGAGGAAAGATCACATTCTTGTTTTCTTCTGGAGCAGAAGTGAGCTGAGCTGCCTCATTGAACGTTTTCAGCCCATAAAGAGTTCCTAGCTGTGTGGGGAAGATATTTCCATTTGGGGAGACCGGTTTTGAATTTTCATTTTTCACTGGGTTTCTTTCACTGCTGATGTCAGGACTGACAGCCTCGATTTTCACCAAAGCACTTTCCTTTTGCAACTCATGAAACTTTGATGGCTCGAGATGACTTGCTTCTGCACGGGCAACGCCAATACCTGGGCAGAAATTCTGTTTGTGCGCCAGGTAACTCTCCACTTTGTTAAAACTAATCTTGCACACAGTGCATTCATGATAGTCCAGAAGTCTCTTGGGAGAGCAGCTGGCTTTCTCAGTTTGAGGCGAGCACTTTTTACTTAAGTCCATAGGAAGATCCAGGTCCATACTGGCAACAACTGACTTGGCAGGAGGAAAGTTTCTCACTCCTGGCATGGAAGGATCCATTTGCTTTCCCAGAAACATTTCACACCTCCGGAGAGAAGTTTCACCTGGATTCTCCAGCGATTCCTGAGAGGATGTTCCAGGGCTACCCATGGCCGATACACTGAAAAATGCTTGTTGGACCATGTGTGATCGTTGCTCCTGCTCCGGGAGGGACATCTCGTACATCTTCCGCCGCTTCCGATTGCGTATGGTCCTTTGCATGGCGGGCACTTTATTGGCTGCCATTCGCTTCATGGGGGGATCATGTCGTGAGGCGCAGTAGTACTGCTTATGCACGGCGTAGGTTTCATGCCTGCTGAAAGTTATATTACAGGCTTCACATATAGTCTTATTTGGATCATTAGCTGCATCCAGAGCAGGAATGCCGGGGCTCTTCATGTCCTTTGATTTTCCATCCTGTGGCTCATCATTGCTGCTGGCAGATGGCTCTTTCTTCAGTTGCGCAGGATGCTCTTTATCTGCACTCTTTCCGTCATCTGGGACGGCAGAGGAGTTGACGCTCGTTGACTGAAGAAGAGGGTTCTCTGGATTGGGTGGGTTACAGAGGGTGCTGTGGATGTTGAGAGGGCTGGGTTCACTGTTGGGACTTATCTTCTCATTGGCACTGGCAAAGTCCGGGGATTTGACGATGTGCTGCCAACGTGTGCTACAGTAATGTTTCTTATGAATCAAATAATTATCCAAGTTGTTGAAGGTGATATTGCATTCGAAGCAGATAGCCCCCTTCGGTACAAGTGGACTGTATATGACGGGTGGATAGTTGCTTCCACCTTGCCTCAATCTGCGGTGCACCAGTTCCGACATTTTTGCCAGGATTTCTGAAGCTTGAGGAACCATGGAGAGGTCCTGGGAAAGAGAAAACTGAGAGAGGAAGGGTCCCATTGGGACGGTGGATCCCACATTGGGTTGGATTGGAGAGGAAGCAAGCTGTGGGCTGGACGGCTCTGATTTGATCCTGGCGAAGGGGAAATTCTGTCTGTTCCCTGCAGGATGAATTTCATTCTTCTGATGCATCACTCCCAACTGCACATTTTTCTCTCCCTTTTCGCCCTCAGTATCAGAGCACATTTCTTTGCTCTGGCTAACCCCTGGACTTGGCGGGACTTCCTGCCTGCTCACTGCATCTACTGCCATCGACGGGAAGGTGTCCTCGTTATCGAATGGCGGATGCTCATTTTCACCTTCCCTTTGCAGTTTCTTGCTTTGACTGTGATGGACCTCCTGGTGTTGCAGCAGCTTCCTGTGGCTTTGGAAACCAAAGTGGCAATGATTGCATTTGAAGGCAGCTGGTGTGAGATGAGTGAGTACATGGTGCTGGAAGCTCAGCACATTGTCTGCCACGTACTCACAGATGGTACATTTCAGGCCGGCACTTGCAGAAAGGCAGTCTTCAAATTTCAGACCTGTTCAGAGAGAAAACAATTTTACTGTTGTAGTTCTGTTATAGCCTATTAACAGATGGACAATGGAAATTTGTCCCCTATTTTTACCCACATTTTTTGACCTTCCTTGCATTTGGTTTTATATTTTTTTAAGAGTTTGCACAGTATAGGTAATGTATACCATTGGTTGATAGAACACAGCATTTTACAAAACAGAGCAGGAAAGGCCATTAAAAAGAAATATTGCAGAAAGAATGCAGATTTAAAGAGGCTGAAAATAATTCTGGTTAAACCTTTTGAATAATATTCCTCTGTTCACTATCATAAAACATAATGAATTTTAAAATAAATGAGTTTAAATCTATTTAAACAGCAAGCAATACAGTGTCAAAAGCTGAACTGAATAATAATGTACTGAGCTTCATGCAATAATATTGCAAGCAAACACTTCATTGCTACTGTACCTTGGATATATTTGAACAGTAAACCACAAATAATGAATGGGGTTTGACATTCTCTCTTTTATGCAAACATGCGCTTGTGCCAACTATCAAAGGAAGTTGCCATTTCAATCCCCCTGCAGCCAGTGCAGATCCATCTTCAGCCAAACCTATCATGGTCAAGAAATATTTCTGCTCATGTAAACATGCACTAATGTACAATACACAAAAGTGCTGGAAAAACTCAGCAGGCTACGCAGGGTCCAAGATCTTTGCCTCCTGTTTGCTGCAAGACCTGCTGAGTTTCTCCAGCAATGGTGTATATTTACTATAATCACAGCCTCTGCAGACTTCCCTGTTTCTCCACATGTGTTCACGGAATTGTCCTGATCTTTGGACTCTCTTAGCTTGTGACCTTACACACATTTGAAGCTATTCAGCTACAGCTGCTGGCTCGTAATGAACACTGCATCCATACTCATTATCCCTCTTCTATGTCTCTCACTGGGAATGGTGGCCTGGAGGTTAGAAACATGGAAGAGGAACTCGGTGTTGCTCCAGGCACGAGGAGGGTTAAGCGGGTCAAGAATGGGGACAGCTCTGTCCCTGAGGGGCAGAAATAGATGCACCAATTCTGCTCAGCCACAGGAATGGAGCAATATAAACTGCCTGGCTTGACCAAGATCTAATGTTTCTATGACTAGAATGATGGGAAGGTCCTGTGGAAGGTCTTGTCAGCTTGTAAGAAATGGGCAACTTCAGCTCACTAGCTTGATAACTAAGGCTCAGGGCGACTCTTTGTTTGGTATAAGTTCGTTTATCAGGTATATCACAAGAGGGAACTTGGCGTGGCATGGATGGTGCAGCGGTCAGTGCAACGTCCTGCAGTGCCAGCATTTTGGACCAGGGTTCGAATCCTGTGCTGTTTGTAAGAAGTCACTACATTCTATCCATGTCTGCATGGATTTTCCCCAGGAGTTCCAGTTTCCTTCCACCATTCAAAAACATACTGGCAGTTGTAGGTTAATTGGATGTAAATTGAGTGGCATGGACTTGTGGGCCTAAATGGCCTGTTACATGCTGAATGTCTAAATAAAAAAAAATGCTTCACTTTGCAGCCGTCTTCCACACCCTTCTTCCTTCTCCTGTGTCTATTCACCCTCTTTATCTTCATTCCACTGCTACTGCACAGAAGACAGTGGGTGCTCTCTCATCACAACAAGGTCGCAGCAGACAATGACAAAGCCAAGTACCCAGATTCGAGGGAACGACTGGCTTCCCCTACTAATCCAGATTTCAGAATTGCATCTCGAGAATTCCAGTAACTCATCAATTCCATCGTCCTTTTGGGTGGAAGCTGCATTTTAAACTGTGTTCTCCAGTAAGACTACCAGCCCTGACTTGAAGACAAAGTTAAGGATAGGGAAGGTAGATTCCCTCTTTCTTCAAATCCATCAATCTATCTCTGAAGCAAGGAAGTCTTCGTGTAGATTTTGGTGTTGGTCACGCAAAATCAGAAATATTGAGTAAGTGAAGGCCTTTCCAATAGGTAACTACGGATGAATATCTCTGTGTACAAGTCATAGTGTAAGTGTCCTTCAGGAATTTAAGCTCTTTTCCTTAGCTCCTCTCCTCCCATGACTCTCTTTGCAAGAAAAGTATTGCAGTTGGCTGCTCTTGGGTCCAAGTATATAAGTGACCAAGATGAAGAGGCAGAAGGGTGGGTCAGTATATTTGTGGATGATATGAAGGTTGAGGAGTTGTGGATTGTGCTGAAGGCTGTTGTAGATTACCAAAGGATATAGACAGGATGCAGAGTTGGGCGGAAAAGTGACAGATGGAGTTCAATCTGGATAAATGTCACGTGATGTATTTTGGAAGATCAACCAGAATGTTGAGTACAGGGTTATTTAGCAGTGTGGAACAGAGGGACATTGGGGTCCAAATCCATACATCTCTCAAGGTTAATAGGATAGTTAAGAAGGACTATGAGATGCTGGGTTTCATTAGTTGGGTGATTGAGTTCAAGAGCCAATAGATCATGTTGCAACTCTAAGTGTGGTCTCACCAGAGATTTGTGTTCAGTTCTGGTCACCTCATTATAGGAAGGATGTGGAAGCTATGGAGAGGGTGCAGAAGAGATTTACCAGGATGTTGCCTGGATTGGGAAATGTCTTAAGAGACAAGGTTAGCAGAGCTGGGACTTTTCTCTTTGGAGCGAAGAAGGATGAGATGAGACTTAATAGATGTTCAAAAGATTCTGAGAGGAATAGACAATGTAGACAGCCAGCATCTTTTTTACCAAGGAGAGAGCAGCAAATCCCAGAGGACAGATGTACAAAGTGAAGGGAGGAAAGTTTAGGGGAGACATCAAGGGTAAGTATTTTTACACAGAGAGTTGTGGATCAACAGAAGAATATAAGAAATAGGAGCAAGAATCGGCCATCCGGCCCATCTAGCCTGCTCTGCCATTCAATAAGATCTGATCACCTACATGCCTTTTCTCCATATCCCTTAATTCATTTTTTATGCAAAAATCTATCTAACCGAACCTTAAATATGTTTAATGAAGTCACCTCAACTGCTTCCCTGGGCAGGGAATTCCACAGATTCATGACTCTCTGGGAAAAAACAGTTTTTCCTCATCTCCATTTTAAATCTACTCCCCTGAATCTTGAGGCTGTGTCCCCTAGTTCTGGTCTCACCTACCAGTGAAAACAATTTTCCTGCCTCTATCTTATCTATTCCTTTCATAATTTTATATGTTTCTATAAGATCTCCTCTCATTCTTCTGAATTCGAGTATAATCCCAGGCAATGTAGTATCTCCTCGTAGGGCAACCCCTTCATCTCCAGGATCAACCTAGTGAACCTCCTCTGGACTGCCTCCAAGGCCAGTATATCCTTCCTTAAGTATGGAGACAAGAACTGGACACAGTACTCCAGATGCGGCTTCACCAGGACCTTGCAGCATGACCTCTCTGCTCTTGAATTAAATTCCTCTGGTGATGAAGGCCAACATTCCATTTGTCTTCTTAATAACCTGATGTACCTGCAACCCAACTTTTTGCAATTCATGCACAAGCACTTCCAAGTCCTTCTGCATAACACAATGCTGCAGTTTTTCACCATTTAAATAATAACCTGCTCTTCTATTTTACCTGCCAAAGTGGATGACCTCACATTTACTAACATTGGACTCCATCGGCCAGACCTTTGCCCACTCACCTAACAACTATATCCTTCTGCAGCCTCTCCACACCCTCTGTACAATTTGCTTTTCCACTCAATTTAGTATCACCCGCAAAATTGGCAACACTATACTCTGTCCCCTCTTCATCAATGTAAATGATGAACAGCTGCGGGCCCAGCACTGACCCCCTGCGGCCCCCCACTTACCACTGTCTGCCAATCAGAAAAACACCCATTTATCCTAACTCCCTGCCTTCTGTCAGTTAACCAATCCTCAATCCATGCTAATATACTACCCCCAACTCCATTCATCTGAATCCTATTGATAAATCTCTTGTGTGGCACCTTATTAAATGCCTTCTGGAAATCCAAATGGACAACATCAACCTGTTCCCCTCTATCTACCACACCCATTATGTCCTCAAAGAACTCCAGAAAGTTTGTCAAACAGGACCTGCCATTTCTGAATCCCTGCTGCGCCTGCCTGATGAAATCCCTTCGCTCTAAATGTCTCGGTATTTCATCCTTAATGACAGCTTCAAGCATTTTCACGACTACAGTAATGCCTTGCCAGGAATAATGGTGGAGGCTGAAACATTAGGAGGATTTAAGTGACTTTTAAACAGGCACATGGATGAAAGAAAAATAAAGGGTTACGAGGTCGGAAGGGTTTAGTATATTTTTGGTATGAATGTATAGGTCGGCACAACATTGAAGGCTGAGGGCCTTCACTGTGCTGTATTAATCTATATTCTATCTCTATAGCTCAGTCCAACAGACTCCCCAAAATGGAAAATGGTTTGGGCCAGAGTGATTGGTGAGAATGAAAGAGGAGAGCAGGAAGTTGAGGTAGAGTTGACATTGACCAGTTGGAGGGATGGAAGAGGAGAGCAGGGAGTAAAAGTAGTGTTCACACTGACCAGTTGGTGGGGATGGAAGTGGAGAGCAGGGAGTTGAGGTAGTGTTCACACTGACTGGTTGGTAGGGATGGAAGAGGAGAGCAGGGAGTAGAGGTAGTGTTCACACTGAGTGGATGGTGGGGTTAGAAGGGGAGAGCAGGGAGATGAGGTGGGGAAAGCAGCGAATTCAGTCAGAGTTAACAGTGACCAGTTGGTGGGGATGGAAGATGAGAGCGGGGATTTGAGGTAGAATTCATACTGACCAGTTGATGGGGATGGAAGAGGAGAAGCAGGAGTTGAGGTAGAGTTGACACTGACTGGTTGGTGGGGATGGAAGGGGAGAGTGCGAAGTTGAGATAGAGTTGATGCTGACTGGTTGGTGGGGATGGAAGGGGAGAGCGAGGATTTGTGTTAGACTTAATAGTGACCCGTTGATGGGGTTGGAAGGGGAAAGCAGCCAGTTGAGGCAGAGTTAAGAGTGACCAGTTGGTGGAGATGGAAGGGGAGAGCGGGGAATTGAGGTAGAGTTGACATTGACAAGTTGGTGGGGATGGAAGGTGAGAGTGGAGAGTTGAGGCACAGTTCACACTGACTGGTCGGTGGGGATGGAAGAGGATAGCAGGGAGTAGAGGTAGAATTCATACTGACCAGTTGATGGGGATGGAAGAGGAAAGGCGGGAGTTGAGGTAGAGTTGACACTGACTGTTTGGTGGGGATGGAAGGGGAGAGCGAGGATTTGTGTTAGACTTAACAGTGACCCGTTGGTGGGGTTGGAAGGGGAAAGCAGTGAGTTGAGGCAGAGTTAACAGTGACCAGTTGGTGGAGATGGAAGGGGAGAGCGGTGTGTTGAGGCAGAGTTGACATTGACTGGTTGGTGGGGGAGGAAGAGGAGAGCGGGGAGTTGAGGTAGAATGCATACTGACCGGTTGGTGGTGTTGGAAGGGATGGAAGGGGAGAGCAGGGAGTTGAGGTAGTGTTCACACTGACCAGTTGGTGGGGTTGGAAAGGATGGAAGGGGAGAGCAGGGAGTTGAGACAGAGTTCACACTGACTGTTTGGTGGGGATGGAAGGGTCAGCAGGGAGTTGAGGTAGTGTTCACACTGACCAGTTGGTGGAGATTGAAGGGGAGAGCGGGGAGTTGAGGTCGAGTTGACACTGACGGGTTGGTGGGGATGGAAGTGGAGAGCAGGGAGTTGAGGTAGTGTTCACACTGAGTGGATGGTGGGGTTAGAAGGGGAGAGCAGGGAGATGAGGTGGGGAAAGCAGCGAATTCAGTCAGAGTTAACAGTGACCAGTTGGTGGGGATGGAAGATGAGAGCGGGGATTTGAGGTAGAATTCATACTGACCAGTTGATGGGGATGGAAGAGGAGAAGCAGGAGTTGAGGTAGAGTTGACACTGACTGGTTGGTGGGGATGGAAGGGGAGAGTGCGAAGTTGAGATAGAGTTGATGCTGACTGGTTGGTGGGGATGGAAGGGGAGAGTGAGGATTTGTGTTAGACTTAATAGTGACCTGTTGATGGGGTTGGAAGGGGAAAGCAGCCAGTTGAGGCAGAGTTAAGAGTGACCAGTTGGTGGAGATGGAAGGGGAGAGCGGGGAGTTGAGGTAGAGTTGACATTGACAAGTTGGTGGGGATGGAAGGTGAGAGTGGAGAGTTGAGGCACAGTTCACACTGACTGGTCGGTGGGGATGGAAGAGGATAGCAGGGAGTAGAGGTAGAATTCATACTGACCAGTTGATGGGGATGGAAGAGGAAAGGCGGGAGTTGAGGTCGAGTTGACACTGACGGGTTGGTGGGGATAGAAGAGGAGAGTGGGGAATATAAGGGAATGATCCCTTTGACACACTAAAAGTGTGGGGATGGTAATTTGACTGGGCAATCTTGTTGCAACTGCAAAGGATGATCTGTTGATAGCAGGGGCTGATGGGAGAGAGGAGAGGACCTGTTGGAATGGCACCACTGCTGCTAGTGTGGACTTGGGAGAGCAGGGAATGGAGATGCAGTGATGCTGATAGCTCTGTACAGGCTGTAAATGGCCTGTTAGAGGAACTGATGGAGTTTTCTTAGCATCCTGTAACCACAGTCTCCTGTGCCCAAGATGGTGGAGCCTATGCTGGGCAGAGTACCACAAGGGATCACAAAGTCCAGGGGAGCAATGGATCAATGCAGGACACCAGAAATGAAGGTTCTTGTGCACTCCCCCTGCCTCTTCTTCCCTCCCACCTCCACCAGTTTACTTAGGCGGCTGCCTGCTTTTTGCTCATAACTTAATAAAGGGCTCAACCCTGAGACGATGGTTGTATAACTTTGCTTCCTATGGTCACCTTCTGTGTTTCTCCAGCACTTTTATGTATTAATGTCCAATAATTCATCCCTCCCTACCTCACATCCACAACCATCTCTGCGTCTTACATCTCAGAGCCTTTTAAATATCCCCATCGTAACAGCCTTCACTGTCCTGCAATATATCATGATTTTTATGCACCTGTCGCTCAAGGTCTCTTTATTCCTGCACCCATTTTAGAACTGTGTTTATATTGCATCTCTTTGTTCTTCTGATCAAAATATAACAAGTAACATTCTCCATATTTTCACATTCACTTGCCTTTTCTCCCTTTTAACTTGGCTCCCCATAGTTATTTTTTTGTAAGTTTTATGTCTTCTGCAAATTGCTCTCCGAAAAGAACGGTAGCAAATGTAAAATGGAATCACCATCTTCTCCAACCATCCAAACAGTGGACAGACAGGAAGACGAAAAATCGGGGTCATGGCTACATTCACTCATGGCACCAAGGGCATACTTTTAAGCAAGAGGCGAGGTTGGTGATTTTATGAAAATATTTCTGTGCAATGACTCAGAACTCTCTACCTGTAGAAATGAAGATAATCTTTCTCCAAGGTTCTGTAAAACTGTCAGTAATTGAAACTTGTTGAAGATGAATTCTGTTCAATAAAATAAAAGCTTAATTCCAGGGTTGTATTTCTGACCTGCTTTCTCCGTAGAAACAAGCTGACTCTGCAGCTTCCCCCACTAGACATTTGTGAAACGACACATTGATTTCAGATTGATCATGGGAGTACGTACAAGACATCACATACAACCCAGAGATTCTTTTTCGTTAGGGCAAGGCAGAATTGCCAATTATTGGTGTGCAAAAAGAAAATTATACTCAACGACACTTGAAACAAAAAAAGAAACTTAAACAAACTAACTGTGCAAAGCAGAGAGAAAAAATCAATAAAATGAAAGAGTGCTTAAATGAGTCTCTGATTGAGTTTGTCGTTGAGGAATCTGATGGTGGAGGGGTAGCAGCTGTTCCTGTACCTGGTGGTGTGAGTCTTGTGGCACTGATACCTCTTTCCTAATGACAGCAACGAGAACAGAGCGTGTGCTGGGTGGTGTAGATCTTTGATGATTGCTGCTGTCCTCCGACAGCAGTGTTCCCTGAAGATGTTCTTGATGGTGGGGAGGGTTTTGCCTGTGATGTCCATGACTTTTTGCAGGGTTTTATGCTCAGAGGTATTGGTGCTCTCATAGCAGTCCATGATGCAGCTGGTCTCCACACTTTCCACCACACATTGAGCATGTGGTCACATGGTTACAGACAGCTAACAAAAATAACAACCAATATTCCATACCACATATATATTGCTCTGCTTCAGTTATGAAAATATATAGAATAACTATTCATATGTTTCTTTTTAATTTGGTCCTTCCAGGCCTGATCTTATTTGGCTTTATGGCCTGTTGTGTATCTATATGTTGAGCACCTTGGTCTGGTCCACTGCAATGGCGTGGATCTCCCAGTGGCCACCCATTTCAATTCTCCATCCCATCCCTTGCTGTTATATCCGTCTATGGCCTGATATACTGACAGACTGAGACTATCTGCAAATTGGAGGAACAACACCTCATCTTCCTACTGGGCACCCTCCAAAGATGGCATTAACATCGATCTCTCTGATTTCCATTCACCACCTTCTTCTTCTTCTTCCCTGTTGCCTTTCCCCCATCTCTCTCTCTCTCTCTCTCTCTCTCTCGTTTTCCCGCTGTCCCCTTTCACAGAGCCAAAATCAATTCTTATCTTTCCCATGATCATATCCAATCAACACCCTTTGTTGGCCTGGACTCTTCCCACTGCCATTCGTCAGTGTTAATTCAGATGCCTTCCTATTCTTTGCTTATACCTCGAAGAAGGGCTCAGGCCCAAAATATCAGTAATATATGTTTGCCTCTTATGAATACCATGACACTGGCTGAGTTCCTCCAGCGTTTACTGTGTGTTTTTTTGTCATGTCTCGCCTGATCAGGTTATAATTTTGTTTTTCCCTCCTGTGTGAGTACCTACCCTGCCCTAATGTGTATCTCCTGTGTCTGATTATCCATCTGTGTCTTATTATCCTCTTATCCTCCCCTCCCCTTGTGTATAAAAGCTGTGTTCTCTCTTTTCTCATCAGTGGGTCTCAACCTTTTTTCTTTCCACTCACATCCCACCTATGCCATTGGTGCTCTGTGATTAGTAAGGGGAAGGGAAGGGAAGGAAAGGGAAGGGAAGGAAAGGTTGAGAACCACTGCCTCAGCCCTTTGTTGCAAGTGGTTTTTAGTGAGAGTTTTTTTGATCTTTGGTCTGTTTTTTGTCTCTGCCTCGCCCTGCTGATTTGTTTGCCTTCGCCGATTGACCACCTGTGAACTGCATCTGTGATACGTAGTAAAGATTCTGAAAATCACCCAATTGAACTATCTCTGAGTCATGTGCTTGGATTCTACTCTCTGTGAGCTTAATTCCTTGACATTTTCAACTATTATCTTAAAGTTGGTGGGGTACCCTCTGCTTCTGTCAAAAGCTCTCTTTGGTGGCCCTTCTCAGATCATCCTCTAATATGGGATACCCTTCTTCATTGTGACTTTGATGGATTTGAAGTGCAGTATTAATTGAGGCCACACTGTTCCCATGAAATCTGCAGATGCTGTGATTTTCGTAAAAACACAGAAATGTTGGAGGAACTCAGCAGGTCTTGGGGGAACTCAGCAGTTCTTGGGGGAACTCAGCAGGTCTCGCAGAGTCCATAGGAAGTAAAGATATATAACCGATATTTTGGGCCTGAGCCCTTCCTCAAGTTGTGAGTAAGGGGCCTCTATTAAAAAGCTGCTGAAAAGGGAAGAATGGGGGGGGGGGGGCGGAGGGGAGTACAGACCAACAGACAAAAGGTGTTAATTGGATATGATAAGGGGACAAAAGAGAGGAAAGGTGAAAATAGATGGGGGAAGGGGTAGTGTTTGGCTCTGTGAAGGAGAGAGGGAAAAGGCAAGTTACCATGTCTTGGTTTAGCTTACATTACATATATTGTGTCTCCAGCTCTCAGCAGTAGATACCTTTGACACGTCTGAACCTTGCTTTCTGCTGTCTCCATTGCCTCCTACCATGTTATAGCAGACATACTGTTACTGAGTATGAATGTCTTATGTCTACAGGGCCTCATTATCTCTTAATTGAAGCACTGTAGACACGCTCAAATGGGGATAAACTGTGATCCCTTAATCTTCTTTTGCATGGCTTTGGCTACTGTATTCTCTGCCATTTCACTATTCCTTTTCAAAAGGGCATCAATCAACCATGTGCACAAGAAGAGTGAGTTCCCTCAACGATGATCGTCCAGTAGCACTAACATCTACTGTGATGAAATGCTTTGAGAGGCTAGTCATGGCCAGAATTAACATGTACCTAAGTAAAGATCTGAACCTGCTGCAATTCACCTATCGTCACAATCACTACGCAGTTTTGTGCCCTCCACTCAGCTCTGGATCACCTGGACAACAGCAACACGTATATCAGGCTACTTTTCATCAACTACAGCTCAGCGTTCAACACCATCATCCCCTCAGTACTAGCTAACAAGCTTCAAACCCTGGGCCTCTGCACACCCCTCTGCAACTGGATCCCTGGTTTCCTCATTGGAAGACTGCAGTCAATATGCATTGGAAAGAACCTCTCCTCCTCACTGACAATCAACACAGACTCACCTAGAGGATTTGTGCTTAGCCCACTGTTCATCCATGACTGCATGGCAAGGCACAATCCAAATTTGCCAATGACACATTGGTTGTTGGCAGGATCACACATGGCAATAAGGAAATGTACATGAGAGAGAATCAGCTGGTTGAGTGGTCACAACAACAATCTTGTACTCAAATGTTAACAAAACTAAGGAACTGATTGTGGTCTTGAGGAGGGGGAAATCAGGAGAAAGCAGGAATCAGAGGTGGAGAGGGTCAAGAACTTCAAATTCCTATATGTCAACATCTCTGAAGATCTGTCCTGGGGCCTCCAATGTTGATGAAATCATGAAGAAGGCTCTCCAGAGGTTATACTTCATGAAGAGTTTGATGAAATTTGGTATGTCACCAAAGACTCTTAAAATTTTCTACAGGTTTCTACAAAAACTTCTACCGTGGAGGGGATTCTGGCTGGTTGTATCGCTGTCTGGTATAAAGGTGCCAATTTACAGGACAGGAAGGCTACAGAGGTTATTAACTCAGCCTGGGACATCATGGCCATTAGCTTTCACTCCATTAAAGACATCTACATGAGGCGGTGTCTCAACAAAGCAGCCTCTATCCTCAAGGACCCCCACCTCCCAGGCCATGCCCTCTTCACTCTGCTACCATCAAGAAGGAGGGACAGGAGCCTAAAGGCGAACACTCAGCAGCACAAGGACAGCTTCTTCCCCGCTGCCATCAGATTCCTGAATAATCTACGAACCACAGACACTGCCTGACTTTCTGTTCTTTTGCACTAATTTTTTAAATTTTAAATGTAATTTATAGCAATATTTCCATTGTGATTCTGTTGCAAATCTACTAATTACATGACAATAAATTCTGATTCTGAAAAATGAGTTGACCTTCTCTTGGCTGCTAGTTGTTCTGGGACTTCGTAAGGTTGGCTGCCATGATTCGCAGGCCAAAATCTGTGATCATCATTTCAAATCTGGTAAACGGTCCATAACAGTCAGATACTGACATGTTTCCATGCAGATCTGACTCAATATTTGTTCTGATTCTGCCCGAGCCTTCATTCTCATATTGGATAGATTCCACTTTGGAGATCTATGCACAGTCCATGATTTCTCCAAACTCTGTGGCAGATTAAGGTCCTATTATTTTCTGAAGGAAAAGCAGTTTCTCCCACCTGACAAAATGTGCCTTTAAATGTCAGCAAAGGTCAAAAAGATCAAGGTTTTTTTCTATTCAGTTTCTTTGGGGTGGAGGGGTCAGTTCTTCTCTGAATCCAACAGAGCCTGGGTTCTGGAGCAAAAGCATCTCCCCATCTCTGCCAACTGAGATCCTTCTCAGAGTACACAATCATACCTGAGACACATGGCTGGGCAGTTGCTTCCCCTTAATCTTGCAGTTTGCTTGGTTAACGATTCAGAGACTGTAAATTAGTCAACCTTCAAACTTCTCAGCAGATGGACACCCCATTCATCACACCTCCCTATTTGGAGGCGAAGATGAATCTCATAACTACTCATGCCAGGAAGGTAACTTTGGCCCAATTATGCTCACAATATATCTTTACAAATGTTGCAACAGCTGTATCACTTTCGGTGTATGTGAAACTGTTACTGTCTTACATAAATAGGTTTGGCATTTTCTACTCTGAAAAGAAATACTGTAGAATTCCCATTCTATCAACTGGAAACTCAACTAACCGGAAATAAAATTGAGGAAATAAATAAGGTTTCAAGTAAATAAATCTGGGCGGATGGACCCTGCGGAGGAGCACTGACAAGCACAGGTTTGCTGCGCTGAACTAGGAATGCCTCTCAATGTGCACGCATTCTTTTTGCTGATGCCGCTTGCGTGGAGGTGAGTCGGGTTGTCAGCAGGAAGAAGGTGGTAGAGTGGACACTGGCATGGAGGTGAGTCGTGGGAGGAAGGTGTTAGAGTGAGTCAAGGCCCTGACCTGGACAGTTGTGTGGAGGTGAATAGGATTGCCTTGAGGAAGATGGGAAGAAACATTCAGCCATCAGCCCACGGCAGCAGTTTGAATAAAGTTTCCATAAAGTTGCGCTGGAATGAAATGGTGGCGCCCAGGATGAAGAGCCAATGAATGCCACTGGACAACTCTACCAAAGTGTCTCCCTACCCCTGCCTAATAAGAATCTTTATCTTTCTTAATATTAAGTATAGTATATTAATAAGGCTTATTTGCAAACTTGGGGGACGAGGGTTAATTCTGACAGCAGTATGGTTAATGTAGCGGTTACCACATTTCGAATTTAAATGTTGCAAGTTACGGGAATTACATGATTGAAGTTTAATTTACATAATTAATTACTACAATACTGATTATTTTCAAATTACATAGGGGAGAGCACGGTTAGTGTAACGGTTAATGCAACACTGCTACAACGCCAGCGACTGGGGTTCGAATCCCGCACTGTCTCTAAGGAGCTTGTACTTTCTCCCTGTGACTGTATAGGGTTTCCCCGGGGGTTCCGGTTTCCTCCCACCCTTCAAAATGTACCGGGGGTTGGAGGTCAATTGGGAGTAATTGGGTGGCACGGGCACGTGGGCCAAAGGTCTGTTATTGTGCTAAATGTCTAAATTTAAATTTTAAAAAATTAAAAATTGTACTGTGGATTGTTAATGCAGATGTATTAATTAGACATTGGAAGAGTAATTCTCAGTCAACCGGAAAATTTGCATATCCAGCATCTGTTTTCCTTGTAGGTACCAGAAAGTGGGGATTCTACTGTATTAGAAAGTGCTGGAAATACACTTCAAAAATGGGTCAATACATGAGCTTGTCACTTAATGTAATATAACTATCTCAGCACTGGAGACCCGGGTTCAAATGCAGTGCTGTTGGTAAGGAGTTTGTACGTTCACCTGAATGCTCTGGATGCTCTGTTTACCTCCCACTCTCCAAAGATATACGTGGGAAGTTAATTTGTGTATTTGGGCAACATGGGTCAGATGGGCCTGTTACCGCGCTGAATCGCTAAAAGTAAAGAGAAAACTTTCCTGTGGCTTATTTGTTCCTGCCATTTGGTAGTCCTCTCCACCTTCCTCATCCTGTATGACAAATGGGAGTGCAAAGTCCATTGCATCTATTTTGATTCAGTGAAGCCCTATGAAATTATCCAGGAGTTATGAATATACAAATGCTATCGTCTTGCTAAATTTACAATAAAAATGACAGCCTGGAGGGAGAATCATTTGTTGGAAATGGTTTTTGGGCAGCACGGTTGGTGAGGTGGTTAGTGCAATGCTGTTACAGAGTCAGAAATAGGGACCAGGCTTTGAATCCCATGCTGTCTGTAAGAAGTTTGTATGTTCTCCCCGTGACTGCATGGGTTTCCCCCGGTGGCTCTGGTTTCCTCCCACCGTTTGAAACGTACCAGGGGTAGAGGTTAATTGGGCGTAAATTGGGCGGCATGGGCTCATGGGCTGGAATTGCCTGTTACCGTGCTTTATTTCTATATTAAAACATTAGAAATTAGAAACATAATATGTACTTGTAAGTGGAGCATTGCTTTTGCTAGTTCTTCTTCTCTTTCTCCTTTTGTGCATCTCCAAGTGAGTACTGCTGCTGTAAACCATTTCAAAACAAAATGCTGGAAGCTGCGCACAACAGCTTCAAATTGACTCTTTTACTGATTTACCTCTATCCTGGTGAAGAGGCATTTAGTCGTCCCATAGAATATTCCCACAGTGCTCCTGGTTAGTTCAGCAATTCAGCTTGTGGGGAAATTGTGGGGAACAGCAATCTTGATTTGCCATTTGCACTTTTGAATTATTGTTGATGAGTTTGAAGTTGTACCATTGTGATAGTACAGATCTATCACCAATGTACATAGTGTATATAGTTACTGTATCTAGACTGTGCTTACAGCGATTGGCTGAGAGCTAAGCCACGCCTACTGTCTGGGCCTTAAAGGGTTGTGTCCCTAGCCAGGTCGGATCATTCCGGACTGGTCGGCCACCTGTGAAGAGCTCCTGTCTTTTGCTAATAAAAGCCTTGGTTTGGATCAACAAGTCTTTGGTTCTTTCGACGAGCTCTACAACCATCTAAACTGGCAATTAAGAGTCATTGTTTCTTGAATGTTTTATAACTGTGGATGAACAGGTTGGGTGGACATAAACGTTTGCTCCAGTAAGTATTTTCATGGCAATAGAGGTCTATTAATATGCCGATTTATCTAAAAAAGCATGGATGGGTACTAATTAAGGATGTTTTTGTTTCTAAATTTAGCACAAGACTGCGTTTGCAGATATGTTTTGTAATGGCGATTTCGGCCATTCAAATTATTTCCTACCGTAGAATCCTGTGATTCAAAGCAGCTTATAAATTCTTCTAAACTGTCACTTTAGTCCTGTCTATTTAATTTGGAAGTGATCAAATTTACAACAAAATTCAAATGACACCATGGTAATTCAAGAACACATGGGGTTTATAAGGTGTATTTGGACACCACAGGCTCATGGGTCAGAAGAACCCATTATTGTGCTGTATGTCCAAATTTAAAATAAAATAATTCTTACCACTGTGAGAATTCATGTGAACTTCAAGAGTTCTAGCACTGGGGAAGCTCTTGTTACATTGCGGGTAAGAGCAGACGCACAGTTGCTGAAGAGGCCCAGCTTCTTTCTCTGCTGGTAATGAGGATACATCCCTTTGTCTCCCACTGCAGTAGTACATGAGATGAGCTTGTAAGTTCCGTTCACTGCGGTACCAAATTCCACATGACTTGCATGGAAAAATGTCTTCTGCATCAAGAGAAATCATATTATTACACATAATCAGTGTTCATTGAAATGATGTGGCATATAGAATTTGAGAATATTATCCTCATCTCCAAATAATGACAGGCTTTTGCAATTTAATGACAGATTCCATTCTTATTTCATTTTGGTTAATTACTGAAAGCACAATTAAACTTAAAAATCATAAATGATGAAACTCTAGCTACTTTTCTCTTGACTCATTAAAAATATAAACTGAACAGATCTTTTTGTTTCGCCTTTGTTCTGAAAAAGAAAATCAGGTGATCAACACCCATCCATTACTAAAATGCATTGTGGAATCCAGGCTCGATCCACAGAAGGATCAGAAAACATTACAAATTTTTTTAAGATAAACGGTGCAGTATCTAATAATTGTGCAGATTCTTGAAAAGAGCGGCTTCACTCTTGCAATATTATGTAATATTGCTTGCTTTCTCTCTATGTATCTTTTTTTCCATGAAACATCTTCATCTAAAATGTCTTCTTTTGTACAATAGATTATTCTGAAATGTTTGTAAATGTACAGTTGCATAACACACCTAATAGTTTTACAGATTCCACAAAACAACTATTTTGCTGTTTGTAGTGTTCTGTTATGATATTTCTCATATCTGGATGAATAAACCATAGAGCATCCTGATCTAAATTGTGCTTCTTTACACAACAGAGCATTCTCAATAACTGTGAACAGTATATATTGTTCTACAATCTATATCCTTTAAGCACAGAAGATTTAGCAGAGTGCACCACTGAAATATCACATCCTCATTTTTTTCCCAAAATGGTAATTGCTCGATGGCCATTTTAAATTTTTCTTTCAGATTTTTGACAAGCTTCTTTTACTTTCCACCTATTTGACCTTGTGCATGGATGGACGGGCATGTGTTTAATTTGAACAGGATCGGTATTTAGTTTTGCCAAAGATATATGAGAAGTGGTTGGCTCTATTGTTGGTGGTTGTCTCTCGAATACTGCTGTAAGAGGTACCTGATTCTCTAGTTTATTGAACTTAAAATGGGGGAACAGCAGCCAGGTGTAAAATAAATGTTTCATTTTAAATTTTTTTACAACATGGTAGAAGCTGATTTTGGCCATTGAAAGCTGTAGCACCCATTGCAAGAGGAAACCCACTCAGACATGGGGAGAACCTTCAAATTCCTTATAGAGTGGCAGATTCAGACCCTGGTGGCTGGCACTGTAATAATGGTGTACTGACTGCTATGCTAACCATGCTGCCCTGTCATTGTTGGTTTTCACCTTATCATGATTGACATTATAATATCATAGGGGGAGTTGTGGACAGTGAGGAGGGTTTTCGTGGACTGCAGAAGGATTTGGACTGCTTAGAAGAGTGGGCTGAAAGGTGGCAGATGGAGTTTAATGTCGATAAGTGTGAGGTGCTTCATTTTGGGAGGAATAACCAAAATAAGACATATGCAGTAAAGGGGAGGGCATTGAGGAATACAAAGGAACAGAGGGATCTTGGAATAATGATTCAGCGTTCCTTGAAGGTGGATTCCCATGTAGATAGGGTGGTAAAGAAGGCTTTTGGTATGCTGGCCTTCATAAATCATAGCATAGAATATAGGAGCTGGGAGTGATGTTGAGACTGTTTAAGATATTGGTGAGGCCAAGTTTGGAATATTGTGTGCAGTTCTGGTCTCCAAATTATAGGAAGGATATAAATAAGCTTGAGAGGGTGCAAAGAAAGTTTATGAAAATGTTGCCAGGATTGCAGTATCTTGAATACGGAGAAAGATTGAGTAGACTGGGACTTTATTCGTTGGAGTGTAGAAGGTTGAGAGGGGATTTGATATTTAAAATTATGAAGGGAATAGATAATAGTCTCTTTCCCCTGAGGGTAGGGGAGATTGAAATAAAGGGTAATGTTAAGGGTTAGGGAGCAAAACTTTAGGACTAATATAAGAGGATGCTTCCTCACTCTGAGAATGGTGCTGAGTGGAATGATCTACTGGAAGAAGTAGTTGCGGCAGGGTCAATTCTGTCATTTAAAAGGAGGTTAGATGAGTACATGGATGTGAGAGGGTTGGAGGGTTATGGGCAGGGAGTGGGTAGGTGGAACTAGTTGGAGTTTCACGTAAATCGGTGAGGAGTAGATGGGCCGATATGTCCTGTTTCCATACTGTAATTGTTTTATGGTTATATTTATCAACTGTTCATCCTTCTCCACTGTCCAGGGAGAGGTACACTAAAGGAACATCTCCTCATGTTTTGTCTGGACAGTCTACTGTCCAATGGTATAAACATGGAAATTTCTAACTTCAGGTAATGAATCCCCACTCGCTTCTTCTAAGCCATTACCATTCTTCCTCCACCCCTTACCTCCCCATTTTTGTTTCCTTTTCCACCCAGTAACCACCCTCCCCCACAGCTCCACTCACTCTTATTCCCCTCTCTTTCCAGTCCCACCTTCTTTCACCATATTTCCCAAAGGAATCTCCTCCTCTCCCCTCCCCACAAATCCCCACCCTCTCACCTGTTCCCTTCCAACTAGTCTCTCATTCAAAGCACTGCTGTCGTCATGTGCAATACACAAAAGAACTAGAAAAACTCAGCAGCTAGAGAAACTCAGCAGGTCGTGCAGCATTGATAGTACGTAAAGGGTAACCAGCGTTTCACCTTCTATTCTTATCAGAGTCCAACACTGCCAGCCATTGTCTCCGCTTATCACCAACCCACCCTCTACAACTCATCTTCCTCCACCTGACAATTTTTTTTTCTTGCCGTTCATGCGTTTATCTGTCAAATAGCTACCTCTCTCCATCACCTTTCACCCTGGCACTCCAATCTCCCTACTAGTCCCTGTCCAATCCCTCCCCCATGTCCTCATGACACAGGCTACCTATGCCCTCTCAGACTTAATCAAGGGTTCTGGCCCAAAATATTGCCTGTTATATAGTCAGGATAATGTGAACTATTTTGTAACCACGTAAGAATACACTTTTCTCACTGTAGTGCACCACTGTGGTGCATATGTATATGGGAGTGTGTGTGTGAACAGTTTCCTGAGATGGTGGAAGACTTCAGTAAGAAAACTCCCTTCTGTTATTTGAATCTTGCATCTCTAAGTTATTTAAGAATCCTCCCAGGTAACGCAGATACATAACATGGTGGCAACGGTATAAGAGAACAAGAATAAAGCCATACAATTGATTGTAAGTCACTGAAATATGAAGGGGAAGAAGGGAAATAAAATTACTGGAAAAAAAAGGGTGGAGCATCAGCAGGTCCCCCAGTGATGGACGGGGAAGCTGAAGATATTGTTGGATCATTTAAAAAGTTTCAGCAGAAGTGCAATTTACTGTACATTCAAACGCTATTTTAAAAATGCAACAGCAGAGGAGAAGGTCAGTTCTATATTTCACTGGACAGGGGAGTGAGGCCTTGATTTATTTAATAGATGGGACCTTACAGAGGGGGAGACAAATGATCCAGAGCAGATATTTACAAAGTTTCTTCTCACCTTAAACCCAGGTCTAATTGTAGAATTAAATGCTATGAATTGCAAGGCTTAATACAAGAGACTGATGAAACTGTTGATAACTTCCTCACTAGACTAAAAATTGTAGGTTTAAAATGCAGATTTAAGGATATAGAGGAAAGATTAGTTGATTAACTAATATGGGGGAGAGCCCATCCTGAAGTGCAAAAGTCTCTTATAGGGAAGGATAACTTGAAGTTGGCCAAGCCAGCCAGACACAGCCAGAGCCTTTGAAGCCACGAGGATGCAAATGTAATCCCTATCCATGCAGACCCACCCACAGCAAAGGGAAGGAAGGGTTGATGTTATAAAGAACACAATCAGAAAAGTGAAAACCCCCAAGACTTGCAGGAAGTGTGGCAGACAACATCCCTTCGATGATCGAAATAAATGCCCCGCATATGATTCTGAACGTAGAGCCTTTGGTAAAGTAGACCATTGGGCGAAGATGTGCAAGTCTGGTATGAAGAAAACAGTAATACCAGTGAAGAAAAAAGTCAAGGAGAAGATCCACCACATAAAAGGAAACAACAATGAGGACTCCGACACCCAGATACTGGACACAGAATCGATGCACCTTCAGGAGATGTTGGATGAGATGAAAGAAGGAAGTGAGTCACACATAACGATCCAAATGCAGAGGACAATCCAGAACAAGCCTACGATATTTAACCTAAAGGTGAAGCTGGATACTGGATCACAAAGCAATGTCCTTCCACTCAGACTCTATCGCCAGATGTTCCCAGAGAATATAATAAAAGATGGTGCGTTGGAAACAGCAAATGTCACATTAACGGCCTATGGTGGATCCATGATCAAACAACGAGGGAGAGCCAAGATCAATGGCTGCCATAAGGGAAAAAAAAACATCCTTTGCACGTTCTACATGGTAGACACAAACGGACCAGCAATCATAGGTCAGGATCGCTGCCAGGAGTTGAAGTTGATCTCTGTCAATTATGAGATCCACATGAAGAAGATATCCAAAAGGATCAACAGAAACACACCGGAAAAGAGGAAATGATTTGCATTGAAGTACATGCCAGGCCATGGCTCACAGTGGGAGCAGACTTGTTCACCGAGAATCGAGTGGTATTTAATAGTAGCCTGTTATTACTCTAAATTTCCATTCATCAAAAGAGTGAAAGACCTGAGAGTGTCAATTATCACCTCAGAAATGAGAGCGCTCCTTGCTGAACAAGGAATACCCGAGCAAGGAATATGTGACAATGGAACACAGTTCACGTCACAAGCATTGAGAAAGCTGGCTGCAGAGTATGGGTTTGTTATCACTACATCTTCCCCAAACTACCCAAAGGTCATGGGTTCATTGAAAGAGAAATGCAAACTGTGAAACGCACACTAGTTAAGTGTCACAAAACAAAAGACGACCCAGACCTCGCTCTTCGATCATTACCAGCAACACCTTTACGGGCTGACATGAAGTCCCTGGCAGAACTTCTAAATGGCAGGAGATATAAAACAACTCTGCCAAGCAAAATACACCTTCCAGAAGACCAGGAGGAAACCAGAAGACTGGCTGACACGCGAGAAGACGGATGCCAGCATTGTAACAAATGTGCACAAAGATTGCCAGAACTCTTCAGAGGACAGCATGTGCATAGTCAAGAGCTGATGTTGAAAACATGGACCCCAGCAAAGGTCATCAGAGAAGCTGAGACACCAAGATCATTCATTGTCGAGACAAACTCTGGCAATCAGCTGAGGAGGAACAGAATCACACCTGGCCGACACAAGATGTGATAACGCAGAAAGCTTTAATACCAGCAAAGCCTGCAACACCAAGATCAAGTGAGGTATCAAGTGAAGAGACCACAACCACTAATAGTGAGACATAAACACAGCAGTTGTCAGGTGAAGCACAACAAACTACATCACCTACACGTGGACCAGCAACACAGAGCCCAACGGTCACAGCCAAATCCACAAGATGTTATATCGATAAGAACTATTTAAAAATAGTTGTGTAAATAAACTAGTGTACAAGTTCAGTTACTTAAATTGCATTGGAAAGAAAGTGATAAAGAATACAACATTTTTCTTTATCTTGAGAAGGAGGGATGTTATATAGTCAGGATAATGTGAACTATCTTGTAACCACTTAAGAATACACTATTTACACTCTAGTAACTGTAGTCCACCTCTGTGGGGTGTATACATATGTGAGAGTGAAGTTTCCTGAGATGGTGGAAGGCATCAGTAAGTAAAGTCTCTTCTGTTATTTGCATCTTGCATCTCTAAGTTATTTAAGAAGCTTCCCAAGTAACACAGAGACATAATATTGACCATTCTTTTATGCTGCTTGAGTTTCTCCAGCAGATTATGTTTTGCTCCACATTTCAGCATGTGTAGTGTCTCACGCAGCTTATTATACAGGAGTTTCATTTGTAATTGGGACACAGGCTTTGAGGAGTTGAGAGCCATATCAATCACTGCCTAACCTCTGACCACCGTCACATCAATTTAAAAAAAAATTAGATTATCCAGTGGTGGTACAATCTTGATGTATTCATCCTTTGTTCATTTGTTCATTAAGTCCTGGATTTGTATTTGCCATTCAGGCACAAAATCATCCCACCCTAGTTTAGTGCCTTCTGTCCCATGAACACGTGCCACCAAAATATACCAAATACACCAATGAACCTACAACACCCGTAGAATTTGAAGAGAGGGAGAAAACTGGAGCACCTGGTGGAACACCACGCAGACACAAAAAGAACGTACCAACTCCTTAGAGATAGCACTGGTTTCAAACCTGGATCGCCAGCACTGTAATAGCCCTTCACTAACCACTACTGGAAATTCATGTGCTTTCACCAAGCAATTGCCTCAGGGTGAGATTTTTCTTTCATATAAATTTTGTGTGAAAATGGATAAAATACAATTCCATCTTAAATTTACATTTCTTTCACCTGAGATGCTTTTGTTCTAGATATTTCATCATTAAAGATGGATATTTTTCCCTTTTTTTTAATATGTGGACAAAAGTCAGCTTCAGTCCTACGAGCACAAATGTTAGTCTTACTGTTGACGATTGCAGTCGGTAAGATGGATGCCATGGCTGCTTGTTGAGGCAGCAGCTGTATTGTATCAAGGAGGCGTGCTGGATACATGCCCTCGGTGATGGCCATTTGGCTGACAGCCTGCAGCTTTGAGTCAAATTCCACAGCAAACGCAATCAGTTCCTCCCCTTCCAACAGCATCCTTGTCGTTGTACACCAAAGCTGGCCGCCTAGAGAAAAAAGACAAATAAATAATTTTAGAGCTTCACAGGAAATGTAATACCTTACAAACATTGATCGATTTTCATCCACTGGGAGGCTGTCCCAATTTTCGCAGCAATGACACCTTGGCAAGCCAGATCATCGGGGTATGCTGACACTGGTCACATACAGGCAGAAGCTGGGGAGGGAGGGAGGGCCCGGTGGTGAAAGTCGTCCAGCGACGGTACGAAAGTTGCTTCAAGTCAGCAGACTGGTCCTTTTCGAGGTTTCGGTGAACAGCCTCAATGACTACGATACGACTACCCCCCTTGATCAGGCTGCGTGCCAAGGACTGTGCGACCAGGAAAATGATGAAGGGTGTTCCCTGGTCTGTGTCTACGGATGGACTGGAAATGGAGTCGTTGCCGAAGGATGGGTCAATGACAGTTGAGTCGCAAGACAGGGGCCTTGATAAGAAGTCCATGTACAATCTTCATAAGGCTATCGGGGAAGCCAAGGGATGGTACCACACCAAAGAGAACATCACAGGCATGCAGTAATGGCATGTTCATGGAGTACAAAGCAGAACCAGGCAGCAGAGCACTCAACAGTGCAATAGGTTCCCTGCTCGTTTCACAAATATTCCCACATGGAAACATTAAATTAGGAACAGAAATAGCCTACTCAGCATGACAGTAATCTTGGCTTTGCATTGCTCACTTCAACATTCCTACAGCATTGACGTGGGCCCACAAATTCTGCACCAATTCTCAGTCTCCCATTTACACTAATCATGCCAGAATTCTGTTTTATTCCCACCATTATACTACCATTCATGTACACACTACAGACAACTTTTTACAGTGACTAACTTGGAATGAGGGATAAAACACCACCAGATTGCAAGGAGAAGGTATAAACTCTGCACAAAGACCACCACTGGTCAGAATTAAACCTGGGTTACTGGAGCAGTGAGACAGCATCTCAACTCACTGGGCCACTGTACCCTCCCTGTGTTACAAGGTCAAGGAACAGAAGTAGTCCATTCAGCCCACTGAGTCTGATCCTCAGGTCCACCATGAGCTAAACTGTTCTCACATCTAGTTCCAAGTTTTGGCCTTTACCCCATATCCCTTGATTCCCTGACTAATTAGATATCTAAAAATATCCCCCTTAAAATCCCCCAGTGATCCAGCCTTCACAGCTGGACGTGGCAATGAATTCCATAAATCCATAACTTTCTGGCTCAAGAAATTTCTCCTCATCTCTGTTTTCAATGGGTACCTTCTCATTCTAAGACTGTGCCCTCTTGTCCTAGACTCACCCACCAAGGGAAACATCTTATTCACATCTACTCTTCCTTTTCAGCATTTGAAATGTTTCTATGAGATCCCCTCTCATTCTTCTACACTCCACTGAATATAGTCCAAGAGCCATTAAACGTTCCTCATATTTTAGCCCCTGCATTCCAGGAATCATCCTGGTAAATCTTCTCTGCACCCTCTCCAAAAACAATACATCCGTTCTAATATAAAGGGCCCAAAACTGCACACAGTTCTCCAAATGAGGTCTCACCCATGCCCCGTAGAGCCTCATCAGCACCTCTTTACTCTTATACACTATTCCCCTTGAAATGAATGTCAACATAACATTCGCTTTCTTTACTGGTTTCTTTAGGGTATCCTGCATAAGGACCCCCAAGTCTCTTTGCTCTTCCAAATTTTGAATTTTCTTCCCATCCAAATAATAATCTGCCTGTTTATTTCCTCTTTCAAAATGTCCAACCGCAAATTTCTCAACATTGTTATCTTACTGACATTTCTTTGCCCCTTCTGCTAAACTGTCCAAGTCTCACTGCAACCTTTCAGTTTCTTCAACACTTCCTACTCCACCACCCATCTTGGTGTCATCTGCAAACTTGGCCACAAAACCATTCAATCCATAATCCAAATACACAACATCCACAGCCTCTCCCTTGATCATCCTACTTGAGATTTCCTCAAAGAATTTCAATAGGTTGGTCAGGCAAGATCTTCCCTTCATGAATCCATGCTGGCTTGAGGTATCAGGTCATGCACCTTGAGGTATTTCATAACCTCATCCTTGAGGATTGATTCCAATAACTTTCCAACTACCGACATCAGACTAATTGGCCTATAATTTCCTTTTTTCTGCCTCGTTCCTTTCTTAAACATCGGAGCTACATTTGCAACCTTCCAATCGTCAGGAAGCATGTCTGAGTCTATTGATTTCTGGAAAATCAATTCCACAATCTCCAAAGTCACCTCTTTCAGAACCCGTGGTGTAATCCTCATCTGAGACCTCTGACTATCAGGTATATTGGTCTTGTCTTCCTCAGTGCAGAGTGACATAAAATATTTGTTTAGTTCCTCTGCCATCTCTTTGTTACCCATTATAATTTCTCCAGCATTATTTTCAATTAGTTATATCTACCCGTGTCTCTCTTTTACTTTTTATATATAAAAAAACTGTTCATATCCTTTTGTATGTTATTTGCCAACTTCATTTCATAATTCATCTTTTCTTTCCTAATGCCTTTCTTTGTCTTTTGCTGAAGTTTAAAAGTTTCCTAGTCCTCTGTTTTCCCACTAGTATTTGCTTCCTTGTCTGCCTTCCCTTTTGCTTTAAACTGTCTTGTTGGGCATATTTTTGCTATTTTTTTTCATTCAGAATTCTCTTTTTTTCTTAGATTATATCTATCCTGCACTCTCTTTATTTCTTGAAGAAATATCCTCTAATTCTGCTCTGCCGTCCCTCCATCTAGTTTACTTTTCCAGTCAATTGGGCCATTTCCTCTCTCATCCCACTGTAATTCCCTTTGTTCCACTGAAATATTGACATACCTGATTTCAGCTTCTCCTTTTCAAATTTGAAACTGAACTCAGTCATGTTGTGCTCACTACTCCCTAAGGATTCCATTACCTTTAATTCCCTTATCACCTCCAGTTCATTACACATCACCCAATCCACGACCGCTGATCCCCTGGTGGTCTAATCAACAATCTGCTCTAAAAAACCCATCCTGTGGGCCTTCTACAAATTCTCTCTCCTGAGATCCAGAACCTTCCTGACTTTCCTAATCTCTTTTCATGTTAAAATCCCCCGTAATTATTTTGGCATTTTCCTTTTGACCCATTTTTTCTATCTACAGCTGTAGTCCGTAGTCCACTTTCCCAGCTGCTGTTTAGGGGCCTGTATATAACTGCCAATAGGGTCCTTTTTTACCTTTGCCATTTCTTAGCTCAACCCATAAAAATTCTACCCCTTCTGACCCTATGTCCTATCTTTCTGGTGATTTAATATCATTGCTTCCTATCAGGGCCATGCCATCCCCTCTACATTCAGCTCCCAATCACATCCATCATTAAGCCATGTTTCGGTCATGGCCACAATGTCATATCTTTCAATCTGTTGCTGTACAACAAGGTCATCTACTTTATTCCTAATGCTCTGCATTAGGACCCTTAGACCAGTATCTGTTACCGATTTTGCTGACTTTCTATTATAAAGTAAATATATCCTGTCTTCACCTGCCTGTCCTTTTTGTCTTCTTGGCTACATATTATTTTTGACTTTTTTCTATTTTTCTTTTTCTCGACCCTTAACTTCCTGGTTTCTTTGTGCCCTAATCTCTGCACTCACATTCTGATTCCCATCCCCCTGCCAAACTAGTTTAAAACCTCCCCAACAGCCTCTAGCAAACCTGCCTGCTGTGCTATATGTCTAAATAAAAAAAATAAATAAATTTCTCATTTATTCTTGTGGGATTACTCATTGATCCACAGTTACCAAACTTTTAATGTTTTAAATGTTAAATAATTCAAAAAATTATGGAAATATTGTGTGCAGTTCTGGTCCCCAAATTATAGGAAGGACATCAATAAGAAGGAGAGGGTGCAGAGAAGATTTACTAAAATGTTGCCTGGATTGCAGTATCTAGAATACAATAATGAAAGATTGAGTAGACTAGGTCTTTATTCATTGGAGCTTATAAGGTTGAGGGGGGGGTTTGATAGATATAAAATTATGAGGGGGATAAATAGGGCAGACGTGAATAGCTCTTCCCCTTGACGGTAAGAGAGATTGGAATGAGGGGCCATAAATTAAGGGTTGGGGGCAAAACTTTAGAGGAAGCTTCTTCACTGAGAGAGGGGTGGCTGAGTGGAATGATCTTCTGGAAGAGGTGGTTGCAGCAGGGTCAATTCTGTCATTTAAGAGAAGGTTGGCTGAGTGCATGGATGTGAAAGGATTGGAGGGTTATGGAGAGGGAGCAGGTAGGCGGAACTAGTGGAGTTCACTTAAATCGGTGAGGATTAGCGAGGCCAAGATGGCCTGTTTCCATACTATAATTGTTATATGATTATATAAGAGTTAAACATACAGCCCATGCCTTCCAAATACATCAATTAACCTACAACCCTTGTGTGCTTTGAAGGTGGGAGGAAACTGGAGCACCTCGAGGAAACCCAGTCAGACACGGGTAAAATGTACAAACTTCTCACAGTCAGGGCAGGTTGCCATCACTGAAGTAACACTGTGTTTACCATTACCCTAACCGTGCCATCCAAGCTTTAGACCCTTTCGAATTCTCATCATCCAGGTTATTTTTTTGCCTGACAATTGCTTGCTTATCCTTCAATACCTGGCTGATATTCCTTGTGAAATTGGTATATGATGGCAGAGGATGTGGATTCAATAAACTTATATAAAAAAACAGACATTTATTTAAATAAGGTAAACCGATTAGGGCCGTGAGGAAGAACTAGAGAATGGAACAAAGAAGTTGGCAACTTTTGTGCTCCTTTTGTGCTTTGTGAATGATTGTTGACTGATTGTATCAGAGAAGTTCAAATTTTCCCTTTTCTTGACGTATTCAATAACTTATCATAGAATCTGCATACATTAAAATGATCTCTATTGTGTGACGACTACTAACATGGTCAAGTTGCACGTGCATGGGTTCTTTTAATGGGGGGAATTCACAGAGTGAGGATTTCATCCAGTGACAAGGGGCCCATATGTAGACCAGTGACAAGTTCAAGTTTATTTGTCATGCGATTGTAACAGTCTAACCTGATGAGATGGCCTTCTCTGGTCCATGGTTTAAAAAACAGTGCAAGCACACATACAGACAAATGATACATTTACACCGAAGTTATGTACGTATTTTATATATAGTTAAACTGTTATCCAGAATCCAAGCAACCAGCAGCCTCAAGCAACTGGCAAAAAAATAGCAGAAATTAAATAGGTAAAGAATATAGAAGTTTAACATTTGTGCACCTCACCGTTAGTTTCCAAATTTATGCAACACATCCCTTCACTTCCTCCAGAAAAATTCACTTATCCAGCAACTACCAATCCCTATAGGTGTCGGATACTGGAGTTTTACTGTACATGTATTAAAAATAAATATTATTAATAAAGAGTAGAGTCACGGGGAGTTATTTTAGCAGTACAACAGTCATTCAGCTGTCTCACAGTCCCTGATTGAGATTGTGGTTGAGGAGACTGAAGGTGGAGGGGGAGCAACTGTTCCTGAACCTAGTGGTGCGAGACTTGTGACACCTATACCTCTTTCCTGATGGCAGCAGTGAGAACAGAGTGTATCCTGGGTGGTGTAGATCCTTAATGATTTCTCCAATGTTCTATGTAGATTTTCTTGATGGTGGGGAGAGTTTTGTGTGTGATGTAGTGGGCTGTGCTCACCACCTTATGCAGGGTTTTCTGCTCAGGGGTATTTGTCTCCTCGTACCAGACCAAGATGCAGCTGGTCACTACACATCTGTAGAAGATTTACGATGTCATACTGAACCTACAAAAACTCTAGAAGAAGTGAAGGTGCCAACATGTTTTCTTCATGATGACATTAGTCTGTTGGGCCCAGGAAAGGACCTCCGAGATAGTGACTCCCATGTATTTAAATGTGCTCACTCTCTCCACCTCTGATTCTTCCAATGATCACTGGGTCTTACACCCTCTGCTTTTCCCTTCCTAAAGCCCCTTGGTATCGGTGACATTGAGAGAGAGAGATTGTTGTTAGTACACCAGGCCAACACCCTTTGTCAGGAATAGCAAGAACCGGGTGGATGCTCCAATAATAAGGTGGGGGAAGGGGAGAAGAAGGAACGCTGGGAGGGGAGGAAAAGAAAGGAGCAAAGAGGGGATGGCGAGGGGCAGAGGGCTAAGAAAGATGATCTTTGAAAGGATGAAGGAGGGGAAGGGGAGGGCAGGGGGTGTTGGAGAAATTAAAATGCATAATTTAGTCCCACATACATGTGTGAGACCTGGGAGTGGGAAATGCACTGTGTTCACAGTCTGCATTGGGATTTTGACTGTTGAAGGAGCCGTGTTGTGTTCCGTTGGCCACTATTTGTTGGGTTGATGATATTTCCTTTGTTCTTCTTTAATCTACATTGTTTTCTGTCACCTGTAGACATTTATTACTTCAAATAGAACTGCTGTAGCCGACCGCTACAAACACACACACACACACACACAATGTGGCAGGTTAAGCTCACTCCTTTATTAGGGCTGGAAAGGCTGCTTTTATACTTCAAGTTCCCGCCGTTTTTTGCTGATTGACTGAGTCATCCATATGAATAACAACAGCGGGCGGGAAAGTCCATGCATATGAATGCCTTTCTTCACCAGCCTGTTTCTGCTGAGTTAGCTGGACAGCTTGACGAACACCATTTTAGGGCTGCCCCAGCTTCTACCCCCGCTGGTTAGTTGTCCTGGGAGTCACTTTAGCGATCTCTGTCCACGTCTGCTGCCGCATGATGTGCCAGCCCAATCTCCGCAATTGCGGGCCACCACATGACCCCCCTTAGAACCGGTGTTACAGTTTATAGTGTCCGTAGGTATAGTCCCCAAAGTCATTTGTGGACTCCCTCTGCATCGAGGTGTTGGTGTCTCCACGGGTTCTGCTGGGTCTGTGTGGGCAGGCTTGTTTATCTGTAGTGAAGATCTTTGGTTTACCACCGATGTCCAGCTCAAAGGTTGCTTCATTGTTCCAGATTACTTGAAAGGGACCTTCGTATGGCTTCTGCAGTGGTGAACGGTGGGGTCCTCTGTGTACAAACATGTACTTCCAGTCTTTGAGTTCTTTGGGGATGTTGGACTTGGCTTCTCTGTGTCTGGAGGGTGGGATCGGAGCCAGGTTACCGACCTTCCACGCAGCCTGTCCAGGAAGATGGTTGTCTCCTCCTGCTGTTCTCTGGCCTGTGGAACGAAATCCTCAGCCATGAGTGGGGCTCTGTGGACGAGTTCAGCGGAGGATGCGTGGAGGTCTTCTTTCGGTGCTGTTCAAAAATCCAGTAGTGCTCATGGTAGCTCATCCACCCAGTTGGGGCCCTTGAGTCTGGTCATGAGGGCAGTCTTGAGGTACCTGTGGAAATGCTCCACCATGCTTTCGGCTTGCAGGTGGCATGCCGTTGTATAGTGTAGCTAAGTGCCCCACAGGTTGACAATGTCGGTCCACAAACTGGAGGTGAACTGTGCGCATCGGTCAGAAGTGCACAATTCGAGAGGAGTGCTTTGACACAGGACGTGGTGGATGTTGGCCAGGGGGATTGCTTCTGGCCACCGGGTGAAGCGGTCGACTACTATGAACAGGTAGCATAAATCCTGAGAGACTGGCAAGGGTCCCACTATGTCCACGTGAATATGGTCAAACCTGCGTTCTGTTGGCTCGAAAGGCTGTGGGGGGGATGTTGGTGTGCCGCTGCACTTTGGCTGTTTGGCACTGTGTACATGCCTTGGCTCATCCCCGGACTTGTTTCTGCAATTCATGCCATACGTACTTGCTGGCCACCAGCTGGACCGTAGTCCTGATGGATGGGTGTGCCAGCCCGTGGATGGAGTCAAAAATTCGTCGCCTCCATGCTGTTGGGACAATTGGTCAAACCTGCCTGGTGACCACGTTGCACAGGAGGGTGGTAGTATCTGTGCCGACTGGAACATCTTGAAGCCAAAGGCCTGTGACAGCGGTCCTGTACTCCAGGATCTCGTCGTCCTGCTGCTGTGCCTCTGCCAGTACTGCGTTCCAGTCTGTTGACCAGGGAGTGGATGCTGTGTCTTAACAAGGTGCCCGCGACCACGTTGTCTTTGCCAGAGATGTGCTTGACGTAGGTGGTGTGCTCCTAGATGTAAGACAAGTATCTCTGTTGGCAGGCTGACCAGGGATCGGAGATTTTAGCCAGGGCGAAAGTCAGTGGTTTGTGATCTGTGAAAGCCCTTCCCTCAAGAAAGTACCATAAGTGGCGGAAGGCTAAGAACTGCGTCAGTAGCTCTCTATCAACAGCACTGTACTTTAGTTCAGGGGGCCGCAGATGTTTGCTGAAGAAAGCTAGAGGGTACCAACTTCCTTCTAGCTGCTGCTCCAGGACTCCACCAATCGCTGTTCCTGAGGCATCGACTGTGAGGGCCGTGTGTGGATCTGGTCTGGGTTGGGTCAGGGGTGCAGCTTTAGCCAGGGCTTCTTTGATTTCCACAAATGCACGTGCAGATTCATCGTCCCAGGTCAGGTCCTTCTCCTTGCTGGACATCAGGATGAACAGAGGGTGCATCACTCGAGCAGCTGCTGGGATAAACCTGTGATAAAAGTTTATCATCCCCACGAACTCCTGCAGACCTTTGGTTGTACTGAGCTTTGGGAAACTACGGATGGCCTCTACCTTGTCGGGCAGTGGTGTGGCCTCGTCCTTTGTAATCCTGTGGCCCAGGAAGACGATGGTGTTCAAGCCAAACTGGCATTTGGCCAGGTTGATGGTAAGGCCAAACTCCTGCAGACGTCAGAGATTTGGGAGGTGCTGAAGGTGTTCCTGTCGGGTTCTACTTACCACGAGGATATTGTTGAGGTAGACGAAAGTGCTGTCCAGATCTCGGCCCACTGCGTCCATTAGTCGCTGAAATGTCTGTGCCGCATTTTTAGCCTGAATGGCATCCTCGGGAACTTGAACAGCCTAAATGGAGTGATGATGGCCATCTTAGGGATGTCATCAGGATGCACCACAATCTGGTAATATCCTCACAGAAGATCCACTTTTGAGAATATTGTTGCCCCGTGCATGCTTGCCACAAAATCCTGGATGTGTGGTACGGGGTAACGGTCCAGGGTGGTGGCTTCAATGAGCCGATGATAGTCGCCACATGGTCTCCAGCCCCCAGTTGCTTTAGGCACCATATGCAGGGGCAATTCCTCGAGCATATAACAGTCAGAGCTTCTCCGGGGAAGTCTGCCCGTGCTGCAACTTTCCGTGGGTCGGTGAAATCCGCATCCACCAGGAGCAGTTGGATGTCTTCAGGCATCTATTCCAGGAACGCCTGCTTAAGCATGATGCTAGGCTGCTCATCTCCTAGGAGGGCCAGCATCTCGTTGACGAGTGCCAACGGGGATCTGTCTCCAAGCCCATCCAGGTGGAGCAAACGTGCTCCTCGCTCTCACCCGCGAGAGTTTGAACGTCTCGGTTAATAGCTCTTTGAAGGCAGTGTAAGTGCCTTCCGAAGGTGGCCTGTGGATAAAGTTGGCCACTCTGTCTGCAGTCTGTGGATCCAGGGCACTGACCACATGGTAGTACTGGGTGGTCTCTGCTGTGATGCCCCGGATCTGGAACTGTCTCTGCCTGGTCGAACCACAAGGTTGGGAGTTTCAGGCCGACTGCGCTGACTGCTGTTTTGTTCTCCATCTCTCGGTTTAGATTTCGATTTTTTCTAAACCGTCTAAATTGTAGCCGACTGCTACAATGAAATGCACACACACACACAGTGTGGCAGGTTAAATTCACTCCCTTTATTCGGGCTGGAAAGGCTGCTTTTATACTGTTCAAGTTCCTGCCGTTTTTTTGCTGATTGACTGAGTCAACCATATGAATAGCAATAGCAGGCGGCAATGTCCATCCTTATGAAGGCCCTTCTTCCCCAGCCTGGTTCTGATGAGTTAGCTGGGCAGCTTGACCAATGCCTTTTCAGGGCTGTTGTTCTGATGCTGCCCCAGCTTCTACCCCCGCCGGTTCATTGTCCTGGGAGTCACTTTAGTGATCTCTGTCCGCGTCTGCTGCTGCGCAATGTGCCGACCCGATCTCCGCAATTGCAGGCCGCCACACTGCAATAAATTAACATGCCTTAGCATAATACTTTTTAATTAATGAATGACTTGCTACTTGTTTTTGTTAAATGCAAACAATATTATTGCAACTCATTCAATTAATTGATGCTAAGTGATTTGGATAAATTAGAAACTTTGGATGCAAAATTATGCCGACCTGCCGTTTTGATCTGGATTCTTTACAGGAAAACAATTACGTAATTTATTGTTTATTTATGAATTAAATTATCCAGTTCTAGTAACTATCTTTTGTATTGAATATCAAGAAACTCTGGAAATAGGAAAAGACTGAGATACAGAGGTCAGGAGATATTACACAACCCAGAACCTTAAATCTTCAAATTCCAATTTATTCCCTCTCCGTCTTTCAGTACCGGTTCTCACTGAGATCAGAATATGATTTTGAGTGTCTCTTTTAGGCATGGTTTAGGTTTGAACTTCAAGATTCAAGATTCCTTTATTGTCATATAATAAAAAGCTGTAATATTACACAAAATTTGCTTTAGGGCAGACAAATATGCCATCAGCAGAAATTGCCAGGTGCCTCATAGAATCAGAGAAAGGGAAGTAAGAGCATCTGGATCATCAGTGATGGTAAGTCTTTAATAGGAAAGGTGAACACACTTCTGAGCCTGAGCTGGAATTACCATAGGGGCATGGTCCAACTCCACGAACCAGTGTCGAAACTCTGGGTGATTTGCCACATCTGTAAGTTGAGGGTATCACTTCTCTTTGTTTTAACTGAGGGTCAGTACCAGTAAATCAGAACAAAGCATGTACTGCTTCTCATGTCTCTAGTAAAAAGTGCAAAATTACAAACTAAGCAAATACTGTATGCACCTCGACTTTCTGCCAACTCTTTGTAGTGATTTCAAAGATTTGGAACACGACTCCTAACAGGTCTTTTTAACAAAACAGTGAATTCAGTATAAACTATGTTGTTCATTAGTGAAGCAAACACTGGAGTCTTTGATAAGTAACTACTGTGTTTATCTTCTAATATGACAATGATTTTACCTACAATTCATTTTTCCTCCTGCAGATTAAAATTTAAAATGACTATTTGCAAGAATCTGGCAGAAGAGATAAGGACAATAAGATATGCTAACACTCTGACTGAATTAGAACATTGTTGTACAGGAATGCAGGTCAATTAATTAAGCCTGTCTGCTACTTTTCAACAATGTGCAAACAAACCTATGTAAAACCCTTCATCATTTTCATTTGTTTTTTTCAATTCAAAGTGATTATGCCAATCGGTTTCAACATCCTGGCAAAACATGCAGATAAATGATTTGCGTGCACACACAAATGTGCTGGTCACGCAGAATCTGAAAAGGGGAACCAACATTTCAGGCCTGAGCCCTTCACCAAGGTATGAGCAAAGAGCACATTTGTATATTGCACTATAATCACAGTATGTGCAGACTTTTCTGTTTAACCCTAGAATGGTGGTTTTCTTGTCATCCACAAATCTCATTGGAGAAATACAATACAGAAAGTAATTTGACAAGGTCAAATTGGATGGTATGGTTAGTGTAGCGGGGCATATTGCGGTTAGGGCAATATGTACCAACAACCTAAGGTTGAATCCTGCGCTGTCTGTGAGGAGTTTGTACATTCTCCCCATATCTGTGTGGGTTCCCTCCAGGAGCTCTCGTTTCCTCCCACTCTTCATTCAGCCACCTTCTGCTTCTGCTTGTTTCGGGGCTTGTCCCTTTATGTTTTCTCTTCAGCATATGGAAGCCGTGCTCAATTGGATTTAGATTGGGTGAATGACTTGGCCATGCAAGATTTTTCCAATTTTTAGCTTTGAAAAACTCTTTTGTTGCTTTAGCAGGATGTGTTTGGGATCATTCCTGTGGGATGAAGGGCCGTTCAATGAGTTTGGAGGCATTTGCTCGAACCTGAGGAGATGAGGTGTTTCCATACTCCTCAGAATTCATTTTGCTCCTGCCATCAGCAGTTACATCATCAGTGAAGACAAGTGCCCCAGTACCTGTGACAACCGCACATGCCCAGGTCATAACACCCCCGCCATGTTTCACAGATGAGGCAGTAGCTTTGGATCTTGGGCAGTTCCTTTATGCCTCCACACTTTGCTCTTACCATCACTCTAGTACAGGTTAATCTTGGTCTCATCTGTCCATAAAGACCTTTTTCCAGAATTCTGCAGGCTATAATTCAGCCATCCTGTTTCTGTGGGTAATTAGAGGTTTGCATCTTGCAGTGTAGCCTCTGTAATTCTCTTCATGAAGTCTTCTGCGGACCTGCCTCCTGAAGAGTGTTTCCGATCTGCCGGACAGGCATTTGGGGATCATTCTGCATTATGATAGAAATTCTTCTGTTATCACCAGTGGGGTCTTCCTTGGTCTACCAGTCCCTTGGTGATTACTGAGCTCACCAGTACACTCTTTCTTCTTAATGATGACCCAAACTGTCGATGTTGGTAATCCTAAGGTTTGGATGAAGTCTCTTACTGTTTTATTCTTATTTTTCAGCCTCATAATGACTTCTATGATGTTCAATGCCACAACTCTGGTCCTCATATTGAAAAATGGCAAATACAGACTTCACAGGTGATCAAAAGCTTAGAAGCAAGCCTAGCTCTCTTATACCTGCACCAATGAAGCAATTAAACATACCTGAGTACTCACAGACACCTGCAAAGCCACATGTCCCAAACGTTATGATGCCCTGAAATGAGGGAACTGTGTATAGAAAGTACTGTAGTTTCTACATGTTCAAACCAAAATGTGTACAAATAACCTTGAATAAAATCTGGAATGTGCACTTTAATTACATGTGAACAGTTTGATTACAACTTTAAAAGTGTGGAACATAAGGGCAAATAAAGGAAAAAAATGTCTTTGTCCCAAACATTATTTGTATCTTGATCTTCTATGGATGTTGTGGCATCTGCTAAGTTCCTCCAGCATTTTTGTATTTTTTTCTACAATCACAGTGTCTGCACACTTTCCCTTTTCACTCCACTTTCCTGAACACATCCCTTTTGCCTGCAAATCCCTTTTCTGTCCATGCCATTGGTGAAGTTCCCCAGAAATCAATGATGTGGCCTCAACAATTTTAGTTAATTACTCAGAGGAAGAGACCACACAGAGGATATGGTAAGTTAATGCCACAAGAATGGACTGGAAGGTCCTAACATACATGGTGAGGGTATCATAAAGGAAAGGGCATAATTTTAAGGTGAGAAGCAGGATATTTTGAAAGGAATTTAAGGTAAGTTTTTCTGGGATGAACACTTGCAATTCAAGATGCATTTAGATAGACATTAAAATAGACAACAACACCTTTTTTTGGTATTTTTCTTGGCAATGTGGATAACATACATTTCCTCAGATCTGCTGCCTTCTTGCGGACTCACTGACCCTGCATGTAATGGAATGGGCCTCATGTCTACTTCAACATTTCCTCTGTTCATGACTTACCTTATAGACCTCAATTTTACTTTCTTGAATCTTGCTCCTATTTTAAATTATGTAACATTTTAATTGTAATATCTCATTTTTCTTTTCTAATCCTGTATTCCGTGTCCTACTTCTTGCAGACCTACAACCGGCTGAAAGGTCCCCTTCAATTCTGGTCTCAGCCATTTCCAATTTTCCTGTCTCCACCACATCACCAGTGCCAGAATTTTCTTTCTAACTTTTACCTCTTACTCCTTCGAGGATAGTCCTTAAAGGGAGGCAAGGTTGGCATAGCAGCGCAACGCTGTTACAGCACCAGCGATTGGGATAGGGGTTTGAATCCCACACTGTCTGTAAGTATATTCTCCCCACGTCTGCGCGGGTTCTCCCCAGGGACTCTGGTTTCCTCCCACCATTCGAAATGTACCGGAGTTGTAGGTTAATTGGGTGTAATTGGGCAGTATGGGCTCGTGGGCTGAAAGGGCCTGTTATTGTGCTGTAGGTTGAAATTTTTAAATTATTTATTTGGCTGAACCTTCTGTAAACTGTTCTATCCACTGACATCTGCACAAAGTGAAGGGAGGAAAGTTTAGGGGAGATGTCAGAGAGTTGTGGGTGCATAGAATACATTGCTAGGGATGATGATGGAGGCTGGTACATTTAAGAGACTCTTAGACAGGCAAAGGTAAGGTTCAGAATTTTTGGTAGGTAAATTTGGGTCAGCACAGCTTCATGGGCCAAATGGTCTGTACTGTGTTCTTTGTTCATTGTAATTCTATTAATGGCTTGTTGCTAAATCTCGTCTGATCATGTTCTTAATAAAGGTTTTCAGTTATCTTCAAGTTACTCCTGGATTCAACTTTAGAAAAAAGTTCCACATCCCTTTTCAGCTAAGAATCAATCAATCCTGCTGGGTAGCATTGGACAGTCTGTTCCAAAGATATCTCAGAAACAACTTTGTAATTAGCTGATCCAATGCCTGCCAGAGCGAATTAGATAGAGAAAATCAGTGGAGAATGGTGTCTACCTTCGAACTCATCTTCAAAGTTCTGCCAAAAGTTGTGTTATATCCCTTGGCCACTTACTCCACGACTGCCTTAATTGTTTCTTGATTGCCTGACAGATGTAATACCATCGAGTGAAACTGATTCTATCTCTCAGGGACAGCAGGACCATCTCATGATTGAATCAACAGTTGACTACACTGCCTGCAGCTCTCAACTTATGCATTGAAAACAGTTACCTGAACTCTTTCATTGAGGTTGCAGGTACACCAAAATCCCCGGCCACACCAAGCACCCGGCACAAAACAAATCGAGGAAATAAATCAAATAAATAGAATTAAAAATAATAGAAATAAATAAGAATTTAAATGAAAGTTTAAAATTGTAAAAATATAAGCTCCCCGAAGCAACACACTACCCCTTGGTGAAGATGGGAGCAGTCAGTCAGCCAGTGGAGCACCCCAGTTGTGCCCCGCCTGCAGCAACTGTTTGAATAAAGTTGTGTTTGAATAAAATGGTGGTGCCCAGGATGAAGAGCTGGCCGACGCCGCTCGCTGCTGTCTCCCTATCCCCTGTCTAGTTTGACCCTTTACCTTTATTAGTATTAACTGCAGTACAACTCCGATTATCCGAAATCGGATTCTCCAAAATCCTAATTTTTCAGAATTAAAAAAAATATTTCAGATAAATGAGGACATCCGAAACAAATCAGAAATCCTCATTTATTCAAAATTTTTTCGGCGCTGATCTAACCGGGGATGTCGGGCTGCCAGCGGTGACCTTAGGCTCCCAGTGGCAGAGGGAACCTTGGGCATGAGCAGAGCCTCAGTGGGGAGTTGTCGGTGATCAGAGGCAGCCAGTGTTTTTTTTTTTGGTGAGAATTAAACATTATTTTAATTTTTAAAAAGCCTTCCTTTGTTGCTTGTCGTTGTTTAAACACTGTTACAAGTGATTTGCTGTTGCTACTGGGCTGTTTCTAAAAAATGACCAGTTTTCCGAAAAAAATCATGGGCTCGGACCCAATCATTTCGGATAATCAGAGTTGTACTGTATGATATTAAGGATTTATCTGGAAACTTGGGTGAATGGCGGTTAATTATGATGGCGAAAAGTCAGCGTAACAGCTAGAGAAAGGCTGTTGCAGCACCAGTGAACAGAGTTCAAATTTTGTAAGATTAAAGTGAACTTTACATAATTAAGGATAACAATACTTTTAAAAAAAAATATTTTATATTTTACACTGTCTTTTGTCTTTTAAATTGTTTATCATTAATGTTGGTGTATTAGTTAGGCATTGTAAGAGTCAGTCTCAGGCAATCAGAAAATTTGCATATCCAGCATATGCAATCCTTGTAGCTACTGGAGTTTTAGTCTATCTCCATGTCTCACCATGCTCTGGAGGATAACTCACATCTTTCTACCTAGTTCAATTCTGTTTCTCAACGCTTGAGTTCAAACTCACTCTCTACCCTCACCACAAGTGCACGCCAGCTCTGGCACCCAAGAGTCAGGTTTAGCTTCTTGATAGTGTTCTGAGCCAACCTTGAAACAGGAACTCTTGCTGGCTCTCTCACTGTTTCCCCTCCCCTCTCTCATCCCCTCTGCACCCAGCAGCTGCAGATTTTGTGTCCAGTTAGGTTCTCCGCAAAAAATAAAAACTTGTAAAATAACATCTGAGATGATTTGAACATCCTGCATGGAGGTAGAACATGACTGTTCCGCATGGCACCTTGCTTGGCTAACCTCAGCAGGCAACAATTTGTCCTCACCATTCTGAGTGGGCATTGGCCTTTTGAGGCAAACTCCCCTTGGCAGCAAAAGAGTGGAGGAGAGAGGGGTGATGAGGGAAAGGGAGAGAGCCTCTCGTTGGAATGAGTCAGGCTTAGATATTTTTATTCGTCTGGGTGTAGAACTGACTGCTGCTGGGGAGGGTGATGTGCAAGAACCAGAAGCTACTACCAGCATGAAATGGCAGTGCTGCTGCTGGTGAGGACATGGAAGGGGCAGGGAGCAGAGATGCAGTGCTCCACTGTGGGTTCCTTCTGCCCGGATGTGATGCCAACATTCCCCTGGTGGCGGGGAGGGGGGGGGGGGGAAGAGCGGAAACACAGTGCTCCTCTGCAGGGTCCCACTGTCCAGTTGTTACCCTGATGGTCCCATGGTGCAGACACAGGAGAGGGAGGAATGGAAACACAGTGCTCCTCTTCAGGGTCCTATTGTCCAGTTGTTACCTCAAGTGTCCCATGGTCAAGTCCTGGGAGAGTGGAGAGGAGAGACACAGCACTCCTCTGAAGGGTCCTACCGCACGCTCATTATTCCGACAGCCATCTACACATTTTAAACAGCCTGCTGTGTTTTCTTTAACATCAGTGAACCCATGGGGCCTGTGCCTAAGATAGCAGTGTAGCGTGAATAAAAGCTCTCACAAATGGAGGGAGAACAAATGCTTTATTAGCTTATAGCTAATGGTACGATCTGACAGTGGTCTTCAGAAGGGTTCTGGGTTTAGGCGGGAAACCAGGGTTATATGTGGGCAGATGGGGTCGGAGCTAGGAGGCAGAGCCAGCCATCAGCACAACACCCTACCAGTGAATCCCAGTTCACTGCATTCACCCCTTCCTGTAGAACTTAGGGTCTGTGAATGAAGACGGAGAACATGGTTTCACAAAAAAAAGTTGAAAAAAATACAGTTATTTACAAATTTACAGATTTAAGCGGTCCGGGGGTCAGGAGATCCTGGTGGAGACCTTAGCCCTGGGGGGCCTTAGTCTCCTTGGGTCACCTGATCTCCTTGTGAGGGAGGAGAGACGGGCTGCATCTCCAGCTCAACTGTGGAGGAGGATGCACTTTCCTCCTGAACCGGATCCCCTGAGGCCCTGACTGGGGGTGGTGAGAATTAGCTCAGTGGCTTCTCTTTAAATTGAATAGGAGCTCATGATGGGTAGCATTGGTCGCTGTACATAGTAGCGACCAGATGGAAAGGAGTGCCATGGTGTGGTGAATGTCTGCCAGGCTGCTTGTCTCCCCTCTGGCGAGCCTTGCTGTACTAACATTGGCTGTGCATTATCTCTACTGTTAAGGACACTCCCCTTGGATATATCTGTATACTATTGTCTTTCATTATTGTACCATGAGTTTCTGCTAATAAAAGCCATGATTATTGTTTGACCACATCATCTTTGTCTACTTCATCAACTGGCACTTTAATTTTATTAGCAGAAATGGATGCAGCACTCAAGCCAGAGCGGCTGATAATCGACCAGTCTGCCCTGAGGGCCAGAGAAATTTTCAACCACTGGATTGTTTCGATTACTACATGGCTCGAAACAACGTGGTCGATGAGGCAATACAGTGGGGCGACCTGAACTCTCTGCTGGGTCAGGTCCCTTTCGCCATAACGCAATGAGCTACCACTCTGGCTATAGCCCGGGAACGTCTGACTACTTACTATGCAGTGCCACGAAATGTGGTGCTTGCTTAACACCAGTTGCTGACTAGACGCCAGAAACCCGGGGAAAGTGATGCTGCCTATGCACTGGCCCTCGACTCGCTGGCAAGCGAATGTGATGTCAGGGCAGTCAATGTGCAACAACACTGCAATGCTTTGAAGCTGGATTGACTCCAGTTACATCCGACAGAGGCTGCTGGAGACGGAGCTCTTAACCTACGACTGGGCAGTCACTCTAGCCAAAACACTGAGAAGTGCCATGCAGTCCAGTGAAATGTTAGAAACCGAAAAGGAAACATCCAGGAGTGCTGGGACCCTGAAGGAAAGAAAAGGGAAAACTCCTGAAAAATGCTACTTCTGTGATAAGAGCTGGGACCCCAGACAGAAGTGCCTGGCTCAATTTGTTAACTGCAGCTATTGTGGGAAACTCGACCACTTTGCTAAAGCGTGTAAGGCGAAAAGTACTCCCACTGATAAGAAGAAGAGAAGCACCAAAAAAATGCATCCCGGAGCTGCAGGAATGGAAGACAACTGTGAAAAGGGGGAATCTTCAGACGAGCAGCAGAGAACTTAGATGACATCTACTTATCTGGCTGGCTTCTACTACTGGGCATTTCCAGACCAATGCAGGTTATGTCATGGCATTTTTAGAAGATGGTGGAATCTGTGACACCAGAAACACTTTCTATTGATGAATAACATTGTTCAGATTCCTTAGAGGCAATGACTGTGGATAATGGTTACAACCCTTCATGTAAAGGGAATACTGATGTCGATCCTAGTACAGTAAAATCCCCGTTATCAGGAATTCAATCAAACAGCAGCCTTAATTGTGGAAAATAAATAGGTAAAAATAATGTAAGTTTAAAATTGGCGCACCCAGCAGACAGTTTGCCAATCACACAACACGCAATCTGAGGCAACTGGGCAAATTCACCTACCCAGTGTATACCAATCCCCACAGGTACCGGAGAGCAGAGGGTTTTTTTTTACTGTATATCACCTGTTCCTCATTGAAATTACAGGGAAATCCTTTCTCTATAAATATTTCTGGATGACCCCCTCTCACAACACCACCAAGAACACACACCATCTCCCAAGGTAGCTGCAAGTAACAAATTGTGAAGCATTGCAAACATCGGTGGTGCAGTTGGCGAAGCGGTTAGTGCAACTCTTTTACAGAGGCAGCGATCGGGACCGGGGTTCGAATCCCACGCTGTCTGCAAGGAGTTTGTACGTTCTCCCTGGGTTTTCCCCAGGGCCACTGGTTTCCTCTCACCTTTTGAAATGTACTGGGGGTTCTAGGTTAATTGGTTGCAAATTGGGCAGCTTGGATTTGTGGGCCAAAATGGCCTGTTACCATGCTGTATGTCTAAGTTAAAAAATAAATTAAAAATCTGGTAAGGGTTCTGTAGATTTGGGGAGGTGTTTTAACAGCCTGCAGCCAGTCCTGACGCCACCTGGTCACTTCGCCAGAGAGCCGAGCGGCATCCTGATATAACAGTGAATGTCAGCGACAATCCAGAGCTGGCTGTACGGAGGCTTGTGTGCTGATTGGAGGTTGCAACTTTGAGCCCTGCTTTATCTGAAGAAAGCCAGATATCACACGAATAGTGATGCAGCTGGGAGCATGAATGAAGCAGCCAAAGTGTATAGAAGACGCCAGCCCATTTCACAAGGGGTGCAGTTTCACCTGGAAATTAATGCCAGCATAGTCTATTCTGGCTAGATCTGATTTTTTTTTGTGGTCGTGAATAATGCCTACATGACAGCTGCAAACTGACAAAATTCCTTTGTTTCTGTCTCCAGTTTCTCTGAGTTAAAGCATTGTCAGTTCTTCAGAAGTGCAGAAATGAATGGAGCTATTTCCAGCCATTCTTCCATTTGATTTGCTGAACAACGAGATTGTCAATGCATTGAGGATGAAGACCAGCTTTATGTTGATTATTGCCAGCAACAATATTCACACAAGGTCTGACGAACTATCACTTATCTAACTCTTCATCCAAAAATCCACAATTATTCAATGGAAGAGCATACGGTTAAAATAGTGGTTAGTGCAGTGCTGTTACAGCACCAGTGAACTGGGTTCGAAACCCATGCTGTCTGTAAAGGAGCTTGTATATTCTCCCCATGCCTGGGGTTTCGATTTTCTCCCGGCCTTAAAAACATATCGGGGGATGTAGGTTAATTGGGTATAATGGAGCCGTATGGGCACGTGGGACCTGTTACTGTGCTGTATGTCAAAATTTAAAAAAAATTAAAACCTAGTTTTAAATAAAAAAATATTCATTTACAGCCATTGAAATCCATGCCCCCAATTAACCTACACCCCCGGTACATTTTGAAGGGTGGGAGGAAACCGGAACCCCAGGGGAAAACCCACGCAGACACGGGGAAAATGTACAAACACGTTACAGACAGCACTGGATTCAAACCTGGGTTGCTTGAGCTGTAATAATGTTATGCTAACTGTGCCCAGAACTGTGGGTACACCAAAATGTGTCGACAATAGTAACTTTTAAAAAGAAAGCATCCCAACAAAGATTTCCAGAACATTCACAAAATAATAGCCAAATGTGTTTTCAAAAACTGACACAGACTTTGCTCGTCCTTTCTATCTATCTCTTCTGGGATAAAGAGATCGGATGGTGCGATGCATTGCATTTAGTAAATATCAGGATGAACAGAGAGTGATAAATATAACAAAAAACAATAGGGATCAAAGCAGCTGGGGTGAGAAAATTGTACCAAAGCCATTTACATACAATATGATCCACAAAAAGAATTGCAGTGACAAGATCTAAATGAAACTCCATATCATCAATGATGTTATAGCCCTGTTCAGTCAGAACTATGATGGGGCAGTCTGTTCTCTGGAACATTTCTGGGATCCAACATAAGGAGAATGATTGAAATCCCTGTTCCTTTGACCCAATTCCCTTGCTGACACCTCTGTCCATGGTTTTGTTCATTGCCAGACTGAGACCACTCCTTTCCTTCAGCTTTGTTCCGATTATTGCTTCTTGATGAAAAAAAATTAAAAGCAGTCTCAATATTATAAATCAACAGTTTTAGAATGCTGCAGCACAGAAGTTAGGCCTTTTGGTCCTTCTAGACTGTGCCAGCCACTATTCCGCTCGTCCCACTGACCTGCTGCCACTCCATAACCCTCCAGACCTCTCCCCCCCATGTATCTATCCAATCGATTGTTAAAACACAAGATCGAGCCCACATTCACCACTTCTGATGGCAGTCCATTCCACGCTCCCACCACTCTCTGAATGAAGAAGTTCCCCCTAATATTCCCCCTAAACCTTTCGCCTTCATCTTGAAGCTATGAACTCTTGTATTTATCTCCCCTAGTCTAAGTTGAAAAAGCCTATTCGTATCCACTCTGCCTATACCTCTCATAGTCTTGTAAACCTCTATTAAATCTCCCTTCATTCTTCTTCACTCCAAGGAATAAAGTTTAACCTTTCCCTGTAACTCAACTCCTGAAGACCCAGCAACATCCTAGTAAATCTTCTCTGCACTCTTTCAATCTTATTGACATCCTTCCTGTAGTTTGGCACTCAGAACTCTACACAACATTCCAAATTTGGCCTCACCAATGTCTTAAACCACTTCAACATAACACCCCAATTCCTCTACTCAATACTTTGATTTATAAAGGCTAAGATACCAAAAGCTTTCTTCACAACCCTGTCCACCTGTGACATCACCTTCAGGGAACAATGTCTCTGTATTCCCAGATCTCTCTGCTTCTCCACAGTCCTCAGTGCCTGACCATTTACCATGTATGTCCTGTCTTGGTTTGTCCTTCTAAAATGCAACACGTCACGCTTGTCTGCATTAAACTCCATCTGCCATTTTTTGGCCCATTCTCCCAGCTGGTCCAGATCACTCTGCAAGCTTTGGAAATCTTCCTCACTGTCCACGACACCTCCTATCTTAGTGTCATCAGCAAACTTGTCACAGAAAAAAATAAAGATATAAAAATTAAAATGTGGGAAAGAGGAAGTGCTTGTCCCTCATGGGACATTCTGCTGTGCTACTTCATTTGGGCATCTTGCTTCTCATAGGGCCATCTTCTCATAGATCACATCGACATATGAGACCGTTTAACCCATTAGACCAGGGAAGCAATCCCATTCATCACACTCCCACTATTTCCTGTATTGCTGCAACTATCCCAACAAGCCCATCAACTCCCCTTTCATTATTTTTACCATTAACCTGGCTGTAAGTGACAATTTACTGCAGCCAATTAACGTGTCAGAATATTTATGGAATGTGGGAGGAAAGCAGTGCACTTGACAGAAACCCACAGGGAGAATCAGCAACATCACACACACACTCTCACTCTCGCACACACACACACATACACACACACACACACACACACACACACACACACACACACACACTCACACACACACACTCACACTCACACACACACACTCGCACACACACACTCGTGCACACACACTCACGCTTGTGCGCGTGCACACACACACACACACACTCACGCACACACACACTCTCACACTCGTGCACACACATATATGCACACACACACTCACACTCGCACACACACACACACACACACTCTCACTCTCGCACACACACACACATACACACACACACACACACTCACACACACACACTCACACTCACACACACACACTCGCACACACACACTCGTGCACACACACTCACGCTTGTGCGCGTGCACACACACACACACACTCACGCACACACACACTCTCACACTCGTGCACACACATATATGCACACACACACTCACACTCGCACACACACACACACACACACTCTCACTCTCGCACACACACACACATACACACACACACACACACACACTCACACACACACACTCACACTCACACACACACACTCGCACACACACACTCGTGCACACACACTCACGCTTGTGCGCGTGCACACACACACACACACACACTCACGCACACACACACTCTCACACTCGTGCACACACATATATGCACACACACACTCACACTCGCACACGCACACACACACACACTCTCACACTCGCACACACACATAGCGTCCAAGAAGAGGATCAGAAACCGTTGTGGTCTCCTCTGACTCACAGATTCCTACCCCAACCTCCTTGGCCAACCTGCCAACCGATACACCCACACCCTAATCAGGACAGAGTGAACATGAGGGCTCCTGACCGCACCCCCACACCCCCACCCCAGGACTTCTTTTTAAAAGAGAGACTGAATGTGGTGAAACCACTGGTATATGAAACTACCTTGACCTTATATGTTGACTCTGCTCTCACTGGCCAGCTTGTGACTCCTCCCCTTTATCCCCCATAAAGGCTGTCATGCCACAACCCTGCTCCTAGTTCAAGTCCAGGCCAGTGTGAACCACCAGCAATTCAAGGGATGCTGTCCAGCTCTAGCTAATAAAAGCCTTCTGTTCCATTTACTTCAGTCTTTGAGTTAATTGATCACACATCAACATTAATGTCCTTGACTTCAATACACAGATCAGTCTCAATGCAGCCCCAGCCCAATATGTCGAAAAGGCCACATGCCAGCTGAGAAACAACAAGCCTCAGGAACAGATGGTATCTCAGTGGAAGTCCCAAAACTTGGCAAAAAGGGTTATCGAGCATGCAGTCACAACCTTGTCTCCTTTATCTGGGAAGAGCAGAGCATGTCAGGTGTGCTCTGAGACTCCCACCCCCACCCTTCGCAAGAAGAGACAACTTTTATTGGAGTAACTGTCAGAGAGACTCCCTGCTGCCTGCCTGTGGGGGAAGTCAATCAATGGGATTGGCCAGTGTGCATTCTCCTCACCAAGATCAAGTATTCACAAAAGGAAATAAAAACAGCAGCGTCAATCATTCTTTTAAACCTCCACTAAGGAGAACTGTGGAGAAACCTCCTTGAATTTGACCGCACAATGATTTGCAAGCAACATATAGGTCCAGTTACTTTCTCATCAACCTGTTCTCCAAGGCCTACAGGTGAATGGGTTTTACCCACTTAATATCAATAAAACAACAACAGTAAAGGGGTCCACAAGGATCATTGTCCACTTCCCTCAGCCGCTTCTCAGTGAAGGTGGACAACAGTAAAGACAGTCACAAATGTCCAACGCTTGGCCATCAGTGGAAAAGAGGTAAAATATAGAGCAAGACATCCAAACTGGCAATAAGGTTATGGCTACCAAAGGAGATTGTAGCCATTATCTATTGAGAAAGGTGGAGGGGGGATCAGTTGTAGCAACAGGTCAACGGCGGATGCCATCTCACTGGCTCTACATAAATTAAATCTATGGAATTCTCTGCTCATTGATGCAATCGAGGCGACCTCAGTAAATATATTAAGGACAAGATTGTATAGATTTTGCACGGTAGGGAATTAAAGGATATGGGGAAAGGCAGGTAGATGGAGATGGAGCCCATGCAGAGATCAGCCAAGATCTGTAAAAGGGCTGGATGGCTTGGAGTTTGTCAAATGTGTTCAGGAAAGAGTTCTAAACCAATAAATAGAAGTACCAATGAGAGAGGATGAAATACTTGATCTCCTATTAGGGGAAAAAGATAGGTCATGTGACAGAAGTGGCCATAATGTTATTAGTTTCGTTAGTTTTGGATAAGGATAGGTCTGGCCCTTGGGTTGAGATTCTAAATTGGAGAAAGGCCAATTTTGTGGAAATGAGAAAGGATCAAGGAAGAGTGGATTGGGATAAGTTGTTTTCTGGCAAGGGTGTGTTCAGTAAGTGGAAGGCCTTCAAATATGAAATTTTGAGAGCGCAGAGTTTGCATATAACTGTCAGGATTAAAAGCAAGTTAACAGGCATAGGGAATCATGGTTTTCAAGGGATATTGGGGATCTGGTTAAGAAGAAGAGAAGGGTGTATAATAGGTATAGGGGACAAGGAGCAAATGAGGTGGTAGAAAAGTATAGAATATGTAAGAAAATACTTAAGGAAATTGGGAAGGCAAAAAGTAGACATGGGGGTTGCTTTGTCAGATAATGTGAAGCTAAACCCAAAGGGTTTTTACAAGTATATTAGGAGTAAAAGGATAGTAAGGTTCGCAATTGGTCCCTTTGAAGATCAGGGTGGCTTCATGAGATGGAAAAGATCTTAAACAATTTTTAAGCATCATATTTAGTCAGGAAACTGGCATAATGTAAAAGGAAGAAAGGGAAACAAACAGTAATGGCATAGAACAGATGGAGATTAAAGAGGAGGAGGTGTTTGGTGCCTTACAGTGTATAAAGGTAGACAAATCCCCTGGGCCAGATATGATATTCCCTCGGCCCTTGAGGGAGACTAAGGTAGAAATTGCAGGATCCCTGGCAGAAATATTTTTAAAGTATTTAGCCACGGGTGAGGTGCTGGAGGATTGGAGGGTAGCTCAGGTTGTTCCATTGCTTAAAAAAAAGGCTCCAAAAGTAAACCAGGAAATTACAGGCCAGTGAGTCTGACATCAGTTGGACGTAAATTGTTGCAAAGAGTTCTGATAAGATCTGATGGATGGAGAGATATGAGATATGATCGCCCACACCAAATGGCAAGGCACATGAATGAATGAACATGGATGGATTAAAGATGGGATGCAGGTCGATAGGAGTTGAGGAATGATGTTTTGGCACAGACTTGAAGGGCTGAATTGCCTGTTTCTGGGCTGTAGGGTTCTATGGTTCTATATGAAGATGACGTATGTGCTGCATTCAGGAGAATGAATCCACCAAAGCTATACGCCTGGACGGAATACCCAGCCGAGTATTAAAAATTTGTGCTGACCAACTTACCAATGTATTCACGCATATTTTCTTCATCTCACTCCAGCAGGTGTGGTACCCACCTGTTTCAAACAGGCATGAATCATACCCATGCCTATGAAGAATGTAATAACCTGCCTTAATGACTATCGACCAGTAGCACTAACATCAACAGTGATGAAGTGTTTTGAAAGGCTGGTGATGAAGCAGATCAGCTCCTGTCTGAGCGGTTACATGGATCCAATCCAGTTCACCTATTGATGCCATCTCACTGGCTCTACACAAAGCCCTGAAACACCTGCACATCAAAGATGATTCATCAGGATGCTCTTTATCGACTACAGTTCAGCATTTAAAACAATCATCCCCTCAAAACTAATCAGCAAACTCCAAGATCTGGGACTCAACACCCAACTATGTAGTTGGACGCTGGATTTCCATACCTCCAGACCATAATCAGTGAGGATTGGTATGAACATCTCTACAATCTCCATCTCCAAAAGTTAGTGTTCTTAGTCCCCTGCTGCACTCACTTTACACCGGTGACTATGTAACTCAGTATGACAATAACACCATCTACAAGTTTGCCGATGATACCAGGGTAGGGGTTGCATAAAAGAAGGGGATGAGTTTGCATACAGGAGGGAGATTGAAAACTTGGCTGAATGATGCACCAACAACAATCTTGCACTCAATGGCACCAAAACTAAGGAGCTGATTGTTGACTTCAGGAAAGGGAAGCTAGAGATATCCGGTGATCATTGGGGGATCAGAGGTGGAGAGATTGAGCACATTTAAGTTCTTGGGAATCACTATCTTAGAGGATCTTTCCTGGACCCAACACTCTATTGATGTTGTGAAGAAAGCACATCAGCACTTCTACTTACTCAGGAGTTTGCGGTTTGGTATGACACCAGAAACCATGGCAAATTCCTTTAGATGTGTGGTGGGAAGAGTGCTGACCAGCTGCTTCGTGGTCTGGTATGGTGACACTAATACCCCGAGCATAAAACCCTCCAAAAGATAGTGGACACAGCCCAGGACATCACAGTCAAAACCCTCCCCACTATTGAGAACATATACAGGGAACACTACTGTCAGATTCACTTAACAAATGACCTATCGTGGACACTCATTTGTCAGGAAGGCCCAACAGTGACTGCACTTCCTGAAAAGGCTGAAGCAGGCAAGGCTACTGGCCACTATTATGTCAACCTTCTACAGGCGCTCTATCGAGAGTATCCTGGCCGGCTGCATCACAGTGTGGTTATGGCTGCTGCAGAGTATTGGATCGGAGGTCAATCCACAGGACCTTAAGAGTGACAGAGGCGATCACTGGAGTCTCCCTCCCCACCACTGAGATGATCTAACAGGATTTTTGACTGAAGAGGGTGCGCAAAATCATTGTGGACTCCTTCCACCCCACACACAGCATCTTTCAGGAGTATCAGAGCCAGCCCCACCAGGCTGAGGAACAGCTTCTTCTTATGGGCAGTGAGAATGCTGAACGACTAATGGAACTGCTCTCATTGACCATCCGAGACTCTCAGATGTACAAAACTATATTTATTTGTATATATAAATACTTGTCCTGCCTATGTATAATTTGTTTGTATGCGTATTATGTCTGATTGTGCATCTACATGTTTTGCACCAAGGATCGGAAAACGCTGTTTTGTCAGGTTGTACTTGTACAATCAGATGACAATAAATTTGACTTGACACTGTGATCACATTTACATCAGGTATGATCTGTTCATGATACAAAGACTAAGATAGACTGCCCCTCCTAATGTTGTTTTCCTGCACAAATCCCAACCTGCATTCGGTGAGCACAATGTGGCCTCTCCTCTGGGGAAACCAAGCATGTGCCAGGTGATTGTTTTGTGGAGGACCTGCACTCTGTCTACAATGACTATCTTGAGCTTCTGGGTTGCATGTTATTTTAACTTTGCTTCCCACTCCCACAGTCAACTGTCTGTCCCCAGACTTCTCAGTTGCTACATTGAGTTCCAAAGCAAATTGGAATCAGGTTCCCCATGAGTCAGCTACGACCAATTGGTATGAACAATGTAATAACCTGTCTTAATGACTATCTATTATTTATTACACAATATTTATTTATTTTATGTATGTATAATTGTCCTGCATATGTATTACTTGTTGTGTCTGCATGTTTTGCACTGAGGACCAAAGAACACTTTCTTTGAGGTGTACTTGTGCAATTGAATGATAAAGAAACTTCAACTTGAAAAGCAATGGCAAGCTGGAAGGGTTATCTCTGAGCCGAAATTATAATCAGTTACTCCAACAATGATTGTGACCGAGCACTTTAACTTGGATGTTGAGGCTTATTCTGCATTCAGTCACCCAGCAGCATTAACTCTGGCACAGGACATTGTAGTGTGTTCAGAGGTGGGGTTTTAGCTGGCATTTTCCCTCGGACTTGTACAGCTTCAATGCCCCACATTCAAAGGTTCAAAAGGTTCCTTTCATTGACATGAAATAATGCTTTAAAAATGTAATACAGTAAAAGTCTAAAAATCCAGATGCCAGAAATCCAGACTGCCTGAGAATCCAGACTTCTTGACAACTCTCAGCATTTGAGTGCATAAGTTTGTGCGTACATTGTGTGTGTTCATGCATTGCATAAACAGCACAGGTGTACTCTCCGAGAATCTGGAAGATCTGAAAATCTGGACCGACCTAATCCCCAAGGAGTCCTGATTTTAGGACTTTTACTGTATACATAAAATACTTCAACTTTTGGCTGCTGTAATTACTTTTCAAGTTCATTTATTTATCACTCAATTGTACAAGTACAACTCGATGAAACAGCATTCTCTGGTCCTTGATACAAAACACAGAACCAGACTTAACACACATACATAAAAATAAATAAATATTGTGTGATAAATAGTGGAATCTCGGATGGTCAGTGTGAGCAGTTCCTTGGGTCGTTCAGCATTCTCACTGTCTGTGGGAAGAAGCTGTTCCTCAGCCTGGTGGTGCTGGCTCTGATACTCCTGCATCTCTTCAACAAAGAGAACAGCTGAACATTACCTGGCGCCCCTAACAGTAAAGGAAAGAGAAGCAAAGATTATACCTTCAGAGACAGTCCTGTGGATTCGCCTTAAGTAATGTAACCACATTCCTATCCAAGAAACTCTTTTTCTTCCATTCCATTTAATTCACAACAGGGCATTGCCGCCCCGAATGAAATCAATTCACTTAAGAACAGATTCAGGGCTGATTTTGTCCTTGCATTATTAATAAATCATAGGACACATTCGCCTGCATGCCAAGGGACAGTTCAAAGCTTCTGTTTGAAGTCCAGAACTGGACTTATAACTTATCTCTGCACAGACGCACAAACTCAGGGTGACGGTTATCAAATGCCTCAAATCCTTCCTCATTGAGCTATTTTTCACCCTCATTTTCCAAAGAAATGGTGAATATTATAAAATATCATTAATAACAATTAATGCAGGTTAAAAATGGCTGAAATTAGGGTAGGCAAGCTTCAAACATTTTATTGGAAATAAGTAGAGACAAGCTATTTGATCATGCAGTAATTGCAGAAACATTATTTACATATTTTACATAAATTTATGCATATTTATTTTAGATTATATCTTTAGTATGAGCTGTGTATTATTTGTGTGTGTGCATCATGGTCTGGTCTGTCAGCTCAATGTTCCAGAGTTCTGTTGTTTTAGACATGATAGATGGGGAGGGTTGAAAGGGGGAGGAGTAGCTTTGCCAGTCAGGCAACATATCACAGCTGTGCTCAGACAAGACAGACCAGAGGGCTTGTCCATAGAGGCCATATGGGTGGAGCTAAGGAAAGGGCAAAGTGTGACCACACTGGTAGGGTTGTATTATAGACAGCCCAATCATCAGAGAGAATTGGAGGTACAAATTTGTAGAGAGATAGCGGACCGATGGAAGAAACAAAGTAGTAGGAGATTTTAAATTTCCACATATTGACTGGATGTCCAATACGATGAAAGGGCTGGATAGCTTGGAGTTTGTTATATGTGTTCAGGAAAGAGTTCTAAACCAATAGATAGAGTTACCAATGAGAGAGCATGCAGTACTTAATCTCCTATTAGGGAATCAGACAGGTCTGGGTGCAGAACTATGTGTAGGTGAACATTTTGGGTCCAGTGACCATAATGTCATTAGTTTCAAGTTAATTATGGAGAAGGATAGATCTGGTCCTCGAGTTGAGATTCTAAATTGGAGAAAGGCCAATTTTGTGAAAATGAGAAAGGATCAAGGAAGAGTGGATTGGGATGTTGTTTTCTTGCAAGGGTGAGTTCAGTAAGTGGAAGGCCTTCAAAGATGAAATTTTGAGAGTGCAGAATTTGCATGTTTCTGCCAGGATTAAAGGCAAAGTTACCAGGCAGAGGTTTTCAAGGGATATTGGTGATCTGGTTAAGAAGAGAGAAATGTATAGCAGGGATAGGCAACAAGAAGAAAATGAGGTACTAGAAGAGTATAGAAAATATAAGAAAATACTTAAGAAGGAAATCAAGAAGGTAAAAAGAAGGCACAAGGTTGCTTTGGCAGATAATGGGAAGGTACACCTGAAGAGTTTCTAGAAGCATATTAAGAGTAAAAGGATAGTAAGGGACAAAATTGGTCCCCTAGAACATCAGAGTGGTCATCTATGTGTGGAGCCCCACGAGATGGGAGAGATCTAAAACAGTTTTTTTTTGCACCAGTGTTTACTCAGGAAACTGGCAGAGTGTAGAAGGAAGGGAAACAAGCAGTAGTGGCATGGAACAGATGAAGATTAAGGAGGAGGAGGTGCTTGCTGCCTTACAGCCAATCTTTGGCTTGGCTTCGCGGACGAAGATTTATGGAGGGGGTAAAAAGTCCACGTCAGCTGCAGGCTCGTTTGTGGCTGACAAGTCCGATGCGGGACAGGCAGACACGATTGCAGCGGTTGCAAGGGAAAATTGGTTGGTTGGGGTTGGGTGTTGGGTTTTTCCTCCTTTGCCTTTTGTCAGTGAGGTGGGCTCTGTGGTCTTCTTCAAAGGAGGTTGCTGCCCGCCAAACTGTGAGGCGCCAAGATGCACGGTTTGAGGCGTTATCAGCCCACTGGCGGTGGTCAATGTGGCAGGCACCAAGAGATTTCTTTAGGCAGTCCTTGTACCTTTTCTTTGGTGCACCTCTGTCACGGTGGCCAGTGGAGAGCTCGCCATATAATACGATCTTGGGAAGGCGATGGTCCTCCATTCTGGAGACGTGACCCATCCAGCGCAGCTGGATCTTCAGCAGCGTGGACTCGATGCTGTCGACCTCTGCCATCTCGAGTACTTCGACGTTAGGGGTGTAAGCGCTCCAATGGATGTTGAGGATGGAGCGGAGACAACGCTGGTGGAAGCGTTCTAGGAGCCGTAGGTGGTGCCGGTAGAGGACCCATGATTCGGAGCCGAACAGGAGTGTGGGTATGACAACGGCTCTGTATACGCTTATCTTTGTGAGGTTTTTTAGTTGGTTGTTTTTCCAGACTCTTTTGTGTAGTCTTCCAAAGGCGCTATTTGCCTTGGCGAGTCTGTTGTCTATCTCATTGTCGATCCTTGCATCTGATGAAATGGTGCAGCCGAGATAGGTAAACTGGTTGACCGTTTTGAGTTTTGTGTGCCCGATGGAGATGTGGGGGGGCTGGTAGTCATGGTGGGGAGCTGGCTGATGGAGGACCTCAGTTTTCTTCAGGCTGACTTCCAGGCTGACTTCCAGGCCAAACATTTTGGCAGTTTCCGCAAAGCAGGACGTCAAGCGCTGAAGAGCTGGCTCTGAATGGGCAACTAAAGCGGCATCATCTGCTACTCTTACAGCCAATAACGATATATAAATCCCCTAAGTTGGACATGATATACCCTCAGACATTGAGGGAGACTAGTATAGAAATTTCAGGGCCCTGGCAGCTATGTTCAAAATGTCCTTAGCCACGGGTGAGGTGCCGGAGGATTGGAGGATTGAAGGGTAGCTCATATTGTTCTGTTATTTAAAAAAGGCTCCAAAAGTATACCAGGAATCTTCAGGCCGGTGAGCCTGACATCAGTAGTAGATAAATTATTGGAGGGTATTCTGATAGATCGGATATACAAGCATTTGGACAGCCAAGGGCGGAATAAGGATAGTCAGCATGGTTTTGAGCGTGGTAGGTCATGTTTAACCAATCTTGTAGAGTATTTTTTGAGGAGGATGCCAGGAAAGTAGATGAAGGAAAGGCTGTGGATGTTGTCTACATGGTCTTTAGTAAGCCCTTTGACAAGGTTCCACATAGGATGTTAGTTCAGAAGGTTCAGACACTGGGTATCCATGGAGAAGGTGTAAACTGGATTCAAAATTGGCTGAATAGGAGAAGGCAGTGAGTGGTACTGGATAATTGCTTCTTAGACTGGAGGCCTGTGACCAGTGGTGTGCCTCAGAAATCAGTACTGGGACCATTGTTGTTTGTTGTCTGTATCAAATATCTGGATGATACTAAGATTGGAGAAGTTATGGACAGCGAGGAAGGCTTTCAAAACTTGCAGAGGGTTCTGGACCAACTGGAAAAATGGGGTAGAAATTGGCAGATGGAATTTAATGCAGTCAAGTGTGAGGTTTCTGCAAGGTAAAACATACACAGTAAATGGTTGAGCACTGAGGAGTGCAGAGGAACAAAGGAAACTGGGAATACAGATACATAATTCCCGGAAAATTATGACGCACGTGGACAGGGTTGTGAAGAAAGCTTTTAGCATCTTGGCCTTTATAAATCGAAGTATTGAGTGCAGGAGTTGGAATTTTATGATGAGGTTGTATAAGAAATTGGTGAGGACAAATTTGGAGTATTGTGTGCATTTCTGATTGCCTAATTACAGGAAGGATATCAGTAAGATTGAAAGAGTGCAGAGAAGATTTGCTAGGATGTTGATGGGTCTTCAGGAGTTGAGTTACAGGGAAAGATTAAACAGGTTAGGACTTGGAGCAAAGAAGAATGAGGGGAGATTTGCTCAAGGTTTATAAAATTATGAGAAGAATCGACAGAGTAAATGTGAGTAGGCTCTTTCCACTTAAATTAGGAGAGATAAATAGAAGAGGATATGGATTTACAATGAAAGGGGAAAAATTTAGGGGGAACATTAGGAGGAACTTCTTCACTCAGAGAGTGGAGGGACTGTGGAACATGCTGGCATCTGACGTGGTAAATGCAGGTTCACTCTTAAGTTTTAAAAATAAATTGGATGGGAGAGGACTGGAGGGTTATGGAACGGGTGCAGGTCAGTGTGACTAGCGAAATGATGTTTCAGCACAGAAGGGCCAGATGTTCTATCATGTTCTATGGTTCTAAACGTGAAATTATTTAACTATGAGGCAGATCCCAAAGCTGAGTTTTAGACAGCTGACCAGTTTTAATAGGTTCATTCTGCTGTCTACGACATCTGTATTAATTAACTGATTCTAAAATGGCCATAAAAATAACCCCATTCTGCAGTTTATCTCTACCACCCTGATTACCCACCCTTCCATCCACAGTCCACCCTTCCCCTGAACATTATCATGTAAACTGCAGTTTTTAAACTCTTGATTTTTTTTTGTTTAAGTACCTGCAAGGTTTTAGAAGCCATGTAAAGCTTTTGATAATACCATTCGATCTAATTTTAAAAAAGCATTGAATTAAATATCTTTCCACTTATTTTCAGAAGTAATCTAACATACAACGTTGAATACATTTCTCAAACTAATTCTTTAAACTCCATTTGATTCCCTGTTCCAGTAATTTCTTTGCACATGAACATGTGATGGGAAAGAAAATTATAAATGTATAACACATTTCTTTCAGACTCTGATCTCGATTGAGTTTGCCCTGCCCTATCGCAGTTGATTTCCGGTAAGGAAGGTTTGTAAAAGCACCCCAGGGTAGTGACACATAGGCAGCAGCAGCGTGGCATTCAAAAGAATATGTGGGCTGAATCTCAAATTGGAGTTTTCAAGTAACCTATTAATGAACTTAAGGGCATCAGTTCCCGAACTCCTTTAATTAAATAATAAAGCATTTGCAATTACTTTGAATGTACTTTTGGTTCCTGCGCGCTGTGTCTGTACTGTCTGATGTTAACCATAGCAGGAAATGCTCTGCAGGAAACTAGAATTTACATTTACATTTAAATAAAAATTAAAGAGTAAATTTGGAAAATCAAGGGAGTCGTGAGGTGATTTTTTATGATCGGAACATGAGAAAAAACAAACAGCTCTTGAAAGTTTGTTGCATCTTGTGGAATATAGAAGTTAATTTTGAATTGGTTGTCACATTAGAGCTTCAGAACTGCCAACAATGTGCAAAATCCCAGCATGTCTGCAGATTTTTTTGCTGCATAGATTAAGCCTGCTCCATGCCCAGAAAATGTCAGCATTGTTCAGAACCAGGACAGCCAGAAACTCACAATAAAAGAGAATGATTAAAGGGGCAAAAAAAGATGTAGTCTTGATTTTTGGAAAACAAAGGGACTGTGCACACAATTCGGCTGCCAATTTGCAAAAATGGCACCGGTGGGAAAATGTGGACAGCCAGCAGTCTTCAACAGGATTTGGGGGATTGGCTGGGTGGCACCTGGGTGCCTGGACACAGAGAGTTGGGCCAATACTTTTCTCCATTCTGGCAAACCCAGCTGAGGGGAGGGAAGTGGCAACAGGCCCGACGATAACGGAACAGAACAGGGCCAATGTTTTCACATCAATTGGTCTTCTGTCATGATACATGCAACTACTCTTCTAACACACTCCTTCAGAAGTTCCATGCTGTAAATCTTCCTTTTTTATATATAATTCTATCCTAAATGCTAAATACATGTTCAGATATATGGCAGTAACTATAAATAGTTCCACAGGAGCCTAAAATAATTTAAGGATGCATGTAATGAGATTCAAGTTAGTAATTTTGATCCCTTTATTATCCGAATGATGCCTGAACTAATGGTTTAATGCAGTTGATGCAATTCCTTAATTGCTTCCCTTCCAAATATTCTGATCCTGCTTCATGATCAAACATGATTTAGTCACACTGATCACTGCACAACCATTGCACAACAAATGAGGAGTCTGGAAAAACAACCACCTGAAGAAACACACAAAGATCAGCATGTACAGAGCCGTTGTCATACCCACGCTCCTGTTCGGCTCCGAATCATGGGTCCTCTACTGACATCACCTACTGCTCCTAGAACGCTTTCATCAGCGCTGTCTCCGCTCCATCCTCAACATTCATTGGAATGACTTCATAACCAACATCGAAGTACTCGAGCTGTCAGAGTCCGCAAGCATTGAATCCATGCTGCTGAAGACCCAACTGTGCTGGGTGGGACACATCTCCAGAATGGAGGACCATCGCCTTCCAAAGATCGTGTTTTATGGCGAGCTCTCCACTGGCCACCGAGACAGAGGTGCACCAAAGAAGAGGTACAAGAACTGCTTAAAGAAATCTCTTGGTGCCTGCCACATTGACCACCGCCAGTGGACTGATAATCGCCTCCAACCGTGCATCTTGGCGCCTCACAGTTCGGCGGGCTGCAACCTCCTTTAAAGAAGACCGCAGAGCCCACCTCACTGACAAAAGACAAAGGAGGAAAAACCCAACACCCAACCCCAACCAACCAATTTTCCCTTGCAACCGCTGCAACCGTGTCTGCCTGTCCCGTATCGGACTTGTCAGCCACAAAAGAGCCTGCAGCTGACGTGGACATTACCAGTCCATAAATCTTCGTCCGTGAAGCCAAACCAAAGAAGAAATTGAAGAAGAAGAAGAGACAGTCTTATGGTCTTTTCAAACATCAGGGGGAACGTCTTCACGCAGTGAGAGACAGGAGTGTGGAACAAACTGTGGTGAATGTCTGCCAAGCTGCCTGTCTCCCCTTTGGTGAGCCTTCCTGTACTAACATTGGCTCTGCGTTATCTCTACTGTTAAGGACACTCCCCTTGGATATAACTGTATATGCATCTATTGTCTTTCATTATTGTACCATGAGTTTCTGCTAATAAAAGCCATGATTATCGTCTTCCAACAGCAAAAATGTATATTTCCTTACTGTAATTGATGAATATTCCAGGTTTCCCTTTGCGATACCCTGCCCTGACGTCTCGTCAGCATCTGTCATTAAGTCACTTGACAGAATTTTCAGCATTTTTGGTTTTCCCAATTACATTCATACCGATAGAGGCTCAGCATTCATGAGTGCTGAACTGCGGCGAGCCCTGCTACGAAAAGGGATTTCCAACAGCCATATCACGAGCTACAACCCGCAAGGTTGAAAGGGCTAATGTTACAGTCTGGAAGACTGTTAATCTTGCTTTAAAAACACATGGTTACCCTGTTACCTGGTGGCAGGAGGTGCTGCCTGAGGCTCTACATTCTATTTGGTCATTATTGTATACTGCAACAAATCAAACACCTCATGAACGTATGTTTGCCTTTCCTAGGAAATCAGGAACTATGATGGACTGGCCAGCCTGTTTATCTGAGCCTGGAACCGTGCTGCTGGAGAGCATGCTCGGGTGCATAAAACAGAACCCCTAGTCCAACCAGTTCGGCTACTAACCCCAAATACACATACTAACCCCAACTACGCTCATATTAAATTCCCAGATGGGAGTACTGTACCCCTAAGAGATCTGGCCTCTCCTGGTTTGCCCCTTCCTCGCACCCCGACTCAGAGTGAGCCTGAGAGGTTGAACTCACCCACCCAGTCTGTGACCTCTAGTAAGCTTTCAGATGGCCATGCTGAGGCTCCACTACCTCACACTGGCGATTCTGGAGCGGGTCCAGAAGTCAGTCCTTCCCACACCACAGACCCAGGACCCGTACCAGTTTTCAAGGTTGCAAAGTAGCCATCTGTTTTGAGACGAAGCACCAGAATTTGTAAACGACCTGATAGGCTGACATATTCATAAAACATCTCATTATATTTCGATTGCTTCCTAGATTCTGGCGTAATTTGGCTGTTAGAGTATCTCAAAGCCAAACATAGTATCCATGTATCGCTTGCTTCAGTCTTTCCTAGCAGCTATCCTTTTGATTTTAACCTTTCTTCTGCCAGGGGGAGACTGTGGTGAATGTCTGCCAAGCTTCCTGTCTCCCCTCTGGCGAGCCTTGCTGTACTAACATTGGCTGTGCATTATCTCTACTGTTAAGGACACTCCCCTTGGATATAACTTTATATGCATCTATTGTCTTTCATTATTGTACCATGAGTTTCTGCTAATAAAAGCCATGATTATTGTTTGACCACATCATCTTTGTCTACTTCATCAACTGGCACTTCACAAGCTGCCAGTGAATTGGTGAATTTTGGCATTTAAGAAAAAATTGGACCAGTACATGGACAGGTGGGTTATGAAGGGATAGGGACTGGGTGCAGGTCAGTGGAACTAGGCAGAATATTAGTTTGTCACAAACTGGAAAGGCAGTAGTGTCTGTTTCTGTGGTATAGGGTTCAATGTCCCCCATCATTAAAGGGATCACGCCATCATACAGATCCTCCTGTCTCCTTCCTTTTCACCATTGCCTTTGAAAATCTCTGGTCCACTCTTCTGTTCCTAACAACCACCCTCCTTCACATGGCACTCTCTCTTACATTGATGGGCGATGCGGTGCTTGTCCTTCCACCACGTCCCCTCCTATCATATAGCGAACCAAAGAATCTCTTCAGAAAAATACAGGGAGTTAGTAAATAATAAGCTCAAATTACAAATACACAAAATGGAAAAGTTGATTTTAAGATCAAAACAGCAATATTATGAGCTGGGTGAAAAGGCTCATAAAGTCTTATCCTGGCAGGTGAGGTCAGAAGAAGTCTCGAGCACAATTAATGGGATTCAAATGGGGGAAGGCAAGATTTTGTATAAACCAAAAGAAATAAATGATACCTTCAGTAAGTTCTATAAAGAACTGAATAAATCAGAATCAAAGGGAGCTGCTACTAAAATAGATGACTTGTTGGATACATTGGAGCTGCCAAATTTGGATCAGGAGGAGAAAGAGGGACTGGATGCCCTCTTCTTGAGAGAAGAGATTGAACAAACTCTGAGTTTTCTACAGGTAGGTAAATCCCCAGGAGAGGATTGGTCCCTGTCGAATTTTATAGAGAATTTAAGGACCCTTCAATACCCCTTCTTATGAAGGTGGTGGATCAGGCAGTGGAAATACATATTCTCCCGGAATCTTTCTCAGCAGTAATTATTACAGTGATCCCAACAAAAGATAAGGATCCATTGAAACCCATATCCTAAAAGCCTACAACACTATTGAATACAGATTATAAAATTATAGAAAAAGCCAATAGGTTAGGAAAATATTTGCTGAAATTGATGAATCCAGAAAACTGCAGATAACATAGCTAGATTGCTTAATATAATCCATCTGGCACAGTTGGGGTTGGACCTGGGGTTGGCTGTATCTCTGGATGCGGAAAAGGCCTTTGATAGATTGGAATGGGACTTCCTGTTTAATCTACTGGAAAAAAACTGGATTGAGACAGACATTTATAAATTGTGTGAGAACTTTATACCATAAATCCCAAGCCAAAATTATCACAAATGGACATATATCTCCAGTGTTCACACTGAATAGATCTAGTAGACGGGGCTGACCTTTGTCAGTAGCTCTGTTTATATTAGTCACTGAGCCACTGGTGGAAACCATTCGATGGGATCCAGACATAAAGGAGCACAAAATCAATCTATTTGCAGATGATATGTTAGTATATTTGACAGACCTTGAAGGGTCATTGACCAGACTAAGGACAACATTGGAAGATTATGGGAGGGTCTCAGGATTTAAAATAAATTTGGAGAAAAGTGAAATTATGTCTTTGACTAAAAGGCATTACAGACCATACCAACAAGGAAGCCAATTCAAGTGGCAACAGGAAGGCATCAAATATTTGGGGATAAGAGTAGAAAAAGACTTAAGCAATATACACAAGTTAAATTATCTCCCTTTGGTCTGGAAGATAGAGGAGGACTTGACCAGATAGAGAGCTCTGCCCATATATTACTGGGCTGAGTAAACCGTATAAGAATGAAGGTGATGCCAAGACTGCAATATCTTTTTCCCATTCCTTTGTCCCAGAGCTTCTTCAAAATGCTCAATGAACGTGTCAGAAACACTTTGCGGAGTGGGAAGGTGGCCAGAGCCTCCATGGAAAAATTAACATGGGAATATTAATTAGGGGGTCTAAAACTGCCAGATTAAAAAAAATATCATTGGGTCTCCTAGGCGAGATTTATCACCTCACTGTCTAAGAGAGAGGGGTCCTCTTCCTGGGCAAAAATTGCACTACACTCAATAGGGGAAAGGGTAGCCTGAGAATTTATATGTAAATAGAACACCAAATTTCCACAAAGACAAATAACCCCTTATTAAAACAGATATATCAAATATACCAAAAATACATTAATACAGTGGATTGAAGGTGGAGCTGTCTCCTAATACACTCTTGTCCCAGAACAATTTAATACCCATGACACTGGACAACAGGATCCTGGACACTGTGTGCCAGAATGGTATCAGATGTATCAAGGACTGTTCTGATCAGTCTCATTCAAGCAATTGAGAATTAAATTTGGATTATCTTCTGCTTCCTACAATTGAGATCTTTCTGAAGAGACAAATTAGGACAAACAATGACTCTGACGGAATGTAGCACCATGGAGACTCTAATTCAACAGGGGAATGTATTTAAATTTATTTCTAGAATGTATTTCCTACTCCAGAGTGAGGGCCCAAAACCAGGATTACACCGGCCAAGGGAGAGATGGAAGTCAGAATTGGGTACAACAATTAATGAAAATCGATGGGAAGGTTTGTGTCCAAACTTCACAACAGGGATTATCAATGCCAGTATAATTTCCTGCATCAGTGGAACCTCACATCACAAAAATTACATAAATCAAAAACCAAAATTTTGGATATGTGTTTCAGATTTGGTGTAGAGGTTGGACCTTTTATCCACTCCACCTGGCTATGTACGAAGGTGAGATCCTTCTGAGGAGGCCTGCGGGACATCTTAAAAAAAATTACAAAAGTGGGGTTTCCGCAAGACTCAGAATTGTTCCTTCCTAGAGAGATTAGTGAAGATTACTTTGTTGGTAGCTGGGAGATGTATGGAGGTTGCGTGGAAGTCCAACTCTCAACTGAGTATCACACGATGGTTTGAAGGTGCAGAGCTGCGTTCCCCTGGAGAAGATCACTTATAACTTGAGAAGGAAGTTGAGATTGAAGTGTGGTAGCCGTACCTGAGGCACAGAGTGGTGCAGATATGATCTATACCCCCCACTTTAAAAAATGAGTTAAGATACATACAAAGTCTGTACTCTCAAAATTTCACATTTGAAGGTCCTCCACTTAACTCGCACATCCTTGCCTGAAAACAATTTATCCCAATCCACACATTCTACACACTTTCTCATTTCCTCAAATTTAGCCTTGTTCCAATTTAGAATCTCAGACCGATCCTTCTTCATAATTAACTTGAAACTAACGGCATTATGATCACAGGACCCAAAATGTTCCCCTACACATACTTCAGTCACCTGTCCTGTCTCGTTCCCTAAAAGGAGATCCACTGTTACACTCTCTTGTTGGTACCTCTATATATTGATTTAGAAAACTTTCCTGAACAGATATGACAAATCCCAAGCCATCCAGCCCTTTTACAATATGGGAGTCCCAGTCAATAGATGGAAAGTTAAAATCCCCTACTATCATAACCTTGTATTTCCTGCAGCTGTCTGCTATCTCTCTTCCAGGCAGGAATGACTTAATAATTCTGTGAACTGTCATAAATCTGAATGTGAAATACAACAGCACTTTTGAATTTACATACCTAATTGATAAGGGTCTGAATTTTTGTTCCTTTGAAGCATCGAAAATATCATTTAGCACTGATAGAGATTTTGAAAACTTGGTTATATTTTCTAAATCATTGTGCTAACTGTACACCCTGGAGAGAGATGGGTTTAGAATGCAATTGTTTTCTTACAATCACATTAATTTTTAACATACATTAAAGTTGATGGATTTTTTTGGAGAATGGTCTTTATATTAAAAAAGATGGTTGAGCAGACCATTGATAATAAAATGGAACAAATGCAAAGTAATAATTATAGATTCAAAGCAAACTCATGTAAATGCACGATCCATTTCAAACTGGAGTTTAAATCATTGTACACTATATTCAGAAGGTAATAATTGCTTTGAAAGACAGCCTGATTTGGTCCGTCACATCTACAGAACAACCACATAAACAATCCTCATCTAAACATGGGATGGAAGGCAACAAAAAATGACTGGGCAGAGAGCTACCATATAGCACAAATGCACATTTATTTGAATTCAACTTAAAATCTTACTTTCACTTTTCATTCAACCCACTTTCGGCTTTTTATACACTTGAATTTGCACTACCCACATTTACACATTCCTGTACCAATTTTGGAATCAATTGACAACACATCCAGTCTTATCACCCTTGCAAATCAGATGGCTATGGACAAGCTAATTCTTCAGACCACTTCAGCCAAAACTGCCTTTATATTAGGTATGAAGTTCAACCAGCAGCAAGAAAATTGTGCGGTAACTCTCAGTTTAACTCTTACCATTCCTACAGTTTGATTTATTCAGCTCCTAGGCTCCTTGGTGGCTATTTCAGTAAAATTACGGACAGGTGGCGTGGTCCTCTGTTCAAATCATTCAGAGGCTGATTTATTGACTAGTTCTTGTTTTTTGTGGCATTTAATTCAAATAATTTCCAAAAATATGTGTTGGCCAAAATGAAGTCATGGCTTGAAATTCATGACATGACGAGATGGTGCTGTAAATTATCATTTAATTTGGCTTTATTTTATTGATTTATGCATCTCACTTTGCTCTGTAACAATCCAAGATTAACATATAAAAAAAGAGCCAAAAAACTGCAAAATAACTCCTAAAAATTCCAAGTTTTTAAACCTTCACTTCAGAATTGAAGAAAAAGATTTTAAAGATCACAATATGCATTTAATAAACTTAGCAAAAATATTACAGATCATGCACTGAACCAAAATGTAGATCTATTAAAGATTAATCTTATGAATGACAACCTTATTTCGGATCAAAGACTGATATTATGTATGTTATTTCGCTTCAAAATTAAATTCAATAAAAGCCTGGAGCAGGATTAAAACCCAGTTACTGCACAACTCAAAAATGTAACATGAGGGATGTTAAAAAGGAAACTGTTTAACAGCAATAAAGCATTTTTCTCTTACAATTGTTCTTATTTCATAGTAATAATTTAGAAAAAAATACAAGATAAAAATAGTTTTGACAGTAAGCCGTGTCTTATTTACCCTGCTATCATCCTTTACCACCATAAGGAATAATTGACTTTTGTAAAATTTTATTAAATTGTTAAATCGTGGCTGTCCTTTTTGCTGTCATTTGACTCATTCACAAGGTCTAATTCACCCAAGGTATCACAGTCTGCCCATCTAGCCCTGGCATCTGTCTCTCCATTGATCCGAAGGGATTAGTTAGTTGATCAAACAGATCAGTACAGGATATTGCTCTTTAGTGTGCAAGTAAACAAATCAGTTGACAGAGTAAGAGAGGAAAGTCATGCTATGATTTTGAGCGAGGTATTAAATGAATTAGAATGTTAAAGTTAAGCACAAAAGTCTGAAGATGTTGTGATTGTAGTGAAAACACAACGAAATGCTGGAGGAACTCAGCCATCCTTTTCAGCATCCATAAAAGGCAAAGATATATCGCCGACGTTTCGGGCCTGAGCCCTTCTTCAAGGAATGAGCAGAATGAGCCAGAAGCAAGAAATCTCAGAAAGGCTCAGTATTCAGATGGTGCTGGGCCGGGGGAGGAATCCAGACCAACAAAGGGTGTTAATTGGATATGATAAGGGGAGAAATGAGAATTTATCATGTCTGTGTGAAAGGAGAGTCAGAGCTGGTGATGGGGGAAAGGGGATGGGGCAGGTTAACAAAATCCAGAGGAGTGGATGTTAATGCTATCTGGTTGAAGGGTGCGCAGTTGGAAGATGAGGTGTTGTTCCTCCAATTTACGGGTGGTCTCAGTCTGACAGTGCATGAGTCAATGGACAGACATATCAGCAAGGGAATGGGACAGGGATTTGAAATGGGTGGCCACTGGGAGATTCATGCTATAGCGGTGGCCAGAGCTGAGGTGCTCAACAAAGCGTCTGCATCCCCGACGTGGAGGAGACCAGATTAGCTAGAGTGCCAAGATGATAGGTTTTTTTGCGTTTGGTCTGAAGGTGTTAAATGTCCTCACATTTTTGAAGTGAAACACAAGGTGGAATTTAAAAAAAAAATGGAAAGAAATATAAAATGATTCACCCCTTAGAAGCCCAGACCTTATAGAGGGTAAGTCTCATGTGTCTTGTAGCTTAATGTATAATTATTCTCAGAAGGTGGACATGGTCAGGATTGCAGGTTGCCTTGTTTGAGGAAGATTGATTAAACAGTTAACGAAGATCCAAATAGATTGCAGAAGATGGAACCCCACCCCCCCCCCCCCCCCCACCTGCCACCACCACAAAACAATTGGAGAAGACACTCAGCAGGCCAGGCAGCCTCTGGAAAAAGAAAGCAGAGTTAGCATGTCAGGTGGAAGCTCCTTTCTCAAAACTGGCCTGACAAAGGATCTTCAACCTGACATCATAAATCTTGTTTCTTTCCATGGATGCTGCCTGAACTGCAAAGTTTTGTTTTGCTTTTGTAACCTTCTCTATCAAAGCACTGGTTTCCTGTTAGGGCAGCACATGAATTCATCGCCATTGAATTGCTGATCCAGTTGCAGAACTAATAATGTGTTCTAACATGTTCCAAATAATTCTCATTATAGACATGGCTAATGAAGTTCGAATTATTAATCAATAGGGCGTGAGCACTCTTTACATGTTGGATGTCAGTGGCATGTAAACATTAGAAAGATCTATACGTAGTAATTACATAGGCTGAGAGTTCATTTAGAAATTTCTTCAGCTCAGTTTTGTGAAGTGTCACTTGTGCTGAACACCTCATGTCTCACTGAGATGTTGGTGACAGGACTTCTTGCAACTTTCCCCTTGGAGGTGATTTTGCCTTCATGTGTGATCACAGTCTGAGATTTTGACTCAGTGATAATCAAGGATCACACACAAATGGCATTTTTACACAGAAACTTTGGAATTATTCTGAAAAATGTTTGCATACTTCCATCCGGTGGGTCCCGATGTGGTCGTTTACACAGGGGCACTTTTCGGGCACTTTTCCACAGCCTTCCTATGTTGCGGAGTTTGTCAGAGGGGGAATGTCGCATTTATTAGGGCCTGTTTCTTACAGAGTGGCTGAGGTCAATTTACACTGCAGCCACTCCATAAAAAATGTGTAGTGGTCCCAGTGGAAAAATTAGAGGATGGAATTTACATAATAAATTCTGTCCTGACATTTTTACTGCCACCAGAGCAGAAATTTCCTGCTGTTCAGTGGCTGTGTTAAAGTGACTAAAGAGAAAGATGCATGACTTTGAGGTGAATTTGGAGCTGGTAATGTTCCCACGATGTGGCTGCCTTGCTTATTTTGGTGTTAGAAAATTGGAGCTGATTGTTATACTTGCAGAAAGTTTACTGTCAGAATGTAAAAGGGTAAACACACCAAAATGCTGGAGGAACTCAGCTGGTCTTTTCAGCATCTGAAGGAGACAAAAGATATATGGCCAACACTTCAGGCCTGAGGCCCACCTCAAGGGAAAATCAGAAAAGGTAGAAGCAGGATATATTCACTCACAATGTTAAAGGGGCCGATGATATGTTTAAAAAAATATCCACGGAGGTCTGTGGTCAAGAGGGCGCTGCCTGTGCTCGGCAATGTGCCACGAGAAGCTGCAGACTCCAGTGGAGCAGTAGACCAGTGCAGGGAACCAGAATGGGGAGAACAACCCCCATGGAGATGATCTTACAGGACGATGAGCATAGCAGCGGACCAGCGATGGTCTCAGAGGCTGAAGGCAGTTGGAGACTGGCTCATGGGCATCAGCTATCAGAACTGGGATTTGGTAGGGTGCTGAGGGCAGGAAGGGCTCCCGAAGGGTCTTGGGTGTTCAAGGCTTCCTGATCGTATTGGAGGTTTAGAATTTGAGCTCGGGCTACTAATGGTTTTAACAAGAGTCTGTGCATCTGTATCTCTTTCTCTTATTGTTAGGGGCACCAGGCAAACAGATAAAAGGTGATCATGCTTATTAAATGTTTATGTGTTATTACGTGGCATTAAAAATAAGCTTGAAACTTGTACTCTGTAGAATATACATAGTACAGCTGCAGTGAACCTGTGCCAGAGGCTATTGACAATGCTGACACAGAGTTCTTCAGGGCAACAATCAAAGCCAGTAAACTGAACCACAATCATTGCCCCAAATTAAAATAAGGGGTCAACTTGGAAGAGAAGTGAAATGAGACTCCATGCAACTGTTGAGGTCATTACAAGCTCAAATGTTGGATTGACACCACAAACCATATGCCCCTGATATCAGAGCCACAATGTGAAGGTAGGGCCAGAGACTGACATTTCTTGATGTTTCAGTTTGTCTTTCTCATTTGTTGCACACAATGTGTCTTGTGGTTGTAATGTGAAGCAACAATAGGTGGAACAAAACTCAGATCTATAAATTATTATGTTAATATTATGAGCATAACACAAGAGTGGGAGTGGGGATGAGCTCCCTCTGCTACACGCATGGTCTTCATGGTTTACATCTCAAGCATCCTCTGACAACCAAGTCCAACTCCTGTCCTTCACGTGTGGAATAGTTCTTCTGCCCGGCGGAGCTGTTCTCTCTAACAGAAGGGGCAAAGGCAGCCACTGGCTCCTTGAAACCAGTTGCACCGGGCAGATGGGGTCCGTTAACCACAGATGGTAACTCATCTAGGAGAGGGAAAACTCCGATTTCAACCCTCCACTGCCTTGTGGCTATACCCGCTCATGGGAAAGGCTTTGGTAGTAAACCCAGAGGAAGAAGCCAGAGTCGGCTGACTGCCGTAACCAGCACTGGCTTGGCAACTCCTGCGATGGTGCTGGCACCAAACTGTATCGACTTTCATCATTCCTTTGGAGCTGTCATCATTTGGAGAGGAGAGGGGTCCCACTGCATGGGCAACAGACGGGATCTTCATATCAACTCTGCCCTCGCTTAAACCCTGTAGAGGCCACTCCAGCTTCATACTAGAGACACGGTACTCATGGTCGACCATGACCAACGGAGGCCACACAATTATGAGTATAAGTTTGTGCAGTAAAGGTCTGCATAATGTCGCTAGGATTTTAAAAATAAATTGCAAACTTATTTTTGTCTATATTATTTATAAATTGTAAAATAAATTGAATATACTGAGGCAGAAAAAGGGGAAAATAAGGATTGCATTGTCTTTGAAGGATACCCACACAAAGTCAATTTGCTATTCCGTTCAAATGATATGCAGAGTAATTGATTTCAAATTTACTCTGTCGTTTCTGAAAATAGAACCTTGTTCTGAATCAGAGGTTGCATATTAAATTACCTGATAGACCAATAATAAAGTCAGGTTTGTAATTATTGTTGATGGTTTTAACAGTTGACCATTGTTTGCTCGGCTGGGGAAGTCCCAGGGCTTGGTTTAAAATGGCCAGGTGAGTTTGGATTGTTCCTGGATAGAGATTCAGGTCACAATGAGGGAACGGAAAGCAACTGTTTAGGAATTCAGGATGAAAATAAGCCTGAATGGATCATCACCTTGCAGTTCCACATCCAACGTTCCTGCAGATGTTTCTGGCTGTCATGAGTCTGATGCAAGAATCTTCGGCTAAAGCTATGGACTCTTTTTCCCACCTCCCCCCAACAGTGGTTGACCATTCTAAGTTGTCAAGTCGTCAAGTTGTACAAATACAACTCGATGAAACAGCTTTCTCCGGTCCTCGGTGAAAAACACGCAGGCACATCACCAGACGTAACATACATACAGACAATTAATACATAATGTGGACTAGTATTCACATATACAAATAAATAAATAAGTGCATAATATTGTTTCATAAACATGAGTCTCGGATGGTCAGTGGGAGCAGTTCCTTTGGTCATTCACCATTCTCACTGCCTGTGGGAAGAAGCTGTTCCTCAGCCTGGTGCTGCTGGGTCTGATACTCTGTATCTCATCCCCAATGGGAGCAGCTGAAACATGCTAGGTGTGGGATGGAGGGATCCTCAATGATTTTGTGTGCCCTTTTCAGACAACGGTCCCTGTACATCACATCAATGGGTGGGATTTGGTAGGGGGAAGGAGGGAAGGAGGGAGACTCCAGTGATCCAGTCTGCTGCTTTTATGGTCCTGTGAATTGATCTCTGATCCATTTCTCCACAGCAATTGTACCCACACTATGATGCAGCCGGCCAGGATGCTCTGGATAGAGCTCTCTTACTTCAGGTCTCCACTTCTGTCAGTCAGCTATACCAGTGATCTATTTGGCTGAGTATGAGCAGCAATTAATTCTCCTCCCTCCAGAAAAGGATTCTACTTCTTTTTTAATGTCATCTTGCTTCAAGGTCAGTTTTCACACAATTGATATACAGTACACCTACTTCTCCACCACCATTCCTGAGCCCTTGAATCGATCCACATGCAGTAAAATGTACCACCTTGACACAGCTTTGACCCCAACAATGCCTTTTCTTGTTGAACCAGATTGTCCTGCTTTTCCTTTAGCTGCATTCAAATCTATTTTATATTCATCATAAAAAAAATCAAGATTCATATACCAAAGTAAAAATACATAACCAACGTTTCGGGCTTGAACCCTTCATCAAGATACGGAAAAAATGTTGGCAGGCGTCCAAACAAAAGAGTAGGGGGCTGCGGTTGCAAAGGCAAAAGGTGACAGGTGGAGAAGGGAGGGAGGGAGGGGACACCAGTCATCAAGGGGAGGAGGGATGGCTGGGGGAAGGGAGGGAGGAAAACTGGAAAGCAGAAGGGAAGGGGGGAGGGGGGAGTGGAGAACAGGTTAGCAGAAACCAGAAAAGTCGATGTTAATGCCATCTGGCTGGTGTTGATTCTCCAATTTTTCCATGTTGAAGGGTTCAAGCTCCATAAAAAGACACTACTTGACTGCTGGAATTTTTTTTAGATATAACCAGGTTTTCTGATTTTCCTCTCATATTTTAAGACTACTTCAAGTGTATGAAGTGCAACAGGCCAAATGAATATTCATTTTCTGTGTTTGCTCGGGGACTTCTTCCCGGCTGATCTTCGTGCAGTTAGTGATGGTGAAAAGTTTCACCAGGACATTGTGAATGTGGAAAAGCAGTATCAGGGCAACTGGAATCCATCATGCCAGCTGACTATTGTTGAACACTGACAGGAGAGGCATCAGATACTGAGTACAAACAAAAATCAGCGGCAAAACATTTTTAGGTCAGTTGAACTAACGCAATGTGTCAGCATCATTATGTGATTAAACAAGCTGAATTCAATAAAAATTAATTCAATGTTTCTCCAACTTCCTACGTGATACAGCAAATCTGAAAATATCTTTGTGTTCAGCTTGATGTTCTCTATCAAAATCCCTCATTTTCTTTAAGGAAGCAAATCCTTTGTGAAAAAATCTTGTCCAGTGTAATCTATGTAATCTCCATCTGATCTTGAGGGGAAGAGCCTGATAAATGAATCATATTAACATGTACATAAAGTATTCTTTTTGTTTAACCTTCACTTTAAATGCAAAAGGTTTAACAGCTCATTGAGCAGACATATTCAGAGAAGAGAGACCAATGCATCATGCAACTTGACTCATGGTCAGCAAACATAATGTAGGGCAAGATGTCAACTTACAGAAGTACTGATGTCCCAATATTTGAAGGCATTATAAGGGAAGGTTAGGCATGGATGCACCTTAAATGACACTGGTTGGGAATAGCCTCTCAAAGCACAACAATTATCATGTGCTATAGAAGCAGGAATATATCAAATCAGACCCAAACCTATCATTTATGGGGAATTTGTGTTATTTTATTGAATTACCCATGATGGGAGCTCCTTTAGTTTATTGAAACACATTTGTTGCTATCTGTCTTATTCAGTGGTTCATGAGTCACTACTTCACTCAAAGTTTTCTCCTTGGAGAAACATCAGACACACAGGAGCCAGAACATGATGACTGTCAATTGGGAACACACTATACAGCATGGAAACACATCACATTTAGACATGCCGTCTAAGCAAAGAAGTTATTTTTATTTGCATATAACTCTCTTAGCTGTCTAAACAAAACCATTTAATTTGAAATCATGAGAAGGGGAAAGGACACATCATTAAATCTTGACTCAGCATCTGCAAGAAATCTTTTGAAATCTTTCAGGTTGTGTATGGAGCTATTTAAGAAATCATCATCCTCTCTGTGGGCCTTTACATGGCATTTAAACTCACTGAGAATTGAAAGTGCTATTAAATTACACCCATCACACATCAGATTTGCAAGGCCTTTTCGGTTTTTCTTTATTTGTGCATTTTCTGAAGGATGGGTGATGTTCCTATCACTTAATTGCCCTTCTTTGTGAAGGTTTGCCCTTTTTGATTTATTCCCCTTGTTTTGGGGTTTATTAAATCACATTCTGTGATGTTATGTTCCCTAAAACACCTCTGTAGATGAGAGGAGCATGTGGTTAGTGCCAAGCAGGGGATAAATCCAATGTAGAAATACTTAAGAATGGCATGCAATGGGAGAAAGTTAGGCAAAATATTTTTGGCCACTGAGGACATTTGCAGAAGGTACCCAAGGCTAGAAAGCTATGTCTTGATGGAGGGAGCATGAGGAGCTGGAAGGTTTGTAGGGTGGGGAGAAGAAAGCGCCTGCAAAAACCTGAAGGTGAAAACCAGGAGCTGAGCTCCAAGGACCTAGGAACAGACTCTTAAGTTTAATGATCTCACAAGCAGGATCAGTGAAAACACCTTTACGTACAGTACTTAATCCTACCATCCATCTCCTTGACTACCAGTAATATAAGGTGGCGCGGTTACCGTAGTGGTCAGGGTGACAGTGGTCAGTGGTCAGCACCAGAGATCTGGGTTCAAACCCAGAACTCTCTATAAGGAATTTGTACATTCTTCCTTTGACTTGCATGGGTTTTCTCTGCATCCTCCTGTTTCCTCCCACCCACCTAAAGAATATGAGGTTTGTAGGTTTATTGGGTGTAATTGGGAAGCACAGATTTCATGGACTGGATGAGCTTTCCACCATGCTGCATAGTTTAAAAAAAATCTAACAATCAGAAGTTGTAGCAAACTTCATCTTGTCCTCAACCCATTTAGCATAGCAGCAAAGCTAACTCCTCCATCTCCCATCTTGCCAACTTTATCAGTTATATGGCTGTGCACATAAAAAAGAAATATCAGCATATCCATATATTTCCTTGCAGTTTAGAAGGAAGCTGTTAAGTCGGTGGCTGCTCACAGAACAATCAGGACTTATATAACCGTGGGCAAGATCTAAAGTTGAGCAATGTTTTCGGATAAACAGGGAACTGCTGATATTTATCCACAAAATCTGAGCCAACAGAGCACAAGCAGATTCAGGTAGTTCATTAAATCCTGGGATATACAGCTTTTCTTCTTGTTCACCGAATCCAATTACTTGCCAATTAATATTTCCCTTGGTCTGCAAATAGTACCCCATTTTCCAAATTGCATCAGAAAGCCTTACTTTGATCCAATTCCTCATCCTTCAAGTATGTCAAAATGCAGAATTTTGGCTGCAATTGTGTCGTATTGTTTTATAGCAGGCATTGATATTCCCTGCACTGTCTTTATTTGCTTCAGATGGGAAGCAGCAGTTTGAATGTCTGCCCCGACCAGATGGTTCATTCACTGCTAATGAACCTCCAGTTTGCATTTCTGCATCAGGCCCAATATGCAACACAAATATCTTCTTCTGTCTGAATCTGAGGCACTCATGCACGCATTCCCCTTCTGTTGAATTAGTGTGCGAGTTGGAATTTAAAGTGACAGTCCGACTCATCGCAACACCAAATGCCACGTTATATCTACACCAGATTTCTATGGCCTGCTGAATCCATTTTAACCATGACATTTGTAAGATTTTGCTTAGTTTGACCTTCAGTGTACCCTGTGAGTTTAAAGTCACAAGTTTATCATATCTACATGAAAAAATATCACCACATACAGTAGGTACTTTTAAAATCTCCAAGCTTGAGTTAGAAATTCTGTTGAATTGAAATTCTTGCAGACAGATTGTAAAATTATACTGCACAGGAGATCGGCAGGATGGGGAATTGTTTCTCAACTGATTTTAGGCAAAAAAGGCTTTTAGGGAAAAAATATCCATCGATATAATTGAAGGCTCTTTATCTGAATGCAGACAGCATTCATAACAAGCTCGATGAAATAATGGCACAAATAGAGATAAATGCATGAGATCTTACATGGAGTTGCAAAGTGGCTTCAGTATTAGATACTGTATTCCTACTTTCTGCAGGAGAGAGGTAGGATGGAAAAGGAGGAGGATTTCCTGCAATAAATATCGAATGGAATTAAGGTCTCAGAGAATTAAAGAGAAACAGTTTGGGGTGGTACAGAAGGTGAAAATCCATAGAGGGAGGTGTCTGTAAGCCTCCAAAACAACTGTGGTAAAGTGGGACAAAATGTAAATCAGGAAATTAGAAACACAAGTAACAAGAATAATGCCGTTCAGTGAAATGCTGAAGTTGAGAGGTATACAACTTTCTTGGAACTTATTAAGATTTTTTTTCCATAATGCGTCATTTAATTTGACATGATTATAAAGGATTCTGAAGACAACAGCAATGAAGGAACGTATTCTAATTTTGCACAAATAACATGCTTCACAGCACAAAATCACCCAACAGAGTAGCATTGCTGTATTACTGAGAATCTTACTTAGAAAGGTTGCTGATGCCGTGCCTGTCATCGAAACTTAAGATTCATTCCATGACGACCAGTTGATTCTGCTCATTATTGCAAAATTGAATATCACCTTCCAAAGTAGATGCCAGATAAGTGATTTTCCGGTTGCTTGAGACTGAGTGTTGTGTAATTGCAAATTAACGGTGAGGCACACCAATTTTAAACTTCCTGTATTTTTTTACCTATTTATTTTCTGCAATTTTTTTTGCTGGTTGCTTGAGGCTGCAGGTTGCTTGAATTCTGGATAAGCAGGGTTTTACTGTAGTTATTGTGGTGGTATGTTATTTCACCACTAGGTCACCAGGGGCAACCACCTGGTGACCTTGTATATATAAACCGATTGCAGCACATTCTCCTTCATTCTGGCCTAGGCTTGCACAGAGGCAAGGCCTAGCTGTATATAGTAGCCTATTAAAACTTGTGTTTTACTTGCACTCTGTCTCGTATGGTTGACGCTAGTTGCCATCAGTTATCAGGGCAGCTCTGAAGGCTTGCAAGTAAAGCAGAGCAATCAGAGAGAGATGGCGTGCTGAGCTGAAATATCCGCTCCATGTTGCCCCTCCCCCAGCAGCCCACTGCTTTGCTGGAGATTGACAGCAGAAGATTGAGGTGAGAGTGAAAGGAAAATGATGTTGGTTTGTGCAGGAATGATCAAATCCAATTGAAAGCTGACTAAGACTTGGGGTTTCCATCACTGACACCTCATCACTGTCCCCGCACCCCCCCCCCCCCCACCACCCTCAAAGGGTCAGTTAAGGCAAAGGCTCAAAACTAACCTCACGTGATGGATTTTTTGATAGGAGAATGACAGTGGAGTTCAGGAGCTTCCTGTCTGACTTTGTGCGAGGAAGCAGAGGGTGATGGTGGGGGAGGGGAGGGGGGGGCGGTTCTTGCTTTAGATTGGAGGTTTGTCACTTATACAAGTTATTTCAATAAGAATGCCAAGATTACCAAAATTGGTGGTGTAGTGAGCATTGAAGAATGTGGCCTATGTTTATGTTTCCAGTTTATATTAAACCCATATCCCCAGTCTCTCTCCTTCCCTATTCCTCTGTCTCCTTTCTTCCAGCTCCCCACTCCGTTCCCCTCCCCTTCCCATCATTTCTCAGCTTTTTTTCCTTCCACCTTCCACCTGTTAGCCTGTGCTCCTCCCCCTCCCCCTTCCTACCATCTCCCCACCCCCCCTTCCTCCACCCCACTATTTTACTCAGGCACTTGCCTACTTTTTGCCTATATATTGACTGGCCCAAAGCGTTGGTTACCTTTTGTTTCGTATTGGTGCTGTGTGACCAGCACATTGGGGCATTGCAGCCTACATTTACAAACTGGATTTGGATCATTTGAGAAATTGGTCAAAGGAATGGTAGATGGAATTCAACTCAGGCAAGTGCACAGTGGTTAGACAAAGGTAAGATATGGACTGTGAATGGCAGGACCCTGAGGAGCGCTGTTGAACAAAGAAACCCTGGGATACAAGTGAAACACAAAAGTCTACAGACACTATGATTGCAGTAAACACACAAAAGTGCTGGAGGAGCTCAGCAGGTCTCGCAGCGTCCAGAGGAGGTCAAGGAATACAACCAACATTTCGGGCTTGGGCCTTTCTGCAAGCCACAAGTGCATTGTTCTATGAAATTTACCACATGGGCAGAGAAGGTGGTGAAGAAGGCATGTGGCATGCTAGGCCTTTGGTAGCCAGGGCCTTCATGTAAGGGTTGTTGACACGTTGGTTGGACAAATAATGCATGCTGTTCTGGTGGCCATGCTAAAGGAAAGATGTGATTAAGCTGAAAAGGGTGCAGCAAGAATTTGTAAGTATGTTGCCTAAATTGGAGAGCTTGAATTTGGAGAGCGTAGATAAGATGGAACTGTCTTCTCTGCTGTGAGGGAGGGTGAGGGATGGTTTTAAGGGCATTTAAGGGCATAGGTCGCATGGACAGTCTCAATTATTGAGAATAGGAAGTTTAAAGCTAGTGGGCAAGTGGTTAAGGTGTGTGGCAAAGGATTTAAATGGGATCAGAGGAGTTTTTTTTCACAGAGTGGTAGGTGTTATAGATAGAGAATTTAGGTTAAAAAGGGCTTAAGTTAAAATGTGATGATTAATCATAAAAGGGGAAGCCAGAATAGACAGGGAGCTTACCATAAAAGTTCAGCTAGACAATGTTATAACAAACAGAGATTTTCATGGTCACAGAGAGACATGTAGGAGCCAAAGATTGATAAAAAGAGTGAGAAACAGAATTTAGTGTGTGTAGAGTTCGTAGTGTACGTGACAAACATGATAATTACAAATGCAAGTGTACTTAGGATGATTTTGCAAAAACTAACCAATTAAAACAGTGTTAAAAAGAAGGGGAAGGACAAACAAAAAAAGGTATAAAAATCAATGCACTGTATGTATCGGGGCTTGACTTGGCGAGAAGCCAGTTGAGTCCAACTCTGCAGACTTGTAAATTAAGCTTGTCGTGTCATCAATTTTAAAGAGACTCATGTGTGAGAATTTGTACTTCTGACAATTGGGGGCTCGTCCGGGATCTACACTCCAGCGGTGGGAGGAGGAGAAAAAGAGGGACATCGGAGGTGGTGCACCCCGCTGAGTTCAGCGGCTCCTAGTCCCTTGCTCGTCGCCTCGGGCGGTTTGAGCGAGTGGTATCCGGACAAGGTGACACGACAAGACGAAAAGGAGAGGGGTGACGGTTCAATCCCCAGGAAGACACCGGTAAGTGACAACTTACGATTGTGGTGTGGGGATTGACGGATGAGACCACCCAGGTAACGGTTATGACAGGATAAAAAAAACAATAAAACGATAAATCAGGTGCAGAGCCTTTGTCGTGGCGTGAGGACCCTGTCGTGGGACCCTAGGATAGACCCCAGGGAAACCTCGGCGGGAACCGGTGAAGGGATAGTACCTCCGACGAGGCGTCCGAGAAGAAAGGGAGTAGGGTCCTGAACGGGAGGGTCCTCAGCAACGATAAACGGATCTAGGTGGGAAAAATGGGAGGATCAAAATCTAAGGGCTCGTCTGAAAGATCAGGACATTTCCTGGGAGTTCCCCTTGACAGCCCTTTGGGGAGAATGTTTGAAAATTGGGATAGTAAACGATATCGAGACAAAAACAAGAAAAAGATGGTTCAATATTGTCTTCTTTGGTCGAAACAGCCTATCAAAGGTTCCTCGGTCTGGTGGCCGAAATTTGGATCTGATGAGGATTGGGTTAGACAAGCATTAAACATATATGTAAATTCGAGACCAAAGGTGAATCAAGAAGAGTCAGCATATGCATTTTGTTGGGTTCCCTGGCCAGGATCCTTAACAAAATGTTTTAAATTGAGGGTAGCGGGAGAAAAGAAGTGGGAACCTCTGGACAACCTCCCCCCTCCTTATGTTCCCCCGGTGCCCACTGCGCCCGAGGGAAGCTCGCTGCTGGAGGGGAAAGGTGATGAATCTGATTGCCCCGGAAGGGGCCGGGAACAAAGGGATGAATTAAGGGAGTCGGACCCTAAACTTCCACCGGTAAATCGACCCTGGACCAGATCCCAGACTGGTCCAGGACCATCGAAATCTTCAGTAAGCCTAAATCCCCTGAGGGAAGTTCCTATGGGAGGACCGGGAGGGGGAACGGGATATGTAAACGTTCCCTTAACTAGTACGGAGGTGCGGGGATTTAAGAAGGAAATGAAAAATCTATTGGAAGATCCCATGGGACTGGCTGAACAGTTCGACCAGTTCCTGGGACCAAACACATATACCTGGGAAGAGATGCACGCAATAATGGGAACATTATTCTCACCCCAGGAGAGGCAGATGATTCGACAGGCTGCCCTCCTCATGTGGGAACGTGAACAACCTGAGGACCCCAGACCCCATGAACAAAAATATCCCTTGAATGAACCCAGGTGGGACAAACGAACACCCGAGGGATTGGAAAGTATGAGACAATATAGAGAGTGGACGATTAAAGGGATACGGGAGGCTGTGCCAAAGGGTCACAATTTCACCAAGGCATTTGGGAACCACCAGGGGAAAGATGAGTCCCCTACTGATTTCTTGGAGAGGGTGAGAAAGAATGTCCAACAGTATGCGGGTGTGGACCCTAGTAAACCAATGGGTGAACAGCTTATACGAATTGAATTTGTTTCCAAATCGTGGCAGGACATTAGAAAGAAACTAGAAAAGGAGGAGGGCTGGAATGAAAAACCCCTGAGCGACCTGTTGAAAAAGGCGCAAAGAGTATATGTGCAGAGGGAAGAGGAAGGTCAAAAGAGGGCAGCGAAGATTATGGTACAGACTATCCGACAGATAAATGCCGAGTCCAGAGGGGAAAGGAAACAAAACCTTCCTCTAAGCTACCCAAGATATCCAAGAGAGGGGAGACCCCGGAGACCCGTTAAGTGCTATTACTGCAACGAGGAAGGACCCTTCAAGAGGGAATGCCCCCAATATAAGAGGGAAGTGCGAACCCTCGAACTCATGGAAGAAGATTAGGGGGGGTCAGGGGTTCCGAATGTTGGGGACCAGGTATAAGAGGGAACCCTTGGTAAAACTAAAAATTGGTCCCCAGGGAGAAGAGGTGGTGTTTATGGTGGACGCAGGAGCGGAACGAAGTAGTGTAATAACTGTGCCGATCGGCACCGAGCCTGTAAAAAGCAATTTGAAAATTTCTGGGATAGAAGGGGCTCCCAGAATGGTATCGATAATTCCCCAAGTGACAGTGAAGCTGGAAGGGAGAGAAGGGGTACTGGACCTCTTGTTGTTACCGTCGGCCGGATTTAACCTCCTAGGAAGAGATTTACAGGCTCTCCTAGGTTTGGGTGCTCTCCCCGTGGACGGAGAAGTGCGAGTCCACCTCTGTGCTCTGAAGGAGGAGGATGAACGGCAGATTGACGAGAGAGTCTGGTATAAGAAGGGAAATCGAGGAGGTCTGGACATCCCACCTTTACATGTCACATTAATACCAGGTCATCAGCCGGTAAGGAAACGTCAGTATCCTATTTCTTTGGAAGGGAGGAAGGGGCTACAGCCGGTAATTGAGACCCTAATACGAGACGGACTATTGGAGGAATGCATGTCACCCTATTTCACCCCTATACTCCCAGTGAAAAAGTCAGATGGATCCTATCGTCTAGTTCAGGATCTAAGAAGTTTGAATGCTATTGTTCAGACCCGCCAACCCAGTGGTGCCTAATCCCTATACTATTATGAGTCGCATTCCCCCAGACCATGAGTGGTTTAGTGTTATCGACCTGAAGGACGCCTTCTGGACGTGTCCACTAGAAGAGGGAAGTAGAGATATGTTCGCGTTTGAATGGGAGAATCCATGGACAGGTAGACGGAGGCAGCTTCGGTGGACTGTATTGCCCCAAGGGTTCACTGAATCTCCAAACCTGTTTGGACAAATGCTAGAACAAATCCTGGCGGACTATCCACGATCCGGTGATTCCCAACTGATTAGTATGTGGACGATTTACTGTTATCAGGACCCAAAGAACAGGAAATGAGGGGAGATACAATTAGACTCTTGAATTATCTGGGGAAAAAGGGTCTGCGAGTGTCCAGGAACAAGTTACAGTTCGTTGAGAGGACTGTGGTATATCTGGGACACCAGATAAGTAAAGGACAGAGACGGATTACCCCTGAATGGATTGCGGGAATCACTAGAATGCCGTTACCCCGTAATAAGAAGGAAATAAGACAATTCCTGGGACTCTTAAGTTACTGTAGGTTATGGATAGAGGACTACTCAGCGTTGGTGAAGTTTATGTATGAAAAGCTGACAAATGAAGATGAATATCCATTGAAATGGACCCAGGAGGAGAAGGGATGGTTTGAGGACTTGAAGCATCGCCTGACGCGAGCCCCGGTACTCACTCTGCCCTCTTTAAAACAACCCTTCCAGCTATTTGTCACTCATAACCAAGGAACAGCTGTGGGAGTTTTAACGCAGGAAAAAGGCGGTCAGCGACACCCAGTGGCTTTCCTATCCAAAATGATGGACCCAGTGTCTCGCGGATGGCCGACGTGTATCCAGGGAGTAGCGGCTGCTGCTCTGTTGGTGGAGGAGGCACGTAAACTTACTTTTGGAGGAAGGATGACTGTGTACACCTCCCATTCTGTGAGTGTTCTATTAACACAAACCGCCCATCGATGGCTGACTGATTCCCGCATATTAAAGTACGAGACCATTTTAATGGTCGGAGAAGATCTACAGTTTGCTAAGAATAATAGTTGCAACCCAGCTCAGTTTTTATACGGCAGTGAAACAGGGGAAAAAGTGGAGCACGACTGTCTCGAGTTGACGGATCTTCAGACCAAGACCCGAGAGGACCTTTGCGATACTCCTCTGGGAGAGGGATATGAATTCTACATTGACGGCTCCGCCAGATGTGTTGACGGAATGAGGAGAAGCGGGTATGCCATAATAGAAGGAAATGCTTGGAAAGTGGTAGAATCCGCGAGGCTACCCGGAAGCTGGTCGGCACAGTCCTGTGAACTATATGCCTTGCAGAGAGCCCTCAGAGTACTGACAGAGAAAACTGGAACAATTTACACTGACTCCAAATACACATACGGGGTAGTGCACACCTTTGGTAAGATCTGGAAGGAGCGCGGTCTGATTACATCAAGAGGAAAGGAATTGGCACACGAACAGATGATTACTCTGACTTTGGAAGCCCTGACATTACCCCGGGAAATAGCAGTGGTCTACATACCAGGCCATCAGAGGGGAGATACCCCGACCGCAATTGGGAACAGACTGGCTGATGAAGAGGCCAAAAGGGCAGCCATGCAACAAGAAGTCCGTTTGCTGACCTTAATCCCAATAAGACAAGGTATAAAAAAGGCTCCCATTTTCACTGCTAAGGAAGAAAAGGACATGGCTCAGCTGGGCGCAAGCCAGCTGCCTGATGGAACATGGAAGACACCGGATGGAAGAATGGTTCTAAATAACTCGCAATATTTTAAAACACCTGCATCATCAGAGCCACTGGGGCACCCAGGCCTTGTGCGACACAGTGCTTCGAGAATATGTGTGTAAGGGGATCTACACCTTGGCCCAACAGGAGGTGCAGAACTGCCACATCTGCACAAGAATTAATAAGAAGGTAATGAGGACGAGTACCATGGGAGGTCAACCGTTGGCCATACGCCCCTTCCAAAGAATCCAGATTGACTTCACAGAGTTACCTCAAGTCCAAAGATGGAAGTATCTGTTGGTGGTGATAGATCATTTTACCCGATGGGTGGAAGCCTTCCCAACAGTAAATGCTACAGCCTCTACAGTAGCTCGCCTCCTCCTAGAGCAGGTGATCCCCAGATATGGTATAATGGATTCTATAGACTCAGACAGGGGTCCACATTTTTGCTCCAAAGTCCAGCAATTGATTTGTGATGCATTGCAGGTCTCTTGGAAATTGCATACCCCTTGGCATCCACAAAGCTCAGGGAGGGTTGAATGTATGAATGGAACCCTAAAGACGCAATTGACAAAATTAATGGTGGAGACTAAAATGCCTTGGATAAAGTGTCTGCCCCTGGCCTTATTGAGAATTTGTACTGCCCCACGCAGGGATGTGGGGTTGTCCCCTTATGAGATGATGTTTGGGCTTCACTTCTGGAGTACAGTTGAGGGGTGTCCCATCTTGGGGGAAGGGGATATTTTTGTTAGGAACTATTTACAGGCACTGTCACGCTCTCTTACAGATTTACGAAAGAGGGGACTATTGGCACAAACACCGCCTCTAGACTTTTCTTTACACAAGGTGGAACCGGGAGACTAGATTCTCATCAAGACCTGGAAAACTGAAAAACTCCAGCCACAGTGGGAAGGTCCATTCCAAGTTCTCTTGACTACAGAGGCTGCAGTACGAACAAGAGAGAAGGGGTGGACGCATGCATCCAGATTTAAGGGACCTGTAGAGGCGCCTCAGGACCCTGATACGGACTCAGATTGGACTTGTGTTCCTGGAGACAAACCTCTTACTTTGCAATTTCGCAGAAAGACTTGATTGACAATGTTATTGTTAAATGCTTTGATTTTTCTTGGTTTGCCTATGTTTTTGTCAGGTCTGAAGTGTAAGAAGTGCAGAGACACAGTAGTCCTTTTTCAGGACCGCACTTGGGAAAGAAAGGAGGGTAATTTCATTTCCCATACCTCAGTTCCTAAGAAATGCTGGGCAGAAAATACCACCCAACATCCATATACCCCTTGTATGGAGAAAGAGGGAAGTAATGTGGGTCATTATATACAGATTCCTAATAGTACTCCTTTCCCTCTTAATGGTTGGCCCTGGGAGGGTGAGTCAGGCCCACCATGCCCTGATGGACTCTGGTTTTGCATACACCAGCATACTGTTCCGGTAGAGAGTCCCACTCCACACTCGAGAGTGCCTGCCCCTTTGGGGCAGCCGGACTTGGTTCGGGTCCATCCAAATGGCCATGAAAGTTTCGGCCACGCAGTTGGGGGAGATAACCTTTTTGTTGATCTTGCAACTTTTAATGTAACCAATTGTTGGGTCTGCGGAAGTCCACGGATGTCAGAGCAATGGCCTTGGTGGGGGGAGTCCCTCGACTCATGGACCATGATCTCCCGAGTTTGGACCACTAACCGAACAAGGTCAAGGGAGACTTGGTCTCTTTCCAACGTCCACTCCGGTTTTTATTGCCTCTCACGAGCCGGCAAGTACCTGGTAGGAAAAAGTCCCTGCAAGGCTGTATGGATCCGCATTTCGCCTGGTAATTTCACTTGGTTTCCTAAACCCCTGACTTGGTTCTTATCCACTGTTTTTAAGACTGATTGCCTACCCCTGTCTAATAGCAGTATTCAGCTTTGGAATTGTAGCAGCTCCACTATCACAGGACCATACCAATCAAACCCCGTTCTTAAAAGGGTTTGGGAACGGGGATATGGATTATCCCCAAATGGATTATTCTGGGTGTGTGGTGATAAAGCGTATACCCGCCTCCCCTTACAGTGGAGTGGAACTTGTTTCCTGGGAATAATCCGCCCAGAATTTTTCCTCCTACCCCACGATCATGGTCATAAATTGGGAGTGAAGGTTTTTGATACATTACACCGTCAGCCCCGCTCTAGCACGGTGCATTTGGGACAATGGGGAGATGATTGCCCTCCAGAATGAATAATTAAATATTATGGTCCTGCTACATGGGCTCAAGATGGATCCTGGGGTTACCGTACTCCTATTTATATGTTAAATCGCATTATTCGCTTGCAGGCAGTCCTTGAGATTGTTACAAACCAAACAGCTCTAGCCCTGCAATTACTTGCATCCCAGCAGGGTCAGATGCGCTCTGCTATCTATCAGAACCGTCTAGCCCTGGACTATTTGCTGGCCACAGAAGGGGGTGTATGTGGAAAGCTTAATTTGACTAACTGCTGCTTAAAGATTGATGATAATGGCCAAGCCGTTCGCAAAATCGCTGATAATATTTGCACTTTGTCCCATGTACCAGTCCAGACCTGGCATCCTTTCGCAAAATTAAATTGGTTGGACAAATGGTTTGGAGGAACCTGGTGGCGCACCTTATTGTGGGTCATCGGGGGTGTTTTGTTCCTCCTGCTTGTTTTGCCCTGTCTTATTCCCTGTCTGCGCAGCCTAGTGATTTCGATGGTCCAGCAGACCATGCAACCAGGGGGCCTGGGAGACCCAGTTAGAATTTTACTTCAGCACGAAATTGATTTATCAGAAGATAGTTCTCTTCCCTGGGTTAAGGTCCCCATTCAGAAATAATACACACATTTTAAAGAAAGAAAGGGGTGGATTGTTATAGATAGAGAATTTAGGTTAAAAAGGGCTTAAGTTAAAATGAGATGATTAATCATAAAAGGGGAAGCCAGAATAGACAGGGAGCTTACCATAAAAGTTCATCTAGACAATGTTATAACAAACAGAGATTTTCATGGTCACAGAGAGACATGTAGGAGCCAAAGATTGATAAAAAGAGTGAGAAACAGAATTTAGTGTGTGTAGAGTTCGTAGTGTACGTGACAAACATGATAATTACAAATGCAAGTGTACTTAGGATGATTTTGCAAAAACTAACCAATTAAAACAGTGTTAAAAAGAAGGGGAAGGACAAACAAAAAAAGGTATAAAAATCAATGCACTGTATGTATCGGGCTTGACTTGGTGAGAAGCCAGTTGAGTCCAACTCTGCAGACTTGTAAATAAAGCTTGTCGTGTCATCAATTTTAAAGAGACTCGTGTGAGAATTTGTACTTCTGACAGTAGGTAAATGGAATAAACTGCTAGGTGAGATGACAGGGGTAGATACAAAGACAATGTTTAAAAAACATTTAGAAAGGTATTTGGATAGGAATGGATTACAGGTACATAGGTAAAATTCAAGCAAATGGGATGAGGTTAGCTAGGAATCTTGGTCAACATGGATGAATTGGGCTGAAGGCCCTGTTTCCAAGTTTCACATTTAAGTTAGAGGCTCTGTCCACCACAATAGCCTGGATCTCCCAGTGGCCACCCATTTCAATTCTCCGACCCATTCCCTTGCTGGCATGTCTGTCCATGGTCTCATGCACAACCAGACTGAGACCACTCGCATATTGGAGGAACAACACCTTATCTTCCAACTGGGCACATTGACTTCTCTGGCTTTCGTTAAATAACCCCCCCCACCTCCACCAGCTCTGTTGCTCCACTCCATCTCCTTTCACACAGACAAGATAAATTCTTACCTCATCCCTTTCACATCCAATTAACACCCTTTGTTGGTCTGGATCCCTCCCCCGGCCCAGCACTGTCTGAATACTGAGGGTTTCTGAGATTTCCTGCTTTTGGCTCCTTCTGCTTATTCATTGAGGAAGAGCTCAGGCCTGAAACGTCGGCGATATATCTTTGTTTCTTATGGATGCTGAAAAGACCGGCTGAGTTCCTCCAGCATTTCTGTTATTTTTTACTACAATCACAGCATCTGCAGACTCTTGTACTTCACTTCTCCAGTTTATATTCATGAGTCAAAAACGCAGCGAGAGAGGTTGTTTCAGAGCAGACCAGTAGACACATTATGCATTGCACAACAATTAAGATACAACACAGGAGATCAGTTGGTTCAAAGTAAAGGCAGCATGATTTTCCCATTTTAGGGGTCTGTTAATGGTGGGAAGGAAACTGCCCTTAAATCTGGTGGTGTGTGATCTCACACTCATGAATATGCTTCTTGATGGGAGGGAGAGGGGGGTGTGAAGAGAGGGGGAGAGGGGTGTGAAAAGAATGTGATTGGGCTGCTTTTGGCTGCTTTTCCAAGGCAGTGAGAGGTATAGATAGAGTTGATGGAGGGGAAGGGGTTTGTGTGATGGTCTGAGCCACATTCACAACCCTCTGCCATGTCTTATGGTCTTGGACGGAGCAGTTCCTGTCCCACACAGTGATGGACCCTAACAGGATGCATTCAATGGTGCACCTGTAGAAGTGGTTGAAAGATTCAGGTGTCATGTTGAATTTTCTCCGGCTTCTGAGGAAGTAGAGGCACTGGTCTGCTGGTCTACACTGGATGGAGCAGGACAACTCACTGGGGATATTAACCCCTGCCCTCGCCCCCCCACCAGGAAAGTTAAAGCTATCTATCTCCACCTCAGCACTGATGATATGGTCTAGGAGAGAGCTCCATATATAACTCTATGAATATGATCAATGATCGTATGATGTGCATTGCTCTCAGTGACTTGGCTACAATGTTGGCTTACCACCATCAATGTTGAACAGCAGCCCAAAGGCTTATGAGATTTTCACCAATGTTTAAACCTGAAATGTGCAGCTGATCTCAATTAAACAAGATAGTCTAAAGATACTGAGGTCAAGAGCAATAAACAAATATATGGGGAAACTCAGCAGGTCATGTAGCATCCATAGGAAGTAATAGGTAACCACCTTGTCGGGACTGGGCCCTTGGTCCAAGGGAAAGTTATTGTGTACAATGGGTCATAGTATTTAAGCAAATTTGTATTCACCAAGAAATCCAGAGAATTTATATGATTATTATTTAAATGGAAAGCAATGGCAGCATACTTAGAAACATAGAAACATAGAAAATAGGAGCAGGAGTAGGTCATTCGACCCTTTGAGCCTGTTCCGCCATTCAACGAGATCATGGCTGATCTTAAAGTTCAGTACCCCGTCCCCGCCTTCTCTCCGTAACCTTTAATACACTTATACTGAAGAAATATATCTAATTCCCTCTTAAATATATTTAATGAACCTGCCTCTACTGCCCTCTGTGGCAATGAATTCCACAGATTCACCACCCTCTGGGTAAAGAATATCCTCCTCATCTTGGTCCTAAATGGTTTGCCTATTATCCTCAAACCATGGCCCCGGGTTCTGGATTTTCCCATCATTGGAAACATCCCATCTGCATCTACTCTGTCCAGTCCTGCCAGAATTTTATATGTCTCTATGAGATCCCCCCTCAATCTTCTAAACTCCAGCGAGTACAATCCCAATTTGCGCAATCTTTCCTCATAAGTCATTCCTGCCATTCCAGGTATCAGCCTGGTGAATCGCAGAAGGCTGTGCATGAATCGCAAAAGGTTGGTTTGCAGGTGCAGCAGGTTTTCAAGAAACAAAATGGGATGTTGTCCTTCAGTGCTGGAGGGTTTGAATTTAGAAGGGAGGAATTGGTGAGACTGCATCCGGAGCAGTGCGTGAATTTCTAGTCTTCCTACTTGAGGAAGGATGTACTACTAGTGGTGCAGAGGAGGTTCATCAGGTTGACTCCAGAGATGAAGGGTTTAGGTGATGAAGAGAGACTGAGTCGTCTGGGACTCTACTCGCTGGAATTTAGAAGACTGAGAGATCTTATAGGAACATGAAATTATGAAAGGCACAAATAAGATAGAGGTAGGTAAGTTGTTATCATTGGTGGGGAAGACCAGAAATATGGGACATAACCTCAAGATTCACAGTAGTAGATTTAGGGCGGAGATGAAGAGGAGCTGCTTTTGCCAGAGTAAGGGGAATATATGGAATTCGCTGCCCATTGAAGTAGTAGACATGACCTCTGTAAATATATTTAAGACAAGGTTGGATAGATTTTTACATAGTAGGGGAATTAAGGGATATGGAGAAAAGGCAGGTTGGTGGAGATGAGCCCATCATCAGATCAGCCACGATGTTATTGAATGGCAGAACAGGGTGGCCGGTTCCTGCTCCTATTTCTTATGTTCATGTTTAAACTGCTATATTGAAGAGTGAGGGAATCATTGATTGAAGTTCTCTATTAAGTGCAGGTGGACCAGCTCAGTGGAACCTGAGGAGATTTTCTGCATCATCAGGGCTCTCGTTCCTGAGTATGGGCACAGTAGGTTGGTGTTTGTGATTGCAGTGCGAGAAGTATACCTCAGCGTACTCCAGGGGATTTTATTTGACAGGCACGTTATGCCAACTGACTGCCAAGCAATTTGTCCCATATCCCACTCCATTCCCATTGCAACTTGAAGTTCCTCCAGAATCCATCCAATTTTCCTGCTCTGATCATTTCCACCACATGTGCCAGCAGGTAGTGAGTTTCAAATCATTTTGACACAGAGTGTGAAAATTCCTGTTCACATCCTCCTCAACACCCCCTTATCTGTTGTTCCAGTTCTAAAACTTCTGTCCCTAGTTCTCTGCCTTATCTAGACTCAACATCACTTTGGGAAAATCCTTCAAATCTCTCATTGACTGTTTTGACACCTTGCCTCTGAAGAGTCAGCAGAAGGGTTCTTCCCTGATGTGCATGGCTGCCTCCTGCTACAGACTCCTGGACCACCAGCCATGGCCAAAGCAATACCACCATACTGGAACACTGCCAGTAATTTCACCTCTGAAGAACTTACCAAAATGGTATCCCAGCAACCAAATGCTGGATAAAACATACTCTGTAGGTTTAGGCAGTGTATGAGCACTTTTTAAAAAAAAACTTTATTTATTTGTTAGAAAAGCAAATAGTATATGACATATACAACAATTAACCATAAATATGAACATTATTTTTTATATATAAGAAATAAAAGAGAAAAAAAAGAAAAGAAACCCCCCTCCCCTTCAGCCAACTCTCCTAAGGAGAGCCATAAAGAAAGAAAAAAGAAAAAATATTAAAGAAAAAATAAATATACATATTAAGATCTAATCAATGTAAATTGAAATGTAAATACTCTGAATATAACAACCACATATTAATTAAAATTATAATTATCACACAAAACATACATAATTTTTTCCATTATTAAACAATATCTCATCTCATTATGCCATCTATTAATATCAATCATATTTGTATCTTTCCACATATTAGCAATACATTTTTTCGCTACAGATAAAGCTAAATATACAAAAGCATGCTGAAACTTATCTAATTCCAAGCCTTTCAGAGGTTGCAAACTACCCAATAAAAATACTGTCGGATCTAAAAGTATTTTAAGCTTATACAGATATTCTAAAAACTATTGAATATTCTTCCAAAAAGATTGTATATATGTACATGACCAAACAGCATGAAAAAAAGTTCCAACTGTATTACTACATCTAAAACACAAATCTGATTCATGAAAACCATACTTATTTAATTTTTCAGGTGTTAAGTATAATTGATGTAAAAAATTATAGTTAATCATTGCATAACGTGCATTTATCAATCTAGTTACACTATCATAACATATCTAACCAATCATCCTCGGAAAAAATAAAACCAGTATCCGCTTCCTATTTACTTTTGGATCTATCCCAACCTTCTTTATCCATACCATCCTGTAACCCTTCTCTGGTTCCTTCATCAGAAAAGTCTCAAATTTAGTCATTTTCGGTAAAATCATATCTCTACCAAACATATGTTTTACCAAAGATCGAATTTGATAATAGAGAAACAAAGAGTTCTTATCAATACCAAAACTGTCCCTCATCTGATTAAAAGATAAAAATTTACCCTCTTTAAAACAATCTCCCAAATTTTTCACACCTTTAAATCTCCAATGCAACAAACTTTGATTGTGTATTGAAAAAGAAATAAGTGGATTATTATACAATGGAGTCAAAGCCGATAATTTACCCCTAGAGCCTATAATTTTATTTTTCTTTATCCATAACCTCATTAAATGTTTTAGTATAGGCACATTGCACCGTGCATCTTGGTGCCTCACAGTTTGGCGGGCAGCAACCTCCTTTGAAGAAGACCGCAGAGCCCATCTCACTGACAAAAGGCAAAGGAGGAAAAACCCAACACCCAACCCCAACCAACCAATTTTCCCCTGCAACCGCTGCAACCGTGTCTGCCTGTCCCGCATCGGACTTGTCAGCCACAAACGAGCCTGCAGCTGACGTGGACTTTTACCCCCTCCATAAATCTTCGTCCGTGAAGCCAAGCCAAAGAGAAGATAGGTACATTATAGTGTTGTAACAAATTTATATTCCATCTAAACAAAAATTGATGTATTTCAAATTCAGAAATATTTACCATCTCAATTTTGGCCCAACTTGGAGGCCGTACCAAATCCATCAGTGAACTAATAAATTTAACTTTGGCTGCTTTATAATAATTTTGAAAATGTGGTAAACGTAATCCCCCTAACTCATATTTCCAAGTTAATTTATTCAAATCTAATTTCAAAAATATACCTCTCCATAAAAACTCCTTAACCATTTTATTCAAGTCTCAAAAAAAATATTATCAAGTAAATATGGAATAGATTGAAACAAATATTGTATTCACGAAAAAATATTCATCTTAATTGTATTTATCCTACCCAATAAATTAATAGGTAAATCTTTCCATTTAATCAAATCAGTTTTAATTTTTTAATTAACGGAACATAATTTAATTTATATAAAGATTGATAATTAACATCCAAAATTATACCCAAATATTTAATTCGATCAGTCCATTTCAAATTAATAATATTCTTATAAACTGAATAATCTCCTTCACTTGCTGGTAATATTTCACTTTTTTCCCAATTAACTTTATATCCAGAAAGACATCCATATTGTATTAAACACTCCGTCGTGCAAAAGTGACTGAGTTGGGTTTGTTAAATACACCAATACATCATCAGCAAATAAATTAATTTTATACTCCTCGTCTAAAACTTTCATACCTTGTATCTGTGTATTTTGTCTTATCAGCTGTGCTAAAGGTTCAATCACTAACGCAAACAAAGCTGGTGATAAAGGACAACCTTGAGGAGTTGATCGAGTCAATTTAAAAGGTTCCAAAATCAAACCATTCAACAATACTCTAGCTACCGGTTTACTATATAGAACCAATAAAGAAAGGACCAAACTTAAATTTCTCCAAAACTTTAAACAAAAAATTCCATTCAACTCTATCAAATGCTTTTTCTGCATCTAAAGATATCACCATTGGATGATCTGAAGATTGTCGAAATCTATTAATCAAACTAATCACACGCAAAATATTATCTGAAGCATATTTATTCTTTATAAAACCTGTTTGATCCATATGAATCAATTTAGGTAAAAATTTAGCCAACTTATTCGCTAATATTTTAGCTATTATTTTATAATCTACATTTAACAACGAAATTGATCTATGTGAAGATACTTTCAAAGGAACTTTATCTTTTTTTGGGATTACAGTAATTAAAGCACTAGAACAAGACTCAGGTAATTCATAAAGTTCTCCAACTTGACATAATACATCCCCAAACACTGTAGATAAATCATCATAAAAATTTTTACAAAATTCAACCGAAAATCCTTCATCACCAGGTAATTTACCATTCAGCATTTCCATCATAGCCATTTTAATTTCCAAATCTGTAAATGGTTATTCTAACTCCTGTATATCTGCATCCTCTAATATCAGTAAATTCAACTGTGATAAAAAAAGGATCAATCGATCCAGTTTCTTGTTTTCCTTCAGATGTATATAACTTTTAATAAAATGAACAAAATTCATAATTAATCTCATGAGGTTTATAAGTAATAAGAGAATTCCATCTAACAGCATTAATAGTCCTCGAAATCTGTTCTTTCTTTAATTGCCATGCCAATAGCTTATGTGCTTTCTCTCCCCATTCATAATACCGTTGTTTAGTCCTATTAATCACACATTCAAATTGATAAGATTGCAAAGTATTATATTCCAATTTCAACCTAGATAATTCTATTTTCTGATCTTCTGTAGCATCTTTCTGGAATTCCTTTTCTAACTCATCAATCTGTTTCTCTAATTCAAGACTCTAATTTAATCGATTCTTTTTTTATTTTAGAAGTATAACTAATTATTTGTCCTCTCAAATAAGCTTTCATAGCATTTCATAATACAAACTTACTTTGAACAGAATTAGAATTTTCTTTAAAAAAATTAATTTGTTTTATCAAAAAATCAATAAATTCCATATTTTTAACAACATTGTATGAAACCTCCAACGATAGGCCACTTGAATTTTCTCAGAAGTTGCATATGTAAAATATAACAAAGAATGATCTAAAATCACCCTACTTTTATATTCCGCTTGTTGTATTTTCCCTTGTAAGTGTGCCGATACTAAAAAGAAGTCAATCCTTGAAAACGATTCATGTCTAGATGAATAAAAGGAGAAATTTTTATCTGTCAGATTAAGACATCTCCAAATATCTACTAAATTAAGATCTTTCATTAACACTTGAACCTGAACTGCCATCTTAGATTTCTTAACTTTCTTCGGAGATTTATCTAATAAAGGTTCCAAAACACAATTAAAATCACCACCAACTAAAATATTATCATTAGCCTGAACCAAACATAAAAATGCATCTGAAATAAATATTTCATCATCTGCATTTGGGGCATAAATATTAAGTAAAGTCCAAAATTCACTAAAAATCTTACAATTCAATTTAATACATCCTGCCTTTCCCTCCATTGATTGTAATTCAAAAGATAAATGTTTATGTATCAAGATTGCTACACCTTTAGCCCTGGAATTAAATGAAGATATACATGCCCAACCCAGTCCCTCTTTAATTTCATACTTTCCTTCACATTCAAATGTGTTTCTTGTAAAAAAGCAATATCAATTTTCACTTTCTTAATATACGCCAAGACTTGCTTATGCTTAATCGAACTGTTTAATCTTCGAACATTAAAAGTAGCAAACCTCAACTTCAACATATCAACTATTATAACAAAATACCAATAATATCTTTATATGAAAACTCAAATCAACGTATATAGGCCCTCCAATAGGAAAATAAAATCACAAATTAAAAGGTAACTAAAATGAAAATAAAAAAAGAAAGAAACCCCCCCCCAAAAAAACTACCAAAAGGTAGTAATCCCTAAACAAAAACTGTGTGTGGGTCACCCACCAGTGGCTGATGACTAGTAAAGAACTTAGAGCAAATCTCTCCCTCCCCAGCCAAACAATGAATAACATCAAAATATCATAATAACAAAAAAAATAGAGTAAGAAAAATAAAATTCTTCTTTTCATCCAAGAGATTCCAATCTCGAAGATCCCATTTCAGAAGAAGTTGAACTCTTTCTATTCCCATTTTTCCCATTTCTGCCATTTCTTCCATTTCCAGAACAACCAGATTTTCCTTAGGAGATAATGGTGGACTACATCTTTGTCCTCTTATATCTGGCAATGAATCAGCAAAAATCATTGCTTCATGATCATTCTCAAAAAAACAGAATTGATAGTCTCCAAAGAACACCTTCAACACTGCCGGGTAGTGAAAAGTAGACATAACCTTTACGCCATAAAACTTCTTTAACTGGATTAAATCAATGTCGACGTTGAATGACCTCTTGACTCAAATCAGGATTAAAAAAACTCTGCTATTCTGAATCAATAACGGAGTTTGTCATTGTCTCACATTTTGCACTGCCAGTTGAAGTATTGCTTCTCTGTCCAAATAATTCAAACATCGAATTATTACCGGTCTCAGTGGCTGACCAGTTGAGGGTGTTCTTCTTAGAACTCTATGGGCTCTTTCCAGTACCAATCCTCCTGAAAAAAATTCTTGCCTTAATACTTGTGGGATCCAATCTTTAAAGAAACAAAGAGGATCTTGTCTTTCTATGCCTTCTGGCAAACCAACGATTTTCACATTATTCCTTCTGCTTTGATTCTACAAGTAGTCTATTTTCCTCTCTAACGTCTTCCTGCATTCTCCCAATTCTATGAATGATTTTTCAACCTTCAACACTTTTTCTGTGTTAGAAGCCACTTGTTGTTTACAGTCCGAAAAAACAGTCTGAATTAAAAAAAAAATTCTTCATAAGATGCATCCACACTTGCTTTAACTATATTCAATTCTGAACTTATTATTTGAACCATCTCATTCATTAGAGGCTGAATAACTGCATTTAGTTGCATACACTGTAGCTCAGAAAAGCTCAGCCCTGCTCTCTCTCTGACGTAGTGGCAGAACCAGGTAACTGCAGCTCCTGCTGCAAATCAACAGAAGGCATTTTAAAAGTTTTACTGCAGGTCTGGACTCCCAGTGATGGCACCCCGACTTTCTCAGGGGTCGCCATTGGTCTCCCCCAGCATCTCGTTGTTTTTTCACAAAATCACGAAGGAAAGTGATATCTTCAGGTTGAAATGCTTCCTGATGCATTTCCAACAATGGAGTCATCTTCCTGCATGCTCCCTCTGTTGAAATCAAAAGGCTTTCCAAATCAGGATCCACTTCTTGGGAACACGCACCTTCTTCCAGAGAATGGATAATTCCAGCGCCATCCTTCACTTGGTGAATAATAGACATTTTTTTTTCAGCTCTCACATGCAGTCTTTGAGATTTAGACACTGAAGAGATTAAGCCTGAGGCTGTATCAAGTCGTCTAGGCCCCAAATCTTCAGCATTTCTAAAATGTAACTTTTTCTGCACGAGGTTTAATCTTTTTACCATTAATTGCCATAATAGTTCCTTAATACTTTGAACTAAAATTTAAAAAGTTTAAACTTGAAAACAAAGGGTTAAAAAAAAGTTTGGCCAGAGAGGTCGAGATTACACGTCTAGACTCTACGCCATCTTGGCACGTCCCTCGTGTATGAGCACTTCAAATCACTTCTGAAACTGCCCAGTCAGGTCTCCTGAGGTCAGCAGTAACCTTTAATACCAATAAAAAATCTCCAACAAACTGAGGCACACAAAACACAGAACAGTACAGCACAGGAACAGGCTTTTTGGTTCATGTTCTCTTCACCACACTTGAGTCAATTACATGGTCCAGATCCCTCCATTCCCCCATACACGCATATTTGTCTAAAAGCCTCTAAAACGTGACTATTGCATCAGCTTCCACCACCATCTCTTGCAGCCTGTTCCAGGCATCCACCACTCTCTGTGTAAAAACCTTGACCTGAATATCTCCTTTAAATTGCCCACAACCCCTCAGCTTAAACATACCCTCTATCATTTCACCTGGGAAAATATTCTGGCTGTCGATCAACAACTCGCATAATTTTATGAACATCTGTCAGGTCTCCATTCAGTCAGATGATCCAGAGAAAATCACTCAAGTCTGTCCTCCCACTCCTAATAGATCATACCCCTAATGCAGCCTGTATCCTGGGATGCCGGAATTTTGTAGCTGTCTTAGCAATTTCTGTTCCAATAAACATCAGAAATGGCTACGAAATTGCATGATATGACAGCCTTGATTTAAATGCTGGAAAACGTTAAGCATAAGATTGTGAATAGTGTAAGGAAGTGCTGGCCCAATTTCACACTGACTATAATTTCACCCAGGAATGTTTTCAGCCTGCCTCAAGTCGAAACTGCAGTACATCATGTCCAAAACACAGGCACTACCTGATGCACAAAACACACATAATACCTCATGCCCAAAACACAGGCACTACATGATGCACAAAATATACATAGTACATCGTGCCCTAAACACAGGCACTACATGATGGACAAAACATACATAGTACATCATGCCCAATACACAGGCACTACATGATGCACAAAAAAAAAATAGGATGCCATAGGTGCTCTGTGGTTAGTAAGGGATTACTTAAGGTGATCTGTGAGTGAAATAAAGGTTGAGAACCCCTGTAAACCGAAATCTCAGGCATTAAATCATGTCCAAAACACAGTCAGTAGATCAAATCCATTAACAATAACCAATATCTACAAGAACCAATAACACCATCTACAAATTTGTCGACGATACCACAGTAGTGGGTTTTATAAAGGAAGGGGATAAGTCAGCGTACAGGATGTAAACTGAAAAATTGGCTGAAAGGTGCACCAACATCAACCTTGCACTCAATGTCACCAAAACTAAAGAGCTGATTGTTGACTTCAGGAAGGGAAACCCAGAAGTATACAATCCAGAAATTATTGGGGTATGAGAGGTGGAGAGGGTGAGCTTATTTAGGTTTTTGGGAGTCACTATCTCGGAGGATCTTTCCGGAATCCAACACATCAATGGCATCGTGAAGAAAGCATGTCAGGAGTTAGCGGAGGTTTGGTAGGACACCTGAAACCCTGGCAAATTTCTACATATTTGTGGTGTGCTGACCCACTGTATCACGGTCTGGTATGGGACCACCAATACTCCTGAGCGTAAAGTCCTCCTAAAGGTCGAGGACACAGCCCAGGATATCACAGGCAAAATGCTACTCTCCATCAAGAACATCTACAGGGAACACTGCCGTCAGAAGGCAGCAGCAATCATTAAAGATCCACACCACCCAGCACCTGCTGTCATCAGGAAAGAGGTATTGGTGTCACAAGACTTGCACAACCAGGTTCAGGAACAGCTGCTACCTCTCCACCATCAGACTCCTCAACGACAAACTCAATCAGAGACTCATTCAAGGACTCTTGTGCACCTTATTGATTTTCTTTTTTTTAATCTCTCTGTATTACACAGTCAGTTTGTTTACATTTGTTATCCATTTAGTTTTAAAATACATGTATGCACTGTGTACAGGGTTGATTTTGCATAACCAATTAGAGATGATTCTGCCGCACCCACAGGAAAAGGAATCTCAAGGTTGTATGTGAGGTCATGTAGGTAGTCTGACAATAAATCTGAAATCAGAAACCAAAACGCAGATAATACATGATGTAATCCCTGGCCTTAATTTATATATCTCAATGTGGAGATTTGCTTGGATCTACTTTGCCATCTAGTATGAAACAATATCAAATCATTCTGTTACCATTCAACAAATTCGGGCACAAATTGATTTCTATTTTACTAACAAAGGAAGAGTTTGAATTTTCATATGACATTACAATAACGTCAGCTGACCCTACACGATGATTTTCTCTCAAATTACTCCTTTGACGTGCAGACATTCGAACACTGGCAAATCGCCAAATGCTTGCCCCATTAAATTTAATTTACATCTGGGCTGAATCAGTGAGTGTTAGCAGGGTCCTTGACTGCACTGGGAATCACTGTTGAACCGAATAAAGTTTGATCACTGTCGACAATGGGCAAGACATTTAAAAACAATTCCGGCCAATTTCAACTTTTTGAATGAAACTTGCTGAGACCAAAGAGACTGATTAGTGGTTACTTCAGTTCTGGACTGTACTTGAGAAATTACTGAACGCTCTGACCCAGTTAGAGATGACACAACTATCTGACACTCATCTGCCTTGGTTCATTTTCTGAGGTAAAGTGATCTAATTTTCTGCTCGATCTCTGGTGTGAAATTAAGGAATCGACAACTCTCTAGTCCTGGTATTATATTTAATATATAAATATAGTTCTATAATTTCGATATTATCACTTTTGACTGTAGAAACAGTCTCTAATCTTTGTACCAAATTGAATATATTTGGAATAGAATGGAATGTTTTGACTCAGCACACAAAACATGTGAATTTTAAAATACTTGGAATAGAAAGGAATGTTTTGACTCAGCACACACAACATGCATTAGAATATACTTGGAATAGAAAGGAATGTTTTGACTCAGCACACACAACATGTGCATTGGAATGTACTAGGAATAGAAAGTAATGTTTTGACGCAGCACACACAAGATGTGCATGAGAATATACTTGGAGTAGAGAGGAAAATTTTGACTCAGCACACAAAACATGTGTATTAGAATAAACTTGAAAGAGAAAGGAATGTTTTGACTCAGCACACACAACATGTGCATCGGAATATATGAGGAATATAAAGGAATATTGTGACCAGGACAGACAACATGAGCATTAGGATATACATGGAATAGAAAGGAATGTTTTGTCTCAGCACACACCACATGTGCTTTAGAATATTCTTGGAATATTAATAAATAGTTTGACGCAGCACACACAAGATGTGCATTGGAAAATACTTGCAATAGAAAGAAATGTTTTGACTCAGCACACAAAACATGTGCATGAGAATAGACTAGGATTATAACGGAATATTTTGAGTCAGGACACAAAACATGTGCATTAGAATATACTTGGAATAGAAAGGAATGTTTTGACTCAGCACACACAACATGTGCATTAGAATATACTTGGAATAGAAAGGAATGATTTGACTCAGCACACACAACATGTCCATGAGAATATTCTAGGAATAAAAAAGAATGTTTTGACTCAGCACACACAACATGTGCATTAGAATATACTAGGAATATAAAGGAATATTTTGACACAGCACAAACAAGATGTGCATTAGAATATCCTTGGAATAGAAAGGAATTATTTACTCAGCACACATAAGATGTGCATTAGAAAATATTTGCAATAGAGGGAAAAGTTTTGACTCAGCACACACAACATGTTCATGAGAATATACTTTAAATAGAAAGGAACGATTTGACTCAGCACACACAACATGTGTTTTAGAGTAAACTTAGAATAGAAAGGAACGTTTTGAGTCAGCACACAGAACATGTGCAACAGAATATTCTGGGAATAGAAAAGAATGTTTTGACACAGCACACACAAGATGTGAATTAGAATATACTTGGAATAGAAAGGAATATTTTGACGCAGAACACACAAGATGTACATTAGAATACACTTGGAATAGAAAGGAAAATTTTGACTCAGCACACACAATATTTGCATTGGAATACACATGTAATAGAAAGGAATGTTTTGACTCAGCACACACCACGTGTTCATTACAATATACTTGGAATAGAAAGGAATGTTTTGACCCAGCACACAAAACAAGGTTATTAGAATATGCTTAGAATAGAAAGGAATGTGTTGTCTCAGCACACACAACATGTGCATTAGAATATACTTTGAATAGAAAGGAATGTTTTGACTCAGCACACACCACATGTGTATTAGAATATTCTTGAATATAAATAAATATTTTGAAGCAGTACACATAAGATATGCATGAGAATATACTTGGAATAGAAAGTAATGTTTTTACTCAGCACACAAAATATGTGCATTAGAATATACTTGGAATAGAAAGGAATGTTTTGTCTCAGCACAAAAACAAGGTTATTAGAATATACTTGGAATAGAAAGGAATGTGTTGACTCAGCACAGACAAAATGTGCATTGGAATATATGAGAAATATAAAGGAATATTTTGACCAGGACAGACAACATGTGCATTAGAATGCACAAGGAATATTAAGGAATATTTTGACTTAGCACACACGACATTTGCATTAGAATATGCATGGAATCGAAAGGAATGTTTTGAGTCAGCACACACCACATGTGCATTAGAATATTCTGAGAATAGAAAGGAATGTTTTTGCTCAGTACACACAATATGTGCTTAAGAATATACTTGGAATACAATGGAATGCTTTGACTCAGGAAACACAAGATGTGCATTAGAATATACTTGGAATAGAAAGGGAATTTTTGACACAGCACACACAATGAACATTAGAATATACTTGGAATGGAAAGGAATTTTTGGCTCAGAACAAGAAGCAAGTGTATTAGAATATACTTGAAATAGAAAGAAATGTTTTGACTCAGCAAACACCACGTGTGCATTAGAATATTCCGGGAATAGAAAGGTATGTTTTGACTCAGCACACACAACATGTGCATTAGATAGAATATACTTGGAATAGAAAGGAATGTTTTGACTCAGCACACACAACATGTGCATCGGAATATACTCAGAATAGAAAGGAAAGTATTGACTCAGCACACACCACACATGCATTAGAATATACTTGGAATAGAAAGGAATGTTTTGACACAGAACAAGAAGCAAGTGTATTACAATATACTTGGAATAGAGAGGAATGTTTTGACTCAGCACACACAACGTGCATTAGAATATACTTGGAATAGGAAGGAATGTTTTGACACAGCACACACAAGATGTGCATTAGAATATACATGGAACATAAAGAAATGTTTTGACTCAGCATACACAACATGTGCATTAGAATATAAGGAATATAAAGGAATATTTTGACCAGGACTGACAACATGTGCATTAGAAAATACTTGCAATAGAAAGAAATGTTTTGACTCAGTACACACAACATGTGCATGAAAATATTCTGGGAATAGAAAAGAATGTTTTTATTCAAGACACACAATATGTGCATTAGAATATACTAGGAATATAAAGGAACATTTTGACACAGCACACACAAGATGTGCATTAGAATATATTTGGAATAGAAAGGAATGTTTTGACTCAGCACACACAACGTGCATTAGAATTTACTTGGAATAGAAAGGAATGTTTTGACACAGCACACACAAGATGTGCATTAGAATATACTTGGAACATAAAGAAATGATTTGACTCAGCATACACAACATGTGCATTAGAATATAAGGAATATAAAGGAATATTTTGACCAGGACTCACAACATGTGCATTAGAAAATACATGCAATAGAAAGAAATGTTTTGACTCAGCACACACAACATGTGCATGAAAATATTCTGGGAATAGAAAAGAATGTTTTTATTCAAGACACACAATATGTGCATTAGAATATACTAGGAATATAAAGGAATAATTTGACATAGCACACACAAGATGTGCATTAGAATTTACTTGGAATAGAAAGGAATGTTTTAACTCAGCACACACAACATGTGCATCGGAATATACTCAGAATAGAAAGGAAAGTATTGACTCAGCACACACCACATATGCATTAGAATATCCTTGGAATAGAAAGGAATGTTTGGACTCAGCACACACAGCATGTGCATTAGAATGTACAAGGAATATTAAGGATTATTTTGACTCAGCACACACAACATGTGCATTAGAATATACTTGAAAAAGAAAGTAATATTTTGACACATCACACACAAGATGTGCATCGGAATATACTCAGAATAGAAAGGAATGTTTTGACTCAGCACACCCAATATGTGCATTAGAATATACTTGAAAAAGAAAGTAATATTTTTGCACAGCACACACAAGATGTACATTAGAATATACTTGGAATAACTCAGCACACACAACATGTGCATCGGAATATACTCAGATTAGAAAGGAAAGTATTGACTCAGCACACACCACATATGCATTAGAATATACTTGGAATGGAAAGGAATGTTTTGACTCAGCACACACAACATGTGCATTAGATAGAATACACTTGGAATAGAAAGGAATGATTTGACTCAGCACACACAACATGTGCATCGGAATATACTCAGAATAGAAAGGAAAGTATTGACTCAGCACACACCACACATGCATTAGATTATACTTGGAATAGAAAGGAATGTTTTGACCCAGAACAAGAAGCAAATGTGTGAGAATATACTTGGAATAGATAGGAATGTTTTGACTCAGCACACACAATGTGGATTAGAATTTACTTGGAATAGAAAAGAATGTTTTGACTCAGCACACACAACATGTATATAAGAAAATACTTGGAATAGAAAGGAATGTTTTGACTCAGCACACACATCGTGGATTAGAATTTACTTGCAATAGAAAGGAATGTTTTTACTCAGCACACACAATATATGCTTTAGAATATACTTGGAATACAATGGAATATTTTGTCTCAGGACACACAGGATGTGCATTCAAATATACGTGGAATAGAAAGGAATGTTTTGACTCAGCACACACTACATGTGGATTGGAATATACTCAGAAAAGAAAGGAAAGTATTGACTCAGCACACACCACATATGCATTAGAATATACTTGGAATAGAAAGGAATGTTTTGACCCTGAACAAGAAGGAAGTGTATTGGAATATACTTGGAATAGAAAGGAATGTTTTGTCTCAGCACACACAACATGTGCGTCAGAAAATACTTGGAATAGAAAGGAATGCTTTGACTCAGCACACACAACATGTGCATTAGAATATACAAGGAATATTAACGAATATTTTTACTCAGCACACACAACATGTGCATTCGAATATGCATGGAATAGAAAGGAATGTTTTGACACAGCACACACAAGATGTGCATTAGAATATACTTGGAATAGCAAGGAATGTTTTGTCTCAGCACACAAAACAAGGCTATTCGAATCTACTTGGAATAGAAAGGAATGTGTTGACTCAGCTCAGAGAACATGTGCATTAGAATTTACTTGGAATAGAAAGGAATGTTTTGCCTCAGCACACACCACATGTTCTTTAGAATATTGTTGGAATATCAATAAATATTTTGACGCATCACACACAAGATGTGCATTGGAAATTACTTGGAATAGAAAGGAATGTTTTGACTCAGCACACCCCACACGTGCATGAGAATAGACTAGGAATATAATGGAATATTTTGACTCAGGACACGCAACATGTGCATATGAATATACTTTGAATAGAAAGGTATGTTTTGTCTCAGCACACACAACATGTGCATTAGAATATTCTGGGAATAGAAAGGTATGTTTTGACTCAGCACACACAACTTGTGTATTAGAATATATGAGAAATATAAAGGAATATTTTGACAAGGACAAAAAACATGTACATTAGTATATACATGGAAAAGAAAGGAATGTTTTAACTCAGCACACAAAATATGTGCAATAGAATATACTTGGAATAGAAAGGAATGTTTTGTCTCAGCACAAAAACAATGTTATTAGAATATACTTGGAATAGAAAGGAATGTGTTGACTCAGCACAGACAACATGTGCATTAGAATATAATTGGAATACAATGGAATGTTTTGATTCAGGACACACAAGATGTGCATTCGAATATACGTGGAATAGAAAGGAATGTTTTGACTCAGCACACACAACATGTGGATCGGAATATACTCAGAATAGAAAGGAAAATATTGACTCAGCACACACCACATATGCATTAGAATATACTTGGAATAGAAAGGAATGTTTTGACCCAGAACAAGAAGGAAGTGTATTGGACTATACTTGGAATAGAAAGGAATGTTTTGACTCAGCACACACAACATGTGCATTAGAATATCCAACTAATATTAAGGAATATTATAACTCACCACACACAACATGTGCATGAGTATATGCATGGAATAGGAAGGAATGTTTTGACTCAGCACACACCACATGTGCATCAGAATATACTTGGAATACAATGGAATGTTTTGAAACAGCACACACAAGATGTGCAGTAGAATATACTTGGAATAGAAAGGAATGTTTTGACTCAGCACACACAACATGTGCATCGGAATATACTCAGAATAGAAAGGAAAGTATTGACTCAGCACACACCACACATGCATTAGAATATACTTGGAATAGAAAGGAATGTTTTGACCCAGAACAAGAAGCAAGTGTATTAGAATATACATGGAATAGAAAGGAATGTTTTGACTCAGCACACACAACATGTGCATTTGAATAAACTTGGAAAAGAAAGGAATATTTTGACTCAGCACACACAAGATGTGCATTAGAATATACATGGAACATAAAGAAATTTTTTGACTCAGCATACACAACATGTGCATTAGTATATATGAGGAATATAAAGGAATTTTTTGACCAGGACTGACAACATGTGCATTAGAAAATACTTGCAATAGAAAGTAATGTTTTGACTCAGCACACACAACATGTGCATGAAAATATTCTGGGAATAGAAAAGAATGTTTTTATTTAAGACACACAATATGTGCATTACAATATACTAGGAATATTAAGGAATATTTTGACACAGCACACACAAGATGTGCATTAGAATATACTTGGAATAGAAAGGAATGTTTTGACTCAGCACACACAACGTGCATTAGAATTTACTTGGAATAGAAAGGAATGTTTTGACTCAGCACACACCACATGTGCATCAGAATATACTCAGAATAGAAAGGAAAGTATTGACTCAGCACACACCACATATGCATTAGAATATCTTTGGAATAGAAAGGAATCTTTTAACTCAGCACACACAAAATGTGCATTAGAATATACAAGGAATATTAAGGAATATTTTGACTCAGCACACACAAGATGTGCATTAGAATTTACTTGGAATAGAAAGGAATGTTTTGACTCAGCACACACAACATGTGCATCGGAATATACTCAGAATAGAAAGGAAAGTATTGACTCAGCACACATCACATATGCATTAGAATATCCTTGGAATAGAAAGGAATGTTTGGACTCAGCACACACAGCATGTGCATTAGAATGTACAAGGAATATTAAGGATTATTTTGACTCAGCACACACAACATGTGCATTAGAATATACTTGAAAAAGAAAGTAATATTTTGACACAGCACACACAAGATGTGCATTAGAATATACTTGGAATAGAAAGGAATGTTTTGACTCAGCACACACAACGTGCATTAAAATTTACTTGGAATAAAAAGGAATGTTTTGACGCAGCACACACCACATGTGCATCGGAATATACTCAGAATAGAAAGGAAAGTATTGACTCAGCACACACCACATATGCATTAGAATATCCTTGGAATAGAAAGGAATGTTTTGACTCAGCACACACAACATGTGCATTAGAATATACTTGAAAAAGAAAGTAATATTTTTGCACAGCACACACAAGATGTACATTAGAATATACTTGGAATAGAAAGGAATGTTTTAACTCAGCACACACAACATGTGCATCGGAATATACTCAGATTAGAAAGGAAAGTATTGACTCAGCACACACCACATATGCATTAGAATATACTTGGAATGGAAAGGAATGTTTTGACTCAGCACACACAACATGTGCATTAGATAGAATACACTTGGAATAGAAAGGAATGATTTGACACAGCACACACAACATGTGCATCGGAATATACTCAGAATAGAAAGGAAAGTATTGACTCAGCACACACCACACATGCATTAGATTATACTTGGAATAGAAAGGAATGTTTTGACCCAGAACAAGAAGCAAATGTGTGAGAATATACTTGGAATAGATAGGAATGTTTTGACTCAGCACACACAATGTGGATTAGAATTTACTTGGAATAGAAAAGAATGTTTTGACTCAGCACACACAACATGTATATAAGAAAATACTTGGAATAGAAAGGAATGTTTTGACTCAGCACACACATCGTGGATTAGAATTTACTTGCAATAGAAAGGAATGTTTTGACTCAGCACACACAATATATGCTTTAGAATATACTTGGAATACAATGGAATATTTTGTCTCAGGACACACAGGATGTGCATTCAAATATACGTGGAATAGAAAGGAATGTTTTGACTCAGCACACACAACATGTGGATCGGAATATACTCAGAATAGAAAGGAAAGTATTGACTCAGCACACAGCACATATGCATTAGAATATACTTGGAATAGAAAGGAATGTTTTGACCCAGAACAAGAAGGAAGTGTATTGGAATATACTTGGAATAGAAAGGAATGTTTTGTCTCAGCACACACAACATGTGCGTCAGAAAATACTTGGAATAGAAAGGAATGCTTTGACTCAGCACACACAACATGTGCATTAGAATATACAAGGAATATTAACGAATATTTTTACTCAGCACACACAACATGTGCATTCGAATATGCATGGAATAGAAAGGAATGTTTTGACACAGCACACACAAGATGTGCATTAGAATATACTTGGAATAGCAAGGAATGTTTTGTCTCAGCACACAAAACAAGGCTATTCGAATCTACTTGGAATAGAAAGGAATGTGTTGACTCAGCTCAGAGAACATGTGCATTAGAATCTACTTGGAATAGAAAGGAATGTTTTGCCTCATCACACACCACATGTTCTTTAGAATATTGTTGGAATATCAATAAATATTTTGACGCATCACACACAAGATGTGCATTGGAAATTACTTGGAATAGAAAGGAATGTTTTGACTCAGCACAACCCACACGTGCATGAGAATAGACTAGGAATATAATGGAATATTTTGACTCAGGACACGCAACATGTGCATATGAATATACTTTGAATAGAAAGGTATGTTTTGTCTCAGCACACACAACATGTGCATTAGAATATTCTGGGAATAGAAAGGTATGTTTTGACTCAGCACACACAACTTGTGTATTAGAATATATGAGAAATATAAAGGAATATTTTGACAAGGGCAAAAAACATGTACATTAGTATATACATGGAAAAGAAAGGAATGTTTTAACTCAGCACACAAAATATGTGCAATAGAATATACTTGGAATAGAAAGGAATGTTTTGTCTCAGCACAAAAACAATGTTATTAGAATATACTTGGAATAGAAAGGAATGTGTTGACTCAGCACAGACAACATGTGCATTAGAATATTCTGGGAATAGAAAGGTATGTTTTGACTCAGCACACACAAGATGTGCATTAAATAGAATATACTTGGAATAGAAAGGAATGCTTTGACTCAGCACACACAATATGTGCATCGGAATATACTTAGAATAGAAAGGAAAGTATTGACTCAGCACACACCACACATGCATTAGAATATACTTGGAATAGAAAGGAATGTTTTGACCCAGAACAAGAAGCAAGTGTATTAGAATATACTTGGAATAGAAAGGAATGTTTTGACTCAGCACACACCACGTGCATGGAATAGAAAGGAATGTTTTGACCCAGAACAAGAAGCAAGTGTATTAGAATATACTTGGAATAGAAAGTAATGTTTTGACTTAGCACACACCACATGTGTATTAGAATATTCTGGGAATAGAAAGGAATGTTTTTACTCAGCACACACAATATGTGCTTTCGAATATACTTGGAATACAATGGAATGTTTTGATTCAGGACACACAAGATGTGCATTCGAATATACGTGGAATAGAAAGGAATGTTTTGACTCAGCACACACAACATGTGGATCGGAATATACTCAGAATAGAAAGGAAAATATTGACTCAGCACACACCACATATGCATTAGAATATACTTGGAATAGAAAGGAATGTTTTGACCCAGAACAAGAAGGAAGTGTATTGGAATATACTTGGAATAGAAAGGAATGTTTTGACTCAGCACACACAACATGTGCATCAGAATATACTTGGAATACAATGGAATGTTTTGACACAGCACACACAAGATGTGTAGTAGAATATACTTGGAATAGAAAGGAATGTTTTGACTCAGCACACACAACATGTGCATCGGAATATACTCAGAATAGAAAGGAAAGTATTGACTCAGCACACACCACACATGCATTAGAATATACTTGGAATAGAAAGGAATGTTTTGACCCAGAACAAGAAGCAAGTGTATTAGAATATACATGGAATAGAAAGGAATGTTTTGACTCAGCACACACAACGTGCATTAGAATATACTTGGAATAGGAAGGAATGTTTAGACTCAGCATACACAACATGTGCATTTGAATAAACTTGGAAAAGAAAGGAATATTTTGACTCAGCACACACAAGATGTGCATTAGAATATACATGGAACATAAAGAAATTTTTTGACTCAGCATACACAACATGTGCATTAGTATATATGAGGAATATAAAGGAATCTTTTGACCAGGACTGACAACATGTGCATTAGAAAATACTTGCAATAGAAAGAAATGTTTTGACTCAGCACACACAACATGTGCATGAAAATATTCTGGGAATAGAAAAGAATATTTTTATTTAAGACACACAATATGTGCATTAGAATATACTAGGAATATTAAGGAATATTTTGACACAGCACACAAAAGATGTGCATTAGAATATACTTGGAATAGAAAGGAATGTTTTGACTCAGCACACACAACGTGCATTAGAATTTACTTGGAATAGAAAGGAATGTTTTGACTCAGCACACACCACATGTGCATCAGAATTTACTCAGAATAGAAAGGAAAGTATTGACTCAGCACACACCACATATGCATTAGAATATCTTTGGAATAGAAAGGAATCTTTTAACGCAGCACACACAACATGTGCATTAGAATATACAAGGAATATTAAGGAATATTTTGACTCAGCACACACAACATGTGCATTAGAAAATGCATGGAATAGAAAAGAATGTTTTGACTCAGCTCACACAACATCTGCATCAGAATATACTCAGATTAGTAAGGAAAGTATTGACTCAGCACACACCACATATGCATTAGAATATACTTGGAATGTAAAGGAATGTTTTGTCTCAGAACAAGAAGCAAGTGTATTAGAATATACTTGAAATAGAAAGGAATGTTTTGACTCAGCGCACACCACATGTGCATTAGAATATTCTGGGAATAGAAAGGTATGTTTTGACTCAGCACACACAACATGTGGATTAGATAGAATATACGTGGAATAGAAAGGAATGATTTGACTCAACACACACAACATGTGCATCGGAATATACTCAGAATAGAAAGGAAAGTATTGACTCAGCACACACCACACATGCATTAGAATATACTTGGAATAGAAAGGAATGTTTTGACCCACAACAAGAAGCAAGTGTATTAGAATATACTTGGAATAGAAAGGAATGTCTTGACTCAGCACACACAACGTGGATTAAAATTTACTTGGAATATAAAAGAATGTTTTGACTCAGCACACACAACATGTGCATAAGAAAATACTTGGAATAGAAAGGAATGTTTTTACTCAGCATACAAAATATGTGCATTAGAATATACTTGGAATAGAAAGGAATGTTTTGGCTCAGCACAAAAACAAGCTTATTAGAATATACTTGGAATAGAAAGGAATGTGTTGACTCAGCACAGACAACATGTGCATTGGAATATATGAGAAATATAAAGGGATATTTTGACGAGGACAGACAACATGTGCATTAGAATACACAAGGAATATTAAGGAATATTTTGACTTAGCACACATGACATTTGCATTAGAATATGCATGGAATCGAATGGAATGTTTTGACTCAGTACACACCACATGTGCATTAGAATATACTTGGAATAGAATGGAAATTTCTGACACAGCACACACAATGTACATTAGAATATAATTGGAATGGAAAGGAATGTTTTGTTTCAGAACAAGAAGCAAGTGTATTAGAATATACTTGAAATAGAAAGGTATGTTTTGACTCAGGACACACCACATGTGCATTAGAATATTCTGGGAATAGAAAGGTATGTTTCGACTCAGCACACACAACATGTGGATCAGAATATACTCAGAATAGAAAGGAATGATTTGACTCAGCACACACAACATGTGCATTGGATAGAATATACTTGGAATTGAAAGGAATGTTTTGACCCAGAACAAGAAGGAAGTGTATTGGAATATACTTGGAATAGAAAGGAATGATTTGAGTCAGCACACACAACATGTGCATTAGAATATCCAAGGAATATTAAGGAATATTTTAACTCAGCACACACAACATGTTCATGAGAATATGCATGGAATAGGGAGGAATGTTTTGACTCAGCACACATAACATGTGCATTAGAATATACGTGGAATACAATGGAAAGTTTTGACACAGCACACACAATGCACATTAGAATATAATTGGAATGGAAAGGAATGTTTTGTCTCAGAACAAGAAGCAAGTGTATTAGAATATACTTGAAATAGAAAGGAATGTTTTGACTCAGCACACACCACATGTAGATTAGAATATTCTGAAAATAGAAAGGTATGTTTCGACTCAGCACACACAACATGTGTATTAGATAGAATATACTTGGAATACAATGGAATGTTTTGACTCAGCATACACAACATGTGCATTAGAATATACTTGAAAAAGAAAGTAATATTTTGACACAGCACACAAAAGGTATACATTAGAATATACTTGGAATAGAAAGGAATGTTTCGACTCAGCACACACAACATGTGCATCGGAATATACTCAGATTTGAAAAGAAAGTATTGACTCAGCACACACCACATATGCATTAGTATATACTTGCAATGGAAAGGAATGTTTTGTCTAAGAACAAGAAGCAAGTGTATTAGAATATACTTGAAATAGAAAGGAATGTTTTGACTCAGCACACACCACATGTGCATTAGAATATTCTGGGAATAAAAGGTATGTTTTGACTCAGCACACACAACATGTGCATTAGATAGAATATACTTTGAATAGAAAGGAATGATTTGACTCAGCACACATAAAATGTGCATAAGAAAATACTTGGAATAGAAAGGAATGTTTTTACTCAGCACACAAAATATGTGCATTAGAATATACTTGGAATAGAAAGGTATGTTTTGACTCAGCACACACAACATGTGTATTAGATAGAATATACTTGGAATAGAAAGGAATGTTTTGACACGGCACACACAACATGTGCATTACAATATACAAGGAATATTAAGGAATATTTTGACTTAGCACACACCACATGTGCATTAGAATATACTTGGAATAGAAAGGAATGTTTTGACCCAGAACAAGAAGCAAGTGTATTAGAATATACTTGGAATAGAAAGTAATGTTTTGACTCAGCACACACAACATGTGCATTAGAATATACAAGGAATATTATGGAATATTTTGACTTAGCACACACCACATGTGCATTAGAATATTCTGGGAATAGAAAGGAATGTTTTTACTCAGCACACACAATATGTGCTTTAGAATATACTTGGAATACAATGGAATGTTTTGACTCAGGACAACACAAGATGTGCATTCGAATATACGTGGAATATAAAGGAATGTTTTGACTCAGCACACACAACATTTGCATTAGAATATACAAGGAATATTAAGGAATATTTTGACTTAGCACACACCACATGTGCATTAGAATATTCTGGGAATAGAAAGGAATATTTTTACTCAGCACACACAATATGTGCTTTAGAATATACTTGGAATACAATGGAATGTTTTGACTCAGGACACACAAGATGTGCATTCGAATATACGTGGAATAGAAAGGAATGTTTTGACTCAGCATACACAACATGTGGATCGGAATATAGTCAGAATAGAAAGGAAAGTATTGACTCAGCACACACCACATATGCATTAGAATATACTTGGAATAGAAAGGAATGTTTTGACCCAGAATAAGAAGGAAGTATATTGGAATATACTTGGAATAGAAAGGAATGTTTTGACTCACCACACACAACATGTGGATGAGTATATGCATGGAATAGGAAGGAATGTTTTGACTCAGCACACACCACATGTGCATCAGAATATACTTGGAATACAATGGAATGTTTTGACACAGCACACACAAGATGTGCATTAGAATATAGTTGGAATAGAAAGGAATGTTTTGTCTCAGCACACAAAACAAGGTTATTCGAATCTACTTGGAATAGAAAGGAATGTGTTGACTCAGCACACACCACATGTGCATTAGAATATTCTGAGAATAGAAAGGAATCTTTTTGCTCAGCACACACAATATGTGCTTAAGAATATACTAGGAATATTAAGGAATATTTTGACACAGCACACACAAGATGTGCATTAGAATATACTTGGAATAGAAAGGAATGTTTTGACTCAGCACACACAACATGTGCTTGAAAATATTCTGTGAATCGAAAAGAATGTTTTTATTCAAGACACACAATATGTGCATCAGAATATACTAGGAATAGAAAGGAATGTTTTAACTCAGCACACACCACATGTGCATCGGAATATACTCTGAATAGAAAGGAGAGTATTGACTCAGCACACACCACATATGCATTAGAATATCCTTGGAATAGAAAGGTATGTTTTGACTAAGCACACTAACATGTGCATTAGAATATACTAGGAATATTAAGGAATATTTTGACTCAGCACACACAACATGTGCATCGGAATATACTCAGATTAGAAAGGAAAGTATTGACTCAGCACACACCATATATGCATTAGAATATACTTGGAATGGAAAGGAATGTTTTGTCTAACAACAAGAAGCAAGTGTATTAGAATATACTTGAAATAGAAAGGAATGTTTTGACTCAGCACACACCACATGTGCATTAGAATATTCTGGGAATAGAAAGGTATGTTTTGACTCAGCACACACAACATGTGCACTAGATGGAATATACTTGGAATAGAAAGGAATGATTTGACTCAGCACACACAACATGTGCATCGGAATATACTCAGAATAGAAAGGAAAGTATTGACTCAGCACACACCACACATGCATTAGAATATACTTGGAATAGAAAGGAATGTTTTGACCCACAACAAGAAGCAAGTGTATTAGAATATACTTGGAATAGAAAGGAATGTCTTGACTCAGCACACACAACGTGGATTAAAATTTACTTGGAATTTAAAAAAATGTTTTGACTCAGCACACACAACATGTGCATAAGAATATACTTGGAATAGAAAGGAATGTTTTGGCTCAGCACAAAAACAAGCTTATTAGAATATACTTGGAATAGAAAGGAATGTGTTGACTCAGCACAGACAACATGTGCATTGGCATATATGAGAAATATAAAGGGATATTTTGACCAGGACAGACAACATGTGCATTAGAATACACAAGGAATATTAAGGAATATTTTGACTTAGCACACACGACATTTGCATTAGAATATGCATGGAATCGAATGGAATGTTTTGACTCAGTACACACCACATGTGCATTAGAATATTCTGAGAATAGAAAGGAATGTTTTTACTCAGCACACACAATATGTGCTTAAGAATATACTTGGAATACATTGGAATGTTTTGACTCAGGACACACAAGATGTGCATTAGAATATACTTGGAATAGAATGGAAATTTTTGACACAGCACACACAATGTACATTAGAATATAATTGGAATGGAAAGGAATGTTTGTCTCAGAACAAGAAGCAAGTGTATTAGAATATACTTGAAATAGAAAGGAATGTTTTGACTCAGCACACACCACATGTGCATTAGAATATTCTGGGAATAGAAAGGTATGTTTCGACTCAGCACACACAACATGTGTATTAGATAGAATATACTTGGAATAGAAAGGAATGTTTTGACTCGGCACACACAACATGTGCATCGGAATATATTCAGAATAGAAAGGAAAGTATTGACTCAGCACACAACACGAATGCAATAGAATATACTTGGAATAGAAAGGAATGTTTTGACTCAGCACACACAACATGTGCATTAAAATATACAAGGAATATTAAGGAATATTTTGAATTAGAACACACCACATGTGCATTAGAATATTCTGGGAATAGAAAGGAATGTTTTTACTCAGCACACACAATATGTGCTTTAGAATATACTTGGATAACAATATAATGTTTTGACTCTGGACACACAAGATGTGCATTAGAATATACTTGGAATAGAAAGGTATGTTTTGACTCAGCACACACAACATGTGCATTAGAATATATGAGAAATATAAAGCAATATTTTGACCAGGACAGACAACATGTGCATTAGTATATACATGAAAAAGAAAGCAATGTTTTTAATCAGCACACAAAATATGTGCATTAGAATATACTTGGAATAGAAAGGAATGTTTTGACTCATCACAGACAACATGTGCATTGGAATATATAAGAAATATAAAGGAATATTTTGACCAGGACACACAACATGTGCATTAGAATACACAAGGAATATTAAGGAATGTTTTGACTTAGTATACACAACATTTGCATTAGAATATGCATGGAATTGAAAGGAATGTTTTGACTCAGCACACACCACATGTGCATGAGAATATTCTTGGTATACAATGGAATGTTTTGACACAGCACACACAAGATGTGCATTAGATACTTGGAATAGAAAGGAATGTTTTTTCTCAGCACACAATACAAGGCTATTCGAATCTACTTGGAATAGAAAGGAATGTGTTGACTCAGCACAGACAACATGTGCATTAGAATATACTTGGAATAGAAAGGAATGTTGTGCTTCAGCACACACCACATGTGCTTTAGAATATTCTTGGAAAATCAATAAATATTTTGACGCATCACACACAAGATGTGCTTAAGAATATATTTGGAATACAATGGAATGTTTTGACTCAGGAAACACAAGATGTGCATTAGAATATACTTGGAATAGAAAGGAAATATTTGACACAGCACACACAATGCACATTAGAATATAATTGGAATGGAAAGGAATGTTTCGTCTCAGAACAAGAAACAAGTGTATTAGAATATACTTGAAATAGAAAGGAATGTTTTTACTCAGCACACACAATATGTGCTTTAGAATATACTTGGAATACAATGGAATGTTTTGACTCAGGACACACAAGATGTGCATTCGAATATACGTGGAATAGAAAGGAATGTTTTGACTCAGCACACGCAACATGTGGATCGGAATATACTCAGAATAGAAAGCAAAGTATTGACTCAGCACACAGCACATATGCATTAGAATATACTTGGAATAGAAAGGAATGTTTTGACCCAGAACAAGAAGGAAGTGTATTGGAATATACTTGGAATAGAAAGGAATGTTTTGACTCAGCACACACAACATGTGCATTAGAATATCCAAGGAATATTAAGGAATATTTTAACTCAGCACATACAACATGTGCATGAGTATATGCATGGAATAGGAAGGAATGTTTAGATTCAGCACACACCACATGTGCATTAGAATATACTTGGAATACAATGGAATGTTTAGACACAGCACGCACAAGATGTGCATTAGAATATACTTGGAATAGAAACGAAATTTTTCACACAGCACCCACAATGTACATAAGAATATACTTGGAATGGAAAGGAATGTTTTGTCTCAGAACAAGAAGCAAGTTTATTAGAATATACTTGAAATAGAAAGGAATGTCTTGACTAAGCACACACAACATGTGCATCGGAATATACTCAGAATAGAAAGGAAAGTATTGATTCAGCACACACCACACATGCATTAGAATATACTTGGAATAGAAAGGAATGTTTTGTCCCAGAACAAGAAGCAAGTGTATTAGAATATACTTGGAATAGAAAGGAATGTTTTGACTCAGCACACAACGTGCATTAGAATATATTTGGAATAGGAAGGAATGTTTTGACTCAGCATACACAACATGTGCATTTGAATATACTTGGAAAAGAAAGGAATGTTTTAACTCTGCACACACAAGATGTGCATTCGAATATACTTGTAACATAAAGAAATGTTTTGACTCAGCATACACAACATGTGCATTAGTATATATGAGGAATATAAAGGAATATTTTGACCAGGACTGAAAACATGTGCATTTGAAAATACTTGCAATAGAAAGAAATGTTTTGACTGAGCACACACAACATGTGCATGAAAATATTCTGTGAATCGAAAAGAATGTTTTTATTCAAGACACACAATATGTGCATCAGAATATACTAGGAGTATAAAGGAATATTTTGACACAGCACACACAAGATGTGCATTAGAATATACTTGGAATAGAAAGGAATGTTTTGACTCAGCACACACAACGTGCATTAGAATTTACATGGAATAGAAAGGAATGTTTTAACTCAGCACACACCACATGTGCATCGGAATATACTCTGAATAGAAAGGAGAGTATTGACTCAGCACACACCACATATGCATTAGAATATCCTTGGAATAGAAAGGAATGTTTTGACTCAGCACACACAACATGTGCATTAGAATATACTAGGAATATTAAAGAATGTTTTGACCCAGCACACACAAAATGTGCATTAGAATATACTTGAAAAAGAAAGTAATATTTTGACACAGCACACACAAGATGAACATTAGAATATACTTGGAATAGAAAGGAATGTTTTGACTCAGCACACACAACATGTGCATCGGAATATACTCAGATTAGAAAGGAAAGTATTGACTCAGCACACACCATATATGCATTAGAATATACTTGGAATGGAAAGGAATGTTTTGTCTAACAACAAGAAGCAAGTGTATTAGAATATACTTGAAATAGAAAGGAATGTTTTTACTCAGCACACACAATATGTGCTTTAGAATATACTTGGAATACAATGGAATGTTTTGACTCAGGACAACACAAGATGTGCATTCGAATATACGTGGAATATAAAGGAATGTTTTGACTCAGCACACACAACATTTGCATTAGAATATACAAGGAATATTAAGGAATATTTTGACTTAGCACACACCACATGTGCATTAGAATATTCTGGGAATAGAAAGGAATATTTTTACTCAGCACACACAATATGTGCTTTAGAATATACTTGGAATACAATGGAATGTTTTGACTCAGGACACACAAGATGTGCATTCGAATATACGTGGAATAGAAAGGAATGTTTTGACTCAGCATACACAACATGTGGATCGGAATATAGTCAGAATAGAAAGGAAAGTATTGACTCAGCACACACCACATATGCATTAGAATATACTTGGAATAGAAAGGAATGTTTTGACCCAGAATAAGAAGGAAGTATATTGGAATATACTTGGAATAGAAAGGAATGTTTTGACTCACCACACACAACATGTGGATGAGTATATGCATGGAATAGGAAGGAATGTTTTGACTCAGCACACACCACATGTGCATCAGAATATACTTGGAATACAATGGAATGTTTTGACACAGCACACACAAGATGTGCATTAGAATATACTTGGAATAGAAAGGAATGTTTTGTCTCAGCACACAAAACAAGGTTATTCGAATCTACTTGGAATAGAAAGGAATGTGTTGACTCAGCACACACCACATGTGCATTAGAATATTCTGAGAATAGAAAGGAATCTTTTTGCTCAGCACACACAATATGTGCTTAAGAATATACTAGGAATATTAAGGAATATTTTGACACAGCACACACAAGATGTGCATTAGAATATACTTGGAATAGAAAGGAATGTTTTGACTCAGCACACACAACATGTGCTTGAAAATATTCTGTGAATCGAAAAGAATGTTTTTATTCAAGACACACAATATGTGCATCAGAATATACTAGGAATAGAAAGGAATGTTTTAACTCAGCACACACCACATGTGCATCGGAATATACTCTGAATAGAAAGGAGAGTATTGACTCAGCACACACCACATATGCATTAGAATATCCTTGGAATAGAAAGGTATGTTTTGACTAAGCACACTAACATGTGCATTAGAATATACTAGGAATATTAAGGAATATTTTGACTCAGCACACACAACATGTGCATCGGAATATACTCAGATTAGAAAGGAAAGTATTGACTCAGCACACACCATATATGCATTAGAATATACTTGGAATGGAAAGGAATGTTTTGTCTAACAACAAGAAGCAAGTGTATTAGAATATACTTGAAATAGAAAGGAATGTTTTGACTCAGCACACACCACATGTGCATTAGAATATTCTGGGAATAGAAAGGTATGTTTTGACTCAGCACACACAACATGTGCACTAGATGGAATATACTTGGAATAGAAAGGAATGATTTGACTCAGCACACACAACATGTGCATCGGAATATACTCAGAATAGAAAGGAAAGTATTGACTCAGCACACACCACACATGCATTAGAATATACTTGGAATAGAAAGGAATGTTTTGACCCACAACAAGAAGCAAGTGTATTAGAATATACTTGGAATAGAAAGGAATGTCTTGACTCAGCACACACAACGTGGATTAAAATTTACTTGGAATTTAAAAGAATGTTTTGACTCAGCACACACAACATGTGCATAAGAATATACTTGGAATAGAAAGGAATGTTTTGGCTCAGCACAAAAACAAGCTTATTAGAATATACTTGGAATAGAAAGGAATGTGTTGACTCAGCACAGACAACATGTGCATTGGCATATATGAGAAATATAAAGGGATATTTTGACCAGGACAGACAACATGTGCATTAGAATACACAAGGAATATTAAGGAATATTTTGACTTAGCACACACGACATTTGCATTAGAATATGCATGGAATCGAATGGAATGTTTTGTCTCAGTACACACCACATGTGCATTAGAATATTCTGAGAATAGAAAGGAATGTTTTTACTCAGCACACACAATATGTGCTTAAGAATATACTTGGAATACATTGGAATGTTTTGACTCAGGACACACAAGATGTGCATTAGAATATACTTGGAATAGAATGGAAATTTTTGACACAGCACACACAATGTACATTAGAATATAATTGGAATGGAAAGGAATGTTTGTCTCAGAACAAGAAGCAAGTGTATTAGAATATACTTGAAATAGAAAGGAATGTTTTGACTCAGCACACACCACATGTGCATTAGAATATTCTGGGAATAGAAAGGTATGTTTCGACTCAGCACACACAACATGTGTATTAGATAGAATATACTTGGAATAGAAAGGAATGTTTTGACTCGGCACACACAACATGTGCATCGGAATATATTCAGAATAGAAAGGAAAGTATTGACTCAGCACACAACACGAATGCAATAGAATATACTTGGAATAGAAAGGAATGTTTTGACTCAGCACACACAACATGTGCATTAAAATATACAAGGAATATTAAGGAATATTTTGAATTAGAACACACCACATGTGCATTAGAATATTCTGGGAATAGAAAGGAATGTTTTTACTCAGCACACACAATATGTGCTTTAGAATATACTTGGATAACAATGGAATGTTTTGACTCTGGACACACAAGATGTGCATTAGAATATACTTGGAATAGAAAGGTATGTTTTGACTCAGCACACACAACATGTGCATTAGAATATATGAGAAATATAAAGCAATATTTTGACCAGGACAGACAACATGTGCATTAGTATATACATGAAAAAGAAAGCAATGTTTTTAATCAGCACACAAAATATGTGCATTAGAATATACTTGGAATAGAAAGGAATGTTTTGACTCATCACAGACAACATGTGCATTGGAATATATAAGAAATATAAAGGAATATTTTGACCAGGACACACAACATGTGCATTAGAATACACAAGGAATATTAAGGAATGTTTTGACTTAGTATACACAACATTTGCATTAGAATATGCATGGAATTGAAAGGAATGTTTTGACTCAGCACACACCACATGTGCATGAGAATATTCTTGGTATACAATGGAATGTTTTGACACAGCACACACAAGATGTGCATTAGATACTTGGAATAGAAAGGAATGTTTTTTCTCAGCACACAATACAAGGCTATTCGAATCTACTTGGAATAGAAAGGAATGTGTTGACTCAGCACAGACAACATGTGCATTAGAATATACTTGGAATAGAAAGGAATGTTGTGCTTCAGCACACACCACATGTGCTTTAGAATATTCTTGGAAAATCAATAAATATTTTGACGCATCACACACAAGATGTGCTTAAGAATATATTTGGAATACAATGGAATGTTTTGACTCAGGAAACACAAGATGTGCATTAGAATATACTTGGAATAGAAAGGAAATATTTGACACAGCACACACAATGCACATTAGAATATAATTGGAATGGAAAGGAATGTTTCATCTCAGAACAAGAAACAAGTGTATTAGAATATACTTGAAATAGAAAGGAATGTTTTTACTCAGCACACACAATATGTGCTTTAGAATATACTTGGAATACAATGGAATGTTTTGACTCAGGACACACAAGATGTGCATTCGAATATACGTGGAATAGAAAGGAATGTTTTGACTCAGCACACGCAACATGTGGATCGGAATATACTCAGAATAGAAAGCAAAGTATTGACTCAGCACACAGCACATATGCATTAGAATATACTTGGAATAGAAAGGAATGTTTTGACCCAGAACAAGAAGGAAGTGTATTGGAATATACTTGGAATATAAAGGAATGTTTTGACTCAGCACACACAACATGTGCATTAGAATATCCAAGGAATATTAAGGAATATTTTAACTCAGCACATACAACATGTGCATGAGTATATGCATGGAATAGGAAGGAATGTTTAGATTCAGCACACACCACATGTGCATTAGAATATACTTGGAATACAATGGAATGTTTAGACACAGCACACACAAGATGTGCATTAGAATATACTTGGAATAGAAACGAAATTTTTCACACAGCACCCACAATGTACATAAGAATATACTTGGAATGGAAAGGAATGTTTTGTCTCAGAACAAGAAGCAAGTTTATTAGAATATACTTGAAATAGAAAGGAATGTCTTGACTAAGCACACACAACATGTGCATCGGAATATACTCAGAATAGAAAGGAAAGTATTGATTCAGCACACACCACACATGCATTAGAATATACTTGGAATAGAAAGGAATGTTTTGTCCCAGAACAAGAAGCAAGTGTATTAGAATATACTTGGAATAGAAAGGAATGTTTTGACTCAGCACACAACGTGCATTAGAATATATTTGGAATAGGAAGGAATGTTTTGACTCAGCATACACAACATGTGCATTTGAATATACTTGGAAAAGAAAGGAATGTTTTAACTCTGCACACACAAGATGTGCATTCGAATATACTTGTAACATAAAGAAATGTTTTGACTCAGCATACACAACATGTGCATTAGTATATATGAGGAATATAAAGGAATATTTTGACCAGGACTGAAAACATGTGCATTTGAAAATACTTGCAATAGAAAGAAATGTTTTGACTCAGCACACACAACATGTGCATGAAAATATTCTGTGAATCGAAAAGAATGTTTTTATTCAAGACACACAATATGTGCATCAGAATATACTAGGAGTATAAAGGAATATTTTGACACAGCACACACAAGATGTGCATTAGAATATACTTGGAATAGAAAGGAATGTTTTGACTCAGCACACACAACGTGCATTAGAATTTACATGGAATAGAAAGGAATGTTTTAACTCAGCACACACCACATGTGCATCGGAATATACTCTGAATAGAAAGGAGAGTATTGACTCAGCACACACCACATATGCATTAGAATATCCTTGGAATAGAAAGGAATGTTTTGACTCAGCACACACAACATGTGCATTAGAATATACTAGGAATATTAAAGAATGTTTTGACCCAGCACACACAAAATGTGCATTAGAATATACTTGAAAAAGAAAGTAATATTTTGACACAGCACACACAAGATGTACATTAGAATATACTTGGAATAGAAAGGAATGTTTTGACTCAGCACACACAACATGTGCATCGGAATATACTCAGATTAGAAAGGAAAGTATTGACTCAGCACACACCATATATGCATTAGAATATACTTGGAATGGAAAGGAATGTTTTGACTCAGCACACACCACATGTGCATTAGAATATTCTGGGAATAGAAAGGTATGTTTTGACTCAGCACACACAACATGTGCACTAGATAGAATATACTTGGAATAGAAAGGAATGTTTTGACCCACAACAAGAAGCAAGTGTATTAGAATATACTTGGAATAGAAAGGAATGATTTGAGTCAGCACACACAACATGTGCATTAGAATATCCAAGGAATATTAAGAAATATTTTAACTCAGCACACACAACATGTGCATGAGTATATGCATGGAATAGGAAGGAATGTTTTGACTCAGCACACACAACATGTGCATTAGAATATACTTGGAATACAATGGAATGCTTTGACACAGCACACACAAGATGTGCATTAGAATATACTTGGAATACAATGGAATGTTTTGACACAGCACACACAAGATGTGCATTAGAATATACTTGGAATATAAAGGAATGTTTTGTCTCAGCACACAAAATAAGGTTATGCAAATCTACTTGGAATATAAAGGAATGTGTTGACTCAGAACAGACAACATGTGCATTAGAATTTACTTGGAATAAAACAGAATATTTTGACTCAGGACACACAACATTTGCATTAGAATATACAAGGAATATTAACGAATATTTTGACTCAGCACACACAACATGTGCATTAGAATATGCATGGAATAGAAAGGAATGTTTTGACTCAGCACACACCATATGTGCATGAGAATCTACTTGGAATACAATGGAATGTTTTGACACAGCACACACAATATGTGCATTAGAATATAGTTAGAATAGAAAGGAATGTTTTGTCTCAGCACACAAAACAAGGCTATTCGAATCTACTTGGAATAGAAAGGAATGTGTTGACTCAGCACAGACAACATGTGCATTAGAATATACTTGGAATAGAAAGGAATGTTTTGACCCAGAACAAGAAGGAAGTGTATTCCAATATACTTGGAATAGAAAGGAATGATTTGAGTCAGCACACACAACATGTGCATTAGAATATCCAAGGAATATTAAGAAATATTTCAACTCAGCACACACAACATGTGCATGAGTATATGCATGGAATAGGAAGGAATGTTTTGACTCAGCACACACAACATGTGCATTAGAATATACTTGGAATACAATGGAATGTTTTGAGACAGCACACACAAGATGTGCAATAGAATATACTTGGAATAGAAAGGAATGTTTTGTCTCAGCACACAAAATAAGGTTATTCGAATCTACTTGGAATATAAAGGAATGTGTTGACTCAGAACAGACAACATGTGCATTAGAATTTACTTGGAATAGAACGGAATATTTTGACTCAGGACACACAACATGTGCATAAGCATAGACTTGGATTAGAAAGGAATGTTTTGACTCAACACACACAACATGTGCATTAGAATATACAAGGAATATTAACGAATATTTTGACTCAGCACACACAACATGTGCATTAGAATATGCATGGAATAGAAAGGAATGTTTTGACTCAGCACACACCATATGTGCATGAGAATCTACTTGGAATACAATGGAATGTTTTGACACAGCACACACAATATGTGCTTAAGAATATACTTGGAATACATTGGAATGTTTTGACTCAGGACACACAAGATGTGCATTAGAATATACTTGGAATAGAATGGAATGTTTTGACACAGCACACACAATATGTGCTTAAGAATATACTTGGAATACATTGGAATGTTTTGACTCAGCATACACAACATGTGCATTAGAATATACTTGAAAAAGAAAGTAATATTTTGACACAGCACACAAAAGGTATACATTAGAATATACTTGGAATAGAAAGGAATGTTTCGACTCAGCACACACAACATGTGCATCGGAATATACTCAGATTTGAAAAGAAAGTATTGACTCAGCACACACCACATATGCATTAGTATATACTTGCAATGGAAAGGAATGTTTTGTCTAAGAACAAGAAGCAAGTGTATTAGAATATACTTCAAATAGAAAGGAATGTTTTGACTCAGCACACACCACATGTGCATTAGAATATTCTGGGAATAAAAGGTATGTTTTGACTCAGCACACACAACATGTGCATTAGATAGAATATACTTGGAATAGAAAGGAATGATTTGACTCTGCACACATAAAATGTGCATAAGAAAATACTTGGAATAGAAAGGAATGTTTTTACTCAGCACACAAAATATGTGCATTAGAATATACTTGGAATAGAAAGGTATGTTTTGACTCAGCACACACAACATGTGTATTAGATAGAATATACTTGGAATAGAAAGGAATGTTTTGACACGGCACACACAACATGTGCATTACAATATACAAGGAATATTAAGGAATATTTTGACTTAGCACACACCACATGTGCATTAGAATATACTTGGAATAGAAAGGAATGTTTTGACCCAGAACAAGAAGCAAGTGTATTAGAATATACTTGGAATAGAAAGTAATGTTTTGACTCAGCACACACAACATGTGCATTAGAATATACAAGGAATATTATGGAATATTTTGACTTAGCACACACCACATGTGCATTAGAATATTCTGGGAATAGAAAGGAATGTTTTTACTCAGCACACACAATATGTGCTTTAGAATATACTTGGAATACAATGGAATGTTTTGACTCAGGACACACAAGATGTGCATTCGAATATACGTGGAATATAAAGGAATGTTTTGACTCAGCACACACAACATGTGCATTAGAATATACAAGGAATATTAAGGAATATTTTGACTTAGCACACACCACATGTGCATTAGAATATTCTGGGAATAGAAAGGAATATTTTTACTCAGCACACACAATATGTGCTTTAGAATATACTTGGAATACAATGGAATGTTTTGACTCAGGACACACAAGATGTGCATTCGAATATACGTGGAATAGAAAGGAATGTTTTGACTCAGCATACACAACATGTGGATCGGAATATAGTCAGAATAGAAAGGAAAGTATTGACTCAGCACACACCACATATGCATTAGAATATACTTGGAATAGAAAGGAATGTTTTGACCCAGAATAAGAAGGAAGTATATTGGAATATACTTGGAATAGAAAGGAATGTTTTGACTCACCACACACAACATGTGGATGAGTATATGCATGGAATAGGAAGGAATGTTTTGACTCAGCACACACCACATGTGCATCAGAATATACTTGGAATACAATGGAATGTTTTGACACAGCACACACAAGATGTGCATTAGAATATACTTGGAATAGAAAGGAATGTTTTGTCTCAGCACACAAAACAAGGTTATTCGAATCTACTTGGAATAGAATGGAATGTGTTGACTCAGCACACACCACATGTGCATTAGAATATTCTGAGAATAGAAAGGAATGTTTTTGCTCAGCACACACAATATGTGCTTAAGAAAATACTAGGAATATTAAGGAACATTTTGACACAGCACACACAAGATGTGCATTAGAATATACTTGGAATAGAAAGGAATGTTTTGACTCAGCACACACAACATGTGCTTGAAAATATTCTGTGAATCGAAAAGAATGTTTTTATTCAAGACACACAATATGTGCATCAGAATATACTAGGAATAGAAAGGAATGTTTTTACTCAGCACACACAATATGTGCTTTAGAATATACTTGGAATACAATGGAATGTTTTGACTCAGGACAACACAAGATGTGCATTCGAATATACGTGGAATATAAAGGAATGTTTTGACTCAGCACACACAACATTTGCATTAGAATATACAAGGAATATTAAGGAATATTTTGACTTAGCACACACCACATGTGCATTAGAATATTCTGGGAATAGAAAGGAATATTTTTACTCAGCACACACAATATGTGCTTTAGAATATACTTGGAATACAATGGAATGTTTTGACTCAGGACACACAAGATGTGCATTCGAATATACGTGGAATAGAAAGGAATGTTTTGACTCAGCATACACAACATGTGGATCGGAATATAGTCAGAATAGAAAGGAAAGTATTGACTCAGCACACACCACATATGCATTAGAATATACTTGGAATAGAAAGGAATGTTTTGACCCAGAATAAGAAGGAAGTATATTGGAATATACTTGGAATAGAAAGGAATGTTTTGACTCACCACACACAACATGTGGATGAGTATATGCATGGAATAGGAAGGAATGTTTTGACTCAGCACACACCACATGTGCATCAGAATATACTTGGAATACAATGGAATGTTTTGACACAGCACACACAAGATGTGCATTAGAATATACTTGGAATAGAAAGGAATGTTTTGTCTCAGCACACAAAACAAGGTTATTCGAATCTACTTGGAATAGAAAGGAATGTGTTGACTCAGCACACACCACATGTGCATTAGAATATTCTGAGAATAGAAAGGAATCTTTTTGCTCAGCACACACAATATGTGCTTAAGAATATACTAGGAATATTAAGGAATATTTTGACACAGCACACACAAGATGTGCATTAGAATATACTTGGAATAGAAAGGAATGTTTTGACTCAGCACACACAACATGTGCTTGAAAATATTCTGTGAATCGAAAAGAATGTTTTTATTCAAGACACACAATATGTGCATCAGAATATACTAGGAATAGAAAGGAATGTTTTAACTCAGCACACACCACATGTGCATCGGAATATACTCTGAATAGAAAGGAGAGTATTGACTCAGCACACACCACATATGCATTAGAATATCCTTGGAATAGAAAGGTATGTTTTGACTAAGCACACTAACATGTGCATTAGAATATACTAGGAATATTAAGGAATATTTTGACTCAGCACACACAACATGTGCATCGGAATATACTCAGATTAGAAAGGAAAGTATTGACTCAGCACACACCATATATGCATTAGAATATACTTGGAATGGAAAGGAATGTTTTGTCTAACAACAAGAAGCAAGTGTATTAGAATATACTTGAAATAGAAAGGAATGTTTTGACTCAGCACACACCACATGTGCATTAGAATATTCTGGGAATAGAAAGGTATGTTTTGACTCAGCACACACAACATGTGCACTAGATGGAATATACTTGGAATAGAAAGGAATGATTTGACTCAGCACACACAACATGTGCATCGGAATATACTCAGAATAGAAAGGAAAGTATTGACTCAGCACACACCACACATGCATTAGAATATACTTGGAATAGAAAGGAATGTTTTGACCCACAACAAGAAGCAAGTGTATTAGAATATACTTGGAATAGAAAGGAATGTCTTGACTCAGCACACACAACGTGGATTAAAATTTACTTGGAATTTAAAAGAATGTTTTGACTCAGCACACACAACATGTGCATAAGAATATACTTGGAATAGAAAGGAATGTTTTGGCTCAGCACAAAAACAAGCTTATTAGAATATACTTGGAATAGAAAGGAATGTGTTGACTCAGCACAGACAACATGTGCATTGGCATATATGAGAAATATAAAGGGATATTTTGACCAGGACAGACAACATGTGCATTAGAATACACAAGGAATATTAAGGAATATTTTGACTTAGCACACACGACATTTGCATTAGAATATGCATGGAATCGAATGGAATGTTTTGTCTCAGTACACACCACATGTGCATTAGAATATTCTGAGAATAGAAAGGAATGTTTTTACTCAGCACACACAATATGTGCTTAAGAATATACTTGGAATACATTGGAATGTTTTGACTCAGGACACACAAGATGTGCATTAGAATATACTTGGAATAGAATGGAAATTTTTGACACAGCACACACAATGTACATTAGAATATAATTGGAATGGAAAGGAATGTTTGTCTCAGAACAAGAAGCAAGTGTATTAGAATATACTTGAAATAGAAAGGAATGTTTTGACTCAGCACACACCACATGTGCATTAGAATATTCTGGGAATAGAAAGGTATGTTTCGACTCAGCACACACAACATGTGTATTAGATAGAATATACTTGGAATAGAAAGGAATGTTTTGACTCGGCACACACAACATGTGCATCGGAATATATTCAGAATAGAAAGGAAAGTATTGACTCAGCACACAACACGAATGCAATAGAATATACTTGGAATAGAAAGGAATGTTTTGACTCAGCACACACAACATGTGCATTAAAATATACAAGGAATATTAAGGAATATTTTGAATTAGAACACACCACATGTGCATTAGAATATTCTGGGAATAGAAAGGAATGTTTTTACTCAGCACACACAATATGTGCTTTAGAATATACTTGGATAACAATGGAATGTTTTGACTCTGGACACACAAGATGTGCATTAGAATATACTTGGAATAGAAAGGTATGTTTTGACTCAGCACACACAACATGTGCATTAGAATATATGAGAAATATAAAGCAATATTTTGACCAGGACAGACAACATGTGCATTAGTATATACATGAAAAAGAAAGCAATGTTTTTAATCAGCACACAAAATATGTGCATTAGAATATACTTGGAATAGAAAGGAATGTTTTGACTCATCACAGACAACATGTGCATTGGAATATATAAGAAATATAAAGGAATATTTTGACCAGGACACACAACATGTGCATTAGAATACACAAGGAATATTAAGGAATGTTTTGACTTAGTATACACAACATTTGCATTAGAATATGCATGGAATTGAAAGGAATGTTTTGACTCAGCACACACCACATGTGCATGAGAATATTCTTGGTATACAATGGAATGTTTTGACACAGCACACACAAGATGTGCATTAGATACTTGGAATAGAAAGGAATGTTTTTTCTCAGCACACAATACAAGGCTATTCGAATCTACTTGGAATAGAAAGGAATGTGTTGACTCAGCACAGACAACATGTGCATTAGAATATACTTGGAATAGAAAGGAATGTTGTGCTTCAGCACACACCACATGTGCTTTAGAATATTCTTGGAAAATCAATAAATATTTTGACGCATCACACACAAGATGTGCTTAAGAATATATTTGGAATACAATGGAATGTTTTGACTCAGGAAACACAAGATGTGCATTAGAATATACTTGGAATAGAAAGGAAATATTTGACACAGCACACACAATGCACATTAGAATATAATTGGAATGGAAAGGAATGTTTCGTCTCAGAACAAGAAACAAGTGTATTAGAATATACTTGAAATAGAAAGGAATGTTTTTACTCAGCACACACAATATGTGCTTTAGAATATACTTGGAATACAATGGAATGTTTTGACTCAGGACACACAAGATGTGCATTCGAATATACGTGGAATAGAAAGGAATGTTTTGACTCAGCACACGCAACATGTGGATCGGAATATACTCAGAATAGAAAGCAAAGTATTGACTCAGCACACAGCACATATGCATTAGAATATACTTGGAATAGAAAGGAATGTTTTGACCCAGAACAAGAAGGAAGTGTATTGGAATATACTTGGAATAGAAAGGAATGTTTTGACTCAGCACACACAACATGTGCATTAGAATATCCAAGGAATATTAAGGAATATTTTAACTCAGCACATACAACATGTGCATGAGTATATGCATGGAATAGGAAGGAATGTTTAGATTCAGCACACACCACATGTGCATTAGAATATACTTGGAATACAATGGAATGTTTAGACACAGCACACACAAGATGTGCATTAGAATATACTTGGAATAGAAACAAAATTTTTCACACAGCACCCACAATGTACATAAGAATATACTTGGAATGGAAAGGAATGTTTTGTCTCAGAACAAGAAGCAAGTTTATTAGAATATACTTGAAATAGAAAGGAATGTCTTGACTAAGCACACACAACATGTGCATCGGAATATACTCAGAATAGAAAGGAAAGTATTGATTCAGCACACACCACACATGCATTAGAATATACTTGGAATAGAAAGGAATGTTTTGTCCCAGAACAAGAAGCAAGTGTATTAGAATATACTTGGAATAGAAAGGAATGTTTTGACTCAGCACACAACGTGCATTAGAATATATTTGGAATAGGAAGGAATGTTTTGACTCAGCATACACAACATGTGCATTTGAATATACTTGGAAAAGAAAGGAATGTTTTAACTCTGCACACACAAGATGTGCATTCGAATATACTTGTAACATAAAGAAATGTTTTGACTCAGCATACACAACATGTGCATTAGTATATATGAGGAATATAAAGGAATATTTTGACCAGGACTGAAAACATGTGCATTTGAAAATACTTGCAATAGAAAGAAATGTTTTGACTCAGCACACACAACATGTGCATGAAAATATTCTGTGAATCGAAAAGAATGTTTTTATTCAAGACACACAATATGTGCATCAGAATATACTAGGAGTATAAAGGAATATTTTGACACAGCACACACAAGATGTGCATTAGAATATACTTGGAATAGAAAGGAATGTTTTGACTCAGCACACACAACGTGCATTAGAATTTACATGGAATAGAAAGGAATGTTTTAACTCAGCACACACCACATGTGCATCGGAATATACTCTGAATAGAAAGGAGAGTATTGACTCAGCACACACCACATATGCATTAGAATATCCTTGGAATAGAAAGGAATGTTTTGACTCAGCACACACAACATGTGCATTAGAATATACTAGGAATATTAAAGAATGTTTTGACCCAGCACACACAAAATGTGCATTAGAATATACTTGAAAAAGAAAGTAATATTTTGACACAGCACACACAAGATGTACATTAGAATATACTTGGAATAGAAAGGAATGTTTTGACTCAGCACACACAACATGTGCATCGGAATATACTCAGATTAGAAAGGAAAGTATTGACTCAGCACACACCATATATGCATTAGAATATACTTGGAATGGAAAGGAATGTTTTGTCTAACAACAAGAAGCAAGTGTATTAGAATATACTTGAAATAGAAAGGAATGTTTTGACTCAGCACACACCACATGTGCATTAGAATATTCTGGGAATAGAAAGGTATGTTTTGACTCAGCACACACAACATGTGCACTAGATAGAATATACTTGGAATAGAAAGGAATGTTTTGACCCACAACAAGAAGCAAGTGTATTAGAATATACTTGGAATAGAAAGGAATGATTTGAGTCAGCACACACAACATGTGCATTAGAATATCCAAGGAATATTAAGAAATATTTTAACTCAGCACACACAACATGTGCATGAGTATATGCATGGAATAGGAAGGAATGTTTTGACTCAGCACACACAACATGTGCATTAGAATATACTTGGAATACAATGGAATGCTTTGACACAGCACACACAAGATGTGCATTAGAATATACTTGGAATACAATGGAATGTTTTGACACAGCACACACAAGATGTGCATTAGAATATACTTGGAATATAAAGGAATGTTTTGTCTCAGCACACAAAATAAGGTTATGCAAATCTACTTGGAATATAAAGGAATGTGTTGACTCAGAACAGACAACATGTGCATTAGAATTTACTTGGAATAAAACAGAATATTTTGACTCAGGACACACAACATTTGCATTAGAATATACAAGGAATATTAACGAATATTTTGACTCAGCACACACAACATGTGCATTAGAATATGCATGGAATAGAAAGGAATGTTTTGACTCAGCACACACCATATGTGCATGAGAATCTACTTGGAATACAATGGAATGTTTTGACACAGCACACACAATATGTGCATTAGAATATAGTTAGAATAGAAAGGAATGTTTTGTCTCAGCACACAAAACAAGGCTATTCGAATCTACTTGGAATAGAAAGGAATGTGTTGACTCAGCACAGACAACATGTGCATTAGAATATACTTGGAATAGAAAGGAATGTTTTGACCCAGAACAAGAAGGAAGTGTATTCCAATATACTTGGAATAGAAAGGAATGATTTGAGTCAGCACACACAACATGTGCATTAGAATATCCAAGGAATATTAAGAAATATTTCAACTCAGCACACACAACATGTGCATGAGTATATGCATGGAATAGGAAGGAATGTTTTGACTCAGCACACACAACATGTGCATTAGAATATACTTGGAATACAATGGAATGTTTTGAGACAGCACACACAAGATGTGCAATAGAATATACTTGGAATAGAAAGGAATGTTTTGTCTCAGCACACAAAATAAGGTTATTCGAATCTACTTGGAATATAAAGGAATGTGTTGACTCAGAACAGACAACATGTGCATTAGAATTTACTTGGAATAGAACGGAATATTTTGACTCAGGACACACAACATGTGCATAAGCATAGACTTGGATTAGAAAGGAATGTTTTGACTCAACACACACAACATGTGCATTAGAATATACAAGGAATATTAACGAATATTTTGACTCAGCACACACAACATGTGCATTAGAATATGCATGGAATAGAAAGGAATGTTTTGACTCAGCACACACCATATGTGCATGAGAATCTACTTGGAATACAATGGAATGTTTTGACACAGCACACACAATATGTGCTTAAGAATATACTTGGAATACATTGGAATGTTTTGACTCAGGACACACAAGATGTGCATTAGAATATACTTGGAATAGAATGGAATGTTTTGACACAGCACACACAATATGTGCTTAAGAATATACTTGGAATACATTGGAATGTTTTGACTCAGCATACACAACATGTGCATTAGAATATACTTGAAAAAGAAAGTAATATTTTGACACAGCACACAAAAGGTATACATTAGAATATACTTGGAATAGAAAGGAATGTTTCGACTCAGCACACACAACATGTGCATCGGAATATACTCAGATTTGAAAAGAAAGTATTGACTCAGCACACACCACATATGCATTAGTATATACTTGCAATGGAAAGGAATGTTTTGTCTAAGAACAAGAAGCAAGTGTATTAGAATATACTTCAAATAGAAAGGAATGTTTTGACTCAGCACACACCACATGTGCATTAGAATATTCTGGGAATAAAAGGTATGTTTTGACTCAGCACACACAACATGTGCATTAGATAGAATATACTTGGAATAGAAAGGAATGATTTGACTCAGCACACATAAAATGTGCATAAGAAAATACTTGGAATAGAAAGGAATGTTTTTACTCAGCACACAAAATATGTGCATTAGAATATACTTGGAATAGAAAGGTATGTTTTGACTCAGCACACACAACATGTGTATTAGATAGAATATACTTGGAATAGAAAGGAATGTTTTGACACGGCACACACAACATGTGCATTACAATATACAAGGAATATTAAGGAATATTTTGACTTAGCACACACCACATGTGCATTAGAATATACTTGGAATAGAAAGGAATGTTTTGACCCAGAACAAGAAGCAAGTGTATTAGAATATACTTGGAATAGAAAGTAATGTTTTGACTCAGCACACACAACATGTGCATTAGAATATACAAGGAATATTATGGAATATTTTGACTTAGCACACACCACATGTGCATTAGAATATTCTGGGAATAGAAAGGAATGTTTTTACTCAGCACACACAATATGTGCTTTAGAATATACTTGGAATACAATGGAATGTTTTGACTCAGGACACACAAGATGTGCATTCGAATATACGTGGAATATAAAGGAATGTTTTGACTCAGCACACACAACATGTGCATTAGAATATACAAGGAATATTAAGGAATATTTTGACTTAGCACACACCACATGTGCATTAGAATATTCTGGGAATAGAAAGGAATATTTTTACTCAGCACACACAATATGTGCTTTAGAATATACTTGGAATACAATGGAATGTTTTGACTCAGGACACACAAGATGTGCATTCGAATATACGTGGAATAGAAAGGAATGTTTTGACTCAGCATACACAACATGTGGATCGGAATATAGTCAGAATAGAAAGGAAAGTATTGACTCAGCACACACCACATATGCATTAGAATATACTTGGAATAGAAAGGAATGTTTTGACCCAGAATAAGAAGGAAGTATATTGGAATATACTTGGAATAGAAAGGAATGTTTTGACTCACCACACACAACATGTGGATGAGTATATGCATGGAATAGGAAGGAATGTTTTGACTCAGCACACACCACATGTGCATCAGAATATACTTGGAATACAATGGAATGTTTTGACACAGCACACACAAGATGTGCATTAGAATATACTTGGAATAGAAAGGAATGTTTTGTCTCAGCACACAAAACAAGGTTATTCGAATCTACTTGGAATAGAAAGGAATGTGTTGACTCAGCACACACCACATGTGCATTAGAATATTCTGAGAATAGAAAGGAATGTTTTTGCTCAGCACACACAATATGTGCTTAAGAAAATACTAGGAATATTAAGGAATATTTTGACACAGCACACACAAGATGTGCATTAGAATATACTTGGAATAGAAAGGAATGTTTTGACTCAGCACACACAACATGTGCTTGAAAATATTCTGTGAATCGAAAAGAATGTTTTTATTCAAGACACACAATATGTGCATCAGAATATACTAGGAATAGAAAGGAATGTTTTAACTCAGCACACACCACATGTGCATCGGAATATACTCTGAATAGAAAGGAGAGTATTGACTCAGCACACACCACATATGCATTAGAATATCCTTGGAATAGAAAGGTATGTTTTGACTAAGCACACTAACATGTGCATTAGAATATACTAGGAATATTAAGGAATATTTTGACTCAGCACACACAACATGTGCATCGGAATATACTCAGATTAGAAAGGAAAGTATTGACTCAGCACACACCATATATGCATTAGAATATACTTGGAATGGAAAGGAATGTTTTGTCTAACAACAAGAAGCAAGTGTATTAGAATATACTTGAAATAGAAAGGAATGTTTTGACTCAGCACACACCACATGTGCATTAGAATATTCTGGGAATAGAAAGGTATGTTTTGACTCAGCACACACAACATGTGCACTAGATGGAATATACTTGGAATAGAAAGGAATGATTTGACTCAGCACACACAACATGTGCATCGGAATATACTCAGAATAGAAAGGAAAGTATTGACTCAGCACACACCACACATGCATTAGAATATACTTGGAATAGAAAGGAATGTTTTGACCCACAACAAGAAGCAAGTGTATTAGAATATACTTGGAATAGAAAGGAATGTCTTGACTCAGCACACACAACATGGATTAAAATTTACTTGGAATTTAAAAGAATGTTTTGACTCAGCACACACAACATGTGCATAAGAATATACTTGGAATAGAAAGGAATGTTTTGGCTCAGCACAGAAACAAGCTTATTAGAATATACTTGGAATAGAAAGGAATGTGTTGACTCAGCACAGACAAAATGTGCATTGGCATATATGAGAAATATAAAGGGATATTTTGACCAGGAGAGACAACATGTGCATTAGAATACACAAGGAATATTAAGGAATATTTTGACTTAGCACACACGACATTTGCATTAGAATATGCATGGAATCGAATGGAATGTTTTCACTCAGTACACACCACATGTGCATTAGAATATTCTGAGAATAGAAAGGAATGTTTTTACTCAGCACACACAATATGTGCTTAAGAATATACTTGGAATACATTGGAATGTTTTGACTCAGGACACACAAGATGTGCATTAGAATATACTTGGAATAGAATGGAAATTTTTGACACAGCACACACAATGTACATTAGAATATAATTGGAATGGAAAGGAATGTTTTGTCTCAGAACAAGAAGCAAGTGTATTAGATTATCCTTGAAATAGAAAGGAATGTTTTGACTCAGCACACACCACATGTGCATTAGAATATTCTGGGAATAGAAAGGTATGTTTCGACTCAGCACACACAACATGTGTATTAGATAGAATATACTTGGAATAGAAAGGAATGTTTTGACTCGGCACACACAACATGTGCATCGGAATATATTCAGAATAGAAAGGAAAGTATTGACTCAGCACACAACACGAATGCAATAGAATATACTTGGAATAGAAAGGAATGTTTTGACTCAGCACACACAACATGTGCATTAGAATATACAAGGAATATTAAGGAATATTTTGAATTAGAACACACCACATGTGCATTAGAATATTCTGGGAATAGAAAGGAATGTTTTTACTCAGCACACACAATATGTGCTTTAGAATATACTTGGATAACAATGGAATGTTTTGACTCTGGACACACAAGATGTGCATTAGAATATACTTGGAATAGAAAGGTATGTTTTGACTCAGCACACACAACATGTGCATTAGAATATATGAGAAATATAAAGCAATATTTTGACCAGGACAGACAACATGTGCATTAGTATATACATGAAAAAGAAAGCAATGTTTTTAATCAGCACACAAAATATGTGCATTAGAATATACTTGGAATAGAAAGGAATGTTTTGACTCATCACAGACAACATGTGCATTGGAATATATAAGAAATATAAAGGAATATTTTGACCAGGACACACAACATGTGCATTAGAATACACAAGGAATATTAAGGAATGTTTTGACTTAGTATACACAACATTTGCATTAGAATATGCATGGAATTGAAAGGAATGTTTTGACTCAGCACACACCACATGTGCATGAGAATATTCTTGGTATACAATGGAATGTTTTGACACAGCACACACAAGATGTGCATTAGATACTTGGAATAGAAAGGAATGTTTTTTCTCAGCACACAATACAAGGCTATTCGAATCTACTTGGAATAGAAAGGAATGTGTTGACTCAGCACAGACAACATGTGCATTAGAATATACTTGGAATAGAAAGGAATGTTGTGCTTCAGCACACACCACATGTGCTTTAGAATATTCTTGGAAAATCAATAAATATTTTGACGCATCACACACAAGATGTGCTTAAGAATATATTTGGAATACAATGGAATGTTTTGACTCAGGAAACACAAGATGTGCATTAGAATATACTTGGAATAGAAAGGAAATATTTGACACAGCACACACAATGCACATTAGAATATAATTGGAATGGAAAGGAATGTTTCGTCTCAGAACAAGAAACAAGTGTATTAGAATATACTTGAAATAGAAAGGAATGTTTTTACTCAGCACACACAATATGTGCTTTAGAATATACTTGGAATACAATGGAATGTTTTGACTCAGGACACACAAGATGTGCATTCGAATATACGTGGAATAGAAAGGAATGTTTTGACTCAGCACACGCAACATGTGGATCGGAATATACTCAGAATAGAAAGCAAAGTATTGACTCAGCACACAGCACATATGCATTAGAATATACTTGGAATAGAAAGGAATGTTTTGACCCAGAACAAGAAGGAAGTGTATTGGAATATACTTGTAATAGAAAGGAATGTTTTGACTCAGCACATACAACATGTGCATTAGAATATCCAAGGAATATTAAGGAATATTTTAACTCAGCACATACAACATGTGCATGAGTATATGCATGGAATAGGAAGGAATGTTTAGATTCAGCACACACCACATGTGCATTAGAATATACTTGGAATACAATGGAATGTTTAGACACAGCACACACAAGATGTGCATTAGAATATACTTGGAATAGAAACGAAATTTTTCACACAGCACCCACAATGTACATAAGAATATACTTGGAATGGAAAAGAATGTTTTGTCTCAGAACAAGAAGCAAGTTTATTAGAATATACTTGAAATAGAAAGGAATGTCTTGACTAAGCACACACAACATGTGCATCGGAATATACTCAGAATAGAAAGGAAAGTATTGATTCAGCACACACCACACATGCATTAGAATATACTTGGAATAGAAAGGAATGTTTTGTCCCAGAACAAGAAGCAAGTGTATTAGAATATACTTGGAATAGAAAGGAATGTTTTGACTCAGCACACAACGTGCATTAGAATATATTTGGAATAGGAAGGAATGTTTTGACTCAGCATACACAACATGTGCATTTGAATATACTTGGAAAAGAAAGGAATGTTTTAACTCTGCACACACAAGATGTGCATTCGAATATACTTGTAACATAAAGAAATGTTTTGACTCAGCATACACAACATGTGCATTAGTATATATGAGGAATATAAAGGAATATTTTGACCAGGACTGAAAACATGTGCATTTGAAAATACTTGCAATAGAAAGAAATGTTTTGACTCAGCAAACACAACATGTGCATGAAAATATTCTGTGAATCGAAAAGAATGTTTTTATTCAAGACACACAATATGTGCATCAGAATATACTAGGAGTATAAAGGAATATTTTGACACAGCACACACAAGATGTGCATTAGAATATACTTGGAATAGAAAGGAATGTTTTGACTCAGCACACACAACGTGCATTAGAATTTACATGGAATAGAAAGGAATGTTTTAACTCAGCACACACCACATGTGCATCGGAATATACTCTGAATAGAAAGGAGAGTATTGATTCAGCACACACCACATATGCATTAGAATATCCTTGGAATAGAAAGGAATGTTTTGACTCAGCACACACAACATGTGCATTAGAATATACTAGGAATATTAAGGAATGTTTTGACCCAGCACACACAAAATGTGCATTAGAATATACTTGAAAAAGAAAGTAATATTTTGACACAGCACACACAAGATGTACATTAGAATATACTTGGAATAGAAAGGAATGTTTTGACTCAGCACACACAACATGTGCATCGGAATATACTCAGATTAGAAAGGAAAGTATTGACTCAGCACACACCATATATGCATTAGAATATACTTGGAATGGAAAGGAATGTTTTGTCTAACAACAAGAAGCAAGTGTATTAGAATATACTTGAAATAGAAAGGAATGTTTTGACTCAGCACACACCACATGTGCATTAGAATATTCTGGGAATAGAAAGGTATGTTTTGACTCAGCACACACAACATGTGCACTAGATAGAATATACTTGGAATAGAAAGGAATGATTTGACTCAGCACACACAACATGTGCATCGGAATATACTCAGAATAGAAAGGAAAGTATTGACTCAGCACACACCACACATGCATTAGAATATACTTGGAATAGAAAGGAATGTTTTGACCCACAACAAGAGGCAAGTGTATTAGAATATACTTGGAATAGAAAGGAATGATTTGAGTCAGCACACACAACATGTGCATTAGAATATCCAAGGAATATTAAGAAATATTTTAACTCAGCACACACAACATGTGCATGAGTATATGCATGGAATAGGAAGGAATGTTTTGACTCAGCACACACAACATGTGCATTAGAATATACTTGGAATACAATGGAATGCTTTGACACAGCACACACAAGATGTGCATTAGAATATACTTGGAATACAATGGAATGTTTTGACACAGCACACACAAGATGTGCATTAGAATATACTTGGAATATAAAGGAATGTTTTGTCTCAGCACACAAAATAAGGTTATTCAAATCTACTTGGAATATAAAGGAATGTGTTGACTCAGAACAGACAACATGTGCATTAGAATTTACTTGGAATAAAACAGAATATTTTGACTCAGGACACACAACATTTGCATTAGAATATACAAGGAATATTAACGAATATTTTGACTCAGCACACACAACATGTGCATTAGAATATGCATGGAATAGAAAGGAATGTTTTGACTCAGCACACACCATATGTGCATGAGAATCTACTTGGAATATAATGGAATGTTTTGACACAGCACACACAATATGTGCATTAGAATATAGTTAGAATAGAAAGGAATGTTTTGTCTCAGCACACAAAACAAGGCTATTCGAATCTACTTGGAATAGAAAGGAATGTGTTGACTCAGCACAGACAACATGTGCATTAGAATATACTTGGAATAGAAAGGAATGTTTTGACCCAGAACAAGAAGGAAGTGTATTCCAATATACTTGGAATAGAAAGGAATGATTTGAGTCAGCACACACAACATGTGCATTAGAATATCCAAGGAATATTAAGAAATATTTCAACTCAGCACACACAACATGTGCATGAGTATATGCATGGAATAGGAAGGAATGTTTTGACTCAGCACACACAACATGTGCATTAGAATATACTTGGAATACAATGGAATGTTTTGAGACAGCACACACAAGATGTGCAATAGAATATACTTGGAATAGAAAGGAATGTTTTGTCTCAGCACACACAATATGTGCTTTAGAATATACTTGGAATACAATGGAATGTTTTGACTCAGGACACACAAGATGTGCATTCGAATATACGTGGAATAGAAAGGAATGTTTTGACTCAGCACACGCAACATGTGGATCGGAATATACTCAGAATAGAAAGCAAAGTATTGACTCAGCACACAGCACATATGCATTAGAATATACTTGGAATAGAAAGGAATGTTTTGACCCAGAACAAGAAGGAAGTGTATTGGAATATACTTGGAATAGAAAGGAATGTTTTGACTCAGCACACACAACATGTGCATTAGAATATCCAAGGAATATTAAGGAATATTTTAACTCAGCACATACAACATGTGCATGAGTATATGCATGGAATAGGAAGGAATGTTTAGATTCAGCACACACCACATGTGCATTAGAATATACTTGGAATACAATGGAATGTTTAGACACAGCACACACAAGATGTGCATTAGAATATACTTGGAATAGAAACGAAATTTTTCACACAGCACCCACAATGTACATAAGAATATACTTGGAATGGAAAAGAATGTTTTGTCTCAGAACAAGAAGCAAGTTTATTAGAATATACTTGAAATAGAAAGGAATGTCTTGACTAAGCACACACAACATGTGCATCGGAATATACTCAGAATAGAAAGGAAAGTATTGATTCAGCACACACCACACATGCATTAGAATATACTTGGAATAGAAAGGAATGTTTTGTCCCAGAACAAGAAGCAAGTGTATTAGAATATACTTGGAATAGAAAGGAATGTTTTGACTCAGCACACAACGTGCATTAGAATATATTTGGAATAGGAAGGAATGTTTTGACTCAGCATACACAACATGTGCATTTGAATATACTTGGAAAAGAAAGGAATGTTTTAACTCTGCACACACAAGATGTGCATTCGAATATACTTGTAACATAAAGAAATGTTTTGACTCAGCATACACAACATGTGCATTAGTATATATGAGGAATATAAAGGAATATTTTGACCAGGACTGAAAACATGTGCATTTGAAAATACTTGCAATAGAAAGAAATGTTTTGACTCAGCAAACACAACATGTGCATGAAAATATTCTGTGAATCGAAAAGAATGTTTTTATTCAAGACACACAATATGTGCATCAGAATATACTAGGAGTATAAAGGAATATTTTGACACAGCACACACAAGATGTGCATTAGAATATACTTGGAATAGAAAGGAATGTTTTGACTCAGCACACACAACGTGCATTAGAATTTACATGGAATAGAAAGGAATGTTTTAACTCAGCACACACCACATGTGCATCGGAATATACTCTGAATAGAAAGGAGAGTATTGATTCAGCACACACCACATATGCATTAGAATATCCTTGGAATAGAAAGGAATGTTTTGACTCAGCACACACAACATGTGCATTAGAATATACTAGGAATATTAAGGAATGTTTTGACCCAGCACACACAAAATGTGCATTAGAATATACTTGAAAAAGAAAGTAATATTTTGACACAGCACACACAAGATGTACATTAGAATATACTTGGAATAGAAAGGAATGTTTTGACTCAGCACACACAACATGTGCATCGGAATATACTCAGATTAGAAAGGAAAGTATTGACTCAGCACACACCATATATGCATTAGAATATACTTGGAATGGAAAGGAATGTTTTGTCTAACAACAAGAAGCAAGTGTATTAGAATATACTTGAAATAGAAAGGAATGTTTTGACTCAGCACACACCACATGTGCATTAGAATATTCTGGGAATAGAAAGGTATGTTTTGACTCAGCACACACAACATGTGCACTAGATAGAATATACTTGGAATAGAAAGGAATGATTTGACTCAGCACACACAACATGTGCATCGGAATATACTCAGAATAGAAAGGAAAGTATTGACTCAGCACACACCACACATGCATTAGAATATACTTGGAATAGAAAGGAATGTTTTGACCCACAACAAGAGGCAAGTGTATTAGAATATACTTGGAATAGAAAGGAATGATTTGAGTCAGCACACACAACATGTGCATTAGAATATCCAAGGAATATTAAGAAATATTTTAACTCAGCACACACAACATGTGCATGAGTATATGCATGGAATAGGAAGGAATGTTTTGACTCAGCACACACAACATGTGCATTAGAATATACTTGGAATACAATGGAATGCTTTGACACAGCACACACAAGATGTGCATTAGAATATACTTGGAATACAATGGAATGTTTTGACACAGCACACACAAGATGTGCATTAGAATATACTTGGAATATAAAGGAATGTTTTGTCTCAGCACACAAAATAAGGTTATTCAAATCTACTTGGAATATAAAGGAATGTGTTGACTCAGAACAGACAACATGTGCATTAGAATTTACTTGGAATAAAACAGAATATTTTGACTCAGGACACACAACATTTGCATTAGAATATACAAGGAATATTAACGAATATTTTGACTCAGCACACACCACATGTGCATTAGAATATTCTGGGAATAGAAAGGTATGTTTCGACTCAGCACACACAACATGTGTATTAGATAGAATATACTTGGAATAGAAAGGAATGTTTTGACTCGGCACACACAACATGTGCATCGGAATATATTCAGAATAGAAAGGAAAGTATTGACTCAGCACACAACACGAATGCAATAGAATATACTTGGAATAGAAAGGAATTTTTTGACTCAGCACACACAACATGTGCATTAGAATATACAAGGAATATTAAGGAATATTTTGAATTAGAACACACCACATGTGCATTAGAATATTCTGGGAATAGAAAGGAATGTTTTTACTCAGCACACACAATATGTGCTTTAGAATATACTTGGATAATAATGGAATGTTTTGACTCTGGACACACAAGATGTGCATTAGAATATACTTGGAATAGAAAGGTATGTTTTGACTCAGCACACACAACATGTGCATTAGAATATATGAGAAATATAAAGCAATATTTTGACCAGGACAGACAACATGTGCATTAGTATATACATGAAAAAGAAAGCAATGTTTTTAATCAGCACACAAAATATGTGCATTAGAATATACTTGGAATAGAAAGGAATGTTTTGACTCATCACAGACAACATGTGCATTGGAATATATAAGAAATATAAAGGAATATTTTGACCAGGACACACAACATGTGCATTAGAATACACAAGGAATATTAAGGAATGTTTTGACTTAGTATACACAACATTTGCATTAGAATATGCATGGAATTGAAAGGAATGTTTTGACTCAGCACACACCACATGTGCATGAGAATATTCTTGGTATACAATGGAATGTTTTGACACAGCACACACAAGATGTGCATTAGATACTTGGAATAGAAAGGAATGTTTTTTCTCAGCACACAATACAAGGCTATTCGAATCTACTTGGAATAGAAAGGAATGTGTTGACTCAGCACAGACAACATGTGCATTAGAATATACTTGGAATAGAAAGGAATGTTGTGCTTCAGCACACACCACATGTGCTTTAGAATATTCTTGGAAAATCAATAAATATTTTGACGCATCACACACAAGATGTGCTTAAGAATATATTTGGAATACAATGGAATGTTTTGACTCAGGAAACACAAGATGTGCATTAGAATATACTTGGAATAGAAAGGAAATATTTGACACAGCACACACAATGCACATTAGAATATAATTGGAATGGAAAGGAATGTTTCGTCTCAGAACAAGAAACAAGTGTATTAGAATATACTTGAAATAGAAAGGAATGTTTTTACTCAGCACACACAATATGTGCTTTAGAATATACTTGGAATACAATGGAATGTTTTGACTCAGGACACACAAGATGTGCATTCGAATATACGTGGAATAGAAAGGAATGTTTTGACTCAGCACACGCAACATGTGGATCGGAATATACTCAGAATAGAAAGCAAAGTATTGACTCAGCACACAGCACATATGCATTAGAATATACTTGGAATAGAAAGGAATGTTTTGACCCAGAACAAGAAGGAAGTGTATTGGAATATACTTGGAATATAAAGGAATGTTTTGACTCAGCACACACAACATGTGCATTAGAATATCCAAGGAATATTAAGGAATATTTTAACTCAGCACATACAACATGTGCATGAGTATATGCATGGAATAGGAAGGAATGTTTAGATTCAGCACACACCACATGTGCATTAGAATATACTTGGAATACAATGGAATGTTTAGACACAGCACACACAAGATGTGCATTAGAATATACTTGGAATAGAAACAACATTTTTCACACAGCACCCACAATGTACATAAGAATATACTTGGAATGGAAAGGAATGTTTTGTCTCAGAACAAGAAGCAAGTTTATTAGAATATACTTGAAATAGAAAGGAATGTCTTGACTAAGCACACACAACATGTGCATCGGAATATACTCAGAATAGAAAGGAAAGTATTGATTCAGCACACACCACACATGCATTAGAATATACTTGGAATAGAAAGGAATGTTTTGTCCCAGAACAAGAAGCAAGTGTATTAGAATATACTTGGAATAGAAAGGAATGTTTTGACTGAGCACACAACGTGCATTAGAATATATTTGGAATAGGAAGGAATGTTTTGACTCAGCATACACAACATGTGCATTTGAATATACTTGGAAAAGAAAGGAATGTTTTAACTCTGCACACACAAGATGTGCATTCGAATATACTTGTAACATAAAGAAATGTTTTGACTCAGCATACACAACATGTGCATTAGTATATATGAGGAATATAAAGGAATATTTTGACCAGGACTGAAAACATGTGCATTTGAAAATACTTGCAATAGAAAGAAATGTTTTGACTCAGCACACACAACATGTGCATGAAAATATTCTGTGAATCGAAAAGAATGTTTTTATTCAAGACACACAATATGTGCATCAGAATATACTAGGAGTATAAAGGAATATTTTGACACAGCACACACAAGATGTGCATTAGAATATACTTGGAATAGAAAGGAATGTTTTGACTCAGCACACACAACGTGCATTAGAATTTACATGGAATAGAAAGGAATGTTTTAACTCAGCACACACCACATGTGCATCGGAATATACTCTGAATAGAAAGGAGAGTATTGATTCAGCACACACCACATATGCATTAGAATATCCTTGGAATAGAAAGGAATGTTTTGACTCAGCACACACAACATGTGCATTAGAATATACTAGGAATATTAAGGAATGCTTTGACCCAGCACACACAAAATGTGCATTAGAATATACTTGAAAAAGAAAGTAATATTTTGACACAGCACACACAAGATGTACATTAGAATATACTTGGAATAGAAAGGAATGTTTTGACTCAGCACACACAACATGTGCATCGGAATATACTCAGATTAGAAAGGAAAGTATTGACTCAGCACACACCATATATGCATTAGAATATACTTGGAATGGAAAGGAATGTTTTGTCTAACAACAAGAAGCAAGTGTATTAGAATATACTTGAAATAGAAAGGAATGTTTTGACTCAGCACACACCACATGTGCATTAGAATATTCTGGGAATAGAAAGGTATGTTTTGACTCAGCACACACAACATGTGCACTAGATAGAATATACTTGGAATAGAAAGGAATGATTTGACTCAGCACACACAACATGTGCATCGGAATATACTCAGAATAGAAAGGAAAGTATTGACTCAGCACACACCACACATGCATTAGAATATACTTGGAATAGAAAGGAATGTTTTGACCCACAACAAGAGGCAAGTGTATTAGAATATACTTGGAATAGAAAGGAATGATTTGAGTCAGCACACACAACATGTGCATTAGAATATCCAAGGAATATTAAGAAATATTTTAACTCAGCACACACAACATGTGCATGAGTATATGCATGGAATAGGAAGGAATGTTTTGACTCAGCACACACAACATGTGCATTAGAATATACTTGGAATACAATGGAATGCTTTGACACAGCACACACAAGATGTGCATTAGAATATACTTGGAATACAATGGAATGTTTTGACACAGCACACACAAGATGTGCATTAGAATATACTTGGAATATAAAGGAATGTTTTGTCTCAGCACACAAAATAAGGTTATTCAAATCTACTTGGAATATAAAGGAATGTGTTGACTCAGAACAGACAACATGTGCATTAGAATTTACTTGGAATAAAACAGAATATTTTGACTCAGGACACACAACATTTGCATTAGAATATACAAGGAATATTAACGAATATTTTGACTCAGCACACACCACATGTGCATTAGAATATTCTGGGAATAGAAAGGTATGTTTCGACTCAGCACACACAACATGTGTATTAGATAGAATATACTTGGAATAGAAAGGAATGTTTTGACTCGGCACACACAACATGTGCATCGGAATATATTCAGAATAGAAAGGAAAGTATTGACTCAGCACACAACACGAATGCAATAGAATATACTTGGAATAGAAAGGAATGTTTTGACTCAGCACACACAACATGTGCATTAGAATATACAAGGAATATTAAGGAATATTTTGAATTAGAACACACCACATGTGCATTAGAATATTCTGGGAATAGAAAGGAATGTTTTTACTCAGCACACACAATATGTGCTTTAGAATATACTTGGATAACAATGGAATGTTTTGACTCTGGACACACAAGATGTGCATTAGAATATACTTGGAATAGAAAGGTATGTTTTGACTCAGCACACACAACATGTGCATTAGAATATATGAGAAATATAAAGCAATATTTTGACCAGGACAGACAACATGTGCATTAGTATATACATGAAAAAGAAAGCAATGTTTTTAATCAGCACACAAAATATGTGCATTAGAATATACTTGGAATAGAAAGGAATGTTTTGACTCATCACAGACAACATGTGCATTGGAATATATAAGAAATATAAAGGAATATTTTGACCAGGACACACAACATGTGCATTAGAATACACAAGGAATATTAAGGAATGTTTTGACTTAATATACACAACATTTGCATTAGAATATGCATGGAATTGAAAGGAATGTTTTGACTCAGCACACACCACATGTGCATGAGAATATTCTTGGTATACAATGGAATGTTTTGACACAGCACACACAAGATGTGCATTAGATACTTGGAATAGAAAGGAATGTTTTTTCTCAGCACACAATACAAGGCTATTCGAATCTACTTGGAATAGAAAGGAATGTGTTGACTCAGCACAGACAACATGTGCATTAGAATATACTTGGAATAGAAAGGAATGTTGTGCTTCAGCACACACCACATGTGCTTTAGAATATTCTTGGAAAATCAATAAATATTTTGACGCATCACACACAAGATGTGCTTAAGAATATATTTGGAATACAATGGAATGTTTTGACTCAGGAAACACAAGATGTGCATTAGAATATACTTGGAATAGAAAGGAAATATTTGACACAGCACACACAATGCACATTAGAATATAATTGGAATGGAAAGGAATGTTTCGTCTCAGAACAAGAAACAAGTGTATTAGAATATACTTGAAATAGAAAGGAATGTTTTTACTCAGCACACACAATATGTGCTTTAGAATATACTTGGAATACAATGGAATGTTTTGACTCAGGACACACAAGATGTGCATTCGAATATACGTGGAATAGAAAGGAATGTTTTGACTCAGCACACGCAACATGTGGATCGGAATATACTCAGAATAGAAAGCAAAGTATTGACTCAGCACACAGCACATATGCATTAGAATATACTTGGAATAGAAAGGAATGTTTTGACCCAGAACAAGAAGGAAGTGTATTGGAATATACTTGGAATATAAAGGAATGTTTTGACTCAGCACACACAACATGTGCACTAGAATATCCAAGGAATATTAAGGAATATTTTAACTCAGCACATACAACATGTGCATGAGTATATGCATGGAATAGGAAGGAATGTTTAGATTCAGCACACACCACATGTGCATTAGAATATACTTGGAATACAATGGAATGTTTAGACACAGCACACACAAGATGTGCATTAGAATATACTTGGAATAGAAACAACATTTTTCACACAGCACCCACAATGTACATAAGAATATACTTGGAATGGAAAGGAATGTTTTGTCTCAGAACAAGAAGCAAGTTTATTAGAATATACTTGAAATAGAAAGGAATGTCTTGACTAAGCACACACAACATGTGCATCGGAATATACTCAGAATAGAAAGGAAAGTATTGATTCAGCACACACCACACATGCATTAGAATATACTTGGACTAGAAAGGAATGTTTTGTCCCAGAACAAGAAGCAAGTGTATTAGAATATACTTGGAATAGAAAGGAATGTTTTGACTCAGCACACAACGTGCATTAGAATATATTTGGAATAGGAAGGAATGTTTTGACTCAGCATACACAACATGTGCATTTGAATATACTTGGAAAAGAAAGGAATGTTTTAACTCTGCACACACAAGATGTGCATTCGAATATACTTGTAACATAAAGAAATGTTTTGACTCAGCATACACAACATGTGCATTAGTATATATGAGGAATATAAAGGAATATTTTGACCAGGACTGAAAACATGTGCATTTGAAAATACTTGCAATAGAAAGAAATGTTTTGACTCAGCACACACAACATGTGCATGAAAATATTCTGTGAATCGAAAAGAATGTTTTTATTCAAGACACACAATATGTGCATCAGAATATACTAGGAGTATAAAGGAATATTTTGACACAGCACACACAAGATGTGCATTAGAATATACTTGGAATAGAAAGGAATGTTTTGACTCAGCACACACAACGTGCATTAGAATTTACATGGAATAGAAAGGAATGTTTTAACTCAGCACACACCACATGTGCATCGGAATATACTCTGAATAGAAAGGAGAGTATTGACTCAGCACACACCACATATGCATTAGAATATCCTTGGAATAGAAAGGAATGTTTTGACTCAGCACACACAACATGTGCATGAGAATATACTAGGAATATTAAGGAATGTTTTGACCCAGCACACACAAAATGTGCATTAGAATATACTTGAAAAAGAAAGTAATATTTTGACACAGCACACACAAGATGTACATTAGAATATACTTGGAATAGAAAGGAATGTTTTGACTCAGCACACACAACATGTGCATCGGAATATACTCAGATTAGAAAGGAAAGTATTGACTCAGCACACACCATATATGCATTAGAATATACTTGGAATGGAAAGGAATGTTTTGTCTAACAACAAGAAGCAAGTGTATTAGAATATACTTGAAATAGAAAGGAATGTTTTGACTCAGCACACACCACATGTGCATTAGAATATTCTGGGAATAGAAAGGTATGTTTTGACTCAGCACACACAACATGTGCACTAGATAGAATATACTTGGAATAGAAAGGAATGATTTGACTCAGCACACACAACATGTGCATCGGAATATACTCAGAATAGAAAGGAAAGTATTGACTCAGCACACACCACACATGCATTAGAATATACTTGGAATAGAAAGGAATGTTTTGACCCACAACAAGAGGCAAGTGTATTAGAATATACTTGGAATAGAAAGGAATGATTTGAGTCAGCACACACAACATGTGCATTAGAATATCCAAGGAATATTAAGAAATATTTTAACTCAGCACACACAACATGTGCATGAGTATATGCATGGAATAGGAAGGAATGTTTTGACTCAGCACACACAACATGTGCATTAGAATATACTTGGAATACAATGGAATGCTTTGACACAGCACACACAAGATGTGCATTAGAATATACTTGGAATACAATGGAATGTTTTGACACAGCACACACAAGATGTGCATTAGAATATACTTGGAATATAAAGGAATGTTTTGTCTCAGCACACAAAATAAGGTTATTCAAATCTACTTGGAATATAAAGGAATGTGTTGACTCAGAACAGACAACATGTGCATTAGAATTTACTTGGAATAAAACAGAATATTTTGACTCAGGACACACAACATTTGCATTAGAATATACAAGGAATATTAACGAATATTTTGACTCAGCACACACAACATGTGCATTAGAATATGCATGGAATAGAAAGGAATGTTTTGACTCAGCACACACCATATGTGCATGAGAATCTACTTGGAATATAATGGAATGTTTTGACACAGCACACACAATATGTGCATTAGAATATAGTTAGAATAGAAAGGAATGTTTTGTCTCAGCACACAAAACAAGGCTATTCGAATCTACTTGGAATAGAAAGGAATGTGTTGACTCAGCACAGACAACATGTGCATTAGAATATACTTGGAATAGAAAGGAATGTTTTGACCCAGAACAAGAAGGAAGTGTATTCTAATATACTTGGAATAGAAAGGAATGATTTGAGTCAGCACACACAACATGTGCATTAGAATATCCAAGGAATATTAAGAAATATTTCAACTCAGCACACACAACATGTGCATGAGTATATGCATGGAATAGGAAGGAATGTTTTGACTCAGCACACACAACATGTGCATTAGAATATACTTGGAATACAATGGAATGTTTTGAGACAGCACACACAAGATGTGCAATAGAATATACTTGGAATAGAAAGGAATGTTTTGTCTCAGCACACACAATATGTGCTTTAGAATATACTTGGAATACAATGGAATGTTTTGACTCAGGACACACAAGATGTGCATTCGAATATACGTGGAATAGAAAGGAATGTTTTGACTCAGCACACGCAACATGTGGATCGGAATATACTCAGAATAGAAAGCAAAGTATTGACTCAGCACACAGCACATATGCATTAGAATATACTTGGAATAGAAAGGAATGTTTTGACCCAGAACAAGAAGGAAGTGTATTGGAATATACTTGGAATAGAAAGGAATGTTTTGACTCAGCACACACAACATGTGCATTAGAATATCCAAGGAATATTAAGGAATATTTTAACTCAGCACATACAACATGTGCATGAGTATATGCATGGAATAGGAAGGAATGTTTAGATTCAGCACACACCACATGTGCATTAGAATATACTTGGAATACAATGGAATGTTTAGACACAGCACACACAAGATGTGCATTAGAATATACTTGGAATAGAAACGAAATTTTTCACACAGCACCCACAATGTACATAAGAATATACTTGGAATGGAAAAGAATGTTTTGTCTCAGAACAAGAAGCAAGTTTATTAGAATATACTTGAAATAGAAAGGAATGTCTTGACTAAGCACACACAACATGTGCATCGGAATATACTCAGAATAGAAAGGAAAGTATTGATTCAGCACACACCACACATGCATTAGAATATACTTGGAATAGAAAGGAATGTTTTGTCCCAGAACAAGAAGCAAGTGTATTAGAATATACTTGGAATAGAAAGGAATGTTTTGACTCAGCACACAACGTGCATTAGAATATATTTGGAATAGGAAGGAATGTTTTGACTCAGCATACACAACATGTGCATTTGAATATACTTGGAAAAGAAAGGAATGTTTTAACTCTGCACACACAAGATGTGCATTCGAATATACTTGTAACATAAAGAAATGTTTTGACTCAGCATACACAACATGTGCATTAGTATATATGAGGAATATAAAGGAATATTTTGACCAGGACTGAAAACATGTGCATTTGAAAATACTTGCAATAGAAAGAAATGTTTTGACTCAGCACACACAACATGTGCATGAAAATATTCTGTGAATCGAAAAGAATGTTTTTATTCAAGACACACAATATGTGCATCAGAATATACTAGGAGTATAAAGGAATATTTTGACACAGCACACACAAGATGTGCATTAGAATATACTTGGAATAGAAAGGAATGTTTTGACTCAGCACACACAACGTGCATTAGAATTTACATGGAATAGAAAGGAATGTTTTAACTCAGCACACACCACATGTGCATCGGAATATACTCTGAATAGAAAGGAGAGTATTGATTCAGCACACACCACATATGCATTAGAATATCCTTGGAATAGAAAGGAATGTTTTGACTCAGCACACACAACATGTGCATTAGAATATACTAGGAATATTAAGGAATGTTTTGACCCAGCACACACAAAATGTGCATTAGAATATACTTGAAAAAGAAAGTAATATTTTGACACAGCACACACAAGATGTACATTAGAATATACTTGGAATAGAAAGGAATGTTTTGACTCAGCACACACAACATGTGCATCGGAATATACTCAGATTAGAAAGGAAAGTATTGACTCAGCACACACCATATATGCATTAGAATATACTTGGAATGGAAAGGAATGTTTTGTCTAACAACAAGAAGCAAGTGTATTAGAATATACTTGAAATAGAAAGGAATGTTTTGACTCAGCACACACCACATGTGCATTAGAATATTCTGGGAATAGAAAGGTATGTTTTGACTCAGCACACACAACATGTGCACTAGATAGAATATACTTGGAATAGAAAGGAATGATTTGACTCAGCACACACAACATGTGCATCGGAATATACTCAGAATAGAAAGGAAAGTATTGACTCAGCACACACCACACATGCATTAGAATATACTTGGAATAGAAAGGAATGTTTTGACCCACAACAAGAGGCAAGTGTATTAGAATATACTTGGAATAGAAAGGAATGATTTGAGTCAGCACACACAACATGTGCATTAGAATATCCAAGGAATATTAAGAAATATTTTAACTCAGCACACACAACATGTGCATGAGTATATGCATGGAATAGGAAGGAATGTTTTGACTCAGCACACACAACATGTGCATTAGAATATACTTGGAATACAATGGAATGCTTTGACACAGCACACACAAGATGTGCATTAGAATATACTTGGAATACAATGGAATGTTTTGACACAGCACACACAAGATGTGCATTAGAATATACTTGGAATATAAAGGAATGTTTTGTCTCAGCACACAAAATAAGGTTATTCAAATCTACTTGGAATATAAAGGAATGTGTTGACTCAGAACAGACAACATGTGCATTAGAATTTACTTGGAATAAAACAGAATATTTTGACTCAGGACACACAACATTTGCATTAGAATATACAAGGAATATTAACGAATATTTTGACTCAGCACACACAACATGTGCATTAGAATATGCATGGAATAGAAAGGAATGTTTTGACTCAGCACACACCATATGTGCATGAGAATCTACTTGGAATATAATGGAATGTTTTGACACAGCACACACAATATGTGCATTAGAATATAGTTAGAATAGAAAGGAATGTTTTGTCTCAGCACACAAAACAAGGCTATTCGAATCTACTTGGAATAGAAAGGAATGTGTTGACTCAGCACAGACAACATGTGCATTAGAATATACTTGGAATAGAAAGGAATGTTTTGACCCAGAACAAGAAGGAAGTGTATTCCAATATACTTGGAATAGAAAGGAATGATTTGAGTCAGCACACACAACATGTGCATTAGAATATCCAAGGAATATTAAGAAATATTTCAACTCAGCACACACAACATGTGCATGAGTATATGCATGGAATAGGAAGGAATGTTTTGACTCAGCACACACAACATGTGCATTAGAATATACTTGGAATACAATGGAATGTTTTGAGACAGCACACACAAGATGTGCAATAGAATATACTTGGAATAGAAAGGAATGTTTTGTCTCAGCACACACAATATGTGCTTTAGAATATACTTGGAATACAATGGAATGTTTTGACTCAGGACACACAAGATGTGCATTCGAATATACGTGGAATAGAAAGGAATGTTTTGACTCAGCACACGCAACATGTGGATCGGAATATACTCAGAATAGAAAGCAAAGTATTGACTCAGCACACAGCACATATGCATTAGAATATACTTGGAATAGAAAGGAATGTTTTGACCCAGAACAAGAAGGAAGTGTATTGGAATATACTTGGAATAGAAAGGAATGTTTTGACTCAGCACACACAACATGTGCATTAGAATATCCAAGGAATATTAAGGAATATTTTAACTCAGCACATACAACATGTGCATGAGTATATGCATGGAATAGGAAGGAATGTTTAGATTCAGCACACACCACATGTGCATTAGAATATACTTGGAATACAATGGAATGTTTAGACACAGCACACACAAGATGTGCATTAGAATATACTTGGAATAGAAACGAAATTTTTCACACAGCACCCACAATGTACATAAGAATATACTTGGAATGGAAAAGAATGTTTTGTCTCAGAACAAGAAGCAAGTTTATTAGAATATACTTGAAATAGAAAGGAATGTCTTGACTAAGCACACACAACATGTGCATCGGAATATACTCAGAATAGAAAGGAAAGTATTGATTCAGCACACACCACACATGCATTAGAATATACTTGGAATAGAAAGGAATGTTTTGTCCCAGAACAAGAAGCAAGTGTATTAGAATATAGTTGGAATAGAAAGGAATGTTTTGACTCAGCACACAACGTGCATTAGAATATATTTGGAATAGGAAGGAATGTTTTGACTCAGCATACACAACATGTGCATTTGAATATACTTGGAAAAGAAAGGAATGTTTTAACTCTGCACACACAAGATGTGCATTCGAATATACTTGTAACATAAAGAAATGTTTTGACTCAGCATACACAACATGTGCATTAGTATATATGAGGAATATAAAGGAATATTTTGACCAGGACTGAAAACATGTGCATTTGAAAATACTTGCAATAGAAAGAAATGTTTTGACTCAGCACACACAACATGTGCATGAAAATATTCTGTGAATCGAAAAGAATGTTTTTATTCAAGACACACAATATGTGCATCAGAATATACTAGGAGTATAAAGGAATATTTTGACACAGCACACACAAGATGTGCATTAGAATATACTTGGAATAGAAAGGAATGTTTTGACTCAGCACACACAACGTGCATTAGAATTTACATGGAATAGAAAGGAATGTTTTAACTCAGCACACACCACATGTGCATCGGAATATACTCTGAATAGAAAGGAGAGTATTGATTCAGCACACACCACATATGCATTAGAATATCCTTGGAATAGAAAGGAATGTTTTGACTCAGCACACACAACATGTGCATTAGAATATACTAGGAATATTAAGGAATGTTTTGACCCAGCACACACAAAATGTGCATTAGAATATACTTGAAAAAGAAAGTAATATTTTGACACAGCACACACAAGATGTACATTAGAATATACTTGGAATAGAAAGGAATGTTTTGACTCAGCACACACAACATGTGCATCGGAATATACTCAGATTAGAAAGGAAAGTATTGACTCAGCACACACCATATATGCATTAGAATATACTTGGAATGGAAAGGAATGTTTTGTCTAACAACAAGAAGCAAGTGTATTAGAATATACTTGAAATAGAAAGGAATGTTTTGACTCAGCACACACCACATGTGCATTAGAATATTCTGGGAATAGAAAGGTATGTTTTGACTCAGCACACACAACATGTGCACTAGATAGAATATACTTGGAATAGAAAGGAATGATTTGACTCAGCACACACAACATGTGCATCGGAATATACTCAAAATAGAAAGGAAAGTATTGACTCAGCACACACCACACATGCATTAGAATATACTTGGAATAGAAAGGAATGTTTTGACCCACAACAAGAGGCAAGTGTATTAGAATATACTTGGAATAGAAAGGAATGATTTGAGTCAGCACACACAACATGTGCATTAGAATATCCAAGGAATATTAAGAAATATTTTAACTCAGCACACACAACATGTGCATGAGTATATGCATGGAATAGGAAGGAATGTTTTGACTCAGCACACACAACATGTGCATTAGAATATACTTGGAATACAATGGAATGCTTTGACACAGCACACACAAGATGTGCATTAGAATATACTTGGAATACAATGGAATGTTTTGACACAGCACACACAAGATGTGCATTAGAATATACTTGGAATATAAAGGAATGTTTTGTCTCAGCACACAAAATAAGGTTATTCAAATCTACTTGGAATATAAAGGAATGTGTTGACTCAGAACAGACAACATGTGCATTAGAATTTACTTGGAATAAAACAGAATATTTTGACTCAGGACACACAACATTTGCATTAGAATATACAAGGAATATTAACGAATATTTTGACTCAGCACACACCACATGTGCATTAGAATATTCTGGGAATAGAAAGGTATGTTTCGACTCAGCACACACAACATGTGTATTAGATAGAATATACTTGGAATAGAAAGGAATGTTTTGACTCGGCACACACAACATGTGCATCGGAATATATTCAGAATAGAAAGGAAAGTATTGACTCAGCACACAACACGAATGCAATAGAATATACTTGGAATAGAAAGGAATGTTTTGACTCAGCACACACAACATGTGCATTAGAATATACAAGGAATATTAAGGAATATTTTGAATTAGAACACACCACATGTGCATTAGAATATTCTGGGAATAGAAAGGAATGTTTTTACTCAGCACACACAATATGTGCTTTAGAATATACTTGGATAACAATGGAATGTTTTGACTCTGGACACACAAGATGTGCATTAGAATATACTTGGAATAGAAAGGTATGTTTTGACTCAGCACACACAACATGTGCATTAGAATATATGAGAAATATAAAGCAATATTTTGACCAGGACAGACAACATGTGCATTAGTATATACATGAAAAAGAAAGCAATGTTTTTAATCAGCACACAAAATATGTGCATTAGAATATACTTGGAATAGAAAGGAATGTTTTGACTCATCACAGACAACATGTGCATTGGAATATATAAGAAATATAAAGGAATATTTTGACCAGGACACACAACATGTGCATTAGAATACACAAGGAATATTAAGGAATGTTTTGACTTAGTATACACAACATTTGCATTAGAATATGCATGGAATTGAAAGGAATGTTTTGACTCAGCACACACCACATGTGCATGAGAATATTCTTGGTATACAATGGAATGTTTTGACACAGCACACACAAGATGTGCATTAGATACTTGGAATAGAAAGGAATGTTTTTTCTCAGCACACAATACAAGGCTATTCGAATCTACTTGGAATAGAAAGGAATGTGTTGACTCAGCACAGACAACATGTGCATTAGAATATACTTGGAATAGAAAGGAATGTTGTGCTTCAGCACACACCACATGTGCTTTAGAATATTCTTGGAAAATCAATAAATATTTTGACGCATCACACACAAGATGTGCTTAAGAATATATTTGGAATACAATGGAATGTTTTGACTCAGGAAACACAAGATGTGCATTAGAATATACTTGGAATAGAAAGGAAATATTTGACACAGCACACACAATGCACATTAGAATATAATTGGAATGGAAAGGAATGTTTCGTCTCAGAACAAGAAACAAGTGTATTAGAATATACTTGAAATAGAAAGGAATGTTTTTACTCAGCACACACAATATGTGCTTTAGAATATACTTGGAATACAATGGAATGTTTTGACTCAGGACACACAAGATGTGCATTCGAATATACGTGGAATAGAAAGGAATGTTTTGACTCAGCACACGCAACATGTGGATCGGAATATACTCAGAATAGAAAGGAAAGTATTGACTCAGCACACAGCACATATGCATTAGAATATACTTGGAATAGAAAGGAATGTTTTGACCCAGAACAAGAAGGAAGTGTATTGGAATATACTTGGAATATAAAGGAATGTTTTGACTCAGCACACACAACATGTGCATTAGAATATCCAAGGAATATTAAGGAATATTTTAACTCAGCACATACAACATGTGCATGAGTATATGCATGGAATAGGAAGGAATGTTTAGATTCAGCACACACCACATGTGCATTAGAATATACTTGGAATACAATGGAATGTTTAGACACAGCACACACAAGATGTGCATTAGAATATACTTGGAATAGAAACAACATTTTTCACACAGCACCCACAATGTACATAAGAATATACTTGGAATGGAAAGGAATGTTTTGTCTCAGAACAAGAAGCAAGTTTATTAGAATATACTTGAAATAGAAAGGAATGTCTTGACTAAGCACACACAACATGTGCATCGGAATATACTCAGAATAGAAAGGAAAGTATTGATTCAGCACACACCACACATGCATTAGAATATACTTGGAATAGAAAGGAATGTTTTGTCCCAGAACAAGAAGCAAGTGTATTAGAATATACTTGGAATAGAAAGGAATGTTTTGACTCAGCACACAACGTGCATTAGAATATATTTGGAATAGGAAGGAATGTTTTGACTCAGCATACACAACATGTGCATTTGAATATACTTGGAAAAGAAAGGAATGTTTTAACTCTGCACACACAAGATGTGCATTCGAATATACTTGTAACATAAAGAAATGTTTTGACTCAGCATACACAACATGTGCATTAGTATATATGAGGAATATAAAGGAATATTTTGACCAGGACTGAAAACATGTGCATTTGAAAATACTTGCAATAGAAAGAAATGTTTTGACTCAGCACACACAACATGTGCATGAAAATATTCTGTGAATCGAAAAGAATGTTTTTATTCAAGACACACAATATGTGCATCAGAATATACTAGGAGTATAAAGGAATATTTTGACACAGCACACACAAGATGTGCATTAGAATATACTTGGAATAGAAAGGAATGTTTTGACTCAGCACACACAACGTGCATTAGAATTTACATGGAATAGAAAGGAATGTTTTAACTCAGCACACACCACATGTGCATCGGAATATACTCTGAATAGAAAGGAGAGTATTGACTCAGCACACACCACATATGCATTAGAATATCCTTGGAATAGAAAGGAATGTTTTGACTCAGCACACACAACATGTGCATTAGAATATACTAGGAATATTAAAGAATGTTTTGACCCAGCACACACAAAATGTGCATTAGAATATACTTGAAAAAGAAAGTAATATTTTGACACAGCACACACAAGATGTACATTAGAATATACTTGGAATAGAAAGGAATGTTTTGACTCAGCACACACAACATGTGCATGAAAATATTCTGTGAATCGAAAAGAATGTTTTTATTCAAGACACACAATATGTGCATCAGAATATACTAGGAGTATAAAGGAATATTTTGACACAGCACACACAAGATGTGCATTAGAATATACTTGGAATAGAAAGGAATGTTTTGACTCAGCACACACAACGTGCATTAGAATTTACATGGAATAGAAAGGAATGTTTTAACTCAGCACACACCACATGTGCATCGGAATATACTCTGAATAGAAAGGAGAGTATTGATTCAGCACACACCACATATGCATTAGAATATCCTTGGAATAGAAAGGAATGTTTTGACTCAGCACACACAACATGTGCATTAGAATATACTAGGAATATTAAGGAATGTTTTGACCCAGCACACACAAAATGTGCATTAGAATATACTTGAAAAAGAAAGTAATATTTTGACACAGCACACACAAGATGTACATTAGAATATACTTGGAATAGAAAGGAATGTTTTGACTCAGCACACACAACATGTGCATCGGAATATACTCAGATTAGAAAGGAAAGTATTGACTCAGCACACACCATATATGCATTAGAATATACTTGGAATGGAAAGGAATGTTTTGTCTAACAACAAGAAGCAAGTGTATTAGAATATACTTGAAATAGAAAGGAATGTTTTGACTCAGCACACACCACATGTGCATTAGAATATTCTGGGAATAGAAAGGTATGTTTTGACTCAGCACACACAACATGTGCACTAGATAGAATATACTTGGAATAGAAAGGAATGATTTGACTCAGCACACACAACATGTGCATCGGAATATACTCAGAATAGAAAGGAAAGTATTGACTCAGCACACACCACACATGCATTAGAATATACTTGGAATAGAAAGGAATGTTTTGACCCACAACAAGAGGCAAGTGTATTAGAATATACTTGGAATAGAAAGGAATGATTTGAGTCAGCACACACAACATGTGCATTAGAATATCCAAGGAATATTAAGAAATATTTTAACTCAGCACACACAACATGTGCATGAGTATATGCATGGAATAGGAAGGAATGTTTTGACTCAGCACACACAACATGTGCATTAGAATATACTTGGAATACAATGGAATGCTTTGACACAGCACACACAAGATGTGCATTAGAATATACTTGGAATACAATGGAATGTTTTGACACAGCACACACAAGATGTGCATTAGAATATACTTGGAATATAAAGGAATGTTTTGTCTCAGCACACAAAATAAGGTTATTCAAATCTACTTGGAATATAAAGGAATGTGTTGACTCAGAACAGACAACATGTGCATTAGAATATACAAGGAATATTAACGAATATTTTGACTCAGCACACACCACATGTGCATTAGAATATTCTGGGAATAGAAAGGTATGTTTCGACTCAGCACACACAACATGTGTATTAGATAGAATATACTTGGAATAGAAAGGAATGTTTTGACTCGGCACACACAACATGTGCATCGGAATATATTCAGAATAGAAAGGAAAGTATTGACTCAGCACACAACACGAATGCAATAGAATATACTTGGAATAGAAAGGAATGTTTTGACTCAGCACACACAACATGTGCATTAGAATATACAAGGAATATTAAGGAATATTTTGAATTAGAACACACCACATGTGCATTAGAATATTCTGGGAATAGAAAGGAATGTTTTTACTCAGCACACACAATATGTGCTTTAGAATATACTTGGATAACAATGGAATGTTTTGACTCTGGACACACAAGATGTGCATTAGAATATACTTGGAATAGAAAGGTATGTTTTGACTCAGCACACACAACATGTGCATTAGAATATATGAGAAATATAAAGCAATATTTTGACCAGGACAGACAACATGTGCATTAGTATATACATGAAAAAGAAAGCAATGTTTTTAATCAGCACACAAAATATGTGCATTAGAATATACTTGGAATAGAAAGGAATGTTTTGACTCATCACAGACAACATGTGCATTGGAATATATAAGAAATATAAAGGAATATTTTGACCAGGACACACAACATGTGCATTAGAATACACAAGGAATATTAAGGAATGTTTTGACTTAGTATACACAACATTTGCATTAGAATATGCATGGAATTGAAAGGAATGTTTTGACTCAGCACACACCACATGTGCATGAGAATATTCTTGGTATACAATGGAATGTTTTGACACAGCACACACAAGATGTGCATTAGATACTTGGAATAGAAAGGAATGTTTTTTCTCAGCACACAATACAAGGCTATTCGAATCTACTTGGAATAGAAAGGAATGTGTTGACTCAGCACAGACAACATGTGCATTAGAATATACTTGGAATAGAAAGGAATGTTGTGCTTCAGCACACACCACATGTGCTTTAGAATATTCTTGGAAAATCAATAAATATTTTGACGCATCACACACAAGATGTGCTTAAGAATATATTTGGAATACAATGGAATGTTTTGACTCAGGAAACACAAGATGTGCATTAGAATATACTTGGAATAGAAAGGAAATATTTGACACAGCACACACAATGCACATTAGAATATAATTGGAATGGAAAGGAATGTTTCGTCTCAGAACAAGAAACAAGTGTATTAGAATATACTTGAAATAGAAAGGAATGTTTTTACTCAGCACACACAATATGTGCTTTAGAATATACTTGGAATACAATGGAATGTTTTGACTCAGGACACACAAGATGTGCATTCGAATATACGTGGAATAGAAAGGAATGTTTTGACTCAGCACACGCAACATGTGGATCGGAATATACTCAGAATAGAAAGGAAAGTATTGACTCAGCACACAGCACATATGCATTAGAATATACTTGGAATAGAAAGGAATGTTTTGACCCAGAACAAGAAGGAAGTGTATTGGAATATACTTGGAATATAAAGGAATGTTTTGACTCAGCACACACAACATGTGCATTAGAATATCCAAGGAATATTAAGGAATATTTTAACTCAGCACATACAACATGTGCATGAGTATATGCATGGAATAGGAAGGAATGTTTAGATTCAGCACACACCACATGTGCATTAGAATATACTTGGAATACAATGGAATGTTTAGACACAGCACACACAAGATGTGCATTAGAATATACTTGGAATAGAAACAACATTTTTCACACAGCACCCACAATGTACATAAGAATATACTTGGAATGGAAAGGAATGTTTTGTCTCAGAACAAGAAGCAAGTTTATTAGAATATACTTGAAATAGAAAGGAATGTCTTGACTAAGCACACACAACATGTGCATCGGAATATACTCAGAATAGAAAGGAAAGTATTGATTCAGCACACACCACACATGCATTAGAATATACTTGGAATAGAAAGGAATGTTTTGTCCCAGAACAAGAAGCAAGTGTATTAGAATATACTTGGAATAGAAAGGAATGTTTTGACTCAGCACACAACGTGCATTAGAATATATTTGGAATAGGAAGGAATGTTTTGACTCAGCATACACAACATGTGCATTTGAATATACTTGGAAAAGAAAGGAATGTTTTAACTCTGCACACACAAGATGTGCATTCGAATATACTTGTAACATAAAGAAATGTTTTGACTCAGCATACACAACATGTGCATTAGTATATATGAGGAATATAAAGGAATATTTTGACCAGGACTGAAAACATGTGCATTTGAAAATACTTGCAATAGAAAGAAATGTTTTGACTCAGCACACACAACATGTGCATGAAAATATTCTGTGAATCGAAAAGAATGTTTTTATTCAAGACACACAATATGTGCATCAGAATATACTAGGAGTATAAAGGAATATTTTGACACAGCACACACAAGATGTGCATTAGAATATACTTGGAATAGAAAGGAATGTTTTGACTCAGCACACACAACGTGCATTAGAATTTACATGGAATAGAAAGGAATGTTTTAACTCAGCACACACCACATGTGCATCGGAATATACTCTGAATAGAAAGGAGAGTATTGACTCAGCACACACCACATATGCATTAGAATATCCTTGGAATAGAAAGGAATGTTTTGACTCAGCACACACAACATGTGCATTAGAATATACTAGGAATATTAAGGAATGTTTTGACCCAGCACACACAAAATGTGCATTAGAATATACTTGAAAAAGAAAGTAATATTTTGACACAGCACACACAAGATGTACATTAGAATATACTTGGAATAGAAAGGAATGTTTTGACTCAGCACACACAACATGTGCATCGGAATATACTCAGATTAGAAAGGAAAGTATTGACTCAGCACACACCATATATGCATTAGAATATACTTGGAATGGAAAGGAATGTTTTGTCTAACAACAAGAAGCAAGTGTATTAGAATATACTTGAAATAGAAAGGAATGTTTTGACTCAGCACACACCACATGTGCATTAGAATATTCTGGGAATAGAAAGGTATGTTTTGACTCAGCACACACAACATGTGCACTAGATAGAATATACTTGGAATAGAAAGGAATGATTTGACTCAGCACACACAACATGTGCATCGGAATATACTCAGAATAGAAAGGAAAGTATTGACTCAGCACACACCACACATGCATTAGAATATACTTGGAATAGAAAGGAATGTTTTGACCCACAACAAGAGGCAAGTGTATTAGAATATACTTGGAATAGAAAGGAATGATTTGAGTCAGCACACACAACATGTGCATTAGAATATCCAAGGAATATTAAGAAATATTTTAACTCAGCACACACAACATGTGCATGAGTATATGCATGGAATAGGAAGGAATGTTTTGACTCAGCACACACAACATGTGCATTAGAATATACTTGGAATACAATGGAATGCTTTGACACAGCACACACAAGATGTGCATTAGAATATACTTGGAATACAATGGAATGTTTTGACACAGCACACACAAGATGTGCATTAGAATATACTTGGAATATAAAGGAATGTTTTGTCTCAGCACACAAAATAAGGTTATTCAAATCTACTTGGAATATAAAGGAATGTGTTGACTCAGAACAGACAACATGTGCATTAGAATTTACTTGGAATAAAACAGAATATTTTGACTCAGGACACACAACATTTGCATTAGAATATACAAGGAATATTAACGAATATTTTGACTCAGCACACACAACATGTGCATTAGAATATGCATGGAATAGAAAGGAATGTTTTGACTCAGCACACACCATATGTGCATGAGAATCTACTTGGAATATAATGGAATGTTTTGACACAGCACACACAATATGTGCATTAGAATATAGTTAGAATAGAAAGGAATGTTTTGTCTCAGCACACAAAACAAGGCTATTCGAATCTACTTGGAATAGAAAGGAATGTGTTGACTCAGCACAGACAACATGTGCATTAGAATATACTTGGAATAGAAAGGAATGTTTTGACCCAGAACAAGAAGGAAGTGTATTCCAATATACTTGGAATAGAAAGGAATGATTTGAGTCAGCACACACAACATGTGCATTAGAATATCCAAGGAATATTAAGAAATATTTCAACTCAGCACACACAACATGTGCATGAGTATATGCATGGAATAGGAAGGAATGTTTTGACTCAGCACACACAACATGTGCATGAAAATATTCTGTGAATCGAAAAGAATGTTTTTATTCAAGACACACAATATGTGCATCAGAATATACTAGGAGTATAAAGGAATATTTTGACACAGCACACACAAGATGTGCATTAGAATATACTTGGAATAGAAAGGAATGTTTTGACTCAGCACACACAACGTGCATTAGAATTTACATGGAATAGAAAGGAATGTTTTAACTCAGCACACACCACATGTGCATCGGAATATACTCTGAATAGAAAGGAGAGTATTGATTCAGCACACACCACATATGCATTAGAATATCCTTGGAATAGAAAGGAATGTTTTGACTCAGCACACACAACATGTGCATTAGAATATACTAGGAATATTAAGGAATGTTTTGACCCAGCACACACAAAATGTGCATTAGAATATACTTGAAAAAGAAAGTAATATTTTGACACAGCACACACAAGATGTACATTAGAATATACTTGGAATAGAAAGGAATGTTTTGACTCAGCACACACAACATGTGCATCGGAATATACTCAGATTAGAAAGGAAAGTATTGACTCAGCACACACCATATATGCATTAGAATATACTTGGAATGGAAAGGAATGTTTTGTCTAACAACAAGAAGCAAGTGTATTAGAATATACTTGAAATAGAAAGGAATGTTTTGACTCAGCACACACCACATGTGCATTAGAATATTCTGGGAATAGAAAGGTATGTTTTGACTCAGCACACACAACATGTGCACTAGATAGAATATACTTGGAATAGAAAGGAATGATTTGACTCAGCACACACAACATGTGCATCGGAATATACTCAGAATAGAAAGGAAAGTATTGACTCAGCACACACCACACATGCATTAGAATATACTTGGAATAGAAAGGAATGTTTTGACCCACAACAAGAGGCAAGTGTATTAGAATATACTTGGAATAGAAAGGAATGATTTGAGTCAGCACACACAACATGTGCATTAGAATATCCAAGGAATATTAAGAAATATTTTAACTCAGCACACACAACATGTGCATGAGTATATGCATGGAATAGGAAGGAATGTTTTGACTCAGCACACACAACATGTGCATTAGAATATACTTGGAATACAATGGAATGCTTTGACACAGCACACACAAGATGTGCATTAGAATATACTTGGAATACAATGGAATGTTTTGACACAGCACACACAAGATGTGCATTAGAATATACTTGGAATATAAAGGAATGTTTTGTCTCAGCACACAAAATAAGGTTATTCAAATCTACTTGGAATATAAAGGAATGTGTTGACTCAGAACAGACAACATGTGCATTAGAATATACAAGGAATATTAACGAATATTTTGACTCAGCACACACCACATGTGCATTAGAATATTCTGGGAATAGAAAGGTATGTTTCGACTCAGCACACACAACATGTGTATTAGATAGAATATACTTGGAATAGAAAGGAATGTTTTGACTCGGCACACACAACATGTGCATCGGAATATATTCAGAATAGAAAGGAAAGTATTGACTCAGCACACAACACGAATGCAATAGAATATACTTGGAATAGAAAGGAATGTTTTGACTCAGCACACACAACATGTGCATTAGAATATACAAGGAATATTAAGGAATATTTTGAATTAGAACACACCACATGTGCATTAGAATATTCTGGGAATAGAAAGGAATGTTTTTACTCAGCACACACAATATGTGCTTTAGAATATACTTGGATAACAATGGAATGTTTTGACTCTGGACACACAAGATGTGCATTAGAATATACTTGGAATAGAAAGGTATGTTTTGACTCAGCACACACAACATGTGCATTAGAATATATGAGAAATATAAAGCAATATTTTGACCAGGACAGACAACATGTGCATTAGTATATACATGAAAAAGAAAGCAATGTTTTTAATCAGCACACAAAATATGTGCATTAGAATATACTTGGAATAGAAAGGAATGTTTTGACTCATCACAGACAACATGTGCATTGGAATATATAAGAAATATAAAGGAATATTTTGACCAGGACACACAACATGTGCATTAGAATACACAAGGAATATTAAGGAATGTTTTGACTTAGTATACACAACATTTGCATTAGAATATGCATGGAATTGAAAGGAATGTTTTGACTCAGCACACACCACATGTGCATGAGAATATTCTTGGTATACAATGGAATGTTTTGACACAGCACACACAAGATGTGCATTAGATACTTGGAATAGAAAGGAATGTTTTTTCTCAGCACACAATACAAGGCTATTCGAATCTACTTGGAATAGAAAGGAATGTGTTGACTCAGCACAGACAACATGTGCATTAGAATATACTTGGAATAGAAAGGAATGTTGTGCTTCAGCACACACCACATGTGCTTTAGAATATTCTTGGAAAATCAATAAATATTTTGACGCATCACACACAAGATGTGCTTAAGAATATATTTGGAATACAATGGAATGTTTTGACTCAGGAAACACAAGATGTGCATTAGAATATACTTGGAATAGAAAGGAAATATTTGACACAGCACACACAATGCACATTAGAATATAATTGGAATGGAAAGGAATGTTTCGTCTCAGAACAAGAAACAAGTGTATTAGAATATACTTGAAATAGAAAGGAATGTTTTTACTCAGCACACACAATATGTGCTTTAGAATATACTTGGAATACAATGGAATGTTTTGACTCAGGACACACAAGATGTGCATTCGAATATACGTGGAATAGAAAGGAATGTTTTGACTCAGCACACGCAACATGTGGATCGGAATATACTCAGAATAGAAAGGAAAGTATTGACTCAGCACACAGCACATATGCATTAGAATATACTTGGAATAGAAAGGAATGTTTTGACCCAGAACAAGAAGGAAGTGTATTGGAATATACTTGGAATATAAAGGAATGTTTTGACTCAGCACACACAACATGTGCATTAGAATATCCAAGGAATATTAAGGAATATTTTAACTCAGCACATACAACATGTGCATGAGTATATGCATGGAATAGGAAGGAATGTTTAGATTCAGCACACACCACATGTGCATTAGAATATACTTGGAATACAATGGAATGTTTAGACACAGCACACACAAGATGTGCATTAGAATATACTTGGAATAGAAACAACATTTTTCACACAGCACCCACAATGTACATAAGAATATACTTGGAATGGAAAGGAATGTTTTGTCTCAGAACAAGAAGCAAGTTTATTAGAATATACTTGAAATAGAAAGGAATGTCTTGACTAAGCACACACAACATGTGCATCGGAATATACTCAGAATAGAAAGGAAAGTATTGATTCAGCACACACCACACATGCATTAGAATATACTTGGAATAGAAAGGAATGTTTTGTCCCAGAACAAGAAGCAAGTGTATTAGAATATACTTGGAATAGAAAGGAATGTTTTGACTCAGCACACAACGTGCATTAGAATATATTTGGAATAGGAAGGAATGTTTTGACTCAGCATACACAACATGTGCATTTGAATATACTTGGAAAAGAAAGGAATGTTTTAACTCTGCACACACAAGATGTGCATTCGAATATACTTGTAACATAAAGAAATGTTTTGACTCAGCATACACAACATGTGCATTAGTATATATGAGGAATATAAAGGAATATTTTGACCAGGACTGAAAACATGTGCATTTGAAAATACTTGCAATAGAAAGAAATGTTTTGACTCAGCACACACAACATGTGCATGAAAATATTCTGTGAATCGAAAAGAATGTTTTTATTCAAGACACACAATATGTGCATCAGAATATACTAGGAGTATAAAGGAATATTTTGACACAGCACACACAAGATGTGCATTAGAATATACTTGGAATAGAAAGGAATGTTTTGACTCAGCACACACAACGTGCATTAGAATTTACATGGAATAGAAAGGAATGTTTTAACTCAGCACACACCACATGTGCATCGGAATATACTCTGAATAGAAAGGAGAGTATTGACTCAGCACACACCACATATGCATTAGAATATCCTTGGAATAGAAAGGAATGTTTTGACTCAGCACACACAACATGTGCATTAGAATATACTAGGAATATTAAGGAATGTTTTGACCCAGCACACACAAAATGTGCATTAGAATATACTTGAAAAAGAAAGTAATATTTTGACACAGCACACACAAGATGTACATTAGAATATACTTGGAATAGAAAGGAATGTTTTGACTCAGCACACACAACATGTGCATCGGAATATACTCAGATTAGAAAGGAAAGTATTGACTCAGCACACACCATATATGCATTAGAATATACTTGGAATGGAAAGGAATGTTTTGTCTAACAACAAGAAGCAAGTGTATTAGAATATACTTGAAATAGAAAGGAATGTTTTGACTCAGCACACACCACATGTGCATTAGAATATTCTGGGAATAGAAAGGTATGTTTTGACTCAGCACACACAACATGTGCACTAGATAGAATATACTTGGAATAGAAAGGAATGATTTGACTCAGCACACACAACATGTGCATCGGAATATACTCAGAATAGAAAGGAAAGTATTGACTCAGCACACACCACACATGCATTAGAATATACTTGGAATAGAAAGGAATGTTTTGACCCACAACAAGAGGCAAGTGTATTAGAATATACTTGGAATAGAAAGGAATGATTTGAGTCAGCACACACAACATGTGCATTAGAATATCCAAGGAATATTAAGAAATATTTTAACTCAGCACACACAACATGTGCATGAGTATATGCATGGAATAGGAAGGAATGTTTTGACTCAGCACACACAACATGTGCATTAGAATATACTTGGAATACAATGGAATGCTTTGACACAGCACACACAAGATGTGCATTAGAATATACTTGGAATACAATGGAATGTTTTGACACAGCACACACAAGATGTGCATTAGAATATACTTGGAATATAAAGGAATGTTTTGTCTCAGCACACAAAATAAGGTTATTCAAATCTACTTGGAATATAAAGGAATGTGTTGACTCAGAACAGACAACATGTGCATTAGAATTTACTTGGAATAAAACAGAATATTTTGACTCAGGACACACAACATTTGCATTAGAATATACAAGGAATATTAACGAATATTTTGACTCAGCACACACAACATGTGCATTAGAATATGCATGGAATAGAAAGGAATGTTTTGACTCAGCACACACCATATGTGCATGAGAATCTACTTGGAATATAATGGAATGTTTTGACACAGCACACACAATATGTGCATTAGAATATAGTTAGAATAGAAAGGAATGTTTTGTCTCAGCACACAAAACAAGGCTATTCGAATCTACTTGGAATAGAAAGGAATGTGTTGACTCAGCACAGACAACATGTGCATTAGAATATACTTGGAATAGAAAGGAATGTTTTGACCCAGAACAAGAAGGAAGTGTATTCCAATATACTTGGAATAGAAAGGAATGATTTGAGTCAGCACACACAACATGTGCATTAGAATATCCAAGGAATATTAAGAAATATTTCAACTCAGCACACACAACATGTGCATGAGTATATGCATGGAATAGGAAGGAATGTTTTGACTCAGCACACACAACATGTGCATTAGAAAATACTTGGAATACAATGGAATGTTTTGAGACAGCACACACTAGATGTGCAATAGAATATACTTGGAATAGAAAGGAATGTTTTGTCTCAGCACACACAATATGTGCTTTAGAATATACTTGGAATACAATGGAATGTTTTGACTCAGGACACACAAGATGTGCATTCGAATATACGTGGAATAGAAAGGAATGTTTTGACTCAGCACACGCAACATGTGGATCGGAATATACTCAGAAAAGAAAGCAAAGTATTGACTCAGCACACAGCACATATGCATTAGAATATACTTTGAATAGAAAGGAATGTTTTGACCCAGAACAAGAAGGAAGTGTATTGGAATATACTTGGAATAGAAAGGAATGTTTTGACTCAGCACACACAACATGTGCATTAGAATATCCAAGGAATATTAAGGAATATTTTAACTCAGCACATACAACATGTGCATGAGTATATGCATGGAATAGGAAGGAATGTTTAGATTCAGCACACACCACATGTGCATTAGAATATACTTGGAATACAATGGAATGTTTAGACACAGCACACACAAGATGTGCATTAGAATATACTTGGAATAGAAACGAAATTTTTCACACAGCACCCACAATGTACATAAGAATATACTTGGAATGGAAAAGAATGTTTTGTCTCAGAACAAGAAGCAAGTTTATTAGAATATACTTGAAATAGAAAGGAATGTCTTGACTAAGCACACACAACATGTGCATCGGAATATACTCAGAATAGAAAGGAAAGTATTGATTCAGCACACACCACACATGCATTAGAATATACTTGGAATAGAAAGGAATGTTTTGTCCCAGAACAAGAAGCAAGTGTATTAGAATATACTTGGAATAGAAAGGAATGTTTTGACTCAGCACACAACGTGCATTAGAATATATTTGGAATAGGAAGGAATGTTTTGACTCAGCATACACAACATGTGCATTTGAATATACTTGGAAAAGAAAGGAATGTTTTAACTCTGCACACACAAGATGTGCATTCGAATATACTTGTAACATAAAGAAATGTTTTGACTCAGCATACACAACATGTGCATTAGTATATATGAGGAATATAAAGGAATATTTTGACCAGGACTGAAAACATGTGCATTTGAAAATACTTGCAATAGAAAGAAATGTTTTGACTCAGCACACACAACATGTGCATGAAAATATTCTGTGAATCGAAAAGAATGTTTTTATTCAAGACACACAATATGTGCATCAGAATATACTAGGAGTATAAAGGAATATTTTGACACAGCACACACAAGATGTGCATTAGAATATACTTGGAATAGAAAGGAATGTTTTGACTCAGCACACACAACGTGCATTAGAATTTACATGGAATAGAAAGGAATGTTTTAACTCAGCACACACCACATGTGCATCGGAATATACTCTGAATAGAAAGGAGAGTATTGATTCAGCACACACCACATATGCATTAGAATATCCTTGGAATAGAAAGGAATGTTTTGACTCAGCACACACAACATGTGCATTAGAATATACTAGGAATATTAAGGAATGTTTTGACCCAGCACACACAAAATGTGCATTAGAATATACTTGAAAAAGAAAGTAATATTTTGAGACAGCACACACAAGATGTACATTAGAATATACTTGGAATAGAAAGGAATGTTTTGACTCAGCACACACAACATGTGCATCGGAATATACTCAGATTAGAAAGGAAAGTATTGACTCAGCACACACCATATATGCATTAGAATATACTTGGAATGGAAAGGAATGTTTTGTCTAACAACAAGAAGCAAGTGTATTAGAATATACTTGAAATAGAAAGGAATGTTTTGACTCAGCACACACCACATGTGCATTAGAATATTCTGGGAATAGAAAGGTATGTTTTGACTCAGCACACACAACATGTGCACTAGATAGAATATACTTGGAATAGAAAGGAATGATTTGACTCAGCACACACAACATGTGCATCGGAATATACTCAGAATAGAAAGGAAAGTATTGACTCAGCACACACCACACATGCATTAGAATATACTTGGAATAGAAAGGAATGTTTTGACCCACAACAAGAGGCAAGTGTATTAGAATATACTTGGAATAGAAAGGAATGATTTGAGTCAGCACACACAACATGTGCATTAGAATATCCAAGGAATATTAAGAAATATTTTAACTCAGCACACACAACATGTGCATGAGTATATGCATGGAATAGGAAGGAATGTTTTGACTCAGCACACACAACATGTGCATTAGAATATACTTGGAATACAATGGAATGCTTTGACACAGCACACACAAGATGTGCATTAGAATATACTTGGAATACAATGGAATGTTTTGACACAGCACACACAAGATGTGCATTAGAATATACTTGGAATATAAAGGAATGTTTTGTCTCAGCACACAAAATAAGGTTATTCAAATCTACTTGGAATATAAAGGAATGTGTTGACTCAGAACAGACAACATGTGCATTAGAATTTACTTGGAATAAAACAGAATATTTTGACTCAGGACACACAACATTTGCATTAGAATATACAAGGAATATTAACGAATATTTTGACTCAGCACACACCACATGTGCATTAGAATATTCTGGGAATAGAAAGGTATGTTTCGACTCAGCACACACAACATGTGTATTAGATAGAATATACTTGGAATAGAAAGGAATGTTTTGACTCGGCACACACAACATGTGCATCGGAATATATTCAGAATAGAAAGGAAAGTATTGACTCAGCACACAACACGAATGCAATAGAATATACTTGGAATAGAAAGGAATGTTTTGACTCAGCACACACAACATGTGCATTAGAATATACAAGGAATATTAAGGAATATTTTGAATTAGAACACACCACATGTGCATTAGAATATTCTGGGAATAGAAAGGAATGTTTTTACTCAGCACACAAAATATGTGCTTTAGAATATACTTGGATAACAATGGAATGTTTTGACTCTGGACACACAAGATGTGCATTAGAATATACTTGGAATAGAAAGGTATGTTTTGACTCAGCACACACAACATGTGCATTAGAATATATGAGAAATATAAAGCAATATTTTGACCAGGACAGACAACATGTGCATTAGTATATACATGAAAAAGAAAGCAATGTTTTTAATCAGCACACAAAATATGTGCATTAGAATATACTTGGAATAGAAAGGAATGTTTTGACTCATCACAGACAACATGTGCATTGGAATATATAAGAAATATAAAGGAATATTTTGACCAGGACACACAACATGTGCATTAGAATACACAAGGAATATTAAGGAATGTTTTGACTTAGTATACACAACATTTGCATTAGAATATGCATGGAATTGAAAGGAATGTTTTGACTCAGCACACACCACATGTGCATGAGAATATTCTTGGTATACAATGGAATGTTTTGACACAGCACACACAAGATGTGCATTAGATACTTGGAATAGAAAGGAATGTTTTTTCTCAGCACACAATACAAGGCTATTCGAATCTACTTGGAATAGAAAGGAATGTGTTGACTCAGCACAGACAACATGTGCATTAGAATATACTTGGAATAGAAAGGAATGTTGTGCTTCAGCACACACCACATGTGCTTTAGAATATTCTTGGAAAATCAATAAATATTTTGACGCATCACACACAAGATGTGCTTAAGAATATATTTGGAATACAATGGAATGTTTTGACTCAGGAAACACAAGATGTGCATTAGAATATACTTGGAATAGAAAGGAAATATTTGACACAGCACACACAATGCACATTAGAATATAATTGGAATGGAAAGGAATGTTTCATCTCAGAACAAGAAACAAGTGTATTAGAATATACTTGAAATAGAAAGGAATGTTTTTACTCAGCACACACAATATGTGCTTTAGAATATACTTGGAATACAATGGAATGTTTTGACTCAGGACACACAAGATGTGCATTCGAATATACGTGGAATAGAAAGGAATGTTTTGACTCAGCACACGCAACATGTGGATCGGAATATACTCAGAATAGAAAGCAAAGTATTGACTCAGCACACAGCACATATGCATTAGAATATACTTGGAATAGAAAGGAATGTTTTGACCCAGAACAAGAAGGAAGTGTATTGGAATATACTTGGAATATAAAGGAATGTTTTGACTCAGCACACACAACATGTGCATTAGAATATACTTGAAATAGAAAGGAATGTTTTGACTCAGCACACACAACGTGCATTAGAATTTACATGGAATAGAAAGGAATGTTTTAACTCAGCACACACCACATGTGCATCGGAATATACTCTGAATAGAAAGGAGAGTATTGACTCAGCACACACCACATATGCATTAGAATATCCTTGGAATAGAAAGGAATGTTTTGACTCAGCACACACAACATGTGCATTAGAATATACTAGGAATATTAAGGAATGTTTTGACCCAGCACACACAAAATGTGCATTAGAATATACTTGAAAAAGAAAGTAATATTTTGACACAGCACACACAAGATGTACATTAGAATATACTTGGAATAGAAAGGAATGTTTTGACTCAGCACACACAACATGTGCATCGGAATATACTCAGATTAGAAAGGAAAGTATTGACTCAGCACACACCACATATGCATTAGAATATACTTGGAATGGAAAGGAATGTTTTGACTCAGCACACACAACATGTGCATTAGATAGAATACACTTGGAATAGAAAGGAATGATTTGACCCAGAACAAGAAGGAAGTGTATTGGAATATACTTGGAATATAAAGGAATGTTTTGACTCAGCACACACAACATGTGCATTAGAATATCCAAGGAATATTAAGGAATATTTTAACTCAGCACATACAACATGTGCATGAGTATATGCATGGAATAGGAAGGAATGTTTAGATTCAGCACACACCACATGTGCATTAGAATATACTTGGAATACAATGGAATGTTTAGACACAGCACACACAAGATGTGCATTAGAATATACTTGGAATAGAAACAACATTTTTCACACAGCACCCACAATGTACATAAGAATATACTTGGAATGGAAAGGAATGTTTTGTCTCAGAACAAGAAGCAAGTTTATTAGAATATACTTGAAATAGAAAGGAATGTCTTGACTAAGCACACACAACATGTGCATCGGAATATACTCAGAATAGAAAGGAAAGTATTGATTCAGCACACACCACACATGCATTAGAATATACTTGGAATAGAAAGGAATGTTTTGTCCCAGAACAAGAAGCAAGTGTATTAGAATATACTTGGAATAGAAAGGAATGTTTTGACTCAGCACACAACGTGCATTAGAATATATTTGGAATAGGAAGGAATGTTTTGACTCAGCATACACAACATGTGCATTTGAATATACTTGGAAAAGAAAGGAATGTTTTAACTCTGCACACACAAGATGTGCATTCGAATATACTTGTAACATAAAGAAATGTTTTGACTCAGCATACACAACATGTGCATTAGTATATATGAGGAATATAAAGGAATATTTTGACCAGGACTGAAAACATGTGCATTTGAAAATACTTGCAATAGAAAGAAATGTTTTGACTCAGCACACACAACATGTGCATGAAAATATTCTGTGAATCGAAAAGAATGTTTTTATTCAAGACACACAATATGTGCATCAGAATATACTAGGAGTATAAAGGAATATTTTGACACAGCACACACAAGATGTGCATTAGAATATACTTGGAATAGAAAGGAATGTTTTGACTCAGCACACACAACGTGCATTAGAATTTACATGGAATAGAAAGGAATGTTTTAACTCAGCACACACCACATGTGCATCGGAATATACTCTGAATAGAAAGGAGAGTATTGACTCAGCACACACCACATATGCATTAGAATATCCTTGGAATAGAAAGGAATGTTTTGACTCAGCACACACAACATGTGCATTAGAATATACTAGGAATATTAAGGAATGTTTTGACCCAGCACACACAAAATGTGCATTAGAATATACTTGAAAAAGAAAGTAATATTTTGACACAGCACACACAAGATGTACATTAGAATATACTTGGAATAGAAAGGAATGTTTTGACTCAGCACACACAACATGTGCATCGGAATATACTCAGATTAGAAAGGAAAGTATTGACTCAGCACACACCATATATGCATTAGAATATACTTGGAATGGAAAGGAATGTTTTGTCTAACAGCAAGAAGCAAGTGTATTAGAATATACTTGAAATAGAAAGGAATGTTTTGACTCAGCACACACCACATGTGCATTAGAATATTCTGGGAATAGAAAGGTATGTTTTGACTCAGCACACACAACATGTGCACTAGATAGAATATACTTGGAATAGAAAGGAATGATTTGACTCAGCACACACAACATGTGCATCGGAATATACTCAGAATAGAAAGGAAAGTATTGACTCAGCACACACCACACATGCATTAGAATATACTTGGAATAGAAAGGAATGTTTTGACCCACAACAAGAGGCAAGTGTATTAGAATATACTTGGAATAGAAAGGAATGATTTGAGTCAGCACACACAACATGTGCATTAGAATATCCAAGGAATATTAAGAAATATTTTAACTCAGCACACACAACATGTGCATGAGTATATGCATGGAATAGGAAGGAATGTTTTGACTCAGCGCACACAACATGTGCATTAGAATATACTTGGAATACAATGGAATGCTTTGACACAGCACACACAAGATGTGCATTAGAATATACTTGGAATACAATGGAATGTTTTGACACAGCACACACAAGATGTGCATAAGAATATACTTGGAATATAAAGGAATGTTTTGTCTCAGCACACAAAATAAGGTTATTCAAATCTACTTGGAATATAAAGGAATGTGTTGACTCAGAACAGACAACATGTGCATTAGAATTTACTTGGAATAAAACAGAATATTTTGACTCAGGACACACAACATTTGCATTAGAATATACAAGGAATATTAACGAATATTTTGACTCAGCACACACAACATGTGCATTAGAATATGCATGGAATAGAAAGGAATGTTTTGACTCAGCACACACCATATGTGCATGAGAATCTACTTGGAATATAATGGAATGTTTTGACACAGCACACACAATATGTGCATTAGAATATAGTTAGAATAGAAAGGAATGTTTTGTCTCAGCACACAAAACAAGGCTATTCGAATCTACTTGGAATAGAAAGGAATGTGTTGACTCAGCACAGACAACATGTGCATTAGAATATACTTGGAATAGAAAGGAATGTTTTGACCCAGAACAAGAAGGAAGTGTATTCCAATATACTTGGAATAGAAAGGAATGATTTGAGTCAGCACACACAACATGTGCATTAGAATATCCAAGGAATATTAAGAAATATTTCAACTCAGCACACACAACATGTGCATGAGTATATGCATGGAATAGGAAGGAATGTTTTGACTCAGCACACACAACATGTGCATTAGAATATACTTGGAATACAATGGAATGTTTTGAGACAGCACACACAAGATGTGCAATAGAATATACTTGGAATAGAAAGGAATGTTTTGTCTCAGCACACACAATATGTGCTTTAGAATATACTTGGAATACAATGGAATGTTTTGACTCAGGACACACAAGATGTGCATTCGAATATACGTGGAATAGAAAGGAATGTTTTGACTCAGCACACGCAACATGTGGATCGGAATATACTCAGAATAGAAAGCAAAGTATTGACTCAGCACACAGCACATATGCATTAGAATATACTTGGAATAGAAAGGAATGTTTTGACCCAGAACAAGAAGGAAGTGTATTGGAATATACTTGGAATAGAAAGGAATGTTTTGACTCAGCACACACAACATGTGCATTAGAATATCCAAGGAATATTAAGGAATATTTTAACTCAGCACATACAACATGTGCATGAGTATATGCATGGAATAGGAAGGAATGTTTAGATTCAGCACACACCACATGTGCATTAGAATATACTTGGAATACAATGGAATGTTTAGACACAGCACACACAAGATGTGCATTAGAATATACTTGGAATAGAAACGAAATTTTTCACACAGCACCCACAATGTACATAAGAATATACTTGGAATGGAAAAGAATGTTTTGTCTCAGAACAAGAAGCAAGTTTATTAGAATATACTTGAAATAGAAAGGAATGTCTTGACTAAGCACACACAACATGTGCATCGGAATATACTCAGAATAGAAAGGAAAGTATTGATTCAGCACACACCACACATGCATTAGAATATACTTGGAATAGAAAGGAATGTTTTGTCCCAGAACAAGAAGCAAGTGTATTAGAATATACTTGGAATAGAAAGGAATGTTTTGACTCAGCACACAACGTGCATTAGAATATATTTGGAATAGGAAGGAATGTTTTGACTCAGCATACACAACATGTGCATTTGAATATACTTGGAAAAGAAAGGAATGTTTTAACTCTGCACACACAAGATGTGCATTCGAATATACTTGTAACATAAAGAAATGTTTTGACTCAGCATACACAACATGTGCATTAGTATATATGAGGAATATAAAGGAATATTTTGACCAGGACTGAAAACATGTGCATTTGAAAATACTTGCAATAGAAAGAAATGTTTTGACTCAGCACACACAACATGTGCATGAAAATATTCTGTGAATCGAAAAGAATGTTTTTATTCAAGACACACAATATGTGCATCAGAATATACTAGGAGTATAAAGGAATATTTTGACACAGCACACACAAGATGTGCATTAGAATATACTTGGAATAGAAAGGAATGTTTTGACTCAGCACACACAACGTGCATTAGAATTTACATGGAATAGAAAGGAATGTTTTAACTCAGCACACACCACATGTGCATCGGAATATACTCTGAATAGAAAGGAGAGTATTGATTCAGCACACACCACATATGCATTAGAATATCCTTGGAATAGAAAGGAATGTTTTGACTCAGCACACACAACATGTGCATTAGAATATACTAGGAATATTAAGGAATGTTTTGACCCAGCACACACAAAATGTGCATTAGAATATACTTGAAAAAGAAAGTAATATTTTGAGACAGCACACACAAGATGTACATTAGAATATACTTGGAATAGAAAGGAATGTTTTGACTCAGCACACACAACATGTGCATCGGAATATACTCAGAATAGAAAGGAAAGTATTGACTCAGCACACACCATATATGCATTAGAATATACTTGGAATGGAAAGGAATGTTTTGTCTAACAACAAGAAGCAAGTGTATTAGAATATACTTGAAATAGAAAGGAATGTTTTGACTCAGCACACACCACATGTGCATTAGAATATTCTGGGAATAGAAAGGTATGTTTTGACTCAGCACACACAACATGTGCACTAGATAGAATATACTTGGAATAGAAAGGAATGATTTGACTCAGCACACACAACATGTGCATCGGAATATACTCAGAATAGAAAGGAAAGTATTGACTCAGCACACACCACACATGCATTAGAATATACTTGGAATAGAAAGGAATGTTTTGACCCACAACAAGAGGCAAGTGTATTAGAATATACTTGGAATAGAAAGGAATGATTTGAGTCAGCACACACAACATGTGCATTAGAATATCCAAGGAATATTAAGAAATATTTTAACTCAGCACACACAACATGTGCATGAGTATATGCATGGAATAGGAAGGAATGTTTTGACTCAGCACACACAACATGTGCATTAGAATATACTTGGAATACAATGGAATGCTTTGACACAGCACACACAAGATGTGCATTAGAATATACTTGGAATACAATGGAATGTTTTGACACAGCACACACAAGATGTGCATTAGAATATACTTGGAATATAAAGGAATGTTTTGTCTCAGCACACAAAATAAGGTTATTCAAATCTACTTGGAATATAAAGGAATGTGTTGACTCAGAACAGACAACATGTGCATTAGAATTTACTTGGAATAAAACAGAATATTTTGACTCAGGACACACAACATTTGCATTAGAATATACAAGGAATATTAACGAATATTTTGACTCAGCACACACCACATGTGCATTAGAATATTCTGGGAATAGAAAGGTATGTTTCGACTCAGCACACACAACATGTGTATTAGATAGAATATACTTGGAATAGAAAGGAATGTTTTGACTCGGCACACACAACATGTGCATCGGAATATATTCAGAATAGAAAGGAAAGTATTGACTCAGCACACAACACGAATGCAATAGAATATACTTGGAATAGAAAGGAATGTTTTGACTCAGCACACACAACATGTGCATTAGAATATACAAGGAATATTAAGGAATATTTTGAATTAGAACACACCACATGTGCATTAGAATATTCTGGGAATAGAAAGGAATGTTTTTACTCAGCACACAAAATATGTGCTTTAGAATATACTTGGATAACAATGGAATGTTTTGACTCTGGACACACAAGATGTGCATTAGAATATACTTGGAATAGAAAGGTATGTTTTGACTCAGCACACACAACATGTGCATTAGAATATATGAGAAATATAAAGCAATATTTTGACCAGGACAGACAACATGTGCATTAGTATATACATGAAAAAGAAAGCAATGTTTTTAATCAGCACACAAAATATGTGCATTAGAATATACTTGGAATAGAAAGGAATGTTTTGACTCATCACAGACAACATGTGCATTGGAATATATAAGAAATATAAAGGAATATTTTGACCAGGACACACAACATGTGCATTAGAATACACAAGGAATATTAAGGAATGTTTTGACTTAGTATACACAACATTTGCATTAGAATATGCATGGAATTGAAAGGAATGTTTTGACTCAGCACACACCACATGTGCATGAGAATATTCTTGGTATACAATGGAATGTTTTGACACAGCACACACAAGATGTGCATTAGATACTTGGAATAGAAAGGAATGTTTTTTCTCAGCACACAATACAAGGCTATTCGAATCTACTTGGAATAGAAAGGAATGTGTTGACTCAGCACAGACAACATGTGCATTAGAATATACTTGGAATAGAAAGGAATGTTGTGCTTCAGCACACACCACATGTGCTTTAGAATATTCTTGGAAAATCAATAAATATTTTGACGCATCACACACAAGATGTGCTTAAGAATATATTTGGAATACAATGGAATGTTTTGACTCAGGAAACACAAGATGTGCATTAGAATATACTTGGAATAGAAAGGAAATATTTGACACAGCACACACAATGCACATTAGAATATAATTGGAATGGAAAGGAATGTTTCATCTCAGAACAAGAAACAAGTGTATTAGAATATACTTGAAATAGAAAGGAATGTTTTTACTCAGCACACACAATATGTGCTTTAGAATATACTTGGAATACAATGGAATGTTTTGACTCAGGACACACAAGATGTGCATTCGAATATACGTGGAATAGAAAGGAATGTTTTGACTCAGCACACGCAACATGTGGATCGGAATATACTCAGAATAGAAAGCAAAGTATTGACTCAGCACACAGCACATATGCATTAGAATATACTTGGAATAGAAAGGAATGTTTTGACCCAGAACAAGAAGGAAGTGTATTGGAATATACTTGGAATATAAAGGAATGTTTTGACTCAGCACACACAACATGTGCATTAGAATATACTTGGAATAGAAAGGAATGTTTTGACTCAGCACACACAACGTGCATTAGAATTTACATGGAATAGAAAGGAATGTTTTAACTCAGCACACACCACATGTGCATCGGAATATACTCTGAATAGAAAGGAGAGTATTGACTCAGCACACACCACATATGCATTAGAATATCCTTGGAATAGAAAGGAATGTTTTGACTCAGCACACACAACATGTGCATTAGAATATACTAGGAATATTAAGGAATGTTTTGACCCAGCACACACAAAATGTGCATTAGAATATACTTGAAAAAGAAAGTAATATTTTGACACAGCACACACAAGATGTACATTAGAATATACTTGGAATAGAAAGGAATGTTTTGACTCAGCACACACAACATGTGCATCGGAATATACTCAGATTAGAAAGGAAAGTATTGACTCAGCACACACCACATATGCATTAGAATATACTTGGAATGGAAAGGAATGTTTTGACTCAGCACACACAACATGTGCATTAGATAGAATACACTTGGAATAGAAAGGAATGATTTGACCCAGAACAAGAAGGAAGTGTATTGGAATATACTTGGAATATAAAGGAATGTTTTGACTCAGCACACACAACATGTGCATTAGAATATCCAAGGAATATTAAGGAATATTTTAACTCAGCACATACAACATGTGCATGAGTATATGCATGGAATAGGAAGGAATGTTTAGATTCAGCACACACCACATGTGCATTAGAATATACTTGGAATACAATGGAATGTTTAGACACAGCACACACAAGATGTGCATTAGAATATACTTGGAATAGAAACAACATTTTTCACACAGCACCCACAATGTACATAAGAATATACTTGGAATGGAAAGGAATGTTTTGTCTCAGAACAAGAAGCAAGTTTATTAGAATATACTTGAAATAGAAAGGAATGTCTTGACTAAGCACACACAACATGTGCATCGGAATATACTCAGAATAGAAAGGAAAGTATTGATTCAGCACACACCACACATGCATTAGAATATACTTGGAATAGAAAGGAATGTTTTGTCCCAGAACAAGAAGCAAGTGTATTAGAATATACTTGGAATAGAAAGGAATGTTTTGACTCAGCACACAACGTGCATTAGAATATATTTGGAATAGGAAGGAATGTTTTGACTCAGCATACACAACATGTGCATTTGAATATACTTGGAAAAGAAAGGAATGTTTTAACTCTGCACACACAAGATGTGCATTCGAATATACTTGTAACATAAAGAAATGTTTTGACTCAGCATACACAACATGTGCATTAGTATATATGAGGAATATAAAGGAATATTTTGACCAGGACTGAAAACATGTGCATTTGAAAATACTTGCAATAGAAAGAAATGTTTTGACTCAGCACACACAACATGTGCATGAAAATATTCTGTGAATCGAAAAGAATGTTTTTATTCAAGACACACAATATGTGCATCAGAATATACTAGGAGTATAAAGGAATATTTTGACACAGCACACACAAGATGTGCATTAGAATATACTTGGAATAGAAAGGAATGTTTTGACTCAGCACACACAACGTGCATTAGAATTTACATGGAATAGAAAGGAATGTTTTAACTCAGCACACACCACATGTGCATCGGAATATACTCTGAATAGAAAGGAGAGTATTGACTCAGCACACACCACATATGCATTAGAATATCCTTGGAATAGAAAGGAATGTTTTGACTCAGCACACACAACATGTGCATTAGAATATACTAGGAATATTAAGGAATGTTTTGACCCAGCACACACAAAATGTGCATTAGAATATACTTGAAAAAGAAAGTAATATTTTGACACAGCACACACAAGATGTACATTAGAATATACTTGGAATAGAAAGGAATGTTTTGACTCAGCACACACAACATGTGCATCGGAATATACTCAGATTAGAAAGGAAAGTATTGACTCAGCACACACCATATATGCATTAGAATATACTTGGAATGGAAAGGAATGTTTTGTCTAACAGCAAGAAGCAAGTGTATTAGAATATACTTGAAATAGAAAGGAATGTTTTGACTCAGCACACACCACATGTGCATTAGAATATTCTGGGAATAGAAAGGTATGTTTTGACTCAGCACACACAACATGTGCACTAGATAGAATATACTTGGAATAGAAAGGAATGATTTGACTCAGCACACACAACATGTGCATCGGAATATACTCAGAATAGAAAGGAAAGTATTGACTCAGCACACACCACACATGCATTAGAATATACTTGGAATAGAAAGGAATGTTTTGACCCACAACAAGAGGCAAGTGTATTAGAATATACTTGGAATAGAAAGGAATGATTTGAGTCAGCACACACAACATGTGCATTAGAATATCCAAGGAATATTAAGAAATATTTTAACTCAGCACACACAACATGTGCATGAGTATATGCATGGAATAGGAAGGAATGTTTTGACTCAGCGCACACAACATGTGCATTAGAATATACTTGGAATACAATGGAATGCTTTGACACAGCACACACAAGATGTGCATTAGAATATACTTGGAATACAATGGAATGTTTTGACACAGCACACACAAGATGTGCATAAGAATATACTTGGAATATAAAGGAATGTTTTGTCTCAGCACACAAAATAAGGTTATTCAAATCTACTTGGAATATAAAGGAATGTGTTGACTCAGAACAGACAACATGTGCATTAGAATTTACTTGGAATAAAACAGAATATTTTGACTCAGGACACACAACATTTGCATTAGAATATACAAGGAATATTAACGAATATTTTGACTCAGCACACACAACATGTGCATTAGAATATGCATGGAATAGAAAGGAATGTTTTGACTCAGCACACACCATATGTGCATGAGAATCTACTTGGAATATAATGGAATGTTTTGACACAGCACACACAATATGTGCATTAGAATATAGTTAGAATAGAAAGGAATGTTTTGTCTCAGCACACAAAACAAGGCTATTCGAATCTACTTGGAATAGAAAGGAATGTGTTGACTCAGCACAGACAACATGTGCATTAGAATATACTTGGAATAGAAAGGAATGTTTTGACCCAGAACAAGAAGGAAGTGTATTCCAATATACTTGGAATAGAAAGGAATGATTTGAGTCAGCACACACAACATGTGCATTAGAATATCCAAGGAATATTAAGAAATATTTCAACTCAGCACACACAACATGTGCATGAGTATATGCATGGAATAGGAAGGAATGTTTTGACTCAGCACACACAACATGTGCATTAGAATATACTTGGAATACAATGGAATGTTTTGAGACAGCACACACAAGATGTGCAATAGAATATACTTGGAATAGAAAGGAATGTTTTGTCTCAGCACACACAATATGTGCTTTAGAATATACTTGGAATACAATGGAATGTTTTGACTCAGGACACACAAGATGTGCATTCGAATATACGTGGAATAGAAAGGAATGTTTTGACTCAGCACACGCAACATGTGGATCGGAATATACTCAGAATAGAAAGCAAAGTATTGACTCAGCACACAGCACATATGCATTAGAATATACTTGGAATAGAAAGGAATGTTTTGACCCAGAACAAGAAGGAAGTGTATTGGAATATACTTGGAATATAAAGGAATGTTTTGACTCAGCACACACAACATGTGCATTAGAATATCCAAGGAATATTAAGGAATATTTTAACTCAGCACATACAACATGTGCATGAGTATATGCATGGAATAGGAAGGAATGTTTAGATTCAGCACACACCACATGTGCATTAGAATATACTTGGAATACAATGGAATGTTTAGACACAGCACACACAAGATGTGCATTAGAATATACTTGGAATAGAAACGAAATTTTTCACACAGCACCCACAATGTACATAAGAATATACTTGGAATGGAAAGGAATGTTTTGTCTCAGAACAAGAAGCAAGTTTATTAGAATATACTTGAAATAGAAAGGAATGTCTTGACTAAGCACACACAACATGTGCATCGGAATATACTCAGAATAGAAAGGAAAGTATTGATTCAGCACACACCACACATGCATTAGAATATACTTGGAATAGAAAGGAATGTTTTGTCCCAGAACAAGAAGCAAGTGTATTAGAATATACTTGGAATAGAAAGGAATGTTTTGACTCAGCACACAACGTGCATTAGAATATATTTGGAATAGGAAGGAATGTTTTGACTCAGCATACACAACATGTGCATTTGAATATACTTGGAAAAGAAAGGAATGTTTTAACTCTGCACACACAAGATGTGCATTCGAATATACTTGTAACATAAAGAAATGTTTTGACTCAGCATACACAACATGTGCATTAGTATATATGAGGAATATAAAGGAATATTTTGACCAGGACTGAAAACATGTGCATTTGAAAATACTTGCAATAGAAAGAAATGTTTTGACTCAGCACACACAACATGTGCATGAAAATATTCTGTGAATCGAAAAGAATGTTTTTATTCAAGACACACAATATGTGCATCAGAATATACTAGGAGTATAAAGGAATATTTTGACACAGCACACACAAGATGTGCATTAGAATATACTTGGAATAGAAAGGAATGTTTTGACTCAGCACACACAACGTGCATTAGAATTTACATGGAATAGAAAGGAATGTTTTAACTCAGCACACACCACATGTGCATCGGAATATACTCTGAATAGAAAGGAGAGTATTGATTCAGCACACACCACATATGCATTAGAATATCCTTGGAATAGAAAGGAATGTTTTGACTCAGCACACACAACATGTGCATTAGAATATACTAGGAATATTAAGGAATGTTTTGACCCAGCACACACAAAATGTGCATTAGAATATACTTGAAAAAGAAAGTAATATTTTGACACAGCACACACAAGATGTACATTAGAATATACTTGGAATAGAAAGGAATGTTTTGACTCAGCACACACAACATGTGCATCGGAATATACTCAGATTAGAAAGGAAAGTATTGACTCAGCACACACCATATATGCATTAGAATATACTTGGAATGGAAAGGAATGTTTTGTCTAACAACAAGAAGCAAGTGTATTAGAATATACTTGAAATAGAAAGGAATGTTTTGACTCAGCACACACCACATGTGCATTAGAATATTCTGGGAATAGAAAGGTATGTTTTGACTCAGCACACACAACATGTGCACTAGATAGAATATACTTGGAATAGAAAGGAATGATTTGACTCAGCACACACAACATGTGCATCGGAATATACTCAGAATAGAAAGGAAAGTATTGACTCAGCACACACCACACATGCATTAGAATATACTTGGAATAGAAAGGAATGTTTTGACCCACAACAAGAGGCAAGTGTATTAGAATATACTTGGAATAGAAAGGAATGATTTGAGTCAGCACACACAACATGTGCATTAGAATATCCAAGGAATATTAAGAAATATTTTAACTCAGCACACACAACATGTGCATGAGTATATGCATGGAATAGGAAGGAATGTTTTGACTCAGCACACACAACATGTGCATTAGAATATACTTGGAATACAATGGAATGCTTTGACACAGCACACACAAGATGTGCATTAGAATATACTTGGAATACAATGGAATGTTTTGACACAGCACACACAAGATGTGCATTAGAATATACTTGGAATATAAAGGAATGTTTTGTCTCAGCACACAAAATAAGGTTATTCAAATCTACTTGGAATATAAAGGAATGTGTTGACTCAGAACAGACAACATGTGCATTAGAATTTACTTGGAATAAAACAGAATATTTTGACTCAGGACACACAACATTTGCATTAGAATATACAAGGAATATTAACGAATATTTTGACTCAGCACACACCACATGTGCATTAGAATATTCTGGGAATAGAAAGGTATGTTTCGACTCAGCACACACAACATGTGTATTAGATAGAATATACTTGGAATAGAAAGGAATGTTTTGACTCGGCACACACAACATGTGCATCGGAATATATTCAGAATAGAAAGGAAAGTATTGACTCAGCACACAACACGAATGCAATAGAATATACTTGGAATAGAAAGGAATGTTTTGACTCAGCACACACAACATGTGCATTAGAATATACAAGGAATATTAAGGAATATTTTGAATTAGAACACACCACATGTGCATTAGAATATTCTGGGAATAGAAAGGAATGTTTTTACTCAGCACACACAATATGTGCTTTAGAATATACTTGGATAACAATGGAATGTTTTGACTCTGGACACACAAGATGTGCATTAGAATATACTTGGAATAGAAAGGTATGTTTTGACTCAGCACACACAACATGTGCATTAGAATATATGAGAAATATAAAGCAATATTTTGACCAGGACAGACAACATGTGCATTAGTATATACATGAAAAAGAAAGCAATGTTTTTAATCAGCACACAAAATATGTGCATTAGAATATACTTGGAATAGAAAGGAATGTTTTGACTCATCACAGACAACATGTGCATTGGAATATATAAGAAATATAAAGGAATATTTTGACCAGGACACACAACATGTGCATTAGAATACACAAGGAATATTAAGGAATGTTTTGACTTAGTATACACAACATTTGCATTAGAATATGCATGGAATTGAAAGGAATGTTTTGACTCAGCACACACCACATGTGCATGAGAATATTCTTGGTATACAATGGAATGTTTTGACACAGCACACACAAGATGTGCATTAGATACTTGGAATAGAAAGGAATGTTTTTTCTCAGCACACAATACAAGGCTATTCGAATCTACTTGGAATAGAAAGGAATGTGTTGACTCAGCACAGACAACATGTGCATTAGAATATACTTGGAATGGAAAGGAATGTTTTGTCTAACAACAAGAAGCAAGTGTATTAGAATATACTTGAAATAGAAAGGAATGTTTTGACTCAGCACACACGACATGTGCATTAGAATATTCTGGGAATAGAAAGGTATGTTTTGACTCAGCACACACAACATGTGCACTAGATAGAATATACTTGGAATAGAAAGGAATGATTTGACTCAGCACACACAACATGTGCATCGGAATATACTCAGAATAGAAAGGAAAGTATTGACTCAGCACACACCACACATGCATTAGAATATACTTGGAATAGAAAGGAATGTTTTGACCCACAACAAGAGGCAAGTGTATTAGAATATACTTGGAATAGAAAGGAATGATTTGAGTCAGCACACACAACATGTGCATTAGAATATCCAAGGAATATTAAGAAATATTTTAACTCAGCACACACAACATGTGCATGAGTATATGCATGGAATAGGAAGGAATGTTTTGACTCAGCACACACAACATGTGCATTAGAATATACTTGGAATACAATGGAATGCTTTGACACAGCACACACAAGATGTGCATTAGAATATACTTGGAATACAATGGAATGTTTTGACACAGCACACACAAGATGTGCATTAGAATATACTTGGAATATAAAGGAATGTTTTGTCTCAGCACACAAAATAAGGTTATTCAAATCTACTTGGAATATAAAGGAATGTGTTGACTAAGAACAGACAACATGTGCATTAGAATTTACTTGGAATAAAACAGAATATTTTGACTCAGGACACACAACATTTGCATTAGAATATACAAGGAATATTAACGAATATTTTGACTCAGCACACACCACATGTGCATTAGAATATTCTGGGAATAGAAAGGTATGTTTCGACTCAGCACACACAACATGTGTATTAGATAGAATATACTTGGAATAGAAAGGAATGTTTTGACTCGGCACACACAACATGTGCATCGGAATATATTCAGAATAGAAAGGAAAGTATTGACTCAGCACACAACACGAATGCAATAGAATATACTTGGAATAGAAAGGAATGTTTTGACTCAGCACACACAACATGTGCATTAGAATATACAAGGAATATTAAGGAATATTTTGAATTAGAACACACCACATGTGCATTAGAATATTCTGGGAATAGAAAGGAATGTTTTTACTCAGCACACACAATATGTGCTTTAGAATATACTTGGATAACAATGGAATGTTTTGACTCTGGACACACAAGATGTGCATTAGAATATACTTGGAATAGAAAGGTATGTTTTGACTCAGCACACACAACATGTGCATTAGAATATATGAGAAATATAAAGCAATATTTTGACCAGGACAGACAACATGTGCATTAGAATATACTTGGAATATAAAGGAATGTTTTGTCTCAGCACACAAAATAAGGTTATTCAAATCTACTTGGAATATAAAGGAATGTGTTGACTCAGAACAGACAACATGTGCATTAGAATTTACTTGGAATAAAACAGAATATTTTGACTCAGGACACACAACATTTGCATTAGAATATACAAGGAATATTAACGAATATTTTGACTCAGCACACACCACATGTGCATTAGAATATTCTGGGAATAGAAAGGTATGTTTCGACTCAGCACACACAACATGTGTATTAGATAGAATATACTTGGAATAGAAAGGAATGTTTTGACTCGGCACACACAACATGTGCATCGGAATATATTCAGAATAGAAAGGAAAGTATTGACTCAGCACACAACACGAATGCAATAGAATATACTTGGAATAGAAAGGAATGTTTTGACTCAGCACACACAACATGTGCATTAGAATATACAAGGAATATTAAGGAATATTTTGAATTAGAACACACCACATGTGCATTAGAATATTCTGGGAATAGAAAGGAATGTTTTTACTCAGCACACACAATATGTGCTTTAGAATATACTTGGATAACAATGGAATGTTTTGACTCTGGACACACAAGATGTGCATTAGAATATACTTGGAATAGAAAGGTATGTTTTGACTCAGCACACACAACATGTGCATTAGAATATATGAGAAATATAAAGCAATATTTTGACCAGGACAGACAACATGTGCATTAGTATATACATGAAAAAGAAAGCAATGTTTTTAATCAGCACACAAAATATGTGCATTAGAATATACTTGGAATAGAAAGGAATGTTTTGACTCATCACAGACAACATGTGCATTGGAATATATAAGAAATATAAAGGAATATTTTGACCAGGACACACAACATGTGCATTAGAATACACAAGGAATATTAAGGAATGTTTTGACTTAGTATACACAACATTTGCATTAGAATATGCATGGAATTGAAAGGAATGTTTTGACTCAGCACACACCACATGTGCATGAGAATATTCTTGGTATACAATGGAATGTTTTGACACAGCACACACAAGATGTGCATTAGATACTTGGAATAGAAAGGAATGTTTTTTCTCAGCACACAATACAAGGCTATTCGAATCTACTTGGAATAGAAAGGAATGTGTTGACTCAGCACAGACAACATGTGCATTAGAATATACTTGGAATGGAAAGGAATGTTTTGTCTAACAACAAGAAGCAAGTGTATTAGAATATACTTGAAATAGAAAGGAATGTTTTGACTCAGCACACACCACATGTGCATTAGAATATTCTGGGAATAGAAAGGTATGTTTTGACTCAGCACACACAACATGTGCACTAGATAGAATATACTTGGAATAGAAAGGAATGATTTGACTCAGCACACACAACATGTGCATCGGAATATACTCAGAATAGAAAGGAAAGTATTGACTCAGCACACACCACACATGCATTAGAATATACTTGGAATAGAAAGGAATGTTTTGACCCACAACAAGAGGCAAGTGTATTAGAATATACTTGGAATAGAAAGGAATGATTTGAGTCAGCACACACAACATGTGCATTAGAATATCCAAGGAATATTAAGAAATATTTTAACTCAGCACACACAACATGTGCATGAGTATATGCATGGAATAGGAAGGAATGTTTTGACTCAGCACACACAACATGTGCATTAGAATATACTTGGAATACAATGGAATGCTTTGACACAGCACACACAAGATGTGCATTAGAATATACTTGGAATACAATGGAATGTTTTGACACAGCACACACAAGATGTGCATTAGAATATACTTGGAATATAAAGGAATGTTTTGTCTCAGCACACAAAATAAGGTTATTCAAATCTACTTGGAATATAAAGGAATGTGTTGACTAAGAACAGACAACATGTGCATTAGAATTTACTTGGAATAAAACAGAATATTTTGACTCAGGACACACAACATTTGCATTAGAATATACAAGGAATATTAACGAATATTTTGACTCAGCACACACCACATGTGCATTAGAATATTCTGGGAATAGAAAGGTATGTTTCGACTCAGCACACACAACATGTGTATTAGATAGAATATACTTGGAATAGAAAGGAATGTTTTGACTCGGCACACACAACATGTGCATCGGAATATATTCAGAATAGAAAGGAAAGTATTGACTCAGCACACAACACGAATGCAATAGAATATACTTGGAATAGAAAGGAATGTTTTGACTCAGCACACACAACATGTGCATTAGAATATACAAGGAATATTAAGGAATATTTTGAATTAGAACACACCACATGTGCATTAGAATATTCTGGGAATAGAAAGGAATGTTTTTACTCAGCACACACAATATGTGCTTTAGAATATACTTGGGTAACAATGGAATGTTTTGACTCTGGACACACAAGATGTGCATTAGAATATACTTGGAATAGAAAGGTATGTTTTGACTCAGCACACACAACATGTGCATTAGAATATATGAGAAATATAAAGCAATATTTTGACCAGGACAGACAACATGTGCATTAGTATATACATGAAAAAGAAAGCAATGTTTTTAATCAGCACACAAAATATGTGCATTAGAATATACTTGGAATAGAAAGGAATGTTTTGACTCATCACAGACAACATGTGCATTGGAATATATAAGAAATATAAAGGAATATTTTGACCAGGACACACAACATGTGCATTAGAATACACAAGGAATATTAAGGAATGTTTTGACTTAGTATACACAACATTTGCATTAGAATATGCATGGAATTGAAAGGAATGTTTTGACTCAGCACACACCACATGTGCATGAGAATATTCTTGGTATACAATGGAATGTTTTGACACAGCACACACAAGATGTGCATTAGATACTTGGAATAGAAAGGAATGTTTTTTCTCAGCACACAATACAAGGCTATTCGAATCTACTTGGAATAGAAAGGAATGTGTTGACTCAGCACAGACAACATGTGCATTAGAATATACTTGGAATAGAAAGGAATGTTGTGCTTCAGCACACACCACATGTGCTTTAGAATATTCTTGGAAAATCAATAAATATTTTGACGCATCACACACAAGATGTGCTTAAGAATATATTTGGAATACAATGGAATGTTTTGACTCAGGAAACACAAGATGTGCATTAGAATATACTTGGAATAGAAAGGAAATATTTGACACAGCACACACAATGCACATTAGAATATAATTGGAATGGAAAGGAATGTTTCGTCTCAGAACAAGAAACAAGTGTATTAGAATATACTTGAAATAGAAAGGAATGTTTTTACTCAGCACACACAATATGTGCTTTAGAATATACTTGGAATACAATGGAATGTTTTGACTCAGGACACACAAGATGTGCATTCGAATATACGTGGAATAGAAAGGAATGTTTTGACTCAGCACACGCAACATGTGGATCGGAATATACTCAGAATAGAAAGGAAAGTATTGACTCAGCACACAGCACATATGCATTAGAATATACTTGGAATAGAAAGGAATGTTTTGACCCAGAACAAGAAGGAAGTGTATTGGAATATACTTGGAATATAAAGGAATGTTTTGACTCAGCACACACAACATGTGCATTAGAATATCCAAGGAATATTAAGGAATATTTTAACTCAGCACATACAACATGTGCATGAGTATATGCATGGAATAGGAAGGAATGTTTAGATTCAGCACACACCACATGTGCATTAGAATATACTTGGAATACAATGGAATGTTTAGACACAGCACACACAAGATGTGCATTAGAATATACTTGGAATAGAAACAACATTTTTCACACAGCACCCACAATGTACATAAGAATATACTTGGAATGGAAAGGAATGTTTTGTCTCAGAACAAGAAGCAAGTTTATTAGAATATACTTGAAATAGAAAGGAATGTCTTGACTAAGCACACACAACATGTGCATCGGAATATACTCAGAATAGAAAGGAAAGTATTGATTCAGCACACACCACACATGCATTAGAATATACTTGGAATAGAAAGGAATGTTTTGTCCCAGAACAAGAAGCAAGTGTATTAGAATATACTTGGAATAGAAAGGAATGTTTTGACTCAGCACACAACGTGCATTAGAATATATTTGGAATAGGAAGGAATGTTTTGACTCAGCATACACAACATGTGCATTTGAATATACTTGGAAAAGAAAGGAATGTTTTAACTCTGCACACACAAGATGTGCATTCGAATATACTTGTAACATAAAGAAATGTTTTGACTCAGCATACACAACATGTGCATTAGTATATATGAGGAATATAAAGGAATATTTTGACCAGGACTGAAAACATGTGCATTTGAAAATACTTGCAATAGAAAGAAATGTTTTGACTCAGCACACACAACATGTGCATGAAAATATTCTGTGAATCGAAAAGAATGTTTTTATTCAAGACACACAATATGTGCATCAGAATATACTAGGAGTATAAAGGAATATTTTGACACAGCACACACAAGATGTGCATTAGAATATACTTGGAATAGAAAGGAATGTTTTGACTCAGCACACACAACGTGCATTAGAATTTACATGGAATAGAAAGGAATGTTTTAACTCAGCACACACCACATGTGCATCGGAATATACTCTGAATAGAAAGGAGAGTATTGACTCAGCACACACCACATATGCATTAGAATATCCTTGGAATAGAAAGGAATGTTTTGACTCAGCACACACAACATGTGCATTAGAATATACTAGGAATATTAAGGAATGTTTTGACCCAGCACACACAAAATGTGCATTAGAATATACTTGAAAAAGAAAGTAATATTTTGACACAGCACACACAAGATGTACATTAGAATATACTTGGAATAGAAAGGAATGTTTTGACTCAGCACACACAACATGTGCATCGGAATATACTCAGATTAGAAAGGAAAGTATTGACTCAGCACACACCATATATGCATTAGAATATACTTGGAATGGAAAGGAATGTTTTGTCTAACAACAAGAAGCAAGTGTATTAGAATATACTTGAAATAGAAAGGAATGTTTTGACTCAGCACACACCACATGTGCATTAGAATATTCTGGGAATAGAAAGGTATGTTTTGACTCAGCACACACAACATGTGCACTAGATAGAATATACTTGGAATAGAAAGGAATGATTTGACTCAGCACACACAACATGTGCATCGGAATATACTCAGAATAGAAAGGAAAGTATTGACTCAGCACACACCACACATGCATTAGAATATACTTGGAATAGAAAGGAATGTTTTGACCCACAACAAGAGGCAAGTGTATTAGAATATACTTGGAATAGAAAGGAATGATTTGAGTCAGCACACACAACATGTGCATTAGAATATCCAAGGAATATTAAGAAATATTTTAACTCAGCACACACAACATGTGCATGAGTATATGCATGGAATAGGAAGGAATGTTTTGACTCAGCACACACAACATGTGCATTAGAATATACTTGGAATACAATGGAATGCTTTGACACAGCACACACAAGATGTGCATTAGAATATACTTGGAATACAATGGAATGTTTTGACACAGCACACACAAGATGTGCATTAGAATATACTTGGAATATAAAGGAATGTTTTGTCTCAGCACACAAAATAAGGTTATTCAAATCTACTTGGAATATAAAGGAATGTGTTGACTCAGAACAGACAACATGTGCATTAGAATTTACTTGGAATAAAACAGAATATTTTGACTCAGGACACACAACATTTGCATTAGAATATACAAGGAATATTAACGAATATTTTGACTCAGCACACACAACATGTGCATTAGAATATGCATGGAATAGAAAGGAATGTTTTGACTCAGCACACACCATATGTGCATGAGAATCTACTTGGAATATAATGGAATGTTTTGACACAGCACACACAATATGTGCATTAGAATATAGTTAGAATAGAAAGGAATGTTTTGTCTCAGCACACAAAACAAGGCTATTCGAATCTACTTGGAATAGAAAGGAATGTGTTGACTCAGCACAGACAACATGTGCATTAGAATATACTTGGAATAGAAAGGAATGTTTTGACCCAGAACAAGAAGGAAGTGTATTCCAATATACTTGGAATAGAAAGGAATGATTTGAGTCAGCACACACAACATGTGCATTAGAATATCCAAGGAATATTAAGAAATATTTCAACTCAGCACACACAACATGTGCATGAGTATATGCATGGAATAGGAAGGAATGTTTTGACTCAGCACACACAACATGTGCATTAGAATATACTTGGAATACAATGGAATGTTTTGAGACAGCACACACAAGATGTGCAATAGAATATACTTGGAATAGAAAGGAATGTTTTGTCTCAGCACACACAATATGTGCTTTAGAATATACTTGGAATACAATGGAATGTTTTGACTCAGGACACACAAGATGTGCATTCGAATATACGTGGAATAGAAAGGAATGTTTTGACTCAGCACACGCAACATGTGGATCGGAATATACTCAGAATAGAAAGCAAAGTATTGACTCAGCACACAGCACATATGCATTAGAATATACTTGGAATAGAAAGGAATGTTTTGACCCAGAACAAGAAGGAAGTGTATTGGAATATACTTGGAATAGAAAGGAATGTTTTGACTCAGCACACACAACATGTGCATTAGAATATCCAAGGAATATTAAGGAATATTTTAACTCAGCACATACAACATGTGCATGAGTATATGCATGGAATAGGAAGGAATGTTTAGATTCAGCACACACCACATGTGCATTAGAATATACTTGGAATACAATGGAATGTTTAGACACAGCACACACAAGATGTGCATTAGAATATACTTGGAATAGAAACGAAATTTTTCACACAGCACCCACAATGTACATAAGAATATACTTGGAATGGAAAGGAATGTTTTGTCTCAGAACAAGAAGCAAGTTTATTAGAATATACTTGAAATAGAAAGGAATGTCTTGACTAAGCACACACAACATGTGCATCGGAATATACTCAGAATAGAAAGGAAAGTATTGATTCAGCACACACCACACATGCATTAGAATATACTTGGAATAGAAAGGAATGTTTTGTCCCAGAACAAGAAGCAAGTGTATTAGAATATACTTGGAATAGAAAGGAATGTTTTGACTCAGCACACAACGTGCATTAGAATATATTTGGAATAGGAAGGAATGTTTTGACTCAGCATACACAACATGTGCATTTGAATATACTTGGAAAAGAAAGGAATGTTTTAACTCTGCACACACAAGATGTGCATTCGAATATACTTGTAACATAAAGAAATGTTTTGACTCAGCATACACAACATGTGCATTAGTATATATGAGGAATATAAAGGAATATTTTGACCAGGACTGAAAACATGTGCATTTGAAAATACTTGCAATAGAAAGAAATGTTTTGACTCAGCACACACAACATGTGCATGAAAATATTCTGTGAATCGAAAAGAATGTTTTTATTCAAGACACACAATATGTGCATCAGAATATACTAGGAGTATAAAGGAATATTTTGACACAGCACACACAAGATGTGCATTAGAATATACTTGGAATAGAAAGGAATGTTTTGACTCAGCACACACAACGTGCATTAGAATTTACATGGAATAGAAAGGAATGTTTTAACTCAGCACACACCACATGTGCATCGGAATATACTCTGAATAGAAAGGAGAGTATTGATTCAGCACACACCACATATGCATTAGAATATCCTTGGAATAGAAAGGAATGTTTTGACTCAGCACACACAACATGTGCATTAGAATATACTAGGAATATTAAGGAATGTTTTGACCCAGCACACACAAAATGTGCATTAGAATATACTTGAAAAAGAAAGTAATATTTTGACACAGCACACACAAGATGTACATTAGAATATACTTGGAATAGAAAGGAATGTTTTGACTCAGCACACACAACATGTGCATCGGAATATACTCAGATTAGAAAGGAAAGTATTGACTCAGCACACACCATATATGCATTAGAAAATACTTGGAATGGAAAGGAATGTTTTGTCTAACAACAAGAAGCAAGTGTATTAGAATATACTTGAAATAGAAAGGAATGTTTTGACTCAGCACACACCACATGTGCATTAGAATATTCTGGGAATAGAAAGGTATGTTTTGACTCAGCACACACAACATGTGCACTAGATAGAATATACTTGGAATAGAAAGGAATGATTTGACTCAGCACACACAACATGTGCATCGGAATATACTCAGAATAGAAAGGAAAGTATTGACTCAGCACACACCACACATGCATTAGAATATACTTGGAATAGAAAGGAATGTTTTGACCCACAACAAGAGGCAAGTGTATTAGAATATACTTGGAATAGAAAGGAATGATTTGAGTCAGCACACACAACATGTGCATTAGAATATCCAAGGAATATTAAGAAATATTTTAACTCAGCACACACAACATGTGCATGAGTATATGCATGGAATAGGAAGGAATGTTTTGACTCAGCACACACAACATGTGCATTAGAATATACTTGGAATACAATGGAATGCTTTGACACAGCACACACAAGATGTGCATTAGAATATACTTGGAATACAATGGAATGTTTTGACACAGCACACACAAGATGTGCATTAGAATATACTTGGAATATAAAGGAATGTTTTGTCTCAGCACACAAAATAAGGTTATTCAAATCTACTTGGAATATAAAGGAATGTGTTGACTCAGAACAGACAACATGTGCATTAGAATTTACTTGGAATAAAACAGAATATTTTGACTCAGGACACACAACATTTGCATTAGAATATACAAGGAATATTAACGAATATTTTGACTCAGCACACACAACATGTGCATTAGAATATGCATGGAATAGAAAGGAATGTTTTGACTCAGCACACACCATATGTGCATGAGAATCTACTTGGAATATAATGGAATGTTTTGACACAGCACACACAATATGTGCATTAGAATATAGTTAGAATAGAAAGGAATGTTTTGTCTCAGCACACAAAACAAGGCTATTCGAATCTACTTGGAATAGAAAGGAATGTGTTGACTCAGCACAGACAACATGTGCATTAGAATATACTTGGAATAGAAAGGAATGTTTTGACCCAGAACAAGAAGGAAGTGTATTCCAATATACTTGGAATAGAAAGGAATGATTTGAGTCAGCACACACAACATGTGCATTAGAATATCCAAGGAATATTAAGAAATATTTCAACTCAGCACACACAACATGTGCATGAGTATATGCATGGAATAGGAAGGAATGTTTTGACTCAGCACACACAACATGTGCATTAGAATATACTTGGAATACAATGGAATGTTTTGAGACAGCACACACAAGATGTGCAATAGAATATACTTGGAATAGAAAGGAATGTTTTGTCTCAGCACACAAAATAAGGTTATTCGAATCTACTTGGAATATAAAGGAATGTGTTGACTCAGAACAGACAACATGTGCATTAGAATTTACTTGGAATAGAACGGAATATTTTGACTCAGGACACACAACATGTGCATAAGCATAGACTTGGATTAGAAAGGAATGTTTTGACTCAACACACACAACATGTGCATTAGAATATACAAGGAATATTAACGAATATTTTGACTCAGCACACACAACATGTGCATTAGAATATGCATGGAATAGAAAGGAATGTTTTGACTCAGCACACACCATATGTGCATGAGAATCTACTTGGAATACAATGGAATGTTTTGACACAGCACACACAATATGTGCTTAAGAATATACTTGGAATACATTGGAATGTTTTGACTCAGGACACACAAGATGTGCATTAGAATATACTTGGAATAGAATGGAAATTTTTGACACAGCACACACAATGCACATTAGAATATAATTGGAATGGAAAGGAATGTTTTGTCTCAGAACAAGAAGCAAGTGTATTAGAATATACTTGAAATAGAAAGGAATGTTTTGACTCAGCACACACCACATGTGTATTAGATAGAATATACTTGGAATAGAAAGGAATGTTTTGACTCGGCACACACAACATGTGCATCGGAATATATTCAGAATAGAAAGGAAAGTATTGACTCAGCACACAACACACATGCAATAGAATATACTTGGAATAGAAAGGAATGTTTTGACTCAGCACACACAACATGTGCATTAGAATATACAAAGAATATGAAGGAATATTTTGAATTAGAACACACCACATGTGCATTAGAATATTCTGGGAAGAGAAAGGAATGTTTTTACTCAGCACACACAATATGTGCTTTAGAATATACTTGGAATACAATGGAATGTTTTGACTCTGGACACACAAGATGTGCATTCGAATATACGTGGAATATAAAGGAATGTTTTGACTCAGCACACACAACATGTGGATCGGAATATACTCAGAATAGAAAGGAAAGTATTGACTGAGCACACACCACATATGCATGAGAATATACTTGGAATAGAAAGGAATGTTTTGACCCAGAAAAAGAAGGAAGTGTATTGGAATATACTTGGAATAGAAAGGAATGATTTGAGTCAGCACACACAACATGTGCATTAGAATATCCAAGAAATATTAAGAAATATTTTAACTCAGCACACACAACATGTGCATTAGAATATGCATGGAATAGAAAGGAATGTTTTGACTCAGCACACACCATATGTGCATGAGAATCTACTTGGAATACAATGGAATGTTTTGACACAGCACACACAATATGTGCTTTAGAATATAGTTGGAATAGAAAGGAATGTTTTGTCTCAGCACACAAAACAAGGCTATTCGAATATACTTGGAATGCAATGGAATGTTTTGACCCAGCACACACAACATGTGCATTAGAATATACTTGGAATAGAAAGGAATGTTTTGACTCAGCACACACAACAAGTGCATCGGAATATACTCAGATTAGAAAGGAAAGTATTGACTCAGCACACACCATATATGCATTAGAATATACTTGGAATGGAAAGGAATGTTTTGTCTAACAACAAGAAGCAAGTGTATTAGAATATACTTGAAATAGAAAGGAATGTTTTGACTCAGCACACACCACATGTGCATTAGAATATTCTGGGAATAGAAAGGTATGTTTTGACTCAGCACACACAACATGTGCATTAGATAGAATATACTTGGAATAGAAAGGAATGATTTGACTCAGCCCACACAACATGTGCATCGGAATATACTCAGAATAGAAAGGAAAGTATTGACTCAGAACACACCACACATGCATTAGAATATACTTGGAATAGAAAGGAATGTTTTCACCCACAACAAGAAGCAAGTGCATTAGAATATACTTGGAATAGAAAGGAATGTTTTGACTCAGCACACACAACGTGGATTAAAATTTACTTGGAATACAAAAGAATGTTTTGACTCGTCACACACAACATGTGCATAAGAAAATATTTGGAATAGAAAGGAATGTTTTTACTCAGCACACAAAATATGTGCATTAGAATATACTTGGAATAGAAAGGAATGTTTTGGCTCAGCACAAAAACAAGCTTATTAGAATATACTTGGAATAGAAAGGAATGTGTTGACTCAGCACAGACAACATGTGCATTAGAATACACAAGGAATATTAAGGAATATTTTGACTTAGTATACACGACATTTGCATTAGAATATGCATGGAATCGAATGGAATGTTTTGACTCAGTACACACCACATGTGCATTAGAATATTCTGAGAATAGAAAGGAATGTTTTTACTCAGCACACACAATATGTGCTTAAGAATATACTTGTAACATAAAGAAATGTTTTGACTCAGCATACACAACATGTGCATTAGTATATATGAGGAATATAAAGGAATATTTTGACCAGGACTGAAAACATGTGCCTTTGAAAATACTTGCAATAGAAAGAAATGTTTTGACTCAGCACACACAACATGTGCATGAAAATATTCTGTGAATCGAAAAGAATGTTTTTATTCAAGACACACAATATGTGCATCAGAATATACTAGGAGTATAAAGGAATATTTTGACACAGCACACACAAGATGTGCATTAGAATATACTTGGAATAGAAAGGAATGTTTTGACTCAGCACACACAACGTGCATTAGAATTTACATGGAATAGAAAGGAATGTTTTAACTCAGCACACACCACATGTGCATCGGAATATACTCTGAATAGAAAGGAGAGTATTGACTCAGCACACACCACATATGCATTAGAATATCCTTGGAATAGAAAGGAATGTTTTGACTCAGCACACACAACATGTGCATTAGAATATACTAGGAATATTAAGGAATGTTTTGACCCAGCACACACAAAATGTGCATTAGAATATACTTGAAAAAGAAAGTAATATTTTGACACAGCACACACAAGATGTACATTAGAATATACTTGGAATAGAAAGGAATGTTTTGACTCAGCACACACAACATGTGCATCGGAATATACTCAGATTAGAAAGGAAAGTATTGACTCAGCACACACCATATATGCATTAGAATATACTTGGAATGGAAAGGAATGTTTTGTCTAACAACAAGAAGCAAGTGTATTAGAATATACTTGAAATAGAAAGGAATGTTTTGACTCAGCACACACCACATGTGCATTAGAATATTCTGGGAATAGAAAGGTATGTTTTGACTCAGCACACACAACATGTGCACTAGATAGAATATACTTGGAATAGAAAGGAATGATTTGACTCAGCACACACAACATGTGCATCGGAATATACTCAGAATAGAAAGGAAAGTATTGACTCAGCACACACCACACATGCATTAGAATATACTTGGAATAGAAAGGAATGTTTTGACCCACAACAAGAGGCAAGTGTATTAGAATATACTTGGAATAGAAAGGAATGATTTGAGTCAGCACACACAACATGTGCATTAGAATATCCAAGGAATATTAAGAAATATTTTAACTCAGCACACACAACATGTGCATGAGTATATGCATGGAATAGGAAGGAATGTTTTGACTCAGCACACACAACATGTGCATTAGAATATACTTGGAATACAATGGAATGCTTTGACACAGCACACACAAGATGTGCATTAGAATATACTTGGAATACAATGGAATGTTTTGACACAGCACACACAAGATGTGCATTAGAATATACTTGGAATATAAAGGAATGTTTTGTCTCAGCACACAAAATAAGGTTATTCAAATCTACTTGGAATATAAAGGAATGTGTTGACTCAGAACAGACAACATGTGCATTAGAATTTACTTGGAATAAAACAGAATATTTTGACTCAAGACACACAACATTTGCATTAGAATATACAAGGAATATTAACGAATATTTTGACTCAGCACACACAACATGTGCATTAGAATATGCATGGAATAGAAAGGAATGTTTTGACTCAGCACACACCATATGTGCATGAGAATCTACTTGGAATATAATGGAATGTTTTGACACAGCACACACAATATGTGCATTAGAATATAGTTAGAATAGAAAGGAATGTTTTGTCTCAGCACACAAAACAAGGCTATTCGAATCTACTTGGAATAGAAAGGAATGTGTTGACTCAGCACAGACAACATGTGCATTAGAATATACTTGGAATAGAAAGGAATGTTTTGACCCAGAACAAGAAGGAAGTGTATTCCAATATACTTGGAATAGAAAGGAATGATTTGAGTCAGCACACACAACATGTGCATTAGAATATCCAAGGAATATTAAGAAATATTTCAACTCAGCACACACAACATGTGCATGAGTATATGCATGGAATAGGAAGGAATGTTTTGACTCAGCACACACAACATGTGCATTAGAATATACTTGGAATACAATGGAATGTTTTGAGACAGCACACACAAGATGTGCAATAGAATATACTTGGAATAGAAAGGAATGTTTTGTCTCAGCACACAAAATAAGGTTATTCGAATCTACTTGGAATATAAAGGAATGTGTTGACTCAGAACAGACAACATGTGCATTAGAATTTACTTGGAATAGAACGGAATATTTTGACTCAGGACACACAACATGTGCATAAGCATAGACTTGGATAAGAAAGGAATGTTTTGACTCAACACACACAACATGTGCATTAGAATATACAAGGAATATTAACGAATATTTTGACTCAGCACACACAACATGTGCATTAGAATATGCATGGAATAGAAAGGAATGTTTTGACTCAGCACACACCATATGTGCATGAGAATCTACTTGGAATACAATGGAATGTTTTGACACAGCACACACAATATGTGCTTAAGAATATACTTGGAATACATTGGAATGTTTTGACTCAGGACACACAAGATGTGCATTAGAATATACTTGGAATAGAATGGAAATTTTTGACACAGCACACACAATGCACATTAGAATATAATTGGAATGGAAAGGAATGTTTTGTCTCAGAACAAGAAGCAAGTGTATTAGAATATACTTGAAATAGAAAGGAATGTTTTGACTCAGCACACACCACATGTGCATTAGAATATTCTGGGAATAGAAAGGTATGTTTCGACTCAGCACACACAACATGTGTATTAGATAGAATATACTTGGAATAGAAAGGAATGTTTTGACTCGGCACACACAACATGTGCATCGGAATATATTCAGAATAGAAAGGAAAGTATTGACTCAGCACACAACACACATGCAATAGAATATACTTGGAATAGAAAGGAATGCTTTGACTCAGCACACACAACATGTGCATTAGAATATACAAAGAATATGAAGGAATATTTTGAATTAGAACACACCACATGTGCATTAGAATATTCTGGGAAGAGAAAGGAATGTTTTTACTCAGCACACACAATATGTGCTTTAGAATATACTTGGAATACAATGGAATGTTTTGACTCTGGACACACAAGATGTGCATTCGAATATACGTGGAATATAAAGGAATGTTTTGACTCAGCACACACAACATGTGGATCGGAATATACTCAGAATAGAAAGGAAAGTATTGACTCAGCACACACCACATATGCATGAGAATATACTTGGAATAGAAAGGAATGTTTTGACCCAGAAAAAGAAGGAAGTGTATTGGAATATACTTGGAATAGAAAGGAATGATTTGAGTCAGCACACACAACATGTGCATTAGAATATCCAAGAAATATTAAGAAATATTTTAACTCAGCACACACAACATGTGCATTAGAATATGCATGGAATAGAAAGGAATGTTTTGACTCAGCACACACCATATGTGCATGAGAACCTACTTGGAATACAATGGAATGTTTTGACACAGCACACACAATATGTGCTTTAGAATATAGTTGGAATAGAAAGGAATGTTTTGTCTCAGCACACAAAACAAGGCTATTCGAATATACTTGGAATGCAATGGAATGTTTTGACCCAGCACACACAACATGTGCATTAGAATATACTTGGAATAGAAAGGAATGTTTTGACTCAGCACACACAACAAGTGCATCGGAATATACTCAGATTAGAAAGGAAAGTATTGACTCAGCACACACCATATATGCATTAGAATATACTTGGAATGGAAAGGAATGTTTTGTCTAACAACAAGAAGCAAGTGTATTAGAATATACTTGAAATAGAAAGGAATGTTTTGACTCAGCACACACCACATGTGCATTAGAATATTCTGGGAATAGAAAGGTATGTTTTGACTCAGCACACACAACATGTGCATTAGATAGAATATACTTGGAATAGAAAGGAATGATTTGACTCAGCCCACACAACATGTGCATCGGAATATACTCAGAATAGAAAGGAAAGTATTGACTCAGAACACACCACACATGCATTAGAATATACTTGGAATAGAAAGGAATGTTTTCACCCACAACAAGAAGCAAGTGCATTAGAATATACTTGGAATAGAAAGGAATGTTTTGACTCAGCACACACAACGTGGATTAAAATTTACTTGGAATACAAAAGAATGTTTTGACTCGTCACACACAACATGTGCATAAGAAAATATTTGGAATAGAAAGGAATGTTTTTACTCAGCACACAAAATATGTGCATTAGAATATACTTGGAATAGAAAGGAATGTTTTGGCTCAGCACAAAAACAAGCTTATTAGAATATACTTGGAATAGAAAGGAATGTGTTGACTCAGCACAGACAACATGTGCATTGGAATATATGAGAAATATAAAGGGATATTTTGACCAGGACAGACAACATGTGCATTAGAATACACAAGGAATATTAAGGAATATTTTGACTTAGTATACACGACATTTGCATTAGAATATGCATGGAATCGAATGGAATGTTTTGACTCAGTACACACCACATGTGCATTAGAATATTCTGAGAATAGAAAGGAATGTTTTTACTCAGCACACACAATATGTGCTTAAGAATATACTTGTAACATAAAGAAATGTTTTGACTCAGCATACACAACATGTGCATTAGTATATATGAGGAATATAAAGGAATATTTTGACCAGGACTGAAAACATGTGCATTAGTATATACATGGAAAAGAAAGGAATGTTTTTACTCAGCACACAAAATATGTGCATTAGAATATACTTGGAATAGAAAGGAATGTTTTGTCTCAGCACAAAAACAAGGTTATTAGAATATGCATGGAATCGAAAGGAATGTTTTGACTCAGCACACGTATCACATGTGCATTAGAATATTCTGAGAATAGAGAGGAATGTTTTTACGCAGCACACACAATATGTGCTTAAGAATATATTTGGAATACAATGGAATGTTTTGACTCAGGAAACACAAGATGTGCATTAGAATATACTTGGAATAGAAAGGAAATTTTTGACACAGCACACACAATGCACATTAGAATATAATTGGAATGGAAAGGAATGTTTCGTCTCAGAACAAGAAGCAAGTGTATTAGAATATACTTGAAATAGAAAGGAATGTTTTTACTCAGCACACACAATATGTGCTTTAGAATATACTTGGAATACAATGGAATGTTTTGACTAAGGATACACAAGATGTGCATTCGAATATACGTGGAATAGAAAGGAATGTTTTGACTCAGCACACACAACATGTGGATCGGAATATACTCAGAATAGAAAGGAAAGTATTGACTCAGCACACAGCACATATGCATTAGAATATACTTGGAATAGAAAGGAATGTTTTGACCCAGAACAAGAAGGAAGTGTATTGGAATATACTTGGAATAGAAAGGAATGTTTTGACTCAGCACACACCACATGTGCATTAGAATATACTTGGAATACAATGGAATGTTTTGACACAGCACACACAAGATGTGCATTAGAATATACTTGGAATAAAAAAGGAATGTTTTGTCTCAGCACACAAAACAAGGTTATTCGAATATACGTGGAATAGAAAGGAATGTTTTGACTCAGCACACACAACATGTGGATCGGAAAATACTCAGAATAGAAAGGAAAGTATTGACTCAGCACACAGCACATATGCATTAGAATATACTTGGAATACAATGGAATGTTTTGACTCAGGAAACACAAGATGTGCATTAGAATATACTTGGAATAGAAAGGAAATTTTTGACACAGCACACACAATGCACATTTGAATATAATTGGAATGGAAAGGAATGTTTTGTCTCAGAACAAGAAGCAAGTGTATTAGAATATACTTGAAATAGAAAGGAATGTTTTGACTCAGCACACACGATATGTGCATTAGAATATTCTCGGAATAGAAAGGTATGTTTTGACTCAGCACACACAACATGTGCATTAGATTGAATATACTTGGAATAGAAAGGAATGTTTTGACACAGAACAAGAAGCAAGTGTATTAGAATATACTTGGAATAGAAAGGAATGTTTTGACTCAGCACACACAACGTGCATTAGAATATACTTGGAATTGGAAGGAATGTTTTGACTCAGCAAACACAACATGTGCATTTGAATATACTTGGAAAAGAAAGGAATGTTTTGACTCAGCACACACAACATGTGCATTAGAATATACGAGGAATATAAAGGAATATTTTGACCAGGACTGACAACATGTGCATTAGAAAATACTTGCAATAGAAAGAAATGTTATGACTCAGCACATACAACATGTGCATGAAAATATTCTGGGAATAGAAAAGAATGTTTTTATTCAAGACACACAATATGTGCATTAGAATATACTAGCAAAATAAAGGAATATTTTGACACAGCACACACAAGATGTGCATTAGAATATACTTGGAATAGAAAGGAATGTTTTCACTTAGCACACACAACGTGCATTAGAATTTACTTGGAATAGAAAGGAATGTTTTGACTCAACACAAACCACATGTGCATCGGAATATACTCAGAATAGAAAGGAAAGTATTGACTCAGCACACACCACATATGCATTAGAATATCCTTGGAATACAATGGAATGTTTTGACTCAGCATACACAACATGTGCATTAGAATATTCTGGGAATAAAAGGTATGTTTTGACTCAGCACACACAATATGCGCATTAGATAGAATATACTTGGAATAGAAAGGAATGATTTGACTCAGCACACACAACATGTGCATCGAAATATACTCAGAATAGAAAGGAATGTATTGACTCAGCACACACCACACATGCATTAGAATATACTTGGAATAGAAAGGAATGTTTTGAACAAAACAAGAAGCAAGTGTAATAGAATATACTTGGAATAGAAGGGAATGTTTTGACTCAGCACACACAACGTGGATTAGAATTTACTTGGAATATAAAAGAATGTTTAGACTCAGCACACACAACATGTGCATAAGAAAATACTTGGAATAGAAAGGAATGTTTTAACTCAGCACACACAACGTGGATTAGAATTTACTTGGAATAGAAAGGAATGTTTTTACTCAGCACACACAATATGTTCTTTAGAATATACTTGGAGTACAATGGAATGTTTTGACTCATGACACACAAGATGTGCATTCGAATATACGTGGAATAGAAAGGAATGTTTTGACTCAGAACACACAACATGTGGATCGGAATATACTCAGAATAGAAAGGAAAGTATTGACACAGCATACACCACATATGCATTAGAGTATACTTGGAATAGAAAGGAACGTTTTGACCCAGATCAAGAAGGAAATGTATTGGAATATACTTGGAATAGAAAGGAATGTTTTGTCTCAGCACACACAACATGTGCGTCAGAAAATACTTGGAATAGAAAGTAATGTTTTGACTCAGCACACACAGCATGTGCATGAGAATATACAAGGAATATTAACAAATATTTTGACTCAGGACACACAACATGTGCATTAGAATATGCATGGAATAGAAAGGAATGTTTTGACTCAGCACACACCACATGTGCATGAGAATATACTTGGAATACAATGGAATGTTTTGACACAGCACCCACAAGATGTGCATTAGAATATACTTGGAATAGAAAGGAATGTTTTGTCTCAGCACACAAAACAAGCCTATTCGAATCTACTTGGAATAGAAAGGAATGTGTTGACTCAGCACAGACAACATGTGCATTAGAATATACTTGGAATAGAAAGGAATGTTTTGCCTCATCACACACCACATGTGCTTTAGAATATTCTTGGAATATCAATAAATATTTTGACTCATCACACACAAGATGTGCAATGGAAAATACTTGGAATAGAAAGGAATGTTTTGACTCAGCACACACCACACGTGCATGAGAATAGACTAGGAATATAATGGAATATTTATACTCAGGGCACACAACATGTGCATGAGTATATGCATGGAATAGAAAGTAATGTTTTGACTCAGCACACACAACATGTGCATTAGAATATACTTGGAATACAATGGAATGTTTTGACACAGCACACACAAGATGTGCATTAGAATATACTTGGAATAGAAAGGTATGTTTTGACTCAGCACACACAACATGTGCATTAGAATATATGAGAAATATAAAGCAATATTTTGACCAGGACAGACAACATGTGCATTAGTATATACATGGAAAAGAAAGCAATGTTTTTAATCAGCACACAAAATATGTGCATTAGAATATACTTGGAATAGAAAGGAATGTGTTGACTCATCACAGACAACATGTGCATTGGAATATATAAGAAATATAAAGGAATATTTTGACCAGGACACACAACATGTGCATTAGAATACACAAGGAATATTAAGGAATGTTTTGACTTAGTACACACAACATTTGCATTAGAATATGCGTGGAATTGAAAGGAATGTTTTGACTCAGCACACACCACATGTGCATGAGAATATTCTTGGTATACAATGGAATGTTTTGACACAGCACACACCACATGTGCTTTAGAATATTCTTGGAAAATCAATAAATATTTTGACACATCACACACAAGATGTGCATTGGAAAATACTTGGAATAGAAAGGAATGTATTGACTCAGCACACACCACACGTGTATGAGAATAGACTAGGAATATAATGGAATATTTTGACTCAGGACACACAACATGTCCATAAGAATATACTTGGAATAGAAAGGTATGTTTTTTCTCAGCACACTCAACATGTGCATTAGAATATTCTGGGAATAGAAAGGTATGTTTTGACTCAGCACACACAACTTGTGTTTTAGAATATATGAGAAATATAAAGGAATATTTTGACCAGGACAGACAACATGTGAATTAGTATATACATGGAAAAGAAAGGAATATTTTTACTCAGCACACAAAATATGTGCATGAGAATATACTTGGAATAGAAAGGAATGTTTTGTCTCAGCACAAAAACAAGGTTATTAGAATATGCATGGAATCGAAAGGAATGTTTTGACTCAGCACACAGCACATGTGCATTAGAATATTCTAAGAATAGAAAGAAATGTTTTTACGCAGCACACACAATATGTGCTTAAGAATATATTTGGAATACAATGGAATGTTTTGACTCAGGACACACAAGATGTGCATAAGAATATACTTGGAATAGAAAGGAAATTTTTGACACAGCACACAAAATGCACATTAGAATATAATTGGAATGGAAAGGAATGTTTTGTCTCTGAACAAGAAGCAAGTGTATTAGAATATTCTTGAAATAGAAAGGAATGTTTTGACTCAGCACACACCATATGTGCATTAGAATATTCTGGGAATAGAAAGGAATGTTTTTACTAAGCACACACAATATGTGCTTTAGAATATACTTGGAATACAATGGAATGTTTTGACTCAGGACACACAAGATGGGCATTCGAATATACATGGAATAGAAAGGAATGTTTTGACTCAGCACACACAACATGTGGATCGGAATATACTCAGAATAGAAAGGAAAGTATTGACTCAGCACACAGCACATATGCATTAGAATATACTTGGAATAGAAAGGAATGTTTTGACCCAGACCTAGAAGGAAGTGTATTGGAATATACTTGGAATAGAAAGGAATGTTTTGACTCAGCACACACAACATGTGCATTAGAATATCCAAGGAATATTAAGGAATATTTTAACTCAGCACATACAACATGTGCATGAGTATATGCATGGAATAGGAAGGAATGTTTTGATTCAGCACACACCACATGTGCATTAGAATATACTTGGAATACAATGGAATGTTTTGACACAGCACACACAAGATGTGCATTAGAATATACTTGGAATAGAAAGGAATGTTTTCACTTAGCACACACAACGTGCATTAGAATTTACTTGGAATAGAAAGGAATGTTTTGACTCAACACAAACCACATGTGCATCGGAATATACTCAGAATAGAAAGGAAAGTATTGACTCAGCACACACCACATATGCATTAGAATATACTTGGAATACAATGGAATGTTTTGACTCAGCACACAAAACTTGTGTATTAGAATATATGAGAAATATAAAGGAATATTTTGACCAGGACAGAGAACATGTGCATTAGTATATACATGGAAAAGAAAGCAATGCTTTTAATCAGCACACAAAATATGGGCATTAGAATATACTTGGAATAGAAAGGAATGTTTTGTCTCAGCACAAAAACAAGGTTATTAGAATATACTTGGAATAGAAAGGAATGTGTTGACTCATCACAGACAACATATGCATTGGAATATATGAGAAATATAAAGGAATATTTTGACCAGGACAGACAACATGTGCATTAGAATACACAAGGAATATTAAGGAATATTTTGACTTAGTACACACAACATTTGCATTAGAATATGCATGGAATTGAAAGGAATGTTTTGACACAGCACAGACCACATTTGCATGAGAATATACTTGGAATAGAAAGGAATGTTTTGTCTCAGCACACAAAACAAGGCTATTCGAATCTACTTGGAATAGAAAGAATGTGTTGACTCAGCACAGACAACATGTGCATTAGAATATACTTGGAATAGAAAGGAATGTTTTGCCTCAGCACACACCACATGTGCTTTAGAATATTCTTGGAAAATCAATAAATATTTTGACGCATCACACACAAGATGTGCATTGGAAAATACTTGGAATAGAAAGGAATGTTTTGACTCAGCACACAACACACGTGCATGAGAATAGACTAGGAATATAATGGAATATTTTGAATCAGGACAAACAAAATGTGCATAAGAATATACTTGGAATAGAAAGGTATGTTTTGTCTCAGCACACACAACATGGGCATTTGAATATTCTGGGAATAGAAAGGTATGTTTTGACTCAGCACACAAAACTTGTGTATTAGAATATATGAGAAGTATAAAGGAATATTTTGACCAGGACAGAGAACATGTGCATTAGTATATACATGGAAAAGAAAGGAATGTTTTTACTCAGCACACAAAATATGTGCATTAGAATATACTTGGAATAGAAAGGAATGTTTTGTCTCAGCACAAAAACAAGGTTATTAGAATATGCATGGAATCGAAAGGAATGTTTTGACTCAGCACACGCATCACATGTGCATTAGAATATTCTGAGAATAGAGAGGAATGTTTTTACGCAGCACACACAATATGTGCTTAAGAATATATTTGGAATACAATGGAATGTTTTGACTCAGGAAACACAAGATGTGCATTAGAATATACTTGGAATAGAAAGGAAATTTTTGACACAGCACACACAATGCACATTAGAATATAATTGGAATGGAAAGGAATGTTTCGTCTCAGAACAAGAAGCAAGTGTATTAGAATATACTTGAAATAGAAAGGAATGTTTTTACTCAGCACACACAATATGTGTTTTAGAATATACTTGGAATACAATGGAATGTTTTGACTAAGGATACACAAGATGTGCATTCGAATATACGTGGAATAGAAAGGAATGTTTTGACTCAGCACACACAACATGTGGATCGGAATATACTCAGAATAGAAAGGAAAGTATTGACTCAGCACACAGCACATATGCATTAGAATATACTTGGAATAGAAAGGAATGTTTTGACCCAGAACAAGAAGGAAGTGTATTGGAATATACTTGGAATAGAAAGGAATGTTTTGACTCAGCACATACCACATGTGCATTAGAATATACTTGGAATACAATGGAATGTTTTGACACAGCACACACAAGATGTGCATTAGAATATACTTGGAATAAAAAAGGAATGTTTTGTCTCAGCACACAAAACAAGGTTATTCGAATATACGTGGAATAGAAAGGAATGTTTTGACTCAGCACACACAACATGTGGATCAGAAAATACTCAGAATAGAAAGGAAAGTATTGACTCAGCACACAGCACATATGCATTAGAATATACTTGGAATACAATGGAATGTTTTGACTCAGGAAACACAAGATGTGCATTAGAATATACTTGGAATAGAAAGGAAATTTTTGACACAGCACACACAATGCACATTTGAATATAATTGGAATGGAAAGGAATGTTTTGTCTCAGAACAAGAAGCAAGTGTATTAGAATATACTTGAAATAGAAAGGAATGTTTTGACTCAGCACACACGATATGTGCATTAGAATATTCTCGGAATAGAAAGGTATGTTTTGACTCAGCACACACAACATGTGCATTAGATAGAATATACTTGGAATAGAAAGGAATGTTTTGACACAGAACAAGAAGCAAGTGTATTAGAATATACTTGGAATAGAAAGGAATGTTTTGACTCAGCACACACAACGTGCATTAGAATATACTTGGAATTGGAAGGAATGTTTTGACTCAGCACACACAACATGTGCATTTGAATATACTTGGAAAAGAAAGGAATGTTTTGACTCAGCACACACAACATGTGCATTAGAATATACGAGGAATATAAAGGAATATTTTGACCAGGACTGACAACATGTGCATTAGAAAATACTTGCAATAGAAAGAAATGTTATGACTCAGCACATACAACATGTGCATGAAAATATTCTGGGAATAGAAAAGAATGTTTTTATTCAAGACACACAATATGTGCATTAGAATATACTAGCAAAATAAAGGAATATTTTGACACAGCACACACAAGATGTGCATTAGAATATACTTGGAATAGAAAGGAATGTTTTCACTTAGCACACACAACGTGCATTAGAATTTACTTGGAATAGAAAGGAATGTTTTGACTCAACACAAACCACATGTGCATCGGAATATACTCAGAATAGAAAGGAAAGTATTGACTCAGCACACACCACATATGCATTAGAATATCCTTGGAATACAATGGAATGTTTTGACTCAGCATACACAACATGTGCATTAGAATATTCTGGGAATAAAAGGTATGTTTTGACTCAGCACACACAATATGTGCATTAGATAGAATATACTTGGAATAGAAAGGAATGATTTGACTCAGCACACACAACATGTGCATCGAAATATACTCAGAATAGAAAGGAATGTATTGACTCAGCACACACCACACATGCATTAGAATATACTTGGAATAGAAAGGAATGTTTTGAACCAAACAAGAAGCAAGTGTATTAGAATATACTTGGAATAGAAGGGAATGTTTTGACTCAGCACACACAACGTGGATTAGAATTTACTTGGAATAGAAAGGAATGTTTTTACTCAGCACACACAATATGTTCTTTAGAATATACTTGGAGTACAATGGAATGTTTTGACTCATGACACACAAGATGTGCATTCGAATATACGTGGAATAGAAAGGAATGTTTTGACTCAGAACACACAACATGTGGATCGGAATATACTCAGAATAGAAAGGAAAGTATTGACACAGCATACACCACATATGCATTAGAGTATACTTGGAATAGAAAGGAACGTTTTGACCCAGATCAAGAAGGAAATGTATTGGAATATACTTGGAATAGAAAGGAATGTTTTGTCTCAGCACACACAACATGTGCGTCAGAAAATACTTGGAATAGAAAGTAATGTTTTGACTCAGCACACACAGCATGTGCATGAGAATATACAAGGAATATTAACAAATATTTTGACTCAGGACACACAACATGTGCATTAGAATATGCATGGAATAGAAAGGAATGTTTTGACTCAGCACACACCACATGTGCATGAGAATATACTTGGAATACAATGGAATGTTTTGGCACAGCACCCACAAGATGTGCATTAGAATATACTTGGAATAGAAAGGAATGTTTTGTCTCAGCACACAAAATAAGGTTATTCGAATCTACTTGGAATAGAAAGGAATGTGTTGACTCAGGACACACAACATGTGCATAAGCATAGACTTGGATTAGAAAGGAATGTTTTGACTCAACACACACAACATGTGCATTAGAATATACAAGGAATAATAACAAATATTTTGACTCAGCACACACTACATGTGCATTAGAATATGCATGGAATAGAAAGGAATGTTTTGACTCAGCACACACCACATGTGCATGAGAATCTACTTGGAATAGAAAGGAATGTGTTGAGTCAGCACAGACAACATGTGCATTAGAATATACTTGGAATAGAAAGGAATGTTTTGCCTCAGCACACACCACATGTGCTTTAGAATATTCTTGGAATATCAATAAATATTTTGACTCATCACACACAAGATGTGCATTGGTAAATACTTGAAATAGAAAGGAATGTTTTGACTCAGCACACACCACACGTGCATGAGAATAGACTAGGAATATAATGGAATATTTTGACTCAGGACACACAACATGTGCATAAGAATATACTTGGAATAGAAAGATATGTTTTGTCTCAGCACACACAACATGTGCATTAGAATATTCCGCGAAGAGAAAGGTATGTTTTGACTCAGCACACACAACTTGTGTATTAGAATATATGAGAAATATAAAGGAATATTTTGACCAGAACAGACAACAAGTGCATTAGTATATACATGGAAAAGAAAGGAATGTTTTTACTCAGCACACAAAATATGTGCATTAGAATATGCTTGGAATAGAAAGGAATGTTTTGTCTCAGCACAAAAACAAGGTTATTAGAATATACTTGGAATAGAAAGGAATGTGTTTACTCAGCACAGACAAAATGTGAATTGGAATATATGAGAAATATAAAGGGATATTTTGACCAGGACAGACAACATGTGCATTAGAATAAACAAGGAATATTAAGGAATATTTTGACTTAGCACACATGACATTTGCATTAGAATATGCATGGAATCGAATGGAATGTTTTGACTCAGCACACACCACATGTGCATGAGAATATTCTGAGAATAGAAAGGAATGTTTTTACTCAGCACACACAATATGTGCTTAAGAATATACTTGGAATAGAATGGAATGTTTTGACTCGGGACACACAAGATGTGCATTAGAATATACTTGGAATAGAAAGGAAATTTTTGACACAGCACACACAATGCATATTAGAATATAATTGGAATGGAAAGGAATGTTTTGTCTCAGAACAAGAAACACGTGTATTAGAATATACTTGAAATAGAAAGGAATGTTTTGACTCAGCACACAACACATGTACATTAGAATATTCTGGGAATAGAAAGGTATGTTTAGACTCAGCACACACAACATGTGTATTAGATAGAATATACTTGGAATAGAAAGGAATGTTTTGACTCGGCACACACAACATGTGCATCTGAATATATTCTGAATAGAAAGGAAAGTATTGACTAAGCACACACCACACATGCATTAGAATATACTTGGAATAGAAAGGAATGTTTTGACTCAGCACACACAACATGTGCATGAGAATATACAAGGAATATTAAGGAATATTTTGACTTAGAACCCATCACATGTGCATTAGAATATTCTGGGAATAGAAAGGAATGTTTTTACTCAGCACACACAATATGTGCTTTAGAATATACTTGGAATACAATGGAATGTTTTGACTCAGGACACACAAGATATGCATTCGAATATACGTGGAATAGAAAGGAATGTTTTGACTCAGCACACACAACATGTGGATCAGAATATACTCAGAATGGAAAGGAAAGTATTGACTCAGCACACACCACATATGCATTAGAATATACTTGGAATAGAAATGAATGTTTTGACCCAGAACAAGAAGGAAGTGTATTGGAATATACTTGGAATAGAAAGGAATGATTTGAGTCAGCACACACAACATGTGCATTAGAATATCCAAGGAATATTAAGGAATATTTTAACTCAGCACACACAACCTATTCATGAGTATATGCATAGAATAGGAAGGAATGTTTTGACTCAGCACACACAACATGTGCATTAGAATATACTTGGAATACAATGGAATGTTTTGACACAGCACACACAAGATGTGCATTAGAATATATTTGGAATAGAAGGATATGTTTTGACTCAGCACACACAACATGTGCATTAGAATATATGAGAAATATAAAGGAATATTTTTACCAGGACAGACAACATGTGCATTAGTATATACATGGAAAAGATAGGAATGTTTTTACTCAGCACACAAAATATGTGAATTAGAATATACTTGGAATAGAAAGGAATGTTTTGTCTCAGCACAAAAACAAGGTTTTTAGAATAGACTTCGAATAGAAAGGAATGTGTTGACTCAGCACAGACAACATGTGGATCAGAATATACTCAGAATAGAAAGGAAAGTATTGACTCAGCACACACCACATATGCATTAGAATATACTTGGAATAGAAAGGAATGTTTTGAACCAGAAGAAGAAGGAAGTGTATTGGAATATACTTGGAATAGAAAGGAATGATTTGAGTCAGCACACACAACATGTGCATTAGAATATCCAAGGAATATTAAGGAATATTTTAACTCAGCACACACAACATGTTCATGAGTATATGCATGGAATACGAAGGAATGTTTTGACTCAGCACACACAACATGTGCATTAGAATATACTTGGAATACAATGGAATGTTTTGACACAGCACACACAAGATGTGCATTAGAATATATTTGGAATAGAAAGGTATGTTTTGACTCAGCACACACAACATGTGCATTAGAATATATGAGAAATATAAAGGAATATTTTTACCAGGACAGACAACATGTGCATTAGTATATACATGGAAAAGAAAGCAATGTTTTTGCTCAGCACACAAAATATGTGCATTACAATATACTTGGAATAGAAAGGAATGTTTTGTCTCAGCACAAATACAAGGTTATTAGAATATAATTTGAATAGAAAGGAATGTGTTAACTCATCACAGACAACATGTGCATTGGAACATATGAGAAATATAAAGGAATATTTTGACCAGGACAGTGAACATGTTCATTAGAATACACAAGGAATATTAAGGAATATTTTGACTTAGTACACACAACATTTGCATTAGAATATACATGGAATCGAAAGGAATGTTTTGACTCAGCACGCACCACATGTGCATGAGAATATACTTGGTATACAATGAAATGTTTTGACACAGCACACACAAGATGTGCATTAGAATATACTTGGAATAGAAAGGAATGTTTTGTCTCAGCACATAAAACAAGGCTATTCGAATCTACTTGGAATAGAAAGGAATGTGTTGACTCAGCACAGACAACATGTGCAAGAGATTATACTTGGAATAGAAAGGAATGTTTTGACTCAGCACACACAATATGTGGGTCGGAATATACTCAGAATAGAAAGGAAAGTATTGACTCAGCACACACCATATATACATTAGAACATACTTGGAATAGAAAGGAATGTTTTCACCCAGAATAAGAAGGAAGTGTATTGGAATATACTTGGAATAGAAAGGAATGTTTTGACTCAGCACAAAAAACATGTGAATTAGAATATACAAGGAATATTAAGGAATATTTTGACTTAGCACACACCACCTGTGCATTAGAATATTCTGGGAATAGAAAGGAATGTTTTTACTCAGCACACAAAATATGTGGTTCGGAATATACTCGGAATAGAAAGGAAAGTATTGACTCAGCACACACCACATATGCATTAGAATATATTTGGAATAGAAAGGAATATTTTGACGCAGAACAAGAAGGAAGTGTATTGGAATATACTTGGAATAGAAAGGAATGTTTTGACTCAGCACACACAAGATGTGCATTAGAATATACGTGGAATAGAAAGGAATGTTTTGACACAGCACACACAACATGTGGATCGGAATATACTCAGAATAGAAAGGAAAGTATTGACTCAGCACACACCACATATGCATTAGAATATACTTGGAATAGAAAGGAATGTTTTGACCCAGAACAAGAAGGAAGTGTATTGGAATATACTTGGAATAGAAAGGAATGTTTTGACTCAGCACACACAACATGTTCATCAGAAAATACTTGGAATAGAAAGGAATGTTTTTACTCAGCACACACAATATGTGGTTTAAAATATACTTGGCATACAATGGAATGTTTTGACTCAGGACACACAAGATGTGCAATAGAATATACGTGGAATAGAAAGGAATGTTTTGACACAGCACACACAATATGTGGGTCGGAATATACTCAGAATAGAAAGGAATGTTTTGACACAGCACACACCACATATGCATTAGAATATATTTGGAAAAGAAAGGAATATTTTGACCCAGAACAAGAAGGAAGTGTATTGGAATATACTTGGAATTAAATGGAATGTTTTGACTCAGCACACACAAGATGTGCATTAGAATATGCATGGAATAGAAAAGAATGTTTTGACTCAGCACACACCACATGTGCATGAGAATATTCTGGGAATAGAAAGGTATGTTTTGACTCAGCACACACAACATGTGCATTAGACAGAATATACTTGGAATAGAAAGGAATGTTTTGACTCAGCACACACAACATGTGCATCGGAATATACTCAGAATAGAAAGGAATGTTTTGACACAGCACACACCACATATGCATTAGAATATATTTGGAATAGAAAGGAATATTTTGACCCAGAACAAGAAGGAAGTGTATTGGAATATACTTGGAATTAAATGGAATGTTTTGACTCAGCACACACAAGATGTGCATTAGAATATACGTGGAATAGAAAGGAATGTTTTGACTCAGCACACACAACATGTGGATCGGAATATACTCAGAATAGAAAGGAAAGTATTGACTCAGCACACACCACATATGCATTAGAATATACTTGGAATAGAAAGGAATGTTTTGACCCAGAACAAGAAGGAAGTGTATTGGAATATACTTGGAATGGAAAGGAATGTTTTGACTCAGCACACACAACATGTGCATCAGAAAATACTTGGAATAGAAAGGAATGTTTTTAATCAGCGCACACACAATATGTGCTTTAGAATATACTTGGAATACAATGGAATGTTTTGACTGAGGACACACAAGATGTGCATTAGAATATACGTGGAATAGAAAGGAATGTTTTGAATCAGAACACACAACATGAGGATCGGAATATACTCAGAATAGAAAGGAAAGTATTGACTCAGCACACACCACATATGCATTAGAATATACTTGGAATAGAAAGGAATGTTTTGACCCAGAACAAGAAGGAAGTGTATTGGAATATACTTGGAATAGAAAGGAATGTTTTGACTCAGCATACACAACATGTGCATCAGAAAATACTTGGAATGGAAAGGAATGATTTGATTCAGCACACACAACATGTGCATTAGAATATACAAGGAATATTAAGGAAAAATTTGTCTCAGCACACAAAACATGTGCATTAGAATATGCATGGAATAGAAAGAAATGTTTTGACTCAGCACACACCACATGTGAATTAGAATAATCTGTGAATAGAAGGGAATGTTTTGACTCAGCACACACTACATGTGCATTAGATGGAATATATGTGGAATAGAAAGTAATGTTTTGACTCAGCACACACCACATGTGCATTAGAATATTCTGAGAATAGAAAGGTATGATTTGACTCAACACACACCACATATGCATTAGAATATACTTGGAATAGCAAGGAATGTTTTGACCCAGAACAAGAAGGAAGTGTATTAGAATATACTTGGAATATAAAGGAATGTTTTGACTCAGCACACACAACATGTGCATCAGAAAATACTTGGAATAGAAAGGAATGTTTTTACTCAGCGCACACACAATATGTGCTTTAGAATATACTTGGAATACAATGGAATGTTTTGACTCAGCACACACAAGATGTGCATTAGAATATACGTGGAATAGAAAGGAATGTTTTGAATCAGCACACACCACATGTGGATCGGAATATACTCAGAATAGAAAGGAAAGTATTGACTCAGCACACACCACATATGCATTAGAATATACTTGGAATAGAAAGGAACGTTTTGACCCAGAACAAGAAGGAAGTGTATTGGAATATACTTGGAATAGAAAGGAATGTTTTGACTCAGCACAAACAACATATGAATTAGAATATACAAGGAATATTAAGGAATATTTTGACTTAGCACACACCACATGTGCATTAGAATATACTTGGAATAGAAAGGAATGTTTTGACCCAGAACAAGAAGGAAGTGTTTTGGAATATACTTGGAATAGAAAGGAATGTTTTGACTCAGCGCACACACAATATGTGCTTTAGAATATACTTGGAATACAATGGAATGTTTTGACTCAGCACACACAACATGTGGATCGGAATATACTCAGAATAGAAAGGAAAGTATTTACTCAGCACACACCACATATGCATTAGAATATACTTGGAATAGAAAGGAATGTTTTGACCCAGAACAAGAAGGAAGTGTATTGGAATATACTTGGAATAGAAAGGAATGTTTTGACTCAGCACACACAACATGTGCATCAGAAAATATTTGGAATAGAAAGGAATATTTTGACTCAGCACACACAACATCTGCATTAGAATATACAAGGAATATTAAGGAATATTTTGACTCAGCACTCACAACATGTGCATTAGAATATGCATGGAATAGAAAGAAATGTTTTGACTCAGCACACACCAGATGTGCATTAGAATATTCTGGGAATAGAAAGGAATGTTTTGACTCAGCACACACAACATGTGCATTAGATAGAATATACGTGGAATAGAAAGTAATGTTTTGACTCAGCACACACCACATGTGCATTAGAATATTCCGAGAATAGAAAGTTATGTTTTGACTTAGCACACACCACCTGTGCATTAGAATATTCCGGGAATAGAAAGGAATGTTTTTACTCAGCACACACAATATGTGGATCGGAATATACTCAGAATAGAAAGGAAAGTATTGACTCAGCACAGACCACATATGCATTAGAATATATTTGGAATAGAAAGGAATATTTTGACCGAGAACAAGAAGGAAGTGTATTGGAATATACTTGGAATAGAAAGGAATGTTTTGACTCAGCACACACAAGATGTGCATTAGAATATACGTGGAATAGAAAGGAATGTTTTGACTCAGCACACACAACATGTGCATCGGAATATACTCAGAATAGAAAGGAAAGTATTGACTCAGCACACACCACATATGCATTAGAATATACTTGGAATATAAAGGTATGTTTTGACCCAGAACAAGAAGGAAGTGTATTGGAATATACTTGGAATAGAAAGGAATGTTTTGACTGAGCACACACAACATGAGCATCAGAAAATACTTGGAATAGAAAGCAATGTTTTTACTCAGCGCACACACTATATGTGCTTTAGGATATAATTGGAATACAATGGAATGTTTTGAATCAGGACACACAAGATGTGCATTAGAATATACGTGGAATAGAAAGGAATGTTTTGACTCAGCACACACAACATGTGGATCGGAATATTCTCAGAACAGAAAGGAAAGTATTGACTCAGCACACACCACATATGCATTAGAATATACTTGGAATAGAAAGGAATGTTTTGAACCAAAACAAGAAGGAAGTGTATTGGAATATACTTGGAATAGAAAGGAATGTTTTGACTCAGCACACACAACATGTGCATCAGAAAATACTTGGAATAGAAAGGAATGTTTTGACTCAGCACACACCACATGTGCATTAGTATATTCTGGGAATAGAAAGGAATGTTATTACTCAGCACACACAATATGTGGTTTAAAATATACTTGGAATACAATGGAATGTTTTGACTCAGGACACACAAGATGTGCAATAGAATATACGTGGAATAGAAAGGAATGTTTTGACACAGCACACACCACATGTGCATTAGAATATTCTGAGAATAGAAAGGTATGTTTTGACTTAGAACACACCACCTGTGCATTAGAATATTCCGGGAATAGAAAGGAATGTTTTTACTCAGCACACACAATATGTGGATCGGAATATACTCAGAATAGAAAGGAAAGTATTGACTCAGCACACACCACATATGCATTAGAATATATTTGGAAAAGAACGGAATATTTTGACCGAGAACAAGAAGGAAGTGTATTGGAATATACTTGGAATAGAAAGGAATGTTTTGACTCAGCACACACAACATGTGGATCGGAATATACTCAGAATAGAAAGGAAAGTATTGACTCAGCACACACCACATATGCATTAGAATATACTTGGAATATAAAGGAATGTTTTGACCCAGAACAAGAAGGAAGTGTATTGGAATACACTTGGAATAGAAAGGAAAGTTTTGACTCAGCACACACAAGATGTGCATGAGAATATACTTGGAATACAATGGAATGTTTTGACACAGCACACACAAGATGTGCATCAGAAAATACTTGGAATGGAAAGGAATGTTTTGACTCAGCACTCACAACATGTGCATTAGAATATACAAGGAAAATTAAGGAATATTTTGATTCAGCACACACAACATGTGCATTAGAATATGCATGGAATAGAAAGGAATGTTTTGATTCAGAACACACAACATGTGCATTAGAATATACTTGGAATACAATGGAATGTTTTGACACAGCACACTCAAGATGTGCATTAGAATATACTTGGAATAGAAAGGAATGTTTTGACTCAGCACACACAACATGTGCATCAGAAAATACTTGGAATAGAAAGGAATGTTTTGACTCAGAACAAGATGGAAGTGTATTGGAAAATACTTGGAATAGAAAGGAATGTTTTGTCTCAGCACACACAACATGTGCATCAGAACATACTTGGAATAGAAAGGAATGTTTTGACCCAGAACAAGAAGGAAGTGTATTGGAATATATTTTGAATAGAAAGGAATGTTTTGACTCAGCACACATAACATGTGCATCAGAAAATTCTTGGAATAGGAAGGAATGTTTTGACCCAGAACAAGAAGGAAGTGTATTGGAATATACTTGGAATAGAAAGGAATGTTTTGACTCAGCACACACAACATGTGCATCAGAAAATACTTGGAATAGAAAGGAATGTTTTGACTCAGCACACACAACATGTGCATTTGAATATTTTGGGAATAGAAAGGTATGTTTTGACTCAGCACACACAACATGTGCATTAGATAGAATACACTTGGAATAGAAAGGAATGTTTTGACTCAGCACACACAACATGTGCATCGAAATATACTCAGAATTGAAAGGAAAGTATTGACACAGCACACACCCCACATGCATTAGAAAATACTTGGAATAGAAAGGAATGTTTTGACCCAGAACAAGAAGCAAGTGTATTAGAATATACTTGGAATAGAAAAGAATGTTTTGACTCAGCATACACAACATGTGCATAAGAAAATACTTGGAATAGAAAGGAATGTTTTGACTCAGCACACAAAACGTGCATTAGAATTTACTTGGAATATAAAAGAATGTTTTGACCAGCACACACAACATGTGCATAAGAAAATACTTGGAATAGAAAGGAATGTTTTGACTAAGCACAAACAACATGTGAATTAGAATATACAAGGAATATTAAGGAATATTTTGACTTAGCACACACAACATGTGCATCGGAATATACTCAGAATAGAAAGGAAAGTATTGACTCAGCACACACCACATATGCATTAGAATATACTTGGAATATAAAGGTATGTTTTGACCCAGAACAAGAAGGAAGTGTATTGGAATATACTTGGAATAGAAAGGAATGTTTTGACTGAGCACACACAACATGAGCATCAGAAAATACTTGGAATAGAAAGCAATGTTTTTACTCAGCGCACACACTATATGTGCTTTAGGATATAATTGGAATACAATGGAATGTTTTGAATCAGGACACACAAGATGTGCATTAGAATATACGTGGAATAGAAAGGAATGTTTTGACTCAGCACACACAACATGTGGATCGGAATATTCTCAGAACAGAAAGGAAAGTATTGACTCAGCACACACCACATATGCATTAGAATATACTTGGAATAGAAAGGAATGTTTTGAACCAAAACAAGAAGGAAGTGTATTGGAATATACTTGGAATAGAAAGGAATGTTTTGACTCAGCACACACAACATGTGCATCAGAAAATACTTGGAATAGAAAGGAATGTTTTGACTCAGCACACACCACATGTGCATTAGTATATTCTGGGAATAGAAAGGAATGTTATTACTCAGCACACACAATATGTGGTTTAAAATATACTTGGAATACAATGGAATGTTTTGACTCAGGACACACAAGATGTGCAATAGAATATACGTGGAATAGAAAGGAATGTTTTGACACAGCACACACCACATGTGCATTAGAATATTCTGAGAATAGAAAGGTATGTTTTGACTTAGAACACACCACCTGTGCATTAGAATATTCCGGGAATAGAAAGGAATGTTTTTACTCAGCACACACAATATGTGGATCGGAATATACTCAGAATAGAAAGGAAAGTATTGACTCAGCACACACCACATATGCATTAGAATATATTTGGAAAAGAACGGAATATTTTGACCGAGAACAAGAAGGAAGTGTATTGGAATATACTTGGAATAGAAAGGAATGTTTTGACTCAGCACACACAACATGTGGATCGGAATATACTCAGAATAGAAAGGAAAGTATTGACTCAGCACACACCACATATGCATTAGAATATACTTGGAATATAAAGGTATGTTTTGACCCAGAACAAGAAGGAAGTGTATTGGAATATACTTGGAATAGAAAGGAATGTTTTGACTGAGCACACACAACATGAGCATCAGAAAATACTTGGAATAGAAAGCAATGTTTTTACTCAGCGCACACACTATATGTGCTTTAGGATATAATTGGAATACAATGGAATGTTTTGAATCAGGACACACAAGATGTGCATTAGAATATACGTGGAATAGAAAGGAATGTTTTGACTCAGCACACACAACATGTGGATCGGAATATTCTCAGAACAGAAAGGAAAGTATTGACTCAGCACACACCACATATGCATTAGAATATACTTGGAATAGAAAGGAATGTTTTGAACCAAAACAAGAAGGAAGTGTATTGGAATATACTTGGAATAGAAAGGAATGTTTTGACTCAGCACACACAACATGTGCATCAGAAAATACTTGGAATAGAAAGGAATGTTTTGACTCAGCACACACCACATGTGCATTAGTATATTCTGGGAATAGAAAGGAATGTTATTACTCAGCACACACAATATGTGGTTTAAAATATACTTGGAATACAATGGAATGTTTTGACTCAGGACACACAAGATGTGCAATAGAATATACGTGGAATAGAAAGGAATGTTTTGACACAGCACACACCACATGTGCATTAGAATATTCTGAGAATAGAAAGGTATGTTTTGACTTAGAACACACCACCTGTGCATTAGAATATTCCGGGAATAGAAAGGAATGTTTTTACTCAGCACACACAATATGTGGATCGGAATATACTCAGAATAGAAAGGAAAGTATTGACTCAGCACACACCACATATGCATTAGAATATATTTGGAAAAGAACGGAATATTTTGACCGAGAACAAGAAGGAAGTGTATTGGAATATACTTGGAATAGAAAGGAATGTTTTGACTCAGCACACACAACATGTGGATCGGAATATACTCAGAATAGAAAGGAAAGTATTGACTCAGCACACACCACATATGCATTAGAATATACTTGGAATATAAAGGAATGTTTTGACCCAGAACAAGAAGGAAGTGTATTGGAATACACTTGGAATAGAAAGGAAAGTTTTGACTCAGCACACACAAGATGTGCATGAGAATATACTTGGAATACAATGGAATGTTTTGACACAGCACACACAAGATGTGCATCAGAAAATACTTGGAATGGAAAGGAATGTTTTGACTCAGCACTCACAACATGTGCATTAGAATATACAAGGAAAATTAAGGAATATTTTGATTCAGCACACACAACATGTGCATTAGAATATGCATGGAATAGAAAGGAATGTTTTGATTCAGAACACACAACATGTGCATTAGAATATACTTGGAATACAATGGAATGTTTTGACACAGCACACTCAAGATGTGCATTAGAATATACTTGGAATAGAAAGGAATGTTTTGACTCAGCACACACAACATGTGCATCAGAAAATACTTGGAATAGAAAGGAATGTTTTGACTCAGAACAAGATGGAAGTGTATTGGAAAATACTTGGAATAGAAAGGAATGTTTTGTCTCAGCACACACAACATGTGCATCAGAACATACTTGGAATAGAAAGGAATGTTTTGACCCAGAACAAGAAGGAAGTGTATTGGAATATATTTTGAATAGAAAGGAATGTTTTGACTCAGCACACATAACATGTGCATCAGAAAATTCTTGGAATAGGAAGGAATGTTTTGACCCAGAACAAGAAGGAAGTGTATTGGAATATACTTGGAATAGAAAGGAATGTTTTGACTCAGCACACACAACATGTGCATCAGAAAATACTTGGAATAGAAAGGAATGTTTTGACTCAGCACACACAACATGTGCATTTGAATATTTTGGGAATAGAAAGGTATGTTTTGACTCAGCACACACAACATGTGCATTAGATAGAATACACTTGGAATAGAAAGGAATGTTTTGACTCAGCACACACAACATGTGCATCGAAATATACTCAGAATTGAAAGGAAAGTATTGACACAGCACACACCCCACATGCATTAGAAAATACTTGGAATAGAAAGGAATGTTTTGACCCAGAACAAGAAGCAAGTGTATTAGAATATACTTGGAATAGAAAAGAATGTTTTGACTCAGCATACACAACATGTGCATAAGAAAATACTTGGAATAGAAAGGAATGTTTTGACTCAGCACACAAAACGTGCATTAGAATTTACTTGGAATATAAAAGAATGTTTTGACCAGCACACACAACATGTGCATAAGAAAATACTTGGAATAGAAAGGAATGTTTTGACTAAGCACAAACAACATGTGAATTAGAATATACAAGGAATATTAAGGAATATTTTGACTTAGCACACACCACATGTGCAGTAGAATATTCTGGGAATAGTAAGGAATGTTTTTACTCAGCACACACAATATATGGTTTAAAATATACTTGGAATACAATGGAATGTTTTGACTCAGGACACACAAGATGTGCAATAGAATATACATGGAATAGAAAGGAATGTTTTGACTCAGCACACACAATATGTGGGTCGGAATATACTCAGAATAGAAAGGAAAGTATTGACTCAGCACACACCATATATACATTAGAACATACTTGGAATAGAAAGGAATGTTTTCACCCAGAATAAGAAGGAAGTGTATTGGAATATACTTGGAATAGAAAGGAATGTTTTGACTCAGCACAAACAACATGTGAATTAGAATATACAAGGAATATTAAGGAATATTTTGACTTAGCACACACCACCTGTGCATTAGAATATTCTGGGAATAGAAAGGAATGTTTTTACTCAGCACACAAAATATGTGTATCGGAATATACTCAGAATAGAAAGGAAAGTATTGACTCACCACACACCACATATGCATTAGAATATATTTGGAATAGAAAGGAATATTTTGACGCAGAACAAGAAGGAAGTGTATTGGAATATACTTGGAATAGAAAGGAATGTTTTGACTCAGCACACACAAGATGTGCATTAGAATATACGTGGAATAGAAAGCAATGTTTTGACACAGCACACACAACATGTGGATCGGAATATACTCAGAATAGAAAGGAAAGTATTGACTCAGCACACACCACATATGCATTAGAATATACTTGGAATAGAAAGGAATGTTTTGACCCAGAACAAGAAGGAAGTGTATTGGAATATACTTGGAATAGAAAGGCATGTTTTGACTCAGCACACACAACATGTGCATCAGAAAATACTTGGAATAGAAAGGAATGTTTTTACTCAGCACACACAATATGTGGTTTAAAATATACTTGGCATACAATGGAATGTTTTGACTCAGGACACACAAGATGTGCATTAGAATATACGTGGAATAGAAAGGAATGTTTTGAATCAGAACACACAACATGAGGATCGGAATATACTCAGAATAGAAAGGAAAGTATTGACTCAGCACACACCACATATGCATTAGAATATACTTGGAATAGAAAGGAATGTTTTGACCCAGAACAAAAAGGAAGTGTATTGGAATATACTTGGAATAGAAAGGAATGTTTTGACTCAGCATACACAACATGTGCATCAGAAAATACTTGGAATGGAAAGGAATGTTTTGACTCAGCACACACAACATGTGCATTAGAATATACAAGGAATATTAAGGAAAAATTTGTCTCAGCACACACAACATGTGCATTAGAATATGCATGGAATAGAAAGAAATGTTTTGACTCAGCACACACCACATGTGAATTAGAATAATCTGTGAATAGAAAGGAATGTTTTGACTCAGCACACACTACATGTGCATTAGATGGAATATACGTGGAATAGAAAGTAATGTTTTGACTCAGCACACACCACATGTGCATTAGAATATTCTGAGAATAGAAAGGTATGTTTTGACTCAGCACACACCACATATGCATTAGAATATACTTGGAATAGCAACGAATGTTTTGACCCAGAACTAGAAGGAAGTGTATTAGAATATACTTGGAATATAAAGGAATGTTTTGACTCAGCACACACAACATGTGCATCAGAAAATACTTGGAATAGAAAGGAATGTTTTTACTCAGCGCACACACAATATGTGCTTTAGAATATACTTGGAATACAATGGAATGTTTTGACTCAGCACACACAAGATGTGGATCGGAATATACTCAGAATAGAAAGGAAAGTATTGACTCAGCACACACCACATATGCATTAGAATATAGTTGGAATAGAAAGGAATGTTTTGACCCAGAACAAGAAGGAAGTGTATTGGAATATACTTGGAATAGAAAGTAATGTTTTGACTCAGCACACACAACATGTGCATCAGAAAATACTTGGAATAGAAAGGAATGTTTTGGCTCAGCACACACAACATCTGCATTAGAATATGCATGGAATAGAAAGAAATGTTTTGACTAAGCACACACCAGATGTGCATTAGAATATACAGGGAATAGAAAGGAATGTTTTGACTCAGCACCCACAACATGTGCATCAGAAAATACTTGGAATAGAAAGCAATGTTTTTACTCAGCGCACACACAAGACGTGCTTTAGGATATACTTGGAATACAATGGAATGTTTTGACTCAGGACACGCAAGATGTGCATTAGAATATACTTGGAATGGAAAGGAATGTTTTGACTCAGCACACACAATATGTGCATCGGAATATACTCAGAATGGAAAGCAGAGTATTGACTCAGCACACACCACATATGCATTAGAATATACTTGGAATAGAAAGGAATGTTTTGACCCAGAACAAGAAGCAAGTGTATAAGAATATACTTGGAATAGAAAGGAATGTTTTGACTCAGCACACACAACGTGCATTAGAATTTACTTGGAATAGAAAAGAAAGTTATGACTCAGCACACACAACATGTGCATAAGAAAATACTTGGAATAGAAAGGAATGTTTTGACTCAGCACAAACAACATGTGAATTAGAATATACAAGGAATATTAAGGAATATTTTGACTTAGCACACACCACCTGTGCATTAGAATATTCTGGAAATAGAAAGGAATGTGTTTACTCAGCACACACAATATGTGGATCGGAATATACTCAGAAGAGAAAGGAAAGTATTGACCCAGCACACACCACATATGCAGTAGAATATATTTGGAATAGAAAGGAATATTTTGACTCAGCACACACAAGATGTGCATTAGAATATACATGGAATAGAAAGGAATGTTTTGACTCAGGACAAACAAGATGTGGATTAGAATATGCATGGAATAGAAAGTAATGTTTTGACTCAGCACACACCAGATGTGCATTAGAATATCCAAGGAATATTAAGGAATATTTTGACTCAGCACACACAACATGTGCATTAGAATATGCATGGAATAGAATGGAATGTTTGACTCAGCACACACAACATGTGCATTAGAATATACTTGGAATACAATGGAATGTTTTGACACAGCACACACAAGATGTGCATTAGAATATACTTGGAATGGACAGGAATGTTTTGACTCAGCACACACAACATGTGCATTTGAATATTTTGGGAATAGAAAGGTATGTTTTGACTCAGCACACACAACATGTGCATTAGATAGAATACACTTGGAATAGAAAGGAATGTTTTGACTCAGCACACACAACATGTGCATCGAAATATTCTCAGAATTGAAAGGAAAGTATTGACACAGCACACACCCCACATGCATTAGAAAATACTTGGAATAGAAAGGAATGTTTTGACCCAGAACAAGAAGCAAGTGTATTAGAATATACTTGGAATAGAAAAGAATGTTTTGACTCAGCATACACAACATGTGCATAAGAAAATACTTGGAATAGAAAGGAATGTTTTGACTCAGCACACAAAACGTGCATTAGAATTTACTTGGAATATAAAAGAATGTTTTGACCAGCACACACAACATGTGCATAAGAAAATACTTGGAATAGAAAGGAATGTTTTGACTAAGCACAAACAACATGTGAATTAGAATATACAAGGAATATTAAGGAATATTTTGACTTAGCACACACCACATGTGCAGTAGAATATTCTGGGAATAGTAAGGAATGTTTTTACTCAGCACACACAATATATGGTTTAAAATATACTTGGAATACAATGGAATGTTTTGACTCAGGACACACAAGATGTGCAATAGAATATACATGGAATAGAAAGGAATGTTTTGACTCAGCACACACAATATGTGGGTCGGAATATACTCAGAATAGAAAGGAAAGTATTGACTCAGCACACACCATATATACATTAGAACATACTTGGAATAGAAAGGAATGTTTTCACCCAGAATAAGAAGGAAGTGTATTGGAATATACTTGGAATAGAAAGGAATGTTTTGACTCAGCACAAACAACATGTGAATTAGAATATACAAGGAATATTAAGGAATATTTTGACTTAGCACACACCACCTGTGCATTAGAATATTCTGGGAATAGAAAGGAATGTTTTTACTCAGCACACAAAATATGTGTATCGGAATATACTCAGAATAGAAAGGAAAGTATTGACTCACCACACACCACATATGCATTAGAATATATTTGGAATAGAAAGGAATATTTTGACGCAGAACAAGAAGGAAGTGTATTGGAATATACTTGGAATAGAAAGGAATGTTTTGACTCAGCACACACAAGATGTGCATTAGAATATACGTGGAATAGAAAGCAATGTTTTGACACAGCACACACAACATGTGGATCGGAATATACTCAGAATAGAAAGGAAAGTATTGACTCAGCACACACCACATATGCATTAGAATATACTTGGAATAGAAAGGAATGTTTTGACCCAGAACAAGAAGGAAGTGTATTGGAATATACTTGGAATAGAAAGGCATGTTTTGACTCAGCACACACAACATGTGCATCAGAAAATACTTGGAATAGAAAGGAATGTTTTTACTCAGCACACACAATATGTGGTTTAAAATATACTTGGCATACAATGGAATGTTTTGACTCAGGACACACAAGATGTGCATTAGAATATACGTGGAATAGAAAGGAATGTTTTGAATCAGAACACACAACATGAGGATCGGAATATACTCAGAATAGAAAGGAAAGTATTGACTCAGCACACACCACATATGCATTAGAATATACTTGGAATAGAAAGGAATGTTTTGACCCAGAACAAAAAGGAAGTGTATTGGAATATACTTGGAATAGAAAGGAATGTTTTGACTCAGCATACACAACATGTGCATCAGAAAATACTTGGAATGGAAAGGAATGTTTTGACTCAGCACACACAACATGTGCATTAGAATATACAAGGAATATTAAGGAAAAATTTGTCTCAGCACACACAACATGTGCATTAGAATATGCATGGAATAGAAAGAAATGTTTTGACTCAGCACACACCACATGTGAATTAGAATAATCTGTGAATAGAAAGGAATGTTTTGACTCAGCACACACTACATGTGCATTAGATGGAATATACGTGGAATAGAAAGTAATGTTTTGACTCAGCACACACCACATGTGCATTAGAATATTCTGAGAATAGAAAGGTATGTTTTGACTCAGCACACACCACATATGCATTAGAATATACTTGGAATAGCAACGAATGTTTTGACCCAGAACTAGAAGGAAGTGTATTAGAATATACTTGGAATATAAAGGAATGTTTTGACTCAGCACACACAACATGTGCATCAGAAAATACTTGGAATAGAAAGGAATGTTTTTACTCAGCGCACACACAATATGTGCTTTAGAATATACTTGGAATACAATGGAATGTTTTGACTCAGCACACACAAGATGTGGATCGGAATATACTCAGAATAGAAAGGAAAGTATTGACTCAGCACACACCACATATGCATTAGAATATAGTTGGAATAGAAAGGAATGTTTTGACCCAGAACAAGAAGGAAGTGTATTGGAATATACTTGGAATAGAAAGTAATGTTTTGACTCAGCACACACAACATGTGCATCAGAAAATACTTGGAATAGAAAGGAATGTTTTGGCTCAGCACACACAACATCTGCATTAGAATATGCATGGAATAGAAAGAAATGTTTTGACTAAGCACACACCAGATGTGCATTAGAATATACAGGGAATAGAAAGGAATGTTTTGACTCAGCACCCACAACATGTGCATCAGAAAATACTTGGAATAGAAAGCAATGTTTTTACTCAGCGCACACACAAGACGTGCTTTAGGATATACTTGGAATACAATGGAATGTTTTGACTCAGGACACGCAAGATGTGCATTAGAATATACTTGGAATGGAAAGGAATGTTTTGACTCAGCACACACAACATGTGCATCGGAATATACTCAGAATGGAAAGCAGAGTATTGACTCAGCACACACCACATATGCATTAGAATATACTTGGAATAGAAAGGAATGTTTTGACCCAGAACAAGAAGCAAGTGTATAAGAATATACTTGGAATAGAAAGGAATGTTTTGACTCAGCACACACAACGTGCATTAGAATTTACTTGGAATAGAAAAGAAAGTTATGACTCAGCACACACAACATGTGCATAAGAAAATACTTGGAATAGAAAGGAATGTTTTGACTCAGCACAAACAACATGTGAATTAGAATATACAAGGAATATTAAGGAATATTTTGACTTAGCACACACCACCTGTGCATTAGAATATTCTGGAAATAGAAAGGAATGTGTTTACTCAGCACACACAATATGTGGATCGGAATATACTCAGAAGAGAAAGGAAAGTATTGACCCAGCACACACCACATATGCAGTAGAATATATTTGGAATAGAAAGGAATATTTTGACTCAGCACACACAAGATGTGCATTAGAATATACATGGAATAGAAAGGAATGTTTTGACTCAGGACAAACAAGATGTGGATTAGAATATGCATGGAATAGAAAGTAATGTTTTGACTCAGCACACACCAGATGTGCATTAGAATATCCAAGGAATATTAAGGAATATTTTGACTCAGCACACACAACATGTGCATTAGAATATGCATGGAATAGAATGGAATGTTTGACTCAGCACACACAACATGTGCATTAGAATATACTTGGAATACAATGGAATGTTTTGACACAGCACACACAAGATGTGCATTAGAATATACTTGGAATGGACAGGAATGTTTTGACTCAGCACACACAACATGTGCATCGGAATATACTCAGAATGGAAAGGAGAGTATTGACTCAGCACACACCACATATGCATTAGAATATACTTGGAATAGAAAGGAATGTTTTGACTCAGCACACACAACTTGCATTAGAATTTACTTGGAATAGAAAAGAAAGTTTTGACTCAGCACACACAACATGTGCATAAGAAAATACTTGGAATAGAAAGGAATGTTTTGACTCAGCACAAACAACATGTGAATTAGAATATACAAGGAATATTAAGGAATATTTTCACTTAGCACACACCACCTTTGCATTAGAATATTCTGGACATAGAAAGGAATGTTTTTACTCAGCACACACAATATGTGGATCGGAATATACTCAGAATAGAAAGGAAAGTATTGACTCAGCACACACCACATATGCAGTAGAATATACTTGGAATAGAAAGGAATATTTTGACCCAGAACAAGAAGGAAGTGTATTGGAATATACTTGGAATAGAAAGGAATGTTTTGACTCAGCACACACAACATGTGCATCGAAATATACTCAGAATTGAAAGGAAAGTATTGACACAGCACACACCCCACATGCATTAGAAAATACTTGGAATAGAAAGGAATGTTTTGAATCAGAACACACAACATGAGGATCGGAATATACTCAGAATAGAAAGGAAAGTATTGACTCAGCACACACCACATATGCATTAGAATATACTTGGAATAGAAAGGAATGTTTTGACCCAGAACAAGAAGGAAGTGTATTGGAATATACTTGGAATAGAAAGGAATGTTTTGACTCAGCATACACAACATGTGCATCAGAAAATACTTGGAATGGAAAGGAATGTTTTGACTCAGCACACACAACATGTGCATTAGAATATACAAGGAATATTAAGGAAAAATTTGTCTCAGCACACACAACATGTGCATTAGAATATGCATGGAATAGAAAGAAATGTTTTGACTCAGCACACACCACATGTGAATTAGAATAATCTGTGAATAGAAAGGAATGTTTTGACTCAGCACACACTACATGTGCATTAGATGGAATATACGTGGAATAGAAAGTAATGTTTTGACTCAGCACACACCACATGTGCATTAGAATATTCTGAGAATAGAAAGGTATGTTTTGACTCAGCACACACCACATATGCATTAGAATATACTTGGAATAGCAACGAATGTTTTGACCCAGAACAAGAAGGAAGTGTATTAGAATATACTTGGAATATAAAGGAATGTTTTGACTCAGCACACACAACATGTGCATCAGAAAATACTTGGAATAGAAAGGAATGTTTTTACTCAGCGCACACACAATATGTGCTTTAGAATATACTTGGAATACAATGGAATGTTTTGACTCAGCACACACAAGATGTGGATCGGAATATACTCAGAATAGAAAGGAAAGTATTGACTCAGCACACACCACATATGCATTAGAATATAGTTGGAATAGAAAGGAATGTTTTGACCCAGAACAAGAAGGAAGTGTATTGGAATATACTTGGAATAGAAAGTAATGTTTTGACTCAGCACACACAACATGTGCATCAGAAAATACTTGGAATAGAAAGGAATGTTTTGGCTCAGCACACACAACATCTGCATTAGAATATGCATGGAATAGAAACAAATGTTTTGACTAAGCACACACCAGATGTGCATTAGAATATTCAGGGAATAGAAAGGAATGTTTTGACTCAGCACCCACAACATGTGCATCAGAAAATACTTGGAATAGAAAGCAATGTTTTTACTCAGCGCACACACAAGACGTGCTTTAGGATATACGTGGAATACAATGGAATGTTTTGACTCAGGACACGCAAGATGTGCATTAGAATATACTTGGAATGGAAAGGAATGTTTTGACTCAGCACACACAACATGTGCATCGGAATATACTCAGAATGGAAAGCAGAGTATTGACTCAGCACACACCACATATGCATTAGAATATACTTGGAATAGAAAGGAATGTTTTGACCCAGAACAAGAAGCAAGTGTATAAGAATATACTTGGAATAGAAAGGAATGTTTTGACTCAGCACACACAACGTGCATTAGAATTTACTTGGAATAGAAAAGAAAGTTTTGACTCAGCACACACAACATGTGCATAAGAAAATACTTGGAATAGAAAGGAATGTTTTGACTCAGCACAAACAAAATGTGAATTAGAATATACAAGGAATATTAAGGAATATTTTGACTTAGCACACACCACCTGTGCATTAGAATATTCTGGAAATAGAAAGGAATGTGTTTACTCAGCACACACAATATGTGGATCGGAATATACTCAGAAGAGAAAGGAAAGTATTGACCCAGCACACACCACATATGCAGTAGAATATACTTGGAATAGAAAGGAATATTTTGACTCAGCACACACAAGATGTGCATTAGAATATACATGGAATAGAAAGGAATGTTTTGACTCAGGACAAACAAGATGTGGATTAGAATATGCATGGAATAGAAAGTAATGTTTTGACTCAGCACACACCAGATGTGCATTAGAATATCCAAGGAATATTAAGGAATATTTTGACTCAGCACACACAACATGTGCATTAGAATATGCATGGAATAGAATGGAATGTTTGACTCAGCACACACAACATGTGCATTAGAATATACTTGGAATACAATGGAATGTTTTGACACAGCACACACAAGATGTGCATTAGAATATACTTGGAATGGACAGGAATGTTTTGACTCAGCACACACAACATGTGCATCGGAATATACTCAGAATGGAAAGGAGAGTATTGACTCAGCACACACCACATATGCATTAGAATATACTTGGAATAGAAAGGAATGTTTTGACTCAGCACACACAACTTGCATTAGAATTTACTTGGAATAGAAAAGAAAGTTTTGACTCAGCACACACAACATGTGCATAAGAAAATACTTGGAATAGAAAGGAATGTTTTGACTCAGCACAAACAACATGTGAATTAGAATATACAAGGAATATTAAGGAATATTTTCACTTAGCACACACCACCTTTGCATTAGAATATTTTGGACATAGAAAGGAATGTTTTTACTCAGCACACACAATATGTGGATCGGAATATACTCAGAATAGAAAGGAAAGTATTGACTCAGCACACACCACATATGCAGTAGATTATACTTGGAATAGAAAGGAATATTTTGACCCAGAACAAGAAGGAAGTGTATTGGAATATACTTGGAATAGAAAGTAATGTTTTGACTCAGCACACACCACATGTGCATTAGAATATTCTGAGAATAGAAAGGTATGTTTTGACTCAGCACACACCACATATGCATTAGAATATACTTGGAATAGAAAGGAATGTTTTGACCCAGAACAAGAAGGAAGTGTATTGGAATATACTTGGAATAGAAAGGAATGTTTTGACTCAGCATACACAACATGTGCATCAGAAAATACTTGGAATGGAAAGGAATGTTTTGACTCAGCACACACAACATGTGCATTAGAATATACAAGGAATATTAAGGAAAAATTTGTCTCAGCACACACAATATGTGCATTAGAATATGCATGGAATAGAAAGAAATGTTTTGACTCAGCACACACCACATGTGAATTAGAATAATCTGTGAATAGAAAGGAATGTTTTGACTCAGCACACACTACATGTGCATTAGATGGAATATACGTGGAATAGAAAGTAATGTTTTGACTCAGCACACACCACATGTGCATTAGAATATTCTGAGAATAGAAAGGTATGTTTTGACTCAGCACACACCACATATGCATTAGAATATACTTGGAATAGCAACGAATGTTTTGACCCAGAACAAGAAGGAAGTGTATTAGAATATACTTGGAATATAAAGGAATGTTTTGACTCAGCACACACAACATGTGCATCAGAAAATACTTGGAATAGAAAGGAATGTTTTTACTCAGCGCACACACAATATGTGCTTTAGAATATACTTGGAATACAATGGAATGTTTTGACTCAGCACACACAACATGTGGATCGGAATATACTCAGAATAGAAAGGAAAGTATTGACTCAGCACACACCACATATGCATTAGAATATAGTTGGAATAGAAAGGAATGTTTTGACCCAGAACAAGAAGGAAGTGTATTGGAATATACTTGGAATAGAAAGGAATGTTTTGACTCAGCACACACAACATGTGCATCAGAAAATACTTGGAATAGAAAGGAATGTTTTGGCTCAGCACACACAACATCTGCATTAGAATATGCATGGAATAGAAAGAAATGTTTTGACTAAGCACACACCAGATGTGCATTAGAATATTCAGGGAATAGAAAGGAATGTTTTGACTCAGCACCCACAACATGTGCATCAGAATATACTTGGAATAGAAAGCAATGTTTTTACTCAGCGCACACACAAGACGTGCTTTAGGATATACTTGGAATACAATGGAATGTTTTGACTCAGGACACGCAAGATGTGCATTAGAATATACTTGGAATGGAAAGGAATGTTTTGACTCAGCACACACAACATGTGCATCGGAATATACTCAGAATGGAAAGCAGAGTATTGACTCAGCACACACCACATATGCATTAGAATATACTTGGAATAGAAAGGAATGTTTTGACCCAGAACAAGAAGCAAGTGTATAAGAATATACTTGGAATAGAAAGGAATGTTTTGACTCAGCACACACAACGTGCATTAGAATTTACTTGGAATAGAAAAGAAAGTTTTGACTCAGCACACACAACATGTGCATAAGAAAATACTTGGAATAGAAAGGAATGTTTTGACTCAGCACAAACAACATGTGAATTAGAATATACAAGGAATATTAAGGAATATTTTGACTTAGCACACACCACCTGTGCATTAGAATATTCTGGAAATAGAAAGGAATGTGTTTACTCAGCACCCACAATATGTGGATCGGAATATACTCAGAAGAGAAAGGAAAGTATTGACCCAGCACACACCACATATGCAGTAGAATATACTTGGAATAGAAAGGAATATTTTGACTCAGCACACACAAGATGTGCATTAGAATATACATGGAATAGAAAGGAATGTTTTGACTCAGCACACACAACATGTGTATGAGATAGAATATACTTGGAATAGAAAGGAATGTTTTGACTCGGCACACACAACATGTGCATCGGAATACATTCAGAATAGAAAGGAAAGTATTGACTCAGCACACACCACACATGCATTAGAATATACTTGGAATAGAAAGGAATGTTTTCACCCAGAAAAGAAGGAAGTGTATTAGAATATACTTGGAATAGAAAGGAAAGTTTTGACTCAGCATACACAACATGTGCATTAGAATATACAAGGAATATTAAGGAATATTTTGACTTAGCACACACCACATGTGCATTAGATTATTCTGGGAATAGAAAGGAAAGTTTTTACTCAGCACACACAATATGTGCTTGAGAATATACTTGGAATACAATGGAATGTTTTGACTTAGGACACACAAGATGTGCATTCGAATATACGTGGAATAGAAAGGAATGTTTTGACTCAGCACACACAACATGTGCATCTGAATATAGTCAGAATAGAAAGGAAAGTATTGACTCAGCACACACCACATATGCATTAGAATATACTTGGTATACAAAGGAATGTTTTGACACAGAACAAAAAGGAAGTGTATTGGAATATACTTGGAATAGAAAGGAATGTTTTGACTCAGCACACATAACATGTGCATCAGAAAATACTTGGAATAGAAAGGAATGTTTTGACTCAGCAGACACAACATGTGCATTAGAATATACAAGGAATATTAAGGAATATTTTGACTCAGCACACACAACATGTGCATTGGAATATGCATGGAATAGAAAGGAATGTGTTGACTCATCACAGACAACATGTGCCATAGAATATACATGGAATAGAAAGGAATGTTTTGTCTCAGCACAAAAACAAAGTTATTAGAATATAGTTAGAATAGAAAGGAATGTTTTGACTCAGCACAGACAACATGTGCATTGGAATATATGAGAAATAAAAGGAATATTTTGACCAGGACAGACAACATGTGCATTAGAATACACAAGGAATATTAAGGAATATGTTGACTTAGCACACACAACATTTGCATTAGAATATGCATGGAATCGAAAGGAATGTTTTGACTCAGCAGACACCACATGTGCATTAGAATATTCTGTGAATAGAAAGGAATGTTTTTTACTCAGCACACACAATATGTGCTTAAGAATATACTTGGAATACAATGGAATGTTTTGACTCAGGACACACAAGATGTGCATTAGAATGTACTTGGAATAGAAAGGAAATTTTTGACACAGCACACACAATGCACATTAGAATATACTTGGAATGGAAAGGAATGTTTTGTCTCAGAACAAGAAGCAAGTGTATTAGAATATACTTGAGATAGAAAGGAATGCTTTGACTCAGCACACACCACATGTGCATTAGAATATTCTGGGAATAGAAAGGAATGTTTTGACTCAGCACACACAACATGTGCATCAGAATATACTCAGAATAGAAAGGAAAGTATTGAGTCAGCAAACACCACACATGCATTAGAATATACCTGGAATAGAAAGGAATGTTTTGACCCAGAACAAGAAGCAAGTTTATTAGAATATACTTGGAATAGAAAGTAATGTTTTGACTCTGCACACACAAGACGTGCATTAGAATATACGTGGAATAGAAAGGACTGTTTTGACTCAGCTCACCCAACATGTGGATCGGAATATACTCAGAATAGAAAGGAAAGTATTGACTCAGCACACACCACATATGCATTAGAATATACTTGGAATAGAAAGGAATGTTTTGACCCAGAACAAGAAGGAAGTATATTAGAGTATACTTGGAATAGAAAGGAATGTTTTGACTCAGCACAAACAACATATGAATTAGAATATACAAGGAATATTAAGGAATATTTTGACTTAGCACACACCACATGTGCATTAGAATATACTTGGAATAGAAAGGAATGTTTTGACTCAGCACACACAATATGTGGGTCGGAATATACTCAGAATAGAAAGGAAAGTATTGACTCAGCACACACCATATATACATTAGAACATACTTGGAATAGAAAGGAATGTTTTCACCCAGAATAAGAAGGAAGTGTATTGGAATATACTTGGAATAGAAAGGAATGTTTTGACTCAGCACAAAAAACATGTGAATTAGAATATACAAGGAATATTAAGGAATATTTTGACTTAGCACACACCACCTGTGCATTAGAATATTCTGGGAATAGAAAGGAATGTTTTTACTCAGCACACAAAATATGTGGATCGGAATATACTCAGAATAGAAAGGAAAGTATTGACTCAGCACACACCACATATGCATTAGAATATATTTGGAATAGAAAGGAATATTTTGAGGCAGAACAAGAAGGAAGTGTATTGGAATATACTTGGAATAGAAAGGAATGTTTTGACTCAGCACACACAAGATCTGCATTAGAATATACGTGGAATAGAAAGGAATGTTTTGACACAGCACACACAACATGTGGATCGGAATATACTCAGAATAGAAAGGAAAGTATTGACTCAGCACACACCACATATGCATTAGAATATACTTGGAATAGAAAGGAATGTTTTGACCCAGAACAAGAAGGAAGTGTATTGGAATATACTTGGAATAGAAAGGAATGTTTTGACTCAGCACACACAACATGTGCATCAGAAAATACTTGGAATAGAAAGGAATGTTTTTACTCAGCACACACAATATGTGGTTTAAAATATACTTGGCATACAATGGAATGTTTTGACTCAGGACACACAAGATGTGCAATAGAATATACGTGGAATAGAAAGGAATGTTTTGACACAGCACACACAATATGTGGGTCGGAATATACTCAGATTAGGAAGGAAAGTATTGACTCAGCACACACCATATATGCATTAGAATATACTTGGAATAGACTGAAATGTTTTGACCCAGTATAAGAAGGAAGTGTATTGGAATATACTTGGAATAGAAAGGAATGTTTTGACTCCACACACACAACATGTGCATCAGAATATACTTGGAAAAGAAACGAATGTGTTGACTCAGCACACACAACATCTGCATTAGAATATACAAGGAATATTAAGGAATATTTTGACTCAGCACACACAACATGTGCATTAGAATATGCATGGAATAGAAAGGAATGTTTTGACTCAGCACACACCACATGTGCATGAGAATATTCTGGGAATAGAAAGGTATGTTTTGACTCAGCACACACAACATGTGCATTAGACAGAATATACTTGGAATAGAAAGGAATGTTTTGACTCAGCACACACAACATGTGCATCGGAATATACTCAGAATAGAAAAGAATGTTTTGACACAGCACACACCACATATGCATTAGAATATATTTGGAATAGAAAGGAATATTTTGACCCAGAACAAGAAGGAAGTGTATTGGAATATACTTGGAATTAAATGGAATGTTTTGACTCAGCACACACAAGATGTGCATTAGAATATACGTGTAATAGAAAGGAATGTTTTGACTCAGCACACACAACATGTGGATCGGAATATACTCAGAATAGAAAGGAAAGTATTGACTCAGCACACACCCCATATGCATTAGAATATACATGGAATAGAAAGGAATGTTTTGACCCAGAACAAGAAGGAAGTGTATTGGAATATACTTGGAATAGAAAGGAATGTTTTGACTCAGCACACACAACATGTGCATCAGAAAATACTTGGATTAGGAAGGAATGTTTTGACTCAGCACACACCACATATGCATTAGAATATTCTGAGAATAGAAAGGTATGTTTTGACTTAGCACACACCACCTGTGCATTAGAATATTCCGGGAATAGAAAGGAATGTTTTTACTCAGCACACACAATATGTGGATCGGAATATACTCAGAATAGAAAGGAAAGTATTGACTCAGCACACACCACATATGCATTAGAATATATTTGGAATAGAAAGTAATATTTTGACCGAGAACAAGAAGGAAGTGTATTGGAATATACTTGTAATAGAAAGGAATGTTTTGACTCAGCACACACAACATGTGGATCGGAATATACTCAGAATAGAAAGGAAAGTATTGACTCAGCACACACCACATATGCATTAGAATATACTTGGAATAGAAAGGAATGTTTTGACCCAGAACAAGAAGGAAGTATATTAGAATATACTTGGAATAGAAAGGAATGTTTTGACTCAGCACAAACAACATATGAATTAGAATATACAAGGAATATTAAGGAATATTTTGACTTAGCACACACCACATGTGCATTAGAATATACTTGGAATAGAAAGGAATGTTTTGACTCAGCACACACAATATGTGGGTCGGAATATACTCAGAATAGAAAGGAAAGTATTGACTCAGCACACACCATATATACATTAGAACATACTTGGAATAGAAAGGAATGTTTTCACCCAGAATAAGAAGGAAGTGTATTGGAATATACTTGGAATAGAAAGGAATGTTTTGACTCAGCACAAAAAACATGTGAATTAGAATATACAAGGAATATTAAGGAATATTTTGACTTAGCACACACCACCTGTGCATTAGAATATTCTGGGAATAGAAAGGAATGTTTTTACTCAGCACACAAAATATGTGGTTCGGAATATACTCAGAATAGAAAGGAAAGTATTGACTCAGCACACACCACATATGCATTAGAATATATTTGGAATAGGAAGGAATATTTTGACGCAGAACAAGAAGGAAGTGTATTGGAATATACTTGGAATAGAAAGGAATGTTTTGACTCAGCACACACAAGATGTGCATTAGAATATACGTGGAATAGAAAGGAATGTTTTGACACAGCACACACAACATGTGGATCGGAATATACTCAGAATAGAAAGGAAAGTATTGACTCAGCACACACCACATATGCATTAGAATATACTTGGAATAGAAAGGAATGTTTTGACCCAGAACAAGAAGGAAGTGTATTGGAATATACTTGGAATAGAAAGGAATGTTTTGACTCAGCACACACAACATGTGCATCAGAAAATACTTGGAATAGAAAGGAATGTTTTTACTCAGCACACACAATATGTGGTTTAAAATATACTTGGCATACAATGGAATGTTTTGACTCAGGACACACAAGATGTGCAATAGAATATACGTGGAATAGAAAGGAATGTTTTGACACAGCACACACAATATGTGGGTCGGAATATACTCAGAATAGAAAGGAATGTTTTGACACAGCACACACCACATATGCATTAGAATATATTTGGAAAAGAAAGGAATATTTTGACCCAGAACAAGAAGGAAGTGTATTGGAATATACTTGGAATTAAATGGAATGTTTTGACTCAGCACACACAAGATGTGCATTAGAATATGCATGGAATAGAAAAGAATGTTTTGACTCAGCACACACCACATGTGCATGAGAATATTCTGGGAATAGAAAGGTATGTTTTGACTCAGCACACACAACATGTGCATTAGACAGAATATACTTGGAATAGAAAGGAATGTTTTGACTCAGCACACACAACATGTGCATCGGAATATACTCAGAATAGAAAGGAATGTTTTGACACAGCACACACCACATATGCATTAGAATATATTTGGAATAGAAAGGAATATTTTGACCCAGAACAAGAAGGAAGTGTATTGGAATATACTTGGAATTAAATGGAATGTTTTGACTCAGCACACACAAGATGTGCATTAGAATATACGTGGAATAGAAAGGAATGTTTTGACTCAGCACACACAACATGTGGATCGGAATATACTCAGAATAGAAAGGAAAGTATTGACTCAGCACACACCACATATGCATTAGAATATACTTGGAATAGAAAGGAATGTTTTGACCCAGAACAAGAAGGAAGTGTATTGGAATATACTTGGAATGGAAAGGAATGTTTTGACTCAGCACACACAACATGTGCATCAGAAAATACTTGGAATAGAAAGGAATGTTTTTAATCAGCGCACACACAATATGTGCTTTAGAATATACTTGGAATACAATGGAATGTTTTGACTGAGGACACACAAGATGTGCATTAGAATATACGTGGAATAGAAAGGAATGTTTTGAATCAGAACACACAACATGAGGATCGGAATATACTCAGAATAGAAAGGAAAGTATTGACTCAGCACACACCACATATGCATTAGAATATACTTGGAATAGAAAGGAATGTTTTGACCCAGAACAAGAAGGAAGTGTATTGGAATATACTTGGAATAGAAAGGAATGTTTTGACTCAGCATACACAACATGTGCATCAGAAAATACTTGGAATGGAAAGGAATGATTTGACTCAGCACACACAACATGTGCATTAGAATATACAAGGAATATTAAGGAAAAATTTGTCTCAGCACACAAAACATGTGCATTAGAATATGCATGGAATAGAAAGAAATGTTTTGACTCAGCACACACCACATGTGAATTAGAATAATCTGTGAATAGAAGGGAATGTTTTGACTCAGCACACACTACATGTGCATTAGATGGAATATACGTGGAATAGAAAGTAATGTTTTGACTCAGCACACACCACATGTGCATTAGAATATTCTGAGAATAGAAAGGTATGATTTGACTCAACACACACCACATATGCATTAGAATATACTTGGAATAGAAAGGAATGTTTTGACCCAGAACAAGAAGGAAGTGTATTAGAATATACTTGGAATATAAAGGAATGTTTTGACTCAGCACACACAACATGTGCATCAGAAAATACTTGGAATAGAAAGGAATGTTTTTACTCAGCGCACACACAATATGTGCTTTAGAATATACTTGGAATACAATGGAATGTTTTGACTCAGCACACACAAGATGTGCATTAGAATATACGTGGAATTGAAAGGAATGTTTTGAATCAGCACACACCACATGTGGATCGGAATATACTCAGAATAGAAAGGAAAGTATTGACTCAGCACACACCACATATGCATTAGAATATACTTGGAATAGAAAGGAACGTTTTGACCCAGAACAAGAAGGAAGTGTATTGGAATATACTTGGAATAGAAAGGAATGTTTTGACTCAGCACAAACAACATATGAATTAGAATATACAAGGAATATTAAGGAATATTTTGACTTAGCACACACCACATGTGCATTAGAATATACTTGGAATAGAAAGGAATGTTTTGACCCAGAACAAGAAGGAAGTGTTTTGGAATATACTTGGAATAGAAAGGAATGTTTTGACTCAGCGCACACACAATATGTGCTTTAGAATATACTTGGAATACAATGGAATGTTTTGACTCAGCACACACAACATGTGGATCGGAATATACTCAGAATAGAAAGGAAAGTATTTACTCAGCACACACCACATATGCATTAGAATATACTTGGAATAGAAAGGAATGTTTTGACCCAGAACAAGAAGGAAGTGTATTGGAATATACTTGGAATAGAAAGGAATGTTTTGACTCAGCACACACAACATGTGCATCAGAAAATATTTGGAATAGAAAGGAATATTTTGACTCAGCACACACAACATCTGCATTAGAATATACAAGGAATATTAAGGAATATTTTGACTCAGCACACACAACATGTGCATTAGAATATGCATGGAATAGAAAGAAATGTTTTGACTCAGCACACACCAGATGTGCATTAGAATATTCTGGGAATAGAAAGGAATGTTTTGACTCAGCACACACAACATGTGCATTAGATAGAATATACGTGGAATAGAAAGTAATGTTTTGACTCAGCACACACCACATGTGCATTAGAATATTCCGAGAATAGAAAGTTATGTTTTGACTTAGCACACACCACCTGTGCATTAGAATATTCCGGGAATAGAAAGGAATGTTTTTACTCAGCACACACAATATGTGGATCGGAATATACTCAGAATAGAAAGGAAAGTATTGACTCAGCACAGACCACATATGCATTAGAATATATTTGGAATAGAAAGGAATATTTTGACCGAGAACAAGAAGGAAGTGTATTGGAATATACTTGGAATAGAAAGGAATGTTTTGACTCAGCACACACAAGATGTGTTTTAGAATATACGTGGAATAGAAAGGAATGTTTTGACTCAGCACACACAACATGTGCATCGGAATATACTCAGAATAGAAAGGAAAGTATTGACTCAGCACACACCACATATGCATTAGAATATACTTGGAATATAAAGGTATGTTTTGACCCAGAACAAGAAGGAAGTGTATTGGAATATACTTGGAATAGAAAGGAATGTTTTGACTGAGCACACACAACATGAGCATCAGAAAATACTTGGAATAGAAAGCAATGTTTTTACTCAGCGCACACACTATATGTGCTTTAGGATATAATTGGAATACAATGGAATGTTTTGAATCAGGACACACAAGATGTGCATTAGAATATACGTGGAATAGAAAGGAATGTTTTGACTCAGCACACACAACATGTGGATCGGAATATTCTCAGAACAGAAAGGAAAGTATTGACTCAGCACACACCACATATGCATTAGAATATACTTGGAATAGAAAGGAATGTTTTGAACCAAAACAAGAAGGAAGTGTATTGGAATATACTTGGAATAGAAAGGAATGTTTTGACTCAGCACACACAACATGTGCATCAGAAAATACTTGGAATAGAAAGGAATGTTTTGACTCAGCACACACCACATGTGCATTAGTATATTCTGGGAATAGAAAGGAATGTTATTACTCAGCACACACAATATGTGGTTTAAAATATACTTGGAATACAATGGAATGTTTTGACTCAGGACACACAAGATGTGCAATAGAATATACGTGGAATAGAAAGGAATGTTTTGACACAGCACACACCACATGTGCATTAGAATATTCTGAGAATAGAAAGGTATGTTTTGACTTAGAACACACCACCTGTGCATTAGAATATTCCGGGAATAGAAAGGAATGTTTTTACTCAGCACACACAATATGTGGATCGGAATATACTCAGAATAGAAAGGAAAGTATTGACTCAGCACACACCACATATGCATTAGAATATATTTGGAAAAGAACGGAATATTTTGACCGAGAACAAGAAGGAAGTGTATTGGAATATACTTGGAATAGAAAGGATTGTTTTGACTCAGCACACACAAGATGTGCATTAGAATATACGTGGAATAGAAAGGAATGTTTTGACTCAGCACACACAACATGTGGATCGGAATATACTCAGAATAGAAAGGAAAGTATTGACTCAGCACACACCACATATGCATTAGAATATACTTGGAATATAAAGGAATGTTTTGACCCAGAACAAGAAGGAAGTGTATTGGAATACACTTGGAATAGAAAGGAAAGTTTTGACTCAGCACACACAAGATGTGCATGAGAATATACTTGGAATACAATGGAATGTTTTGACACAGCACACACAAGATGTGCATCAGAAAATACTTGGAATGGAAAGGAATGTTTTGACTCAGCACTCACAACATGTGCATTAGAATATACAAGGAAAATTAAGGAATATTTTGATTCAGCACACACAACATGTGCATTAGAATATGCATGGAATAGAAAGGAATGTTTTGATTCAGAACACACAACATGTGCATTAGAATATACTTGGAATACAATGGAATGTTTTGACACAGCACACTCAAGATGTGCATTAGAATATACTTGGAATAGAAAGGAATGTTTTGACTCAGCACACACAACATGTGCATCAGAAAATACTTGGAATAGAAAGGAATGTTTTGACTCAGAACAAGATGGAAGTGTATTGGAAAATACTTGGAATAGAAAGGAATGTTTTGTCTCAGCACACACAACATGTGCATCAGAACATACTTGGAATAGAAAGGAATGTTTTGACCCAGAACAAGAAGGAAGTGTATTGGAATATATTTTGAATAGAAAGGAATGTTTTGACTCAGCACACATAACATGTGCATCAGAAAATTCTTGGAATAGGAAGGAATGTTTTGACCCAGAACAAGAAGGAAGTGTATTGGAATATACTTGGAATAGAAAGGAATGTTTTGACTCAGCACACACAACATGTGCATCAGAAAATACTTGGAATAGAAAGGAATGTTTTGACTCAGCACACACAACATGTGCATTTGAATATTTTGGGAATAGAATGGTATGTTTTGACTCAGCACACACAACATGTGCATTAGATAGAATACACTTGGAATAGAAAGGAATGTTTTGACTCAGCACACACAACATGTGCATCGAAATATACTCAGAATTGAAAGGAAAGTATTGACACAGCACACACCCCACATGCATTAGAAAATACTTGGAATAGAAAGGAATGTTTTGACCCAGAACAAGAAGCAAGTGTATTAGAATATACTTGGAATAGAAAAGAATGTTTTGACTCAGCATACACAACATGTGCATAAGAAAATACTTGGAATAGAAAGGAATGTTTTGACTCAGCACACAAAACGTGCATTAGAATTTACTTGGAATATAAAAGAATGTTTTGACCAGCACACACAACATGTGCATAAGAAAATACTTGGAATAGAAAGGAATGTTTTGACTAAGCACAAACAACATGTGAATTAGAATATACAAGGAATATTAAGGAATATTTTGACTTAGCACACACCACATGTGCAGTAGAATATTCTGGGAATAGTAAGGAATGTTTTTACTCAGCACACACAATATATGGTTTAAAATATACTTGGAATACAATGGAATGTTTTGACTCAGGACACACAAGATGTGCAATAGAATATACATGGAATAGAAAGGAATGTTTTGACTCAGCACACACAATATGTGGGTCGGAATATACTCAGAATAGAAAGGAAAGTATTGACTCAGCACACACCATATATACATTAGAACATACTTGGAATAGAAAGGAATGTTTTCACCCAGAATAAGAAGGAAGTGTATTGGAATATACTTGGAATAGAAAGGAATGTTTTGACTCAGCACAAACAACATGTGAATTAGAATATACAAGGAATATTAAGGAATATTTTGACTTAGCACACACCACCTGTGCATTAGAATATTCTGGGAATAGAAAGGAATGTTTTTACTCAGCACACAAAATATGTGTATCGGAATATACTCAGAATAGAAAGGAAAGTATTGACTCACCACACACCACATATGCATTAGAATATATTTGGAATAGAAAGGAATATTTTGACGCAGAACAAGAAGGAAGTGTATTGGAATATACTTGGAATAGAAAGGAATGTTTTGACTCAGCACACACAAGATGTGCATTAGAATATACGTGGAATAGAAAGGAATGTTTTGACACAGCACACACAACATGTGGATCGGAATATACTCAGAATAGAAAGGAAAGTATTGACTCAGCACACACCACATATGCATTAGAATATACTTGGAATAGAAAGGAATGTTTTGACCCAGAACAAGAAGGAAGTGTATTGGAATATACTTGGAATAGAAAGGCATGTTTTGACTCAGCACACACAACATGTGCATCAGAAAATACTTGGAATAGAAAGGAATGTTTTTACTCAGCACACACAATATGTGGTTTAAAATATACTTGGCATACAATGGAATGTTTTGACTCAGGACACACAAGATGTGCATTAGAATATACGTGGAATAGAAAGGAATGTTTTGAATCAGAACACACAACATGAGGATCGGAATATACTCAGAATAGAAAGGAAAGTATTGACTCAGCACACACCACATATGCATTAGAATATACTTGGAATAGAAAGGAATGTTTTGACGCAGAACAAAAAGGAAGTGTATTGGAATATACTTGGAATAGAAAGGAATGTTTTGACTCAGCATACACAACATGTGCATCAGAAAATACTTGGAATGGAAAGGAATGTTTTGACTCAGCACACACAACATGTGCATTAGAATATACAAGGAATATTAAGGAAAAATTTGTCTCAGCACACACAACATGTGCATTAGAATATGCATGGAATAGAAAGAAATGTTTTGACTCAGCACACACCACATGTGAATTAGAATAATCTGTGAATAGAAAGGAATGTTTTGACTCAGCACACACTACATGTGCATTAGATGGAATATACGTGGAATAGAAAGTAATGTTTTGACTCAGCACACACCACATGTGCATTAGAATATTCTGAGAATAGAAAGGTATGTTTTGACTCAGCACACACCACATATGCATTAGAATATACTTGGAATAGCAACGAATGTTTTGACCCAGAACAAGAAGGAAGTGTATTAGAATATACTTGGAATATAAAGGAATGTTTTGACTCAGCACACACAACATGTGCATCAGAAAATACTTGGAATAGAAAGGAATGTTTTTACTCAGCGCACACACAATATGTGCTTTAGAATATACTTGGAATACAATGGAATGTTTTGACTCAGCACACACAAGATGTGGATCGGAATATACTCAGAATAGAAAGGAAAGTATTGACTCAGCACACACCACATATGCATTAGAATATAGTTGGAATAGAAAGGAATGTTTTGACCCAGAACAAGAAGGAAGTGTATTGGAATATACTTGGAATAGAAAGTAATGTTTTGACTCAGCACACACAACATGTGCATCAGAAAATACTTGGAATAGAAAGGAATGTTTTGGCTCAGCACACACAACATCTGCATTAGAATATGCATGGAATAGAAAGAAATGTTTTGACTAAGCACACACCAGATGTGCATTAGAATATACAGGGAATAGAAAGGAATGTTTTGACTCAGCACCCACAACATGTGCATCAGAAAATACTTGGAATAGAAAGCAATGTTTTTACTCAGCGCACACACAAGACGTGCTTTAGGATATACTTGGAATACAATGGAATGTTTTGACTCAGGACACGCAAGATGTGCATTAGAATATACTTGGAATGGAAAGGAATGTTTTGACTCAGCACACACAACATGTGCATCGGAATATACTCAGAATGGAAAGTAGAGTATTGACTCAGCACACACCACATATGCATTAGAATATACTTGGAATAGAAAGGAATGTTTTGACCCAGAACAAGAAGCAAGTGTATAAGAATATACTTGGAATAGAAAGGAATGTTTTGACTCAGCACACACAACGTGCATTAGAATTTACTTGGAATAGAAAAGAAAGTTTTGACTCAGCACACACAACATGTGCATAAGAAAATACTTGGAATAGAAAGGAATGTTTTGACTCAGCACAAACAACATGTGAATTAGAATATACAAGGAATATTAAGGAATATTTTGACTTAGCACACACCACCTGTGCATTAGAATATTCTGGAAATAGAAAGGAATGTGTTTACTCAGCACACACAATATGTGGATCGGAATATACTCAGAAGAGAAAGGAAAGTATTGACCCAGCACACACCACATATGCAGTAGAATATACTTGGAATAGAAAGGAATATTTTGACTCAGCACACACAAGATGTGCATTAGAATATACATGGAATAGAAAGGAATGTTTTGACTCAGGACAAACAAGATGTGGATTAGAATATGCATGGAATAGAAAGTAATGTTTTGACTCAGCACACACCAGATGTGCATTAGAATATCCAAGGAATATTAAGGAATATTTTGAATCAGCACACACAACATGTGCATTAGAATATGCATGGAATAGAATGGAATGTTTGACTCAGCACACACAACATGTGCATTAGAATATACTTGGAATACAATGGAATGTTTTGACACAGCACACACAAGATGTGCATTAGAATATACTTGGAATGGACAGGAATGTTTTGACTCAGCACACACAACATGTGCATCGGAATATACTCAGAATGGAAAGGAGAGTATTGACTCAGCACACACCACATATGCATTAGAATATACTTGGAATAGAAAGGAATGTTTTGACTCAGCACACACAACTTGCATTAGAATTAACTTGGAATAGAAAAGAAAGTTTTGACTCAGCACACACAACATGTGCATAAGAAAATACTTGGAATAGAAAGGAATGTTTTGACTCAGCACAAACAACATGTGAATTAGAATATACAAGGAATATTAAGGAATATTTTCACTTAGCACACACCACCTTTGCATTAGAATATTCTGGACATAGAAAGGAATGTTTTTACTCAGCACACACAATATGTGGATCGGAATATACTCAGAATAGAAAGGAAAGTATTGACTCAGCACACACCACATATGCAGTAGAATATACTTGGAATAGAAAGGAATATTTTGACCCAGAACAAGAAGGAAGTGTATTGGAATATACTTGGAATAGAAAGGAATGTTTTGACTCAGCACACACAACATGTGCATCGAAATATACTCAGAATTGAAAGGAAAGTATTGACACAGCACACACCCCACATGCATTAGAAAATACTTGGAATAGAAAGGAATGTTTTGAATCAGAACACACAACATGAGGATCGGAATATACTCAGAATAGAAAGGAAAGTATTGACTCAGCACACACCACATATGCATTAGAATATACTTGGAATAGAAAGGAATGTTTTGACCCAGAACAAGAAGGAAGTGTATTGGAATATACTTGGAATAGAAAGGAATGTTTTGACTCAGCATACACAACATGTGCATCAGAAAATACTTGGAATGGAAAGGAATGTTTTGACTCAGCACACACAACATGTGCATTAGAATATACAAGGAATATTAAGGAAAAATTTGTCTCAGCACACACAACATGTGCATTAGAATATGCATGGAATAGAAAGAAATGTTTTGACTCAGCACACACCACATGTGAATTAGAATAATCTGTGAATAGAAAGGAATGTTTTGACTCAGCACACACTACATGTGCATTAGATGGAATATACGTGGAATAGAAAGTAATGTTTTGACTCAGCACACACCACATGTGCATTAGAATATTCTGAGAATAGAAAGGTATGTTTTGACTCAGCACACACCACATATGCATTAGAATATACTTGGAATAGCAACGAATGTTTTGACCCAGAACAAGAAGGAAGTGTATTAGAATATACTTGGAATATAAAGGAATGTTTTGACTCAGCACACACAACATGTGCATCAGAAAATACTTGGAATAGAAAGGAATGTTTTTACTCAGCGCACACACAATATGTGCTTTAGAATATACTTGGAATACAATGGAATGTTTTGACTCAGCACACACAACATGTGGATCGGAATATACTCAGAATAGAAAGGAAAGTATTGACTCAGCACACACCACATATGCATTAGAATATAGTTGGAATAGAAAGGAATGTTTTGACCCAGAACAAGAAGGAAGTGTATTGGAATATACTTGGAATAGAAAGTAATGTTTTGACTCAGCACACACAACATGTGCATCAGAAAATACTTGGAATAGAAAGGAATGTTTTGGCTCAGCACACACAACATCTGCATTAGAATATGCATGGAATAGAAACAAATGTTTTGACTAAGCACACACCAGATGTGCATTAGAATATTCAGGGAATAGAAAGGAATGTTTTGACTCAGCACCCACAACATGTGCATCAGAAAATACTTGGAATAGAAAGCAATGTTTTTACTCAGCGCACACACAAGACGTGCTTTAGGATATACGTGGAATACAATGGAATGTTTTGACTCAGGACACGCAAGATGTGCATTAGAATATACTTGGAATGGAAAGGAATGTTTTGACTCAGCACACACAACATGTGCATCGGAATATACTCAGAATGGAAAGCAGAGTATTGACTCAGCACACACCACATATGCATTAGAATATACTTGGAATAGAAAGGAATGTTTTGACCCAGAACAAGAAGCAAGTGTATAAGAATATACTTGGAATAGAAAGGAATGTTTTGACTCAGCACACACAACGTGCATTAGAATTTACTTGGAATAGAAAAGAAAGTTTTGACTCAGCACACACAACATGTGCATAAGAAAATACTTGGAATAGAAAGGAATGTTTTGACTCAGCACAAACAAAATGTGAATTAGAATATACAAGGAATATTAAGGAATATTTTGACTTAGCACACACCACCTGTGCATTAGAATATTCTGGAAATAGAAAGGAATGTGTTTACTCAGCACACACAATATGTGGATCGGAATATACTCAGAAGAGAAAGGAAAGTATTGACCCAGCACACACCACATATGCAGTAGAATATACTTGGAATAGAAAGGAATATTTTGACTCAGCACACACAAGATGTGCATTAGAATATACATGGAATAGAAAGGAATGTTTTGACTCAGGACAAACAAGATGTGGATTAGAATATGCATGGAATAGAAAGTAATGTTTTGACTCAGCACACACCAGATGTGCATTAGAATATCCAAGGAATATTAAGGAATATTTTGACTCAGCACACACAACATGTGCATTAGAATATGCATGGAATAGAATGGAATGTTTGACTCAGCACACACAACATGTGCATTAGAATATACTTGGAATACAATGGAATGTTTTGACACAGCACACACAAGATGTGCATTAGAATATACTTGGAATGGACAGGAATGTTTTGACTCAGCACACACAACATGTGCATCGGAATATACTCAGAATGGAAAGGAGAGTATTGACTCAGCACACACCACATATGCATTAGAATATACTTGGAATAGAAAGGAATGTTTTGACTCAGCACACACAACTTGCATTAGAATTTACTTGGAATAGAAAAGAAAGTTTTGACTCAGCACACACAACATGTGCATAAGAAAATACTTGGAATAGAAAGGAATGTTTTGACTCAGCACAAACAACATGTGAATTAGAATATACAAGGAATATTAAGGAATATTTTCACTTAGCACACACCACCTTTGCATTAGAATATTTTGGACATAGAAAGGAATGTTTTTACTCAGCACACACAATATGTGGATCGGAATATACTCAGAATAGAAAGGAAAGTATTGACTCAGCACACACCACATATGCAGTAGATTATACTTGGAATAGAAAGGAATATTTTGACCCAGAACAAGAAGGAAGTGTATTGGAATATACTTGGAATAGAAAGTAATGTTTTGACTCAGCACACACCACATGTGCATTAGAATATTCTGAGAATAGAAAGGTATGTTTTGACTCAGCACACACCACATATGCATTAGAATATACTTGGAATAGAAAGGAATGTTTTGACCCAGAACAAGAAGGAAGTGTATTGGAATATACTTGGAATAGAAAGGAATGTTTTGACTCAGCATACACAACATGTGCATCAGAAAATACTTGGAATGGAAAGGAATGTTTTGACTCAGCACACACAACATGTGCATTAGAATATACAAGGAATATTAAGGAAAAATTTGTCTCAGCACACACAATATGTGCATTAGAATATGCATGGAATAGAAAGAAATGTTTTGACTCAGCACACACCACATGTGAATTAGAATAATCTGTGAATAGAAAGGAATGTTTTGACTCAGCACACACTACATGTGCATTAGATGGAATATACGTGGAATAGAAAGTAATGTTTTGACTCAGCACACACCACATGTGCATTAGAATATTCTGAGAATAGAAAGGTATGTTTTGACTCAGCACACACCACATATGCATTAGAATATACTTGGAATAGCAACGAATGTTTTGACCCAGAACAAGAAGGAAGTGTATTAGAATATACTTGGAATATAAAGGAATGTTTTGACTCAGCACACACAACATGTGCATCAGAAAATACTTGGAATAGAAAGGAATGTTTTTACTCAGCGCACACACAATATGTGCTTTAGAATATACTTGGAATACAATGGAATGTTTTGACTCAGCACACACAACATGTGGATCGGAATATACTCAGAATAGAAAGGAAAGTATTGACTCAGCACACACCACATATGCATTAGAATATAGTTGGAATAGAAAGGAATGTTTTGACCCAGAACAAGAAGGAAGTGTATTGGAATATACTTGGAATAGAAAGGAATGTTTTGACTCAGCACACACAACATGTGCATCAGAAAATACTTGGAATAGAAAGGAATGTTTTGGCTCAGCACACACAACATCTGCATTAGAATATGCATGGAATAGAAAGAAATGTTTTGACTAAGCACACACCAGATGTGCATTAGAATATTCAGGGAATAGAAAGGAATGTTTTGACTCAGCACCCACAACATGTGCATCAGAATATACTTGGAATAGAAAGCAATGTTTTTACTCAGCGCACACACAAGACGTGCTTTAGGATATACTTGGAATACAATGGAATGTTTTGACTCAGGACACGCAAGATGTGCATTAGAATATACTTGGAATGGAAAGGAATGTTTTGACTCAGCACACACAACATGTGCATCGGAATATACTCAGAATGGAAAGCAGAGTATTGACTCAGCACACACCACATATGCATTAGAATATACTTGGAATAGAAAGGAATGTTTTGACCCAGAACAAGAAGCAAGTGTATAAGAATATACTTGGAATAGAAAGGAATGTTTTGACTCAGCACACACAACGTGCATTAGAATTTACTTGGAATAGAAAAGAAAGTTTTGACTCAGCACACACAACATGTGCATAAGAAAATACTTGGAATAGAAAGGAATGTTTTGACTCAGCACAAACAACATGTGAATTAGAATATACAAGGAATATTAAGGAATATTTTGACTTAGCACACACCACCTGTGCATTAGAATATTCTGGAAATAGAAAGGAATGTGTTTACTCAGCACCCACAATATGTGGATCGGAATATACTCAGAAGAGAAAGGAAAGTATTGACCCAGCACACACCACATATGCAGTAGAATATACTTGGAATAGAAAGGAATATTTTGACTCAGCACACACAAGATGTGCATTAGAATATACATGGAATAGAAAGGAATGTTTTGACTCAGGACACACAAGATGTGGATTAGAATATGCATGGAATAGAAAGTAATGTTTTGACTCAGCACACACCAGATGTGCATCAGAATATCCAAGGAATATTAAGGAATATTTTGACTCAGCACACACAACATGTGCATTAGAATATGCATGGAATAGAATGGAATGTTTGACTCAGCACACACAACATGTGCATTAGAATATACTTGGAATACAATGGAATGTTTTGACACAGCACACACAAGATGTGCATTAGAATATACTTGGAATGGACAGGAATGTTTTGACTCAGCACACACAACATGTGCATCGGAATATACTCAGAATGGAAAGGAGAGTATTGACTCAGCACACACCACATATGCATTAGAATATACTTGGAATAGAAAGGAATGTTTTGACTCAGCACACACAACTTGCATTAGAATTTACTTGGAATAGAAAAGAAAGTTTTGACTCAGCACACACAACATGTGCATAAGAAAATACTTGGAATAGAAAGGAATGTTTTGACTCAGCACAAACAACATGTGAATTAGAATATACAAGGAATATTAAGGAATATTTTCACTTAGCACACACCACCTTTGCATTAGAATATTCTGGACATAGAAAGGAATGTTTTTACTCAGCACACACAATATGTGGATCGGAATATACTCAGAATAGAAAGGAAAGTATTGACTCAGCACACACCACATATGCAGTAGAATATACTTGGAATAGAAAGGAATATTTTGACCCAGAACAAGAAGGAAGTGTATTGGAATATACTTGGAATAGAAAGGAATGTTTTGACTCAGCACACACAACATGTGCATCGAAATATACTCAGAATTGAAAGGAAAGTATTGACACAGCACACACCCCACATGCATTAGAAAATACTTGGAATAGAAAGGAATGTTTTGACCCAGAACAAGAAGCAAGTGTATTAGAATATACTTGGAATAGAAAAGAATGTTTTGACTCAGCATACACAACATGTGCATAAGAATATACTTGGAATAGAAAGGAATGTTTTGACTCAGCACACAAAACGTGCATTAGAATTTACTTGGAATATAAAAGAATGTTTTGACCAGCACACACAACATGTGCATAAGAAAATACTTGGAATAGAAAGGAATGTTTTGACTAAGCACAAACAACATGTGAATTAGAATATACAAGGAATATTAAGGAATATTTTGACTTAGTACACACCACATGTGCAGTAGAATATTCTGGGAATAGTAAGGAATATTTTTACTCAGCACACACAATAAGTGGTTTAAAATATACTTGGAATACAATGGAATGTTTTGACTCAGGACACACAAGATGTGCAATAGAATATACATGGAATAGAAAGGAATGTTTTGACTCAGCACACACAATACGTGGGTCGGAATATACTCAGAATAGAAAGGAAAGTATTGACTCAGCACACACCATATATACATTAGAACATACTTGGAATAGAAAGGAATGTTTTCACCCAGAATAAGAAGGAAGTGTATTGGAATATACTTGGAATAGAAAGGAATGTTTTGACTCAGCACAAACAACATGTGAATTAGAATATACAAGGAATATTAAGGAATATTTTGACTTAGCACACACCACCTGTGCATTAGAATTATCTGGGAATAGAAAGGAATGTTTTTACTCAGCACACAAAATATGTGGATCGGAATATACTCAGAATAGAAAGGAAAGTATTGACTCAGCACACACCACATATGCATTAGAATATATTTGGAATAGAAAGGAATATTTTGACGCAGAACAAGAAGGAAGTGTATTGGAATATACTTGGAATAGAAAGGAATGTTTTGACTCAGCACACACAAGATGTGCATTAGAATATACGTGGAATAGAAAGGAATGTTTTGACACAGCACACACAACATGTGGATCGGAATATACTCAGAATAGAAAGGAAAGTATTGACTCAGCACACACCACATATGCATTAGAATATACTTGGAATAGAAAGGAATGTTTTGACCCAGAACAAGAAGGAAGTGTATTGGAATATACTTGGAATAGAAAGGAATGTTTTGACTCAGCACACACAACATGTGCATCAGAAAATACTTGGAATAGAAAGGAATGTTTTTACTCAGCACACACAATATGTGGTTTAAAATATACTTGGCATACAATGGAATGTTTTGACTCAGGACACACAAGATGTGCAATAGAATATACGTGGAATAGAAAGGAATGTTTTGACACAGCACACACAATATGTGGGTCGGAAAATACTCAGATTAGAAAGGAAAGTATTGACTCAGCACACACCATAGATGCATTAGAATATACTTGGAATAGAATGAAATGTTTTGACCCAGTATAAGAAGGAAGTGTATTGGAATATACTTGGAATAGAAAGGAATGTTTTGACTCCACACACACAACATGTGCATCAGAAAATACTTGGAATAGAAATGAATGTGTTGACTCAGCACACACAACATCTGCATTAGAATATACAAGGAATATTAAGGAATATTTTGACTCAGCACACACAACATGTGCATTAGAATATGCATGGAATAGAAAGGAATGTTTTGACTCAGCACACACCACATGTGCATGAGAATATTCTGGGAATAGAAAGGTATGTTTTGACTCAGCACACACAACATGTGCATTAGACAGAATATACTTGGAATAGAAAGGAATGTTTTGACTCAGCACACACAACATGTGCATCGGAATATACTCAGAATAGAAAGGAATGTTTTGACACAGCACACACCACATATGCATTAGAATATATTTGGAATAGAAAGGAATATTTTGACCCAGAACAAGAAGGAAGTGTATTGGAATATACTTGGAATTAAATGGAATGTTTTGACTCAGCACACACAAGATGTGCATTAGAATATACGTGGAATAGAATGAATGTTTTGACTCAGCACACACAACATGTGGATCGGAATATACTCAGAATAGAAAGGAAAGTATTGACTCAGCACACACCACATATGCATTAGAATATACTTGGAATAGAAAGGAATGTTTTGACCCACAACAAGAAGGAAGTGTATTGGAATATACTTGGAATAGAAAGGAATGTTTTGACTCAGCACACACAACATGTGCATCAGAAAATACTTGGAATAGAAAGGAATGTTTTTAATCAGCGCACACACAATATGTGCTTTAGAATATACTTGGAATACAATGGAATGTTTTGACTCAGGACACACAAGATGTGCATTAGAATATTCGTGGAATAGAAAGGAATGTTTTGAATCAGAACACACAACATGAGGATCGGAATATACTCAGAATAGAAAGGAAAGTATTGACTCAGCACACACCACATATGCATTAGAATATACTTGGAATAGAAAGGAATGTTTTGACCCAGAACAAGAAGGAAGTGTATTGGAATATACTTGGAATAGAAAGGAATGTTTTGACTCAGCATACACAACATGTGCATCAGAAAATACTTGGAATGGAAAGGAATGTTTTGACTCAGCACACACAACATGTGCATTAGAATATACAAGGAATATTAAGGAAAAATTTGTCTCAGCACACACAATATGTGCATTAGAATATGCATGGAATAGAAAGAAATGTTTTGACTCAGCACACACCACATGTGAATTAGAATAATCTGTGAATAGAAAGGAATGTTTTGACTCAGCACACACTACATGTGCATTAGATGGAATATACGTGGAATAGAAAGTAATGTTTTGACTCAGCACACACCACATGTGCATTAGAATATTCTGAGAATAGAAAGGTATGTTTTGACTCAGCACACACCACATATGCATTAGAATATACTTGGAATAGCAACGAATGTTTTGACCCAGAACAAGAAGGAAGTGTATTAGAATATACTTGGAATATAAAGGAATGTTTTGACTCAGCACACACAACATGTGCATCAGAAAATACTTGGAATAGAAAGGAATGTTTTTACTCAGCGCACACACAATATGTGCTTTAGAATATACTTGGAATACAATGGAATGTTTTGACTCAGCACACACAACATGTGGATCGGAATATACTCAGAATAGAAAGGAAAGTATTGACTCAGCACACACCACATATGCATTAGAATATAGTTGGAATAGAAAGGAATGTTTTGACCCAGAACAAGAAGGAAGTGTATTGGAATATACTTGGAATAGAAAGGAATGTTTTGACTCAGCACACACAACATGTGCATCAGAAAATACTTGGAATAGAAAGGAATGTTTTGGCTCAGCACACACAACATCTGCATTAGAATATGCATGGAATAGAAAGAAATGTTTTGACTAAGCACACACCAGATGTGCATTAGAATATTCAGGGAATAGAAAGGAATGTTTTGACTCAGCACCCACAACATGTGCATCAGAATATACTTGGAATAGAAAGCAATGTTTTTACTCAGCGCACACACAAGACGTGCTTTAGGATATACTTGGAATACAATGGAATGTTTTGACTCAGGACACGCAAGATGTGCATTAGAATATACTTGGAATGGAAAGGAATGTTTTGACTCAGCACACACAACATGTGCATCGGAATATACTCAGAATGGAAAGCAGAGTATTGACTCAGCACACACCACATATGCATTAGAATATACTTGGAATAGAAAGGAATGTTTTGACCCAGAACAAGAAGCAAGTGTATAAGAATATACTTGGAATAGAAAGGAATGTTTTGACTCAGCACACACAACTTGCATTAGAATTTACTTGGAATAGAAAAGAAAGTTTTGACTCAGCACACACAACATGTGCATAAGAAAATACTTGGAATAGAAAGGAATGTTTTGACTCAGCACAAACAACATGTGAATTAGAATATACAAGGAATATTAAGGAATATTTTGACTTAGCACACACCACCTGTGCATTAGAATATTCTGGAAATAGAAAGGAATGTGTTTACTCAGCACCCACAATATGTGGATCGGAATATACTCAGAAGAGAAAGGAAAGTATTGACCCAGCACACACCACATATGCAGTAGAATATACTTGGAATAGAAAGGAATATTTTGACTCAGCACACACAAGATGTGCATTAGAATATACATGGAATAGAAAGGAATGTTTTGACTCAGGACACACAAGATGTGGATTAGAATATGCATGGAATAGAAAGTAATGTTTTGACTCAGCACACACCAGATGTGCATCAGAATATCCAAGGAATATTAAGGAATATTTTGACTCAGCACACACAACATGTGCATTAGAATATGCATGGAATAGAATGGAATGTTTGACTCAGCACACACAACATGTGCATTAGAATATACTTGGAATACAATGGAATGTTTTGACACAGCACACACAAGATGTGCATTAGAATATACTTGGAATGGACAGGAATGTTTTGACTCAGCACACACAACATGTGCATCGGAATATACTCAGAATGGAAAGGAGAGTATTGACTCAGCACACACCACATATGCATTAGAATATACTTGGAATAGAAAGGAATGTTTTGACTCAGCACACACAACTTGCATTAGAATTTACTTGGAATAGAAAAGAAAGTTTTGACTCAGCACACACAACATGTGCATAAGAAAATACTTGGAATAGAAAGGAATGTTTTGACTCAGCACAAACAACATGTGAATTAGAATATACAAGGAATATTAAGGAATATTTTCACTTAGCACACACCACCTTTGCATTAGAATATTCTGGACATAGAAAGGAATGTTTTTACTCAGCACACACAATATGTGGATCGGAATATACTCAGAATAGAAAGGAAAGTATTGACTCAGCACACACCACATATGCAGTAGAATATACTGGAATAGAAAGGAATATTTTGACCCAGAACAAGAAGGAAGTGTATTGGAATATACTTGGAATAGAAAGGAATGTTTTGACTCAGCACACACAACATGTGCATCGAAATATACTCAGAATTGAAAGGAAAGTATTGACACAGCACACACCCCACATGCATTAGAAAATACTTGGAATAGAAAGGAATGTTTTGACCCAGAACAAGAAGCAAGTGTATTAGAATATACTTGGAATAGAAAAGAATGTTTTGACTCAGCATACACAACATGTGCATAAGAAAATACTTGGAATAGAAAGGAATGTTTTGACTCAGCACACAAAACGTGCATTAGAATTTACTTGGAATATAAAAGAATGTTTTGACCAGCACACACAACATGTGCATAAGAAAATACTTGGAATAGAAAGGAATGTTTTGACTAAGCACAAACAACATGTGAATTAGAATATACAAGGAATATTAAGGAATATTTTGACTTAGTACACACCACATGTGCAGTAGAATATTCTGGGAATAGTAAGGAATATTTTTACTCAGCACACACAATAAGTGGTTTAAAATATACTTGGAATACAATGGAATGTTTTGACTCAGGACACACAAGATGTGCAATAGAATATACATGGAATAGAAAGGAATGTTTTGACTCAGCACACACAATACGTGGGTCGGAATATACTCAGAATAGAAAGGAAAGTATTGACTCAGCACACACCATATATACATTAGAACATACTTGGAATAGAAAGGAATGTTTTCACCCAGAATAAGAAGGAAGTGTATTGGAATATACTTGGAATAGAAAGGAATGTTTTGACTCAGCACAAACAACATGTGAATTAGAATATACAAGGAATATTAAGGAATATTTTGACTTAGCACACACCACCTGTGCATTAGAATTATCTGGGAATAGAAAGGAATGTTTTTACTCAGCACACAAAATATGTGGATCGGAATATACTCAGAATAGAAAGGAAAGTATTGACTCAGCACACACCACATATGCATTAGAATATATTTGGAATAGAAAGGAATATTTTGACGCAGAACAAGAAGGAAGTGTATTGGAATATACTTGGAATAGAAAGGAATGTTTTGACTCAGCACACACAAGATGTGCATTAGAATATACGTGGAATAGAAAGGAATGTTTTGACACAGCACACACAACATGTGGATCGGAATATACTCAGAATAGAAAGGAAAGTATTGACTCAGCACACACCACATATGCATTAGAATATACTTGGAATAGAAAGGAATGTTTTGACCCAGAACAAGAAGGAAGTGTATTGGAATATACTTGGAATAGAAAGGAATGTTTTGACTCAGCACACACAACATGTGCATCAGAAAATACTTGGAATAGAAAGGAATGTTTTTACTCAGCACACACAATATGTGGTTTAAAATATACTTGGCATACAATGGAATGTTTTGACTCAGGACACACAAGATGTGCAATAGAATATACGTGGAATAGAAAGGAATGTTTTGACACAGCACACACAATATGTGGGTCGGAAAATACTCAGATTAGAAAGGAAAGTATTGACTCAGCACACACCATAGATGCATTAGAATATACTTGGAATAGAATGAAATGTTTTGACCCAGTATAAGAAGGAAGTGTATTGGAATATACTTGGAATAGAAAGGAATGTTTTGACTCCACACACACAACATGTGCATCAGAAAATACTTGGAATAGAAATGAATGTGTTGACTCAGCACACACAACATCTGCATTAGAATATACAAGGAATATTAAGGAATATTTTGACTCAGCACACACAACATGTGCATTAGAATATGCATGGAATAGAAAGGAATGTTTTGACTCAGCACACACCACATGTGCATGAGAATATTCTGGGAATAGAAAGGTATGTTTTGACTCAGCACACACAACATGTGCATTAGACAGAATATACTTGGAATAGAAAGGAATGTTTTGACTCAGCACACACAACATGTGCATCGGAATATACTCGGAATAGAAAGGAATGTTTTGACACAGCACACACCACATATGCATTAGAATATATTTGGAATAGAAAGGAATATTTTGACCCAGAACAAGAAGGAAGTGTATTGGAATATACTTGGAATTAAATGGAATGTTTTGACTCAGCACACACAAGATGTGCATTAGAATATACGTGGAATAGAATGAATGTTTTGACTCAGCACACACAACATGTGGATCGGAATATACTCAGAATAGAAAGGAAAGTATTGACTCAGCACACACCACATATGCATTAGAATATACTTGGAATAGAAAGGAATGTTTTGACCCACAACAAGAAGGAAGTGTATTGGAATATACTTGGAATAGAAAGGAATGTTTTGACTCAGCACACACAACATGTGCATCAGAAAATACTTGGAATAGAAAGGAATGTTTTTAATCAGCGCACACACAATATGTGCTTTAGAATATACTTGGAATACAATGGAATGTTTTGACTCAGGACACACAAGATGTGCATTAGAATATTCGTGGAATAGAAAGGAATGTTTTGAATCAGAACACACAACATGAGGATCGGAATATACTCAGAATAGAAAGGAAAGTATTGACTCAGCACACACCACATATGCATTAGAATATACTTGGAATAGAAAGGAATGTTTTGACCCAGAACAAGAAGGAAGTGTATTGGAATATACTTGGAATAGAAAGGAATGTTTTGACTCAGCATACACAACATGTGCATCAGAAAATACTTGGAATGGAAAGGAATGTTTTGACTCAGCACACACAACATGTGCATTAGAATATACAAGGAATATTAAGGAAAAATTTGCCTCAGCACACTCAACATGTGCATTAGAATATGCATGGAATAGAAAGAAATGTTTTGACTCAGCACACACCACATGTGAATTAGAATAATCTGTGAATAGAAAGGAATGTTTTGACTCAGCACACACTACATGTGCATTAGATGGAATATACGTGGAATAGAAAGTAATGTTTTGACTCAGCACACACCACATGTGCATTAGAATATTCTGAGAATAGAAAGGTATGTTTTGACTCAGCACACACCACATATGCATTAGAATATACTTGGAATAGCAAGGAATGTTTTGACCCAGAACAAGAAGGAAGTGTATTGGAATATACTTGGAATATAAAGGAATGTTTTGACTCAGCACACACAACATGTGCATCAGAAAATACTTGGAATAGAAAGGAATGTTTTGACTCAGCGCCCACAACATGAGCATTAGATAGAATATACGTGGAATAGAAAGTAATGTTTTGACTCAGCACACACCACATGTGCATTAGAATATTCTGAGAATAGAAAGGTATGTTTTGACTTAGCACACACCACCTGTGCATTAGAATATTCCGGGAATAGAAAGGAATGTTTTTACTCAGCACACACAATATGTGGATCGGAATATACTCAGAATAGAAAGGAAAGTATTGACTCAGCACACACCACATATGCATTAGAATATATTTGGAATAGAAAGGAATATTTTGACCGAGAACAAGAAGGAAGTGTATTGGAATATACTTGGAATAGAAAGGAATGTTTTGACTCAGCACACACAAGATGTGCATTAATATATACGTGGAATAGAAAGGAATGTTTTGACTCAGCACACACAACTTGTGCATCAGAAAATACTTGGAATAGAAAGGAATGTTTTTAATCAGCGCACATACAATATGTGCTTTAGAATATACTTGGAATACAATGGAATGTTTTGACTCAGGACACACAAGATGTGCATTAGAATATACGTGGAATAGAAAGGAATGTTTTGAATCAGAACACACAACATGTGGATCGGAATATACTCAGAATAGAAAGGAAAGTATTGACTCAGCACACACCACATATACATTAGAATATACTTGGAATAGAAAGGAATGTTTTGACTCAGCATACACAACATGTGCATCAGAAAATACTTGGAATGGAAAGGAATGTTTTGACTCAGCACACACAACATGTGCATTAGAATATACAAGGAATATTAAGGAAAAATTTGTCTCAGCACACACAACATGTGCATTAGAATATGCATGGAATAGAAAGAAATGTTTTGACTCAGCACACACCACATGTCAATTAGAATAATCTGGGAATAGAAAGGAATGTTTTGACTCAGCACACACTACATGTGCATTAGATGGAATATACGTGGAATAGAAAGTAATGTTTTGACTCAGCACACACCACATGTGCATTAGAATATTCTGAGAATAGAAAGGTATGTTTTGACTCATCACACACCACATATGCATTAGAATATACTTAGAATAGCAAGGAATGTGTTGACCCAGAACAAGAAGGAAGTGTATTAGAATATACTTGGAATATAAAGGAATGTTTTGACTCAGCACACACAACATGTGCATCAGAAAATACTTGGAATAGAAAGGAATGTTTTTACTCAGCGCACACACAATATGTGCTTTAGAATATACTTGGAATACAATGGAGTGTTTTGATTCAGCACACACAAGATGTGCATTAGAATATACGTGGAATAGAAAGGAATGTTTTGAATCAGCACACACCACATGTGCATTAGAATATACTTGGAATAGAAAGGAATGTTTTGACCCAGAACAAGAAGGAAGTGTATTGGAATATACTTGGAATAGAAAGGAATGTTTTGACTCAGCACACACAACATGTGCATCAGAAAATACTTGGAATAGAAAGGAATGTTTTGGCTCAGCACACACAACATCTGCATTAGAATATACAAGGAATATTAAGGAATATTTTGACTCAGCACACACAACATGTGCATTAGAATATGCATGGAATAGAAAGAAATGTTTTGACGAAGCACACACCAGATGTGCATTAGAATATTCAGGGAATAGAAAGGAATGTTTTGACTCAGCACACACAACATGAGCATTAGATAGAATATACGTGGAATAGAAAGTAATGTTTTGACTCAGCACACACCACATGTGCATTAGAATATTCTGAGAATAGAAAGGTATGTTTTGACTTAGCACACACCACCTGTGCATTAGAATATTCCGGGAATAGAAAGGAATGTTTTTACTCAGCACACACAATATGTGGATCGGAATATACTCAGAATAGAAAGGAAAGTATTGACTCAGCACACACCACATATGCATTAGAATATATTTGGAATAGAAAGTAATATTTTGACCGAGAACAAGAAGGAAGTGTATTGGAATATACTTGGAATAGAAAGGAATGTTTTGACTCAGCACACACAAGATGTGCATTAGAATATACGTGGAATAGAAAGGAATGTTTTGACTCAGCACACACAACATGTGGATCGGAATATACTCAGAATAGAAAGGAAAGTATTGACTCAGCACACACAAGATGTGCATTAGAATATACTTGGAATATAAAGGAATGTTTTGACCCAGAACAAGAAGGAAGTGTATTGGAATATACTTGGAATAGAAAGGAATGTTTTGACTCAGCACACACAACATGTGCATCAGAAAATTCTTGGAATAGAAAGGAATGTTTTTACTCAGCACACACAATATGTGGTTTAAAATATACTTGGCATACAATGGAATGTTTTGACTCAGGACACACAAGATGTGCAATAGAATATACGTGGAATAGAAAGGAATGTTTTGACACAGCACACACAATATGTGGGTCGGAATATACTCAGATTAGAAAGGAAAGTATTGACTCAGCACACACCATAGATGCATTAGAATATACTTGGAATAGAATGAAATGTTTTGACCCAGTATAAGAAGGAAGTGTATTGGAATATACTTGGAATAGAAAGGAATGTTTTGACTCCACACACACAACATGTGCATCAGAAAATACTTGGAATAGAAACGAATGTGTTGACTCAGCACACACAACATCTGCATTAGAATATACAAGGAATATTAAGGAATATTTTGACTCAGCACACACAACATGTGCATTAGAATATGCATGGAATAGAAAGGAATGTTTTGACTCAGCACACACCACATGTGCATGAGAATATTCTGGGAATAGAAAGGTATGTTTTGACTCAGCACACACAACATGTGCATTAGACAGAATATACTTGGAATAGAAAGGAATGTTTTGACTCAGCACACACAACATGTGCATCGGAATATACTCAGAATAGAAAGGAATGTTTTGACACAGCACACACCACATATGCATTAGAATATATTTGGAATAGAAAGGAATATTTTGACCCAGAACAAGAAGGAAGTGTATTGGAATATACTTGGAATTAAATGGAATGTTTTGACTCAGCACACACAAGATGTGCATTAGAATATACGTGGAATAGAATGAATGTTTTGACTCAGCACACACAACATGTGGATCGGAATATACTCAGAATAGAAAGGAAAGTATTGACTCAGCACACACCACATATGCATTAGAATATACTTGGAATAGAATGGAATGTTTTGACCCACAACAAGAAGGAAGTGTATTGGAATATACTTGGAATAGAAAGGAATGTTTTGACTCAGCACACACAACATGTGCATCAGAAAATACTTGGAATAGAAAGGAATGTTTTTAATCAGCGCACACACAATATGTGCTTTAGAATATACTTGGAATACAATGGAATGTTTTGACTCAGGACACACAAGATGTGCATTAGAATATTCGTGGAATAGAAAGGAATGTTTTGAATCAGAACACACAACATGAGGATCGGAATATACTCAGAATAGAAAGGAAAGTATTGACTCAGCACACACCACATATGCATTAGAATATACTTGGAATAGAAAGGAATGTTTTGACCCAGAACAAGAAGGAAGTGTATTGGAATATACTTGGAATAGAAAGGAATGTTTTGACTCAGCATACACAACATGTGCATCAGAAAATACTTGGAATGGAAAGGAATGTTTTGACTCAGCACACACAACATGTGCATTAGAATATACAAGGAATATTAAGGAAAAATTTGTCTCAGCACACACAACATGTGCATTAGAATATGCATGGAATAGAAAGAAATGTTTTGACTCAGCACACACCACATGTGAATTAGAATAATCTGTGAATAGAAAGGAATGTTTTGACTCAGCACACACCACATATGCATTAGAATATTCTGAGAATAGAAAGGTATGTTTTGACTCAGCACACACCACATATGCATTAGAATATTCTGAGAATAGAAAGGTATGTTTTGACTCAGCACACACCACATATGCATTAGAATATACTTGGAATAGCAAGGAATGTTTTGACCCAGAACAAGAAGGAAGTGTATTAGAATATACTTGGAATATAAAGGAATGTTTTGACTCAGCACACACAACATGTGCATCAGGAAATACTTGGAATAGAAAGGAATGTTTTTACTCAGCGCACACACAATATGTGCTTTAGAATATACTTGGAATACAATGGAATGTTTTGACTCAGCACACACAACATGTGGATCGGAATATACTCAGAATAGAAAGGAAAGTATTGACTCAGCACACACCACATATGCATTAGAATATACTTGGAATAGAAAGGAATGTTTTGACCCAGAACAAGAAGGAAGTGTATTGGAATATACTTGGAATAGAAAGGAATGTTTTGACTCAGCACACACAACATGTGCATCAGAAAATACTTGGAATAGAAAGGAATGTTTTGGCTCAGCACACACAACATCTGCATTAGAATATACAAGGAATATTAAGGAATATTTTGACTCAGCACACACAACATGTGCATTAGAATATGCATGGAATAGAAAGAAATGTTTTGACTAAGCACACACCAGATGTGCATTAGAATATTCAGGGAATAGAAAGGAATGTTTTGACTCAGCACCCACAACATGAGCATTAGATAGAATATACGTGGAATAGAAAGTAATGTTTTGACTCAGCACACACCACATGTGCATTAGAATATTCTGAGAATAGAAAGGTATGTTTTGACTTAGCACACACCACCTGTGCATTAGAATATTCCGGGAATAGAAAGGAATGTTTTTACTCAGCACACACAATATGTGGATCGGAATATACTCAGAATAGAAAGGAAAGTATTGACTCTGCACACACCACATATGCATTAGAATATATTTGGAATAGAAAGGAATATTTTGACCGAGAACAAGAAGGAAGTGTATTGGAATATACTTGGAATAGAAAGGAATGTTTTGACTCAGCACACACAAGATGTGCATTAATATATACGTGGAATAGAAAGGAATGTTTTGACTCAGCACACACAACATGTGCATCAGAAAATACTTGGAATAGAAAGGAATGTTTTTAATCAGCGCACACACAATATGTGCTTTAGAATATACTTGGAATACAATGGAATGTTTTGACTCAGGACACACAAGATGTGCATTAGAATATACGTGGAATAGAAAGGAATGTTGTGAATCAGAACACACAACATGTGGATCGGAATATACTCAGAATAGAAAGGAAAGTATTGACTCAGCACACACCACATATACATTAGAATATACTTGGAATAGAAAGGAATGTTTTGACTCAGCATACACAACATGTGCATCAGAAAATACTTGGAATGGAAAGGAATGTTTTGACTCAGCACACACAACATGTGCATTAGAATATACAAGGAATATTAAGGAAAAATTTGTCTCAGCACACACAACATGTGCATTAGAATATGCATGGAATAGAAAGAAATGTTTTGACTCAGCACACACCACATGTCAATTAGAATAATCTGGGAATAGAAAGGAATGTTTTGACTCATCACACACCACATATGCATTAGAATATACTTGGAATAGCAAGGAATGTGTTGATCCAGAACAAGAAGGAAGTGTATTAGCATATACTTGGAATATAAAGGAATGTTTTTACTCAGCACACACAATATGTGGATCGGAATATACTCAGAATAGAAAGGAAAGTATTGACTCAGCACACACCACATATGCATTAGAATATATTTGGAATAGAAAGTAATATTTTGACCGAGAACAAGAAGGAAGTGTATTGGAATATACTTGGAATAGAAAGGAATGTTTTGACTCAGCACACACAAGATGTGCATTAGAATATACGTGGAATAGAAAGGAATGTTTTGACTCAGCACACACAACATGTGGATCGGAATATACTCAGAATAGAAAGGAAAGTATTGACTCAGCACACACAAGATGTGCATTAGAATATACTTGGAATATAAAGGAATGTTTTGACCCAGAACAAGAAGGAAGTGTATTGGAATATACTTGGAATAGAAAGGAATGTTTTGACTCAGCACACACAACATGTGCATCAGAAAATACTTGGAATAGAAAGGAATGTTTTTACTCAGCACACACAATATGTGGTTTAAAATATACTTGGCATACAATGGAATGTTTTGACTCAGGACACACAAGATGTGCAATAGAATATACGTGGAATAGAAAGGAATGTTTTGACACAGCACACACAATATGTGGGTCGGAATATACTCAGATTAGAAAGGAAAGTATTGACTCAGCACACACCATAGATGCATTAGAATATACTTGGAATAGAATGAAATGTTTTGACCCAGTATAAGAAGGAAGTGTATTGGAATATACTTGGAATAGAAAGGAATGTTTTGACTCCACACACACAACATGTGCATCAGAAAATACTTGGAATAGAAACGAATGTGTTGACTCAGCACACACAACATCTGCATTAGAATATACAAGGAATATTAAGGAATATTTTGACTCAGCACACACAACATGTGCATTAGAATATGCATGGAATAGAAAGGAATGTTTTGACTCAGCACACACCACATGTGCATGAGAATATTCTGGGAATAGAAAGGTATGTTTTGACTCAGCACACACAACATGTGCATTAGACAGAATATACTTGGAATAGAAAGGAATGTTTTGACTCAGCACACACATCATGTGCATCGGAATATACTCAGAATAGAAAGGAATGTTTTGACACAGCACACACCACATATGCATTAGAATATATTTGGAATAGAAAGGAATATTTTGACCCAGAACAAGAAGGAAGTGTATTGGAATCTACTTGGAATTAAATGGAATGTTTTGACTCAGCACACACAAGATGTGCATTAGAATATACGTGGAATAGAATGAATGTTTTGACTCAGCACACACAACATGTGGATCGGAATATACTCAGAATAGAAAGGAAAGTATTGACTCAGCACACACCACATATGCATTAGAATATACTTGGAATAGAATGGAATGTTTTGACCCACAACAAGAAGGAAGTGTATTGGAATATACTTGGAATAGAAAGGAATGTTTTGACTCAGCACACACAACATGTGCATCAGAAAATACTTGGAATAGAAAGGAATGTTTTTAATCAGCGCACACACAATATGTGCTTTAGAATATACTTGGAATACAATGGAATGTTTTGACTCAGGACACACAAGATGTGCATTAGAATATTCGTGGAATAGAAAGGAATGTTTTGAATCAGAACACACAACATGAGGATCGGAATATACTCAGAATAGAAAGGAAAGTATTGACTCAGCACACACCACATATGCATTAGAATATACTTGGAATAGAAAGGAATGTTTTGACCCAGAACAAGAAGGAAGTGTATTGGAATATACTTGGAATAGAAAGGAATGTTTTGACTCAGCATACACAACATGTGCATCAGAAAATACTTGGAATGGAAAGGAATGTTTTGACTCAGCACACACAACATGTGCATTAGAATATACAAGGAATTTAAGGAAAAATTTGTCTCAGCACACACAACATGTGCATTAGAATATGCATGGAATAGAAAGAAATGTTTTGACTCAGCACACACCACATGTGAATTAGAATAATCTGTGAATAGAAAGGAATGTTTTGACTCAGCACACACTACATGTGCATTAGATGGAATATACGTGGAATAGAAAGTAATGTTTTGACTCAGCACACACCACATGTGCATTAGAATATTCTGAGAATAGAAAGGTATGTTTTGACTCAGCACACACCACATATGCATTAGAATATACTTGGAATAGCAAGGAATGTTTTGACCCAGAACAAGAAGGAAGTGTATTAGAATATACTTGGAATATAAAGGAATGTTTTGACTCAGCACACACAACATGTGCATCAGAAAATACTTGGAATAGAAAGGAATGTTTTTACTCAGCGCACACACAATATGTGCTTTAGAATATACTTGGAATACAATGGAATGTTTTGACTCAGCACACACAACATGTGGATCGGAATATACTCAGAACAGAAAGGAAAGTATTGACTCAGCACACACCACATATGCATTAGAATATACTTGGAATAGAAAGGAATGTTTTGACCCAGAACAAGAAGGAAGTGTATTGGAATATACTTGGAATAGAAAGGAATGTTTTGACTCAGCACACACAACATGTGCATCAGAAAATACTTGGAATAGAAAGGAATGTTTTGGCTCAGCACACACAACATCTGCATTAGAATATACAAGGAATATTAAGGAATATTTTGACTCAGCACACACAACATGTGCATTAGAATATGCATGGAATAGAAAGAAATGTTTTGACTAAGCACACACCAGATGTGCATTAGAATATTCAGGGAATAGAAAGGAATGTTTTGACTCAGCACCCACAACATGAGCATTAGATAGAATATACGTGGAATAGAAAGTAATGTTTTGACTCAGCACACACCACATGTGCATTAGAATATTCTGAGAATAGAAAGGTATGTTTTGACTTAGCACACACCACCTGTGCATTAGAATATTCCGGGAATAGAAAGGAATGTTTTTACTCAGCACACACAATATGTGGATCGGAATATACTCAGAATAGAAAGGAAAGTATTGACTCTGCACACACCACATATGCATTAGAATATATTTGGAATAGAAAGGAATATTTTGACCGAGAACAAGAAGGAAGTGTATTGGAATATACTTGGAATAGAAAGGAATGTTTTGACTCAGCAGACACAAGATGTGCATTAATATATACGTGGAATAGAAAGGAATGTTTTGACTCAGCACACACAACATGTGCATCAGAAAATACTTGGAATAGAAAGGAATGTTTTTAATCAGCGCACACACAATATGTGCTTTAGAATATACTTGGAATACAATGGAATGTTTTGACTCAGGACACACAAGATGTGCATTAGAATATACGTGGAATAGAAAGGAATGTTGTGAATCAGAACACACAACATGTGGATCGGAATATACTCAGAATAGAAAGGAAAGTATTGACTCAGCACACACCACATATACATTAGAATATACTTGGAATAGAAAGGAATGTTTTGACTCAGCATACACAACATGTGCATCAGAAAATACTTGGAATGGAAAGGAATGTTTTGACTCAGCACACACAACATGTGCATTAGAATATACAAGGAATATTAAGGAAAAATTTGTCTCAGCACACACAACATGTGTATTAGAATATGCATGGAATAGAAAGAAATGTTTTGACTCAGCACACACCACATGTCAATTAGAATAATCTGGGAATAGAAAGGAATGTTTTGACTCAGCACACACTACATGTGCATTAGATGGAATATACGTGGAATAGAAAGTAATGTTTTGACTCAGCACACACCACATGTGCATTAGAATATTCTGAGAATAGAAAGGTATGTTTGGACTCATCACACACCACATATGCATTAGAATATACTTGGAATAGCAAGGAATGTGTTGACCCAGAACAAGAAGGAAGTGTATTAGAATATACTTGGAATATAAAGGAATGTTTTGACTCAGCACACACAACATGTGCATCAGAAAATACTTGGAATAGAAAGGAATGTTTTTACTCAGCGCACACACAATATGTGCTTTAGAATATACTTGGAATACAATGGAATGTTTTGACTCAGCACACACAACATGTGGATCGGAATATACTCAGAATAGAAAGGAAAGTTTTGACTCAGCACACACCACATATGCATTAGAATATACTTGGAATAGAAAGGAATGTTTTGACCCAGAACAAGAAGGAAGTGTATTGGAATATACTTGGAATAGAAAGGAATGTTTTGACTCAGCACACACAACATGTGCATCAGAAAATACTTGGAATAGAAAGGAATGTTTTGGCTCAGCACACACAACATCTGCATTAGAATATACAAGGAATATTAAGGAATATTTTGACTCAGCACACACAACATGTGCATTAGAATATGCATGGAATAGAAAGAAATGTTTTGACTAAGCACACACCAGATGTGCATTAGAATATTCAGGGAATAGAAAGGAATGTTTTGACTCAGCACACACAACATGAGCATTAGATAGAATATACGTGGAATAGAAAGTAATGTTTTGACTCAGCACACACCACATGTGCATTAGAATATTCTGAGAATAGAAAGGTATGTTTTGACTTAGCACACACCACCTGTGCATTAGAATATTCCGGGAATAGAAAGGAATGTTTTTACTCAGCACACACAATATGTGGATCGGAATATACTCAGAATAGAAAGGAAAGTATTGACTCAGCACACACCACATATGCATTAGAATATATTTGGAATAGAAAGTAATATTTTGACCGAGAACAAGAAGGAAGTGTATTGGAATATACTTGGAATAGAAAGGAATGTTTTGACTCAGCACACACAAGATGTGCATTAGAATATACGTGGAATAGAAAGGAATGTTTTGACTCAGCACACACAACATGTGGATCGGAATATACTCAGAATAGAAAGGAAAGTATTGACTCAGCACACACCACATATGCATTAGAATATACTTGGAATATAAAGGAATGTTTTGACCCAGAACAAGAAGGAAGTATATTGGAATACACTTGGAATAGAAAGGAATGTTTTGACTCAGCACACACAACATGTGCATCAGAAAATACTTGGAATAGAAAGCAATGTTTTTACTCAGCGCACACACAATATGTGCTTTAGTATATACTTGGAATACAATGGAATGTTTTGACTCAGGACACACAAGATGTGCATTAGAATATACGTGGAATAGAAAGGAATGTTTTGACTCAGCACACACAACATGTGCATCGGAATATTCTCAGAATAGAAAGGAAAGTATTGACTCAGCACACACCACATATGCATTAGAATATACTTGGAATAGAAAGGAATGTTTTGACCCAGAACAAGAAGGAAGTGTATTGGAATATACTTGGAATAGAAAGGAATGTTTTGACTCAGCACACACAACATGTGCATCAGAAAATAGTTGGAATAGAAAGGAATGTTTTGGCTCAGCACACACAACATCTGCATTAGAATATACAAGGAATATTAAGGAATATTTTGACTCAGCACACACAACATGTGCATTAGAATATGCATGGAATAGAAAGAAATGTTTTGACTAAGCACACACCAGATGTGCATTAGAATATTCAGGGAATAGAAAGGAATGTTTTGACTCAGCACACACAACATGAGCATTAGATAGAATATACGTGGAATAGAAAGTAATGTTTTGACTCAGCACACACCACATGTGCATTAGAATATTCTGAGAATAGAAAGGTATGTTTTGACTTAGCACACACCACCTGTGCATTAGAATATTCCGGGAATAGAAAGGAATGTTTTTACTCAGCACACACAATATGTGGATCGGAATATACTCAGAATAGAAAGGAAAGTATTGACTCAGCACACACCACATATGCATTAGAATATATTTGGAATAGAAAGTAATATTTTGACCGAGAACAAGAAGGAAGTGTATTGGAATATACTTGGAATAGAAAGGAATGTTTTGACTCAGCACACACAAGATGTGCATTAGAATATACGTGGAATAGAAAGGAATGTTTTGACTCAGCACACACAACATGTGGATCGGAATATACTCAGAATAGAAAGGAAAGTATTGACTCAGCACACACCACATATGCATTAGAATATACTTGGAATATAAAGGAATGTTTTGACCCAGAACAAGAAGGAAGTATATTGGAATACACTTGGAATAGAAAGGAATGTTTTGACTCAGCACACACAACATGTGCATCAGAAAATACTTGGAATAGAAAGCAATGTTTTTACTCAGCGCACACACAATATGTGCTTTAGTATATACTTGGAATACAATGGAATGTTTTGACTCAGGACACACAAGATGTGCATTAGAATATACGTGGAATAGAAAGGAATGTTTTGACTCAGCACACACAACATGTGCATCGGAATATTCTCAGAATAGAAAGGAAAGTATTGACTCAGCACTCACCACATATGCATTAGAATATACTTGGAATAGAAAGGAATGTTTTGACCCAGAACAAGAAGGAAGTGTATTGGAATATACTTGGAATAGAAAGGAATGTTTTGACTCAGCACACACAACATGTGCATCAGAAAATAGTTGGAATAGAAAGGAATGTTTTGACTCAGCACACACCACATGTGCATTAGAATATTCTGGGAATAGGAAAGAATGTTTTTACTCAGCACACACAATATGTGGTTTAAAATATACTTGGCATACAATGGAATGTTTTGATTCAGGACACACAAGATGTGCAATAGAATATACGTGGAATACAAAGGAATGTTTTGACACAGCACACACAATATGTGGGTCGGAATATACTCAGATTAGAAAGGAAAGTATTGACTCAGCAACACCATATATGCATTAGAATATACTTGGAATAGTATGGAATGTTTTGACCCAGAATAAGAAGGAAGTGTATTGGAATATACTTGGAATAGAAAGGAATGTTTTGACTCAGCACACACAACATGTGCATCAGAAAATACTTGGAATAGAAAGGAATGTGTTGACTCAGCACACACCACATGTGCATGAGAATATTCTGGGAATAGAAAGGAATGTTTTGACTCAGCACACACAACATGTGCATCGGAATATACTCAGAATAGAAAGTAATGTTTTGACTCAGCACACACCACATATGCATTAGAATATATTTGGAATAGAAAGGAATATTTTGACCCAGAACAAGAAGGAAGTTTATTGGAATATACTTGGAATAGAATGGAATGTTTTTGACACAGCACACACAAGATGTGCATTAGAATATACGTGGAATAGAAAGGAATGTTTTGACTCAGCACACACAACATGTGGATCGGAATATACTCAGAATAGAAAGGAAAGTATTGACTCAGCACACACCACATATGCATTAGAATATACTTGGAATAGAAAGGAATGTTTTGACCCAGAACAAGAAGGAAGTGTATTGGAATATACTTGGAATAGAAAGGAATGTTTTGACTGAGCACACACAACATGTGCATCAGAAAATACTTGGAATAGAAAGCAATGTTTTTACTCAGCGCACACACTATATGTGCTTTAGGATATACTTGGAATACAATGGAATGTTTTGACTCAGGACACACAAGATGTGCATTAGAATATACGTGGAATAGAAAGGAATGTTTTGACTCAGCACACACAACATGTGGATCGGAATATTCTCAGAATAGAAAGGAAAGTATTGACTCAGCACACACCACATATGCATTAGAATATACTTGGAATAGAAAGGAATGTTTTGAACCAGAACAAGAAGGAAGTGTATTGGAATATACTTGGAATAGAAAGGAATGTTTTGACTCAGCACACACAACATGTGCATCAGAAAATACTTGGAATAGAAAGGAATGTTTTGACTCAGCACACACCACATGTGCATTAGAATATTCTGGGAATAGAAAGGAATGTTATTACTCAGCACACACAATATGTGGTTTAAAATATACTTGGAATACAATGGAATGTTTTGACTCAGGACACACAAGATGTGCAATAGAATATACGTGGAATAGAAAGGAATGTTTTGACACAGCACACACCACATGTGCATTAGAATATTCTGAGAATAGAAAGGTATGTTTTGAATTAGCACACACCACCTGTGCATTAGAATATTCCGGGAATAGAAAGGAATGTTTTTCCTCAGCACACACAATATGTGGATCGGAATATACTCAGAATAGAAAGGAAAGTATTGACTCAGCACACACCACATATGCATTAGAATATATTTGGAATAGAACGGAATATTTTGACCGAGAACAAGAAGGAAGTGTATTGGAATATACTTGGAATAGAAAGGATTGTTTTGACTCAGCACACACAAGATGTGCATTAGAATATACATGGAATAGAAAGGAATGTTTTGACTCAGCACACACAACATGTGGATCGGAATATACTCAGAATAGAAAGGAAAGTATTGACTCAGCACACACCACATATGCATTAGAATATACTTGGAATAGAATGGAATGTTTTGACCCAGAATAAGAAGGAAGTGTATTGGAATATACTTGGAATAGAAAGGAATGTTTTGACTCAGCACACACAACATGTGCATCGGAATATACTCAGAATAGAAAGGAATTTTTTGACTCAGCACACACCACATATGGATTAGAATATATTTGGAATAGAAAGGAATATTTTGACCCAGAACAAGAAGGAAGTTTATTGGAATATACTTGGAATAGAATGGAATGTTTTGACTCAGCACACACAAGATGTGCATTAGAATATACGTGGAATAGAAAGGAATGTTTTGACTCAGCACACACAACATGTGGATCGGAATATACTCAGAATAGAAAGGAAAGTATTGACACAGCACACACCACATATGCATTAGAATATACTTGGAATAGAAAGGAATGTTTTGACCCAGAACAAGAAGGAAGTGTATTGGAATATACTTGGAATAGAAAGGAATGTTTTGACTCAGCACACACAACATGTGCTTCAGAAAATACTTGGAATAGAAAGGAATGTTTTTACTCAGCGCACACACAATATGTGCTTTAGAATATACTTGGAATACAATGGAATGTTTTGACTCAGGACACAAAAGATGTGCATTAGAATATACTTGGAATAGAAAGGAATGTTTTGACTCAGCTTACACAACATGTGCATCAGAAAATACTTGGAATAGAAAGAAATGTTTTGACTCAGCACACACCACATGTGCATTAGAATATTCTGAGAATAGAAAGGTATGTTTTGACTCAGCACACACCACATATGCATTAGAATATACTTGGAATAGCAAGCAATGTTTTGACCCAGAACAAGAAGGAAGTATATTAGAATATACTTGGAATAGAAAGGAATGTTTTGACTCAGCACACACAACATGTGGATCGGAATATTCTCAGAATAGAAAGGAAAGTATTGACTCAGCACACACCACATATGCATTAGAATATACTTGGAATAGAAAGGAATGTTTTGAACCAGAACAAGAAGGAAGTGTATTGGAATATAATTGGAATAGAAAGGAATGTTTTGACTCAGCACACACAACATGTGCATCAGAAAATACTTGGAATAGAAAGGAATGTTTTGACTCAGCACACACCACATGTTCATTAGAATATTCTGGGAATAGAAAGGAATGTTATTACTCAGCACACACAATATGTGGTTTAAAATATACTTGGAATACAATGGAATGTTTTGGCTCAGGACACACAAGATGTGCAATAGAATATACGTGGAATAGAAAGGAATGTTTTGACACAGCACACACCACATGTGCATTAGAATATTCAGAGAATACAAAGGTATGTTTTGACTTAGCACACACCACCTGTGCATTAGAATATTCCGGGAATAGAAAGGAATGTTTTTACTCAGCACACACAATATGTGGATCGGAATATACTCAGAATAGAAAGGAAAGTATTGACTCAGCACACACCACATATGCATGAGAATATATTTGGAATACAAAGGAATATTTTGACCGAGAACAAGAAGGAAGTGTATAGGAATATACTTGGAATAGAAAGGAATGTTTTGACTCAGCACACACAAGATGTGCATTAGAATATACGTGGAATAGAAAGGAATGTTTTGACTCAGCACACACAACATGTGGATCGGAATATACTCAGAATAGAAAGGAAAGTATTGACTCAGCACACACCACATATGCATTAGAATATACTTGGAATATAAAGGAATGTTTTGACCCAGAACAAGAAGGAAGTGTATTGGAATACACTTGGAATAGAAAGGAATGTTTTGACTCAGCACACACAACATGTGCATCAGAAAATACTTGGAATAGAAAGCAATGTTTTTACTCAGCGCACACACAATATATGCTTTAGGATATACTTGGAATACAATGGAATGTTTTGACTCAGGACACACAAGATGTGCATTAGAATATACGTGGAATAGAAAGGAATGTTTTGACTCAGCACACACAACATGTGCATCAGAAAATAGTTGGAATAGAAAGGAATGTTTTGACTCAGCACACACCACATGTGCATTAGAATATTCTGGGAATAGATAAGAATGTTTTTACTCAGAACACACAATATGTGGTTTAAAATATACTTGGCATACAATGGAATGTTTTGATTCAGGACACACAAGATGTGCAATAGAATATACGTGGAATAGAAAGGAATGTTTTGACATAGCACACACAATATGTGGGTCGGAAGATACTCAGATTAGAAAGGAAAGTATTGACTCAGCAACACCATATATGCATTAGAATATACTTGGAATAGAATGGAATGTTTTGACCCAGAATAAGAAGGAAGTGTATTGGAATATACTTGGAATAGAAAGGAATGTTTTGACTCAGCACACACAACATGTGCCTCAGAAAATACTTGGAATAGAAAGGAATGTGTTGACTCAGCACACACTACATGTGCATGAGAATATTCTGGGAATAGAAAGGAATGTTTTGACTCAGCACACACAACATGTGCATCGGAATATACTCAGAATAGAAAGGAATGTTTTGACTCAGCACACACCACATATGCATTAGAATATATTTGGAATAGAAAGGAATATTGTGACCCAGAACAAGAAGGAAGTTTATTGGAATATACTTGGAATAGAATGGAATGTTTTGACTCAGCACACAGAAGATGTGCATTAGAATATACGTGGAATAGAAAGGAATGTTTTGACTCAGCACATACAACATGTGGATCGGAATATACTCAGAATAGAAAGGAAAGTATTGACACAGCACACACCATATATGCATTAGAATATACTTGGAATATAAAGGAATGTTTTGACCCAGAACAAGAAGGAAGTGTATTGTAATACACTTGGAATAGAAAGGAATGTTTTGACTCAGCACACACAACATGTGCATCAGAAAATACTTGGAATAGAAAGCAATCTTTTTACTCAGCGCACACACAATATGTGCTTTAGGATATACTTGGAATACAATGGAATGTTTTGACTCAGGACACACAAGATTTGCATTAGAATATACGTGGAATAGAAAGGAATGTTTTGACTCAGCACACACAACATTTGCATCGGAATATTCTCAGAATAGAAAGGAAAGTATTGACTCAGCACACACCACATATGCATTAGAATATACTTGGAATAGAAAGGAATGTTTTGACCCAGAACAGGAAGGAAGTGTATTGGAATATACTTGGAATAGAAAGGAATGTTTTGACTCAGCACACACAACTTGTGCATCAGAAAATAGTTGGAATAGTAAGGAATGTTTTGACTCAGCACACACCACATGTGCATTAGAATATTCTGGGAATAGGAAAGAATGTTTTTACTCAGCACACACAATATGTGGTTTAAAATATACTTGGCATACAATGGAATGTTTTGATTCTGGACACACAAGATGTGCAATAGAATATACGTGGAATAGAAAGGAATGTTTTGACACAGCACACACAATATGTGGGTTGGAATATACTCAGATTAGAAAGGAAAGTATTGACTCAGCAACGCCATATATGCATTAGAATATACTTGGAATAGAATGGAATGTTTTGACCCAGAATAAGAAGGAAGTGTATTGGAATAAACTTGGAATAGAAAGGAATGTGTTGACTCAGCACACACCACATGTGGATGAGAATATTCTGGGAATAGAAAGGAATGTTTTGACTCAGCACACACCACATATGCATTAGAATATATTTGGAATAGAAAGGAATATTTTGACCCAGAACAAGAAGGAAGTTTATTGGAATATACTTGGAATGGAATGGAATGTTTTGACTCAGCACACACAAGATGTGCATTAGAATATACGTGGAATAGAAAGGAATGTTTTGACTCAGCACACACAACATGTGGATCGGAATATACTCAGAATAGAAAGGAAAGTATTGACACAGCACACACCACATATGCATTAGAATATACTTGGAATAGAAAGGAATGTTTTGACCCAGAACAAGAAGGAAGTGTATTGGAATATACTTGGAATAGAAAGGAATGTTTTGACTCAGCACACACAACATGTGCTTCAGAAAATACTTGGAATAGAAAGGAATGTTTTTACTCAGCGCACACACAATATGTGCTTTAGAATATACTTGGAATACAATGGAATGTTTTGACTCAGGACACACAACATGTGCTTCAGAAAATACTTGGAATAGAAAGGAATGTGTTGACTCAGCACACACTACATGTGCATGAGAATATTCTGGGAATAGAAAGGTATGTTTTGACTCAGCACACACCACATGTGCATTAGAATAATCTGGGAATAGAAAGGAATGTTTTGACTCAGCACACACAACATGTGCATTAGATAGAATATACGTGGAATAGAAAGTAATGTTTTGACTCAGCACACACCACATGTGCATTAGAATATTCTGAGAATAGAAAGGTATGTTTTGACTCAGCACACACCACATATGCATTAGAATATACTTGGAATAGCAAGCAATGTTTTGACCCAGAACAAGAAGGAAGTATATTAGAATATACTTGGAATAGAAAGGAATGTTTTGACTCAGCACACACAACATGTGCATTAGATAGAATATACGTGGAATAGAAAGTAATGTTTTGACTCAGCACACACCACATGTGCATTTGAATATTCTGAGAATAGAAAGGAAAGTATTGACTCAGCACACACCACATATGCATTAGAATATACTTGGAATAGAAAGGAATGTTTTGACACAGCACACACAATATGTGGGTCGGAATATACTCAGATTAGAAAGGAAAGTATTGACTCAGCAACACCATATATGCATTAGAATATACTTGGAATAGAATGGAATGTTTTGACCCAGAATAAGAAGGAAGTGTATTGGAATATACTTGGAATAGAAAGGAATGTTTTGACTCAGCACACACAACATGTGCTTCAGAAAATACTTGGAATAGAAAGGAATGTGTTGACTCAGCACACACTACATGTGCATGAGAATATTCTGGGAATAGAAAGGTATGTTTTGAATCAGCACACACAACATGTGCATTAGACAGAATATACTTGGAATAGAAAGGAATGTTTTGACTCAGCACACACCACATATGCATTAGAATATATTTGGAATAGAAAGGAATATTTTGACCCAGAACAAGAAGGAAGTTTATTGGAATATACTTGGAATAGAATGGAATGTTTTGACTCAGCACACACAAGATGTGCATTAGAATATACGTGGAATAGAAAGGAAAGTATTGACTCAGCACACACCACATATGCATTAGAATATACTTGGAATAGAAAGGAATGTTTTGACCCAGAACAAGAAGGAAGTGTATTGGAATATACTTGGAATAGAAAGGAATGTTTTGACTCAGCACACACCACATGTTCATTAGAATATACAAGGATATTAAGGAAAATTTTGACTCAGCACACACAACATGTGCATTAGAATATGCATGGAATAGAAAGAAATGTTTTGACTCAGCACACACAACATGTGCATTAGAATAATCTGGGAATAGAAAGGAATGTTTTGACTCAGCACACACAACATGTGCATTAGATAGAATATACGTGGAATAGAAAGTAATGTTTTGACTCAGCACACACAACATGTGCATTAGATAGAATATACGTGGAATAGAAAGTAATGTTTTGACTCAGCACACACAACATGTGCATTAGATAGAATATACGTGGAATAGAAAGTAATGTTTTGACTCAGCACACACCACATGTGCATTAGAATATTCTGAGAATAGAAAGGTATGTTTTGACTCAGCACACACCACATATGCATTAGAATATACTTGGAATAGCAAGCAATGTTTTGACCCAGAACAAGAAGGAAGTATATTAGAATATACTTGGAATAGAAAGGAATGTTTTGACTCAGCACAAACAACATATGAATTAGAATATACAAGGAATATTAAGGAATATTTTGACTTAGCACACACCACATGTGCATTAGAATATACTTGGAATAGAAAGGAATGTTTTGACCCAGAACAAGAAGGAAGTGTTTTGGAATATACTTGGAATAGAAAGGAATGTTTTGACTCAGCACACACAATATGTGCTTTAGAATATACTAGGAATACAATGGAATGTTTTGACTCAGGACACACAAGATGTGCATTAGAATATACGTGGAATAGAAAGGAATGTTTTGACTCAGCACACACAACATGTGGATCGGAATATACTCAGAATAGAAAGGAAAGTATTGACTCAGCACACACCACATATGCATTAGAATATACTTGGAAAAGAAAGGAATGTTTTGACCCAGAACAAGAAGTAAGTGTATTGGAATATACTTGGAATAGAAAGGAATGTTTTGACTCAGCACACACAACATGTGCATCAGAAAATACTTGGAATAGAAAGGAATATTTTGACTCATCACACACAACATCTGCATTAGAATATACAAGGAATGTTAAGGAATATTTTGACTCAGCACACACAACATGTGCATTAGAATATGCATAGAATAGAAAGAAATGTTTTGACTCAACACACACCAGATGTGCATTAGAATATTCTGGGAATAGAAAGGAATGTTTTGACTCAGCACACACAACATGTGCATTAGATAGAATATACGTGGAATAGAAAGTAATGTTTTGACTCAGCACACACCACATGTGCATTAGAATATTCCGAGAAGAGAAAGGTATGTTTTGACTTAGCACACACCACCTGTGCATTAGAATATTCCGGGAATAGAAAGGAATGTTTTTACTCAGCACACACAATATGTGGATCGGAATATACTCAGAAGAGAAAGGAAAGTATTGACTCAGCACAGACCACATATGCATTAGAATATATTTGGAATAGAAAGGAATATTTTGACCGAGAACAAGAAGGAAGTGTATTCGAATATACTTGGAATAGAAAGAAATGTTTTGACTCAGCACACACAAGATGTGCATTAGAATATACGTGGAATAGAAAGGAATGTTTTGACTCAGCACACACAACATGTGCATCGGAATATACTCAGAATAGAAAGGAAAGAATTGACTCAGCACACACCACATATGCATTAGAATATACTTGGAATATAAAGGTATGTTTTGACCCAGAACAAGAAGGAAGTGTATTGGAATATACTTGGAATAGAAAGGAATGTTTTGACTGAGCACACACAACATGTGCATCAGAAAATACTTGGAATAGAAAGCAATGTTTTTACTCAGCGCACACACTATAGGTGCTTTAGGATATACTTGGAATACAATGGAATGTTTTGACTCAGGACACACAAGATGTGCAATAGAATATACGTGGAATAGAAAGGAATGTTTTGACACAGCACACACCACATGTGCATTAGAATATTCTGAGAATAGAAAGGTATGTTTTGAATTAGCACACACCACCTGTGCATTAGAATATTCCGGGAATAGAAAGGAATGTTTTTCCTCAGCACACACAATATGTGGATCGGAATATACTCAGAATAGAAAGGAAAGTATTGACTCAGCACACACCACATATGCATTAGAATATATTTGGAATAGAACGGAATATTTTGACCGAGAACAAGAAGGAAGTGTATTGGAATATACTTGGAATAGAAAGGATTGTTTTGACTCAGCGCACACAAGATGTGCATTAGAATATACATGGAATAGAAAGGAATGTTTTGACTCAGCACACACAACATGTGGATCGGAATATACTCAGAATAGAAAGGAAAGTATTGACTCAGCACACACCACATATGCATTAGAATATACTTGGAATAGAATGGAATGTTTTGACCCAGAATAAGAAGGAAGTGTATTGGAATATACTTGGAATAGAAAGGAATGTTTTGACTCAGCACACACAACATGTGCATCGGAATATACTCAGAATAGAAAGGAATTTTTTGACTCAGCACACACCACATATGGATTAGAATATATTTGGAATAGAAAGGAATATTTTGACCCAGAACAAGAAGGAAGTTTATTGGAATATACTTGGAATAGAATGGAATGTTTTGACTCAGCACACACAAGATGTGCATTAGAATATACGTGGAATAGAAAGGAATGTTTTGACTCAGCACACACAACATGTGGATCGGAATATACTCAGAATAGAAAGGAAAGTATTGACACAGCACACACCACATATGCATTAGAATATACTTGGAATAGAAAGGAATGTTTTGACCCAGAACAAGAAGGAAGTGTATTGGAATATACTTGGAATAGAAAGGAATGTTTTGACTCAGCACACACAACATGTGCTTCAGAAAATACTTGGAATAGAAAGGAATGTTTTTACTCAGCGCACACACAATATGTGCTTTAGAATATACTTGGAATACAATGGAATGTTTTGACTCAGGACACAAAAGATGTGCATTAGAATATACTTGGAATAGAAAGGAATGTTTTGACTCAGCTTACACAACATGTGCATCAGAAAATACTTGGAATAGAAAGAAATGTTTTGACTCAGCACACACCACATGTGCATTAGAATATTCTGAGAATAGAAAGGTATGTTTTGACTCAGCACACACCACATATGCATTAGAATATACTTGGAATAGCAAGCAATGTTTTGACCCAGAACAAGAAGGAAGTATATTAGAATATACTTGGAATAGAAAGGAATGTTTTGACTCAGCACACACAACATGTGGATCGGAATATTCTCAGAATAGAAAGGAAAGTATTGACTCAGCACACACCACATATGCATTAGAATATACTTGGAATAGAAAGGAATGTTTTGAACCAGAACAAGAAGGAAGTGTATTGGAATATAATTGGAATAGAAAGGAATGTTTTGACTCAGCACACACAACATGTGCATCAGAAAATACTTGGAATAGAAAGGAATGTTTTGACTCAGCACACACCACATGTTCATTAGAATATTCTGGGAATAGAAAGGAATGTTATTACTCAGCACACACAATATGTGGTTTAAAATATACTTGGAATACAATGGAATGTTTTGGCTCAGGACACACAAGATGTGCAATAGAATATACGTGGAATAGAAAGGAATGTTTTGACACAGCACACACCACATGTGCATTAGAATATTCTGAGAATACAAAGGTATGTTTTGACTTAGCACACACCACCTGTGCATTAGAATATTCCGGGAATAGAAAGGAATGTTTTTACTCAGCACACACAATATGTGGATCGGAATATACTCAGAATAGAAAGGAAAGTATTGACTCAGCACACACCACATATGCATGAGAATATATTTGGAATACAAAGGAATATTTTGACCGAGAACAAGAAGGAAGTGTATAGGAATATACTTGGAATAGAAAGGAATGTTTTGACTCAGCACACACAAGATGTGCATTAGAATATACGTGGAATAGAAAGGAATGTTTTGACTCAGCACACACAACATGTGGATCGGAATATACTCAGAATAGAAAGGAAAGTATTGACTCAGCACACACCACATATGCATTAGAATATACTTGGAAAAGAAAGGAATGTTTTGACCCAGAACAAGAAGTAAGTGTATTGGAATATACTTGGAATAGAAAGGAATGTTTTGACTCAGCACACACAACATGTGCATCAGAAAATACTTGGAATAGAAAGGAATATTTTGACTCATCACACACAACATCTGCATTAGAATATACAAGGAATGTTAAGGAATATTTTGACTCAGCACACACAACATGTGCATTAGAATATGCATAGAATAGAAAGAAATGTTTTGACTCAACACACACCAGATGTGCATTAGAATATTCTGGGAATAGAAAGGAATGTTTTGACTCAGCACACACAACATGTGCATTAGATAGAATATACGTGGAATAGAAAGTAATGTTTTGACTCAGCACACACCACATGTGCATTAGAATATTCCGAGAAGAGAAAGGTATGTTTTGACTTAGCACACACCACCTGTGCATTAGAATATTCCGGGAATAGAAAGGAATGTTTTTACTCAGCACACACAATATGTGGATCGGAATATACTCAGAAGAGAAAGGAAAGTATTGACTCAGCACAGACCACATATGCATTAGAATATATTTGGAATAGAAAGGAATATTTTGACCGAGAACAAGAAGGAAGTGTATTCGAATATACTTGGAATAGAAAGAAATGTTTTGACTCAGCACACACAAGATGTGCATTAGAATATACGTGGAATAGAAAGGAATGTTTTGACTCAGCACACACAACATGTGCATCGGAATATACTCAGAATAGAAAGGAAAGAATTGACTCAGCACACACCACATATGCATTAGAATATACTTGGAATATAAAGGTATGTTTTGACCCAGAACAAGAAGGAAGTGTATTGGAATATACTTGGAATAGAAAGGAATGTTTTGACTGAGCACACACAACATGTGCATCAGAAAATACTTGGAATAGAAAGCAATGTTTTTACTCAGCGCACACACTATAGGTGCTTTAGGATATACTTGGAATACAATGGAATGTTTTGACTCAGGACACACAAGATGTGCAATAGAATATACGTGGAATAGAAAGGAATGTTTTGACACAGCACACACCACATGTGCATTAGAATATTCTGAGAATAGAAAGGTATGTTTTGAATTAGCACACACCACCTGTGCATTAGAATATTCCGGGAATAGAAAGGAATGTTTTTCCTCAGCACACACAATATGTGGATCGGAATATACTCAGAATAGAAAGGAAAGTATTGACTCAGCACACACCACATATGCATTAGAATATATTTGGAATAGAACGGAATATTTTGACCGAGAACAAGAAGGAAGTGTATTGGAATATACTTGGAATAGAAAGGATTGTTTTGACTCAGCGCACACAAGATGTGCATTAGAATATACATGGAATAGAAAGGAATGTTTTGACTCAGCACACACAACATGTGGATCGGAATATACTCAGAATAGAAAGGAAAGTATTGACTCAGCACACACCACATATGCATTAGAATATACTTGGAATAGAATGGAATGTTTTGACCCAGAATAAGAAGGAAGTGTATTGGAATATACTTGGAATAGAAAGGAATGTTTTGACTCAGCACACACAACATGTGCATCGGAATATACTCAGAATAGAAAGGAATTTTTTGACTCAGCACACACCACATATGGATTAGAATATATTTGGAATAGAAAGGAATATTTTGACCCAGAACAAGAAGGAAGTTTATTGGAATATACTTGGAATAGAATGGAATGTTTTGACTCAGCACACACAAGATGTGCATTAGAATATACGTGGAATAGAAAGGAATGTTTTGACTCAGCACACACAACATGTGGATCGGAATATACTCAGAATAGAAAGGAAAGTATTGACACAGCACACACCACATATGCATTAGAATATACTTGGAATAGAAAGGAATGTTTTGACCCAGAACAAGAAGGAAGTGTATTGGAATATACTTGGAATAGAAAGGAATGTTTTGACTCAGCACACACAACATGTGCTTCAGAAAATACTTGGAATAGAAAGGAATGTTTTTACTCAGCGCACACACAATATGTGCTTTAGAATATACTTGGAATACAATGGAATGTTTTGACTCAGGACACAAAAGATGTGCATTAGAATATACTTGGAATAGAAAGGAATGTTTTGACTCAGCTTACACAACATGTGCATCAGAAAATACTTGGAATAGAAAGAAATGTTTTGACTCAGCACACACCACATGTGCATTAGAATATTCTGAGAATAGAAAGGTATGTTTTGACTCAGCACACACCACATATGCATTAGAATATACTTGGAATAGCAAGCAATGTTTTGACCCAGAACAAGAAGGAAGTATATTAGAATATACTTGGAATAGAAAGGAATGTTTTGACTCAGCACACACAACATGTGGATCGGAATATTCTCAGAATAGAAAGGAAAGTATTGACTCAGCACACACCACATATGCATTAGAATATACTTGGAATAGAAAGGAATGTTTTGAACCAGAACAAGAAGGAAGTGTATTGGAATATAATTGGAATAGAAAGGAATGTTTTGACTCAGCACACACAACATGTGCATCAGAAAATACTTGGAATAGAAAGGAATGTTTTGACTCAGCACACACCACATGTTCATTAGAATATTCTGGGAATAGAAAGGAATGTTATTACTCAGCACACACAATATGTGGTTTAAAATATACTTGGAATACAATGGAATGTTTTGGCTCAGGACACACAAGATGTGCAATAGAATATACGTGGAATAGAAAGGAATGTTTTGACACAGCACACACCACATGTGCATTAGAATATTCTGAGAATACAAAGGTATGTTTTGACTTAGCACACACCACCTGTGCATTAGAATATTCCGGGAATAGAAAGGAATGTTTTTACTCAGCACACACAATATGTGGATCGGAATATACTCAGAATAGAAAGGAAAGTATTGACTCAGCACACACCACATATGCATGAGAATATATTTGGAATACAAAGGAATATTTTGACCGAGAACAAGAAGGAAGTGTATAGGAATATACTTGGAATAGAAAGGAATGTTTTGACTCAGCACACACAAGATGTGCATTAGAATATACGTGGAATAGAAAGGAATGTTTTGACTCAGCACACACAACATGTGGATCGGAATATACTCAGAATAGAAAGGAAAGTATTGACTCAGCACACACCACATATGCATTAGAATATACTTGGAATATAAAGGAATGTTTTGACCCAGAACAAGAAGGAAGTGTATTGGAATACACTTGGAATAGAAAGGAATGTTTTGACTCAGCACACACAACATGTGCATCAGAAAATACTTGGAATAGAAAGCAATGTTTTTACTCAGCGCACACACAATATATGCTTTAGGATATACTTGGAATACAATGGAATGTTTTGACTCAGGACACACAAGATGTGCATTAGAATATACGTGGAATAGAAAGGAATGTTTTGACTCAGCACACACCACATGTGCATTAGAATATTCTGGGAATAGGAAAGAATGTTTTTACTCAGAACACACAATATGTGGTTTAAAATATACTTGGCATACAATGGAATGTTTTGATTCAGGACACACAAGATGTGCAATAGAATATACGTGGAATAGAAAGGAATGTTTTGACATAGCACACACAATATGTGGGTCGGAAGATACTCAGATTAGAAAGGAAAGTATTGACTCAGCAACACCATATATGCATTAGAATATACTTGCAATAGAATGGAATGTTTTGACCCAGAATAAGAAGGAAGTGTATTGGAATATACTTGGAATAGAAAGGAATGTTTTGACTCAGCACACACAACATGTGCCTCAGAAAATACTTGGAATAGAAAGGAATGTGTTGACTCAGCACACACTACATGTGCATGAGAATATTCTGGGAATAGAAAGGAATGTTTTGACTCAGCACACACAACATGTGCATCGGAATATACTCAGAATAGAAAGGAATGTTTTGACTCAGCACACACCACATATGCATTAGAATATATTTGGAATAGAAAGGAATATTGTGACCCAGAACAAGAAGGAAGTTTATTGGAATATACTTGGAATAGAATGGAATGTTTTGACTCAGCACACAGAAGATGTGCATTAGAATATACGTGGAATAGAAAGGAATGTTTTGACTCAGCACATACAACATGTGGATCGGAATATACTCAGAATAGAAAGGAAAGTATTGACACAGCACACACCATATATGCATTAGAATATACTTGGAATATAAAGGAATGTTTTGACCCAGAACAAGAAGGAAGTGTATTGTAATACACTTGGAATAGAAAGGAATGTTTTGACTCAGCACACACAACATGTGCATCAGAAAATACTTGGAATAGAAAGCAATCTTTTTACTCAGCGCACACACAATATGTGCTTTAGGATATACTTGGAATACAATGGAATGTTTTGACTCAGGACACACAAGATTTGCATTAGAATATACGTGGAATAGAAAGGAATGTTTTGACTCAGCACACACAACATTTGCATCGGAATATTCTCAGAATAGAAAGGAAAGTATTGACTCAGCACACACCACATATGCATTAGAATATACTTGGAATAGAAAGGAATGTTTTGACCCAGAACAGGAAGGAAGTGTATTGGAATATACTTGGAATAGAAAGGAATGTTTTGACTCAGCACACACAACTTGTGCATCAGAAAATAGTTGGAATAGTAAGGAATGTTTTGACTCAGCACACACCACATGTGCATTAGAATATTCTGGGAATAGGAAAGAATGTTTTTACTCAGCACACACAATATGTGGTTTAAAATAAACTTGGCATACAATGGAATGTTTTGATTCTGGACACACAAGATGTGCAATAGAATATACGTGGAATAGAAAGGAATGTTTTGACACAGCACACACAATATGTGGGTTGGAATATACTCAGATTAGAAAGGAAAGTATTGACTCAGCAACGCCATATATGCATTAGAATATACTTGGAATAGAATGGAATGTTTTGACCCAGAATAAGAAGGAAGTGTATTGGAATAAACTTGGAATAGAAAGGAATGTGTTGACTCAGCACACACCACATGTGGATGAGAATATTCTGGGAATAGAAAGGAATGTTTTGACTCAGCACACACCACATATGCATTAGAATATATTTGGAATAGAAAGGAATATTTTGACCCAGAACAAGAAGGAAGTTTATTGGAATATACTTGGAATGGAATGGAATGTTTTGACTCAGCACACACAAGATGTGCATTAGAATATACGTGGAATAGAAAGGAATGTTTTGACTCAGCACACACAACATGTGGATCGGAATATACTCAGAATAGAAAGGAAAGTATTGACACAGTACACACCACATATGCATTAGAATATACTTGGAATAGAAAGGAATGTTTTGACCCAGAACAAGAAGGAAGTGTATTGGAATATACTTGGAATAGAAAGGAATGTTTTGACTCAGCACACACAACATGTGCTTCAGAAAATACTTGGAATAGAAAGGAATGTTTTTACTCAGCGCACACACAATATGTGCTTTAGAATATACTTGGAATACAATGGAATGTTTTGACTCAGGACACACAACATGTGCTTCAGAAAATACTTGGAATAGAAAGGAATGTGTTGACTCAGCACACACTACATGTGCATGAGAATATTCTGGGAATAGAAAGGTATGTTTTGACTCAGCACACACCACATGTGCATTAGAATAATCTGGGAATAGAAAGGAATGTTTTGACTCAGCACACACAACATGTGCATTAGATAGAATATACGTGGAATAGAAAGTAATGTTTTGACTCAGCACACACCACATGTGCATTAGAATATTCTGAGAATAGAAAGGTATGTTTTGACTCAGCACACACCACATATGCATTAGAATATACTTGGAATAGCAAGCAATGTTTTGACCCAGAACTAGAAGGAAGTATATTAGAATATACTTGGAATAGAAAGGAATGTTTTGACTCAGCACACACAACATGTGCATTAGATAGAATATACGTGGAATAGAAAGTAATGTTTTGACTCAGCACACACCACATGTGCATTTGAATATTCTGAGAATAGAAAGGAAAGTATTGACTCAGCACACACCACATATGCATTAGAATATACTTGGAATAGAAAGGAATGTTTTGACACAGCACACACAATATGTGGGTCGGAATATACTCAGATTAGAAAGGAAAGTATTGACTCAGCAACACCATATATGCATTAGAATATACTTGGAATAGAATGGAATGTTTTGACCCAGAATAAGAAGGAAGTGTATTGGAATATACTTGGAATAGAAAGGAATGTTTTGACTCAGCACACACAACATGTGCTTCAGAAAATACTTGGAATAGAAAGGAATGTGTTGACTCAGCACACACTACATGTGCATGAGAATATTCTGGGAATAGAAAGGTATGTTTTGAATCAGCACACACAACATGTGCATTAGACAGAATATACTTGGAATAGAAAGGAATGTTTTGACTCAGCACACACCACATATGCATTAGAATATATTTGGAATAGAAAGGAATATTTTGACCCAGAACAAGAAGGAAGTTTATTGGAATATACTTGGAATAGAATGGAATGTTTTGACTCAGCACACACAAGATGTGCATTAGAATATACGTGGAATAGAAAGGAAAGTATTGACTCAGCACACACCACATATGCATTAGAATATACTTGGAATAGAAAGGAATGTTTTGACCCAGAACAAGAAGGAAGTGTATTGGAATATACTTGGAATAGAAAGGAATGTTTTGACTCAGCACACACCACATGTTCATTAGAATATACAAGGATATTAAGGAAAATTTTGACTCAGCACACACAACATGTGCATTAGAATATGCATGGAATAGAAAGAAATGTTTTGACTCAGCACACACAACATGTGCATTAGAATAATCTGGGAATAGAAAGGAATGTTTTGACTCAGCACACACAACATGTGCATTAGATAGAATATACGTGGAATAGAAAGTAATGTTTTGACTCAGCACACACAACATGTGCATTAGATAGAATATACGTGGAATAGAAAGTAATGTTTTGACTCAGCACACACAACATGTGCATTAGATAGAATATACGTGGAATAGAAAGTAATGTTTTGACTCAGCACACACCACATGTGCATTAGAATATTCTGAGAATAGAAAGGTATGTTTTGACTCAGCACACACCACATATGCATTAGAATATACTTGGAATAGCAAGCAATGTTTTGACCCAGAACAAGAAGGAAGTATATTAGAATATACTTGGAATAGAAAGGAATGTTTTGACTCAGCACAAACAACATATGAATTAGAATATACAAGGAATATTAAGGAATATTTTGACTTAGCACACACCACATGTGCATTAGAATATACTTGGAATAGAAAGGAATGTTTTGACCCAGAACAAGAAGGAAGTGTTTTGGAATATACTTGGAATAGAAAGGAATGTTTTGACTCAGCACACACAATATGTGCTTTAGAATATACTAGGAATACAATGGAATGTGTTGACTCAGGACACACAAGATGTGCATTAGAATATACGTGGAATAGAAAGGAATGTTTTGACTCAGCACACACAACATGTGGATCGGAATATACTCAGAATAGAAAGGAAAGTATTGACTCAGCACACACCACATATGCATTAGAATATACTTGGAAAAGAAAGGAATGTTTTGACCCAGAACAAGAAGGAAGTGTATTGGAATATGCTTGGAATAGAAAGGAATGTTTTGACTCAGCACACACAACATGTGCATCAGAAAATACTTGGAATAGAAAGGAATATTTTGACTCATCACACACAACATCTGCATTAGAATATACAAGGAATGTTAAGGAATATTTTGACTCAGCACACACAACATGTGCATTAGAATATGCATAGAATAGAAAGAAATGTTTTGACTCAGCACACACCAGATGTGCATTAGAATATTCTGGGAATAGAAAGGAATGTTTTGACTCAGCACACACAACATGTGCATTAGATAGAATATACGTGGAATAGAAAGTAATGTTTTGACTCAGCACACACCACATGTGCATTAGAATATTCCGAGAAGAGAAAGGTATGTTTTGACTTAGCACACACCACCTGTGCATTAGAATATTCCGGGAATAGAAAGGAATGTTTTTACTCAGCACACACAATATGTGGATCGGAATATACTCAGAAGAGAAAGGAAAGTATTGACTCAGCACAGACCACATATGCATTAGAATATACGTGGAATAGAAAGGAATGTTTTGACTCAGCACACACAACATTTGCATCGGAATATTCTCAGAATAGAAAGGAAAGTATTGACTCAGCACACACCACATATGCATTAGAATATACTTGGAATAGAAAGGAATGTTTTGACCCAGAACAGGAAGGAAGTGTATTGGAATATACTTGGAATAGAAAGGAATGTTTTGACTCAGCACACACAACTTGTGCATCAGAAAATAGTTGGAATAGTAAGGAATGTTTTGACTCAGCACACACCACATGTGCATTAGAATATTCTGGGAATAGGAAAGAATGTTTTTACTCAGCACACACAATATGTGGTTTAAAATATACTTGGCATACAATGGAATGTTTTGATTCTGGACACACAAGATGTGCAATAGAATATACGTGGAATAGAAAGGAATGTTTTGACACAGCACACACAATATGTGGGTTGGAATATACTCAGATTAGAAAGGAAAGTATTGACTCAGCAACGCCATATATGCATTAGAATATACTTGGAATAGAATGGAATGTTTTGACCCAGAATAAGAAGGAAGTGTATTGGAATAAACTTGGAATAGAAAGGAATGTGTTGACTCAGCACACACCACATGTGGATGAGAATATTCTGGGAATAGAAAGGAATGTTTTGACTCAGCACACACCACATATGCATTAGAATATATTTGGAATAGAAAGGAATATTTTGACCCAGAACAAGAAGGAAGTTTATTGGAATATACTTGGAATGGAATGGAATGTTTTGACTCAGCACACACAAGATGTGCATTAGAATATACGTGGAATAGAAAGGAATGTTTTGACTCAGCACACACAACATGTGGATCGGAATATACTCAGAATAGAAAGGAAAGTATTGACACAGCACACACCACATATGCATTAGAATATACTTGGAATAGAAAGGAATGTTTTGACCCAGAACAAGAAGGAAGTGTATTGGAATATACTTGGAATAGAAAGGAATGTTTTGACTCAGCACACACAACATGTGCTTCAGAAAATACTTGGAATAGAAAGGAATGTTTTTACTCAGCGCACACACAATATGTGCTTTAGAATATACTTGGAATACAATGGAATGTTTTGACTCAGGACACACAACATGTGCTTCAGAAAATACTTGGAATAGAAAGGAATGTGTTGACTCAGCACACACTACATGTGCATGAGAATATTCTGGGAATAGAAAGGTATGTTTTGACTCAGCACACACCACATGTGCATTAGAATAATCTGGGAATAGAAAGGAATGTTTTGACTCAGCACACACAACATGTGCATTAGATAGAATATACGTGGAATAGAAAGTAATGTTTTGACTCAGCACACACCACATGTGCATTAGAATATTCTGAGAATAGAAAGGTATGTTTTGACTCAGCACACACCACATATGCATTAGAATATACTTGGAATAGCAAGCAATGTTTTGACCCAGAACTAGAAGGAAGTATATTAGAATATACTTGGAATAGAAAGGAATGTTTTGACTCAGCACACACAACATGTGCATTAGATAGAATATACGTGGAATAGAAAGTAATGTTTTGACTCAGCACACACCACATGTGCATTTGAATATTCTGAGAATAGAAAGGAAAGTATTGACTCAGCACACACCACATATGCATTAGAATATACTTGGAATAGAAAGGAATGTTTTGACACAGCACACACAATATGTGGGTCGGAATATACTCAGATTAGAAAGGAAAGTATTGACTCAGCAACACCATATATGCATTAGAATATACTTGGAATAGAATGGAATGTTTTGACCCAGAATAAGAAGGAAGTGTATTGGAATATACTTGGAATAGAAAGGAATGTTTTGACTCAGCACACACAACATGTGCTTCAGAAAATACTTGGAATAGAAAGGAATGTGTTGACTCAGCACACACTACATGTGCATGAGAATATTCTGGGAATAGAAAGGTATGTTTTGAATCAGCACACACAACATGTGCATTAGACAGAATATACTTGGAATAGAAAGGAATGTTTTGACTCAGCACACACCACATATGCATTAGAATATATTTGGAATAGAAAGGAATATTTTGACCCAGAACAAGAAGGAAGTTTATTGGAATATACTTGGAATAGAATGGAATGTTTTGACTCAGCACACACAAGATGTGCATTAGAATATACGTGGAATAGAAAGGAAAGTATTGACTCAGCACACACCACATATGCATTAGAATATACTTGGAATAGAAAGGAATGTTTTGACCCAGAACAAGAAGGAAGTGTATTGGAATATACTTGGAATAGAAAGGAATGTTTTGACTCAGCACACACCACATGTTCATTAGAATATACAAGGATATTAAGGAAAATTTTGACTCAGCACACACAACATGTGCATTAGAATATGCATGGAATAGAAAGAAATGTTTTGACTCAGCACACACAACATGTGCATTAGAATAATCTGGGAATAGAAAGGAATGTTTTGACTCAGCACACACAACATGTGCATTAGATAGAATATACGTGGAATAGAAAGTAATGTTTTGACTCAGCACACACAACATGTGCATTAGATAGAATATACGTGGAATAGAAAGTAATGTTTTGACTCAGCACACACAACATGTGCATTAGATAGAATATACGTGGAATAGAAAGTAATGTTTTGACTCAGCACACACCACATGTGCATTAGAATATTCTGAGAATAGAAAGGTATGTTTTGACTCAGCACACACCACATATGCATTAGAATATACTTGGAATAGCAAGCAATGTTTTGACCCAGAACAAGAAGGAAGTATATTAGAATATACTTGGAATAGAAAGGAATGTTTTGACTCAGCACAAACAACATATGAATTAGAATATACAAGGAATATTAAGGAATATTTTGACTTAGCACACACCACATGTGCATTAGAATATACTTGGAATAGAAAGGAATGTTTTGACCCAGAACAAGAAGGAAGTGTTTTGGAATATACTTGGAATAGAAAGGAATGTTTTGACTCAGCACACACAATATGTGCTTTAGAATATACTAGGAATACAATGGAATGTTTTGACTCAGGACACACAAGATGTGCATTAGAATATACGTGGAATAGAAAGGAATGTTTTGACTCAGCACACACAACATGTGGATCGGAATATACTCAGAATAGAAAGGAAAGTATTGACTCAGCACACACCACATATGCATTAGAATATACTTGGAAAAGAAAGGAATGTTTTGACCCAGAACAAGAAGGAAGTGTATTGGAATATACTTGGAATAGAAAGGAATGTTTTGACTCAGCACACACAACATGTGCATCAGAAAATACTTGGAATAGAAAGGAATATTTTGACTCATCACACACAACATCTGCATTAGAATATACAAGGAATGTTAAGGAATATTTTGACTCAGCACACACAACATGTGCATTAGAATATGCATAGAATAGAAAGAAATGTTTTGACTCAGCACACACCAGATGTGCATTAGAATATTCTGGGAATAGAAAGGAATGTTTTGACTCAGCACACACAACATGTGCATTAGATAGAATATACGTGGAATAGAAAGTAATGTTTTGACTCAGCACACACCACATGTGCATTAGAATATTCCGAGAAGAGAAAGGTATGTTTTGACTTAGCACACACCACCTGTGCATTAGAATATTCCGGGAATAGAAAGGAATGTTTTTACTCAGCACACACAATATGTGGATCGGAATATACTCAGAAGAGAAAGGAAAGTATTGACTCAGCACAGACCACATATGCATTAGAATATATTTGGAATAGAAAGGAATATTTTGACCGAGAACAAGAAGGAAGTGTATTCGAATATACTTGGAATAGAAAGAAATGTTTTGACTCAGCACACACAAGATGTGCATTAGAATATACGTGGAATAGAAAGGAATGTTTTGACTCAGCACACACAACATGTGCATCGGAATATACTCAGAATAGAAAGGAAAGAATTGACTCAGCACACACCACATATGCATTAGAATATACTTGGAATATAAAGGTATGTTTTGACCCAGAACAAGAAGGAAGTGTATTGGAATATACTTGGAATAGAAAGGAATGTTTTGACTGAGCACACACAACATGTGCATCAGAAAATACTTGGAATAGAAAGCAATGTTTTTACTCAGCGCACACACTATAGGTGCTTTAGGATATACTTGGAATACAATGGAATGTTTTGACTCAGGACACACAAGATGTGCATTAGAATATACGTGGAATAGAAAGGAATGTTTTGACTCAGCACACACAACATGTGGATCGGAATATTCTCAGAATAGAAAGGAAAGTATTGACTCAGCACACACCACATATGCATTAGAATATACTTGGAATAGAAAGGAATGTTTTGAACCAGAACAAGAAGGAAGTGTATTGGAATATACTTGGAATAGAAAGGAATGTTTTGACTCAGCACACACAACATGTGCATCAGAAAATACTTGGAATAGAAAGGAATGTTTTGACTCAGCACACACCACATGTGCATTAGAATATTCTGGGAATAGAAAGGAATGTTATTACTCAGCACACACAATATGTGGTTTAAAATATACTTGGAATACAATGGAATGTTTTGACTCAGGACACACAAGATGTGCAATAGAATATACGTGGAATAGAAAGGAATTTTTTGACACAGCACACACCACATGTGCATTAGAATATTCTGAGAATAGAAAGGTATGTTTTGACTTAGCACACACCACCTGTGCATTAGAATATTCCGGGAATAGAAAGGAATGTTTTTACTCAGCACACACAATATGTGGATCGGAATATATTCAGAATAGAAAGGAAAGTATTGACTCAGCACACACCACATATGCATTAGAATATATTTGGAATAGAACGGCATATTTTGACCGAGAACAAGAAGGAAGTGTATTGGAATATACTTGGAATAGAAAGGATTGTTTTGACTCAGCACACACAAGATGTGCATTAGAATATACGTGGAATAGAAAGGAATGTTTTGACTCAGCACACACAACATGTGGATCGGAATATACTCAGAATAGAAAGGAAAGTATTGACTCAGCACACACCACATATGCATTAGAATATACTTGGAATATAAAGGAATGTTTTGACACAGAACAAGAAGGAAGTGTATTGGAATACACTTGGAATAGAAAGGAATGTTTTGACTCAGCACACACAACATGTGCATCAGAAAATACTTGGAATAGAAAGCAATGTTTTTACTCAGCGCACACGCAATATGTGCTTTAGGATATACTTGGAATACAATGGAATGTTTTGACTCAGGACACACAAGATGTGCATTAGAATATACGTGGAATAGAAAGGAATGTTTTGACTCAGCACACACAACATGTGCATCGGAATATTCTCAGAATAGAAAGGAAAGTATTGACTCAGCACACACCACATATGCATTAGAATATACTTGGAATAGAAAGGAATGTTTTGACCCAGAACAAGAAGGAAGTGTATTGGAATATACTTGGAATAGAAAGGATTGTTTTGACTCAGCACACACAAGATGTGCATTAGAATATACGTGGAATAGAAAGGAATGTTTTGACTCAGCACACACAACATGTGGATCGGAATATACTCAGAATAGAAAGGAAAGTATTGACTCAGCACACACCACATATGCATTAGAATATACTTGGAATATAAAGGAATGTTTTGACACAGAACAAGAAGGAAGTGTATTGGAATACACTTGGAATAGAAAGGAATGTTTTGACTCAGCACACACAACATGTGCATCAGAAAATACTTGGAATAGAAAGCAATGTTTTTACTCAGCGCACACGCAATATGTGCTTTAGGATATACTTGGAATACAATGGAATGTTTTGACTCAGGACACACAAGATGTACATTAGAATATACGTGGAATAGAAAGGAATGTTTTGACTCAGCACACACAACATGTGCATCGGAATATTCTCAGAATAGAAAGGAAAGTATTGACTCAGCACACACCACATGTGCATTAGAATATTCTGGGAATAGGAAAGAATGTTTTTACTCAGCACACACAATATGTGCATTAGACAGAATATACTTGGAATAGAAAGGAATGTGTTGACTCAGCACACACCACATGTGCATGAGAATATTCTGGGAATAGAAAGGTATGTTTTGAATCAGCACACACAATATGTGCATTAGACAGAATATACTTGGAATAGAAAGGAATGTTTTGACTCAGCACACACAACATGTGCATCGGAATATACTCAGAATAGAAAGGAATGTTTTGACTCAGCACACACCACATATGCATTAGAATATACTTGGAATAGAAAGGAATGTTTTGACCCAGAACAAGAAGGAAGTGTATTGGAATATACTTGGAATAGAAAGGAATGTTTTGACACAGCACACACAACATGTGCTTCAGAAAATACTTGGAATAGAAAGGAATGTTTTTACTCAGCGCACACACAATATGTGCTTTAGAATATACTTGGAATACAATGGAATGTTTTGACTCAGGACACACAAGATGTGCATGAGAATATACGTGGAATAGAAAGGAATGTTTTGACTCAGCACACACCACATGTGGATCGGAATATACTCAGAATAGAAAGGAAGGTATTGACTCAGCACACACCACATATGCATTAGAATATACTTGGAATAGAAAGGAATGTTTTGACCCAGAACAAGAAGGAAGTGTATTGGAATATACTTGGAATAGAAAGGAATGTTTTGACTCAGCTTACACAACATGTGCATGAGAAAATACTTGGAATAGAAAGGAATGTTTTGACTCAGCACACACAACATGTTCATTAGAATATACAAGGATATTAATGAAAATTTTGACTCAGCACACACAACATGTGCATTAGAATATGCATGGAATAGAAAGAAATGTTTTGACTCAGCACACACCACATGTGCATTAGAATAATCTGGGAATAGAAAGGAATGTTTTGACCCAGAACAAGAAGGAAGTGTATTGGAATATACTTGGAATAGAAAGGAATGTTTTGACTCAGCACACACAACATGTGCATCAGAAAATAGTTGGAATAGAAAGGAATGTTTTAACTCAGCACACACCACATGTGCATTAGAATATTCTTCGAATAGAAAGGTATGTTTTGAATCAGCACACACAATATGTGCATTAGACAGAATATACTTGGAATAGAAAGGAATGTTTTGACTCAGCACACACAACATGTGCATCGGAATATACTCAGAATAGAAAGGAATGTTTTGACTCAGCACACACCACATATGCATTAGAATATACTTGGAATAGAAAGGAATGTTTTGACCCAGAACAAGAAGGAAGTGTATTGGAATATACTTGGAATAGAAAGGAATGTTTTGACACAGCACACACAACATGTGCTTCAGAAAATACTTGGAATAGAAAGGAATGTTTTGACTCAGCACACACAACATGTGCATCGGAATATACTCAGAATAGAAAGGAATGTTTTGACTCAGCACACACCACATATGCATTAGAATATACTTGGAATAGAAAGGAATGTTTTGACCCAGAACAAGAAGGAAGTGTATTGGAATATACTTGGAATAGAAAGGAATGTTTTGACACAGCACACACAACATGTGCTTCAGAAAATACTTGGAATAGAAAGGAATGTTTTGAACCAGAACAAGAAGGAAGTGTATTGGAATATAATTGGAATAGAAAGGAATGTTTTGACACAGCACACACAACATGTGCATCAGAAAATACTTGGAATAGAAAGGAATGTTTTGACTCAGCACACACCACATGTGCATTAGAATATTCTGGGAATAGAAAGGAATGTTATTACTCAGCACACACAATATGTGGTTTAAAATATACTTGGAATACAATGGAATGTTTTGACTCAGGACACACAAGATGTGCAATAGAATATACGTGGAATAGAAAGGAATGTTTTGACACAGCACACACCACATGTGCATTAGAATATTCTGAGAATAGAAAGGTATGTTTTGACTTAGCACACACCACCTGTGCATTAGAATATTCTGGGAATAGAAAGGAATGTTTTTACTCAGCACACACAATATGTGGATCGGAATATACTCAGAATAGAAAGGAAAGAATTGACTCAGCACACACCACATATGCATGAGAATATATTTGGAATAGAAAGGAATATTTTGACCGAGAACAAGAAGGAAGTGTATTGGAATATACTTGGAATAGAAAGGAATGTTTTGACTCAGCACACACAAGATGTGCATTAGAATATACGTGGAATAGAAAGGAATGTTTTGACTTAGCACACACAACATGTGGATCGGAATATACTCAGAATAGAAAGGAAAGTATTGACTCAGCACACACCACATATGCATTAGAATATACTTGGAATATAAAGGAATGTTTTGACCCAGAACAAGAAGGAAGTGTATTGGAATACACTTGGAATAGAAAGGAATGTTTTGACTCAGCACACACAACATGTGCATCAGAAAATACTTGGAATAGAAAGCAATGTTTTTACTCAGCGCACACACAATATGTGCTTTAGGATATACTTGGAATACAATGGAATGTTTTGACTCAGGACACACAACATCTGCATTAGAATATACAAGGAATATTAAGGAATATTTTGACTCAGCACACACAACATGTGCATTAGAATATGCATGGAATAGAAAGAAATGTTTTGACTCAGCACACACCAGATGTGCATTAGAATATTGTGGGAATAGAAAGGAATGTTTTGACTCAGCACACACAACATGTGCATTAGATAGAATATACGTGGAATAGAAAGTAATGTTTTGACTCAGCACACACCACATGTGCATTAGAATATTCTGAGAATAGAAAGGTATGTTTTGACTTAGCACACACCACCTGTGCATTAGAATATTCCGGGAATAGAAAGGAATGCTTTTACTCACCACACACAATATGTGGGTCGGAATATACTCAGATTAGAAAGGAAAGTATTGACTCAGCAACACCATATATGCATTAGAATATACTTGGAATAGAATGGAATGTTTTGACCCAGAATAAGAAGGAAGTGTATTGGAATATACTTGGAATAGAAAGGAATGTTTTGACTCAGCACACACAACATGTGCCTCAGAAAATACTTGGAATAGAAAGGAATGTGTTGACTCAGCACACACTACATGTGCATGAGAATATTCTGGGAATAGAAAGGTATGTTTTGAATCAGCACACACCACATATGCATTAGAATATATTTGGAATAGAAAGGAATATTTTGACCAAGAACAAGAAGGAAGTTTATTAGAATATACTTGGAATAGAATGGAATGTTTTGACTCAGCACACACAAGATGTGCATTAGAATATACGTGGAATAGAAAGGAATGTTTTGACTCAGGACACACAAGATGTGCATCAGAATATACGTGGAATAGAAAGGAATGTTTTGACTCAGCACACACAACATGTGCATCGGAATATTCTCAGAATAGAAAGGAAAGTATTGACTCAGCACACACCACATATGCATTAGAATATACTTGGAATAGAAAGGAATGTTTTGACCCAGAACAAATAGGAAGTGTATTGGAATATACTTGGAATAGAAAGGAATGTTTTGACTCAGCTTACACAACATGTGCATCAGAAAATACTTGGAATAGAAATGAATGTTTTGACTCAGCACACACAACATGTTCATTAGAATATACAAGGATATTAAGGAAAATTTTGACTCAGCACACACAACATGTGCATTAGAATATGCATGGAATAGAAATAAATGTTTTGACTCAGCACACACCACATGTGCATTAGAATAATCTGGGAATAGAAAGGAAGGTTTTGACTCAGCACACACAACATGTGCATTAGATAGAATATACGTGGAATAGAAAGTAATGTTTTGACACAGCACACACCACATGTGCATTAGAATATTCTGAGAATAGAAAGGTATGTTTTGACTCAGCACACACCACATATGCATTAGAATATACTTGGAATAGCAAGCAATGTTTTGACCCAGAACAAGAAGGAAGTATATTAGAATATACTTGGAATAGAAAGGAATGTTTTGACTCAGCACACACAACATGTGGATCGGAATATTCTCAGAATAGAAAGGAAAGTATTGACTCAGCACACACCACATATGCATTAGAATATACTTGGAATAGAAAGGAATGTTTTGAACCAGAACAAGAAGGAAGTGTATTGGAATATAATTGGAATAGAAAGGAATGTTTTGACTCAGCACACACATGTGCATCAGAAAATACTTGGAATAGAAAGGTATGTTTTGACTCAGCACACACCACATGTGCATTAGAATATTCTGGGAATAGAAAGGAATGTTATTACTCAGCACACACAATATGTGGTTTAAAATATACTTGGAATACAATGGAATGTTTTGACTCAGGACACACAAGATGTGCAATAGAATATACGTGGAATAGAAAGGAATGTTTTGACACAGCACACACCACATGTGCATTAGAATATTCTGAGAATACAAAGGTATGTTTTGACTTAGCACACACCACCTGTGCATTAGAATATTCCGGGAATAGAAAGGAATGTTTTTACTCAGCACACACAATATGTGGATCGGAATATACTCAGAATAGAAAGGAAAGTATTGACTCAGCACACACCACATATGCATGAGAATATATTTGGAATACAAAGGAATATTTTGACCGAGAACAAGAAGGAACTGTATTGGAATATACTTGGAATAGAAAGGAATGTTTTGACTCAGCACACACAAGATGTGCATTAGAATATACGTGGAATAGAAAGGAATGTTTTGACTCAGCACACACAACATGTGGATCGGAATATTCTCAGAATAGAAAGGAAAGTATTGACTCAGCACACACCACATATGCATTAGAATATACTTGGAATATAAAGGAATGTTTTGACCCAGAACAAGAAGGAAGTGTATTGGAATACACTTGGAATAGAAAGGAATGTTTTGACTCAGCACACACAACATGTTCATCAGAAAATACTTGGAATAGAAAGCAATGTTTTTACTCAGCGCACACACAATATGTGCTTTAGGATATACTTGGAATACAATGGAATGTTTTGACTCAGGAAACACAAGATGTGCATTAGAATATACGTGGAATAGAAAGGAATGTTTTGACTCAGCACACACAACATGTGCATCGGAATATTCTCAGAATAGAAAGGAAAGTATTGACTCAGCACACACCACATATGCATTAGAATATACTTGGAATAGAAAGGAATGTTTTGACCCAGAACAAGAAGGAAGTGTATTGGAATATACTTGGAATAGAAAGGAATGTTTTGACTCAGCACACACAACATGTGCATCAGAAATTAGTTGGAATAGAAAGGAATGTTTTGACTCAGCACACACCACATGTGCATTAGAATATTCTGGGAATAGGAAAGAATGTTTTTACTCAGCACACACAATATGTGGTTTAAAATATACTTGGCATACAATGGAATGTTTTGATTCAGGACACACAAGATGTGCAATAGAATATACGTGGAATAGAAAGGAATGTTTTGACACAGCACACACAATATGTGGGTCGGAATATACTCAGATTAGAAAGGAAAGTATTGACTCAGCAACACCATATATGCATTAGAATATACTTTGAATAGAATGGAATGTTTTGACCCAGAATAAGAAGGAAGTGTATTGGAATATACTTGGAATAGAAAGGAATGTTTTGACTCAGCACACACAACATGTGCCTCAGAAAATACTTGGAATAGAAAGGAATGTTTTGACTCAGCACACACCACATATGCATTAGAATATATTTGGAATAGAAAGGAATATTTTGACCCAGAACAAGAAGGAAGTTTATTGGAATATACTTGGAATAGAATGGAATGTTTTGACTCAGCACACACAAGATGTGCATTAGAATATACGTGGAATAGAAAGGAATGTTTTGACCCAGAACAAGAAGGAAGTGTATTGGAATATACTTGGAATAGAAAGGAATGTTTTGACTCAGCACACACAACATGTGCTTCAGAAAATACTTGGAATAGAAAGGAATGTTTTGACTCAGCACACACAACATGTTCATTAGAATATACAAGGATATTAAGGAAAATTTTGACTCAGCACACACAACATGTGCATTAGAATATGCATGGAATAGAAAGAAATGTTTTGACTCAGCACACACCACATGTGCATTAGAATAATCTGGGAATAGAAAGGAATGTTTTGACTCAGCACACACAACATGTGCATTAGATAGAATATACTTGGAATAGAAAGTAATGTTTTGACTCAGCACACACCACATGTGCATTAGAATATTCTGAGAATAGAAAGGTATGTTTTGACTCAGCACACACCACATATGCATTAGAATATACTTGGAATAGCAAGCAATGTTTTGACCCAGAACAAGAAGGAAGTATATTAGAATATACTTGGAATAGAAAGGAATGTTTTGACTCAGCACAAACAACATATGAATTAGAATATACAAGGAATATTAAGGAATATTTTGACTTAGCACACACCACATGTGCATTAGAATATACTTGGAATAGAAAGGAATGTTTTGACCCAGAACAAGAAGGAAGTGTTTTGGAATATACTTGGAATAGAAAGGAATGTTTTGACTCAGCACACACAAAATGTGCATCAGAAAATACTTGGAATAGAAAGGAATGTTTTTACTCAGCGCACACACAATATGTGCTTTAGAATATACTTGGAATAGAAAGGAATGTTTTGACCCAGAACAAGAAGGAAGTGTATTGGAATATACTTGGAATAGAAAGGAATGTTTTGACTCAGCACACACAACATGTGCATCAGAAAATACTTGGAATAGAAAGGAATATTTTGACTCAGCACACACAACATCTGCATTAGAATATACAAGGAATATTAAGGAATATTTTGACTCAGCACACACAACATGTGCATTAGAATATGCATGGAATAGAAAGAAATGTTTTGACTCAGCACACACCAGATGTGCATTAGAATATTCTGGGAATAGCAAGGAATGTTTTGACTCAGCACACACAACATGTGCATTAGATAGAATATACGTGGAATAGAAAGTAATGTTTTGACTCAGCACACACCACATGTGCATTAGAATATTCTGAGAATAGAAAGGTATGTTTTGACTTAGCACACACCACCTGTGCATTAGAATATTCCGGGAATAGAAAGGAATGTTTTTACTCAGCACACACAATATGTGAATCGGAATATACTCAGAATAGAAAGGAAAGTATTGACTCAGCACAGACCACATATGCATTAGAATATATTTGGAATAGAAAGGAATATTTTGACCGAGAACAAGAAGGAAGTGTATTGGAATATACTTGGAAAAGAAAGGAATGTTTTGACTCAGCACACACAAGATGTGCATTAGAATATACGTGGAATAGAAAGGAATGTTTTGACTCAGCACACACAACATGTGGATCGGAATATACTCAGAATAGAAAGGAAAGCATTGACTCAGCACACACCACATATGCATTAGAATATACTTGAAATATAAAGGAATGTTTTGACCCAGAACAAGAAGGGAGTGTATTGGAATATACTTGGAATAGAAAGGAATGTTTTGACTGAGCACACACAACATGTGCATCAGAAAATACTTGGAAAAGAAAGCAATGTTTTTACTCAGCGCAACACAATATGTGCTTTAGGATATACTTGCAATACAATGGAATGTTTTGACTCAGGACACACAACATGTGCATTAGAATATGCATGGAATAGAAAGAAATGTTTTGACTCAGCACACACCACATGTAAATTAGAATAATCTGTGAATAGAATGGAATGTTTTGACTCAGGACACACAAGATGTGCATTAGAATATAAGTGGAATAGAAAGGTATGTTTTGACTCAGCACACACAACATGTGGATCGGAATATTCTCAGAATAGAAAGGAAAGTATTGACTCAGCACACACCACATATGCATTAGAATATACTTGGAATTGAAAGGAATGTTTTGAACCAGAACAAGAAGGAAGTGTATTGGAATATACTTGGAATAGAAAGGAATGTTTTGACTCAGCACACACAACATGTGCATCAGAAAATACGTGGAATAGAAAGGAATGTTTTGACTCAGCACACACCACATGTGCATTAGAATATTCTGGGAATAGAAAGGAATGTTATTACTCAGCACACACAATATGTGGTTTAAAATATACTTGGAATACAATGGAATGTTTTGGCTCAGGACACACAAGATGTGCAATAGAATATACGTGGAATAGAAAGGAATGTTTTGACACAGCACACACAATATGTGGGTCGGAATATACTCAGATTAGAAAGGAAAGTATTGACTCAGCACACACCATATATGCATTAGAATATACTTGGAATAGAATGGAATGTTTTGACCCAGAATAAGAAGGAAGTGTATTGGAATATACTTGGAATAGAAAGGAATGTTTTGACTCAGCACACACAACATGTGCATCAGAAAATACTTGGAATAGAAAGGAATATTTTGACTCAGCACACACAACATGTGCATTAGAATATGCATGGAATAGAAAGGAATGTTTTGACTCAGCACACACCACATGTGCATTAGAATATTCTGGGAATAGAATGGTATGTTTTGACTCAGCACACACAACATGTGCATTAGACAGAATATACTTGGAATAGAAAGGAATGTTTTGACTCAGCACACACAACATGTGCATCGGAATATACTCAGAATAGAAAGGAATGTTTTGACTCAGCACACACCACATATGCATTAGAATATATTTGGAATAGAAATTAATATTTTGACACAGAACAAGAAGGAAGTGTATTGGAATATACTTGGAATAGAATGGAATGTTTTGACTCAGCACACACAAGATGTGCATTAGAATATACGTGGAATAGAAAGGAATGTTTTGACTCAGCACACACAACATGTGGATCGGAATATACTCAGAATAGAAAGGAAAGTATTGACTCAGCACACACCACATATGCATTAGAATATACTTGGAATATAAAGGAATGTTTTGACCCAGAACAAGAAGGAAGTGTATTGGAATATACTTGGAATAGAAAGGAATGTTTTGACTCAGCACACACAACATGTGCATCAGAAAATACTTGGAATAGAAAGCAATGTTTTTACTCAGCGCACACACAATAAGTGCTTTAGGATATACTTGGAATACAATGGAATGTTTTGACTCAGGGCACACAAGATGTGCATGAGAATATACGTGGAATAGAAAGGAATGTTTTGACTCAGCACACACAACATGTGGATCGGAAAATTCTCAGAATAGAAAGGAAAGTATTGACTCAGCACACACCACATATGCATTAGAATATACTTGGAATAGAAAGGAATGTTTTGAACCAGAACAAGAAGGAAGTGTATTGGAATATACTTGGAATAGAAAGGAATGTTTTGATTCAGCACACACAACATGTGCATCAGAAAATACTTGGAATAGAAAGGAATGTTTTGACTCAGCACACACCACATGTGCATTAGAATATTCTGGGAATAGAAAGGAATGTTTTTACTCAGAACACACAATATGTGATTTAAAATATACTTGGAATACAATGGAATGTTTTGACTCAGGACACACAAGATGTGCAATAGAATATAAGTGGAATAGAAAGGAATGTTTTGACACAGCACACACAATATGTGGGTCGGAATATACTCAGATTAGAAAGGAAAGTATTGACTCAGCACACACCATATATGCATAAGAATATACTTGGAATAGAATGGAATGTTTTGACACAGAATAAGAAGGAAGTGTATTGGAATATACTTGGAATAGAAAGGAATGTTTTGACTCAGCACACACAACATGTGCATCAGAAAATACTTGGAATAGAAAAGAATGTGTTGACTCAGCACACACAACATCTGCATTAGAATATACAAGGAATATTAAGGAATATTTTGACTCAGCACACACAACATGTGAATTAGAATATGCATGGAATAGAAAGGAATGTTTTGACTCAGCACACACCACATGTGCATTAGAATATTCTGGGAATAGAAAGGTATGTTAGGACTCAGCACACACAACATGTGCATTAGACAGAATATACTTGGAATAGAAAGGAATGTTTTGACTCAGCACACACAACATGTGCATCGGAATATACTCAGAATAGAAAGGAATGTTTTGACTCAGCACACACCACATATGCATTAGAATATATTTGGAATAGAAAGGAATGTTTTTACTCAGCGCACACACAATATGTGCTTTAGAATATACTTGGAATACAATGGAATGTTTTTACTCAGGACACACAAGATGTGCATTAGAATATACGTGGAATAGAAAGAAATGTTTTGACTCAGCCACACAACATGTGCATCAGAAAACACTTGGAATAGAAAGGAATGTTTTTACTCAGCGCACACACAATATGTGCTTTAGAATATACTTTGAATACAATGGAATGTTTTGACTCAGCACACACAAGATGTGCATTAGAATATACGTGGAATAGAAAGGAATGCTTTGACTCAGCACACACAATATGTGGGTCGGAATATACTCAGAATAGAAAGGAAAGTAATGACTCAGCACACACCATATATGCATTAGAATATACTTGGAATAGAATGGAATGTTTTGACCCAGAATAAGAAGGAAGTGTATTGGAATATACTTGGAATAGAAAGGAATGTTTTGACTCAGCACACACAACATCTGCATTAGAATATACAAGGAATATTAAGGAATATTTTGACTCAGCACACACCACATGTGCATTAGAATATTATGGGAATAGAAAGGTATGTTTTGACTCAGCACACACAACATGTGCATTAGACAGAATATACTTGCAATAGAAAGGAATGTTTTGACTCAGCACACACCACATATGCATTAGAATATACTTGGAATAGAAAGGAATGTTTTGACCCAGAACAAGAAGCAAGTGTATTAGAATATACTTGGAATAAAAAGGAAAGTTTTGACTCAGCACACACAACGTTCATTAGAATTTACTTCGAATAGAAAAGAAAGTTTTGACTCAGCACACACAACATGTGCATAGGAAAATACTTCGAATACAAAGGAATGTTTTGACTCAGCTCAAACAACATGTGTATTAGAATATACAAGGAATATTGAGGAATATTTTGACTTAGCACACAGCACCTGTGCATTAGAATATTCTGGGAATAGAAATGAATGTTTTTACTCAGCACACACAATATGTGGATCGGAATATACTCAGAATAGAAAGGAAAGAATTGACTCAGCACACACCACATATGCATTAGAATATATTTGGAATAGAAAGGAATATTTTGACCCAGAACAAGAAGGAAGTGTATTGGAATATACTTGGAATAGAAAGGAATGTTTTGACTCAGCACACACAAGAAGTGCATTAGAATATACATGTAATAGAAAGGAATGTTTTGACTCAGCACACACAACATGTGGATCGGAATATACTCAGAATAGAAAGGAAAGTATTGACTCAGCACACACCACATATGCATTAGAATATACTTGGAATAGAAAGGAATGTTTTGACCCAGAACAAGAAGGAAGTGTATTGGAATATACTTGGAATAGAAAGGAATGTTTTGACTCAGCACACACAACATGTGCATCGGAATATACTCAGAATAGAAAGGAATGTTTTGACTCAGCACACACCACATATGCATTAGAATATATTTGGAATAGAAAGGAATATTTTGACCCAGAACAAGAAGGAAGTTTATTGGAATATACTTGGAATAGAATGGAATGTTTTGACTCAGCACACACAAGATGTGCATTAGAATATACGTGGAATAGAAAGGAATGTTTTGACTCAGGACACACAAGATGTGCATTAGAATATACGTGGAATAGAAAGGAATGTTTTGACTCAGTACACACAACATGTGCATCGGAATATTCTCAGAATAGAAAGGAAAGTATTGACTCAGCACACACCACATATGCATTAGAATATACTTGGAATAGAAAGGAATGTTTTGACCCAGAACAAGAAGGAAGTGTATTGGAATATACTTGGAATAGAAAGGAATGTTTTGACTCAGCACACACAACATGTGCATCGGAATATACTCAGAATAGAAAGGAATGTTTTGACTCAGCACACACCACATATGCATTAGAATATATTTGGAATAGAAAGGAATATTTTGACCCAGAACAAGAAGGAAGTTTATTGGAATATACTTGGAATAGAATGGAATGTTTTGACTCAGCACACACAAGATGTGCATTAGAATATACGTGGAATAGAAAGGAATGTTTTGACTCAGGACACACAAGATGTGCATTAGAATATACGTGGAATAGAAAGGAATGTTTTGACTCAGTACACACAACATGTGCATCGGAATATTCTCAGAATAGAAAGGAAAGTATTGACTCAGCACACACCACATATGCATTAGAATATACTTGGAATAGAAAGGAATGTTTTGACCCAGAACAAGAAGGAAGTGTATTGGAATATACTTGGAATAGAAAGGAATGTTTTGACTCAGCACACACAACATGTGCATTAGATAGAATATACGTGGAATAGAAAGTAATGTTTTGACTCAGCACACACCACATGTGCATTAGAATATTCTGAGAATAGAAAGGTATGTTTTGACTCAGCACACACCACATATGCATTAGAATATACCTGGAATAGAAAGGAATGTTTTGACCCAGAACAAGAAGGAAGTGTATTAGAATATACTTGGAATAGAAAGGAATGTTTTGACTCAGCACAAACAACATATGAATTAGAATATACAAGGAATATTAAGGAATATTTTGACTTAGTACAGACCACATTTGCATTAAAATATACTTGGAATAGAAAGGAATATTTTGACCCAGAACAAGAAGGAAGTGTATTGGAATATACTTGGAATACAAAGGAATGTTTTGACTCAGCACACACAATATGTGCTTTAGAATATACTAGGAATACAATGGAATGTTTTGACTCAGGACACACAAGATGTGCATTAGAATATACGTGGAATAGAAAGGAATTTTTTGACTCAGCACACACCACATGTGCATTAGAATATTCTGGGAATCGAAAGGAATGTTTTGACTCGGCACACACAACATGTGCATTAGATAGAATATATTTGGAATAGAAAGTAATGTTTTGACTCAGCACACACCACAAGTGCATTAGAATATTCTGAGAATAGCAAGGTATGTTTTGACTCAGCACACACCACATATGCATTAGAATATACTAGGAATAGAAAGGAATGTTTTGACCCAGAACAAGAAGGAAGTGTATTAGAATATACTTGGAATAGAAAGGAATGTTTTGACTCAGCACAAACAACATATGAATTAGAATATACAAGGAATATTAAGGAATATTTTGACTTAGCACACACCACATGTGCATTAGAATATACTTGGAATAGAAAGGAATGTTTTGACGCAGACCAAGAAGGAAGTGTATTGGAATATACTTGGAATAGAAAGGAATGTTTTGACTCAGCACACACAATATGTGCTTTAGAATATACTAAGAATACGATGGAATGTTTTGACTCAGGACATACAAGATGTGCATTAGAATATACGTGGAATAGAAAGGAATTTTTTGACTCAGCACACACCACATGTGCATTAGAATATTCTGGGAATAGAAAGGAATGTTTTGAGTCGGCACACACAACATGTGCATTAGATAGAATATATGTGGAATAGAATGTAAAATTTTGACTCAGCACACACCACAAGTGCATTAGAATATGCTGAGAATAGAAAGGTATGTTTTGACTCAGCACACACCACATATGCATTAGAATATACTTGGAATAGAAAGGAATGCTTTGACCCAGAACAAGAAGGAAGTGTATTAGAATATACTTGGAATAGAAAGGAATGTTTTGACTCAGCACAAACAACATATGAATTACAATATACAAGGAATATTAAGGAATATTTTGACTTAGCACACACCACATGTGCATTAGAATATACTTAGAATAGAAAGGAATGTTTTGACGCAGACCAAGAAGGAAGTGTATTGGAATATACTTGGAATAGAAAGGAATGTTTTGACTCAGCACACACAATATGTGCTTTAGAATATACTAGGAATACAATGGAATGTTTTGACTCAGGACACACAAGATGTGCATTAGAATATACGTGGAATAGGAAGGAATTTTTTGACTCAGCACACACAACATCTGCATGAGAATATACAAGGAATATTAAGGAATATTTTGACTCAGCACACACCACATGTGCATTAGAATATTATGGGAATAGAAAGGTATGTTTTGACTCAGCACACACAACATGTGCATTAGACAGAATATACTTGCAATAGAAAGGAATGTTTTGACTCAGCACACACCACATATGCATTAGAATATACTTGGAATAGAAAGGAATGTTTTGACCCAGAACAAGAAGCAAGTGTATTAGAATATACTTGGAATAAAAAGGAAAGTTTTGACTCAGCACACACAACGTTCATTAGAATTTACTTCGAATAGAAAAGAAAGTTTTGACTCAGCACACACAACATGTGCATAGGAAAATACTTCGAATACAAAGGAATGTTTTGACTCAGCTCAAACAACATGTGTATTAGAATATACAAGGAATATTGAGGAATATTTTGACTTAGCACACAGCACCTGTGCATTAGAATATTCTGGGAATAGAAATGAATGTTTTTACTCAGCACACACAATATGTGGATCGGAATATACTCAGAATAGAAAGGAAAGTATTGACTCAGCACACACCACATATGCATTAGAATATATTTGGAATAGAAAGGAATATTTTGACCCAGAACAAGAAGGAAGTGTATTGGAATATACTTGGAATAGAAAGGAATGTTTTGACTCAGCACACACAAGAAGTGCATTAGAATATACATGTAATAGAAAGGAATGTTTTGACTCAGCACACACAACATGTGGATCGGAATATACTCAGAATAGAAAGGAAAGTATTGACTCAGCACACACCACATATGCATTAGAATATACTTGGAATAGAAAGGAATGTTTTGACCCAGAACAAGAAGGAAGTGTATTGGAATATACTTGGAATAGAAAGGAATGTTTTGACTCAGCACACACAACATGTGCATCGGAATATACTCAGAATAGAAAGGAATGTTTTGACTCAGCACACACCACATATGCATTAGAATATATTTGGAATAGAAAGGAATATTTTGACCCAGAACAAGAAGGAAGTTTATTGGAATATACTTGGAATAGAATGGAATGTTTTGACTCAGCACACACAAGATGTGCATTAGAATATACGTGGAATAGAAAGGAATGTTTTGACTCAGGACACACAAGATGTGCATTAGAATATACGTGGAATAGAAAGGAATGTTTTGACTCAGTACACACAACATGTGCATCGGAATATTCTCAGAATAGAAAGGAAAGTATTGACTCAGCACACACCACATATGCATTAGAATATACTTGGAATAGAAAGGAATGTTTTGACCCAGAACAAGAAGGAAGTGTATTGGAATATACTTGGAATAGAAAGGAATGTTTTGACCCAGAACAAGAAGGAAGTGTATTAGAATATACTTGGAATAGAAAGGAATGTTTTGACTCAGCACAAACAACATATGAATTAGAATATACAAGGAATATTAAGGAATATTTTGACTTAGTACAGACCACATTTGCATTAAAATATACTTGGAATAGAAAGGAATATTTTGACCCAGAACAAGAAGGAAGTGTATTGGAATATACTTGGAATACAAAGGAATGTTTTGACTCAGCACACACAATATGTGCTTTAGAATATACTAGGAATACAATGGAATGTTTTGACTCAGGACACACAAGATGTGCATTAGAATATACGTGGAATAGAAAGGAATTTTTTGACTCAGCACACACCACATGTGCATTAGAATATTCTGGGAATCGAAAGGAATGTTTTGACTCGGCACACACAACATGTGCATTAGATAGAATATATTTGGAATAGAAAGTAATGTTTTGACTCAGCACACACCACAAGTGCATTAGAATATTCTGAGAATAGCAAGGTATGTTTTGACTCAGCACACACCACATATGCATTAGAATATACTAGGAATAGAAAGGAATGTTTTGACCCAGAACAAGAAGGAAGTGTATTAGAATATACTTGGAATAGAAAGGAATGTTTTGACTCAGCACAAACAACATATGAATTAGAATATACAAGGAATATTAAGGAATATTTTGACTTAGCACACACCACATGTGCATTAGAATATACTTGGAATAGAAAGGAATGTTTTGACGCAGACCAAGAAGGAAGTGTATTGGAATATACTTGGAATAGAAAGGAATGTTTTGACTCAGCACACACAATATGTGCTTTAGAATATACTAAGAATACGATGGAATGTTTTGACTCAGGACATACAAGATGTGCATTAGAATATACGTGGAATAGAAAGGAATTTTTTGACTCAGCACACACCACATGTGCATTAGAATATTCTGGGAATAGAAAGGAATGTTTTGAGTCGGCACACACAACATGTGCATTAGATAGAATATATGTGGAATAGAATGTAAAATTTTGACTCAGCACACACCACAAGTGCATTAGAATATTCTGAGAATAGAAAGGTATGTTTTGACTCAGCACACACCACATATGCATTAGAATATACTTGGAATAGAAAGGAATGCTTTGACCCAGAACAAGAAGGAAGTGTATTAGAATATACTTGGAATAGAAAGGAATGTTTTGACTCAGCACAAACAACATATGAATTACAATATACAAGGAATATTAAGGAATATTTTGACTTAGCACACACCACATGTGCATTAGAATATACTTAGAATAGAAAGGAATGTTTTGACGCAGACCAAGAAGGAAGTGTATTGGAATATACTTGGAATAGAAAGGAATGTTTTGACTCAGCACACACAATATGTGCTTTAGAATATACTAGGAATACAATGGAATGTTTTGACTCAGGACACACAAGATGTGCATTAGAATATACGTGGAATAGGAAGGAATTTTTTGACTCAGCACACACAACATCTGCATTAGAATATACAAGGAATATTAAGGAATATTTTGACTCAGCACACACCACATGTGCATTAGAATATTATGGGAATAGAAAGGTATGTTTTGACTCAGCACACACAACATGTGCATTAGACAGAATATACTTGCAATAGAAAGGAATGTTTTGACTCAGCACACACCACATATGCATTAGAATATACTTGGAATAGAAAGGAATGTTTTGACCCAGAACAAGAAGCAAGTGTATTAGAATATACTTGGAATAAAAAGGAAAGTTTTGACTCAGCACACACAACGTTCATTAGAATTTACTTCGAATAGAAAAGAAAGTTTTGACTCAGCACACACAACATGTGCATAGGAAAATACTTCGAATACAAAGGAATGTTTTGACTCAGCTCAAACAACATGTGTATTAGAATATACAAGGAATATTGAGGAATATTTTGACTTAGCACACAGCACCTGTGCATTAGAATATTCTGGGAATAGAAATGAATGTTTTTACTCAGCACACACAATATGTGGATCGGAATATACTCAGAATAGAAAGGAAAGTATTGACTCAGCACACACCACATATGCATTAGAATATATTTGGAATAGAAAGGAATATTTTGACCCAGAACAAGAAGGAAGTGTATTGGAATATACTTGGAATAGAAAGGAATGTTTTGACTCAGCACACACAAGAAGTGCATTAGAATATACATGTAATAGAAAGGAATGTTTTGACTCAGCACACACAACATGTGGATCGGAATATACTCAGAATAGAAAGGAAAGTATTGACTCAGCACACTCCACATATGCATTAGAATATACTTGGAATAGAAAGGAATGTTTTGACCCAGAACAAGAAGGAAGTGTATTGGAATATACTTGGAATAGAAAGGAATGTTTTGACTCAGCACACACAACATGTGCATCGGAATATACTCAGAATAGAAAGGAATGTTTTGACTCAGCACACACCACATATGCATTAGAATATATTTGGAATAGAAAGGAATATTTTGACCCAGAACAAGAAGGAAGTTTATTGGAATATACTTGGAATAGAATGGAATGTTTTGACTCAGCACACACAAGATGTGCATTAGAATATACGTGGAATAGAAAGGAATGTTTTGACTCAGGACACACAAGATGTGCATTAGAATATACGTGGAATAGAAAGGAATGTTTTGACTCAGTACACACAACATGTGCATCGGAATATTCTCAGAATAGAAAGGAAAGTATTGACTCAGCACACACCACATATGCATTAGAATATACTTGGAATAGAAAGGAATGTTTTGACCCAGAACAAGAAGGAAGTGTATTGGAATATACTTGGAATAGAAAGGAATGTTTTGACTCAGCACACACAACATGTGCATCGGAATATACTCAGAATAGAAAGGAATGTTTTGACTCAGCACACACCACATATGCATTAGAATATATTTGGAATAGAAAGGAATATTTTGACCCAGAACAAGAAGGAAGTTTATTGGAATATACTTGGAATAGAATGGAATGTTTTGACTCAGCACACACAAGATGTGCATTAGAATATACGTGGAATAGAAAGGAATGTTTTGACTCAGGACACACAAGATGTGCATTAGAATATACGTGGAATAGAAAGGAATGTTTTGACTCAGTACACACAACATGTGCATCGGAATATTCTCAGAATAGAAAGGAAAGTATTGACTCAGCACACACCACATATGCATTAGAATATACTTGGAATAGAAAGGAATGTTTTGACCCAGAACAAGAAGGAAGTGTATTGGAATATACTTGGAATAGAAAGGAATGTTTTGACTCAGCACACACAACATGTGCATTAGATAGAATATACGTGGAATAGAAAGTAATGTTTTGACTCAGCACACACCACATGTGCATTAGAATATTCTGAGAATAGAAAGGTATGTTTTGACTCAGCACACACCACATATGCATTAGAATATACTTGGAATAGAAAGGAATGTTTTGACCCAGAACAAGAAGGAAGTGTATTAGAATATACTTGGAATAGAAAGGAATGTTTTGACTCAGCACAAACAACATATGAATTAGAATATACAAGGAATATTAAGGAATATTTTGACTTAGTACAGACCACATTTGCATTAAAATATACTTGGAATAGAAAGGAATATTTTGACCCAGAACAAGAAGGAAGTGTATTGGAATATACTTGGAATACAAAGGAATGTTTTGACTCAGCACACACAATATGTGCTTTAGAATATACTAGGAATACAATGGAATGTTTTGACTCAGGACACACAAGATGTGCATTAGAATATACGTGGAATAGAAAGGAATTTTTTGACTCAGCACACACCACATGTGCATTAGAATATTCTGGGAATCGAAAGGAATGTTTTGACTCGGCACACACAACATGTGCATTAGATAGAATATATTTGGAATAGAAAGTAATGTTTTGACTCAGCACACACCACAAGTGCATTAGAATATTCTGAGAATAGCAAGGTATGTTTTGACTCAGCACACACCACATATGCATTAGAATATACTAGGAATAGAAAGGAATGTTTTGACCCAGAACAAGAAGGAAGTGTATTAGAATATACTTGGAATAGAAAGGAATGTTTTGACTCAGCACAAACAACATATGAATTAGAATATACAAGGAATATTAAGGAATATTTTGACTTAGCACACACCACATGTGCATTAGAATATACTTGGAATAGAAAGGAATGTTTTGACGCAGACCAAGAAGGAAGTGTATTGGAATATACTTGGAATAGAAAGGAATGTTTTGACTCAGCACACACAATATGTGCTTTAGAATATACTAAGAATACGATGGAATGTTTTGACTCAGGACATACAAGATGTGCATTAGAATATACGTGGAATAGAAAGGAATTTTTTGACTCAGCACACACCACATGTGCATTAGAATATTCTGGGAATAGAAAGGAATGTTTTGAGTCGGCACACACAACATGTGCATTAGATAGAATATATGTGGAATAGAATGTAAAATTTTGACTCAGCACACACCACAAGTGCATTAGAATATTCTGAGAATAGAAAGGTATGTTTTGACTCAGCACACACCACATATGCATTAGAATATACTTGGAATAGAAAGGAATGCTTTGACCCAGAACAAGAAGGAAGTGTATTAGAATATACTTGGAATAGAAAGGAATGTTTTGACTCAGCACAAACAACATATGAATTACAATATACAAGGAATATTAAGGAATATTTTGACTTAGCACACACCACATGTGCATTAGAATATACTTAGAATAGAAAGGAATGTTTTGACGCAGACCAAGAAGGAAGTGTATTGGAATATACTTGGAATAGAAAGGAATGTTTTGACTCAGCACACACAATATGTGCTTTAGAATATACTAGGAATACAATGGAATGTTTTGACTCAGGACACACAAGATGTGCATTAGAATATACGTGGAATAGGAAGGAATTTTTTGACTCAGCACACACCACATGTGCATAAGAATATTCTGGGAATAGAAAGGAATGTTTTGATTCGGCACACACAACATGTGCATTAGATAGACTATATGTGGAATAGAAAGTAATGTTTTGACTCAGCACACACCACAAGTGCATTAGAATATTCTGAGAATAGAAAGGTATGTTTTGACTCAGCACACACCACATATGCATCAGAATATACTTGGAATAGAAAGGAATGTTTTGACCCAGAACATGAAGGAAGTGTATTAGAATATACTTGGAATAGAAAGGAATGTTTTGACTCAGCACAAACAACATATGAATTAGAATATACAAGGAATATTAAGGAATATTTTGACTTAGCACACACCACATGTGCATTAGAATATACTTGGAATAGAAAGGAATGTTTTGAAGCAGACCAAGAAGGAAGTGTATTGGAATATATTTGGAATAGAAAGGAATGTTTTGACTCAGCACACACAATATGTGCTTTAGAATATACTAGGAATACAATGGAATGTTTTGACTCAGGACACACAAGATGTGCATTAGAATATACGTGGAATAGAAAGGAATTTTTTGACTCAGCACACACAACATGTGGATCGGAATATACTCAGAATAGAAAGGAAAGTACTGACTCAGCACACACCACATATGCATTAGAAAATACTTGGAATAGAAAGGAATGTTTTGACCCAGATCAAGAAGGAAGTGTATTGGAATATACTTGCAATAGAAAGGAATGTTTTGACTCAGCACACACAACATGTGCATCAGAAAATACTTGGAATAGAAAGGAACGTTTTCACATAGCGCACACTCAATATGTGCTTTAGAATATACTTCGAATACAATGGAATGTTTTGACTCAGGACACACAAGATGTGCATTAGAATATACGTGGAACAGAAAGGAATGTTTTGACTCAGCACACACAACATGTGCATCATAAAATACTTGGAATAGAAAGGAATGTTTTGACTCAGCACACACAACATGTGCATTAGAATATACAAGGAATATTAAGGAATATTTTGACTCAGCACACACAATATGTGCATTAGAATATGCATGGAATAGAAAGGAATGTTTTGACTCAGCACACACCACATGTGCATTAGAATATGCATGGAATAGAAAGGAATGTTTTGACTCAGCACACACCACATGTGCATTATAATATTCTGGGAATAGAAAGGTATGTTTTGACTCAGCATACACAACATGTGGATCGGAATATACTCAGAATAGAAAGGAAAGTATTGACTCAGCACACACCACATATGCATTAGAATATACTTGGAATAGAAAGGAATGTTTTGACCCAGAACAAGAAGGAAGTGTATTGGAATATACTTGGAATAGAAAGGAATGTTTTGACTCAGCACACACAACATGTGCATCAGAAAATACTTGGAATAGAAAGGAATGTTTTGACTCAGCACATACCACATGTGCATTAGAATATTCTGGGAATAGAAAGGAATGTTTTTACTCAGCACACACAATATGTGGTTTAAAATATACTTGGAATACAATGGAATGTTTTGACTAATTACACACAAGATGTGCAATAGAATATACGTGGAATAGAAAGGAATGTTTTGACTCAGCACAAACAATATGTGGGTCGGAATATACTCAGAATAGAAAGGAAAGTAATGACTCAGCACACACCACATATGAATTAGAAAATACTTGGAATAGAAAGGAATGTTTTGACCCAGATCAAGAAGGAAGTGTATTGGAATATACTTGCAATAGAAAGGAATGTTTTGACTCAGCACACACAACATGTGCATCAGAAAATACTTGGAATAGAAAGGAATGTTTTCACATAGCGCACACTCAATATGTGCTTTAGAATATACTTCGAATACAATGGAATGTATTGACTCAGGACACACAAGATGTGCATTAGAATATACGTGGAACAGAAAGGAATGTTTTGACTCAGCACACACAACATGTGCATCAGAAAATACTTGGAATAGAAAGGAATGTTTTGACTCAGCACACACAACATGTGCATTAGAATATACAAGGAATATTAAGGAATATTTTGACTCAGCACACACAATATGTGCATTAGAATATGCATGGAATAGAAAGGAATGTTTTGACTCAGCACACACAACATGTGCATTAGAATATGAATGGAATAGAAAGGAATGTTTTGACTCAGCACACACCACATGTGCATTAGAATATTCTGGGAATAGAAAGGTATGTTTTGACTCAGCATACACAACATGTGGATCGGAATATACTCAGAATAGAAAGGAAAGTATTGACTCAGCACACACCACATATGCATTAGAATATACTTGGAATAGAAAGGAATGTTTTGACCCAGAACAAGAAGGAAGTGTATTGGAATATACTTGGAATAGAAAGGAATGTTTTGACTCAGCACACACAACATGTGCATCAGAAAATACTTGGAATAGAAAGGAATGTTTTGACTCAGCACACACCACATGTGCATTAGAATATTCTGGGAATAGAAAGGAATGTTTTTACTCAGCACACACAATATGTGGTTTAAAATATACTTGGAATACAATGGAATGTTTTGACTAAGTACACACCATATATGCATTAGAATATACTTGGAATAGAATGGAATGTTTTGACCCAGAATAAGAAGGAAGTGTATTGGAATATACTTGGAATAGAAAGGAATGTTTTGACTCAGCACACACAACATGTGCATCAGAAAATACTTGGAATAGAAAGGAATGTGTTGACTGAGCACACACAACATCTGCATTAGAATATACAAGGAATATTAAGGAATATTTTGACTCAGCACACACAACATGTGCATTTGAATATGCATGGAATAGAAAGGAATGTTTTGACTCAGCACACACCACATGTGCATTAGAATATTCTGGGAATAGAAAGGTATGTTTTGACTCAGCACACACAACATGTGCATTAGACAGAATATACTTGGAATAGAAAGGAATGTTTTGACTCAGCACACACAATATGTGCATCAGAATATACTCAGAATAGAAAGGAGAGTATTGATTCAGCACACACCACATATGCATTAGAATATACTTGGAATAGAAAGGAATGTTTTGACCCAGAACAAGAAGCAAGTGTGTTAGAATATACTTGGAATAGAAAGGAATGTTTTGACTCAGCACACACAACGTGCAATAGAATTTACTTGGAATAGAAAGGAATGTTTTGACTCAGCACACACAACATGTGCATCAGAAAATACTTGGAATACAAAGGAATGTTTTGACTCAGCTCAAACAACATGTGTATTAGAATATACAAGGAATATTAAGGAATATTTTGACTCAGCACACACAACATGTGCATTAGAATATGCATGGAATAGAAAGGAATATTTTGACGCAGAACAAGAAGGAAGTGTATTGGAATATACTTGGAATAGAAAGGAATGTTTTGACTCAGCACACACAAGATGTGCATTAGAATATACGTGTAATAGAAAGGAATGTTTTGACTCAGCACACACAACATGTGCATTAGAATATACAAGGAATATTAAGGAATATTGTGACTCAGCACACACAACATGTGCATTAGAATATGCATGGAATAGAAAGAAATGTTTTGACTCAGCACCCACCACATGTGCATTAGGATATTCTGGGAAAAGGAAGGAAAGTTTTGACTCAGCACACACAACATGTGCATTAGATAGAATATACGTGGAATAGAAAGTAATGTTTTGACTCAGCACACACCACATGTGCATTAGAATATTCTGAGAATAGAAAGGTATGTTTTGACTCAGCACACACCACATATGCATTAGAATATACTTGGAATAGAAAGGAATGTTTTGACTCAGCACACACAACATCTGCATTAGAATATACAAGGAATATTAAGGAATATTTTGACTCAGCACACACAACATGTGCATTTGAATATGCATGGAATAGAAAGGAATGTTTTGACTCAGCACACACCACATGTGCATTAGAATATTCTGGGAATAGAAAGGTATGTTTTGACTCAGCACACACAACATGTGCATCGGAATATACTCAGAATAGAAAGGAGAGTATTGACTCAGCACACACCACATATGCATTAGAATATACTTGGAATAGAAAGGAATGTTTTGACCCAGAACAAGAAGCAAGTGTGTTAGAATATACTTGGAATAGAAAGGAATGTTTTGACTCAGCACACACAACATGTGCATAAGAAAATACTTCGAATACAAAGGAATGTTTTGACTCAGCTCAAACAACATGTGTATTAGAATATACAAGGAATATTAAGGAATATTTTGACTTAGCACACAGCACCTGTGCATTAGAATATTCTGGGAATAGAGAGGAATGTTTTTTACTCAGCACGCACAATATGTGGATCGGAATATACTCAGAATAGAAAGGAAAGTATTGACTCAGCACACACCACATATGCATTAGAAAATATTTGGAATAGAAAGGAATATTTTGACCCAGAACAAGAAGGAAGTGTATTGGAATATAGTTGGAATAGAAAGGAATGTTTTGACTCAGCACACACAAGATGTGCATTAGAATATACGTGTAATAGAATGGAATGTTTTGACTCAGCACACACAACATGTGGATCGGAATATACTCAGAATAGAAAGGAAAGTATTGACTCAGCACACACCACATATGCATTAGAATATACTTGGAATAGAAGGGAATGTTTTGACCCAGAACAAGAAGCAAGTGTATTAGAATATACTTGGAATAGAAAGGAATGTTTAGACTCAGCACAAACAACATATGAATTAGAATATACAAGGAATATTAAGGAATATTTTGACTTAGCACACACCACATGTGCATTAAAATATACTTGGAATAGAAAGGAATGTTTTCACCCAGAACAAGAAGGAAGTGTATTGGAATATACTTGGAATAGAAAGGAATGTTTTGACTCAGCACACACAACATGTGCATCAGAAAATATTTGGAATAGAAAGGAATGTTTTGACTCAGCACACACCACATGTGCATTAGAATATTCTGGGAATAGAAAGGAATGTTTTTACTCAGCACACACAATATGTGGTTTAAAATATACTTGGAATACAATGGAATGTTTTGACTAAGTACACACCATATATGCATTAGAATATACTTGGAATAGAATGGAATGTTTTGACCCAGAATAAGAAGGAAGTGTATTGGAATATACTTGGAATAGAAAGGAATGTTTTGACTCAGCACACACAACATGTGCATCAGAAAATACTTGGAATAGAAAGGAATGTGTTGACTGAGCACACACAACATCTGCATTAGAATATACAAGGAATATTAAGGAATATTTTGACTCAGCACACACAACATGTGCATTTGAATATGCATGGAATAGAAAGGAATGTTTTGACTCAGCACACACCACATGTGCATTAGAATATTCTGGGAATAGAAAGGTATGTTTTGACTCAGCACACACAACATGTGCATTAGACAGAATATACTTGGAATAGAAAGGAATGTTTTGACTCAGCACACACAATATGTGCATCAGAATATACTCAGAATAGAAAGGAGAGTATTGATTCAGCACACACCACATATGCATTAGAATATACTTGGAATAGAAAGGAATGTTTTGACCCAGAACAAGAAGCAAGTGTGTTAGAATATACTTGGAATAGAAAGGAATGTTTTGACTCAGCACACACAACGTGCAATAGAATTTACTTGGAATAGAAAGGAATGTTTTGACTCAGCACACACAACATGTGCATCAGAAAATACTTGGAATACAAAGGAATGTTTTGACTCAGCTCAAACAACATGTGTATTAGAATATACAAGGAATATTAAGGAATATTTTGACTCAGCACACACAACATGTGCATTAGAATATGCATGGAATAGAAAGGAATATTTTGACCCAGAACAAGAAGGAAGTGTATTGGAATATACCTGGAATAGAAAGGAATGTTTTGACTCAGCACACACAAGATGTGCATTAGAATATACGTGTAATAGAAAGGAATGTTTTGACTCAGCACACACAACATGTGCATTAGAATATACAAGGAATATTAAGGAATATTGTGACTCAGCACACACAACATGTGCATTAGAATATGCATGGAATAGAAAGAAATGTTTTGACTCAGCACCCACCACATGTGCATTAGGATATTCTGGGAAAAGGAAGGAAAGTTTTGACTCAGCACACACAACATGTGCATTAGATAGAATATACGTGGAATAGAAAGTAATGTTTTGACTCAGCACACACCACATGTGCATTAGAATATTCTGAGAATAGAAAGGTATGTTTTGACTCAGCACACACCACATATGCATTAGAATATACTTGGAATAGAAAGGAATGTTTTGACTCAGCACACACAACATCTGCACGAGAATATACAATGAATATTGAGGAATATTTTGACTCAGCACACACAACATGTGCATTTGAATATGCATGGAATAGAAAGGAATGTTTTGACTCAGCACACACCACATGTGCATTAGAATATTCTGGGAATAGAAAGGTATGTTTTGACTCAGCACACACAACATGTGCATCGGAATATACTCAGAATAGAAAGGAGAGTATTGACTCAGCACACACCACATATGCATTAGAATATACTTGGAATAGAAAGGAATGTTTTGACCCAGAACAAGAAGCAAGTGTGTTAGAATATACTTGGAATAGAAAGGAATGTTTTGACTCAGCACACACAACATGTGCATAAGAAAATACTTCGAATACAAAGGAATGTTTTGACTCAGCTCAAACAACATGTGTATTAGAATATACAAGGAATATTAAGGAATATTTTGACTTAGCACACAGCACCTGTGCATTAGAATATTCTGGGAATAGAGAGGAATGTTTTTTACTCAGCACGCACAATATGTGGATCGGAATATACTCAGAATAGAAAGGAAAGTATTGACTCAGCACACACCACATATGCATTAGAAAATATTTGGAATAGAAAGGAATATTTTGACCCAGAACAAGAAGGAAGTGTATTGGAATATAGTTGGAATAGAAAGGAATGTTTTGACTCAGCACACACAAGATGTGCATTAGAATATACGTGTAATAGAATGGAATGTTTTGACTCAGCACACACAACATGTGGATCGGAATATACTCAGAATAGAAAGGAAAGTATTGACTCAGCACACACCACATATGCATTAGAATATACTTGGAATAGAAGGGAATGTTTTGACCCAGAACAAGAAGCAAGTGTATTAGAATATACTTGGAATAGAAAGGAATGTTTAGACTCAGCACAAACAACATATGAATTAAAATATACAAGGAATATTAAGGAATATTTTGACTTAGCACACACCACATGTGCATTAAAATATACTTGGAATAGAAAGGAATGTTTTGACCCAGAACAAGAAGGAAGTGTATTGGAATATACTTGGAATAGAAAGGAATGTTTTGACTCAGCACACACAATATGTGCTTTAGAATATACTAGGAATACAATGGAATGTTTTGACTCAGGATACACAAGATGTGCATTAGAATATACGTGGAATAGAAAGGAATTTTTTTACTCAGCACACACCACATGTGCATTTGAATATTCTGGGAATAGAAGGGAATGTTTTGACTCGGCACACGCAACATGTGCATTAGATAGAATATATGTGGAATAGAAAGTAATGTTTTGACTCAGCACACACCACAAGTGCATTAGAATATTCTGAGAATAGAAAGGTATGTTTTGACTCAGCACACACCACATATGCATTAGAATATACTTGGAATAGAAAGGAATGTTTTGACCCAGAACAAGAAGGAAGTGTATTAGAATATACTTGGAATAGAAAGGAATGTTTTGACTCAGCACAAACAACATATGAATTAGAATATAGAAGGAATATTAAGGAATATTTTGACTTTACACACACCACATGTGCATTAGAATATACTTGGAATAGAAAGGAATGTTTTGACGCAGAACAAGAAGGAAGTGTATTGGAATTTACTTGGAATAGAAAGGAATGTTTTGACTCAGCACACACAACATGTGCATCAGAAAATACTTGGAATAGAAAGGTATGTTTTGACTCAGCACACACAATATGTGCTTTAGAATATACTACGAATACAATGGAATGTTTTGACTTAGGACACACAAGATGTGCATTAGAATATACTCAGAATAGAAAGGAAAGTATTGACTCAGCACACACCACATATGCATTAGAATATATTTGGAATAGAAAGGAATATTTTGAGCCAGAACAAGAAGGAGGTGTATTGGAATATACTTGGAATTGAATTCAATGTTTTGACTCAGCACACAAAAGATGTGCATTAGAATATACGTGTCATAGAAAGGAATGTTTTGACTCAGCACACACAACATGTGGATCGGAATATACTCAGAATAGAATGCAAAGTATTGACTCAGCACACACCACATATGCATTAGAATATACTTGGAATAGAAAGGAATGTTTTGACCCAGAACAAGAAGGAAGTGTATTGGAATATACTTGGAATGGAAAGGAATGTTTTGACTCAGCACACACAACATGTGCATCAGAAAATACTTGGAATAGAAAGGAATGTTTTGACTCAGCACACACAACATGTGCATTAGAATATACAGGGAATATTAAGGAATATTGTGACTCAGCACACACAACATGTGCATTAGAATATGCATGGAATAGAAAGAAATGTTTTGACTCAGCACACACCACATGTGCATTAGATAGAATATACGTGGAATAGAAAGTAATGTTTTGACTCAGCACACACAACATGTGCATTAGAATATACAGGGAATATTAAGGAATATTGTGACTCAGCACACACAACATGTGCATTAGAATATGCATGGAATAGAAAGAAATGTTTTGACTCAGCACACACCACATATGCATTAGAATATACTTGGAATAAAAAGGAATGTTTTGACACAGAACAAGAAGGAAGTGTATTAGAATATACTTGGAAAAGAAAGGAATGTTTTGACTCAGCACACACCACATGTGCATTAGAATATTCTGAGAATAGAAAGGTATGTTTTGACTCAGCACACACCACATATGCATTAGAATATACTTGGAATAGAAAGGAATGTTTTGACCCAGAACAAGAAGGAAGTGTATTGGAATATACTTGGAATAGAAAGGAATGTTTTGACTCAGCACACACAATATGTGCTTTAGAATATACTAGGAATACAATGGAATGTTTTGACTCAGGACACACAAGATGTGCATTAGAATATATGTGGAATAGAAAGGAATTTTTTGACTCAGCACATACCACATGTGAATTAGAATATTCTGGGAATAGAAGGGAATGTTTTGACTCGGCACACACAACATGTGCATTAGATAGAATATATGTGGAATAGAAAGTAATGTTTTGACTCAGCACATACCACATGTGCATTAGAATATTCTGGGAATAGAAGGGAATGTTTTGACTCGGCACACACAACATGTGCATTAGATAGAATATATGTGGAATAGAAAGTAATGATTTGACTCAGCGCACACCACATATGCATTAGAATATACTTGGAATAGAAAGGAATGTTTTGACCCAGAACAAGAAGGAAGTGTATTAAAATATACTTGGAATAGAAAGGAATGTTTTGACTCAGCACAAACAACATATGAATTAGAATATACAAGGAATATTAAGGAATATTTTGACTTAGCACACACCACATGTGCATTAGAATATACTTGGAATAGAAAGGAATGTTTTGACGAAGAACAAGAAGGAAGTGTATTGGAATATACTTGGAATAGAAAGGAATGTTTTGACTCAGCACACACAATATGTGCTTTAGAATATACTACGAATACAATGGAATGCTTTGACTCAGGACACACAACATGTGCATCGGAATATACTCAGAATAGAAAGGAAAGTATTGACTCAGCACACACCACATATGCATTAGAAAATAGTTTGAATAGAAAGGAATGTTTTGACCCAGAACAAGAAGGAAGTGTATTGGAATATACTTGGAATAGAAAGGAATGTTTTGACTCAGCACACACAACATGTGCATCGGAAAATACTTGGAATAGAAAGGAATGTTTTCACATAGCGCACACAACATGGTCATCAGAAAATACTTGGAATGGAAAGGAATGTTTTGACTCCGCACACACAACATGTGCATTAGAATATACAAGGAATATTAAGGAATATTTTGACTCAGCACACACAACATGTGCATTAGAATATGCATGGAAAAGAAAGGAATATTTTGACTCAGCACACACCACATGTGCATTAGAATATTCTGGGAATAGAAAGGTATGTTTTGACTCAGCCAACACAAAATGTGCATTAGATAGAATATACGTGGAATAGAAAGGAATGTTTTGACCAGAACACACAAAATGTACATCGGAATATACTCAGAATAGAAAGGAAAGTATTGAACCAGAACAAGAAGGAAGTGTATTAGAATATACTTGGAATAGAAAGGAATGTCTTGACCCAGAACAAGAAGGAAGTGTATTGGAATATACTTGCAATAGAAAGGAATGTTTTGACTCAGCACACACAATATGTGCTTTAGAATATACTACGAATACAATGGAATGCTTTGACTCAGGACACACAACATGTGCATCGGAATATACTCAGAATAGAAAGGAAAGTATTGACTCAGCACACACCACATATGCATTAGAAAATAGTTTGAATAGAAAGGAATGTTTTGACCCAGAACAAGAAGGAAGTGTATTGGAATATACTTGGAATAGAAAGGAATGTTTTGACTCAGCACACACAACAAGTGCATCGGAAAATACTTGGAATAGAAAGGAATGTTTTCACATAGCGCACACTCAATATGTGCTTTAGAATATACTTGGAATACAATGGAATGTTTTGACTCAGGACACACAAGATGTGCATTAGAATATACGTGGAACAGAAAGGAATGTTTTGACTCAGCACACACAACATGTGAATCAGAAAATACTTGGAATGGAAAGGAATGTTTTGACTCAGCACACACAACATGTGCATTAGAATATACAAGGAATATTAAGGAATATTTTGACTCAGCACACACAACATGTGCATTAGAATATGCATGGAAAAGAAAGGAATGTTTTGACTCAGCACACACCACATGTGCATTAGAATATTCTGGGAATAGAAAGGTATGTTTTGACTCAGCACACACAAAATGTGCATTAGATAGAATATACGTGGAATAGAAAGGAATGTTTTGACCAGAACACACAAAATGTACATCGGAATATACTCAGAATAGAAAGGAAAGTATTGAACCAGAACAAGAAGGAAGTGTATTAGAATATACTTGGAATAGAAAGGAATGTCTTGACCCTGAACAAGAAGGAAGTGTATTGGAATATACTTGGAATAGAAAGGAATGTTTTGACTCAGCACACACAAAATGTGCTTTAGAATATACTTGGAATACAATGGAATGTTTTTAGTCAGGACTCACAAGATCTGCATTAGAATATACGTGGAATAGAAAGGAATGTTTTGACTCAGCACACACAACATGTGGATCGGAATATACTCAGAATAGAAAGGAAAGTATTGACACAGCACACACCACATATGCGTTAGAATATGCATGGAATAGAAAGGAATGTTTTGACTCAGCACACACAACATGTGCATTAGAATATACTTGGAATACAATTGAATGTTTTGTCACAGCACACACAAGATGTGCATTAGAATATACTTGGAATAGAAAGGAATGTTTTGACTCAGCACACACAATATGTGCATCAGAAAATACTTGGAATAGAAAGGAATGTTTTGACCCAGAACAAGAAGGAAGTGTTTTGGAATATACTTGGAATAGAAAGGAATGTTTTGACTCAGCACACACAACATGTGCATCAGAAAATACTTGGAATAGAAAGGAATGTTTTGACCCAGAACAAGAAGGAAGTGTATTGGAATATATTTTGAATAGAAAGGAATGTTTTGACTCAGCACACATAACATGTGCATCAGAAAATACTTGGAATAGGAAGGACTGTTTTGACCCAGAACAAGAAGGAAGTGTATTGGAATATACTTGGAATAGAAAGGAATGTTTTGACTCAGCACACACAACATGTGCATTAGAATATACTTGGAATACAATTGAATGTTTTGTCACAGCACACACAACATGCGCATTAGATAGAATACACTTGGAATAGAAAGGAATGTTTTGACTCAGCACACACAACGTGCATTAGAATTTACTTGGAATAGAAAATAATGTTTTGACCCAGCACACACAACATGTGCATAAGAAAATACTTGGAATAGAAAGGAATGTTTTGACTCAGCACACACATACATATGCATTAGAATATACTTGGAATAGAAAGGAATGTTTTGACCCAGAACAAGAAGGAAGTGTATTAAAATATACTTGGAATAGAAAGGAATGTTTTGACTCAGCACACACCACATGTGCATTAGAATATTCTGAGAATAGAAAGGTATGTTTTGACTCAGCACACACCACATATGCATTAGAATATACTTGGAATAGAAAGGAATGTTTTGACCCAGAACAAGAAGGAAGTTTGTTGGAATATACTTGGAATAGAAAGGAATGTTTTGACTCAGCACACACAATATGTGCTTTAGAATATACTAGGAATACAATGGAATGTTTTGACTCAGGACACACAAGATGTGCATTAGAATATACGTGGAATAGAAAGGAATTTTTTGACTCAGTACACACCACATGTGCATTAGAATATTCTGGGAATAGAAGGGAATGTTTTGACTCGGCACACACAACATGTGCATTAGATAGAATATATGTGGAATAGAAAGTAATGTTTTGACTCAGCACACACCACAAGTGCATTAGAATATTCTAAGAATAGAAAGGTATGTTTGGACTCAGCACACACCACATATGCATTAGAATATACTTGGAATAGAAAGGAATGTTTTGACCCAGAACAAGAAGGAAGTGTATGAGAATATACTTGGAATAGAAAGGAATGTTTTGACTCAGCACAAACAAGATATGAATGAGAATATACAAGGAATATTAAGGAACATTTTGAGTTAGCACACACCACATGTGCATTAGAATATACTTGGAATAGAAAGTAATGTTTTGACGCAGAACAAGAAGGAAGTGTATTGGAATATACTTGGAATAGAAAGGAATGTTTTGACTCAGCACACACAATATGTGCTTTAGAATACACTTGGAATACAATGGAATGTTTTGACTCAGGACACACAGGATGTGCATTAGAATATACGTGGAACAGAAAGGAATGTTTTGACTCAGCACACACAACATGTGCATCAGAAAATACGTGGAATGGAAAGGAATGTTTTGACTCAGCACACACAACATGGTCATCAGAAAATACTTGGAATGGAAAGGAATGTTTTGACTCCGCACACACAACATGTGCATTAGAATATACAAGGAATATTAAGGAATATTTTGACTCAGCACACACAACATGTGCATTAGAATATGCATGGAAAAGAAAGGAATATTTTGACTCAGCACACACCACATGTGCATTAGAATATTCTGGGAATAGAAAGGTATGTTTTGACTCAGCCAACACAAAATGTGCATTAGATAGAATATACGTGGAATAGAAAGGAATGTTTTGACCAGAACACACAAAATGTACATCGGAATATACTCAGAATAGAAAGGAAAGTATTGAACCAGAACAAGAACGAAGTGTATTAGAATATACTTGGAATAGAAAGGAATGTTTTGACCCAGAACAAGAAGGAAGTGTTTTGGAATATACTTGGAATAGAAAGGAATGTTTTGACTCAGCACACACAATATGTGCATCAGAAAATACTTGGAATAGAAAGGAAGGTTTTGACCCAGAACAAGAAGGAAGTGTATTGGAATATATTTTGAATAGAAAGGAATGTTTTGACTCAGCACACATAACATGTGCATCAGAAAATACTTGGAATAGGAAGGACTGTTTTGACCCAGAACAAGAAGGAAGTGTATTGGAATATACTTGGAATAGAAAGGAATGTTTTGACTCAGCACACACAACATGTGCATTAGAATATACTTGGAATACAATTGAATGTTTTGTCACAGCACACACAACATGCGCATTAGATAGAATACACTTGGAATAGAAAGGAATGTTTTGACTCAGCACACACAACGTGCATTAGAATTTACTTGGAATAGAAAATAATGTTTTGACCCAGCACACACAACATGTGCATAAGAAAATACTTGGAATAGAAAGGAATGTTTTGACTCAGCACACACATACATATGCATTAGAATATACTTGGAATAGAAAGGAATGTTTTGACCCAGAACAAGAAGGAAGTGTATTAAAATATACTTGGAATAGAAAGGAATGTTTTGACTCAGCACACACCATATGTGCATTAGAATATTCTGAGAATAGAAAGGCATGTTTTGACTCAGCACACACCACATATGCATTAGAATATACTTGGAATAGAAAGGAATGTTTTGACCCAGAACAAGAAGGAAGTTTGTTGGAATATACTTGGAATTGAAAGGAATGTTTTGACTCAGCACACACAATATGTGCTTTAGAATATACTAGGAATACAATGGAATGTTTTGACTCAGGACACACAAGATGTGCATTAGAATATACGTGGAATAGAAAGGAATTTTTTGACTCAGTACACACCACATGTGCATTAGAATATTCTGGGAATAGAAGGGAATGTTTTGACTCGGCACACACAACATGTGCATTAGATAGAATATATGTGGAATAGAAAGTAATGTTTTGACTCAGCACACACCACAAGTGCATTAGAATATTCTAAGAATAGAAAGGTATGTTTGGACTCAGCACACACCACATATGCATTAGAATATACTTGGAATAGAAAGGAATGTTTTGACCCAGAACAAGAAGGAAGTGTATGAGAATATACTTGGAATAGAAAGGAATGTTTTGACTCAGCACAAACAAGATATGAATGAGAATATACAAGGAATATTAAGGAACATTTTGAGTTAGCACACACCACATGTGCATTAGAATATACTTGGAATAGAAAGTAATGTTTTGACGCAGAACAAGAAGGAAGTGTATTGGAATATACTTGGAATAGAAAGGAATGTTTTGACTCAGCACACACAATATGTGCTTTAGAATATACTTGGAATACAATGGAATGTTTTGACTCAGGACACACAAGATGTGCATTAGAATATACGTGGAACAGAAAGGAATGTTTTGACTCAGCACACACAACATGTGCATCAGAAAATACGTGGAATGGAAAGGAATGTTTTGACTCAGCACACACAACATGGTCATCAGAAAATACTTGGAATGGAAAGGAATGTTTTGACTCCGCACACACAACATGTGCATTAGAATATACAAGGAATATTAAGGAATATTTTGACTCAGCACACACAACATGTGCATTAGAATATGCATGGAAAAGAAAGGAATGTTTTGACTCAGCACACACCACATGTGCATTAGAATATTCTGGGAATAGAAAGGTATGTTTTGACTCAGCCAACACAAAATGTGCATTAGATAGAATATACGTGGAATAGAAAGGAATGTTTTGACCAGAACACACAAAATGTACATCGGAATATACTCAGAATAGAAAGGAAAGTATTGAACCAGAACAAGAAGGAAGTGTATTAGAATATACTTGGAATAGAAAGGAATGTCTTGACCCAGAACAAGAAGGAAGTGTATTGGAATATACTTGGAATAGAAAGGAATGTTTTGACTCAGCACACACAAAATGTGCTTTAGAATATACTTGGAATACAATGGAATGTTTTTAATCAGGACTCACAAGATCTGCATTAGAATATACGTGGAATAGAAAGGAATGTTTTGACTCAGCACACACAACATGTGGATCGGAATATACTCAGAATAGAAAGGAAAGTATTGACACAGCACACACCACATATGCGTTAGAATATGCATGGAATAGAAAGGAATGTTTTGACTCAGCACACACAACATGTGCATTAGAATATACTTGGAATACAATTGAATGTTTTGTCACAGCACACACAAGATGTGCATTAGAATATACTTGGAATAGAAAGGAATGTTTTGACTCAGCACGCACAATATGTGCATCAGAAAATACTTGGAATAGAAAGGAATGTTTTGACCCAGAACAAGAAGGAAGTGTTTTGGAATATACTTGGAATAGAAAGGAATGTTTTGACTCAGCACACACAACATGTGCATCAGAAAATACTTGGAATAGAAAGGAATGTTTTGACCCAGAACAAGAAGGAAGTGTATTGGAATATATTTTGAATAGAAAGGAATGTTTTGACTCAGCACACATAACATGTGCATCAGAAAATACTTGGAATAGAAAGGACTGTTTTGACCCAGAACAAGAAGGAAGTGTATTGGAATATACTTGGAATAGAAAGGAATGTTTTGACTCAGCACACACAACATGTGCATCAGAAAATACTTGGAATAGAAAGGAATGTTTTGACTCAGCACTCACAACATGTGCATTAGAATACTTTGGGAATAGAAAGGTATGTTTTGACCCAGAACAAGAAGGAAGTGTATTAAAATATACTTGGAATAGAAAGGAATGTTTTGACTCAGCACACACAATATGTGCTTTAGAATATACTACGAATACAATGGAATGGTTTGACTCAGGACACACAACATGTGCATCGGAATATACTCAGAATAGAAAGGAAAGTATTGACTCAGCACACACCACATATGCATTAGAAAATAGTTGGAATAGAAAGGAATGTTTTGACCCAGAACAAGAAGGAAGTGTATTGGAATATACTTGGAATAGAAAGGAATGTTTTGACTCAGCACACACAACATGTGCATCAGAAAATACTTGGAATAGAAAGGAATTTTTTGACTCAGCACACACAACATCTGCATCGGAATATACTCAGAATAGAAAGGAAAGTATTGACTCAGCACACACCACATATGCATTAGAAATTAGTTGGAATAGAAAGGAATGTTTTGACCCAGAACAAGAAGGAAGTGTATTGGAATATACTTGGAATAGAAAGGAATGTTTTGACTCAGCACACACAACATGTGCATCAGAAAATACTTGGAATAGAAAGGAATGTTTTCACATAGCGCACACTCAATATGTGCTTTAGAATATACTTGGAATACAATGGAATGTTTTGACTCAGGACACACAAGATGTGCATTAGAATATACGTGGAACAGAAAGGAATGTTTTGACTCAGCACACACAACATGTGAATCAGAAAATACTTGGAATGGAAAGGAATGTTTTGACTCAGCACACACAACATGTGCATTAGAATATACAAGGAATATTAAGGAATATTTTGACTCAGCACACACAACATGTGCATTAGAATATGCATGGAAAAGAAAGGAATGTTTTGACTCAGCACACACCACATGTGCATTAGAATATTCTGTGAATAGAAAGGTATGTTTTGACTCAGCACACACAAAATGTGCATTAGATAGAATATACGTGGAATAGAAAGGAATGTTTTGACCAGAACACACAAAATGTACATCGGAATATACTCAGAATAGAAAGGAAAGTATTGAACCAGAACAAGAAGGAAGTGTATTAGAATATACTTGGAATAGAAAGGAATGTCTTGACCCAGAACAAGAAGGAAGTGTATTGGAATATACTTGGAATAGAAAGGAATGTTTTGACTCAGCACACACAAAATGTGCTTTAGAATATACTTGGAATACAATGGAATGTTTTTAGTCAGGACTCACAAGATCTGCATTAGAATATACGTGGAATAGAAAGGAATGTTTTGACTCAGCACACACAACATGTGGATCGGAATATACTCAGAATAGAAAGGAAAGTATTGACACAGCACACACCACATATGTGTTAGAATATGCATGGAATAGAAAGGAATGTTTTGACTCAGCACACACAACATGTGCATTAGAATATACTTGGAATACAATTGAATGTTTTGTCACAGCACACACAAGATGTGCATTAGAATATACTTGGAATAGAAAGGAATGTTTTGACTCAGCACACACAATATGTGCATCAGAAAATACTTGGAATAGAAAGGAATGTTTTGACCCAGAACAAGAAGGAAGTGTTTTGGAATATACTTGGAATAGAAAGGAATGTTTTGACTCAGCACACACAACATGTGCATCAGAAAATACTTGGAATAGAAAGGAAGGTTTTGACCCAGAACAAGAAGGATGTGTATTGGAATATATTTTGAATAGAAAGGAATGTTTTGACTCAGCACACATAACATGTGCATCAGAAAATACTTGGAATAGAAAGGACTGTTTTGACCCAGAACAAGAAGGAAGTGTATTGGAATATACTTGGAATAGAAAGGAATGTTTTGACTCAGCACACACAACATGTGCATCAGAAAATACTTGGAATAGAAAGGAATGTTTTGACTCAGCAGTCACAACATGTGCATTAGAATACTTTGGGAATAGAAAGGTATGTTTTGACTCAGCACACACAACATGCGCATTAGATAGAATACACTTGGAATAGAAAGGAATGTTTTGACTCAGCACACACAACATGTGCATCGAAATATACTCAGAATAGAAAGGAAAGTATTATCTCAGCACACACCACACATGAATATGAAAATACTTGGAATAGAAAGGAATGTTTTGACCCAGAACAAGAAGCAAGTGTATTAGAATATACTTGGAATAGAAAGGAATGTTTTGACTCAGCACACACAACGTGCATTAGAATTTACTTCGAATAGAAAAGAATGTTTTGACTCAGCATACACAACATGTGCATAAGATAATACTTGGAATAGAAAGGAATGTTTTGACTCAGCACACACAACGTGCATTAGAATTTACTTGGAATAGAAAATAATGTTTTGACCCAGCACACACAACATGTGTATAAGAAAATACTTGGAATAGAAAGGAATGTTTTGACTCAGCACACACATACATATGCATTAGAATATACTTGGAATAGAAAGGAATGTTTTGACCCAGAACAAGAAGGAAGTGTATTAAAATATACTTGGAATAGAAAGGAATGTTTTGACTCAGCACACACCACATGTGCATTAGAATATTCTGAGAATAGAAAGGTATGTTTTGACTCAGCACACACCACATATGCATTAGAATATACTTGGAATAGAAAGGAATGTTTTGACCCAGAACAAGAAGGAAGTTTGTTGGAATATACTTGGAATAGAAAGGAATGTTTTGACTCAGCACACACAATATGTGCTTTAGAATATTCTAGGAATACAATGGAATGTTTTGACTCAGGACACACAAGATGTGCATTAGAATATACGTGGAATAGAAAGGAAGTTTTTGACTCAGTACACACCACATGTGCATTAGAATATTCTGGGAATAGAAGGGAATGTTTTGACTCGGCACACACAACATGTGCATTAGATAGAATATATGTGGAATAGAAAGTAATGTTTTGACTCAGCACACACCACAAGTGCATTAGAATATTCTAAGAATAGAAAGGTATGTTTTGACTCAGCACACACCACATATGCATTAGAATATACTTGGAATAGAAAGGAATGTTTTGACCCAGAACAAGAAGGAAGTGTATGAGAATATATTTCCTTTCTTCTTTCGTTGGCTTGGCTTCGCGGACGAAGATTTATGGAGGGGGTAAAAAGTCCACGTCAGCTGCAGGCTCGTTTGTGGCTGACCAGTCCGATGCGGGACAGGTAGACACGATTGCAGCGGTTGCAAGGGAAAATTGGTTGGTTTGGGTTGGGTGTTGGGTTTTTCCTCCTTTGCCTTTTGTCAGTGAGGTGGGCTCTGCGGTCTTCTTCAAAGGAGGCTGCTGCCCGCCAAACTGTGAGGCGCCAAGATGCACGGTTTGAGGCGTTATCAGCCCACTGGCGGTGGTCAATGTGGCAGGCACCAAGAGATTTCTTTAGGCAGTCCTTGTACCTTTTCTTTGGTGCACCTCTGTCACGGTGGCCAGTGGAGAGCTCGCCATATAATACGATCTTGGGAAGGCGATGGTCCTCCATTCTGGAGACGTGACCCATCCAGCGCAGCTGGATCTTCAGCAGCGTGGACTCGATACACAACATGTGCATAAGATAATACTTGGAATAGAAAGGAATGTTTTGACTCAGCACACACAACGTGCATTAGAATTTACTTGGAATAGAAAATAATGTTTTGACCCAGCACACACAACATGTGCATAAGAAAATACTTGGAATAGAAAGGAATGTTTTGACCCAGAACAAGAAGGAAGTGTATTAAAATATACTTGGAATAGAAAGGAATGTTTTGACTCAGCACACACCACATGTGCATTAGAATATTCTGAGAATAGAAAGGTATGTTTTGACTCAGCACACACCACATATGCATTAGAATATACTTGGAATAGAAAGGAATGTTTTGACCCAGAACAAGAAGGAAGTTTGTTGGAATATACTTGGAATAGAAAGGAATGTTTTGACTCAGCACACACAAAATGTGCTTTAGAATATACTTGGAATACAATGGAATGTTTTTAATCAGGACTCACAAGATCTGCATTAGAATATACGTGGAATAGAAAGGAATGTTTTGACTCAGCACACACAACATGTGGATCGGAATATACTCAGAATGGAAAGGAAAGTATTGACACAGCACACACCACATATGCGTTAGAATATGCATGGAATAGGAAGGAATGTTTTGACTCAGCACACACAACATGTGCATTAGAATATACTTGGAATACAATTGAATGTTTTGTCACAGCACACACAAGATGTGCATTAGAATATACTTGGAATAGAAAGGAATGTTTTGACTCAGCACACACAATATGTGCATCAGAAAATACTTGGAATAGAAAGGAATGTTTTGACCCAGAACAAGAAGGAAGTGTTTTGGAATATATTTGGAATAGAAAGGAATGTTTTGACTCAGCACACACAACATGTGCATCAGAAAATACTTGGAATAGAAAGGAATGTTTTGACCCAGAACAAGAAGGAAGTGTATTGGAATATATTTTGAATAGAAAGGAATGTTTTGACTCAGCACACATAACATGTGCATCAGAAAATACTTGGAATAGAAAGGACTGTTTTGACCCAGAACAAGAAGGAAGTGTATTGGAATATACTTGGAATAGAAAGGAATGTTTTGACTCAGCACACACAACATGTGAATCAGAAAATACTTGGAATAGAAAGGAATGTTTTGACTCAGCACTCACAACATGTGCATTAGAATACTTTGGGAATAGAAAGGTATGTTTTGACTCAGCACACACAACATGCACATTAGATAGAATACACTTGGAATAGAAAGGAATGTTTTGACCCAGAACAAGAAGCAAGTGTATTAGAATATACTTGGAATAGAAAGGAATGTTTTGACTCAGCACACACAACGTTCATTAGAATTTACTTGGAATAGAAAATAATGTTTTAACCCAGCACACACAACATGTGCATAAGAAAATACTTGGAATAGAAAGGAATGTTTTGACTCAGCACACACATACATATGCATTAGAATATACTTGGAATAGAAAGGAATGTTTTGACCCAGAACAAGAAGGAAGTGTATTAAAACATACTTGGAATAGAAAGGAATGTTTTGACTCAGCACATACCACATGTGCATTAGAATATTCTCAGAATAGAAAGGTATGTTTTGACTCAGCACACACCACATATGCATTAGAATATACTTGGAATAAAAAGGAATGTTTTGACCAAGAACAAGAAGGAAGTTTGTTGGAATATACTTGGAATAGAAAGGAATGTTTTGACTCAGCACACACAATATGTGCTTTAGAATATTCTACGAATACAATGGAATGTTTTGACTCAGGACACACAAGATGTGCATTAGAATATTCTCGGAATAGAAGGGAATGTTTTGACTCGGCACACACAACATGTGCATTAGATAGAATATATGTGGAATAGAAAGTAATGTTTTGACTCAGCACACACCACAAGTGCATTAGAATATTCTAAGAATAGAAAGGTATGTTTTGACTCAGCACACACCACATATGCATTAGAATATACTTGGAATGGAAAGGAATGTTTTGACCCAGAACAAGAAGGATGTGTATGAGTATATACTTGGAATAGAAAGGAATGTTTTGACTCAGCACAAACAACATATGAATGAGAATATACAAGGAATATTAAGGAACATTTTGACTTAGCACACACCACATGTGCATTAGAATATACTTGGAATAGAAAGTAATGTTTTGACGCAGAACAAGAAGGTTGTGTATTGGAATATACTTGGAATAGAGAGGAATGTTTTGACTCAGCACACACAATATGTGCTTTAGAATATACTTGGAATACAATGGAATGTTTTGACTCAGGACACACAAGATGTGCATTAGAATATACGTGGAACAGAAAGGAATGTTTTGACTCAGCACACACAACATGTGCATCAGAAAATACTTGGAATGGAAAGGAATGTTTTGACTCAGCACACACAACATGTGCATTAGAATATACAAGGAATATTAAGGAATATTTTGACTCAGCACACACAACATGTGCATTAGAATATGCATGGAATAGAAAGGAATGTTTTGACTCAGCACACACCACATGTGCATTAGAATATTCTGGGAATAGAAAGGTATGTTTTGACGCAGCACACACAACATGTGCATTAGAATATTCTTGGAATACAACTGAATGTTTTGACACAGCACACACAAGATGTGCATTAGAATATACTTGGAATAGAAAGGAATGTTTTGACTCAGCACACACTACATGTGCATCAGAAAATACTTGGAATAGAAAGTAATGTTTTGACTCAGAACAAGACGGAAGTGTATTGGAATATACTTGGAATAGAAAGGAATGTTTTGACACAGCACACACAACATGTGCATCAGAAAATACTGGGAATAGAAAGGAATGTTTTTACTCAGCGCACACACAATATGTGCTTTAGAATATACTTGGAATATGATGGAATGTTTTGACTCAGGACACACAAGATGTGCATTAGAATATGCATGGAATAGAAAGGAATGTTTTGACTCAGCACACACCACATGTGCATTAGAATATACAAGGAATATTAAGGAATATTTTGACTCAGCACACACAACATGTGCATTAGAATATTCTTGGAATACAATTGAATGTTTTGACACAGCACACACAAGATGTGCATTAGAATATACTTGGAATAGAAAGGAATGTTTTGACTCAGCACACACAATATGTGCATCAGAAAATACTTGGAATAGAAAGGAATGTTTTGACCCAGAACAAGAAGGAAGTGTATTGGAATATACTTGGAATAGAAAGGAATGTTTTGACTTAGCACACACAACATGTGCATCAGAAAATACTTGGAATAGAAAGGTATGTTTTCACATAGCGCACACTCAATATGTGCTTTAGAATATACTTGGAATACAATGGAATGTTTTGACTCAGGACACACAAGATGTGCATTAGAATATACGTGGAACAGAAAGGAATGTTTCGACTCAGGACACACAACATGTGCATCAGAAAATACTTGGAATAGAAAGGAATGTTTTGACTCAGCACACACAACATGTGCATTAGAATATACAAGGAATATTAAGGAATATTTTGACTCAGCACACACAACATGTGCATTAGAATATGCATGGAATAGAAAGGAATGTTTTGACTAGGCACACACCACATGTGCATTAGAATATTCTGGGAATAGAAAGGTATGTTTTGACTCAGCACACACAACATGTGCATTAGATAGAATATACGTGGAATAGAAAGGAATGTTTTGACCAGAACACACAAAATGTACATCGGAATATACTCAGAATAGAAAGGAAAGTATTGACCCAGAACAAGAAGGAAGTGTATTAGAATGTACTTGGAATAGAAAGGAATGTTTTGACCCAGAACAAGAAGGAAGTGCATTGGAATATACTTGGAATAGAAAGGAATGTTTTGACTCAGCACACACAATATGTGCTTTAGAATATACTTGGAATACAATGGAATGTTTTTACTCAGGACTCACAGGATCAGCATTAGAATATACGTGGAATAGAAAGGAATGTTTTGACTCAGCACACACAACATGTGGATCGGAAGATACTCAGAATAGAAAGGATAGTATTGACACAGCACACACCACATATGCGTTAGAATATGCATGGAATAGAAAGGAATGTTTTGACTCAGTACACACAACATGTGCATTAGAATATACTTGGAATACAATGGACTGTTTTGACACAGCGTACACAAGATGTGCATTAGAATATTCTTGGAATACAATGGAATGTTTTGACACAGCACACACAAGATGTACATTAGAATATACTTGGAATACAATGGAATGTTTTGACAGCACACACAAGATGTGCATCAGAAAATACTTGGAATAGAAAGGAATGTTTTGACTCAGCACTCACAACATGTGCATTAGAATATACAAGGAATATTAAGGAATATTTTGACTCAGCACACACAATATGTGCATTAGAATATGCATGAAATAGAAAGGAATGTTTTGATTCAGCACACACAACATGTGCATTAGAATATACTTGGAATACAATGGAATGTTTTGACACAGCACACACAAGATGTGCATTAGAATATACTTGGAATAGAAAGGAATGTTTTGACTCAGCACACAAAACATTTGCCTCAGAAAATACTTGGAATAGATAGGAATGTTTTGACTCAGAACAAGACGGAAGTGTATTGGAATATACTTGGAATAGAAAGGAATGTTTTGACTCAGCACACACAACATGTGTATCAGAAAATACTTGGAATAGAAAGGAATGTTTTTACTCAGCGCACACACAATATGTGCTTTAGAATATACTGGGAATATGATGGAATGTTTTGACTCAGGACACACAAGATGTGCATTAGAATATGCATGGAATAGAAAGGAATGTTTTGACTCAGCACACACCACATGTGCATTAGAATTTACAAGGAATATTAAGGAATATTTTTACTCAGCACACACAACATGTGCATTAGAATATGCATGGAATAGAAAGGAATGTTTTGACTCAACACACACAACATGTGCATTAGAATATACTTGGAATACAATTGAATGTTTTGTCACAGCACACACAAGATGTGCATTAGAGTATACTTGGAATAGAAAGGAATGTTTTGACTCAGCACACACAATATGTGCATCAGAAAATACTTGGAATAGAAAGGAATGTTTTGACCCAGAACAAGAAGGAAGTGTTTTGGAATATACTTGGAATAGAAAGGAATGTTTTGACTCAGCACACACAACATGTGCATCAGAAAATACTTGGAATAGAAAGGAATGTTTTGACCCAGAACAAGAAGGAAGTGTATTGGAATATATTTTGAAAAGAAAGGAATGTTTTGACTCAGCACACATAACATGTGCATCAGAAAATACTTGGAATAGAAAGGAATGTTTTGACCCAGAACAAGAAGGAAGTGTATTGGAATATACTTGGGATAGAAAGGAATGTTTTGACTCAGCACACACAACATGTGCATCAGAAATTACTTGGAATAGAAAGGAATGTTTTGACTCAGCACTCACAACATGTGCATTAGAATACTTTGGGAATAGAAAGGTATGTTTTGACTCAGCACACACAACATGTGCATTCGATAGAATATATGTGGAATAGAAAGTAATGATTTGACTCAGCACACACCACAAGTGCATTAGAATATTCTAAGAATAGAAAGGTATGTTTTGACTCAGCACACACCACATATGCATTAGAATATACTTGGAATAGAAAGGAATGTTTTGACCCAGAACAAGAAGGAAGTGTATGAGAATATACTTGGAATAGAAAGGAATGTTTTGACTCAGCACAAACAACATATGAATGAGAATATACAAGGAATATTAAGGAATATTTTGACTGAGCACACACCACATGTACATTAGAATATACTTGGAATAGAAAGTAATGTTTTGACGCAGAACAAGATGGAAGTGTATTGGAATATACTTGGAATAGAAAGGAATGTTTTGACTCAGCACACACAATATGTGCTTTAGAATATACTTGGAATACAATGGAATGTTTTGACTCAGGACACACAAGATGTGCATTAGAATATACGTGGAACAGAAAGGAATGTTTTGACTCAGCACACACAACATGTGCATCAGAAAATACTTGGAATGGAAAGGAATGTTTTGACTCAGCACACACAACATGTGCATTAGAATATACAAGGAATATTAAGGAATATTTTGACTCAGCACACACAACATGTGCATTAGATAGAATATATGCGGAATAGAAAGGAATGTTTTGACCAGAACACACAAAATGTACATCGGAATATACTCAGAATAGAAAGGAAAGTATTGAACCAGAACAAGAAGGAAGTGTATTAGAATATACTTGGAATAGAAAGGAATGTCTTGACACAGAACAAGAAGGAAGTGTATTGGAATATACTTGGAATAGAAAGGAATGTTTTGACTCAGCACACACAAAATGTGCTTTAGAATATACTTGGAATACAATGGAATGTTTTTAGTCAGGGCTCACAAGATCTGCATTAGAATATACGTGGAATAGAAAGGAATGCTTTGACTCAGCACACACAACATGTGGATCGGAATATACTCAGAATAGAAAGGAAAGTATTGACACAGCACACACCACATATGCGTTAGAATATGCATGGAATAGAAAGGAATGTTTTGACTCAGTACACACAACATGTGCACTAGAATATACTTGGAATACAATGGACTGTTTTGACACAGCGTACACAAGATGTGGATTAGAATATCCTTGGAATACAATGGAATGTTTTGACACAGCACACACAGGATGTGCATTAGAATATACAAGGAATATTAAGGAATATTTTGAATCAGCACACACAACATGTGCATTAGAATATACTTGGAATAGAAAGAAATGTTTTGACTCAGCACACACAACATGTGCATCAGAAAATATTTGGAATAGAAAGTAATGTTTTGACTCAGAACAAGACGGAAGTGTATTGGAATATACTTGGAATAGAAAGGAATGTTTTGACTCAGCACACACCACATGTGCATTAGAATATACAAGGAATATTAAGGAATATTTTTACTCAGCACACACAACATGTGCATTAGAATATGCATGGAATAGAAAGGAATGTTTTGACTCAGCACACACCACATGTGCATTAGAATATACAAGGAAAATTAAGGAATATTTTGACTCAGCACACACAACATGTGCATTAAAATATGCATGGAATAGAAAGGAATGTTTTGACTGAGCACACACAATATGTGCATCAGAAAATACTTGGAATAGAAAGGAATGTTTTGACCCAGAACAAGAAGGAAGTGTATTGGAATATACTTGGAATAGAAAGGAATGTTTTCACTCAGCATACACAACATGTGCATCAGAAAATACTTGGAATAGAAAGGTATGTTTTCACATAGCGCACACTCAATATGTGCTTTAGAATATACTTGGAATACAATGGAATGTTTTGACTCAGGACACACAAGATGTGCATTAGAATATACGTGGAACAGAAAGGAATGTTTTGACTCAGCACACACAACATGTGCATCAGAAAATACTTGGAATAGAAAGGAATGTTTTGACTCAGCACACACAACATGTGCATTAGAATATACAAGGAATATTAAGGAATATTTTGACTCAGCACACACAACATGTGCATTAGAATTTTCTGGGAATAGAAAGGTATGTTTTGACTCAGCACGCAACATGTGCATTAGAATATTCTGGGAATAGAAAGGTATGTTTTGACTCAGCACACACAACATGTGCATTAGATAGAATATACGTGGAATAGAAAGGAATGTTTTGACTCAGCACACACAACATGTGGATCGGAATATACTCAGAATAGAAAGGAAAGTATTGACCCAGAACAAGAAGGAAGTGTATTAGAATGTACTTGGAATAGAAAGGAATGTTTTGACCCAGAACAAGAAGGAAGTGCATTGGAATATACTTGGAATAGAAAGGAATGTTTTGACTCAGCACACACAATATGTGCTTTAGAATATACTTGGAATACAATGGAATGTTTTTACTCAGGACTCACAGGATCAGCATTAGAATATACGTGGAATAGAAAGGAATGTTTTGACTCAGCACACACAACATGTGGATCGGAATATACTCAGAATAGAAAGGATAGTATTGACACAGCACACACCACATATGCGTTAGAATATGCATGGAATAGAAAGGAATGTTTTGACTCAGTACACACAACATGTGCATTAGAATATACTTGGAATACAATGGACTGTTTTGACACAGCGTACACAAGATGTGCATTAGAATATTCTTGGAATACAATGGAATGTTTTGACACAGCACACACAAGATGTACATTAGAATATACTTGGAATACAATGGAATGTTTTGACAGCACACACAAGATGTGCATCAGAAAATACTTGGAATAGAAAGGAATGTTTTGACTCAGCACTCACAACATGTGCATTAGAATATACAAGGAATATTAAGGAATATTTTGACTCAGCACACACAATATGTGCATTAGAATATGCATGAAATAGAAAGGAATGTTTTGATTCAGCACACACAACATGTGCATTAGAATATACTTGGAATACAATGGAATGTTTTGACACAGCACACACAAGATGTGCATTAGAATATACTTGGAATAGAAAGGAATGTTTTGACTCAGCACACAAAACATTTGCCTCAGAAAATACTTGGAATAGAAAGGAATGTTTTGACTCAGAACAAGACGGAAGTGTATTGGAATATACTTGGAATAGAAAGGAATGTTTTGACTCAGCACACACAACATGTGTATCAGAAAATACTTGGAATAGAAAGGAATGTTTTTACTCAGCGCACACACAATATGTGCTTTAGAATATACTGGGAATATGATGGAATGTTTTGACTCAGGACACACAAGATGTGCATTAGAATATGCATGGAATAGAAAGGAATGTTTTGACTCAGCACACACCACATGTGCATTAGAATTTACAAGGAATATTAAGGAATATTTTGACTCAGCACACACAACATGTGCATTAGAATATGCATGGAATAGAAAGGAATGTTTTGACTCAACACACACAACATGTGCATTAGAATATACTTGGAATACAATTGAATGTTTTGTCACAGCACACACAAGATGTGCATTAGAGTATACTTGGAATAGAAAGGAATGTTTTGACTCAGCACACACAATATGTGCATCAGAAAATACTTGGAATAGAAAGGAATGTTTTGACCCAGAACAAGAAGGAAGTGTTTTGGAATATACTTGGAATAGAAAGGAATGTTTTGACTCAGCACACACAACATGTGCATCAGAAAATACTTGGAATAGAAAGGAATGTTTTGACCCAGAACAAGAAGGAAGTGTATTGGAATATATTTTGAATAGAAAGGAATGTTTTGACTCAGCACACATAACATGTGCATCAGAAAATACTTGGAATAGAAAGGAATGTTTTGACCCAGAACAAGAAGGAAGTGTATTGGAATATACTTGGGATAGAAAGGAATGTTTTGACTCAGCACACACAACATGTGCATCAGAAATTACTTGGAATAGAAAGGAATGTTTTGACTCAGCACTCACAACATGTGCATTAGAATACTTTGGGAATAGAAAGGTATGTTTTGACTCAGCACACACAACATGTGCATTCGATAGAATATATGTGGAATAGAAAGTAATGTTTTGACTCAGCACACACCACAAGTGCATTAGAATATTCTAAGAATAGAAAGGTATGTTTTGACGCAGCACACACCACATATGCATTAGAATATACTTGGAATAGAAAGGAATGTTTTGACCCAGAACAAGAAGGAAGTGTATGAGAATATACTTGGAATAGAAAGGAATGTTTTGACTCAGCACAAACAACATATGAATGAGAATATACAAGGAATATTAAGGAATATTTTGACTGAGCACACACCACATGTACATTAGAATATACTTGGAATAGAAAGTAATGTTTTGACGCAGAACAAGATGGAAGTGTATTGGAATATACTTGGAATAGAAAGGAATGTTTTGACTCAGCACACACAATATGTGCTTTAGAATATACTTGGAATACAATGGAATGTTTTGACTCAGGACACACAAGATGTGCATTAGAATATACGTGGAACAGAAAGGAATGTTTTGACTCAGCACACACAACATGTGCATCAGAAAATACTTGGAATGGAAAGGAATGTTTTGACTCAGCACACACAACATGTGCATTAGAATATACAAGGAATATTAAGGAATATTTTGACTCAGCACACACAACATGTGCATTAGATAGAATATATGTGGAATAGAAAGGAATGTTTTGACCAGAACACACAAAATGTACATCGGAATATACTCAGAATAGAAAGGAAAGTATTGAACCAGAACAAGAAGGAAGTGTATTAGAATATACATGGAATAGAAAGGAATGTCTTGACACAGAACAAGAAGGAAGTGTATTGGAATATACTTGGAATAGAAAGGAATGTTTTGACTCAGCACACACAAAATGTGCTTTAGAATATACTTGGAATACAATGGAATGTTTTTAGTCAGGGCTCACAAGATCTGCATTAGAATATACGTGGAATAGAAAGGAATGCTTTGACTAAGCACACACAACATGTGGATCGGAATATACTTAGAATAGAAAGGAAAGTATTGACACAGCACACACCACATATGCGTTAGAATATGCATGGAATAGAAAGGAATGTTTTGACTCAGTACACACAACATGTGCACTAGAATATACTTGGAATACAATGGACTGTTTTGACACAGCGTACACAAGATGTGGATTAGAATATCCTTGGAATACAATGGAATGTTTTGACACAGCACACACAGGATGTGCATTAGAATATAATAGGAATATTAAGGAATATTTTGAATCAGCACACACAACATGTGCATTAGAATATACTTGGAATAGAAAGAAATGTTTTGACTCAGCACACACAACATGTGCATCAGAAAATATTTGGAATAGAAAGTAATGTTTTGACTCAGAACAAGACGGAAGTGTATTGGAATATACTTGGAATAGAAAGGAATGTTTTGACTCAGCACACACCACATGTGCATTAGAATATACAAGGAATATTAAGGAATATTTTTACTCAGCACACACAACATGTGCATTAGAATATGCATGGAATAGAAAGGAATGTTTTGACTCAGCACACACCACATGTGCATTAGAATATACAAGGAAAATTAAGGAATATTTTGACTCAGCACACACAACATGTGCATTAAAATATGCATGGAATAGAAAGGAATGTTTTGACTGAGCACACACAATATGTGCATCAGAAAATACTTGGAATAGAAAGGAATGTTTTGACCCAGAACAAGAAGGAAGTGTATTGGAATATACTTGGAATAGAAAGGAATGTTTTCACTCAGCATACACAACATGTGCATCAGAAAATACTTGGAATAGAAAGGTATGTTTTCACATAGCGCACACTCAATATGTGCTTTAGAATATACTTGGAATACAATGGAATGTTTTGACTCAGGACACACAAGATGTGCATTAGAATATACGTGGAACAGAAAGGAATGTTTTGACTCAGCACACACAACATGTGCATCAGAAAATACTTGGAATAGAAAGGAATGTTTTGACTCAGCACACACAACATGTGCATTAGAATATACAAGGAATATTAAGGAATATTTTGACTCAGCACACACAACATGTGCATTAGAATTTTCTGGGAATAGAAAGGTATGTTTTGACTCAGCACGCAACATGTGCATTAGAATATTCTGGGAATAGAAAGGTATGATTTGACTCAGCACACACAACATGTGCATTAGATAGAATATACGTGGAATAGAAAGGAATGTTTTGACTCAGCACACACAACATGTGGATCGGAATATACTCAGAATAGAAAGGAAAGTATAGACACAGCACACACCACATATGCGTTAGAATATGCATGGAATAGAAAGGAATGTTTTGACTCAGTAGACACAACATGTGCATTAGAATATACTTGGAATACAATGGACTGTTTTGAAACAGCGTACACAAGATGTGCATTAGAATATTCTTGGAATACAATGGAATGTTTTGACACAGCACACACAAGATGTGCATCAGAAAATACGGAATAGAAAGGAATGTTTTGACTCAGCACTCACAACATGTGCATTAGAATATACAAGGAATATTAAGGAATATTTTGACTCAGCACACACAACATGTGCATTAGAATATGCATGAAATAGAAAGGAATGTTTTGATTCAGCACACACAACATGTGCATTAGAATATACTTGGAATACAATGGAATGTTTTGACACAGCACACACAAGATGTGCATTAGAATATACTTGGAATAGAAAGGAATGTTTTGACTCAGCACACAAAACATGTGCCTCAGAAAATACTTGGAATAGAAAGGAATGTTTTGACTCAGCACACACAACATGTGCATTAGAATATACAAGGAATATTAAGGAATATTTTGACTCAGCACACACAACATGTGCATTAGAATATTCTGGGAATAGAAAGGTATGTTTTGACTCAGCACACACAACATGTGCATTAGAATATTCTGGGAATAGAAAGGTATGTTTTGACACAGCACACACAACATGTGCATTAGATAGAATATACGTGGAATAGAAAGGAATGTTTTCACCAGAACACACAAAATGTACATCGGAATATATTCAGAATAGAAAGGAAAGTATTGACCCAGAACAAGAAGGAAGAGTATTAGAATGTACTTGGAATAGAAAGGAATGTTTTGACCCAGAACAAGAAGGAAGTGTATTGGAATATACTTGGAATAGAAAGGAATGTTTTGACTCAGCACACACAATATGTACTTTAGAATATACTTGGAATACAATGGAATGTTTTTACTCAGGACTCACAAGATCAGCATTAGAATATACGTGGAATAGAAAGGAATGTTTTGACTCAGCACACACAACATGTGGATCGGAATATACTCAGAATAGAAAGGAAAGTATTGACACAGCACACACCACATATGCGTTAGAATATGCATGGAATAGAAAGGAATGTTTTGACTCAGTACACACAACATGTGCATTAGAATATACTTGGAATACAATGGACTTTTTTGACACAGCGTACACAAGATGTGCATTAGAATATTCTTGGAATACAATGGAATGTTTTGACACAGCACACACAAGATGTACATTAGAATATACTTGGAATACAATGGAATGTTTTGACACAGCACACACAAGATGTGCATCAGAAAATACGGAATAGAAAGGAATGTTTTGACTCAGCACTCACAACATGTGCATTAGAATATACAGGGAATATTAAGGAATATTTTGACTCAGCACACACAACATGTGCATTAGAATATGCATGAAATAGAAAGGAATGTTTTGATTCAGCACACACAACATGTGCATTAGAATATACTTGGAATACAATGGAATGTTTTGACACAGCACACACAAGATGTGCATTAGAATATACTTGGAATAGAAAGGAATGTTTTGACTCAGCACACAAAACATGTGCCTCAGAAAATACTTGGAATAGAAAGGAATGTTTTGACTCAGAACAAGACGGAAGTGTATTAGAATATACTTGGAATAGAAAGTAATGTTTTGACTCAGCACACACAACATGTGTATCAGAAAATACTTGGAATAGAAAGGAATGTTTTTACTCAGCGCACACACAATATGTGCTTTAGAATATACTTGGAATATGATGGAATGTTTTGACTCAGGACACACAAGATGTGCATTAGAATATGCATGGAATAGAAAGGAATGTTTTGACTCAGCACACACCACATGTGCATTAGAATTTACAAGGAATATTAAGGAATATTTTGACTCAGCACACACAACATGTGCATTAGAATATGCATGGAATAGAAAGGAATGTTTTGACTCAACACACACAACATGTGCATTAGGATATACTTGGAATACAATTGAATGTTTTGTCACAGCACACACAAGATGTGCATTAGAATATACTTGGAATAGAAAGGAATGTTTTGACTCAGCACACACAATATGTGCATCAGAAAATACTTGGAATAGAAAGGAATGTGTTGACCCAGAACAAGAAGGAAGTGTTTTGGAATATACTTGGAATAGAAAGGAATGTTTTGACTCAGCACACACAACATGTACATCAGAAAATACTTGGAATAGAAAGGAATGTTTTGACCCAGAACAAGAAGGAAGTGTATTGGAATATACTTGGAATAGAAAGGAATGTTTTGACTCAGCACACACAACATGTGCATCAGAAAATACTTGGAATAGAAAGTAATGTTTTGACTCAGCACTCACAACATGTGCATTAGAATACTTTGGGAATAGAAAGGTATGTTTTGACTCAGCACACACAACATGCGCATTAGATAGAATACACTTGGAATAGAAAGGAATGTTTTGACTCAACACACACCACATATGCATTAGAATATACTTGGAATAGAAAGGAATGTTTTGACCCAGAACAAGAAGGAAGTGTATGAGAATATATTTCCTTTCTTCTTTCTTTGGCTTGGCTTCGCGGACGAAGATTTATGGAGGGGGTAAAAAGTCCACGTCAGCTGCAGGCTCGTTTGTGGCTGACCAGTCCGATGCGGGACAGGCAGACACGATTGCAGCGGTTGCAAGGGAAAATTGGTTGGTTTGGGTTGGGTGTTGGGATTTTCCTCCTTTGCCTTTTGTCAGTGAGGTGGGCTCTGCGGTCTTCTTCAAAGGAGGCTGCTGTCCGCCAAACTGTGAGGCGCCAAGATGCACGGTTTGAGGCGTTATCAGCCCACTGGCGGTGGTCAATGTGGCAGGCACCAAGAGATTTCTTTAGGCAGTCCTTGTACCTTTTCTTTGGTGCACCTCTGTCACGGTGGCCAGTGGAGAGCTCGCCATATAATACGATCTTGGGAAGGCGATGGTCCTCCATTCTGGAGACGTGACCCATCCAGCGCAGCTGGATCTTCAGCAGCGTGGACTCGATACACAACATGTGCATAAGATAATACTTGGAATAGAAAGGAATGTTTTGACTCAGCACACACAACGTGTATTAGAATTTACTTGGAATAGAAAATAATGTTTTGACCCAGCACACACAACATGTGCATAAGAAAATACTTGGAATAGAAAGGAATGTTTTGACCCAGAACAAGAAGGAAGTGTATTAAAATATACTTGGAATAGAAAGGAATGTTTTGACTCAGCACACACCACATGTGCATTAGAATATTCTGAGAATAGAAAGGTATGTTTTGACTCAGCACACACCACATATGCATTAGAATATACTTGGAATAGAAAGGAATGTTTTGACCCAGAACAAGAAGGAAGTTTGTTGGAATATACTTGGAATAGAAAGGAATGTTTTGACTCAGCACACACAAAATGTGCTTTAGAATATACTTGGAATACAATGGAATGTTTTTAATCAGGACTCACAAGATCTGCATTAGAATATACGTGGAATAGAAAGGAATGTTTTGACTCAGCACACACAACATGTGGATCGGAATATACTCAGAATAGAAAGGAAAGTATTGACACAGCACACACCACATATGCGTTAGAATATGCATGGAATAGGAAGGAATGTTTTGACTCAGCACACACAACATGTGCATTAGAATATACTTGGAATACAATTGAATGTTTTGTCACAGCACACACAAGATGTGCATTAGAATATACTTGGAATAGAAAGGAATGTTTTGACTCAGCACACACCACATGTGCATTAGAATTTACAAGGAATATTAAGGAATATTTTGACTCAGCACACACAACATGTGCATTAGAATATACTTGGAATACAATTGAATGTTTTGTCACAGCACACACAAGATGTGCATTAGAATATACTTGGAATAGAAAGGAATGTTTTGACTCAGCACACACAATATGTGCATCAGAAAATACTTGGAATAGAAAGGAATGTTTTGACCCAGAACAAGAAGGAAGTGTTTTGGAATATATTTGGAATAGAAAGGAATGTTTTGACTCAGCACACACAACATGTGCATCAGAAAATACTTGGAATAGAAAGGAATGTTTTGACCCAGAACAAGAAGGAAGTGTATTGGAATATATTTTGAATAGAAAGGAATGTTTTGACTCAGCACACATAACATGTGCATCAGAAAATACTTGGAATAGAAAGGACTGTTTTGACCCAGAACAAGAAGGAAGTGTATTGGAATATACTTGGAATAGAAAGGAATGTTTTGACTCAGCACACACAACATGTGCATCAGAAAATACTTGGAATAGAAAGGAATGTTTTGACTCAGCACTCACAACATGTGCATTAGAATACTTTGGGAATAGAAAGGTATGTTTTGACTCAGCACACACAACATGCACATTAGAGAGAATACACTTGGAATAGAAAGGAATGTTTTGACCCAGAACAAGAAGCAAGTGTATTAGAATATACTTGGAATAGAAAGGAATGTTTTGACTCAGCACACACAACGTGCATTAGAATTTACTTGGAATAGAAAATAATGTTTTAACCCAGCACACACAACATGTGCATAAGAAAATACTTGGAATAGAAAGGAATGTTTTGACTCAGCACACACATACATATGCATTAGAATATACTTGGAATAGAAAGGAATGTTTTGACCCAGAACAAGAAGGAAGTGTATTAAAATATACTTGGAATAGAAAGGAATGTTTTGACTCAGCACATACCACATGTGCATTAGAATATTCTCAGAATAGAAAGGTATGTTTTGACTCAGCACACACCACATATGCATTAGAATATACTTGGAATAAAAAGGAATGTTTTGACCCAGAACAAGAAGGAAGTTTGTTGGAATATACTTGGAATAGAAAGGAATGTTTTGACTCAGCACACACAATATGTGCTTTAGAATATTCTACGAATACAATGGAATGTTTTGACTCAGGACACACAAGATGTGCATTAGAATATTCTCGGAATAGAAGGGAATGTTTTGACTCGGCACACACAACATGTGCATTAGATAGAATATATGTGGAATAGAAAGGTATGTTTTGACCCAGAACAAGAAGGAAGTGTATTGGAATATACTTGGAATAGAAAGGAATGTTTTCACTCAGCATACACAACATGTGCATCAGAAAATACTTGGAATAGAAAGGTATGTTTTCACATAGCGCACACTCAATATGTGCTTTAGAATATACTTGGAATACAATGGAATGTTTTGACTCAGGACACACAAGATGTGCATTAGAATATACGTGGAACAGAAAGGAATGTTTTGACTCAGCACACACAACATGTGCATCAGAAAATACTTGGAATAGAAAGGAATGTTTTGACTCAGCACACACAACATGTGCATTAGAATATACAAGGAATATTAAGGAATATTTTGACTCAGCACACACAACATGTGCATTAGAATTTTCTGGGAATAGAAAGGTATGTTTTGACTCAGCACGCAACATGTGCATTAGAATATTCTGGGAATAGAAAGGTATGTTTTGACTCAGCACACACAACATGTGCATTAGATAGAATATACGTGGAATAGAAAGGAATGTTTTGACTCAGCACACACAACATGTGGATCGGAATATACTCAGAATAGAAAGGAAAGTATAGACACAGCACACACCACATATGCGTTAGAATATGCATGGAATAGAAAGGAATGTTTTGACTCAGTAGACACAACATGTGCATTAGAATATACTTGGAATACAATGGACTGTTTTGAAACAGCGTACACAAGATGTGCATTAGAATATTCTTGGAATACAATGGAATGTTTTGACACAGCACACACAAGATGTGCATCAGAAAATACGGAATAGAAAGGAATGTTTTGACTCAGCACTCACAACATGTGCATTAGAATATACAAGGAATATTAAGGAATATTTTGACTCAGCACACACAACATGTGCATTAGAATATGCATGAAATAGAAAGGAATGTTTTGATTCAGCACACACAACATGTGCATTAGAATATACTTGGAATACAATGGAATGTTTTGACACAGCACACACAAGATGTGCATTAGAATATACTTGGAATAGAAAGGAATGTTTTGACTCAGCACACAAAACATGTGCCTCAGAAAATACTTGGAATAGAAAGGAATGTTTTGACTCAGCACACACAACATGTGCATTAGAATATACAAGGAATATTAAGGAATATTTTGACTCAGCACACACAACATGTGCATTAGAATATTCTGGGAATAGAAAGGTATGTTTTGACTCAGCACACACAACATGTGCATTAGAATATTCTGGGAATAGAAAGGTATGTTTTGACACAGCACACACAACATGTGCATTAGATAGAATATACGTGGAATAGAAAGGAATGTTTTCACCAGAACACACAAAATGTACATCGGAATATATTCAGAATAGAAAGGAAAGTATTGACCCAGAACAAGAAGGAAGAGTATTAGAATGTACTTGGAATAGAAAGGAATGTTTTGACCCAGAACAAGAAGGAAGTGTATTGGAATATACTTGGAATAGAAAGGAATGTTTTGACTCAGCACACACAATATGTACTTTAGAATATACTTGGAATACAATGGAATGTTTTTACTCAGGACTCACAAGATCAGCATTAGAATATACGTGGAATAGAAAGGAATGTTTTGACTCAGCACACACAACATGTGGATCGGAATATACTCAGAATAGAAAGGAAAGTATTGACACAGCACACACCACATATGCGTTAGAATATGCATGGAATAGAAAGGAATGTTTTGACTCAGTACACACAACATGTGCATTAGAATATACTTGGAATACAATGGACTTTTTTGACACAGCGTACACAAGATGTGCATTAGAATATTCTTGGAATACAATGGAATGTTTTGACACAGCACACACAAGATGTACATTAGAATATACTTGGAATACAATGGAATGTTTTGACACAGCACACACAAGATGTGCATCAGAAAATACGGAATAGAAAGGAATGTTTTGACTCAGCACTCACAACATGTGCATTAGAATATACAGGGAATATTAAGGAATATTTTGACTCAGCACACACAACATGTGCATTAGAATATGCATGAAATAGAAAGGAATGTTTTGATTCAGCACACACAACATGTGCATTAGAATATACTTGGAATACAATGGAATGTTTTGACACAGCACACACAAGATGTGCATTAGAATATACTTGGAATAGAAAGGAATGTTTTGACTCAGCACACAAAACATGTGCCTCAGAAAATACTTGGAATAGAAAGGAATGTTTTGACTCAGAACAAGACGGAAGTGTATTAGAATATACTTGGAATAGAAAGTAATGTTTTGACTCAGCACACACAACATGTGTATCAGAAAATACTTGGAATAGAAAGGAATGTTTTTACTCAGCGCACACACAATATGTGCTTTAGAATATACTTGGAATATGATGGAATGTTTTGACTCAGGACACACAAGATGTGCATTAGAATATGCATGGAATAGAAAGGAATGTTTTGACTCAGCACACACCACATGTGCATTAGAATTTACAAGGAATATTAAGGAATATTTTGACTCAGCACACACAACATGTGCATTAGAATATGCATGGAATAGAAAGGAATGTTTTGACTCAACACACACAACATGTGCATTAGGATATACTTGGAATACAATTGAATGTTTTGTCACAGCACACACAAGATGTGCATTAGAATATACTTGGAATAGAAAGGAATGTTTTGACTCAGCACACACAATATGTGCATCAGAAAATACTTGGAATAGAAAGGAATGTGTTGACCCAGAACAAGAAGGAAGTGTTTTGGAATATACTTGGAATAGAAAGGAATGTTTTGACTCAGCACACACAACATGTACATCAGAAAATACTTGGAATAGAAAGGAATGTTTTGACCCAGAACAAGAAGGAAGTGTATTGGAATATACTTGGAATAGAAAGGAATGTTTTGACTCAGCACACACAACATGTGCATCAGAAAATACTTGGAATAGAAAGTAATGTTTTGACTCAGCACTCACAACATGTGCATTAGAATACTTTGGGAATAGAAAGGTATGTTTTGACTCAGCACACACAACATGCGCATTAGATAGAATACACTTGGAATAGAAAGGAATGTTTTGACTCAACACACACCACATATGCATTAGAATATACTTGGAATAGAAAGGAATGTTTTGACCCAGAACAAGAAGGAAGTGTATGAGAATATATTTCCTTTCTTCTTTCTTTGGCTTGGCTTCGCGGACGAAGATTTATGGAGGGGGTAAAAAGTCCACGTCAGCTGCAGGCTCGTTTGTGGCTGACCAGTCCGATGCGGGACAGGCAGACACGATTGCAGCGGTTGCAAGGGAAAATTGGTTGGTTTGGGTTGGGTGTTGGGATTTTCCTCCTTTGCCTTTTGTCAGTGAGGTGGGCTCTGCGGTCTTCTTCAAAGGAGGCTGCTGTCCGCCAAACTGTGAGGCGCCAAGATGCACGGTTTGAGGCGTTATCAGCCCACTGGCGGTGGTCAATGTGGCAGGCACCAAGAGATTTCTTTAGGCAGTCCTTGTACCTTTTCTTTGGTGCACCTCTGTCACGGTGGCCAGTGGAGAGCTCGCCATATAATACGATCTTGGGAAGGCGATGGTCCTCCATTCTGGAGACGTGACCCATCCAGCGCAGCTGGATCTTCAGCAGCGTGGACTCGATACACAACATGTGCATAAGATAATACTTGGAATAGAAAGGAATGTTTTGACTCAGCACACACAACGTGTATTAGAATTTACTTGGAATAGAAAATAATGTTTTGACCCAGCACACACAACATGTGCATAAGAAAATACTTGGAATAGAAAGGAATGTTTTGACCCAGAACAAGAAGGAAGTGTATTAAAATATACTTGGAATAGAAAGGAATGTTTTGACTCAGCACACACCACATGTGCATTAGAATATTCTGAGAATAGAAAGGTATGTTTTGACTCAGCACACACCACATATGCATTAGAATATACTTGGAATAGAAAGGAATGTTTTGACCCAGAACAAGAAGGAAGTTTGTTGGAATATACTTGGAATAGAAAGGAATGTTTTGACTCAGCACACACAAAATGTGCTTTAGAATATACTTGGAATACAATGGAATGTTTTTAATCAGGACTCACAAGATCTGCATTAGAATATACGTGGAATAGAAAGGAATGTTTTGACTCAGCACACACAACATGTGGATCGGAATATACTCAGAATAGAAAGGAAAGTATTGACACAGCACACACCACATATGCGTTAGAATATGCATGGAATAGGAAGGAATGTTTTGACTCAGCACACACAACATGTGCATTAGAATATACTTGGAATACAATTGAATGTTTTGTCACAGCACACACAAGATGTGCATTAGAATATACTTGGAATAGAAAGGAATGTTTTGACTCAGCACACACCACATGTGCATTAGAATTTACAAGGAATATTAAGGAATATTTTGACTCAGCACACACAACATGTGCATTAGAATATACTTGGAATACAATTGAATGTTTTGTCACAGCACACACAAGATGTGCATTAGAATATACTTGGAATAGAAAGGAATGTTTTGACTCAGCACACACAATATGTGCATCAGAAAATACTTGGAATAGAAAGGAATGTTTTGACCCAGAACAAGAAGGAAGTGTTTTGGAATATATTTGGAATAGAAAGGAATGTTTTGACTCAGCACACACAACATGTGCATCAGAAAATACTTGGAATAGAAAGGAATGTTTTGACCCAGAACAAGAAGGAAGTGTATTGGAATATATTTTGAATAGAAAGGAATGTTTTGACTCAGCACACATAACATGTGCATCAGAAAATACTTGGAATAGAAAGGACTGTTTTGACCCAGAACAAGAAGGAAGTGTATTGGAATATACTTGGAATAGAAAGGAATGTTTTGACTCAGCACACACAACATGTGCATCAGAAAATACTTGGAATAGAAAGGAATGTTTTGACTCAGCACTCACAACATGTGCATTAGAATACTTTGGGAATAGAAAGGTATGTTTTGACTCAGCACACACAACATGCACATTAGAGAGAATACACTTGGAATAGAAAGGAATGTTTTGACCCAGAACAAGAAGCAAGTGTATTAGAATATACTTGGAATAGAAAGGAATGTTTTGACTCAGCACACACAACGTGCATTAGAATTTACTTGGAATAGAAAATAATGTTTTAACCCAGCACACACAACATGTGCATAAGAAAATACTTGGAATAGAAAGGAATGTTTTGACTCAGCACACACATACATATGCATTAGAATATACTTGGAATAGAAAGGAATGTTTTGACCCAGAACAAGAAGGAAGTGTATTAAAATATACTTGGAATAGAAAGGAATGTTTTGACTCAGCACATACCACATGTGCATTAGAATATTCTCAGAATAGAAAGGTATGTTTTGACTCAGCACACACCACATATGCATTAGAATATACTTGGAATAAAAAGGAATGTTTTGACCCAGAACAAGAAGGAAGTTTGTTGGAATATACTTGGAATAGAAAGGAATGGTTTGACTCAGCACACACAATATGTGCTTTAGAATATTCTACGAATACAATGGAATGTTTTGACTCAGGACACACAAGATGTGCATTAGAATATTCTCGGAATAGAAGGGAATGTTTTGACTCGGCACACACAACATGTGCATTAGATAGAATATATGTGGAATAGAAAGGTATGTTTTGACTCAGCACACACCACATATGCATTAGAATATACTTGGAATGGAAAGGAATGTTTTGACCCAGAACAAGAAGGATGTGTATGAGTATATACTTGGAATAGAAAGGAATGTTTTGACTCAGCACAAACAACATATGAATGAGAATATACAAGGAATATTAAGGAACATTTTGACTTAGCACACACCACATGTGCATTAGAATATACTTGGAATAGAAAGTAATGTTTTGACGCAGAACAAGAAGGTTGTGTATTGGAATATACTTGGAATAGAGAGGAATGTTTTGACTCAGCACACACAATATGTGCTTTAGAATATACTTGGAATACAATGGAATGTTTTGACTCAGGACACACAAGATGTGCATTAGAATATACGTGGAACAGAAAGGAATGTTTTGACTCAGCACACACAACATGTGCATCAGAAAATACTTGGAATGGAAAGGAATGTTTTGACTCAGCACACACAACATGTGCATTAGAATATACAAGGAATATTAAGGAATATTTTGACTCAGCACACACAACATGTGCATTAGAATATGCATGGAATAGAAAGGAATGTTTTGACTCAGCACACACCACATGTGCATTAGAATATTCTGGGAATAGAAAGGTATGTTTTGACGCAGCACACACAACATGTGCATTAGAATATTCTTGGAATACAATTGATTGTTTTGACACAGCACACACAAGATGTGCATTAGAATATACTTGGAATAGAAAGGAATGTTTTGACTCAGCACACACTACATGTGCATCAGAAAATACTTGGAATAGAAAGTAATGTTTTGACTCAGAACAAGACGGAAGTGTATTGGAATATACTTGGAATAGAAAGGAATGTTTTGACTCAGCACACACAACATGTGCATCAGAAAATACTGGGAATAGAAAGGAATGTTTTTACTCAGCGCACACACAATATGTGCTTTAGAATATACTTGGAATATGATGGAATGTTTTGACTCAGGACACACAAGATGTGCATTAGAATATGCATGGAATAGAAAGGAATGTTTTGACTCAGCACACACCACATGTGCATTAGAATATACAAGGAATATTAAGGAATATTTTGACTCAGCACACACAACATGTGCATTAGAATATGCATGGAATAGAAAGGAATGTTTTGACTCAGCACACACAACATGTGCATTAGAATATTCTTGGAATACAATTGAATGTTTTGACACAGCACACACAAGATGTGCATTAGAATATACTTGGAATAGAAAGGAATGTTTTGACTCAGCACACACAATATGTGCATCAGAAAATACTTGGAATAGAAAGGAATGTTTTGACCCAGAACAAGAAGGAAGTGTATTGGAATATACTTGGAATAGAAAGGAATGTTTTGACTCAGAACACACAACATGTGCATCAGAAAATACTTGGAATAGAAAGGTATGTTTTCACATAGCGCACACTCAATATGTGCTTTAGAATATACTTGGAATACAATGGAATGTTTTGACTCAGGACACACAAGATGTGCATTAGAATATACGTGGAACAGAAAGGAATGTTTCGACTCAGGACACACAACATGTGCATCAGAAAATACTTGGAATAGAAAGGAATGTTTTGACTCAGCACACACAACATGTGCATTAGAATATACAAGGAATATTAAGGAATATTTTGACTCAGCACACACAACATGTGCATTAGAATATGCATGGAATAGAAAGGAATGTTTTGACTAGGCACACACCACATGTGCATTAGAATATTCTGGGAATAGAAAGGTATGTTTTGACTCAGCACACACAACATGTGCATTAGATAGAATATACGTGGAATAGAAAGGAATGTTTTGACCAGAACACACAAAATGTACATCGGAATATACTCAGAATAGAAAGGAAAGTATTGACCCAGAACAAGAAGGAAGTGTATTAGAATGTACTTGGAATAGAAAGGAATGTTTTGACCCAGAACAAGAAGGAAGTGCATTGGAATATACTTGGAATAGAAAGGAATGTTTTGACTCAGCACACACAATATGTGCTTTAGAATATACTTGGAATACAATGGAATGTTTTTACTCAGGACTCACAAGATCAGCATTAGAATATACGTGGAATAGAAAGGAATGTTTTGACTCAGCACACACAACATGTGGATCGGAATATACTCAGAATAGAAAGGAAAGTATTGACACAGCACACACCACATATGCGTTAGAATATGCATGGAATAGAAAGGAATGTTTTGACTCAGTACACACAACATGTGCATTAGAATATACTTGGAATACAATGGACTGTTTTGACACAGCGTACACAAGATGTGCATTAGAATATTCTTGGAATACAATGGAATGTTTTGACACAGCACACACAAGATGTACATTAGAATATACGTGGAATACAATGGAATGTTTTGACAGCACACACAAGATGTGCATCAGAAAATACTTGGAATAGAAAGGAATGTTTTGACTCAGCACTCACAACATGTGCATTAGAATATACAAGGAATATTAAGGAATATTTTGACTCAGCACACACAACATGTGCATTAGAATATGCATGAAATAGAAAGGAATGTTTTGATTCAGCACACACAACATGTGCATTAGAATATACTTGGAATACAATGGAATGTTTTGACACAGCACACACAAGATGTGCATTAGAATATACTTGGAATAGAAAGGAATGTTTTGACTCAGCACACAAAACATTTGCCTCAGAAAATACTTGGAATAGAAAGGAATGTTTTGACTCAGAACAAGACGGAAGTGTATTGGAATATACTTGGAATAGAAAGGAATGTTTTGACTCAGCACACACAACATGTGTATCAGAAAATACTTGGAATAGAAAGGAATGTTTTTACTCAGCGCACACACAATATGTGCTTTAGAATATACTGGGAATATGATGGAATGTTTTGACTCAGGACACACAAGATGTGCATTAGAATATGCATGGAATAGAAAGGAATGTTTTGACTCAGCACACACCACATGTGCATTAGAATTTACAAGGAATATTAAGGAATATTTTGACTCAGCACACACAACATGTGCATTTGAATATGCATGGAATAGAAAGGAATGTTTTGACTCAACACACACAACATGTGCATTAGAATATACTTGGAATACAATTGAATGTTTTGTCACAGCACACACAAGATGTGCATTAGAGTATACTTGGAATAGAAAGGAATGTTTTGACTCAGCACACACAATATGTGCATCAGAAAATACTTGGAATAGAAAGGAATGTTTTGACCCAGAACAAGAAGGAAGTGTTTTGGAATATACTTGGAATAGAAAGGAATGTTTTGACTCAGCACACACAACATGTGCATCAGAAAATACTTGGAATAGAAAGGAATGTTTTGACCCAGAACAAGAAGGAAGTGTATTGGAATATATTTTGAATAGAAAGGAATGTTTTGACTCAGCACACATAACATGTGCATCAGAAAATACTTGGAATAGAAAGGAATGTTTTGACCCAGAACAAGAAGGAAGTGTATTGGAATATACTTGGGATAGAAAGGAATGTTTTGACTCAGCACACACAACATGTGCATCAGAAATTACTTGGAATAGAAAGGAATGTTTTGACTCAGCACTCACAACATGTGCATTAGAATACTTTGGGAATAGAAAGGTATGTTTTGACTCAGCACACACAACATGTGCATTCGATAGAATATATGTGGAATAGAAAGTAATGTTTTGACTCAGCACACACCACAAGTGCATTAGAATATTCTAAGAATAGAGAGGTATGTTTTGACTCAGCACACACCACATATGCATTAGAATATACTTGGAATAGAAAGGAATGTTTTGACCCAGAACAAGAAGGAAGTGTATGAGAATATACTTGGAATAGAAAGGAATGTTTTGACTCAGCACAAACAACATATGAATGAGAATATACAAGGAATATTAAGGAATATTTTGACTGAGCACACACCACATGTACATTAGAATATACTTGGAATAGAAAGTAATGTTTTGACGCAGAACAAGATGGAAGTGTATTGGAATATACTTGGAATAGAAAGGAATGTTTTGACTCAGCACACACAATATGTGCTTTAGAATATACTTGGAATACAATGGAATGTTTTGACTCAGGACACACAAGATGTGCATTAGAATATACGTGGAACAGAAAGGAATGTTTTGACTCAGCACACACAACATGTGCATCAGAAAATACTTGGAATGGAAAGGAATGTTTTGACTCAGCACACACAACATGTGCATTAGAATATACAAGGAATATTAAGGAATATTTTGACTCAGCACACACAACATGTGCATTAGAATTTTCTGGGAATAGAAAGGTATGTTTTGACTCAGCACGCAACATGTGCATTAGAATATTCTGGGAATAGAAAGGTATGTTTTGACTCAGCACACACAACATGTGCATTAGATAGAATATACGTGGAATAGAAAGGAATGTTTTGACTCAGCACACACAACATGTGGATCGGAATATACTCAGAATAGAAAGGAAAGTATAGACACAGCACACACCACATATGCGTTAGAATATGCATGGAATAGAAAGGAATGTTTTGACTCAGTAGACACAACATGTGCATTAGAATATACTTGGAATACAATGGACTGTTTTGAAACAGCGTACACAAGATGTGCATTAAAATATTCTTGGAATACAATGGAATGTTTTGACACAGCACACACAAGATGTGCATCAGAAAATACGGAATAGAAAGGAATGTTTTGACTCAGCACTCACAACATGTGCATTAGAATATACAAGGAATATTAAGGAATATTTTGACTCAGCACACACAACATGTGCATTAGAATATGCATGAAATAGAAAGGAATGTTTTGATTCAGCACACACAACATGTGCATTAGAATATACTTGGAATACAATGGAATGTTTTGACACAGCACACACAAGATGTGCATTAGAATATACTTGGAATAGAAAGGAATGTTTTGACTCAGCACACAAAACATGTGCCTCAGAAAATACTTGGAATAGAAAGGAATGTTTTGACTCAGCACACACAACATGTGCATTAGAATATACAAGGAATATTAAGGAATATTTTGACTCAGCACACACAACATGTGCATTAGAATATTCTGGGAATAGAAAGGTATGTTTTGACTCAGCACACACAACATGTGCATTAGAATATTCTGGGAATAGAAAGGTATGTTTTGACACAGCACACACAACATGTGCATTAGATAGAATATACGTGGAATAGAAAGGAATGTTTTCACCAGAACACACAAAATGTACATCGGAATATATTCAGAATAGAAAGGAAAGTATTGACCCAGAACAAGAAGGAAGAGTATTAGAATGTACTTGGAATAGAAAGGAATGTTTTGACCCAGAACAAGAAGGAAGTGTATTGGAATATACTTGGAATAGAAAGGAATGTTTTGACTCAGCACACACAATATGTACTTTAGAATATACTTGGAATACAATGGAATGTTTTTACTCAGGACTCACAAGATCAGCATTAGAATATACGTGGAATAGAAAGGAATGTTTTGACTCAGCACACACAACATGTGGATCGGAATATACTCAGAATAGAAAGGAAAGTATTGACACAGCACACACCACATATGCGTTAGAATATGCATGGAATAGAAAGGAATGTTTTGACTCAGTACACACAACATGTGCATTAGAATATACTTGGAATACAATGGACTTTTTTGACACAGCGTACACAAGATGTGCATTAGAATATTCTTGGAATACAATGGAATGTTTTGACACAGCACACACAAGATGTGCATCAGAAAATACGGAATAGAAAGGAATGTTTTGACTCAGCACTCACAACATGTGCATTAGAATATACAGGGAATATTAAGGAATATTTTGACTCAGCACACACAACATGTGCATTAGAATATGCATGAAATAGAAAGGAATGTTTTGATTCAGCACACACAACATGTGCATTAGAATATACTTGGAATACAATGGAATGTTTTGACACAGCACACACAAGATGTGCATTAGAATATACTTGGAATAGAAAGGAATGTTTTGACTCAGCACACAAAACATGTGCCTCAGAAAATACTTGGAATAGAAAGGAATGTTTTGACTCAGAACAAGACGGAAGTGTATTGGAATATACTTGGAATAGAAAGTAATGTTTTGACTCAGCACACACAACATGTGTATCAGAAAATACTTGGAATAGAAAGGAATGTTTTTACTCAGCGCACACACAATATGTGCTTTAGAATATACTTGGAATATGATGGAATGTTTTGACTCAGGACACACAAGATGTGCATTAGAATATGCATGGAATAGAAAGGAATGTTTTGACTCAGCACACACCACATGTGCATTAGAATTTACAAGGAATATTAAGGAATATTTTGACTCAGCACACACAACATGTGCATTAGAATATGCATGGAATAGAAAGGAATGTTTTGACTCAACACACACAACATGTGCATTAGGATATACTTGGAATACAATTGAATGTTTTGTCACAGCACACACAAGATGTGCATTAGAATATACTTGGAATAGAAAGGAATGTTTTGACTCAGCACACACAATATGTGCATCAGAAAATACTTGGAATAGAAAGGAATGTGTTGACCCAGAACAAGAAGGAAGTGTTTTGGAATATACTTGGAATAGAAAGGAATGTTTTGACTCAGCACACACAACATGTACATCAGAAAATACTTGGAATAGAAAGGAATGTTTTGACCCAGAACAAGAAGGAAGTGTATTGGAATATACTTGGAATAGAAAGGAATGTTTTGACTCAGCACACACAACATGTGCATCAGAAAATACTTGGAATAGAAAGTAATGTTTTGACTCAGCACTCACAACATGTGCATTAGAATACTTTGGGAATAGAAAGGTATGTTTTGACTCAGCACACACAACATGCGCATTAGATAGAATACACTTGGAATAGAAAGGAATGTTTTGACTCAACACACACCACATATGCATTAGAATATACTTGGAATAGAAAGGAATGTTTTGACCCAGAACAAGAAGGAAGTGTATGAGAATATATTTCCTTTCTTCTTTCTTTGGCTTGGCTTCGCGGACGAAGATTTATGGAGGGGGTAAAAAGTCCACGTCAGCTGCAGGCTCGTTTGTGGCTGACCAGTCCGATGCGGGACAGGCAGACACGATTGCAGCGGTTGCAAGGGAAAATTGGTTGGTTTGGGTTGGGTGTTGGGATTTTCCTCCTTTGCCTTTTGTCAGTGAGGTGGGCTCTGCGGTCTTCTTCAAAGGAGGCTGCTGCCCGCCAAACTGTGAGGCGCCAAGATGCACGGTTTGAGGCGTTATCAGCCCACTGGCGGTGGTCAATGTGGCAGGCACCAAGAGATTTCTTTAGGCAGTCCTTGTACCTTTTCTTTGGTGCACCTCTGTCACGGTGGCCAGTGGAGAGCTCGCCATATAATACGATCTTGGGAAGGCGATGGTCCTCCATTCTGGAGACGTGACCCATCCAGCGCAGCTGGATCTTCAGCAGCGTGGACTCGATACACAACATGTGCATAAGATAATACTTGGAATAGAAAGGAATGTTTTGACTCAGCACACACAACGTGCATTAGAATTTACTTGGAATAGAAAATAATGTTTTGACCCAGCACACACAACATGTGCATAAGAAAATACTTGGAATAGAAAGGAATGTTTTGACCCAGAACAAGAAGGAAGTGTATTAAAATATACTTGGAATAGAAAGGAATGTTTTGACTCAGCACACACCACATGTGCATTAGAATATTCTGAGAATAGAAAGGTATGTTTTGACTCAGCACACACCACATATGCATTAGAATATACTTGGAATAGAAAGGAATGTTTTGACCCAGAACAAGAAGGAAGTTTGTTGGAATATACTTGGAATAGAAAGGAATGTTTTGACTCAGCACACACAAAATGTGCTTTAGAATATACTTGGAATACAATGGAATGTTTTTAATCAGGACTCACAAGATCTGCATTAGAATATACGTGGAATAGAAAGGAATGTTTTGACTCAGCACACACAACATGTGGATCGGAATATACTCAGAATAGAAAGGAAAGTATTGACACAGCACACACCACATATGCGTTAGAATATGCATGGAATAGGAAGGAATGTTTTGACTCAGCACACACAACATGTGCATTAGAATATACTTGGAATACAATTGAATGTTTTGTCACAGCACACACAAGATGTGCATTAGAATATACTTGGAATAGAAAGGAATGTTTTGACTCAGCACACACCACATGTGCATTAGAATTTACAAGGAATATTAAGGAATATTTTGACTCAGCACACACAACATGTGCATTAGAATATACTTGGAATACAATTGAATGTTTTGTCACAGCACACACAAGATGTGCATTAGAATATACTTGGAATAGAAAGGAATGTTTTGACTCAGCACACACAATATGTGCATCAGAAAATACTTGGAATAGAAAGGAATGTTTTGACCCAGAACAAGAAGGAAGTGTTTTGGAATATATTTGGAATAGAAAGGAATGTTTTGACTCAGCACACACAACATGTGCATCAGAAAATACTTGGATTAGAAAGGAATGTTTTGACCCAGAACAAGAAGGAAGTGTATTGGAATATATTTGGAATAGAAAGGAATGTTTTGACTCAGCACACATAACATGTGCATCAGAAAATACTTGGAATAGAAAGGACTGTTTTGACCCAGAACAAGAAGGAAGTGTATTGGAATATACTTGGAATAGAAAGGAATGTTTTGACTCAGCACACACAACATGTGCATCAGAAAATACTTGGAATAGAAAGGAATGTTTTGACTCAGCACTCACAACATGTGCATTAGAATACTTTGGGAATAGAAAGGTATGTTTTGACTCAGCACACACAACATGCACATTAGATAGAATACACTTGGAATAGAAAGGAATGTTTTGACCCAGAACAAGAAGCAAGTGTATTAGAATATACTTGGAATAGAAAGGAATGTTTTGACTCAGCACACACAACGTGCATTAGAATTTACTTGGAATAGAAAATAATGTTTTAACCCAGCACACACAACATGTGCATAAGAAAATACTTGGAATAGAAAGGAATGTTTTGACTCAGCACACACATACATATGCATTAGAATATACTTGGAATAGAAAGGAATGTTTTGACCCAGAACAAGAAGGAAGTGTATTAAAATATACTTGGAATAGAAAGGAATGTTTTGACTCAGCACATACCACATGTGCATTAGAATATTCTCAGAATAGAAAGGTATGTTTTGACTCAGCACACACCACATATGCATTAGAATATACTTGGAATAAAAAGGAATGTTTTGACCCAGAACAAGAAGGAAGTTTGTTGGAATATACTTGGAATAGAAAGGAATGTTTTGACTCAGCACACACAATATGTGCTTTAGAATATTCTACGAATACAATGGAATGTTTTGACTCAGGACACACAAGATGTGCATTAGAATATTCTCGGAATAGAAGGGAATGTTTTGACTCGGCACACACAACATGTGCATTAGATAGAATATATGTGGAATAGAAAGTAATGTTTTGACTCAGCACACACCACAAGTGTATTAGAATATTCTAAGAATAGAAAGGTATGTTTTGACTCAGCACACACCACATATGCATTAGAATATACTTGGAATGGAAAGGAATGTTTTGACCCAGAACAAGAAGGATGTGTATGAGTATATACTTGGAATAGAAAGGAATGTTTTGACTCAGCACAAACAACATATGAATGAGAATATACAAGGAATATTAAGGAACATTTTGACTTAGCACACACCACATGTGCATTAGAATATACTTGGAATAGAAAGTAATGTTTTGACGCAGAACAAGAAGGTTGTGTATTGGAATATACTTGGAATAGAGAGGAATGTTTTGACTCAGCACACACAATATGTGCTTTAGAATATACTTGGAATACAATGGAATGTTTTGACTCAGGACACACAAGATGTGCATTAGAATATACGTGGAACAGAAAGGAATGTTTTGACTCAGCACACACAACATGTGCATCAGAAAATACTTGGAATGGAAAGGAATGTTTTGACTCAGCACACACAACATGTGCATTAGAATATACAAGGAATATTAAGGAATATTTTGACTCAGCACACACAACATGTGCATTAGAATATGCATGGAATAGAAAGGAATGTTTTGACTCAGCACACACCACATGTGCATTAGAATATTCTGGGAATAGAAAGGTATGTTTTGACGCAGCACACACAACATGTGCATTAGAATATTCTTGGAATACAATTGATTGTTTTGACACAGCACACACAAGATGTGCATTAGAATATACTTGGAATAGAAAGGAATGTTTTGACTCAGCACACACTACATGTGCATCAGAAAATACTTGGAATAGAAAGTAATGTTTTGACTCAGAACAAGACGGAAGTGTATTGGAATATACTTGGAATAGAAAGGAATGTTTTGACTCAGCACACACAACATGTGCATCAGAAAATACTGGGAATAGAAAGGAATGTTTTTACTCAGCGCACACACAATATGTGCTTTAGAATATACTTGGAATATGATGGAATGTTTTGACTCAGGACACACAAGATGTGCATTAGAATATGCATGGAATAGAAAGGAATGTTTTGACTCAGCACACACCACATGTGCATTAGAATATACAAGGAATATTAAGGAATATTTTGACTCAGCACACACAACATGTGCATTAGAATATGCATGGAATAGAAAGGAATGTTTTGACTCAGCACACACAACATGTGCATTAGAATATTCTTGGAATACAATTGAATGTTTTGACACAGCACACACAAGATGTGCATTAGAATATACTTGGAATAGAAAGGAATGTTTTGACTCAGCACACACAATATGTGCATCAGAAAATACTTGGAATAGAAAGGAATGTTTTGACCCAGAACAAGAAGGAAGTGTATTGGAATATACTTGGAATAGAAAGGAATGTTTTGACTCAGAACACACAACATGTGCATCAGAAAATACTTGGAATAGAAAGGTATGTTTTCACATAGCGCACACTCAATATGTGCTTTAGAATATACTTGGAATACAATGGAATGTTTTGACTCAGGACACACAAGATGTGCATTAGAATATACGTGGAACAGAAAGGAATGTTTCGACTCAGGACACACAACATGTGCATCAGAAAATACTTGGAATAGAAAGGAATGTTTTGACTCAGCACACACAACATGTGCATTAGAATATACAAGGAATATTAAGGAATATTTTGACTCAGCACACACAACATGTGCATTAGAATATGCATGGAATAGAAAGGAATGTTTTGACTAGGCACACACCACATGTGCATTAGAATATTCTGGGAATAGAAAGGTATGTTTTGACTCAGCACACACAACATGTGCATTAGATAGAATATACGTGGAATAGAAAGGAATGTTTTGACCAGAACACACAAAATGTACATCGGAATATACTCAGAATAGAAAGGAAAGTATTGACCCAGAACAAGAAGGAAGTGTATTAGAATGTACTTGGAATAGAAAGGAATGTTTTGACCCAGAACAAGAAGGAAGTGCATTGGAATATACTTGGAATAGAAAGGAATGTTTTGACTCAGCACACACAATATGTGCTTTAGAATATACTTGGAATACAATGGAATGTTTTTACTCAGGACTCACAAGATCAGCATTAGAATATACGTGGAATAGAAAGGAATGTTTTGACTCAGCACACACAACATGTGGATCGGAATATACTCAGAATAGAAAGGAAAGTATTGACACAGCACACACCACATATGCGTTAGAATATGCATGGAATAGAAAGGAATGTTTTGACTCAGTACACACAACATGTGCATTAGAATATACTTGGAATACAATGGACTGTTTTGACACAGCGTACACAAGATGTGCATTAGAATATTCTTGGAATACAATGGAATGTTTTGACACAGCACACACAAGATGTACATTAGAATATACTTGGAATACAATGGAATGTTTTGACAGCACACACAAGATGTGCATCAGAAAATACTTGGAATAGAAAGGAATGTTTTGACTCAGCACTCACAACATGTGCATTAGAATATACAAGGAATATTAAGGAATATTTTGACTCAGCACACACAACATGTGCATTAGAATATGCATGAAATAGAAAGGAATGTTTTGATTCAGCACACACAACATGTGCATTAGAATATACTTGGAATACAATGGAATGTTTTGACACAGCACACACAAGATGTGCATTAGAATATACTTGGAATAGAAAGGAATGTTTTGACTCAGCACACAAAACATTTGCCTCAGAAAATACTTGGAATAGAAAGGAATGTTTTGACTCAGAACAAGACGGAAGTGTATTGGAATATACTTGGAATAGAAAGGAATGTTTTGACTCAGCACACACAACATGTGTATCAGAAAATACTTGGAATAGAAAGGAATGTTTTTACTCAGCGCACACACAATATGTGCTTTAGAATATACTGGGAATATGATGGAATGTTTTGACTCAGGACACACAAGATGTGCATTAGAATATGCATGGAATAGAAAGGAATGTTTTGACTCAGCACACACCACATGTGCATTAGAATTTACAAGGAATATTAAGGAATATTTTGACTCAGCACACACAACATGTGCATTAGAATATGCATGGAATAGAAAGGAATGTTTTGACTCAACACACACAACATGTGCATTAGAATATACTTGGAATACAATTGAATGTTTTGTCACAGCACACACAAGATGTGCATTAGAGTATACTTGGAATAGAAAGGAATGTTTTGACTCAGCACACACAATATGTGCATCAGAAAATACTTGGAATAGAAAGGAATGTTTTGACCCAGAACAAGAAGGAAGTGTTTTGGAATATACTTGGAATAGAAAGGAATGTTTTGACTCAGCACACACAACATGTGCATCAGAAAATACTTGGAATAGAAAGGAATGTTTTGACCCAGAACAAGAAGGAAGTGTATTGGAATATATTTTGAATAGAAAGGAATGTTTTGACTCAGCACACATAACATGTGCATCAGAAAATACTTGGAATAGAAAGGAATGTTTTGACCCAGAACAAGAAGGAAGTGTATTGGAATATACTTGGGATAGAAAGGAATGTTTTGACTCAGCACACACAACATGTGCATCAGAAATTACTTGGAATAGAAAGGAATGTTTTGACTCAGCACTCACAACATGTGCATTAGAATACTTTGGGAATAGAAAGGTATGTTTTGACTCAGCACACACAACATGTGCATTCGATAGAATATATGTGGAATAGAAAGTAATGTTTTGACTCAGCACACACCACAAGTGCATTAGAATATTCTAAGAATAGAGAGGTATGTTTTGACTCAGCACACACCACATATGCATTAGAATATACTTGGAATAGAAAGGAATGTTTTGACCCAGAACAAGAAGGAAGTGTATGAGAATATACTTGGAATAGAAAGGAATGTTTTGACTCAGCACAAACAACATATGAATGAGAATATACAAGGAATATTAAGGAATATTTTGACTGAGCACACACCACATGTACATTAGAATATACTTGGAATAGAAAGTAATGTTTTGACGCAGAACAAGATGGAAGTGTATTGGAATATACTTGGAATAGAAAGGAATGTTTTGACTCAGCACACACAATATGTGCTTTAGAATATACTTGGAATACAATGGAATGTTTTGACTCAGGACACACAAGATGTGCATTAGAATATACGTGGAACAGAAAGGAATGTTTTGACTCAGCACACACAACATGTGCATCAGAAAATACTTGGAATGGAAAGGAATGTTTTGACTCAGCACACACAACATGTGCATTAGAATATACAAGGAATATTAAGGAATATTTTGACTCAGCACACACAACATGTGCATTAGATAGAATATACGTGGAATAGAAAGGAATGTTTTGACCAGAACACACAAAATGTACATCGGAATATACTCAGAATAGAAAGGAAAGTATTGAACCAGAACAAGAAGGAAGTGTATTAGAATATACTTGGAATAGAAAGGAATGTCTTGACCCAGAACAAGAAGGAAGTGTATTGGAATATACTTGGAATAGAAAGGAATGTTTTGACTCAGCACACACAAAATGTGCTTTAGAATATACTTGGAATACAATGGAATGTTTTTAGTCAGGGCTCACAAGATCTGCATTAGAATATACGTGGAATAGAAAGGAATGCTTTGACTCAGCACACACAACATGTGGATCGGAATATACTCAGAATAGAAAGGAAAGTATTGACACAGCACACACCACATATGCGTTAGAATATACTTGGAATAGAAAGGAATGTTTTGACTCAGTACACACAACATGTGCACTAGAATATACTTGGAATACAATGGACTGTTTTGACACAGCGTACACAAGATGTGGATTAGAATATCCTTGGAATACAATGGAATGTTTTGACACAGCACACACAGGATGTGCATTAGAATATACTTGGAATAGAAAAGAATGTTTTGATTCAGCACACACAACATGTGCATTAGAATAGCATGGAATAGAAAAGAATGTTTTGATTCAGCACACACAACATGTGCATTAGAATATACTTGGAATAGAAAGAAATGTTTTGACTCAGCACACACAACATGTGCATCAGAAAATATTTGGAATAGAAAGTAATGTTTTGACTCAGCACACACCACATGTGCATTAGAATATACAAGGAATATTAAGGAATATTTTTACTCAGCACACACAACATGTGCATTAGAATATGCATGGAATAGAAAGGAATGTTTTGACTCAGCACACACCACATGTGCATTAGAATATACAAGGAAAATTAAGGAATATTTTGACTCAGCACACACAACATGTGCATTAAAATATGCATGGAATAGAAAGGAATGTTTTGACTGAGCACACACAATATGTGCATCAGAAAATACTTGGAATAGAAAGGAATGTTTTGACCCAGAACAAGAAGGAAGTGTATTGGAATATACTTGGAATAGAAAGGAATGTTTTCACTCAGCATACACAACATGTGCATCAGAAAATACTTGGAATAGAAAGGTATGTTTTCACATAGCGCACACTCAATATGTGCTTTAGAATATACTTGGAATACAATGGAATGTTTTGACTCAGGACACACAAGATGTGCATTAGAATATACGTGGAACAGAAAGGAATGTTTTGACTCAGCACACACAACATGTGCATCAGAAAATACTTGGAATAGAAAGGAATGTTTTGACTCAGCACACACAACATGTGCATTAGAATATACAAGGAATATTAAGGAATATTTTGACTCAGCACACACAACATGTGCATTAGAATTTTCTGGGAATAGAAAGGTATGTTTTGACTCAGCACGCAACATGTGCATTAGAATATTCTGGGAATAGAAAGGTATGTTTTGACTCAGCACACACAACATGTGCATTAGATAGAATATACGTGGAATAGAAAGGAATGTTTTGACTCAGCACACACAACATGTGGATCGGAATATACTCAGAATAGAAAGGAAAGTATAGACACAGCACACACCACATATGCGTTAGAATATGCATGGAATAGAAAGGAATGTTTTGACTCAGTACACACAACATGTGCATTAGAATATACTTGGAATACAATGGACTGTTTTGACACAGCGTACACAAGATGTGCATTAGAATATTCTTGGAATACAATGGAATGTTTTGACACAGCACACACAAGATGTACATTAGAATATACTTGGAATACAATGGAATGTTTTGACACAGCACACACAAGATGTGCATCAGAAAATACGGAATAGAAAGGAATGTTTTGACTCAGCACTCACAACATGTGCATTAGAATATACAAGGAATATTAAGGAATATTTTGACTCAGCACACACAACATGTGCATTAGAATATGCATGAAATAGAAAGGAATGTTTTGATTCAGCACACACAACATGTGCATTAGAATATACTTGGAATACAATGGAATGTTTTGACACAGCACACACAAGATGTGCATTAGAATATACTTGGAATAGAAAGGAATGTTTTGACTCAGCACACAAAACATGTGCCTCGGAAAATACTTGGAATAGAAAGGAATGTTTTGACTCAGCACACACAACATGTGCATTAGAATATACAAGGAATATTAAGGAATATTTTGACTCAGCACACACAACATGTGCATTAGAATATTCTGGGAATAGAAAGGTATGTTTTGACTCAGCACACACAACATGTGCATTAGAATATTCTGGGAATAGAAAGGTATGTTTTGACACAGCACACACAACATGTGCATTAGATAGAATATACGTGGAATAGAAAGGAATGTTTTCACCAGAACACACAAAATGTACATCGGAATATATTCAGAATAGAAAGGAAAGTATTGACCCAGAACAAGAAGGAAGAGTATTAGAATGTACTTGGAATAGAAAGGAATGTTTTGACCCAGAACAAGAAGGAAGTGTATTGGAATATACTTGGAATAGAAAGGAATGTTTGGACTCAGCACACACAATATGTGCTTTAGAATATACTTGGAATACAATGGAATGTTTTTACTCAGGACTCACAAGATCAGCATTAGAAAATACGTGGAATAGAAAGGAATGTTTTGACTCAGCACACACAACATGTGGATCGGAATATACTCAGAATAGAAAGGAAAGTATTGACACAGCACACACCACATATGCGTTAGAATATGCATGGAATAGAAAGGAATGTTTTGACTCAGTACACACAACATGTGCATTAGAATATACTTGGAATACAATGGACTTTTTTGACACAGCGTACACAAGATGTGCATTAGAATATTCTTGGAATACAATGGAATGTTTTGACACAGCACACACAAGATGTACATTAGAATATACTTGGAATACAATGGAATGTTTTGACACAGCACACACAAGATGTGCATCAGAAAATACGGAATAGAAAGGAATGTTTTGACTCAGCACTCACAACATGTGCATTAGAATATACAGGGAATATTAAGGAATATTTTGACTCAGCACACACAACATGTGCATTAGAATATGCATGAAATAGAAAGGAATGTTTTGATTCAGCACACACAACATGTGCATTAGAATATACTTGGAATACAATGGAATGTTTTGACACAGCACACACAAGATGTGCATTAGAATATACTTGGAATAGAAAGGAATGTTTTGACTCAGCACACAAAACATGTGCCTCAGAAAATACTTGGAATAGAAAGGAATGTTTTGACTCAGAACAAGACGGAAGTGTATTGGAATATACTTGGAATAGAAAGTAATGTTTTGACTCAGCACACACAACATGTGTATCAGAAAATACTTGGAATAGAAAGGAATGTTTTTACTCAGCGCACACACAATATGTGCTTTAGAATATACTTGGAATATGATGGAATGTTTTGACTCAGGACACACAAGATGTGCATTAGAATATGCATGGAATAGAAAGGAATGTTTTGACTCAGCACACACCACATGTGCATTAGAATTTACAAGGAATATTAAGGAATATTTTGACTCAGCACACACAACATGTGCATTAGAATATGCATGGAATAGAAAGGAATGTTTTGACTCAACACACACAACATGTGCATTAGGATATACTTGGAATACAATTGAATGTTTTGTCACAGCACACACAAGATGTGCATTAGAATATACTTGGAATAGAAAGGAATGTTTTGACTCAGCACACACAATATGTGCATCAGAAAATACTTGGAATAGAAAGGAATGTGTTGACCCAGAACAAGAAGGAAGTGTTTTGGAATATACTTGGAATAGAAAGGAATGTTTTGACTCAGCACACACAACATGTACATCAGAAAATACTTGGAATAGAAAGGAATGTTTTGACCCAGAACAAGAAGGAAGTGTATTGGAATATACTTGGAATAGAAAGGAATGTTTTGACTCAGCACACACAACATGTGCATCAGAAAATACTTGGAATAGAAAGGAATGTTTTGACTCAGCACTCACAACATGTGCATTAGAATACTTTGGGAATAGAAAGGTATGTTTTGACTCAGCACACACAACATGCGCATTAGATAGAATACACTTGGAATAGAAAGGAATGTTTTGACTCAGCACACACAACATGTGCATCGAAATATACTCAGAATAGAAAGGAAAGTACTATCTCAGAACACACCACACACGCATTAGAAAATACTTGGAATAGAAAGGAATGTTTTGACCCAGAACAAGAAGCAAGTGTATTAGAATATACTTGGAATAGAAAGGAATGTTTTGACTCAGCACACACAACGTGCATTAGAATTTACTTGGAATAGAAAAGAATGTTTTGACTCAGCATACACAACATGTGCATAAGAAAATACTTGGAATAGAAAATAATGTTTTGACCCAGCACACACAACATGGGCATAAGAAAATACTTGGAATAGAGAGGAATGTTTTGACTCAGCACACACCACATATGCATTAGAATATACTTGGAATAGAAAGGAATGTTTTGACCCAGAACAAGAAGGAAGTGTATTAAAATATACTTGGAATAGAAAGGAATGTTTTGACTCAGCACACACAACATGTGCATTAGATAGAATATACGTGGAGAGAAAGTAATGTTTTGACTCAGCACACACCACATGTGCATTAGAATATTCTGAGAATAGAAAGGTATGTTTTGACTCAGCACACACCACATATGCATTAGAATATACTTGGAATAGAAAGGAATGTTTTGACTCAGAACAAGAAGGAAGTTTGTTGGAATATACTTGGAATAGAAAGGAATGTTTTGACTCAGCACACACAATATGTGCTTTAGAATATTCTAGGAATACAATGGAATGTTTTGACTCAGGACACACAAGATGTGCATTAGAATATACGTGGAATAGAAAGGAATTTTTTGATTCAGCACACACCACATGTGCATTAGAATATTCTGGGAATAGAAGGGAATGTTTTGACTCGGCCCACACAACATGTGCATTAGATAGAATATATGTGGAATAGAAAGTAATGTTTTGACTCAGCACACACCACAAGTGCATTAGAATATTCTGAGAATAGAAAGGTATGTTTTGACTCAGCACACACCACATATGCATTAGAATATACTTGGAATAGAAAGGAATGTTTTGACCCAGAACAAGAAGGAAGTGTATGAGAATATACTTGGAATAGAAAGGAATGTTTTGACTCAGCACAAACAACATATGAATGAGAATATACAAGGAATATTAAGGAATATTTTGACTTAGCACACACCACATGTGCATTAGAATTAACTTGGAATAGAAAGTAATGTTTTGACGCAGAACATGAAGGAAGTGTATTGGAATATACTTGGAATAGAAAGGAATGTTTTGACTCAGCACACACAATATGTGCTTTAGAATATACTAGGAATACAATGGAATGTTTTGACTCAGGACACACAAGATGTGCATTAGAATATACGTGGAATAGAAAGGTATTTTTTGACTCAGCACACACAACATGTGGATCGGAATATACTCAGAATAGAAAGGAAAGTATTGACTCAGCACACACCACATATGCATTAGAAAATATTTGGAATAGAAAGCAATGTTTTGACCCAGAACAAGAAGGAAGTGTATTGGAATATACTTGCAATAGAAAGGAATGTTTTGACTCAGCACACACAACATGTGCATCAGAAAATACTTGGAATAGAAAGGAATGTTTTCACATAGCGCACACTCAATATGTGCTTTAGAATATACTTGGAATACAATGGAATGTTTTGTCTCAGGACACACAAGATGTGCATTAGAATATACGTGGAACAGAAAAGAATGTTTTTTACTCAGCACACACAACATGTGCATCAGAAAATACTTGGAATAGAAAGGAATGTTTTGACTCAGCACACACAACATGTGCATTAGAATATACAAGGAATATTAAGGAATATTTTGACTCAGCATACACAACATGTGCATTAGAATATGCATGGAATAGAAAGGAATGTTTTGACTCAGCACACACAACATGTGCATTAGATAGAATATACGTGGAATAGAAAGGAATGTTTTGACCAGAACACACAAAATGTACATCGGAATATACTCAGAATAGAAAGGAAAGTATTGACCCAGAACAAGAAGGAAGTTTATTGGAATATACTTGGAAGAGAAAGGAATGTTTTGACCCAGAACAAGAAGGAAGTGTATTGGAATATACTTGGAATAGAAAGGAATGTTTTGACTCAGCACACACAATATGTGCTTTAGAATATACTTGGAATACAATGGAATGTTTTTACTCAGGACTCACAAGATCTGCATTAGAATATACGTGGAATAGAAAGGAATGTTTTGACTGAGCACACACAACATGTGGATCGGAATATACTCAGAATAGAAAGGTAAGTATTGACACAGCACACACCACATATGCGTTAGAATATGCATGGAATAGAAAGGAATGTTTTGACTCAGTACACACAACATGTGCATTAGAATATACTTGGAATACAATGGACTGTTTTGACACGGCGTACACAAGATGTGCATTAGAATATCCTTGGAATACAATGGAATGTTTTGACACAGCACACACAAGATGTGCATTAGAATATACTTGGAATACAATGGAATGTTTTGACACAGCACACACAACATGTGCATCGAAATATACTCAGAATAGAAAGGAAAGTATTATCTCAGCACACACCACACATGCATTAGAAAATACTTGGAATAGAAAGGAATGTTTTGACCCAGAACAAGAAGCAAGTGTATTAGAATATACTTGGAATAGAAAGGAATGTTTTGACTCAGCACACACAACGTACATTAGAATTTACTTGGAATAGAAAAGAATGTTTTGACTCAGCATACACAACATGTGCATAAGAAAATACTTGGAATAGAAAATAATGTTTTCACCCAGCACACACAACATGGGCATAAGAAAATACTTGGAATAGAGAGGAATGTTTTGACTCAGCACACACCACATATGCATTAGAATATACTTGGAATAGAAAGGAATGTTTTGACCCAGAACAAGAAGGAAGTGTATTAAAATATACTTGGAATAGAAAGGAATGTTTTGACTCAGCACACACAACATGTGCATTAGATAGAATATACGTGGAATAGAAAGTAATGTTTTGACTCAGCACACACCACATGTGCATTAGAATATTCTGAGAATAGAAAGGTATGTTTTGACTCAGCACACACCACATATGCATTAGAATATACTTGGAATAGAAAGGAATGTTTTGACTCAGAACAAGAAGGAAGTTTTTTGGAATATACTTGGAATAGAAAGGAATGTTTTGACTCAGCACACACAATATGTGCATCAGAAAATACTTGGAATAGAAAGGAATGTTTTCACATAGCGCACACTCAATATGTGCTTTAGAATATACTTGGAATACAATGGAATGTTTTGTCTCAGGACACACAAGATGTGCATTAGAATATACGTGGAACAGAAAGGAATGTTTTTTACTCAGCACACACAACATGTGCATCAGAAAATACTTGGAATAGAAAGGAATGTTTTGACTCAGCACACACAACATGTGCATTAGAATATACAAGGAATATTAAGGAATATTTTGACTCAGCATACACAACATGTGCATTAGAATATGCATGGAATAGAAAGGAATGTTTTGACTCAGCACACACAACATGTGCATTAGATAGAATATACGTGGAATAGAAAGGAATGTTTTGACCAGAACACACAAAATGTACATCGGAATATACTCAGAATAGAAAGGAAAGTATTAACCCAGAACAAGAAGGAAGTTTATTGGAATATACTTGGAAGAGAAAGGAATGTTTTGAACCAGAACAAGAAGGAAGTGTATTGGAATATACTTGGAATAGAAAGGAATGTTTTGACTCAGCACACACAATATGTGCTTTAGAATATACTTGGAATACAATGGAATGTTTTTACTCAGGACTCACAAGATCTGCATTAGAATATACGTGGAATAGAAAGGAATGTTTTGACTGAGCACACACAACATGTGGATCGGAATATACTCAGAATAGAAAGGTAAGTATTGACACAGCACCCACCACATATGCGTTAGAATATGCATGGAATAGAAAGGAATGTTTTGACTCAGTACACACAACATGTGCATTAGAATATACTTGGAATACAATGGACTGTTTTGACACGGCGTACACAAGATGTGCATTAGAATATCCTTGGAATACAATGGAATGTTTTGACACAGCACACACAAGATGTGCATTAGAATATACTTGGAATACAATGGAATGTTTTGATTCAGCACACACAACATGTGCATTAGAATATACTTGGAATACAATGGAATGTTTTGACACAGCACACACAAGATGTGCATTAGAATATACTTGGAATAGAAAGGAATGTTTTGACTCAGCACACAAAACATGTGCCTCGGAAAATACTTGGAATAGAAAGGAATGTTTTGACTCAGCACACACAACATGTGCATTAGAATATACAAGGAATATTAAGGAATATTTTGACTCAGCACACACAACATGTGCATTAGAATATTCTGGGAATAGAAAGGTATGTTTTGACTCAGCACACACAACATGTGCATTAGAATATTCTGGGAATAGAAAGGTATGTTTTGACACAGCACACACAACATGTGCATTAGATAGAATATACGTGGAATAGAAAGGAATGTTTTCACCAGAACACACAAAATGTACATCGGAATATATTCAGAATAGAAAGGAAAGTATTGACCCAGAACAAGAAGGAAGAGTATTAGAATGTACTTGGAATAGAAAGGAATGTTTTGACCCAGAACAAGAAGGAAGTGTATTGGAATATACTTGGAATAGAAAGGAATGTTTGGACTCAGCACACACAATATGTGCTTTAGAATATACTTGGAATACAATGGAATGTTTTTACTCAGGACTCACAAGATCAGCATTAGAAAATACGTGGAATAGAAAGGAATGTTTTGACTCAGCACACACAACATGTGGATCGGAATATACTCAGAATAGAAAGGAAAGTATTGACACAGCACACACCACATATGCGTTAGAATATGCATGGAATAGAAAGGAATGTTTTGACTCAGTACACACAACATGTGCATTAGAATATACTTGGAATACAATGGACTTTTTTGACACAGCGTACACAAGATGTGCATTAGAATATTCTTGGAATACAATGGAATGTTTTGACACAGCACACACAAGATGTACATTAGAATATACTTGGAATACAATGGAATGTTTTGACACAGCACACACAAGATGTGCATCAGAAAATACGGAATAGAAAGGAATGTTTTGACTCAGCACTCACAACATGTGCATTAGAATATACAGGGAATATTAAGGAATATTTTGACTCAGCACACACAACATGTGCATTAGAATATGCATGAAATAGAAAGGAATGTTTTGATTCAGCACACACAACATGTGCATTAGAATATACTTGGAATACAATGGAATGTTTTGACACAGCACACACAAGATGTGCATTAGAATATACTTGGAATAGAAAGGAATGTTTTGACTCAGCACACAAAACATGTGCCTCAGAAAATACTTGGAATAGAAAGGAATGTTTTGACTCAGAACAAGACGGAAGTGTATTGGAATATACTTGGAATAGAAAGTAATGTTTTGACTCAGCACACACAACATGTGTATCAGAAAATACTTGGAATAGAAAGGAATGTTTTTACTCAGCGCACACACAATATGTGCTTTAGAATATACTTGGAATATGATGGAATGTTTTGACTCAGGACACACAAGATGTGCATTAGAATATGCATGGAATAGAAAGGAATGTTTTGACTCAGCACACACCACATGTGCATTAGAATTTACAAGGAATATTAAGGAATATTTTGACTCAGCACACACAACATGTGCATTAGAATATGCATGGAATAGAAAGGAATGTTTTGACTCAACACACACAACATGTGCATTAGGATATACTTGGAATACAATTGAATGTTTTGTCACAGCACACACAAGATGTGCATTAGAATATACTTGGAATAGAAAGGAATGTTTTGACTCAGCACACACAATATGTGCATCAGAAAATACTTGGAATAGAAAGGAATGTGTTGACCCAGAACAAGAAGGAAGTGTTTTGGAATATACTTGGAATAGAAAGGAATGTTTTGACTCAGCACACACAACATGTACATCAGAAAATACTTGGAATAGAAAGGAATGTTTTGACCCAGAACAAGAAGGAAGTGTATTGGAATATACTTGGAATAGAAAGGAATGTTTTGACTCAGCACACACAACATGTGCATCAGAAAATACTTGGAATAGAAAGGAATGTTTTGACTCAGCACTCACAACATGTGCATTAGAATACTTTGGGAATAGAAAGGTATGTTTTGACTCAGCACACACAACATGCGCATTAGATAGAATACACTTGGAATAGAAAGGAATGTTTTGACTCAGCACACACAACATGTGCATCGAAATATACTCAGAATAGAAAGGAAAGTACTATCTCAGAACACACCACACACGCATTAGAAAATACTTGGAATAGAAAGGAATGTTTTGACCCAGAACAAGAAGCAAGTGTATTAGAATATACTTGGAATAGAAAGGAATGTTTTGACTCAGCACACACAACGTGCATTAGAATTTACTTGGAATAGAAAAGAATGTTTTGACTCAGCATACACAACATGTGCATAAGAAAATACTTGGAATAGAAAATAATGTTTTGACCCAGCACACACAACATGGGCATAAGAAAATACTTGGAATAGAGAGGAATGTTTTGACTCAGCACACACCACATATGCATTAGAATATACTTGGAATAGAAAGGAATGTTTTGACCCAGAACAAGAAGGAAGTGTATTAAAATATACTTGGAATAGAAAGGAATGTTTTGACTCAGCACACACAACATGTGCATTAGATAGAATATACGTGGAGAGAAAGTAATGTTTTGACTCAGCACACACCACATGTGCATTAGAATATTCTGAGAATAGAAAGGTATGTTTTGACTCAGCACACACCACATATGCATTAGAATATACTTGGAATAGAAAGGAATGTTTTGACTCAGAACAAGAAGGAAGTTTGTTGGAATATACTTGGAATAGAAAGGAATGTTTTGACTCAGCACACACAATATGTGCTTTAGAATATTCTAGGAATACAATGGAATGTTTTGACTCAGGACACACAAGATGTGCATTAGAATATACGTGGAATAGAAAGGAATTTTTTGATTCAGCACACACCACATGTGCATTAGAATATTCTGGGAATAGAAGGGAATGTTTTGACTCGGCCCACACAACATGTGCATTAGATAGAATATATGTGGAATAGAAAGTAATGTTTTGACTCAGCACACACCACAAGTGCATTAGAATATTCTGAGAATAGAAAGGTATGTTTTGACTCAGCACACACCACATATGCATTAGAATATACTTGGAATAGAAAGGAATGTTTTGACCCAGAACAAGAAGGAAGTGTATGAGAATATACTTGGAATAGAAAGGAATGTTTTGACTCAGCACAAACAACATATGAATGAGAATATACAAGGAATATTAAGGAATATTTTGACTTAGCACACACCACATGTGCATTAGAATTAACTTGGAATAGAAAGTAATGTTTTGACGCAGAACATGAAGGAAGTGTATTGGAATATACTTGGAATAGAAAGGAATGTTTTGACTCAGCACACACAATATGTGCTTTAGAATATACTAGGAATACAATGGAATGTTTTGACTCAGGACACACAAGATGTGCATTAGAATATACGTGGAATAGAAAGGTATTTTTTGACTCAGCACACACAACATGTGGATCGGAATATACTCAGAATAGAAAGGAAAGTATTGACTCAGCACACACCACATATGCATTAGAAAATATTTGGAATAGAAAGCAATGTTTTGACCCAGAACAAGAAGGAAGTGTATTGGAATATACTTGCAATAGAAAGGAATGTTTTGACTCAGCACACACAACATGTGCATCAGAAAATACTTGGAATAGAAAGGAATGTTTTCACATAGCGCACACTCAATATGTGCTTTAGAATATACTTGGAATACAATGGAATGTTTTGTCTCAGGACACACAAGATGTGCATTAGAATATACGTGGAACAGAAAAGAATGTTTTTTACTCAGCACACACAACATGTGCATCAGAAAATACTTGGAATAGAAAGGAATGTTTTGACTCAGCACACACAACATGTGCATTAGAATATACAAGGAATATTAAGGAATATTTTGACTCAGCATACACAACATGTGCATTAGAATATGCATGGAATAGAAAGGAATGTTTTGACTCAGCACACACAACATGTGCATTAGATAGAATATACGTGGAATAGAAAGGAATGTTTTGACCAGAATACACAAAATGTACATCGGAATATACTCAGAATAGAAAGGAAAGTATTGACCCAGAACAAGAAGGAAGTTTATTGGAATATACTTGGAAGAGAAAGGAATGTTTTGACCCAGAACAAGAAGGAAGTGTATTGGAATATACTTGGAATAGAAAGGAATGTTTTGACTCAGCACACACAATATGTGCATTAGAATATACTTGGAATACAATGGAATGTTTTTACTCAGGACTCACAAGATCTGCATTAGAATATACGTGGAATAGAAAGGAATGTTTTGACTGAGCACACACAACATGTGGATCGGAATATACTCAGAATAGAAAGGTAAGTATTGACACAGCACACACCACATATGCGTTAGAATATGCATGGAATAGAAAGGAATGTTTTGACTCAGTACACACAACATGTGCATTAGAATATACTTGGAATACAATGGACTGTTTTGACACGGCGTACACAAGATGTGCATTAGAATATCCTTGGAATACAATGGAATGTTTTGACACAGCACACACAAGATGTGCATTAGAATATACTTGGAATACAATGGAATGTTTTGACACAGCACACACAACATGTGCATCGAAATATACTCAGAATAGAAAGGAAAGTATTATCTCAGCACACACCACACATGCATTAGAAAATACTTGGAATAGAAAGGAATGTTTTGACCCAGAACAAGAAGCAAGTGTATTAGAATATACTTGGAATAGAAAGGAATGTTTTGACTCAGCACACACAACGTACATTAGAATTTACTTGGAATAGAAAAGAATGTTTTGACTCAGCATACACAACATGTGCATAAGAAAATACTTGGAATAGAAAATAATGTTTTCACCCAGCACACACAACATGGGCATAAGAAAATACTTGGAATAGAGAGGAATGTTTTGACTCAGCACACACCACATATGCATTAGAATATACTTGGAATAGAAAGGAATGTTTTGACCCAGAACAAGAAGGAAGTGTATTAAAATATACTTGGAATAGAAAGGAATGTTTTGACTCAGCACACACAACATGTGCATTAGATAGAATATACGTGGAATAGAAAGTAATGTTTTGACTCAGCACACACCACATGTGCATTAGAATATTCTGAGAATAGAAAGGTATGTTTTGACTCAGCACACACCACATATGCATTAGAATATACTTGGAATAGAAAGGAATGTTTTGACTCAGAACAAGAAGGAAGTTTTTTGGAATATACTTGGAATAGAAAGGAATGTTTTGACTCAGCACACACAATATGTGCATCAGAAAATACTTGGAATAGAAAGGAATGTTTTCACATAGCGCACACTCAATATGTGCTTTAGAATATACTTGGAATACAATGGAATGTTTTGTCTCAGGACACACAAGATGTGCATTAGAATATACGTGGAACAGAAAGGAATGTTTTTTACTCAGCACACACAACATGTGCATCAGAAAATACTTGGAATAGAAAGGAATGTTTTGACTCAGCACACACAACATGTGCATTAGAATATACAAGGAATATTAAGGAATATTTTGACTCAGCATACACAACATGTGCATTAGAATATGCATGGAATAGAAAGGAATGTTTTGACTCAGCACACACAACATGTGCATTAGATAGAATATACGTGGAATAGAAAGGAATGTTTTGACCAGAACACACAAAATGTACATCGGAATATACTCAGAATAGAAAGGAAAGTATTAACCCAGAACAAGAAGGAAGTTTATTGGAATATACTTGGAAGAGAAAGGAATGTTTTGAACCAGAACAAGAAGGAAGTGTATTGGAATATACTTGGAATAGAAAGGAATGTTTTGACTCAGCACACACAATATGTGCTTTAGAATATACTTGGAATACAATGGAATGTTTTTACTCAGGACTCACAAGATCTGCATTAGAATATACGTGGAATAGAAAGGAATGTTTTGACTGAGCACACACAACATGTGGATCGGAATATACTCAGAATAGAAAGGTAAGTATTGACACAGCACCCACCACATATGCGTTAGAATATGCATGGAATAGAAAGGAATGTTTTGACTCAGTACACACAACATGTGCATTAGAATATACTTGGAATACAATGGACTGTTTTGACACGGCGTACACAAGATGTGCATTAGAATATCCTTGGAATACAATGGAATGTTTTGACACAGCACACACAAGATGTGCATTAGAATATACTTGGAATACAATGGAATGTTTTGACACAGCACACACAACATGTGCATCGAAATATTCTCAGAATAGAAAGGAAAGTATTATCTCAGCACACACCACACATGCATTAGAAAATACTTGGAATAGAAAGGAATGTTTTGACCCAGAACTAGAAGCAAGTGTATTAGAATATACTTGGAATAGAAAGGAATGTTTTGACTCAGCACACACAACGTGCATTTGAATTTACTTGGAATAGAAAAGAATGTTTTGACTCAGCATACACAACATGTGCATAAGAAAATACTTGGAATAGAAAGGAATGTTTTGACTCAGCACACACAATATGTGGGTCGGAATATACTCAGAATAGAAAGGAAAGTATTGACTCAGCACACACCATATATGCATTAGAATATACTTGGAATAGAATGGAATGTTTTGACCCAGAATAAGAAGGAAGTGTATTGGAATATACTTGGAATTGAAAGGAATGTTTTGACTCAGCACACACAACATGTGCATCACAAAATATTTGGAATAGAAAGGAATGTGTGGACTCAGCACACACAACATCTGCATTAGAATATACAAGGAATATTAAGGAATATTTTGACTCAGCACACACAAAATGTGCATTAGAATATGCATGGAATAGAAAGGAATGTTTTGACTCAGCACACACCACATGTGCATTAGAATATTCTGGGAATAGAAAGGTATGTTTTGACTCAGCACACACAACATGTGCATTAGACAGAATATACTTGGAATAGAAAGGAATTTTTTGACTCAGCACACACAACATGTGCATCGGAATATACTCAGAATAGAAAGGAGAGTATTGACTCAGCACACACCACATATGCAATAGAATATACTTGGAATAGAAAGGAATGTTTTGACCCAGAACAAGAAGCAAGTGTATTAGAATATACTTGGAATAGAATGGAATGTTTTGACTCAGCACACACAACGTGCTTTAGAATTTACTTGGAATAGAAAAGAAAGTTTTGACTCAGCACACACAACATGTGCATAAGAAAATACTTGGAATAGAAAGGAATGTTTTGACTCAGCACAAACAACATGTGAATTAGAATATACAAGAAATATTAAGGAATATTTTGACTTAGCACACACCACCTGTGCATTAGAATATTCTGGGAATAGAAAGGAATGTTTTTACTCAGCACACACAATATGTGGATCGGAATATACTCAGAATAGAAAGGAAAGTATTGACTCAGCACACACCACATATGCATTAGAATATATTTGGAATAGATAGGAATATTTTGACCCAGAACAAGAAGGAAGTATATTGGAATATACTTGGAATAGAAAGGAATGTTTTGACTCAGCACACACAACATGTGCATCAGAAAAAACTTGGAATAGAAAGGAATGTTTTGACTCAGCACACACAATATGTGCATTAGAATATACAAGGAATATTAAGGAATATTTTGACTCAGCACACACAACATGTGCATTAGAATATGCATGGAATAAAAAGAAATGTTTTGACTCAGCACACACCACATGTGCATTAGAATATTCTGGGAATAGAAAGGAAAGTTTTGACTCAGCACACACAACATGTGCATTAGATAGAATATACATGGAATAGAAAGTAATGTTTTGATTCAGCACACACCACATGTGCATTAGAATATTCTGAGAATAGAAAGGTATGTTTTGACTTAGCACACACCACCTGTGCATTAGAATATTCTGGGAATAGAAAGGAATGTTTTTACTCAGCACACACAATATGTGGATCGGAATATACTCAGAATAGAAAGGAAAGTATTGACTCAGCACACACCACATATGCATTATAATATATTTGGAATAGAAAGGAATATTTTGACCCAGAACAAGAAGGAAGTGTATTGGAATATATTTGGAATAGAAAGGAATGTTTTGACTCAGCACACACAACATGTGCATCAGAAAATACTAGGAATAGAAAGGAATGTTTTTACTCAGCGCACACACAATATGTGCTTTAGAATATACTTGGAATACAATGGAATATTTTGACTCAGGACACACAAGATGTGCATTAGAATATACGTGGAATTGAAAGGAATGTTTTGACTCAGCACACACAACATGTGGATCGGAATATACTCAGAATAGAAAGGAAAGTATTGACTCAGCACACACCGCATATGCATTAGAATATTCTGGGAATAGAAAGGTATGTTTTGACTCAGCACACACCACACGTGCATTAGAATATTCTGGGAATAGAAAGGTATGTTTTGACTCAGCACACACAATATGTGCTTTAGAATATACTTGGAATACAATGGAATGTTTTTACTCAGGACTCACAAGATCTGCATTAGAATATACGTGGAATAGAAAGGAATGTTTTGACTGAGCACACACAACATGTGGATCGGAATATACTCAGAATAGAAAGGTAAGTATTGACACAGCACACACCACATATGCGTTAGAATATGCATGGAATAGAAAGGAATGTTTTGACTCAGTACACACAACATGTGCATTAGAATATACTTGGAATACAATGGACTGTTTTGACACGGCGTACACAAGATGTGCATTAGAATATCCTTGGAATACAATGGAATGTTTTGACACAGCACACACAAGATGTGCATTAGAATATACTTGGAATACAATGGAATGTTTTGACACAGCACACACAACATGTGCATCGAAATATACTCAGAATAGAAAGGAAAGTATTATCTCAGCACACACCACACATGCATTAGAAAATACTTGGAATAGAAAGGAATGTTTTGACCCAGAACAAGAAGCAAGTGTATTAGAATATACTTGTAATAGAAAGGAATGTTTTGACTCAGCACACACAACGTGCATTAGAATTTACTTGGAATAGAAAAGAATGTTTTGACTCAGCATACACAACATGTGCATAAGAAAATACTTGGAATAGAAAGGAATATTTTGACTGAGCACACACAACGTGCATTAGAATTTACTTGGAATAGAAAAGAATGTTTTGACCCAGCACACACAACATGTGCATGAGAAAATACTTGGAATAGAAAGGAATGTTTTGACTCAGCACAAACAACATGTGAATTAGAATATACAAGGAATATTAAGGAATATTTTGACTTAGCACACACCACATGTTCATTAGAATTATCTGGGAATAGAAAGGAATGTTTTTACTCAGCACACACAATATGTGGTTTAAAATATACTTGGGATACAATGGAATGTTTTGACTCAGGACACATTAGATGTGCAATAGAATACACGTGGAATAGAAAGGAATGTTTTGACTCAGCACACACAATATGTGGGTCGGAATATACTCAGAATAGAAAGGAATGTATTGACTCAGCACACACCATATATGCATTAGAATATACTTGGAATAGAAAGGAATGTTTTGACCCAGAATAAGAAGGAAGTGTATTGGAATATACTTGGAATAGAAAGGAATGTTTTGACTCAGCTCACACAACATGTGCATCAGAAAATACTTGGAATAGAAAGGAGTGTTTTGACTTAGCACACACCACATGTGCATTAGAATATTCTGGGAATGGAAAGGTATGTTTTGACTCAGCACACACAACATGTGCATTAGACAGAATATACTTGGAATAGAAAGGAATGTTTTGACTCAGCACACACAACATGTGCATCGGAATAGACTCAGAATAGAAAGGAGAGTATTGACTCAGCACACACAACATATGCATTAGAATATACTTGGAATAGAAAGGAATGTTTTGAGCCAGAACAAGAAGCAAGTGTATTAGAATATACTTGGAATAGAAAGGAATGTTTTGACTCAGCACAAACAAGATGTGAATTAGAATATACAAGGAATATTAAGGAATATTTTGACTTAGCACACACCACCTGTGCATTAGAATATTTTGGGAATAGAAAGGAATGTTTTTACTCAGCACACACAATATGTGGATCGGAATATACTCAGAATAGAAAGGAAAGTATTGACTCAGCACACACCACATATGCATTAGAATATATTTGGAATAGAAAGGAATATTTTGACCCAGAACAAGAAGGAAGTGTATTGGAATATACTTGGAATAGAAAGGAATGTTTTGACTCAGCATACACAAGATGTGCATTAGAATATACGTGTAATAGAAAGGAATGTTTTGACCCAGCACACACAACATGTGGATCGGAATATACTCAGAATAGAAAGGAAAGTATTGATTCAGCACACACCACATATGCATTAGAATATACTTGGAATCGAAAGGAATGTTTTGACCCAGAACAAGAAGGAAGTGTATTGGAATATACTTGGAATAGAAAGGAATGTTTTGACTCAGCACACACAACATGTGCATCAGAAAATACTTGGAATAGAAAGGAATGTTTTGACCCAGAATAAGAAGGAAGTGTATTGGAATATACTTGGAATTGAAAGGAATGTTTTGACTCAGCACACACAACATGTGCATCACAAAATATTTGGAATAGAAAGGAATGTGTTGACTCAGCACACACAACATCTGCATTAGAATATACAAAGAATATTAAGGAATATTTTGACTCAGCACACACAAAATGTGCATTAGAATATGCATGGAATAGAAAGGAATGTTTTGACTCAGCACACACCACATGTGCATTAGAATATTCTGGGAATAGAAAGGTATGTTTTGACTCAGCACACACAACATGTGCATTAGACAGAATATACTTGGAATAGAAAGGAATGTTTTGACTCAGCACACACAACATGTGCATTAGAATTTACAAGGAATATTAAGGAATATTTTGACTCAGCACACACAACATGTGCATTAGAATATGCATGGAATAGAAAGGAATGTTTTGACTCAACACACACAACATGTGCATTAGGATATACTTGGAATACAATTGAATGTTTTGTCACAGCACACACAAGATGTGCATTAGAATATACTTGGAATAGAAAGGAATGTTTTGACTCAGCACACACAATATGTGCATCAGAAAATACTTGGAATAGAAAGGAATGTGTTGACCCAGAACAAGAAGGAAGTGTTTTGGAATATACTTGGAATAGAAAGGAATGTTTTGACTCAGCACACACAACATGTACATCAGAAAATACTTGGAATAGAAAGGAATGTTTTGACCCAGAACAAGAAGGAAGTGTATTGGAATATACTTGGAATAGAAAGGAATGTTTTGACTCAGCACACACAACATGTGCATCAGAAAATACTTGGAATAGAAAGGAATGTTTTGACTCAGCACTCACAACATGTGCATTAGAATACTTTGGGAATAGAAAGGTATGTTTTGACTCAGCACACACAACATGCGCATTAGATAGAATACACTTGGAATAGAAAGGAATGTTTTGACTCAGCACACACAACATGTGCATCGAAATATACTCAGAATAGAAAGGAAAGTACTATCTCAGAACACACCACACACGCATTAGAAAATACTTGGAATAGAAAGGAATGTTTTGACCCAGAACAAGAAGCAAGTGTATTAGAATATACTTGGAATAGAAAGGAATGTTTTGACTCAGCACACACAACGTGCATTAGAATTTACTTGGAATAGAAAAGAATGTTTTGACTCAGCATACACAACATGTGCATAAGAAAATACTTGGAATAGAAAATAATGTTTTGACCCAGCACACACAACATGGGCATAAGAAAATACTTGGAATAGAGAGGAATGTTTTGACTCAGCACACACCACATTTGCATTAGAATATACTTGGAATAGAAAGGAATGTTTTGACCCAGAACAAGAAGGAAGTGTATTAAAATATACTTGGAATAGAAAGGAATGTTTTGACTCAGCACACACAACATGTGCATTAGATAGAATATACGTGGAGAGAAAGTAATGTTTTGACTCAGCACACACCACATGTGCATTAGAATATTCTGAGAATAGAAAGGTATGTTTTGACTCAGCACACACCACATATGCATTAGAATATACTTGGAATAGAAAGGAATGTTTTGACTCAGAACAAGAAGGAAGTTTGTTGGAATATACTTGGAATAGAAAGGAATGTTTTGACTCAGCACACACAATATGTGCTTTAGAATATTCTAGGAATACAATGGAATGTTTTGACTCAGGACACACAAGATGTGCATTAGAATATACGTGGAATAGAAAGGAATTTTTTGATTCAGCACACACCACATGTGCATTAGAATATTCTGGGAATAGAAGGGAATGTTTTGACTCGGCCCACACAACATGTGCATTAGATAGAATATATGTGGAATAGAAAGTAATGTTTTGACTCAGCACACACCACAAGTGCATTAGAATATTCTGAGAATAGAAAGGTATGTTTTGACTCAGCACACACCACATATGCATTAGAATATACTTGGAATAGAAAGGAATGTTTTGACCCAGAACAAGAAGGAAGTGTATGAGAATATACTTGGAATAGAAAGGAATGTTTTGACTCAGCACAAACAACATATGAATGAGAATATACAAGGAATATTAAGGAATATTTTGACTTAGCACACACCACATGTGCATTAGAATTAACTTGGAATAGAAAGTAATGTTTTGACGCAGAACATGAAGGAAGTGTATTGGAATATACTTGGAATAGAAAGGAATGTTTTGACTCAGCACACACAATATGTGCTTTAGAATATACTAGGAATACAATGGAATGTTTTGACTCAGGACACACAAGATGTGCATTAGAATATACGTGGAATAGAAAGGAATTTTTTGACTCAGCACACACAACATGTGGATCGGAATATACTCAGAATAGAAAGGAAAGTATTGACTCAGCACACACCACATATGCATTAGAAAATATTTGGAATAGAAAGCAATGTTTTGACCCAGAACAAGAAGGAAGTGTATTGGAATATACTTGCAATAGAAAGGAATGTTTTGACTCAGCACAAACAACATATGAATGAGAATATACAAGGAATATTAAGGAATATTTTGACTTAGCACACACCACATGTGCATTAGAATTAACTTGGAATAGAAAGTAATGTTTTGACGCAGAACATGAAGGAAGTGTATTGGAATATACTTGGAATAGAAAGGAATGTTTTGACTCAGCACACACAATATGTTCTTTAGAATATACTAGGAATACAATGGAATGTTTTGACTCAGGACACACAAGATGTGCATTAGAATATACGTGGAATAGAAAGGAATTTTTTGACTCAGCACACACAACATGTGGATCGGAATATACTCAGAATAGAAAGGAAAGTATTGACTCAGCACACACCACATATGCATTAGAAAATATTTGGAATAGAAAGCAATGTTTTGACCCAGAACAAGAAGGAAGTGTATTGGAATATACTTGGAATAGAAAGGAATGTTTTGACTCAGCACAAACAACATATGAATGAGAATATACAAGGAATATTAAGGAATATTTTGACTTAGCACACACCACATGTGCATTAGAATTAACTTGGAATAGAAAGTAATGTTTTGACGCAGAACATGAAGGAAGTGTATTGGAATATACTTGGAATAGAAAGGAATGTTTTGACTCAGCACACACAATATGTGCTTTAGAATATACTAGGAATACAATGGAATGTTTTGACTCAGGACACACAAGATGTGCATTAGAATATACGTGGAATAGAAAGGAATTTTTTGACTCAGCACACACAACATGTGGATCGGAATATACTCAGAATAGAAAGGAAAGTATTGACTCAGCACACACCACATATGCATTAGAATATACATGGAATAGAAAGGAATGTTTTGACCCAGAACAAGAAGGAAGTGTATTGGAATATACTTGGAATTGAAAGGAATGTTTTGACTCAGCACACACAACATGTGCATCAGAAAATACATGGAATAGAAAGGAATGTTTTGACTCAGCACACACAACATGTGCATTAGAATATACAAGGAATATTAAGGAATATTTTGACTCAGCACACACAACATGTGCATTAGAATATGCATGGAATAGAAAGAAATGTTTTGACTCAGCACACACCACATGTGCATTAGAATATTCTGGGAATAGAAAGGAATGTTTTGACTCAGCACTCACAACATGTGCATTATTTAGAATATACGTGGAATAGAAAGTAATGTTTTGACTCAGCACACACCACATGTGCATTAGAATATTCTGAGAATAGAAAGGTATGTTTTGACTCAGCACACACCACATATGCATTAGAATATACTTGTAATAGAAAGGAATGTTTTGACCCAGAACAAGAAGTAAGTGTATTAGAATATACTTGGAATAGAAAGGAATGTTTTGACTCAGCACAAACAACATATGAATTAGAATATACAAGGAATATTAAGGAATATTTTGACTTAGCACACACCACATGTGCATTAGAATATACTTGGAATAGAAAGGAATGTTTTGACCCAGAACAAGATGGAAGCGTATTGGAATATACTTGGAATAGAAAAGAATGTTTTGACTCAGCACACACAATATGTGGTTTAAAATATACTTGGAATACAATGGAATGTTTTGACTCAGGTCACACAAGATGTGCAATAGAATATACGTGGAATAGAAAGGAATGTTTTGACTCAGCACACACAATATGTGGGTCAGAATATACTCACAATAGAAAGGAAAGTATTAACTCAGCACACACCATATATGCATTAGAATATACTTGGAATAGAAAGGAATGTTTTGACCCAGAACAAGAAGTAAGTGTATTAGAATAAACTTGGAATAGAAAGGAATGTTTTGACTCAGCACAAACAACATATGAATTAGAATATACAAGGAATATTAAGGAATATTTTGACTTAGAACACACCACATGTGCATCAGAAAAAACTTGGAATAGAAAGGAATGTTTTTACTCAGCGCATACACAATATGTGCTTTAGAATATACGTGGAATACAATGGAATGTTTTGACTCAGGACACACAAGATGTGCATTAGAATATACGTGGAATAGAAAGGAATATTTTGAATCAGCACACACAACATGTGGATCGGAATATACTCAGAATAGAAAGGAAAGTATTGACTCAGCACACACCACATATGCATTAGAATATACTTGGAATAGAAAGGAATATTTTGACCCAGAACAAGAAGGAAGTGTATTGGAATATACTTGGAATAGAAAGGAATGTTTTGACTCAGCACACACAACATGTGCATCAGAAAAAACTTGGAATAGAAAGGAATGTTTTGACTCAGCACACACAACATGTGCATTAGAATATACAAGGAATATTAAGGAATATTTTGACTCAGCACACACAACATGTGCATTAGAATATGCATGGAATAGAAAGAAATGTTTTGACTCAGCACACACCACATGTGCATTAGAATATTCTGAGAATAGAAAGGAATGTTTTGACTCAGCACACACAACATGTGCATTAGATAGAATATACGTGGAATAGAAAGTAATGTTTTGACTCAGCACACACCACATGTGCATTAGAATATTCTGAGAATAGAAAGGTATGTTTTGACTTAGCACACACCACCTGTGCATTAGAATATTCTGGGAATAGAAAGGTATGTTTTGACTCAGCACACACAACATGTGCATTAGACAGAATATACTTGGAATAGAAAGGAATGTTTTGACTCAGCACACACAACATGTGCATTAGACAGAATATACTTGGAATAGAAAGGAATGTTTTGACTCAGCACACACCACCTGTGCATTAGAATATTCTGGGAATAGAATGGAATGTGTTTACTTAGCACACACAATATGTGGATCGGAATATACTCAGAAGAGAAAGGAAAGTATTGACTCAGCACACACCACATATGCATTAGAATATATTTGGAAAGGAAAGGAATATTTTGACCCAGAACAAGAAGGAAGTGTATTGGAATATACTTGGAATAGAAAGGAATGTTTTGACTCAGCACACACAAGATGTGCATTAGAATATATGTGGAATAGAAAGGAATGTTTTGACTCAGCACACACAACATGTGGATTGGAATATACAAGGAATATTAAGGAATATTTTGACTCAGCACACACAACATGTGCATTAGAATATGCATGGAATAGAAAGAAATGATTTGACTCAGCACACACCACATGTGCATTAGAATATTCTGGGAATAGAAAGGAATGTTTTGACTCAGCACTCACAACATGTGCATTATTTAGAATATACGTGGAATAGAAAGTAATGTTTTGACTCAGCACACACCACGTGTGCATTAGAATATTCTGAGAATAGAAAGGTATGTTTTGACTCAGCACACACCACATATGCATTAGAATATACTTGTAATAGAAAGGAATGTTTTGACCCAGAACAAGAAGTAAGTGTATTAGAATATACTTGGAATAGAAAGGAATGTTTTGACTCAGCACAAACAACATATGAATTAGAATATACAAGGAATATTAAGGAATGTTTTGACTTAGCACACACCACATGTGCATTATAATATACTTGGAATAGAAAGGAATGTTTTGACCCAGAACAAGATGGAAGCGTATTGGAATATACTTGGAATATAAAAGAATGTTTTGACTCAGCACACACAATATGTGGTTTAAAATATACTTGGAATACAATGGAATGTTTTGACTCAGGTCACACAAGATGTGCAATAGAATATACGTGGAATAGAAAGGAATGTTTTGACTCAGCACACACAATATGTGGGTCAGAATATACTCAGAATAGAAAGGAAAGTATTAACTCAGCACACACCATATATGCATTAGAATATACTTGGAATAGAAAGGAATGTTTTGACCCAGAATAAGAAGGAAGGGTATTGGAATATACTTCAAATAGAAATGAATGTTTTGACTCAGCACACACAACATGTGCATCAGAAAATACTTGGAATAGAAAGGAATGTTTTGACTCAGCACACACAACATGTGCATTAGAATATACAAGGAATATTAAGGAATATTTTGACTCAGCACACACAACATGTGCATTAGAATATGCATGGAATAGAAAGAAATGTTTTGACTCAGCACACACCACATGTGAATTAGAATATTCTGGGAATAGAAAGGAATGTTTTGACTCAGCACTCACAACATGTGCATTAGATAGAATATACTTGGAATAGAAAGTAATGTTTTGACTCAGCACACACCACATGTGCATTAGAATATTCTGAGATTAGAAAGGTATGTTTTGACTCAGCACACACCACATATGCATTAGAATATACTTGGAATAGAAAGGAATGTTTTGACCCAGAACAAGAAGTAAGTGTATTAGAATAAACTTGGAATAGAAAGGAATGTTTTGACTCAGCACAAACAACATATGAATTAGAATATACAAGGAATATTAAGGAATATTTTGACTTAGAACACACCACATGTGCATTAGAATATACTTGGAATAGAAAGGAATGTTTTGACTCAGCACACACAACATGTGCATTAGAATATACAAGGAATATTAAGGAATATTTTGACTCAGCACACACAACATGTGCATTAGAATATGCATGGAACAGAAAGGAATGTTTTGACCCAGAACAAGAAGGAAGTGTATTGGAATATACTTGGAATAGAAAGGAATGTTTTGACTCAGCACACACAACATGTGCATCAGAAAATACTTGGAACAGAAAGGAATGTTTTTACTCAGCGCACACACAATATGTGCTTTAGAATATACGTGGAATACAATGGAATGTTTTGACTCAGGACACACAAGATGTGCATTAGAATATACGTGGAATAGAAAGGAATGTTTTGAATCAGCACACACCACCTGTGCATTAGAATATTCTGGGAATAGAAAGGAATGTTTTTACTCAGCACACACAATATGTGGATCGGAATATACTCAGAATAGAAAGGAAAGTATTGACTCAGCACACACCACATATGCATTATAATATATTTGGAATAGAAAGGAATATTTTGACCCAGAACAAGAAGGAAGTGTATTGGAATATACTTGGAATAGAAAGGAATGTTTTGACTCAGCACACACAAGATGTGCATTAGAATATACAAGGAATATTAAGGAATATTTTGACTCAGCACACACAACATGTGCATTAGAAAATGCATGGAATAGAAAGGAATGTTTTGACTCAGCACACACAACATGTGCATTAGATAGAATATACGTGGAATAGAAAGTAATGTTTTGACTCAGCACACACCACATGTGCATTAGAATATTCTGAGAATAGAAAGGTATGTTTTGACTTAGCACACACCACCTGTGCATGAGAATATTCTGGGAATAGAAAGGTATGTTTTGACTCAGCACACACAACATGTGCATTAGACAGAATATACTTGGAATAGAAAGGAATGTTTTGACTCAGCACACACAACATGTGCATTAGACAGAATATACTTGGAATAGAAATGAATGTTTTGACTCAGCACACACCACCTGTGCATTAGAATATTCTGGGAATAGAATGGAATGTGTTTACTCAGCACACACAATTGTGGATCGGAATATACTCAGAATAGAAAGGAAAGTATTGACTCAGCACACACCACATATGCATCAGAATATATTTGGAAAGGAAAGGAATATTTTGACCCAGAACAAGAAGGAAGTGTATTGGAATATACTTGGAATAGAAAGGAATGTTTTGACTCAGCACACACAAGATGTGCTTTAGAATATATGTGGAATAGAAAGGAAAGTATTGACTCAGCACACACCACATATGCATTAGAATATATGTGGAATAGAAAGGAATGTTTTGACTCAGCACACACAACATGTGGATCGCAATATACTCAGAATAGAAAGGAAAGTATTGACTCAGCACACACCACATATGCATTAGAATATACATGGAATAGAAAGAAATGTTTTGACTCAGCACACACCACATGTGAATTAGAATATTCTGGGAGTAGAAAGGAATGTTTTGACTCAGCACTCACAACATGTGCATTAGATAGAATATACTTGGAATAGAAAGTAATGTTTTGACTCAGCACACACCACATGTGCATTAGAATATTCTGAGATTAGAAAGGTATGTTTTGACTCAGCACACACCACATATGCATTAGAATATACTTGGAATAGAAAGGAATGTTTTGACCCAGAACAAGAAGTAAGTGTATTAGAATAAACTTGGAATAGAAAGGAATGTTTTGACTCAGCACAAACAACATATGAATTGGAATATACAAGGAATATTAAGGAATATTTTGACTTAGAACACACCACATGTGCATTAGAATATACTTGGAATAGAAAGGAATGTTTTGACTCAGCACACACAAGATGTGTATTAGAATATACGTGTAATAGAAAGGAAAGTATTGACTCAGCACACACCACATATGCATTAGAATATACATGGAATAGAAAGGAATGTTTTGACCCAGAACAAGAAGGAAGTGTATTGGAATATACTTGGAATAGAAAGGAATGTTTTTACTCAGCGCACACACAATATGTGCTTTAGAATATACGTGGAATACAATGGAATGTTTTGACTCAGGACACACAAGATGTGCATTAGAATATACGTGGAATAGAAAGGAATGTTTTGACTCAGCACACACAACATGTGCATCAGAAAAAACTTGGAATAGAAAGGAATGTTTTGACTCAGCACACACAACATGTGCATTAGAATATACAAGGAATATTAAGGAATATTTTGACACAGCACACACAACATGTGCATTAGAATATGCATGGAATAGAAAGAAATGTTTTGACTCAGCACACACCACATGTGCATTAGAATATTCTGAGAATAGAAAGGAATGTTTTGACTCAGCACACACAACATCTGCATTAGATAGAATATACGTGGAATAGAAAGTAATGTTTTGACTCAGCACACACCACATGTGCATTAGAATATTCTGAGAATAGAAAGGTATGTTTTGACTTAGCACACACCACCTGTGCATTAGAATATTCTGGGAATAGAAAGGAATGTTTTTACTCAGCACACACAATATGTGGATCGGAATATACTCAGAATAGAAAGGAAAGTATTGACTCAGCACACACCACATATGCATTATAATATATTTGGAATAGAAAGGAATGTTTTGACTCAGCACACACAAGATGTGCATTAGAACATACAAGGAATATTAAGGAATATTTTGACTCAGCACACACAACATGTGCATGAGAATATGCATGGAATAGAAAGGAATGTTTTGACTCAGCACACACAACATGTTCATTAGATAGAATATACGTGGAATAGAAAGTAATGTTTTGACTCAGCACACACCACATGTGCATTAGAATATTCTGAGAATAGAAAGGTATGTTTTGACTTAGCACACACCACCTGTGCATTAGAATATTCTGGGAATAGAAAGGTATGTTTTGACTCAGCACACACAACATGTGCATTAGACAGAATATACTTGGAATAGAAAGGAATGTTTTGACTCAGCACACACAACATGTGCATTAGACAGAATATACTTGGAATAGAAATGAATGTTTTGACTCAGCACACACCACCTGTGCATTAGAATATTCTGGGAATAGAATGGAATGTGTTTACTCAGCACACACAATATGTGGATCGGAATATACTCAGAATAGAAAGGAAAGTATTGACTCAGCACACACCACATATGCATTAGAATATATTTGGAAAGGAAAGGAATATTTTGACCCAGAACAAGAAGGAAGTGTATTGGAATATACTTGGAATAGAAAGGAATGTTTTGACTCAGCACACACAAGATGTGCATTAGAATATATGTGGAATAGAAAGGAATGTTTTGACTCAGCACACACAACATGTGGATCGGAATATACTCAGAATAGAAAGGAAAGTATTGACTCAGCACACACCACATATGCATTAGAATATACATGGAATAGAAAGGAATGTTTTGACCCAGTACAAGAAGGAAGTGTATTGGAATATACTTGGAATTGAAAGGAATGTTTTGACTCAGCACACACAACATGTGCATCAGAAAATACTTGGAATAGAAAGGAATGTTTTGACTCAGCACACACAACATGTGCATGAGTATATACAAGGAATATTAAGGAATATTTTGACTCAGCACACACAACATGTGCATTAGAATATGCATGGAATAGAAAGAAATGTTTTGACTCAGAACACACCACATGTGCATTAGAATATTCTGGGAATAGAAAGGAATGTTTTGACTCAGCACTCACAACATGTGCATTATTTAGAATATACGTGGAATAGAAAGTAATGTTTTGACTCAGCACACACCACATGTGCATTAGAATATACTTGTAATAGAAAGGAATGTTTTGACCCAGAACATGAAGTAAGTGTTTTAGAATATACTTGGAATAGAAAGGAATGTTTTGACTCAGCACAAACAACATATGAATTAGAATATACAAGGAATATTAAGGAATATTTTGACTTAGCACACACCACATGTGCATTAGAATATACGTGGAATAGAAAGGAATGTTTTGACCCAGAATAAGATGGAAGCGTATTGGAATATACTTGGAATAGAAAAGAATGTTTTGACTCAGCACACACAATATGTGGGTCAGAATATACTCAGAATAGAAAGGAAAGTATTAACTCAGCACACACCATATATGCATTAGAATATACTTGGAATAGAAAGGAATGTTTTGACCCAGAATAAGAAGGAAGGGTATTGGAATATACTTCGAATAGAAATGAATGTTTTGACTCAGCACACACAACATGTGCATCAGAAAATACTTGGAATAGAAAGGAATGTTTTGACTCAGCACACACAACATGTGCATTAGAATATACAAGGAATATTAAGGAATATTTTGACTCAGCACACACAACATGTGCATTAGAATATGCATGGAATAGAAAGAAATGTTTTGACTCAGCACACACCACATGTGCATTAGAATATTCTGGGAATAGAAAGGAATGTTTTGACTCAACACTCACAACATGTGCATTAGATAGAATATACTTGGAATAGAAAGTAATGTTTTGACTCAGCACACACCACATGTGCATTAGAATATTCTGAGATTAGAAAGGTATGTTTTGACTCAGCACACACCACATATGCATTAGAATATACTTGGAATAGAAAGGAATGTTTTGACCCAGAACAAGAAGTAAGTGTATTAGAATAAACTTGGAATAGAAAGGAATGTTTTGACTCAGCACAAACAACATATGAATTAGAATATACAAGGAATATTAAGGAATATTTTGACTTAGAACACACCATATGTGCATTAGAATATACTTGGAATAGAAAGGAATGTTTTGACTCAGCACACACAACATGTGCATCAGAAAATACTTGGAACAGAAAGGAATGTTTTTACTCAGCGCACACACAATATGTGCTTTAGAATATACGTGGAATACAATGGAATGTTTTGACTCAGGACACACAAGATGTGCATTAGAATATACGTGGAATAGAAAGGAATGTTTTGAATCAGCACACACAACATGTGCATCAGAAAAAACTTGGAATAGAAAGGAATGTTTTGACTCAGAACACACCACATGTGTATTAGAATATTCTGAGAATAGAAAGGAATGTTTTGACTCAGCACACACAACATGTGCATTAGATAGAATATACGTGGAATAGAAAGTAATGTTTTGACTCAGCACACACCACATGTGCATTAGAATATTCTGAGAATAGAAAGGTATGTTTTGACTTAGCACACACCACCTGTGCATTAGAATATTCTGGGAATAGAAAGGAATGTTTTTACTCAGCACACACAATATGTGGATCGGAATATACTCAGAATAGAAAGGAAAGTATTGACTCAGCACACACCACATATGCATTATAATATATTTGGAATAGAAAGGAATATTTTGACCCAGAACAAGAAGGAAGTGTATTGGAATATACTTGGAATAGAAAGGAATGTTTTGACTCAGCACACACAAGATGTGCATTAGAATATACGTGGAATTGGAAGGAAGGTTTTGACTCAGCACACACAACATGTAGCTCGGAATATACTCAGAATAGAAAGGAAAGTATTGACTCAGCACACACCACATATGCATTAGAATATACTTGGAATAGGAAGGAATGTTTTGACCCAGAACAAGAAGGAAGTGTATTGGAATATACTTGGAATAGAAAGGAATGTTTTGACTCAGCACACACAACATGTGCATCAGAAAATACTAGGAATAGAATGGAATGTTTTTACTCAGCGCACACACAATATGTGCTTTAGAATATACTTTGAATACAATGGAATGTTTTGACTCAGGACACACAAGATGTGCATTAGAATATACGTGGAATTGAAAGGAATATTTTGACTCAGCACACACAACATGTGGATCGGAATATACTCAGAATAGAAAGGAAAGTATTGACTCAGCACACACCGCATATGCATTAGAATATACTTGGAATGGAAAGGAATGCTTTGACCCAGAACAAGAAGGAAGTGTATTGGAATATACTTGGAATAGAAAGGAATGTTTTGACTCAGCACACACATGTGCATCAGAAAATACTTGGAATAGAAAGGAAAGTTTTGACTCAGCACACACCACATATGCATTAGAATATTCTGGGAATAGAAAGGAATGTTTTTACTCAACACACACAATATGTGGTTGAAAATATACTTGGAATACAATGGAATGTTTTGACTCAGCACACACAACATGTGCATCAGAAAATACTTGGAATAGAAAGGAATGTTTTGACCCAGAATAAGAAGGAAGTGTATTGGAATATACTTGGAATTGAAAGGAATGTTTTGACTCAGCACACACAACATGTGCATCACAAAATATTTGGAATAGAAAGGAATGTGTTGACTCAGCACACACAACATCTGCATTAGAATATACAAAGAATATTAAGGAATATTTTGACTCAGCACACACAAAATGTGCATTAGAATATGCATGGAATAGAAAGGAATGTTTTGACTCAGCACACACCACATGTGCATTAGAATATTCTGGGAATAGAAAGGTATGTTTTGACTCAGCACACACAACATGTGTATTAGACAGAATATACTTGGAATAGAAAGGAATGTTTTGACTCAGCACACACAACATGTGCATTAGAATTTACAAGGAATATTAAGGAATATTTTGACTCAGCACACACAACATGTGCATTAGAATATGCATGGAATAGAAAGGAATGTTTTGACTCAACACACACAACATGTGCATTAGGATATACTTGGAATACAATTGAATGTTTTGTCACAGCACACACAAGATGTGCATTAGAATATACTTGGAATAGAAAGGAATGTTTTGACTCAGCACACACAATATGTGCATCAGAAAATACTTGGAATAGAAAGGAATGTGTTGACCCAGAACAAGAAGGAAGTGTTTTGGAATATACTTGGAATAGAAAGGAATGTTTTGACTCAGCACACACAACATGTACATCAGAAAATACTTGGAATAGAAAGGAATGTTTTGACCCAGAACAAGAAGGAAGTGTATTGGAATATACTTGGAATAGAAAGGAATGTTTTGACTCAGCACACACAACATGTGCATCAGAAAATACTTGGAATAGAAAGGAATGTTTTGACTCAGCACTCACAACATGTGCATTAGAATACTTTGGGAATAGAAAGGTATGTTTTGACTCAGCACACACAACATGCGCATTAGATAGAATACACTTGGAATAGAAAGGAATGTTTTGACTCAGCACACACAACATGTGCATCGAAATATACTCAGAATAGAAAGGAAAGTCCTATCTCAGAACACACCACACACGCATTAGAAAATACTTGGAATAGAAAGGAATGTTTTGACCCAGAACAAGAAGCAAGTGTATTAGAATATACTTGGAATAGAAAGGAATGTTTTGACTCAGCACACACAACGTGCATTAGAATTTACTTGGAATAGAAAAGAATGTTTTGACTCAGCATACACAACATGTGCATAAGAAAATACTTGGAATAGAAAATAATGTTTTGACCCAGCACACACAACATGGGCATAAGAAAATACTTGGAATAGAGAGGAATGTTTTGACTCAGCACACACCACATTTGCATTAGAATATACTTGGAATAGAAAAGAATGTTTTGACCCAGAACAAGAAGGAAGTGTATTAAAATATACTTGGAATAGAAAGGAATGTTTTGACTCAGCACACACAACATGTGCATTAGATAGAATATACGTGGAGAGAAAGTAATGTTTTGACTCAGCACACACCACATGTGCATTAGAATATTCTGAGAATAGAAAGGTATGTTTTGACTCAGCACACACCACATATGCATTAGAATATACTTGGAATAGAAAGGAATGTTTTGACTCAGAACAAGAAGGAAGTTTGTTGGAATATACTTGGAATAGAAAGGAATGTTTTTACTCAGCACACACAATATGTGCTTTAGAATATTCTAGGAATACAATGGAATGTTTTGACTCAGGACACACAAGATGTGCATTAGAATATACGTGGAATAGAAAGGAATTTTTTGATTCAGCACACACCACATGTGCATTAGAATATTCTGGGAATAGAAGGGAATGTTTTGACTCGGCCCACACAACATGTGCATTAGATAGAATATATGTGGAATAGAAAGTAATGTTTTGACTCAGCACACACCACAAGTGCATTAGAATATTCTGAGAATAGAAAGGTATGTTTTGACTCAGCACACACCACATATGCATTAGAATATACTTGGAATAGAAAGGAATGTTTTGACCCAGAACAAGAAGGAAGTGTATGAGAATATACTTGGAATAGAAAGGAATGTTTTGACTCAGCACAAACAACATATGAATGAGAATATACAAGGAATATTAAGGAATATTTTGACTTAGCACACACCACATGTGCATTAGAATTAACTTGGAATAGAAAGTAATGTTTTGACGCAGAACATGAAGGAAGTGTATTGGAATATACTTGGAATAGAAAGGAATGTTTTGACTCAGCACACACAATATGTGCTTTAGAATATACTAGGAATACAATGGAATGTTTTGACTCAGGACACACAAGATGTGCATTAGAATATACGTGGAATAGAAAGGAATTTTTTGACTCAGCACACACAACATGTGGATCGGAATATACTCAGAATAGAAAGGAAAGTATTGACTCAGCACACACCACATATGCATTAGAAAATATTTGGAATAGAAAGCAATGTTTTGACCCAGAACAAGAAGGAAGTGTATTGGAATATACTTGCAATAGAAAGGAATGTTTTGACTCAGCACAAACAACATATGAATGAGAATATACAAGGAATATTAAGGAATATTTTGACTTAGCACACACCAGATGTGCATTAGAATTAACTTGGAATAGAAAGTAATGTTTTGACGCAGAACATGAAGGAAGTGTATTGGAATATACTTGGAATAGAAAGGAATGTTTTGACTCAGCACACACAATATGTGCTTTAGAATATACTAGGAATACAATGGAATGTTTTGACTCAGGACACACAAGATGTGCATTAGAATATACGTGGAATAGAAAGGAATTTTTTGACTCAGCACACACAACATGTGGATCGGAATATACTCAGAATAGAAAGGAAAGTATTGACTCAGCACACACCACATATGCATTAGAAAATATTTGGAATAGAAAGCAATGTTTTGACCCAGAACAAGAAGGAAGTGTATTGGAATATACTTGGAATAGAAAGGAATGTTTTGACTCAGCACAAACAACATATGAATGAGAATATACAAGGAATATTAAGGAATATTTTGACTTAGCACACACCACATGTGCATTAGAATTAACTTGGAATAGAAAGTAATGTTTTGACGCAGAACATGAAGGAAGTGTATTGGAATATACTTGGAATAGAAAGGAATGTTTTGACTCAGCACACACAATATGTGCTTTAGAATATACTAGGAATACAATGGAATGTTTTGACTCAGGACACACAAGATGTGCATTAGAATATACGTGGAATAGAAAGGAATTTTTTGACTCAGCACACACAACATGTGGATCGGAATATACTCAGAATAGAAAGGAAAGTATTGACTCAGCACACACCACATATGCATTAGAATATACATGGAATAGAAAGGAATGTTTTGACCCAGAACAAGAAGGAAGTGTATTGGAATATACTTGGAATTGAAAGGAATGTTTTGACTCAGCACACACAACATGTGCATCAGAAAATACATGGAATAGAAAGGAATGTTTTGACTCAGCACACACAACATGTGCATTAGAATATACAAGGAATATTAAGGAATATTTTGACTCAGCACACACAACATGTGCATTAGAATATGCATGGAATAGAAAGAAATGTTTTGACTCAGCACACACCACATGTGCATTAGAATATTCTGGGAATAGAAAGGAATGTTTTGACTCAGCACTCACAACATGTGCATTATTTAGAATATACGTGGAATAGAAAGTAATGTTTTGACTCAGCACACACCACATGTGCATTAGAATATTCTGAGAATAGAAAGGTATGTTTTGACTCAGCACACACCACATATGCATTAGAATATACTTGTAATAGAAAGGAATGTTTTGACCCAGAACAAGAAGTAAGTGTATTAGAATATACTTGGAATAGAAAGGAATGTTTTGACTCAGCACAAACAACATATGAATTAGAATATACAAGGAATATTAAGGAATATTTTGACTTAGCACACACCACATGTGCATTAGAATATACTTGGAATAGAAAGGAATGTTTTGACCCAGAACAAGATGGAAGCGTATTGGAATATACTTGGAATAGAAAAGAATGTTTTGACTCAGCACACACAATATGTGGTTTAAAATATACTTGGAATACAATGGAATGTTTTGACTCAGGTCACACAAGATGTGCAATAGAATATACGTGGAATAGAAAGGAATGTTTTGACTCAGCACACACAATATGTGGGTCAGAATATACTCACAATAGAAAGGAAAGTATTAACTCAGCACACACCATATATGCATTAGAATATACTTGGAATAGAAAGGAATGTTTTGACCCAGAACAAGAAGTAAGTGTATTAGAATAAACTTGGAATAGAAAGGAATGTTTTGACTCAGCACAAACAACATATGAATTAGAATATACAAGGAATATTAAGGAATATTTTGACTTAGAACACACCACATGTGCATTAGAATATACTTGGAATAGAAAGGAATGTTTTGACTCAGCACACACAAGATGTGCATTAGAATATACGTGTAATAGAAAGGAATGTTTTGACTCAGCACACACAACATGTGGATCGGAATATACTCAGAATAGAAAGGAAAGTATTGACTCAGCACACACCACATATGCATTAGAATATACATGGAATAGAAAGGAATGTTTTGACCCAGAACAAGAAGGAAGTGTATTTGGAATATACTTGGAATAGAAAGGAATGTTTTGACTCAGCACACACAACATGTGCATCAGAAAAAACTTGGAATAGAAAGGAATGTTTTTACTCAGCGCATACACAATATGTGCTTTAGAATATACGTGGAATACAATGGAATGTTTTGACTCAGGACACACAAGATGTGCATTAGAATATACGTGGAATAGAAAGGAATGTTTTGACTCAGCACACACAAAATGTGCATCAGAAAAAACTTGGAATAGAAAGGAATGTTTTGACTCAGCACACACAACATGTGCATTAGAATATACAAGGAATATTAAGGAATATTTTGACTCAGCACACACAACATGTGCATTAGAATATGCATGGAATAGAAAGAAATGTTTTGACTCAGCACACACCACATGTGCATTAGAATATTCTGAGAATAGAAAGGAATGTTTTGACTCAGCACACACAACATGTGCATTAGATAGAATATACGTGGAATAGAAAGTAATGTTTTGACTCAGCACACACCACATGTGCATTAAAATATTCTGAGAATAGAAAGGTATGTTTTGACTTAGCACACACCACCTGTGCATTAGAATATTCTGGGAATAGAAAGGTATGTTTTGACTCAGCACACACAACATGTGCATTAGACAGAATATACTTGGAATAGAAAGGAATGTTTTGACTCAGCACACACCACCTGTGAATTAGAATATTCTGGGAATAGAATGGAATGTGTTTACTCAGCACACACAATATGTGGATCGGAATATACTCAGAATAGAAAGGAAAGTATTGACTCAGCACACACCACATATGCATTAGAATATATTTGGAAAGGAAAGGAATATTTTGACCCAGAACAAGAAGGAAGTGTATTGGAATATACTTGGAATAGAAAGGAATGTTTTGACTCAGCACACACAAGATGTGCATTAGAATATATGTGGAATAGAAAGGAATGTTTTGACTCAGCACACACAACATGTGGATTGGAATATACTCAGAATAGAAAGGAAAGTATTGACTCAGCACACACCACATATGCATTAGAATATACATGGAATAGAAAGGAATGTTTTGACCCAGAACAAGAAGGAAGTGTATTGGAATATACTTGGAATTGAAAGGAATGTTTTGACTCAGCACACACAACATGTGCATCAGAAAATACATGGAATAGAAAGGAATGTTTTGACTCAGCACACACAACATGTGCATTAGAATATACAAGGAATATTAAGGAATATTTTGACTCAGCACACACAACATGTGCATTAGAATATGCATGGAATAGAAAGAAATGTTTTGACTCAGCACACACCACATGTGCATTAGAATATTCTGGGAATAGAAAGGAATGTTTTGACTCAGCACTCACAACATGTGCATTATTTAGAATATACGTGGAATAGAAAGTAATGTTTTGACTCAGCACACACCACGTGTGCATTAGAATATTCTGAGAATAGAAAGGTATGTTTTGACTCAGCACACACCACATATGCATTAGAATATACTTGTAATAGAAAGGAATGTTTTGACCCAGAACAAGAAGTAAGTGTATTAGAATATACTTGGAATAGAAAGGAATGTTTTGACTCAGCACAAACAACATATGAATTAGAATATACAAGGAATATTAAGGAATGTTTTGACTTAGCACACACCACATGTGCATTATAATATACTTGGAATAGAAAAGAATGTTTTGACTCAGCACACACAATATGTGGTTTAAAATATACTTGGAATACAATGGAATGTTTTGACTCAGGTCACACAAGATGTGCAATAGAATATACGTGGAATAGAAAGGAATGTTTTGACTCAGCACACACAATATGTGGGTCAGAATATACTCAGAATAGAAAGGAAAGTATTAACTCAGCACACACCATATATGCATTAGAATATACTTGGAATAGAAAGGAATGTTTTGACCCAGAATAAGAAGGAAGGGTATTGGAATATACTTCGAATAGAAATGAATGTTTTGACTCAGCACACACAACATGTGCATCAGAAAATACTTGGAATAGAAAGGAATGTTTTGACTCAGCACACACAACATGTGCATTAGAATATACAAGGAATATTAAGGAATATTTTGACTCAGCACACACAACATGTGCATTAGAATATGCATGGAATAGAAAGAAATGTTTTGACTCAGCACACACCACATGTGAATTAGAATATTCTGGGAATAGAAAGGAATGTTTTGACTCAGCACTCACAACATGTGCATTAGATAGAATATACTTGGAATAGAAAGTAATGTTTTGACTCAGCACACACCACATGTGCATTAGAATATTCTGAGATTAGAAAGGTATGTTTTGACTCAGCACACACCACATATGCATTAGAATATACTTGGAATAGAAAGGAATGTTTTGACCCAGAACAAGAAGTAAGTGTATTAGAATAAACTTGGAATAGAAAGGAATGTTTTGACTCAGCACAAACAACATATGAATTAGAATATACAAGGAATATTAAGGAATATTTTGACTTAGAACACACCACATGTGCATTAGAATATACTTGGAATAGAAAGGAATGTTTTGACTCAGCACACACAAGATGTGCATTAGAATATACGTGTAATAGAAAGGAAAGTATTGACTCAGCACACACCACATATGCATTAGAATATACATGGAATAGAAAGGAATGTTTTGACCCAGAACAAGAAGGAAGTGTATTGGAATATACTTGGAATAGAAAGGAATGTTTTGACTCAGCACACACAACATGTGCATCAGAAAATACTTGGAACAGAAAGGAATGTTTTTACTCAGCGCACACACAATATGTGCTTTAGAATATACGTGGAATACAATGGAATGTTTTGACTCAGGACACACAAGATGTGCATTAGAATATACGTGGAATAGAAAGGAATGTTTTGAATCAGCACACACCACCTGTGCATTAGAATATTCTGGGAATAGAAAGGAATGTTTTTACTCAGCACACACAATATGTGGATCGGAATATACTCAGAATAGAAAGGAAAGTATTGACTCAGCACACACCACATATGCATTATAATATATTTGGAATAGAAAGGAATATTTTGACCCAGAACAAGAAGGAAGTGTATTGGAATATACTTGGAATAGAAAGGAATGTTTTGACTCAGCACACACAAGATGTGCATTAGAATATACAAGGAATATTAAGGAATATTTTGACTCAGCACACACAACATGTGCATTAGAATATGCATGGAATAGAAAGGAATGTTTTGACTCAGCACACACAACATGTGCATTAGATAGAATATACGTGGAATAGAAAGTAATGTTTTGACTCAGCACACACCACATGTGCATTAGAATATTCTGAGAATAGAAAGGTATGTTTTGACTTAGCACACACCACATGTGCATGAGAATATTCTGGGAATAGAAAGGTATGTTTTGACTCAGCACACACAACATGTGCATTGGACAGAATATACTTGGAATAGAAAGGAATGTTTTGACTCAGCACACACAACATGTGCATTAGACAGAATATACTTGGAATAGAAATGAATGTTTTGACTCAGCACACACCACCTGTGCATTAGAATATTCTGGGAATAGAATGGAATGTGTTTACTCAGCACACACAATTGTGGATCGGAATATACTCAGAATAGAAAGGAAAGTATTGACTCAGCACACACCACATATGCATCAGAATATATTTGGAAAGGAAAGGAATATTTTGACCCAGAACAAGAAGGAAGTGTATTGGAATATACTTGGAATAGAAAGGAATGTTTTGACTCAGCACACACAAGATGTGCTTTAGAATATATGTGGAATAGAAAGGAAAGTATTGACTCAGCACACACCACATATGCATTAAAATATATGTGGAATAGAAAGGAATGTTTTGACTCAGCACACACAACATGTGGATCGGAATATACTCAGAATAGAAAGGAAAGTATTGACTCAGCACACACCACATATGCATTAGAATATACATGGAATAGAAAGAAATGTTTTGACTCAGCACACACCACATGTGAATTAGAATATTCTGGGAGTAGAAAGGAATGTTTTGACTCAGCACTCACAACATGTGCATTAGATAGAATATACTTGGAATAGAAAGTAATGTTTTGACTCAGCACACACCACATGTGCATTAGAATATTCTGAGATTAGAAAGGTATGTTTTGACTCAGCACACACCACATATGCATTAGAATATACTTGGAATAGAAAGGAATGTTTTGACCCAGAACAAGAAGTAAGTGTATTAGAATAAACTTGGAATAGAAAGGAATGTTTTGACTCAGCACAAACAACATATGAATTGGAATATACAAGGAATATTAAGGAATATTTTGACTTAGAACACACCACATGTGCATTAGAATATACTTGGAATAGAAAGGAATGTTTTGACTCAGCACACACAAGATGTGTATTAGAATATACGTGTAATAGAAAGGAAAGTATTGACTCAGCACACACCACATATGCATTAGAATATACATGGAATAGAAAGGAATGTTTTGACCCAGAACAAGAAGGAAGTGTATTGGAATATACTTGGAATAGAAAGGAATGTTTTTACTCAGCGCACACACAATATGTGCTTTAGAATATACGTGGAATACAATGGAAAGTTTTGACTCAGGACACACAAGATGTGCATTAGAATATACGTGGAATAGAAAGGAATGTTTTGACTCAGCACACACAACATGTGCATCAGAAAAAACTTGGAATAGAAAGGAATGTTTTGACTCAGCACACACAACATGTGCATTAGAATATACAAGGAATATTAAGGAATATTTTGACACAGCACACACAACATGTGCATTAGAATATGCATGGAATAGAAAGAAATGTTTTGACTCAGCACACACCACATGTGCATTAGAATATTCTGAGAATAGAAAGGAATGTTTTGACTCAGCACACACAACATCTGCATTAGATAGAATATACGTGGAATAGAAAGTAATGTTTTGACTCAGCACACACCACATGTGCATTAGAATATTCTGAGAATAGAAAGGTATGTTTTGACTTAGCACACACCACCTGTGCATTAGAATATTCTGGGAATAGAAAGGAATGTTTTTACTCAGCACACACAATATGTGGATCGGAATATACTCAGAATAGAAAGGAAAGTATTGACTCAGCACACACCACATATGCATTATAATATATTTGGAATAGAAAGGAATATTTTGACCCAGAACAAGAAGGAAGTGTATTGGAATATACTTGGAATAGAAAGGAATGTTTTGACTCAGCACACACAAGATGTGCATTAGAATATACAAGGAATATTAAGGAATATTTTGACTCAGCACACACAACATGTGCATTAGAATATGCATGGAATAGAAAGGAATGTTTTGACTCAGCACACACAACATGTTCATTAGATAGAATATACGTGGAATAGAAAGTAATGTTTTGACTCAGCACACACCACATGTGCATTAGAATATTCTGAGAATAGAAAGGTATGTTTTGACTTAGCACACACCACCTGTGCATTAGAATATTCTGGGAATAGAAAGGTATGTTTTGACTCAGCACACACAACATGTGCATTAGACAGAATATACTTGGAATAGAAAGGAATGTTTTGACTCAGCACACACAACATGTGCATTAGACAGAATATACTTGGAATAGAAATGAATGTTTTGACTCAGCACACACCACCTGTGCATTAGAATATTCTGGGAATAGAATGGAATGTGTTTACTCAGCACACACAATATGTGGATCGGAATATACTCAGAATAGAAAGGAAAGTATTGACTCAGCACACACCACATATGCATTAGAATATATTTGGAAAGGAAAGGAATATTTTGACCCAGAACAAGAAGGAAGTGTATTGGAATATACTTGGAATAGAAAGGAATGTTTTGACTCAGCACACACAAGATGTGCATTAGAATATATGTGGAATAGAAAGGAATGTTTTGACTCAGCACACACAACATGTGGATCGGAATATACTCAGAATAGAAAGGAAAGTATTGACTCAGCACACACCACATATGCATTAGAATATACATGGAATAGAAAGGAATGTTTTGACCCAGAACAAGAAGGAAGTGTATTGGAATATACTTGGAATTGAAAGGAATGTTTTGACTCAGCACACACAACATGTGCATCAGAAAATACTTGGAATAGAAAGGAATGTTTTGACTCAGCACACACAACATGTGCATTAGTATATACAAGGAATATTAAGGAATATTTTGACTCAGCACACACAACATGTGCATTAGAATATGCATGGAATAGAAAGAAATGTTTTGACTCAGAACACACCACATGTGCATTAGAATATTCTGGGAATAGAAAGGAATGTTTTGACTCAGCACTCACAACATGTGCATTATTTAGAATATACGTGGAATAGAAAGTAATGTTTTGACTCAGCACACACCACATGTGCATTAGAATATTCTGAGAATAGAAAGGTATGTTTTGACTCAGCACACACCACATATGCATTAGAATATACTTGGAATAGAAAGGAATGTTTTGACCCAGAATAAGAAGGAAGGGTATTGGAATATACTTCGAATAGAAATGAATGTTTTGACTCAGCACACACAACATGTGCATCAGAAAATACTTGGAATAGAAAGGAATGTTTTGACTCAGCACACACAACATGTGCATTAGAATATACAAGGAATATTAAGGAATATTTTGACTCAGCACACACAACATGTGCATTAGAATATGCATGGAATAGAAAGGAATATTTTGACCCAGAACAAGAAGGAAGTGTATTGGAATATACTTGGAATAGAAAGGAATGTTTTGACTCAGCACACACCACATGTGTATTAGAATATTCTGAGAATAGAAAGGAATGTTTTGACTCAGCACACACAACATGTGCATTAGATAGAATATACGTGGAATAGAAAGTAATGTTTTGACTCAGCACACACCACATGTGCATTAGAATATTCTGAGAATAGAAAGGTATGTTTTGACTTAGCACACACCACCTGTGCATTAGAATATTCTGGGAATAGAAAGGAATGTTTTTACTCAGCACACACAATATGTGGATCGGAATATACTCAGAATAGAAAGGAAAGTATTGACTCAGCACACACCACATATGCATTATAATATATTTGGAATAGAAAGGAATATTTTGACCCAGAACAAGAAGGAAGTGTATTGGAATATACTTGGAATAGAAAGGAATGTTTTGACTCAGCACACACAAGATGTGCATTAGAATATACGTGGAATTGGAAGGAATGTTTTGACTCAGCACACACAACATGTAGCTCGGAATATACTCAGAATAGAAAGGAAAGTATTGACTCAGCACACACCACATATGCATTAGAATATACTTGGAATAGGAAGGAATGTTTTGACCCAGAACAAGAAGGAAGTGTATTGGAATATACTTGGAATAGAAAGGAATGTTTTGACTCAGCACACACAACATGTGCATCAGAAAATACTAGGAATAGAATGGAATGTTTTTACTCAGCGCACACACAATATGTGCTTTAGAATATACTTTGAATACAATGGAATGTTTTGACTCAGGACACACAAGATGTGCATTAGAATATACGTGGAATTGAAAGGAATATTTTGACTCAACACTCACAACATGTGCATTAGATAGAATATACTTGGAATAGAAAGTAATGTTTTGACTCAGCACACACCACATGTGCATTAGAATATTCTGAGATTAGAAAGGTATGTTTTGACTCAGCACACACCACATATGCATTAGAATATACTTGGAATAGAAAGGAATGTTTTGACCCAGAACAAGAAGTAAGTGTATTAGAATAAACTTGGAATAGAAAGGAATGTTTTGACTCAGCACAAACAACATATGAATTAGAATATACAAGGAATATTAAGGAATATTTTGACTTAGAACACACCACATGTGCATTAGAATATACTTGGAATAGAAAGGAATGTTTTGACTCAGCACACACAAGATGTGCATTAGAATATACTTGGAATAGAAAGGAATGTTTTGACTCAGCCCACACAACATGTGGATCGGAATATACTCAGAATAGAAAGGAAAGTCTTGCCTCAGCACACACCACATATGCATTAGAATATACATGGAATAGAAAGGAATGTTTTGACCCAGAACAAGAAGGAAGTGTATTGGAATATACTTGGAATAGAAAGGAATGTTTTGACTCAGCACACACAACATGTGCATCAGAAAATACTTGGAACAGAAAGGAATGTTTTTACTCAGCGCACACACAATATGTGCTTTAGAATATACGTGGAATACAATGGAATGTTTTGACTCAGGACACACAAGATGTGCATTAGAATATACGTGGAATAGAAAGGAATGTTTTGAATCAGCACACACAACATGTGGATCGGAATATACTCAGAATAGAAAGGAAAGTATTGACTGAGCACACACCACATATGCATTAGAATATACTTGGAATAGAAAGGAATATTTTGACCCAGAACAAGAAGGAAGTGTATTGGAATATACTTGGAATAGAAAGGAATGTTTTGACTCAGCATACACAACATGTGCATCAGAAAAAACTTGGAATAGAAAGGAATGTTTTGACTCAGCACACACCACATGTGTATTAGAATATTCTGAGAATAGAAAGGAATGTTTTGACTCAGCACACACAACATGTGCATTAGATAGAATATACGTGGAATAGAAAGTAATGTTTTGACTCAGCACACACCACATGTGCATTAGAATATTCTGAGAATAGAAAGGTATGTTTTGACTTAGCACACACCACCTGTGCATTAGAATATTCTGGGAATAGAAAGGAATGTTTTTACTCAGCACACACAATATGTGGATCGGAATATACTCAGAATAGAAAGGAAAGTATTGACTCAGCACACACCACATATGCATTATAATATATTTGGAATAGAAAGGAATATTTTGACCCAGAACAAGAAGGAAGTGTATTGGAATATACTTGGAATAGAAAGGAATGTTTTGACTCAGCACACACAAGATGTGCATTAGAATATACGTGGAATTGGAAGGAAGGTTTTGACTCAGCACACACAACATGTAGCTCGGAATATACTCAGAATAGAAAGGAAAGTATTGACTCAGCACACACCACATATGCATTAGAATATACTTGGAATAGGAAGGAATGTTTTGACCCAGAACAAGAAGGAAGTGTATTGGAATATACTTGGAATAGAAAGGAATGTTTTGACTCAGCACACACAACATGTGCATCAGAAAATACTAGGAATAGAATGGAATGTTTTTACTCAGCGCACACACAATATGTGCTTTAGAATATACTTTGAATACAATGGAATGTTTTGACTCAGGACACACAAGATGTGCATTAGAATATACGTGGAATTGAAAGGAATATTTTGACTCAGCACACACAACATGTGGATCGGAATATACTCAGAATAGAAAGGAAAGTATTGACTCAGCACACACCGCATATGCATTAGAATATACTTGGAATGGAAAGGAATGCTTTGACCCAGAACAAGAAGGAAGTGTATTGGAATATACTTGGAATAGAAAGGAATGTTTTGACTCAGCACACACATGTGCATCAGAAAATACTTGGAATAGAAAGGAAAGTTTTGACTCAGCACACACCACATATGCATTAGAATATTCTGGGAATAGAAAGGAATGTTTTTACTCAACACACACAATATGTGGTTGAAAATATACTTGGAATACAATGGAATGTTTTGACTCAGGACACACTAGATGTGCAATAGAATATACGTGGAATAGAAAGGAATGTTTTGACTCAGCACACACAATATGTGGGTCGGAATATACTCAGAATAGAAAGGAAAGTATTGACTCAGCACACACCATATATGCATTAGAATATACTTGGAATAGAATGGAATGTTTTGACCCAGAATAAGAAGGAAGTGTATTGGAATATACTTGGAATAGAAAGGAATGTTTTGACTCAGCACACACAACATGTGCATCAGAAAATACTTGGAATAGAAAGGAATGTGTTGACTCAGCACACACAACATCTGCATTAGAATATACAAGGAATATTACGGAATATTTTCACTCAGCACACAAAACATGTGCATTAGAATATGCATGGAATAGAAAGGAATGTTTTGACTCAGCACACACCACATGTGCATTACAATATTCTGGGAATAGAAAGTTATGTTTTGACTCAGCACACACAACATGTGCATTAGACAGAATATACTTGGAATAGAAAGGAATGTTTTGACTCAGCACACACCACCTGTGCATTAGAATATTCTGGGAATAGAATGGAATGTGTTTACTCAGCACACACAATATGTGGATCGGAATATACTCAGAATAGAAAGGAAAGTATTGACTCAGCACACACCACATATGCATTAGAATATATTTGGAAAGGAAAGGAATATTTTGACCCAGAACAAGAAGGAAGTGTATTGGAATATACTTGGAATAGAAAGGAATGTTTTGACTCAGCACACACAAGATGTGCATTAGAATATATGTGGAATAGAAAGGAATGTTTTGACTCAGCACACACAACATGTGGATCGGAATATACTCAGAATAGAAAGGAAAGTATTGATTCAGCACACACCACATATGCATTAGAATATACATGGAATAGAAAGGAATGTTTTGACCCAGAACAAGCAGGAAGTGTATTGGAATATACTTGGAATTGAAAGGAATGTTTTGACTCAGCACACACAACATGTGCATCAGAAAATACTTGGAATAGAAAGGAATGTTTTGACTCAGCACACACAACATGTGCATTAGAATATACAAGGAATATTAAGGAATATTTTGACTCAGCACACACAACATGTGCATTAGAATATGCATGGAATAGAAAGAAATGTTTTGACTCAGCACACACCACATGTGCATTACAATATTCTGGGAATAGAAAGGAATGTTTTTACTCAGCACTCACAACATGTGCATTATTTAGAATATACGTGGAATAGAAAGTAATGTTTTGACTCAGCACACACCACATGTGCATTAGAATATTCTTAGAATAGAAAGGTATGTTTTGACTCAGCACACACCACATATGCATTAGAATATACTTGTAATAGAAAGGAATGTTTTGACCCAGAACAAGAAGTAAGTGTATTAGAATATACTTGGAATAGAAAGGAATGTTTTGACTCAGCACAAACAACATATGAATTAGAATATACAAGGAATATTAAGGAATATTTTGACTTAGCACACACCACATGTGCATCAGAATATACTTGGAATAGAAAGGAATATTTTGACCCAGAACAAGATGGAAGCGTATTGGAATATACTTGGAATAGAAAAGAATGTTTTGACTCAGCACACACAATATGTGGTTTAAAATATACTTGGAATACAATGGAATGTTTTGACGCAGGTCACACAAGATGTGCAATAGAATATACGTGGAATAGAAAGGAATGTTTTGACTCAGCACACACAATATGTGGGTCAGAATATACTCAGAATAGAAAGGAAAGTATTAACTCAGCACACACCATATATGCATTAGAATATACTTGGAATAGAAAGGAATGTTTTGACCCAGAATAAGAAGGAAGGGTATTGGAATATACTTCGAATAGAAATGAATGTTTTGACTCAGCACACACCACATGTGCATTAGAATATTCTGAGAATAGGAAAGTATGTTTTCACTTAGCACACATCACCTGTGCATTAGAATATTCTGGGAATAGAAAGGAATGTTGTTACTCAGCATACACAATATGTGGATCGGAAAATACTCAGAATAGAAAGTAATGTTTTGACTCAGCACACACCACATGTGCATTAGAATATTCTGAGATTAGAAAGGTATGTTTTGACTCAGCACACACCACATATGCATTAGAATATACTTGGAATAGAAAGGAATGTTTTGACCCAGAACAAGAAGTAAGTGTATTAGAATAAACTTGGAATAGAAAGGAATGTTTTGACTCAGCACAAACAACATATGAATTAGAATATACAAGGAATATTAAGGAATATTTTGACTTAGAACACACCACATGTGCATTAGAATATACTTGGAATAGAAAGGAATGTTTTGACCCAGAACAAGATGGAAGCGTATTGGAATATACGTTGAAAAGAAAGGAATTTTTTGACTCAGCACACACAACATGTCGATCGGAATATACTCAGAATAGAAAGGAAATTATTGACTCAGCACACACCATATATGCATTAGAAAATACTTGGAATAGAAAGGAATGTTTTGACCCAGAACAAGAAGGAAGTGTATTGGAATATACTTGGAATAGAAAGGAATGTTTTGACTCAGCACACACTACATGTGCATCAGAAAATACTTGGAATAGAAAGGAATGTTTTTACATAGCGCACACTCAATATGTGCTTTAGAATATACTTGGAATACAATGGAATGTTTTGACTCAGGACACACAAGATATGCATTAGAATATACGTGGAATAGAAAGGAATGTTTTGACTCAGCACACACAACATGTGCATCAGAAAATACTTGGAATAGAAAGGAATGTTTTGACTCAGCACACACACATGTGCATTAGAATATCCAAGGAATATTAAGGAATATTTTGACTCAACACACACAACATGTGCATTAGAATATGCATGGAATAGAAAGGAATGTTTTGACTCAGCACACACCACATGTGCATTAGAATATTCTGGGAATAGAAAGGTATGTTTTGACTCAGCACACACAACATGTGCATTAGATAGAATATACGTGGAATAAAAAGGAATGTTTTGACCAGAACACACAAAATGTACATCGGAATATACTCAGAATGGAAAGGAAAGTATTGACCCAGAACAAGAAGGAAGTGTATTAGAATATACTTGGAATAGAAAGGAATGTTTTGACACAGCACAAACAACATATGAATTAGAATATATAAGGAATATTAAGGAATATTTTGACTTAGCACACACCACATGTGCATTAGAATATACTTGGAATAGAAAGGAATGTTTTGACCCAGAACAAGAAGGAAGTGTATTGGAATATACTTGGAATAGAAAGGAATGTTTTGACTCAGCACACACAAAATGTGCTTTAGAATATACTTGGAATACAATGGAATGTTTTTACTCAGGACTCACAAGATCTGCATTAGAATATCTTCTTTCTTTGGCTTGGCTTCGCGGACGAAGATTTAAGGAGGGGGTAAAAAGTCCACGTCAGCTGCAGGCTCGTTTGTGTCTGACAAGTCCGATGCGGGACAGGCAGACACGATTGCAGCGGTTGCAAGGGAAAATTGGTTGGTTGGTGTTGGGTGTTTGGTTTTTCCTCCTTTGCCTTTTGTCAGTGAGGTGGGCTCTGCGGTCTTCTTCAAAGGAGGTTGCTGCCCGCCAAACTGTGAGGAGCCAAGATGCACGGTTTGAGGCGTTATCAGCCCACTGGCGGTGGTCAATGTGGCAGGCACCAAGAGATTTCTTTAGGCAGTCCTTGTACCTTTTCTTTGGTGCACCTCTGTCACGGTGGCCAGTGGAGAGCTCGCCATATAACACGATCTTGGGAAGGCGGTGGTCCTCCATTCTGGAGACGTGACCCACCCAGCGCAGCTGGATCTTCAGCAGCGTGGACTCGATGCTGTCGACCTCTGCCATCTCGAGTACTTCGACGTTAGGGATGTAAGCGCTCCAATGGATGTTGAGGATGGAGCGGAGACAACGCTGGTGGAAGCGTTCTAGGAGCCGTAGGTGGTGCCGGTAGAGGACCCATGATTCGGAGCCGAACTGGAGTGTGGGTATGACAACGGCTCTGTATACGCTTATCTTTGTGAGGTTTTTCAGTTGGTTGTTTTTCCAGACTCTTTTGTGTAGTCTTCCAAAGGCGCTATTTGCCTTGGCGAGTCTGTTGTCTATCTCATTGTCGATCCTTGCATCTGATGAAATGGTGCAGCCGAGATAGGTAAACTGGTTGACCGTTTTGAGTTTTGTGTGCCCGATGGAGATGTGGGGGGGCTGGTAGTCATGGTGGGGAGCTGGCTGATGGAGGACCTCAGTTTTCTTCAGGCTGACTTCCAGGCCAAACATTTTGGCAGTTTCCGCAAAGCAGGACGTCAAGCGCTGAAGAGCTGGCTCTGAATGGGCAACTAAAGCGGCATCATCTCCAAAGAGTAGTTCACGGACAAGTTTCTCTTGTGTCTTTGTGTGAGCTTGCAGGCGCCTCAGATTGAAGAGACTGCCATCCGTGCGATACCGGATGTAAACAGCGTCTTCATTGTTGGGGTCTTTCATGGCTTGGTTCAGCATCATGCTGAAGAAGATTGAAAAGAGGGTTGGTGCGAGAACACAGCCTTGCTTCACGCTATTGTTAATGGAGAAGAGTTCAGAGAGCTCATTGCTGTATCTGACCCGACCTTGTTGGTTTTAATCATGTTGATTATCCAAGTCCAAAGCCCGCTGCGCAGGTCAGACGGCAAATTCCTCCTCAGCGACAAGATCTCCATCCTCAACCGATGGTCAGAACACTTAAAATCTCTTTTCAGTGCCAACCGCTCAGTCCAAGATTCCGCCCTGCTCCAGCTCCCTCAACAGCCCCTAAGGCTAGAGCTGGATGAGGTTCCCACCCTGGATGAGACATATAAGGCAATTGAACAACTGAAAAGTGGAAAAGCAGCAGGTATGGATGGAATCCCCCCAGAAGTCTGGAAGGCTTGCGGCAAAACTCTGCATGCCAAACTGCATGAGTTTTTCATGCTTTGATGGGACCAAGGTAAACTGCCTCAGGATCTTCGTGATGCCACCATCATCACCCTGTACAAAAACAAAGGCGAGAAATCAGACTGCTCAAACTACAGGGGAATCACGTTGATCTCCATTGCAGGCAAAATCTTCGCTGGATTCTACTAAATAGAATAATACCTAGTGTCGCCGAGAATATTCTCCCAGAATCACAGTGCGGCTTTCGCGCAAACAGAGGAACCACTGACATGGTCTTTGCCCTCAGACAGCTCCAAGAAAAGTGCAGAGAACAAAACAAAGGACTCTACATCACCTTTGTTGACCTCACCAAAGCCTTCGACACCGTGAGCAGGAAAGGGCTTTGGCAAATACTAGAGCGCATCGGATGTCCCCCAAAGTTCCTCAACATGAGCATTAGAATATACGTGGAATAGAAAGGAATGTTTTGACTCAGCACACACAACATGTGGATCGGAATATACTCAGAATAGAAAGGAAAGTATTGACACAGCACACACCACATATGCGTTAGAATATGCATGGAATAGAAAGGAATGTTTTGACTCAGTACACACAACATGTGCATTAGAATATACTTGGAATACAATGGACTGTTTTGACACAGCGCACACAAGAAATGCATTAGAATATACTTGGAATACAATGGAATGTTTTGACACAGCACACACAAGATGTGCATTAGAATATACTTGGAATACAATGGAAATGTTTTGACACAGCACACACAAGATGTGCATCAGAAAATACTTGGAATGGAAAGGAATGTTTTGACTCAGCACTCACAATTGTGCATTAGAATATACAAGGAATATTAAGGAATATTGTGACTCAGCACACACAACATGTGCATTAGAATATGCATGGAATAGAAAGGAATGTTTTGATTCAGCACACACAACATGTGCATTAGAATATACTTGGAATACAAAGGAATGTTTTGACACAGCACACACAAGATGTGCATTAGAATATACTTGGAATAGAAAGGAATGTTTTGACTCAGCACACACAACATGTGCATCAGAAAATACTTGGAATAGAAAGGAATGTTTTGACTCAGAACAAGACGGAAGTGTATTGGAATATACTTGGAATAGAAAGGAATGTTTTGACTCAGCACACACAACATGTGCATCAGAAAATACTTGGAATAGGAAGGAATGTTTTTACTCAGCGCACACACCACATGTGCATTAGAATATACAAGGAATATTAAGGAATATTTTGACTCAGCACACACAACATGTGCATTAGAATATGCATGGAATAGAAAGGAATGTTTTGACTCAGCACAAACAACATGTGCATTAGAATATACTTGGAATACAATGGAATGTTTTGACACAGCACACACAAGATGTGCATTAGAATATACTTGGAATAGAAAGGAATGTTTTGACTCAGCACACACAATATGTGCATCAGAAAATACTTGGAATAGAAAGGAATGTTTTGACCCAGAACAAGAAGGAAGTGTATTGGAATATACTTGGAATAGAAAGGAATGTTTTGACTCAGCACACACAACATGTGCATCGGAAAATACTTGGAATAGAAAGGAATGTTTTGACCCAGAACAAGAAGGAAGAGTATTGGAATATATTTTGAATAAAAAGGAATGTTTTGACTCAGCACAAGAAGGAAGTGTATTGGAATATGCATGGAATAGAAAGGAATGTTTTGACTCAGCACACACCACATGTGCATTAGAATATTCTGGGAATAGAAAGGTATGTTTTGACACAGCACACACAACATGTGCATTAGACAGAATATACTTGGAATAGAAAGGAATGTTTTGACTCAGCACACACAACATGTGCATCGGAACATACGCAGAATAGAAAGGAGAGTATTGACTCAGCACACACCACATATGCATTAGAATATACTTGGAATAGAAAGGAATGTTTTGACCCAGAACAAGAAGCAAGTGTATTGGAATATATTTTGAATAGAAAGGAATGTTTTGACTCAGCACACACAACATGTGCATAAGAAAATACTTCGAATAGAAAGGTATGTTTTGACTCAGCACAAACAACATGTGAATTAGAATATACAAGGAATATTAAGGAATGTTTTGACACAGAACACACAAGATGTGCATTAGAATATACGTGGAATAGAAAGGAAAATTTAGACTCAGCAGACACAACATGTGGATTGGAATATACTCAGAATTGAAATGAAAGTATTGACTCAGCACACACCACATATGCATTTCAATATACTTGGAATAGAAAGGAATGTTTTGACCCATAACAAGAAGGAAGTGTATTGGAATATACTTGGAATAGAAAGGAATGTTTTGACTCAGCACACACAACATGTGCATCAGAATATACTTGGAATAGAAAGGAATGTTTTGACTCAGCACACAACACATGTGCATTAGAATATTCTGGGAATAGAAAGGAATGTTTTTACTCAGCACACACAATATGTGGATCGGAATATACTCAGAATAGAAAGGAAAGTATTGACTCAGCCCACACCACATATGCATTAGAATATATTTGGATTAGAAAGGAATATTTTGACCCAGAACAAGAAGGAAGTGTATTGGAATATACTTGGAATAGAAAGGAATGTTTTGACTCAGCACACACGACATGTGCATTAGAGTATACAAGGAATATTAAGGAATATTTTGACTCAGCACACACACATGTGCATTAGAATATCCAAGGAATATTAAGGAATATTTTGACTCAACACACACAACATGTGCATTAGAATATGCATGGAATAGAAAGGAATGTTTTGACTCAGCACACACCACATGTGCATTAGAATATTCTGGGAATAGAAAGGTATGTTTTGACTCAGCACACACAACATGTGCATTAGATAGAATATACGTGGAATAAAAAGGAATGTTTTGACCAGAACACACAAAATGTACATCGGAATATACTCAGAATGGAAAGGAAAGTATTGACCCAGAACAAGAAGGAAGTGTATTAGAATATACTTGGAATAGAAAGGAATGTTTTGACACAGCACAAACAACATATGAATTAGAATATATAAGGAATATTAAGGAATATTTTGACTTAGCACACACCACATGTGCATTAGAATATACTTGGAATAGAAAGGAATGTTTTGACCCAGAACAAGAAGGAAGTGTATTGGAATATACTTGGAATAGAAAGGAATGTTTTGACTCAGCACACACAAAATGTGCTTTAGAATATACTTGGAATACAATGGAATGTTTTTACTCAGGACTCACAAGATCTGCATTAGAATATCTTCTTTCTTTGGCTTGGCTTCGCGGACGAAGATTTAAGGAGGGGGTAAAAAGTCCACGTCAGCTGCAGGCTCGTTTGTGTCTGACAAGTCCGATGCGGGACAGGCAGACACGATTGCAGCGGTTGCAAGGGAAAATTGGTTGGTTGGTGTTGGGTGTTTGGTTTTTCCTCCTTTGCCTTTTGTCAGTGAGGTGGGCTCTGCTGTCTTCTTCAAAGGAGGTTGCTGCCCGCCAAACTGTGAGGAGCCAAGATGCACGGTTTGAGGCGTTATCAGCCCACTGGCGGTGGTCAATGTGGCAGGCACCAAGAGATTTCTTTAGGCAGTCCTTGTACCTTTTCTTTGGTGCACCTCTGTCACGGTGGCCAGTGGAGAGCTCGCCATATAACACGATCTTGGGAAGGCGGTGGTCCTCCATTCTGGAGACGTGACCCACCCAGCGCAGCTGGATCTTCAGCAGCGTGGACTCGATGCTGTCGACCTCTGCCATCTCGAGTACTTCGACGTTAGGGATGTAAGCGCTCCAATGGATGTTGAGGATGGAGCGGAGACAACGCTGGTGGAAGCGTTCTAGGAGCCGTAGGTGGTGCCGGTAGAGGACCCATGATTCGGAGCCGAACTGGAGTGTGGGTATGACAACGGCTCTGTATACGCTTATCTTTGTGAGGTTTTTCAGTTGGTTGTTTTTCCAGACTCTTTTGTGTAGTCTTCCAAAGGCGCTATTTGCCTTGGCGAGTCTGTTGTCTATCTCATTGTCGATCCTTGCATCTGATGAAATGGTGCAGCCGAGATAGGTAAACTGGTTGACCGTTTTGAGTTTTGTGTGCCCGATGGAGATGTGGGGGGGCTGGTAGTCATGGTGGGGAGCTGGCTGATGGAGGACCTCAGTTTTCTTCAGGCTGACTTCCAGGCCAAACATTTTGGCAGTTTCCGCAAAGCAGGACGTCAAGCGCTGAAGAGCTGGCTCTGAATGGGCAACTAAAGCGGCATCATCTCCAAAGAGTAGTTCACGGACAAGTTTCTCTTGTGTCTTTGTGTGAGCTTGCAGGCGCCTCAGATTGAAGAGACTGCCATCCGTGCGATACCGGATGTAAACAGCGTCTTCATTGTTGGGGTCTTTCATGGCTTGGTTCAGCATCATGCTGAAGAAGATTGAAAAGAGGGTTGGTGCGAGAACACAGCCTTGCTTCACGCTATTGTTAATGGAGAAGAGTTCAGAGAGCTCATTGCTGTATCTGACCCGACCTTGTTGGTTTTAATCATGTTGATTATCCAAGTCCAAAGCCCGCTGCGCAGGTCAGACGGCAAATTCCTCCTCAGCGACAAGATCTCCATCCTCAACCGATGGTCAGAACACTTAAAATCTCTTTTCAGTGCCAACCGCTCAGTCCAAGATTCCGCCCTGCTCCAGCTCCCTCAACAGCACCTAAGGCTAGAGCTGGATGAGGTTCCCACCCTGGATGAGACATATAAGGCAATTGAACAACTGAAAAGTGGAAAAGCAGCAGGTATGGATGGAATCCCCCCAGAAGTCTGGAAGGCTTGCGGCAAAACTCTGCATGCCAAACTGCATGAGTTTTTCATGCTTTGATGGGACCAAGGTAAACTGCCTCAGGATCTTCGTGATGCCACCATCATCACCCTGTACAAAAACAAAGGCGAGAAATCAGACTGCTCAAACTACAGGGGAATCACGTTGATCTCCATTGCAGGCAAAATCTTCGCTGGATTCTACTAAATAGAATAATACCTAGTGTCGCCGAGAATATTCTCCCAGAATCACAGTGCGGCTTTCGCGCAAACAGAGGAACCACTGACATGGTCTTTGCCCTCAGACAGCTCCAAGAAAAGTGCAGAGAACAAAACAAAGGACTCTACATCACCTTTGTTGACCTCACCAAAGCCTTCGACACCGTGAGCAGGAAAGGGCTTTGGCAAATACTAGAGCGCATCGGATGTCCCCCAAATTTCCTGAACATGAGCATTAGAATATACGTGGAATAGAAAGGAATGTTTTGACTCAGCACACACAACATGTGGATCGGAATATACTCAGAATAGAAAGGAAAGTATTGACACAGCACACACCACATATGCGTTAGAATATGCATGGAATAGAAAGGAATGTTTTGACTCAGTACACACAACATGTGCATTAGAATATACTTGGAATACAATGGACTGTTTTGACACAGCGCACACAAGAAATGCATTAGAATATACTTGGAATACAATGGAATGTTTTGACACAGCACACACAAGATGTGCATTAGAATATACTTGGAATACAATGGAAATGTTTTGACACAGCACACACAAGATGTGCATCAGAAAATACTTGGAATGGAAAGGAATGTTTTGACTCAGCACTCACAATTGTGCATTAGAATATACAAGGAATATTAAGGAATATTGTGACTCAGCACACACAACATGTGCATTAGAATATGCATGGAATAGAAAGGAATGTTTTGATTCAGCACACACAACATGTGCATTAGAATATACTTGGAATACAAAGGAATGTTTTGACACAGCACACACAAGATGTGCATTAGAATATACTTGGAATAGAAAGGAATGTTTTGACTCAGCACACACAACATGTGCATCAGAAAATACTTGGAATAGAAAGGAATGTTTTGACTCAGAACAAGACGGAAGTGTATTGGAATATACTTGGAATAGAAAGGAATGTTTTGACTCAGCACACACAACATGTGCATCAGAAAATACTTGGAATAGGAAGGAATGTTTTTACTCAGCGCACACACCACATGTGCATTAGAATATACAAGGAATATTAAGGAATATTTTGACTCAGCACACACAACATGTGCATTAGAATATGCATGGAATAGAAAGGAATGTTTTGACTCAGCACAAACAACATGTGCATTAGAATATACTTGGAATACAATGGAATGTTTTGACACAGCACACACAAGATGTGCATTAGAATATACTTGGAATAGAAAGGAATGTTTTGACTCAGCACACACAATATGTGCATCAGAAAATACTTGGAATAGAAAGGAATGTTTTGACTCAGCACACACAACATGTGCATCGGAAAATACTTGGAATAGAAAGGAATGTTTTGACCCAGAACAAGAAGGAAGAGTATTGGAATATATTTTGAATAAAAAGGAATGTTTTGACTCAGCACAAGAAGGAAGTGTATTGGAATATGCATGGAATAGAAAGGAATGTTTTGACTCAGCACACACCACATGTGCATTAGAATATTCTGGGAATAGAAAGGTATGTTTTGACACAGCACACACAACATGTGCATTAGACAGAATATACTTGGAATAGAAAGGAATGTTTTGACTCAGCACACACAACATGTGCATCGGAACATACGCAGAATAGAAAGGAGAGTATTGACTCAGCACACACCACATATGCATTAGAATATACTTGGAATAGAAAGGAATGTTTTGACCCAGAACAAGAAGCAAGTGTATTGGAATATATTTTGAATAGAAAGGAATGTTTTGACTCAGCACACACAACATGTGCATAAGAAAATACTTCGAATAGAAAGGTATGTTTTGACTCAGCACAAACAACATGTGAATTAGAATATACAAGGAATATTAAGGAATGTTTTGACACAGAACACACAAGATGTGCATTAGAATATACGTGGAATAGAAAGGAAAATTTAGACTCAGCACACACAACATGTGGATTGGAATATACTCAGAATTGAAATGAAAGTATTGACTCAGCACACACCACATATGCATTTCAATATACTTGGAATAGAAAGGAATGTTTTGACCCATAACAAGAAGGAAGTGTATTGGAATATACTTGGAATAGAAAGGAATGTTTTGACTCAGCACACACAACATGTGCATCAGAATATACTTGGAATAGAAAGGAATGTTTTGACTCAGCACACAACACATGTGCATTAGAATATTCTGGGAATAGAAAGGAATGTTTTTACTCAGCACACACAATATGTGGATCGGAATATACTCAGAATAGAAAGGAAAGTATTGACTCAGCCCACACCACATATGCATTAGAATATATTTGGATTAGAAAGGAATATTTTGACCCAGAACAAGAAGGAAGTGTATTGGAATATACTTGGAATAGAAAGGAATGTTTTGACTCAGCACACACGACATGTGCATTAGAGTATACAAGGAATATTAAGGAATATTTTGACTCAGCACACACAACATGTGCATTAGAATATGCATGGAATAGAAAAGAATGTTTTGACTCAGCACACACAAGATGTGCATTAGAATATTCTTGGAATAGAAAGGAATGTTTTGACTCAGCACACACAATATGTGCATCAGAAAATACTTGGAATAGAAAGGAATGTTTTGACCCAGAACAAGAAGGAAGTGTATTGGAATATACTTGGAATAGAAAGGAATGTTTTGACTCAGCACACACAATATGTGCATCAGAAAATACTTGGAATAGAAAGGAATGTTTTGACCCAGAACAAGAAGGAAGTGTATTGGAATATATTTTGAATAGAAAGGAATGTTTTGACTCAGCACACATAACATGTGCATCAGAAAATACTTGGAATAGAAAGGAATGTTTTGACCCAGAACAAGAAGGAAGTGTATTGGAATATACGTGGAATAGAAACGAATGTTTTGACTCCGCACACACAACATGTGCATTATAATATTTTGGGAATAGAAAGGTATGTTTTGACTCAGCACACACAACATGTGCATTAGATAGAATACACTTGGAATACAAAGGAATGTTTTGACTCAGCACACACAACATGTGCATCGAAATATACTCAGAATAGAAAGGAAAGTACTGACTCAGCACACACCACACATGCATTAGAAAATACTTGGAATAGAAAGGAATGTTTTGACCCAGAACAAGAAACAAGTGTATTAGAATATACCTGGAATAGAAAGGAATGTTTTGACTCAGCACACACAACGTGCATTAGAATTTACTTGGAATAGAAAAGAATGTTTTGACTCAGCATACACAACATGTGCATAAGAAAATACTTGGAATAGAAAGGAATGTTTTGACTCAGCACACACAACGTGCATTAGAATTTACTTGGAATAGAAAAGAATGTTTTGACCCAGCACACACAACATGTGCATAAGAAAATACTTGGAATAGAAAGGAATGTTTTGACTCAGCACAAACGACATGTGAATTAGAATATACAAGGAATATTAAGGAATATTTTGACTTAGCACATACCACATGTGCATTAGAATATTCTGGGAATAGAAAGGAATGTTTTTACTCAGCACACACAATATGTGGTTTAAAATATACTTGGAATACAATGGAATGTTTTGACTCAGGACACACAAGATGTGCAATAGAATATACGTGGAATAGAAAGGAATGTTTTGACTCAGCACACACAATATGTGGGTCGGAATATACTCAGAATAGAAAGGAAAGTATTAACTCAGCACACACCATATATGCATTAGAATATACTTTGAATAGAAAGGAATGTTTTGACTCAGCACACACAACATGTGCATCAGAAAATACTTGGAATAGAAAGGAATGTTTTGACTCAGCACACACAACATCTGCATTAGAATATACAAGGAATATTAAGGAATATTTTGACGCAGCACACACAACATGTGCATTAGAATATGCATGCAATAGAAAGGAATGTTTTGACTCAGCACACACCACATGTGCATTAGAATATTCTGGGAATAGAAAGGTATGTTTTGACTCAGCACACACAACATGTGCATTACACAGAATATACTTGGAAAAGAAAGGAATGTTTTGACTCAGCACACACAACATGTGCATCGGAATATACTGAGAACAGAAAGGAGAGTATTGACTCAGCACACACCACATATGCATTAGAACATACTTGGAATAGAAAGGAATGTTTTGACCCAGAACAAGAAGCAAGTGTATTGGAATATATTTTGAATAGAAAGGAATGTTTTCACTCAGCACATACAACATGTGCATAAGAAAATATTTGGAATAGAAAGGTATGTTTTGACTAAGCACAAACAACATGTGAATTAGAATATACAAGGAATATTAAGGAATATTTTGACTTAGCACACACCACCTGTGCATTAGAATATTCTGGGAATAGAAAGGAATATTTTTAATCAGCACACACAATATGTGGATCGGAATATACTCAGAATAGAAAGGAAAGTATTGACTCAGCCCACACCACATATGCATTAGAATATATTTGGAATAGAAAGGAATATTTTGACCCAGAACAAGAAGGAAGTGTATTGGAATATACTTGGAATAGAAAGGAATGTTTTGACTCAGAACACACAATATGTGCATTAGAATATACGTGGAATAGAAAGGAATGTTTTGTCTCAGCACACACAACATGTGCATCGGAATATACTCAGAATAGAAAGGAAAGTATTGACTCAGCACACACTACATATGCATTAGAATATACTTGGAATAGAAAGGAATGTTTTGACCCAGAACAAGAAGGAAGTGTATTGGAATATACTTGGAATAGAAAGGAATGTTTTGACTCAGCACACACAACATGTGCATCAGAATATACTTGGAATAGAAAGGAATGTTTTTACTCAGCGCACACACAATATGTGCTTTAGAATATACTTGGAATACAATGGAATGTTTTGACTCAGGACACACAAGATGTGTATTAGAATATACGTGGAATAGAAAGGAATGTTTTGACTCAGCACACACAACATGTGGATCGGAATATACTCAGAATAGAAAGGAAAGTATTGACTCAGCACACACCACATATGCATTAGAATATACTTGGAATAGAAAGAAATGTTTTGATCCAGAACAAGAAGGAAGTGTATTGGAATATACTTGGAATAGAAAGGAATGTTTTGACTCAGCACACACAACATGTGCATCAGAAAATACTTGGAATAGAAAGGAATGTTTTGACTCAGCGTACGCACAATATGTGCTTTAGAATATACTTGGAATACAATGGTATGTTTTGACTCAGGACACACAAGAGGTGCATTAGAATATACGTGGAATAGAAAGGAATGTTTTGAATCAGCACACACAACATGTGGATCGGAAAATACTCAGAATAGAAAGGAAAGTATTGACTCAGCCCACACCACATATGCATTAGAATATATTTGGAATAGAAAGGAATATTTTGACCCAGAACAAGAAGGAAGTGTATTGGAATATACTTGGAATAAAAAGGAATGTTTTGACTCAGAACACACAAGATGTGCATTAGAATATACGTGGAATAGAAAGGAATGTTTTGACTCAGCACACAGAACATGTGGATGGGAATATGCTCAGAATAGAAAGGAAAATATTGACTCAGCACACACCACATATGCATTAGAATATACTTGGAATAGAAAGGAATGTTTTGACCCAGAACAAGAAGGATGTGTATTTAATATACTTGGAATAGAAAGGAATGTTTTGACTCAGCACACACAACATGTGCATCAGAATATACTTGGAATAGAAAGGAATGTTGTTACTCAGCGCACACACAATATGTGCTTTATTATATACTTGGAATACAATGGAAAGTTTTGACTCAGCACACACAAGATGTGCATTAGAATATACGTGGAATAGAAAGGAATGTTTTGACTCAGCACACACAACATGTGGATGGGAATATGCTCAGAATAGAAAGGAAAATATTGACTCAGCACACACCACATATGCATTAGAATATACTTGGAATAGAAAGGAATGTTTTGACCCAGAACAAGAAGGATGTGTATTTAATATACTTGGAATAGAAAGGAATGTTTTGACTCAGCACACACAACATGTGCATCAGAATATACTTGGAATAGAAAGGAATGTTGTTACTCAGCGCACACACAATATGTGCTTTATAATATACTTGGAATACAATGGAAAGTTTTGACTCAGCACACACAAGATGTGCATTAGAATATACTTGGAATAGAAAGGAATGTTTTGACTCAGCACACACAACATGTGCATCAGAAAATACTTGGAATAGAAAGGAATGTTTTGACCCAGAACAAGAAGGAAGTGTATTGGAATATATTTTGAATAGAAAGGAATGTTTTGACTCAGCACACACCACATGTGCATTAGAATATTCTGAGAATAGAAAGGAATGTTGTTACTCAGAACACACAATATGTGGATCAGAAAATACTCAGAATAGAAAGGAAAGTATTGACTCAGCCCACACCACATATTCATTAGAATATATTTGGAATAGAAAGGAATATTTTGACCCAGAACAAGAAGGAAGTGTATTGGAATATACTTGGAATAGAAAGGAATGTTTTGACTCAGAACACACAAGATGTGAATTAGAATATACGTGGAATAGAAAGGAATGTTTTGACTCAGCACACACAACATGTGGATGATAATATACTCAGAATAGGAAGGAAAGTATTGACTCAGCACACACTACATATGCATTAGAATATACTTGGAATAGAAAGGAATGTTTTGACCCAGAACAAGAAGGAAGTGTATTGGAATATACTTGGAATAGAAAGGAATGTTTTGACTCAGCACACACAACATGTGCATCAGAAAATACTTGGAATAGAAAGGAATGTTTTTACTCAGCGCGCACACAATATGTGCTTTAGAATATACTTGGAGTACAATGGAATGTTTTGACTCAGCACACACAACATGTGCATAAGAAAATACTTCGAATAGAAAGGTATGTTTTGACTCAGCACAAACAACATGTGAATTAGAATATACAAGGAATATTAAGGAATATTTTGACTTAGCACACACCACCTGTGCATTAGAATATTCTGGGAATAGAAAGGAATGTTTTTACTCAGCACACACAATATGTGGATCGGAATATACTCAGAATAGAAAGGAAAGTATTGACTCAGCCCACACCACATATGCATTAGATTATATTTCGAATAGAAAGGAATATTTTCACCCAGAACAAGAAGGATGTGTATTGGAATATACTTGGAATAGAAAGGAATGTTTTGACACAGAACACACAAGATGTGCATTAGAATATACGTGGAATAGAAAGGAAAATTTAGACTCAGCACACACAACATGTGGATTGGAATATACTCAGAATTGAAAGGAAAGTATTGACTCAGCACACACCACATATGCATTTCAATATACTTGGAATAGAAAGGAATGTTTTGACCCATAACAAGAAGGAAGTGTATTGGAATATACTTGGAATAGAAAGGAATGTTTTGACTCAGCACACACAACATGTGCATCAGAATATACTTGGAATAGAAAGGAATGTTTTGACTCAGCACACAACACATGTGCATTAGAATATTCTGGGAATAGAAAGGAATGTTTTTACTCAGCACACACAATATGTGGATCGGAATATACTCAGAATAGAAAGGAAAGTATTGACTCAGCCCACACCACATATGCATTAGAATATATTTGGATTAGAAAGGAATATTTTGACCCAGAACAAGAAGGAAGTGTATTGGAATATACTTGGAATAGAAAGGAATGTTTTGACTCAGCACACACGACATGTGCATTAGAGTATACAAGGAATATTAAGGATTATTTTGACTCAGCACACACAACATGTGCATTAGAATATGCATGGAATAGAAAAGAATGTTTTGACTCAGCACACACAACATGTGCATTAGAATAAACGTGGAATACAATGGATTATTTTGACACAGCACACACAAGATGTGCATTAGAATATTCTTGGAATAGAAAGGAATGTTTTGACTCAGCACACACAATATGTGCATCAGAAAATACTTGGAATAGAAAGGAATGTTTTGACCCAGAACAAGAAGGAAGTGTATTGGAATATACTTGGAATAGAAAGGAATGTTTTGACTCAGCACACACAATATGTGCATCAGAAAATACTTAGAATAGAAAGGAATGTTTTGACCCAGAACAAGAAGGAAGTGTATTGGAATATATTTTGAATAGAAAGGAATGTTTTGACTCAGCACACATAACATGTGCATCAGAAAATACTTGGAATAGAAAGGAATGTTTTGACCCAGAACAAGAAGGAAGTGTATTGGAATATACTTGGAATAGAAAGGAATGTTTTGACTCCACACACACAACATGTGCATTATAATATTTTGGGAATAGAAAGGTATGTTTTGACTCAGCACACACAACATGTGCATTAGATAGAATACACTTGGAATACAAAGGAATGTTTTGACTCAGCACACACAACATGTGCATCGAAATATACTCAGAATAGAAAGGAAAGTATTGACTCAGCACACACCACACATGCATTAGAAAATACTTGGAATAGAAAGGAATGTTTTGACCCAGAACAAGAAACAAGTGTATTAGAATATACCTGGAATAGAAAGGAATGTTTTGACTCAGCACACACAACGTGCATTAGAATTTACTTGGAATAGAAAAGAATGTTTTGACTCAGCATACACAACATGTGCATAAGAAAATACTTGGAATAGAAAGGAATGTTTTGACTCAGCACACACAACGTGCATTAGAATTTACTTGGAATAGAAAAGAATGTTTTGACCCAGCACACACAACATGTGCATAAGAAAATACTTGGAATAGAAAGGAATGTTTTGACTCAGCACAAACGACATGTGAATTAGAATATACAAGGAATATTAAGGAATATTTTGACTTAGCACACACCACATGTGCATTAGAATATTCTGGGAATAGAAAGGAATGTTTTTACTCAGCACACACAATATGTGGTTTAAAATATACTTGGAATACAATGGAATGTTTTGACTCAGGACACACAAGATGTGCAATAGAATATACGTGGAATAGAAAGGAATGTTTTGACTCAGCACACACAATATGTGGGTCGGAATATACTCAGAATAGAAAGGAAAGTATTAACTCAGCACACACCATATATGCATTAGAATATACTTTGAATAGAAAGGAATGTTTTGACTCAGCACACACAACATGTGCATCAGAAAATACTTGGAATAGAAAGGAATGTTTTGACTCAGCACACACAACATCTGCATTAGAATATACAAGGAATATTAAGGAATATTTTGACGCAGCACACACAACATGTGCATTAGAATATGCATGCAATAGAAAGGAATGTTTTGACTCAGCACACACCACATGTGCATTAGAATATTCTGGGAATAGAAAGGTATGTTTTGACTCAGCACACACAACATGTGCATTACACAGAATATACTTGGAAAAGAAAGGAATGTTTTGACTCAGCACACACAACATGTGCATCGGAATATACTGAGAATAGAAAGGAGAGTATTGACTCAGCACACACCACATATGCATTAGAATATACTTGGAATAGAAAGGAATGTTTTGACCCAGAACAAGAAGCAAGTGTATTGGAATATATTTTGAATAGAAAGGAATGTTTTGACTCAGCACATACAACATGTGCATAAGAAAATATTTGGAATAGAAAGGTATGTTTTGACTAAGCACAAACAACATGTGAATTAGAATATACAAGGAATATTAAGGAATATTTTGACTTAGCACACACCACCTGTGCATTAGAATATTCTGGGAATAGAAAGGAATATTTTTAATCAGCACACACAATATGTGGATCGGAATATACTCAGAATAGAAAGGAAAGTATTGACTCAGCCCACACCACATATGCATTAGAATATATTTGGAATAGAAAGGAATATTTTGACCCAGAACAAGAAGGAAGTATATTGGAATATACTTGGAATAGAAAGGAATGTTTTGACTCAGAACACACAATATGTGCATTAGAATATACGTGGAATAGAAAGCAATGTTTTGTCTCAGCACACACAACATGTGCATCGGAATATACTCAGAATAGAAAGGAAAGTATTGACTCAGCACACACTACATATGCATTAGAATATACTTGGAATAGAAAGGAATGTTTTGACCCAGAACAAGAAGGAAGTGTATTGGAATATACTTGGAATAGAAAGGAATGTTTTGACTCAGCACACACAACATGTGCATCAGAATATACTTGGAATAGAAAGGAATGTTTTTACTCAGCGCACACACAATATGTGCTTTAGAATATACTTGGAATACAATGGAATGTTTTGACTCAGGACACACAAGATGTGTATTAGAATATACGTGGAATAGAAAGGAATGTTTTGACTCAGCACACACAACATGTGGATCGGAATATACTCAGAATAGAAAGGAAAGTATTGACTCAGCACACACCACATATGCATTAGAATATACTTGGAATAGAAAGAAATGTTTTGGTCCAGAACAAGAAGGAAGTGTATTGGAATATACTTGGAATAGAAAGGAATGTTTTGACTCAGCACACACAACATGTGCATCAGAAAATACTTGGAATAGAAAGGAATGTTTTGACTCAGCGTACGCACAATATGTGCTTTAGAATATACTTGGAATACAATGGTATGTTTTGACTCAGGACACACAAGAGGTGCATTAGAATATACTTGGAATAGAAAGAAATGTTTTGGTCCAGAACAAGAAGGAAGTGTATTGGAATATACTTGGAATAGAAAGGAATGTTTTGACTCAGCACACACAACATGTGCATAAGAAAATACTTGGAATAGAAAGTTATGTTTTGAGTCAGCACAAACAACATGTGAATTAGAATATACAAGGAATATTAAGGAATATTTTGACTTAGCACACACCACCTGTGCATTAGAATATTCTGGGAATAGAAAGGAATGTTTTTACTCAGCACACACAATATGTGGATCGGAATATACTCAGAATAGAAAGGAAAGTATTGACTCAGCCCACACCACATATGCATTAGAATATATTTGGAATAGAAAGGAATATTTTGACCCAGAACAAGAAGGAAGTGTATTGGAATATACTTGGAATAGAAAGGAATGTTTTGACTCAGAACACACAAGATGTGCATTAGAATATACGTGGAATAGAAAGGAATGTTTTGACTCAGCACACAGAACATGTGGATGGGAATATGCTCAGAATAGAAAGGAAAATATTGACTCAGCACACACCACATATGCATTAGAATATACTTGGAATAGAAAGGAATGTTTTGACCCAAAACAAGAAGGATGTGTATTTAATATACTTGGAATAGAAAGGAATGTTTTGACTCAGCACACACAACATGTGCATCAGAATATACTTGGAATAGAAAGGAATGTTGTTACTCAGCGCACACACAATATGTGCTTTATAATATACTTGGAATACAATGGAAAGTTTTGACTCAGCACACACAAGATGTGCATTAGAATATACGTGGAATAGAAAGGAATGTTTTGACTCAGCACACACAACATGTGGATGGGAATATGCTCAGAATAGAAAGGAAAATATTGACTCAGCACACACCACATATGCATTAGAATATACTTGGAATAGAAAGGAATGTTTTGACCCAGAACTAGAAGGATGTGTATTTAATATACTTGGAATAGAAAGGAATGTTTTGACTCAGCACACACAACATGTGCATCAGAATATACTTGGAATAGAAAGGAATGTTGTTACTCAGCGCACACACAATATGTGCTTTATAATATACTTGGAATACAATGGAAAGTTTTGACTCAGCACACACAAGATGTGCATTAGAATATACGTGGAATAGAAAGGAATGTTTTGACTCAGCACACACAACATGTGGATCGGAATATACTCAGAATAGAAAGGAAAGTATTGACTCAGCACACACCACATATGCATTAGAATATACTTGGAATAGAAAGAAATGTTTTGACCCAGAACAAGAAGGAAGTGTATTGGAATATACTTGGAATAGAAAGGAATGTTTTGACTCAGCACACACAACATGTGCATCAGAAAATACTTGGAATAGAAAGGAATGTTTTGACTCAGCGTACACACAATATGTGCTTTAGAATATACTTGGAATACAATGGTATGTTTTGACTCAGCACACACCACATATGCATTAGAATATACGTGGAATAGAAAGGAATGTTTTGACTCAGCACACACAACATGTGGATCGGAATATACTCAGAATAGAAAGAAAAGTATTGACTCAGCACACACCACATATGCATTAGAATATACTTGGAATCGAAAGGAATGTTTTGACCCAGAACAAGAAGGAAGTGTATTGGAATATACTTGGAATAGAAAGGAATGTTTTGACTCAGCACACACAACATGTGCATCAGAAAATACTTGGAATAGAAAGGAATGTTTTGACCCAGAACAAGAAGGAAGTGTATTGGAATATATTTTGAATAGAAAGGAATGTTTTGACTCAGCACACACCACATGTGCATCAGAATATACTTGGAATAGAAAGGAATATTTTGACCCAGAACAAGATGGAAGCGTATTGGAATATACTTGGAATAGAAAAGAATGTTTTGACTCAGCACACACAATATGTGGTTTAAAATATACTTGGAATACAATGGAATGTTTTGACGCAGGTCACACAAGATGTGCAATAGAATATACGTGGAATAGAAAGGAATGTTTTGACTCAGCACACACAATATGTGGGTCAGAATATACTCAGAATAGAAAGGAAAGTATTAACTCAGCACACACCATATATGCATTAGAATATACTTGGAATAGAAAGGAATGTTTTGACCCAGAATAAGAAGGAAGGGTATTGGAATATACTTCGAATAGAAATGAATGTTTTGACTCAGCACACACCACATGTGCATTAGAATATTCTGAGAATAGGAAAGTATGTTTTCACTTAGCACACATCACCTGTGCATTAGAATATTCTGGGAATAGAAAGGAATGTTGTTACTCAGCATACACAATATGTGGATCGGAAAATACTCAGAATAGAAAGTAATGTTTTGACTCAGCACACACCACATGTGCATTAGAATATTCTGAGATTAGAAAGGTATGTTTTGACTCAGCACACACCACATATGCATTAGAATATACTTGGAATAGAAAGGAATGTTTTGACCCAGAACAAGAAGTAAGTGTATTAGAATAAACTTGGAATAGAAAGGAATGTTTTGACTCAGCACAAACAACATATGAATTAGAATATACAAGGAATATTAAGGAATATTTTGACTTAGAACACACCACATGTGCATTAGAATATACTTGGAATAGAAAGGAATGTTTTGACCCAGAACAAGATGGAAGCGTATTGGAATATACGTTGAAAAGAAAGGAATTTTTTGACTCAGCACACACAACATGTCGATCGGAATATACTCAGAATAGAAAGGAAATTATTGACTCAGCACACACCATATATGCATTAGAAAATACTTGGAATAGAAAGGAATGTTTTGACCCAGAACAAGAAGGAAGTGTATTGGAATATACTTGGAATAGAAAGGAATGTTTTGACTCAGCACACACTACATGTGCATCAGAAAATACTTGGAATAGAAAGGAATGTTTTTACATAGCGCACACTCAATATGTGCTTTAGAATATACTTGGAATACAATGGAATGTTTTGACTCAGGACACACAAGATATGCATTAGAATATACGTGGAATAGAAAGGAATGTTTTGACTCAGCACACACAACATGTGCATCAGAAAATACTTGGAATAGAAAGGAATGTTTTGACTCAGCACACACACATGTGCATTAGAATATCCAAGGAATATTAAGGAATATTTTGACTCAACACACACAACATGTGCATTAGAATATGCATGGAATAGAAAGGAATGTTTTGACTCAGCACACACCACATGTGCATTAGAATATTCTGGGAATAGAAAGGTATGTTTTGACTCAGCACACACAACATGTGCATTAGATAGAATATACGTGGAATAAAAAGGAATGTTTTGACCAGAACACACAAAATGTACATCGGAATATACTCAGAATGGAAAGGAAAGTATTGACCCAGAACAAGAAGGAAGTGTATTAGAATATACTTGGAATAGAAAGGAATGTTTTGACACAGCACAAACAACATATGAATTAGAATATATAAGGAATATTAAGGAATATTTTGACTTAGCACACACCACATGTGCATTAGAATATACTTGGAATAGAAAGGAATGTTTTGACCCAGAACAAGAAGGAAGTGTATTGGAATATACTTGGAATAGAAAGGAATGTTTTGACTCAGCACACACAAAATGTGCTTTAGAATATACTTGGAATACAATGGAATGTTTTTACTCAGGACTCACAAGATCTGCATTAGAATATCTTCTTTCTTTGGCTTGGCTTCGCGGACGAAGATTTAAGGAGGGGGTAAAAAGTCCACGTCAGCTGCAGGCTCGTTTGTGTCTGACAAGTCCGATGCGGGACAGGCAGACACGATTGCAGCGGTTGCAAGGGAAAATTGGTTGGTTGGTGTTGGGTGTTTGGTTTTTCCTCCTTTGCCTTTTGTCAGTGAGGTGGGCTCTGCGGTCTTCTTCAAAGGAGGTTGCTGCCCGCCAAACTGTGAGGAGCCAAGATGCACGGTTTGAGGCGTTATCAGCCCACTGGCGGTGGTCAATGTGGCAGGCACCAAGAGATTTCTTTAGGCAGTCCTTGTACCTTTTCTTTGGTGCACCTCTGTCACGGTGGCCAGTGGAGAGCTCGCCATATAACACGATCTTGGGAAGGCGGTGGTCCTCCATTCTGGAGACGTGACCCACCCAGCGCAGCTGGATCTTCAGCAGCGTGGACTCGATGCTGTCGACCTCTGCCATCTCGAGTACTTCGACGTTAGGGATGTAAGCGCTCCAATGGATGTTGAGGATGGAGCGGAGACAACGCTGGTGGAAGCGTTCTAGGAGCCGTAGGTGGTGCCGGTAGAGGACCCATGATTCGGAGCCGAACTGGAGTGTGGGTATGACAACGGCTCTGTATACGCTTATCTTTGTGAGGTTTTTCAGTTGGTTGTTTTTCCAGACTCTTTTGTGTAGTCTTCCAAAGGCGCTATTTGCCTTGGCGAGTCTGTTGTCTATCTCATTGTCGATCCTTGCATCTGATGAAATGGTGCAGCCGAGATAGGTAAACTGGTTGACCGTTTTGAGTTTTGTGTGCCCGATGGAGATGTGGGGGGGCTGGTAGTCATGGTGGGGAGCTGGCTGATGGAGGACCTCAGTTTTCTTCAGGCTGACTTCCAGGCCAAACATTTTGGCAGTTTCCGCAAAGCAGGACGTCAAGCGCTGAAGAGCTGGCTCTGAATGGGCAACTAAAGCGGCATCATCTCCAAAGAGTAGTTCACGGACAAGTTTCTCTTGTGTCTTTGTGTGAGCTTGCAGGCGCCTCAGATTGAAGAGACTGCCATCCGTGCGATACCGGATGTAAACAGCGTCTTCATTGTTGGGGTCTTTCATGGCTTGGTTCAGCATCATGCTGAAGAAGATTGAAAAGAGGGTTGGTGCGAGAACACAGCCTTGCTTCACGCTATTGTTAATGGAGAAGAGTTCAGAGAGCTCATTGCTGTATCTGACCCGACCTTGTTGGTTTTAATCATGTTGATTATCCAAGTCCAAAGCCCGCTGCGCAGGTCAGACGGCAAATTCCTCCTCAGCGACAAGATCTCCATCCTCAACCGATGGTCAGAACACTTAAAATCTCTTTTCAGTGCCAACCGCTCAGTCCAAGATTCCGCCCTGCTCCAGCTCCCTCAACAGCCCCTAAGGCTAGAGCTGGATGAGGTTCCCACCCTGGATGAGACATATAAGGCAATTGAACAACTGAAAAGTGGAAAAGCAGCAGGTATGGATGGAATCCCCCCAGAAGTCTGGAAGGCTTGCGGCAAAACTCTGCATGCCAAACTGCATGAGTTTTTCATGCTTTGATGGGACCAAGGTAAACTGCCTCAGGATCTTCGTGATGCCACCATCATCACCCTGTACAAAAACAAAGGCGAGAAATCAGACTGCTCAAACTACAGGGGAATCACGTTGATCTCCATTGCAGGCAAAATCTTCGCTGGATTCTACTAAATAGAATAATACCTAGTGTCGCCGAGAATATTCTCCCAGAATCACAGTGCGGCTTTCGCGCAAACAGAGGAACCACTGACATGGTCTTTGCCCTCAGACAGCTCCAAGAAAAGTGCAGAGAACAAAACAAAGGACTCTACATCACCTTTGTTGACCTCACCAAAGCCTTCGACACCGTGAGCAGGAAAGGGCTTTGGCAAATACTAGAGCGCATCGGATGTCCCCCAAAGTTCCTCAACATGAGCATTAGAATATACGTGGAATAGAAAGGAATGTTTTGACTCAGCACACACAACATGTGGATCGGAATATACTCAGAATAGAAAGGAAAGTATTGACACAGCACACACCACATATGCGTTAGAATATGCATGGAATAGAAAGGAATGTTTTGACTCAGTACACACAACATGTGCATTAGAATATACTTGGAATACAATGGACTGTTTTGACACAGCGCACACAAGAAATGCATTAGAATATACTTGGAATACAATGGAATGTTTTGACACAGCACACACAAGATGTGCATTAGAATATACTTGGAATACAATGGAAATGTTTTGACACAGCACACACAAGATGTGCATCAGAAAATACTTGGAATGGAAGAATGTTTTGACTCAGCACTCACAATTGTGCATTAGAATATACAAGGAATATTAAGGAATATTGTGACTCAGCACACACAACATGTGCATTAGAATATGCATGGAATAGAAAGGAATGTTTTGATTCAGCACACACAACATGTGCATTAGAATATACTTGGAATACAAAGGAATGTTTTGACACAGCACACACAAGATGTGCATTAGAATATACTTGGAATAGAAAGGAATGTTTTGACTCAGCACACACAACATGTGCATCAGAAAATACTTGGAATAGAAAGGAATGTTTTGACTCAGAACAAGACGGAAGTGTATTGGAATATACTTGGAATAGAAAGGAATGTTTTGACTCAGCACACACAACATGTGCATCAGAAAATACTTGGAATAGGAAGGAATGTTTTTACTCAGCGCACACACCACATGTGCATTAGAATATACAAGGAATATTAAGGAATATTTTGACTCAGCACACACAACATGTGCATTAGAATATGCATGGAATAGAAAGGAATGTTTTGACTCAGCACAAACAACATGTGCATTAGAATATACTTGGAATACAATGGAATGTTTTGACACAGCACACACAAGATGTGCATTAGAATATACTTGGAATAGAAAGGAATGTTTTGACTCAGCACACACAATATGTGCATCAGAAAATACTTGGAATAGAAAGGAATGTTTTGACCCAGAACAAGAAGGAAGTGTATTGGAATATACTTGGAATAGAAAGGAATGTTTTGACTCAGCACACACAACATGTGCATCGGAAAATACTTGGAATAGAAAGGAATGTTTTGACCCAGAACAAGAAGGAAGAGTATTGGAATATATTTTGAATAAAAAGGAATGTTTTGACTCAGCACAAGAAGGAAGTGTATTGGAATATGCATGGAATAGAAAGGAATGTTTTGACTCAGCACACACCACATGTGCATTAGAATATTCTGGGAATAGAAAGGTATGTTTTGACACAGCACACACAACATGTGCATTAGACAGAATATACTTGGAATAGAAAGGAATGTTTTGACTCAGCACACACAACATGTGCATCGGAACATACGCAGAATAGAAAGGAGAGTATTGACTCAGCACACACCACATATGCATTAGAATATACTTGGAATAGAAAGGAATGTTTTGACCCAGAACAAGAAGCAAGTGTATTGGAATATATTTTGAATAGAAAGGAATGTTTTGACTCAGCACACACAACATGTGCATAAGAAAATACTTCAAATAGAAAGGTATGTTTTGACTCAGCACAAACAACATGTGAATTAGAATATACAAGGAATATTAAGGAATGTTTTGACACAGAACACACAAGATGTGCATTAGAATATACGTGGAATAGAAAGGAAAATTTAGACTCAGCACACACAACATGTGGATTGGAATATACTCAGAATTGAAATGAAAGTATTGACTCAGCACACACCACATATGCATTTCAATATACTTGGAATAGAAAGGAATGTTTTGACCCATAACAAGAAGGAAGTGTATTGGAATATACTTGGAATAGAAAGGAATGTTTTGACTCAGCACACACAACATGTGCATCAGAATATACTTGGAATAGAAAGGAATGTTTTGACTCAGCACACAACACATGTGCATTAGAATATTCTGGGAATAGAAAGGAATGTTTTTACTCAGCACACACAATATGTGGATCGGAATATACTCAGAATAGAAAGGAAAGTATTGACTCAGCCCACACCACATATGCATTAGAATATATTTGGATTAGAAAGGAATATTTTGACCCAGAACAAGAAGGAAGTGTATTGGAATATACTTGGAATAGAAAGGAATGTTTTGACTCAGCACACACGACATGTGCATTAGAGTATACAAGGAATATTAAGGAATATTTTGACTCAGCACACACAACATGTGCATTAGAATATGCATGGAATAGAAAAGAATGTTTTGACTCAGCACACACAAGATGTGCATTAGAATATTCTTGGAATAGAAAGGAATGTTTTGACTCAGCACACACAATATGTGCATCAGAAAATACTTGGAATAGAAAGGAATGTTTTGACCCAGAACAAGAAGGAAGTGTATTGGAATATACTTGGAATAGAAAGGAATGTTTTGACTCAGCACACACAATATGTGCATCAGAAAATACTTGGAATAGAAAGGAATGTTTTGACCCAGAACAAGAAGGAAGTGTATTGGAATATATTTTGAATAGAAAGGAATGTTTTGACTCAGCACACATAACATGTGCATCAGAAAATACTTGGAATAGAAAGGAATGTTTTGACCCAGAACAAGAAGGAAGTGTATTGGAATATACGTGGAATAGAAACGAATGTTTTGACTCCGCACACACAACATGTGCATTATAATATTTTGGGAATAGAAAGGTATGTTTTGACTCAGCACACACAACATGTGCATTAGATAGAATACACTTGGAATACAAAGGAATGTTTTGACTCAGCACACACAACATGTGCATCGAAATATACTCAGAATAGAAAGGAAAGTACTGACTCAGCACACACCACACATGCATTAGAAAATACTTGGAATAGAAAGGAATGTTTTGACCCAGAACAAGAAACAAGTGTATTAGAATATACCTGGAATAGAAAGGAATGTTTTGACTCAGCACACACAACGTGCATTAGAATTTACTTGGAATAGAAAAGAATGTTTTGACTCAGCATACACAACATGTGCATAAGAAAATACTTGGAATAGAAAGGAATGTTTTGACTCAGCACACACAACGTGCATTAGAATTTACTTGGAATAGAAAAGAATGTTTTGACCCAGCACACACAACATGTGCATAAGAAAATACTTGGAATAGAAAGGAATGTTTTGACTCAGCACAAACGACATGTGAATTAGAATATACAAGGAATATTAAGGAATATTTTGACTTAGCACATACCACATGTGCATTAGAATATTCTGGGAATAGAAAGGAATGTTTTTACTCAGCACACACAATATGTGGTTTAAAATATACTTGGAATACAATGGAATGTTTTGACTCAGGACACACAAGATGTGCAATAGAATATACGTGGAATAGAAAGGAATGTTTTGACTCAGCACACACAATATGTGGGTCGGAATATACTCAGAATAGAAAGGAAAGTATTAACTCAGCACACACCATATATGCATTAGAATATACTTTGAATAGAAAGGAATGTTTTGACTCAGCACACACAACATGTGCATCAGAAAATACTTGGAATAGAAAGGAATGTTTTGACTCAGCACACACAACATCTGCATTAGAATATACAAGGAATATTAAGGAATATTTTGACGCAGCACACACAACATGTGCATTAGAATATGCATGCAATAGAAAGGAATGTTTTGACTCAGCACACACCACATGTGCATTAGAATATTCTGGGAATAGAAAGGTATGTTTTGACTCAGCACACACAACATGTGCATTACACAGAATATACTTGGAAAAGAAAGGAATGTTTTGACTCAGCACACACAACATGTGCATCGGAATATACTGAGAACAGAAAGGAGAGTATTGACTCAGCACACACCACATATGCATTAGAACATACTTGGAATAGAAAGGAATGTTTTGACCCAGAACAAGAAGCAAGTGTATTGGAATATATTTTGAATAGAAAGGAATGTTTTGACTCAGCACATACAACATGTGCATAAGAAAATATTTGGAATAGAAAGGTATGTTTTGACTAAGCACAAACAACATGTGAATTAGAATATACAAGGAATATTAAGGAATATTTTGACTTAGCACACACCACCTGTGCATTAGAATATTCTGGGAATAGAAAGGAATATTTTTAATCAGCACACACAATATGTGGATCGGAATATACTCAGAATAGAAAGGAAAGTATTGACTCAGCCCACACCACATATGCATTAGAATATATTTGGAATAGAAAGGAATATTTTGACCCAGAACAAGAAGGAAGTGTATTGGAATATACTTGGAATAGAAAGGAATGTTTTGACTCAGAACACACAATATGTGCATTAGAATATACGTGGAATAGAAAGGAATGTTTTGTCTCAGCACACACAACATGTGCATCGGAATATACTCAGAATAGAAAGGAAAGTATTGACTCAGCACACACTACATATGCATTAGAATATACTTGGAATAGAAAGGAATGTTTTGACCCAGAACAAGAAGGAAGTGTATTGGAATATACTTGGAATAGAAAGGAATGTTTTGACTCAGCACACACAACATGTGCATCAGAATATACTTGGAATAGAAAGGAATGTTTTTACTCAGCGCACACACAATATGTGCTTTAGAATATACTTGGAATACAATGGAATGTTTTGACTCAGGACACACAAGATGTGTATTAGAATATACGTGGAATAGAAAGGAATGTTTTGACTCAGCACACACAACATGTGGATCGGAATATACTCAGAATAGAAAGGAAAGTATTGACTCAGCACACACCACATATGCATTAGAATATACTTGGAATAGAAAGAAATGTTTTGATCCAGAACAAGAAGGAAGTGTATTGGAATATACTTGGAATAGAAAGGAATGTTTTGACTCAGCACACACAACATGTGCATCAGAAAATACTTGGAATAGAAAGGAATGTTTTGACTCAGCGTACGCACAATATGTGCTTTAGAATATACTTGGAATACAATGGTATGTTTTGACTCAGGACACACAAGAGGTGCATTAGAATATACGTGGAATAGAAAGGAATGTTTTGAATCAGCACACACAACATGTGGATCGGAAAATACTCAGAATAGAAAGGAAAGTATTGACTCAGCCCACACCACATATGCATTAGAATATACTTGGAATAGAAAGGAATGTTTTGACCCAGAACAAGAAGGAAGTGTATTGGAATATACTTGGAATAGAAAGGAATGTTTTGACTCAGCACACACAACATGTGCATAAGAAAATACTTGGAATAGAAAGTTATGTTTTGACTCAGCACAAACAACATGTGAATTAGAATATACAAGGAATATTAAGGAATATTTTGACTTAGCACACACCACCTGTGCATTAGAATATTCTGGGAATAGAAAGGAATGTTTTTACTCAGCACACACAATATGTGGATCGGAATATACTCAGAATAGAAAGGAAAGTATTGACTCAGCCCACACCACATATGCATTAGAATATATTTGGAATAGAAAGGAATATTTTGACCCAGAACAAGAAGGAAGTGTATTGGAATATACTTGGAATAAAAAGGAATGTTTTGACTCAGAACACACAAGATGTGCATTAGAATATACGTGGAATAGAAAGGAATGTTTTGACTCAGCACACAGAACATGTGGATGGGAATATGCTCAGAATAGAAAGGAAAATATTGACTCAGCACACACCACATATGCATTAGAATATACTTGGAATAGAAAGGAATGTTTTGACCCAGAACAAGAAGGATGTGTATTTAATATACTTGGAATAGAAAGGAATGTTTTGACTCAGCACACACAACATGTGCATCAGAATATACTTGGAATAGAAAGGAATGTTGTTACTCAGCGCACACACAATATGTGCTTTATAATATACTTGGAATACAATGGAAAGTTTTGACTCAGCACACACAAGATGTGCATTAGAATATACGTGGAATAGAAAGGAATGTTTTGACTCAGCACACACAACATGTGGATGGGAATATGCTCAGAATAGAAAGGAAAATATTGACTCAGCACACACCACATATGCATTAGAATATACTTGGAACAGAAAGGAATGTTTTGACCCAGAACAAGAAGGATGTGTATTTAATATACTTGGAATAGAAAGGAATGTTTTGACTCAGCACACACAACATGTGCATCAGAATATACTTGGAATAGAAAGGAATGTTGTTACTCAGCGCACACACAATATGTGCTTTATAATATACTTGGAATACAATGGAAAGTTTTGACTCAGCACACACAAGATGTGCATTAGAATATACTTGGAATAGAAAGGAATGTTTTGACTCAGCACACACAACATGTGGATCGGAATATACTCAGAATAGAAAGGAAAGTATTGACTCAGCACACACCACATATGCATTAGAATATACTTGGAATAGAAAGAAATGTTTTGACCCAGAACAAGAAGGAAGTGTATTGGAATATACTTGGAATAGAAAGGAATGTTTTGACTCAGCACACACAACATGTGCATCAGAAAATACTTGGAATAGAAAGGAATGTTTTGACCCAGAACAAGAAGGAAGTGTATTGGAATATATTTTGAATAGAAAGGAATGTTTTGACTCAGCACACACCACATGTGCATTAGAATATTCTGAGAATAGAAAGGAATGTTGTTACTCAGAACACACAATATGTGGATCAGAAAATACTCAGAATAGAAAGGAAAGTATTGACTCAGCCCACACCACATATTCATTAGAATATATTTGGAATAGAAAGGAATATTTTGACCCAGAACAAGAAGGAAGTGTATTGGAATATACTTGGAATAGAAAGGAATGTTTTGACTCAGAACACACAAGATGTGAATTAGAATATACGTGGAATAGAAAGGAATGTTTTGACTCAGCACACACAACATGTGGATGATAATATACTCAGAATAGGAAGGAAAGTATTGACTCAGCACACACTACATATGCATTAGAATATACTTGGAATAGAAAGGAATGTTTTGACCCAGAACAAGAAGGAAGTGTATTGGAATATACTTGGAATAGAAAGGAATGTTTTGACTCAGCACACACAACATGTGCATCAGAAAATTCTTGGAATAGAAAGGAATGTTTTTACTCAGCGCGCACACAATATGTGCTTTAGAATATACTTGGAATACAATGGAATGTTTTGACTCAGCACACACAACATGTGCATAAGAAAATACTTCGAATAGAAAGGTATGTTTTGACTCAGCACAAACAACATGTGAATTAGAATATACAAGGAATATTAAGGAATATTTTGACTTAGCACACACCACCTGTGCATTAGAATATTCTGGGAATAGAAAGGAATGTTTTTACTCAGCACACACAATATGTGGATCGGAATATACTCAGAATAGAAAGGAAAGTATTGACTCAGCCCACACCACATATGCATTAGATTATATTTCGAATAGAAAGGAATATTTTCACCCAGAACAAGAAGGATGTGTATTGGAATATACTTGGAATAGAAAGGAATGTTTTGACACAGAACACACAAGATGTGCATTAGAATATACGTGGAATAGAAAGGAAAATTTAGACTCAGCACACACAACATGTGGATTGGAATATACTCAGAATTGAAAGGAAAGTATTGACTCAGCACACACCACATATGCATTTCAATATACTTGGAATAGAAAGGAATGTTTTGACCCATAACAAGAAGGAAGTGTATTGGAATATACTTGGAATAGAAAGGAATGTTTTGACTCAGCACACACAACATGTGCATCAGAATATACTTGGAATAGAAAGGAATGTTTTGACTCAGCACACAACACATGTGCATTAGAATATTCTGGGAATAGAAAGGAATGTTTTTACTCAGCACACACAATATGTGGATCGGAATATACTCAGAATAGAAAGGAAAGTATTGACTCAGCCCACACCACATATGCATTAGAATATATTTGGATTAGAAAGGAATATTTTGACCCAGAACAAGAAGGAAGTGTATTGGAATATACTTGGAATAGAAAGGAATGTTTTGACTCAGCACACACGACATGTGCATTAGAGTATACAAGGAATATTAAGGAATATTTTGACTCAGCACACACAACATGTGCATTAGAATATGCATGGAATAGAAAAGAATGTTTTGACTCAGCACACACAACATGTGCATTAGAATAAACGTGGAATACAATGGATTATTTTGACACAGCACACACAAGATGTGCATTAGAATATTCTTGGAATAGAAAGGAATGTTTTGACTCAGCACACACAATATGTGCATCAGAAAATACTTGGAATAGAAAGGAATGTTTTGACCCAGAACAAGAAGGAAGTGTATTGGAATATACTTGGAATAGAAAGGAATGTTTTGACTCAGCACACACAATATGTGCATCAGAAAATACTTAGAATAGAAAGGAATGTTTTGACCCAGAACAAGAAGGAAGTGTATTGGAATATATTTTGAATAGAAAGGAATGTTTTGACTCAGCACACATAACATGTGCATCAGAAAATACTTGGAATAGAAAGGAATGTTTTGACCCAGAACAAGAAGGAAGTGTATTGGAATATACTTGGAATAGAAAGGAATGTTTTGACTCCACACACACAACATGTGCATTATAATATTTTGGGAATAGAAAGGTATGTTTTGACTCAGCACACACAACATGTGCATTAGATAGAATACACTTGGAATACAAAGGAATGTTTTGACTCAGCACACACAACATGTGCATCGAAATATACTCAGAATAGAAAGGAAAGTATTGACTCAGCACACACCACACATGCATTAGAAAATACTTGGAATAGAAAGGAATGTTTTGACCCAGAACAAGAAACAAGTGTATTAGAATATACCTGGAATAGAAAGGAATGTTTTGACTCAGCACACACAACGTGCATTAGAATTTACTTGGAATAGAAAAGAATGTTTTGACTCAGCATACACAACATGTGCATAAGAAAATACTTGGAATAGAAAGGAATGTTTTGACTCAGCACACACAACGTGCATTAGAATTTACTTGGAATAGAAAAGAATGTTTTGACCCAGCACACACAACATGTGCATAAGAAAATACTTGGAATAGAAAGGAATGTTTTGACTCAGCACAAACGACATGTGAATTAGAATATACAAGGAATATTAAGGAATATTTTGACTTAGCACACACCACATGTGCATTAGAATATTCTGGGAATAGAAAGGAATGTTTTTACTCAGCACACACAATATGTGGTTTAAAATATACTTGGAATACAATGGAATGTTTTGACTCAGGACACACAAGATGTGCAATAGAATATACGTGGAATAGAAAGGAATGTTTTGACTCAGCACACACAATATGTGGGTCGGAATATACTCAGAATAGAAAGGAAAGTATTAACTCAGCACACACCATATATGCATTAGAATATACTTTGAATAGAAAGGAATGTTTTGACTCAGCACACACAACATGTGCATCAGAAAATACTTGGAATAGAAAGGAATGTTTTGACTCAGCACACACAACATCTGCATTAGAATATACAAGGAATATTAAGGAATATTTTGACGCAGCACACACAACATGTGCATTAGAATATGCATGCAATAGAAAGGAATGTTTTGACTCAGCACACACCACATGTGCATTAGAATATTCTGGGAATAGAAAGGTATGTTTTGACTCAGCACACACAACATGTGCATTACACAGAATATACTTGGAAAAGAAAGGAATGTTTTGACTCAGCACACACAACATGTGCATCGGAATATACTGAGAATAGAAAGGAGAGTATTGACTCAGCACACACCACATATGCATTAGAATATACTTGGAATAGAAAGGAATGTTTTGACCCAGAACAAGAAGCAAGTGTATTGGAATATATTTTGAATAGAAAGGAATGTTTTGACTCAGCACATACAACATGTGCATAAGAAAATATTTGGAATAGAAAGGTATGTTTTGACTAAGCACAAACAACATGTGAATTAGAATATACAAGGAATATTAAGGAATATTTTGACTTAGCACACACCACCTGTGCATTAGAATATTCTGGGAATAGAAAGGAATATTTTTAATCAGCACACACAATATGTGGATCGGAATATACTCAGAATAGAAAGGAAAGTATTGACTCAGCCCACACCACATATGCATTAGAATATATTTGGAATAGAAAGGAATATTTTGACCCAGAACAAGAAGGAAGTATATTGGAATATACTTGGAATAGAAAGGAATGTTTTGACTCAGAACACACAATATGTGCATTAGAATATACGTGGAATAGAAAGCAATGTTTTGTCTCAGCACACACAACATGTGCATCGGAATATACTCAGAATAGAAAGGAAAGTATTGACTCAGCACACACTACATATGCATTAGAATATACTTGGAATAGAAAGGAATGTTTTGACCCAGAACAAGAAGGAAGTGTATTGGAATATACTTGGAATAGAAAGGAATGTTTTGACTCAGCACACACAACATGTGCATCAGAATATACTTGGAATAGAAAGGAATGTTTTTACTCAGCGCACACACAATATGTGCTTTAGAATATACTTGGAATACAATGGAATGTTTTGACTCAGGACACACAAGATGTGTATTAGAATATACGTGGAATAGAAAGGAATGTTTTGACTCAGCACACACAACATGTGGATCGGAATATACTCAGAATAGAAAGGAAAGTATTGACTCAGCACACACCACATATGCATTAGAATATACTTGGAATAGAAAGAAATGTTTTGGTCCAGAACAAGAAGGAAGTGTATTGGAATATACTTGGAATAGAAAGGAATGTTTTGACTCAGCACACACAACATGTGCATCAGAAAATACTTGGAATAGAAAGGAATGTTTTGACTCAGCGTACGCACAATATGTGCTTTAGAATATACTTGGAATACAATGGTATGTTTTGACTCAGGACACACAAGAGGTGCATTAGAATATACTTGGAATAGAAAGAAATGTTTTGGTCCAGAACAAGAAGGAAGTGTATTGGAATATACTTGGAATAGAAAGGAATGTTTTGACTCAGCACACACAACATGTGCATAAGAAAATACTTGGAATAGAAAGTTATGTTTTGAGTCAGCACAAACAACATGTGAATTAGAATATACAAGGAATATTAAGGAATATTTTGACTTAGCACACACCACCTGTGCATTAGAATATTCTGGGAATAGAAAGGAATGTTTTTACTCAGCACACACAATATGTGGATCGGAATATACTCAGAATAGAAAGGAAAGTATTGACTCAGCCCACACCACATATGCATTAGAATATATTTGGAATAGAAAGGAATATTTTGACCCAGAACAAGAAGGAAGTGTATTGGAATATACTTGGAATAGAAAGGAATGTTTTGACTCAGAACACACAAGATGTGCATTAGAATATACGTGGAATAGAAAGGAATGTTTTGACTCAGCACACAGAACATGTGGATGGGAATATGCTCAGAATAGAAAGGAAAATATTGACTCAGCACACACCACATATGCATTAGAATATACTTGGAATAGAAAGGAATGTTTTGACCCAGAACAAGAAGGATGTGTATTTAATATACTTGGAATAGAAAGGAATGTTTTGACTCAGCACACACAACATGTGCATCAGAATATACTTGGAATAGAAAGGAATGTTGTTACTCAGCGCACACACAATATGTGCTTTATAATATACTTGGAATACAATGGAAAGTTTTGACTCAGCACACACAAGATGTGCATTAGAATATACGTGGAATAGAAAGGAATGTTTTGACTCAGCACACACAACATGTGGATGGGAATATGCTCAGAATAGAAAGGAAAATATTGACTCAGCACACACCACATATGCATTAGAATATACTTGGAATAGAAAGGAATGTTTTGACCCAGAACTAGAAGGATGTGTATTTAATATACTTGGAATAGAAAGGAATGTTTTGACTCAGCACACACAACATGTGCATCAGAATATACTTGGAATAGAAAGGAATGTTGTTACTCAGCGCACACACAATATGTGCTTTATAATATACTTGGAATACAATGGAAAGTTTTGACTCAGCACACACAAGATGTGCATTAGAATATACGTGGAATAGAAAGGAATGTTTTGACTCAGCACACACAACATGTGGATCGGAATATACTCAGAATAGAAAGGAAAGTATTGACTCAGCACACACCACATATGCATTAGAATATACTTGGAATAGAAAGAAATGTTTTGACCCAGAACAAGAAGGAAGTGTATTGGAATATACTTGGAATAGAAAGGAATGTTTTGACTCAGCACACACAACATGTGCATCAGAAAATACTTGGAATAGAAAGGAATGTTTTGACTCAGCGTACACACAATATGTGCTTTAGAATATACTTGGAATACAATGGTATGTTTTGACTCAGCACACACCACATATGCATTAGAATATACGTGGAATAGAAAGGAATGTTTTGACTCAGCACACACAACATGTGGATCGGAATATACTCAGAATAGAAAGAAAAGTATTGACTCAGCACACACCACATATGCATTAGAATATACTTGGAATCGAAAGGAATGTTTTGACCCAGAACAAGAAGGAAGTGTATTGGAATATACTTGGAATAGAAAGGAATGTTTTGACTCAGCACACACAACATGTGCATCAGAAAATACTTGGAATAGAAAGGAATGTTTTGACCCAGAACAAGAAGGAAGTGTATTGGAATATATTTTGAATAGAAAGGAATGTTTTGACTCAGCACACACCACATGTGCATTAGAATATTCTGAGAATAGAAAGGTATGTTTTCACTTAGCACACATCACCTGTGCATTAGAATATTCTGGTAATAGAAAGGAATGTTGTTACTCAGAACACACAATATGTGGATCGGAAAATAATCAGAATAGAAAGGAAAGTATTGACTCAGCCCACACCACATATTCATTAGAATATATTTGGAATAGAAAGGAATATTTTGACCCAGAACATAAAGGAAGTGTATTGGAATATACTTGGAATAGAAAGGAATGTTTTGACTCAGAACACACAAGATGTGAATTAGAATATACGTGGAATAGAAAGGAATGTTTTGACTCAGCACACACAACATGTGAATGATAATATACTCAGAATAGGAAGGAAAGTATTGACTCAGCACACACTACATATGCATTAGAATATACTTGGAATAGAAAGGAATGTTTTGACCCAGAACAAGAAGGAAGTGTATTGGAATATACTTGGAATAGAAAGGAATGTTTTGACTCAGCACACACAACATGTGCATCAGAAAATATTTGGAATAGAAAGGAATGTTTTTACTCAGCGCGCACACAATATGTGCTTTTGAATATACTTGGAATACAATGAAATGTTTTGACTCAGGACACACAAGATGTGCATTAGAATTTACGTGGAATAGAAAGGAATGTTTTGACTCAGCACACACAACATGTGGATCGGAATATACTCAGAATAGAAAGGAAAGTATTGACTCAGCACACACCACGTATGCATTAGAATATACTTGGAATAGAAAGGAATGTTTTGACCCAGAACAAGAAGGAAGTGTATTGGAATATACTTGGAATAGAAAGGAATGTTTTGACTCAGCACACAACACATGTGCATTAGAATATTCTGGGAATAGAAAGGAATGTTTTAACTCAGCACACACAATATGTGGATCGGAATATACTCAGAATAGAAAGGACAGTATTGACTCAGACCACACCACATATGCATTAGAATATATTTGGATAAGAAAGGAATATTTTGACCCAGAACAAGAAGGAAGTGTATTGGAATATACTTGGAATAGAAAGGAATGTTTTGACTCAGAACACACAAGATGTGCATTAGAATATACGTGGAATAGAAAGGAATGTTTTGACTCAGCACACACAACATGTGGATGGGAATATACTCAGAATAGAAAGGAAAGTATTGACTCAGCACACACCACATATGCATTAGAATATACTTGGAATAGAAAGGAATGTTTTGACCCAGAACAAGAAGGAAGTGTATTGGAAAATACTTGGAATAGAAAGGAATGTTTTGACTCAGCACAAACAACATGTGCATCAGAAAATACTTGGAATAGAAAGGAATGTTTTTACTCAGCGCACACACAATATGTGCCTTAGAATATACTTGGAATACATTGGAATGTTTTGACACAGGACACACAAAATGTGCATTAGAATATACGTGGAATAGAAAGGAATTTTTTGACTCAGCACACACAACATGTGGATCGGAATATACTCAGAATAGAAAGGAAAGTATTGACTCAGCACACACCACATATGCATTAGAATATACTTGGAATAAAAAGGAATGTTTTGACCCAGAACAAGAAGGAAGTGTATTGGAATATACTTGGAATAGAAAGGAATGTTTTGACTCAGCACACACAACACGTGCATCAGAAAATACTTGGAATAGAAAGGAATGATTTGACTCAGCACCCAAGACATGTGCATTATAATATTCTGCGAATAGGACGGAATGTTTTTACTCAGCACACACAATACGTGGTTTAAAATATACTTGGAATACAATTGAATGTTTTGACTCAGCACACACAAGATGTGCAATAGAATATACGTGGCATAGAAAGGAATGTTTTGACTCAGCACACACAATATGTGGGTCGGAATATACTCAGAATAGAAAGGAAAGTATTGACTCAGCACACACCATATTTGCATTAGAATATACTTGGAATAGAATGCAATGTTTTGACCCAGAAAAGAAGGAAGTGTATTGGAATATACTTGGAATAGAAAGGAATGTTTTGACTCAGCAAACACCACATGTGCATTAGTATATTCTGGGAATAGAAAGGTATGTTTTGACTCAGCACACACAACATGTGCATTAGACAGAATATACTTGGAATAGAAAGGAATGTTTTGACTCAGCACACACAACATGTGCATCGGAATATACTCAGAAGAGAAAGGAGAGTATTGACTGAGCACCCACCACATATGCATTAGAATATACTTGGAATAGAAAGGAATATTTTGACCCAGAACAAGAAGGAAGTGTGTTGGAATATACTTGGAATAGAAAGGAATGTTTTGACTCAGCATACACAACATGTGCATCAGAAAAAACTTGGAATAGAAAGGAATGTTTTGACTCAGCACACACCACATGTGCATTAGAATATTCTGAGAATAGAAAGGAATGTTTTGACTCAGCACACACAACATGTGCATTAGATAGAATATACGTGGAATAGAAAGTAATGTTTTGACTCAGCACACACCACATGTGCATTAGAATATGCATGGAATAGAAAGAAATGTTTTGACTCAGCACACACCACATGTGATTTAGAATATTCTGGGAATAGAAAGTAATGTTTTGACTCAGCACACACCACATGTGCATTAGAATATGCATGGAATAGAAAGAAATGTTTTGACTCAGCACACACCACATGTGCATTAGAATATTCTGAGATTAGAAAGGTATGTTTTGACTCAGCACACACAAGATGTGCATTAGAATATACGTGTAATAGAAAGGAAAGTATTGACTCAGCACACACCACATATGCATTAGAATATACATGGAATAGAAAGGAATGTTTTGACCCAGAACAAGAAGGAAGTGTATTGGAATATACTTGGAATAGAAAGGAATGTTTTGACTCAGCACACACAACATGTGCATCAGAAAATACTTGGAACAGAAAGGAATGTTTTTACTCAGCGCACACACAATATGTGCTTTAGAATATACGTGGAATACAATGGAATGTTTTGACTCAGGACACACAAGATGTGCATTAGAATATACGTGGAATAGAAAGGAATGTTTTGAATCAGCACACACAACATGTGGATCGGAATATACTCAGAATAGAAAGGAAAGTATTGACTCAGCACACACCACATATGCATTAGAATATACTTGGAATAGAAAGGAATATTTTGACCCAGAACAAGAAGGAAGTGTATTGGAATATACTTGGAATAGAAAGGAATGTTTTGACTCAGCACACACAACATGTGCATCAGAAAAAACTTGGAATAGAAAGGAATGTTTTGACTCAGCACACACAACATGTGCATTAGAATATACAAGGAATATTAAGGAATATTTTGACTCAGCACACACAACATGTAGATCGGAATATACTCAGAATAGAAAGGAAAGTATTGACTCAGCACACACCACATATGCATTAGAATATACTTGGAATAGAAAGGAATGTTTTGACCCAGAACAAGAAGGAAGTGTATTGGAATATATTTGGAATAGAAAGGAATGTTTTGACTCAGCACACACAACATGTGCATCAGAAAATACTAGGAATAGAAAGGAATGTTTTTACTCAGCGCACACACAATATGTGCTTTAGAATATACTTTGAATACAATGGAATGTTTTGACTCAGGACACACAAGATGTGCATTAGAATATACGTGGAATTGAAAGGAATATTTTGACTCAGCACACACAACATGTGGATCGGAATATACTCAGAATAGAAAGGAAAGTATTGACTCAGCACACACCGCATATGCATTAGAATATACTTGGAATGGAAAGGAATGCTTTGACCCAGAACAAGAAGGAAGTGTATTGGAATATACTTGGAATAGAAAGGAATGTTTTGACTCAGCACACACATGTGCATCAGAAAATACTTGGAATAGAAAGGAAAGTTTTGACTCAGCACACACCACATATGCATTAGAATATTCTGGGAATAGAAAGGAATGTTTTTACTCAACACACACAATATGTGGTTGAAAATATACTTGGAATACAATGGAATGTTTTGACTCAGCACACACAAGATGTGCAATAGAATATACGTGGAATAGAAAGGAATGTTTTGACTCAGCACACACAATATGTGGGTCGGAATATACTCAGAATAGAAAGGAAAGTATTGACTCAGCACACACCATATATGCATTAGAATATACTTGGAATAGAATGGAATGTTTTGACCCAGAATAAGAAGGAAGTGTATTGGAATATACTTGGAATAGAAAGGAATGTTTTGACTCAGCACACACAACATGTGCATCAGAAAATACTTGGAATAGAAAGGAATGTGTTGACTCAACACACACAACATTTGCATTAGAATATACAAGGAATATTACGGAATATTTTGACTCAGCACACAAAACATGTGCATTAGAATATGCATGGAATAGAAAGGAATGTTTTGACTCAGCACACACCACATGTGCATTAGAATATTCTGGGAATAGAAAGGTATGTTTTGACTCAGCACACACAACATGTGCATTAGACAGAATATACTTGGAATAGAAAGGAATGTTTTGACTCAGCACACACCACCTGTGCATTAGAATATTCTGGGAATAGAATGGAATGTGATTACTCAGCACACACAATATGTGGATCGGAATATACTCAGAATAGAAAGGAAAGTATTGACTCAGCACACACCACATATGCATTAGAATATATTTGGAAAGGAAAGGAATATTTTGACCCAGAACAAGAAGGAAGTGTATTGGAATATACTTGGAATAGAAAGGAATGTTTTGACTCAGCACACACAAGATGTGCATTAGAATATATATGGAATAGAAAGGAATGTTTTGACTCAGCACACACAACATGTGGATCGGAATATACTCAGAATAGAAAGGAAAGTATTGATTCAGCACACACCACATATGCATTAGAATATACATGGAATAGAAAGGAATATTTTGACCCAGAACAAGCAGGAAGTGTATTGGAATATTCTTGGAATTGAAAGGAATGTTTTGACTCAGCACACACAACATGTGCATCAGAAAATACTTGGAATAGAAAGGAATGTTTTGACTCAGCACACACAACATGTGCATTAGAATATACAAGGAATATTAAGGAATATTTTGACTCAGCACACACAACATGTGCATTAGAATATGCATGGAATAGAAAGAAATGTTTTGACTCAGCACACACCACATGTGCATTAGAATATTCTGGGAATAGAAAGGAATGTTTTTACTCAGCACTCACAACATGTGCATTATTTAGAATATACGTGGAATAGAAAGTAATGTTTTGACTCAGCACACACCACATGTGCATTAGAATATTCTGAGAATAGCAAGGTATGTTTTGACTCAGCACACACCACATATGCATTAGAATATACTTGTAATAGAAAGGAATGTTTTGACCCAGAACAAGAAGTAAGTGTATTAGAATATACTTGGAATAGAAAGGAATGTTTTGACTCAGCACAAACAACATATGAATTAGAATATACAAGGAATATTAAGGAATATTTTGACTTAGAACACACCACATGTGCATTAGAATATACTTGGAATAGAAAGGAATGTTTTGACTCAGCACACACAAGATGTGCATTAGAATATACGTGTAATAGAAAGGAATGTTTTGACTCAGCACACACAACATGTGGATCGGAATATACTCAGAATAGAAAGGAAAGTATTGACTCAGCACACACCACATATGCATTAGAATATACATGGAATAGAAAGGAATGTTTTGACCCAGAACAAGAAGGAAGTGTATTGGAATATACTTGGAATAGAAAGGAATGTTTTGACTCAGCACACACAACATGTGCATCAGAAAATACTTGGAACAGAAAGGAATGTTTTTACTCAGCGCACACACAATATGTGCTTTAGAATATACGTGGAATACAATGGAATGTTTTGACTCAGGACACACAAGATGTGCATTAGAATATACGTGGAATAGAAAGGAATGTTTTGAATCAGCACACACAACATGTGGATCGTAATATACTCAGAATAGAAAGGAAAGTATTGACTGAGCACACACCACATATGCATTAGAATATACTTGGAATAGAAAGGAATGTTTTGCCTCATCACACACCACATGTGCTTTAGAATATTCTTGGAATATCAATAAATATTTTGACTCATCACACACAAGATGTGCATTGGAAAATACTTGGAATAGAAAGGAATGTTTTGACCCAGAACAAGAAGTAAGTGTATTAGAATAAACTTGGAATAGAAAGGAATGTTTTGACTCAGCACACACAACATGTGCATTAGATAGAATATACGTGGAATAGAAAGTAATGTTTTGACTCAGCACACACCACATGTGCATTAGAATATTCTGAGAATAGAAAGGTATGTTTTGACTTAGCACACACCACCTGTGCATTAGAATATTCTGGGAATAGAAAGGAATGTTTTTACTCAGCACACACATATGTGGATCGGAATATACTCAGAATAGAAAGGAAAGTATTGACTCAGCACACACCACATATGCATTAGAATATACATGGAATAGAAAGGAATGTTTTGACCCAGAACAAGAAGGAAGTGTATTGGAATATACTTGGAATAGAAAGGAATGTTTTGACTCAGCACACACAAGATGTGCATTAGAATATACGTGGAATTGGAAGGAATGTTTTGACTCAGCACACACAACATGTAGATCGGAATATACTCAGAATAGAAAGGAAAGTATTGACTCAGCACACACCACATATGCATTAGAATATACTTGGAATAGAAAGGAATGTTTTGACCCAGAACAAGAAGGAAGTGTATTGGAATATATTTGGAATAGAAAGGAATGTTTTGACTCAGCACACACAACATGTGCATCAGAAAATACTAGGAATAGAAAGGAATGTTTTTACTCAGCGCACACACAATATGTGCTTTAGAATATACTTTGAATACAATGGAATGTTTTGACTCAGGACACACAAGATGTGCATTAGAATATACGTGGAATTGAAAGGAATATTTTGACTCAGCACACACAACATGTGGATCGGAATATACTCAGAATAGAAAGGAAAGTATTGACTCAGCACACACCGCATATGCATTAGAATATACTTGGAATGGAAAGGAATGCTTTGACCCAGAACAAGAAGGAAGTGTATTGGAATATACTTGGAATAGAAAGGAATGTTTTGACTCAGCACACACATGTGCATCAGAAAATACTTGGAATAGAAAGGAAAGTTTTGACTCAGCACACACCACATATGCATTAGAATATTCTGGGAATAGAAAGGAATGTTTTTACTCAACACACACAATATGTGGTTGAAAATATACTTGGAATACAATGGAATGTTTTGACTCAGGACACACAAGATGTGCAATAGAATATACGTGGAATAGAAAGGAATGTTTTGACTCAGCACACACAATATGTGGGTCGGAATATACTCAGAATAGAAAGGAAAGTATTGACTCAGCACACACCATATATGCATTAGAATATACTTGGAATAGAATGGAATGTTTTGACCCAGAATAAGAAGGAAGTGTATTGGAATATACTTGGAATAGAAAGGAATGTTTTGACTCAGCACACACAACATGTGCATCAGAAAATACTTGGAATAGAAAGGAATGTGTTGACTCAACACACACAACATTTGCATTAGAATATACAAGGAATATTACGGAATATTTTGACTCAGCACACAAAACATGTGCATTAGAATATGCATGGAATAGAAAGGAATGTTTTGACTCAGCACACACCACATGTGCATTAGAATATTCTGGGAATAGAAAGGTATGTTTTGACTCAGCACACACAACATGTGCATTAGACAGAATATACTTGGAATAGAAAGGAATGTTTTGACTCAGCACACACCACCTGTGCATTAGAATATTCTGGGAATAGAATGGAATGTGATTACTCAGCACACACAATATGTGGATCGGAATATACTCAGAATAGAAAGGAAAGTATTGACTCAGCACACACCACATATGCATTAGAATATATTTGGAAAGGAAAGGAATATTTTGACCCAGAACAAGAAGGAAGTGTATTGGAATATACTTGGAATAGAAAGGAATGTTTTGACTCAGCACACACAAGATGTGCATTAGAATATATGTGGAATAGAAAGGAATGTTTTGACTCAGCACACACAACATGTGGATCGGAATATACTCAGAATAGAAAGGAAAGTATTGATTCAGCACACACCACATATGCATTAGAATATACATGGAATAGAAAGGAATGTTTTGACCCAGAACAAGCAGGAAGTGTATTGGAATATTCTTGGAATTGAAAGGAATGTTTTGACTCAGCACACACAACATGTGCATCAGAAAATACTTGGAATAGAAAGGAATGTTTTGACTCAGCACACACAACATGTGCATTAGAATATACAAGGAATATTAAGGAATATTTTGACTCAGCACACACAACATGTGCATTAGAATATGCATGGAATAGAAAGAAATGTTTTGACTCAGCACACACCACATGTGCATTAGAATATTCTGGGAATAGAAAGGAATGTTTTTACTCAGCACTCACAACATGTGCATTATTTAGAATATACGTGGAATAGAAAGTAATGTTTTGACTCAGCACACACCACATGTGCATTAGAATATTCTGAGAATAGCAAGGTATGTTTTGACTCAGCACACACCACATATGCATTAGAATATACTTGTAATAGAAAGGAATGTTTTGACCCAGAACAAGAAGTAAGTGTATTAGAATATACTTGGAATAGAAAGGAATGTTTTGACTCAGCACAAACAACATATGAATTAGAATATACAAGGAATATTAAGGAATATTTTGACTTAGCACACACCACATATGCATCAGAATATACTTGGAATAGAAAGGAATGTTTTGACCCAGAACAAGATGGAAGCGTATTGGAATATACTTGGAATAGAAAAGAATGTTTTGACTCAGCACACACAATATGTGGTTTAAAATATACTTGGAATACAATGGAATGTTTTGACTCAGGTCACACAAGATGTGCAATAGAATATACGTGGAATAGAAAGGAATGTTTTGACTCAGCACACACAATATGTGGGTCAGAATATACTCAGAATAGAAAGGAAAGTATTAACTCAGCACACACCATATATGCATTAGAATATACTTGGAATAGAAAGGAATGTTTTGACCCAGAATAAGAAGGAAGGGTATTGGAATATACTTCGAATAGAAATGAATGTTTTGACTCAGCACACACCACATGTGCATTAGAATATTCTGAGAATAGAAAGGTATGTTTTCACTTAGCACACATCACCTGTGCATTAGAATATTCTGGGAATAGAAAGGAATGTTGTTACTCAGCACACACAATAAGTGGATCGGAAAATACTCAGAATAGAAAGTAATGTTTTGACTCAGCACACACCACATGTGCATTAGAATATTCTGAGATTAGAAAGGTATGTTTTGACTCAGCACACACCACATATGCATTAGAATATACTTGGAATAGAAAGGAATGTTTTGACCCAGAACAAGAAGTAAGTGTATTAGAATAAACTTGTAATAGAAAGGAATGTTTTGACTCAGCACAAACAACATATGAATTAGAATATACAAGGAATATTAAGGAATATTTTGACTTAGAACAAACCACATGTGCATTAGAATATACTTGGAATAGAAAGGAATGTTTTGACCCAGAACAAGATGGAAGCGTATTGGAATATACGTTGAAAAGAAAGGAATTTTTTGACTCAGCACACACAACATGTCGATCGGAATATACTCAGAATAGAAAGGAAATTATTGACTCAGCACACACCATATATGCATTAGAAAATACTTGGAATAGAAAGGAATGTTTTGACCCAGAACAAGAAGGAAGTGTATTGGAATATACTTGGAATAGAAAGGAATGTTTTGACTCAGCACACACAACATGTGCATCAGAAAATACTTGGAATAGAAAGGAATGTTTTTACATAGCGCACATTCAATATGTACTTTAGAATATACTTGGAATACAATGGAATGTTTTGACTCAGGACACACAAGATATGCATTAGAATATACGTGGAATAGAAAGGAAAGTTTTGACTCAGCACACACAACATGTGCATCAGAAAATACTTGGAATAGAAAGGAATGTTTTGACTCAGCACACACACATGTGCATTAGAATATCCAAGGAATATTAAGGAATATTTTGACTCAACACACACAACATGTGCATTAGAATATGCATGGAATAGTAAGGAATGTTTTGACTCAGCACACACCACATGTGCATTAGAATATTCTGGGAATAGAAAGGTATGTTTTGACTCAGCACACACAACATGTGCATTAGATAGAATATACGTGGAATAAAAAGGAATGTTTTGACCAGAACACACAAAATGTACATCGGAATATACTCAGAATAGAAAGGAAAGTATTGACCCAGAACAAGAAGGAAGTGTATTAGAATATACTTGGAATAGAAAGGAATGTTTTGACACAGCACAAACAACATATGAATTAGAATATATAAGGAATATTAAGGAATATTTTGACTTAGCACACACCACATGTGCATTAGAATATACTTGGAATAGAAAGGAATGTTTTGACCCAGAACAAGAAGGAAGTGTATTGGAATATACTTGGAATAGAAAGGAATGTTTTGACTCAGCACACACAAAATGTGCTTTAGAATATACTTGGAATACAATGGAATGTTTTTACTCAGGACTCACAAGATCTGCATTAGAATATCTTCTTTCTTTGGCTTGGCTTCGCGGACGAAGATTTAAGGAGGGGGTAAAAAGTCCACGTCAGCTGCAGGCTCGTTTGTGTCTGACAAGTCCGATGCGGGACAGGCAGACACGATTGCAGCGGTTGCAAGGGAAAATTGGTTGGTTGGTGTTGGGTGTTTGGTTTTTCCTCCTTTGCCTTTTGTCAGTGAGGTGGGCTCTGCGGTCTTCTTCAAAGGAGGTTGCTGCCCGCCAAACTGTGAGGAGCCAAGATGCACGGTTTGAGGCGTTATCAGCCCACTGGCGGTGGTCAATGTGGCAGGCACCAAGAGATTTCTTTAGGCAGTCCTTGTACCTTTTCTTTGGTGCACCTCTGTCACGGTGGCCAGTGGAGAGCTCGCCATATAACACGATCTTGGGAAGGCGGTGGTCCTCCATTCTGGAGACGTGACCCACCCAGCGCAGCTGGATCTTCAGCAGCGTGGACTCGATGCTGTCGACCTCTGCCATCTCGAGTACTTCGACGTTAGGGATGTAAGCGCTCCAATGGATGTTGAGGATGGAGCGGAGACAACGCTGGTGGAAGCGTTCTAGGAGCCGTAGGTGGTGCCGGTAGAGGACCCATGATTCGGAGCCGAACTGGAGTGTGGGTATGACAACGGCTCTGTATACGCTTATCTTTGTGAGGTTTTTCAGTTGGTTGTTTTTCCAGACTCTTTTGTGTAGTCTTCCAAAGGCGCTATTTGCCTTGGCGAGTCTGTTGTCTATCTCATTGTCGATCCTTGCATCTGATGAAATGGTGCAGCCGAGATAGGTAAACTGGTTGACCGTTTTGAGTTTTGTGTGCCCGATGGAGATGTGGGGGGGCTGGTAGTCATGGTGGGGAGCTGGCTGATGGAGGACCTCAGTTTTCTTCAGGCTGACTTCCAGGCCAAACATTTTGGCAGTTTCCGCAAAGCAGGACGTCAAGCGCTGAAGAGCTGGCTCTGAATGGGCAACTAAAGCGGCATCATCTGCAAAGAGTAGTTCACGGACAAGTTTCTCTTGTGTCTTTGTGTGAGCTTGCAGGCGCCTCAGATTGAAGAGACTGCCATCCGTGCGATACCGGATGTAAACAGCGTCTTCATTGTTGGGGTCTTTCATGGCTTGGTTCAGCATCATGCTGAAGAAGATTGAAAAGAGGGTTGGTGCGAGAACACAGCCTTGCTTCACGCTATTGTTAATGGAGAAGGGTTCAGAGAGCTCATTGCTGTATCTGACCCGACCTTGTTGGTTTTAATCATGTTGATTATCCAAGTCCAAAGCCCGCTGCGCAGGTCAGACGGCAAATTCCTCCACAGCGACAAGATCTCCATCCTCAACCGATGGTCAGAACACTTAAAATCTCTTTTCAGTGCCAACCGCTCAGTCCAAGATTCCGCCCTGCTCCAGCTCCCTCAACAGCCCCTAAGGCTAGAGCTGGATGAGGTTCCCACCCTGGATGAGACATATAAGGCAATCGAACAACTGAAAAGTGGAAAAGCAGCAGGTATGGATGGAATCCCCCCAGAAGTCTGGAAGGCTTGCGGCAAAACTCTGCATGCCAAACTGCATGAGTTTTTCAAGCTTTGATGGGACCAAGGTAAACTGCCTCAGGATCTTCGTGATGCCACCATCATCACCCTGTACAAAAACAAAGGCGAGAAATCAGACTGCTCAAACTACAGGGGAATCACGTTGATCTCCATTGCAGGCAAAATCTTCGCTGGATTCTACTAAATAGAATAATACCTAGTGTCGCCGAGAATATTCTCCCAGAATCACAGTGCGGCTTTCGCGCAAACAGAGGAACCACTGACATGGTCTTTGCCCTCAGACAGCTCCAAGAAAAGTGCAGAGAACAAAACAAAGGACTCTACATCACCTTTGTTGACCTCACCAAAGCCTTCGACACCGTGAGCAGGAAAGGGCTTTGGCAAATACTAGAGCGCATCGGATGTCCCCCAAAGTTCCTCAACATGAGCATTAGAATATGCATGGAATAGAAAGGAATGTTTTGATTCAGCACACACAACATGTGCATTAGAATATACTTGGAATACAAAGGAATGTTTTGACACAGCACACACAAGATGTGCATTAGAATATACTTGGAATAGAAAGGAATGTTTTGACTCAGCACACACAACATGTGCATCAGAAAATACTTGGAATAGAAAGGAATGTTTTGACTCAGAACAAGACGGAAGTGTATTGGAATATACTTGGAATAGAAAGGAATATTTTGACTCAGCACACACAACATGTGCATCAGAATATTCTGGGAATAGAAAGGAATGTTTTTACTCAGCACACACAATATGTGGATCGGAATATACTCAGAATAGAAAGGAAAGTATTGACTCAGCCCACACCACATATGCATTAGATTATATTTCGAATAGAAAGGAATATTTTCACCCAGAACAAGAAGGATGTGTATTGGAATATACTTGGAATAGAAAGGAATGTTTTGACTCAGCACACACGACATGTGCATTAGAGTATACAAGGAATATTAAGGAATATTTTGACTCAGCACACACAACATGTGCATTAGAATATGCATGGAATAGAAAGGAATGTTTTGACTCAGCACACACAACATGTGCATTAGAATAAACGTGGAATACAATGGAATATTTTGACACAGCACACACAAGATGTGCATTAGAATATTCTTGGAATAGAAAGGAATGTTTTGACTCAGCACACACAATATGTGCATCAGAAAATACTTGGAATAGAAAGGAATGTTTTGACCCAGAACAAGAAGGAAGTGTATTGGAATATACTTGGAATAGAAAGGAATGTTTTGACTCAGCACACACAATATGTGCATCAGAAAATACTTGGAATAGAAAGGAATGTTTTGACCCAGAACAAGAAGGAAGTGTATTGGAATATATTTTGAATAGAAAGGAATGTTTTGACTCAGCACACATAACATGTGCATCAGAAAATACTTGGAATAGAAAGGAATATTTTGACCCAGAACAAGAAGGAAGTGTATTGGAATATACTTGGAATAGAAAGGAATGTTTTGACTCCGCACACACAACATGTGCATTATAATATTTTGGGAATAGAAAGGTATGTTTTGACTCAGCACACACAACATGTGCATTAGATAGAATACACTTGGAATACAAAGGAATGTTTTGACTCAGCACACACAACATGTGCATTGAAATATACTCAGAAGAGAAAGGAAAGTATTGACTCAGCACACACCACACATGCATTAGAAAATACTTGGAATAGAAAGGAATATTTTGACCCAGAACAAGAAACAAGTGTATTAGAATATACCTGGAATAGAAAGGAATGTTTTGACTCAGCACACACAACGTGCATTAGAATTTACTTGGAATAGAAAAGAATGTTTTGACTCAGCATACACAACATGTGCATAAGAAAATACTTGGAATAGAAAGGAATGTTTTGACTCAGCACACACAACGTGCATTAGAATTTACTTGGAATAGAAAAGAATGTTTTGACCCAGCACACACAACATGTGCATAAGAAAATACTTGGAATAGAAAGGAATGTTTTGACTCAGCACAAACAACATGTGAATTAGAATATACAAGGAATATTAAGGAATATTTTGACTTAGCACACACCACATGTGCATTAGAATATTCTGGGAATGGAAAGGAATGTTTTTACTCAGCACACACAATATGTGGTTTAAAATATACTTGGAACACAATGGAATGTTTTGACTCAGGACACACAAGATGTGCAATAGAATATACGTGGAATAGAAAGGAATGTTTTGACTCAGCACACACAACATGTGCATCAGAAAATACTTGGAATAGAAAGGAATGTTTTGACTCAGAACAAGACGGAAGTGTATTGGAATATACTTGGAATAGAAAGGAATGTTTTGACTCAGCACACACAACATGTGCATCAGAATATTCTGGGAATAGAAAGGAATGTTTTTACTCAGCACACACAATATGTGGATCGGAATATACTCAGAATAGAAAGGAAAGTATTGACTCAGCCCACATCACATATGCATTAGATTATATTTCGAAAAGAAAGGAATATTTTCACCCAGAACAAGAAGGATGTGTATTGGAATATACTTGGAATAGAAAGGAATGTTTTGACACAGAACACACAAGATGTGCATTAGAATATACGTGGAATAGAAAGGAAAATTTAGACTCAGCACACACAACATGTGGATTGGAATATACTCAGAATTGAAAGGAAAGTATTGACTCAGCACACACCACATATGCATTTCAATATACTTGGAATAGAAAGGAATGTTTTGACCCAGAACAAGAAGGAAGTGTATTGGAATATACTTGGAATAGAAAGGAATGTTTTGACTCAGCACACACAACATGTGCATCAGAATATACTTGGAATAGAAAGGAATGTTTTGACTCAGCACACAACACATGTGCATTAGAATATTCTGGGAATAGAAAGGAATGTTTTTACTCAGCACACACAATATGTGGATCGGAATATACTCAGAATAGAAAGGAAAGTAATGACTCAGCCCACACCACATATGCATTAGAATATATTTGGATTAGAAAGGAATATTTTGACCCAGAACAAGAAGGAAGTGTATTGGAATATACTTGGAATAGAAAGGAATGTTTTGACTCAGCACACACGACATGTGCATTAGAGTATACAAGGAATATTAAGGAATATTTTGACTCAGCACACACAACATGTGCATTAGAATATGCATGGAATAGAAAGGAATGTTTTGACTCAGCACACACAACATGTGCATTAGAATAAACGTGGAATACAATGGAATATTTTGACACAGCACACACAAGATGTGCATTAGAATATTCTTGGAATAGAAAGGAATGTTTTGACTCAGCACACACAATATGTGCATCAGAAAATACTTGGAATAGAAAGGAATGTTTTGACCCAGAACAAGAAGGAAGTGTATTGGAATATACTTGGAATAGAAAGGAATGTTTTGACTCAGCACACACAATATGTGCATCAGAAAATACTTGGAATAGAAAGGAATGTTTTGACCCAGAACAAGAAGGAAGTGTATTGGAATATATTTTGAATAGAAAGGAATGTTTTGACTCAGCACACATAACATGTGCATCAGAAAATACTTGGAATAGAAAGGAATATTTTGACCCAGAACAAGAAGGAAGTGTATTGGAATATACTTGGAATAGAAAGGAATGTTTTGACTACGCACACACAACATGTGCATTATAATATTTTGGGAATAGAAAGGTATGTTTTGACTCAGCACACACAACATGTGCATTAGATAGAATACACTTGGAATACAAAGGAATGTTTTGACTCAGCACACACAACATGTGCATCGAAATATACTCAGAATAGAAAGGAAAGTATTGACTCAGCACACACCACACATGCATTAGAAAATACTTGGAATAGAAAGGAATATTTTGACCCAGAACAAGAAACAAGTGTATTAGAATATACCTGGAATAGAAAGGAATGTTTTGACTCAGCACACACAACGTGCATTAGAATTTACTTGGAATAGAAAAGAATGTTTTGACTCAGCATACACAACATGTGCATAAGAAAATACTTGGAATAGAAAGGAATGTTTTGACTCAGCACACACAACGTGCATTAGAATTTACTTGGAATAGAAAAGAATGTTTTGACCCAGCACACACAACATGTGCATAAGAAAATACTTGGAATAGAAAGGAATGTTATGACTCAGCACAAACAACATGTGAATTAGAATATACAAGGAATATTAAGGAATATTTTGACTTAGCACACACCACATGTGCATTAGAATATTCTGGGAATAGAAAGGAATGTTTTTACTCAGCACACACAATATGTGGTTTAAAATATACTTGGAACACAATGGAATGTTTTGACTCAGGACACAGAAGATGTGCAATAGAATATACGTGGAATAGAAAGGAATGTTTTGACTCAGCACACACAATATGTGGGTCGGAATATACTCAGAATAGAAAGGAAAGTATTAACTCAGCACACACCATATATGCATAAGAATATACTTTGAATAGAAAGGAATGTTTTGACCCAGAACAAGAAGGAAGTGTATTGGAATATACTTGGAATAGAAAGGAATGTTTTGACTCAGCACACACAACATGTGCATCAGAATATACTTGGAATAGAAAGGAATGTTTTGACTCAGCACACAACACATGTGCATTAGAATATTCTGGGAATAGAAAGGAATGTTTTTACTCAGCACACACAATATGTGGATCGGAATATACTCAGAATAGAAAGGAAAGTAATGACTCAGCCCACACCACATATGCATTAGAATATATTTGGATTAGAAAGGAATATTTTGACCCAGAACAAGAAGGAAGTGTATTGGAATATACTTGGAATAGAAAGGAATGTTTTGACTCAGCACACACGACATGTGCATTAGAGTATACAAGGAATATTAAGGAATATTTTGACTCAGCACACACAACATGTGCATTAGAATATGCATGGAATAGAAAGGAATGTTTTGACTCAGCACACACAACATGTGCATTAGAATAAACGTGGAATACAATGGAATATTTTGACACAGCACACACAAGATGTGCATTAGAATATTCTTGGAATAGAAAGGAATGTTTTGACTCAGCACACACAATATGTGCATCAGAAAATACTTGGAATAGAAAGGAATGTTTTGACCCAGAACAAGAAGGAAGTGTATTGGAATATACTTGGAATAGAAAGGAATGTTTTGACTCAGCACACACAATATGTGCATCAGAAAATACTTGGAATAGAAAGGAATGTTTTGACCCAGAACAAGAAGGAAGTGTATTGGAATATATTTTGAATAGAAAGGAATGTTTTGACTCAGCACACATAACATGTGCATCAGAAAATACTTGGAATAGAAAGGAATATTTTGACCCAGAACAAGAAGGAAGTGTATTGGAATATACTTGGAATAGAAAGGAATGTTTTGACTACGCACACACAACATGTGCATTATAATATTTTGGGAATAGAAAGGTATGTTTTAACTCAGCACACACAACATGTGGATTAGATAGAATACACTTGGAATACAAAGGAATGTTTTGACTCAGCACACACAACATGTGCATCGAAATATACTCAGAATAGAAAGGAAAGTATTGACTCAGCACACACCACACATGCATTAGAAAATACTTGGAATAGAAAGGAATATTTTGACCCAGAACAAGAAACAAGTGTATTAGAATATACCTGGAATAGAAAGGAATGTTTTGACTCAGCACACACAACGTGCATTAGAATTTACTTGGAATAGAAAAGAATGTTTTGACTCAGCATACACAACATGTGCATAAGAAAATACTTGGAATAGAAAGGAATGTTTTGACTCAGCACACACAACGTGCATTAGAATTTACTTGGAATAGAAAAGAATGTTTTGACCCAGCACACACAACATGTGCATAGGAAAATACTTGGAATAGAAAGGAATGTTATGACTCAGCACAAACAACATGTGAATTAGAATATACAAGGAATATTAAGGAATATTTTGACTTAGCACACACCACATGTGCATTAGAATATTCTGGGAATAGAAAGGAATGTTTTTACTCAGCACACACAATATGTGGTTTAAAATATACTTGGAACACAATGGAATGTTTTGACTCAGGACACAGAAGATGTGCAATAGAATATACGTGGAATAGAAAGGAATGTTTTGACTCAGCACACACAATATGTGGGTCGGAATATACTCAGAATAGAAAGGAAAGTATTAACTCAGCACACACCATATATGCATAAGAATATACTTTGAATAGAAAGGAATGTTTTGACTCAGCACACACAACATGTGCATCAGAAAATACTTGGAATAGAAAGGAATGTTTTAACTCAGCACACACAACATCTGCATTAGAATATACAAGGAATATTAAGGAATATTTTGACGCAGCACACACAACATGTGCATTAGAATATGCATGGAATAGAAAGGATGGTTTTGACTCAGCACACACCACATGTGCATGAGAATATTCTGGGAATAGAAAGGTATGTTTTGACTCAGCACACACAACATGTGCATTAGACAGAATATACTTGGAAAAGAAAGGAATGTTTTGACTCAGCACACACAACATGTGCATCGGAATATACTGAGAATAGAAAGGAGAGTATTGACTCAGCACACACCACATATGCATTAGAATATACTTGGAATAGAAAGGAATGTTTTGACCCAGAACAAGAAGCAAGTGTATTGGAATATATTTTGAATAGAAAGGAATGTTTTGACTCAGCACACACAACATGTTCATAAGAAAATATTTGGAATAGAAAGGTATGTTTTGACTAAGCACAAACAACATGTGAATTAGAATATACAAGGAATATTAAGGAACATTTTGACTTAGCACACACCACCTGTGCATTAGAATATTCTGGGAATAGAAAGGAATGTTTTTACTCAGAACACACAATATGTGCATTAGAATATACGTGGAATAGAAAGGAATGTTTTGACTCAGCACACACAACATGTGCATCGGAATATACTCAGAATAGAAAGGAAAGTATTGACTCAGCACACACTACATATGCATTAGAATATACTTGGAATAGAAAGAAATGTTTTGATCCAGAACAAGAAGGAAGTGTATTGGAATATACTTGGAATAGAAAGGAATGTTTTGACTCAGCACACACAACATGTGCATCAGAATATACTTGGAATAGAAAGGAATGTTTTGACTCAGCACACACAACATGTGCATCGGAAAATACTTGGAATAGAAAGGAATGTTTTGACTCAGCGTACGCACAATATGTGCTTTAGAATATACTTGGAATACAATGGTATGTTTTGACTCAGGACACACAAGAGGTGCATTAGAATATACGTGGAATAGAAAGGAATGTTTTGAATCAGCACACACAACATGTGCATCAGAATATACTTGGAATAGAAAGGAATGTTGTTACTCAGCGCACACACAATATGTGCTTTATTATATACTTGGAAAACAATGGAAAGTTTTGACTCAGCACACACAAGATGTGCATTAGAATATCTCTCTTTCTCTCTTTGGCTTGGCTTCGCGGACGAAGATTTATGGAGGGGGTAAAAAGTCCACGTCAGCTGCAGGCTCGTTTGTGGCTGACCAGTCCGATGCGGGACAGGCAGACACGATTGCAGCGGTTGCAAGGGAAAATTGGTTGGTTGGGGTTGGGTGTTGGGTTTTTCCTCCTTTGCCTTTTGTCAGTGAGGTGGGCTCTGCGGTCTTCTTCAAAGGAGGCTGCTGCCCGCCAAACTGAATATACGTGGAATAGAAAGGAATGTTTTGACTCAGCACACACAACATGTGGATCGGAATATACTCAGAATAGAAAGGAAAGTATTGACTCAGCACACACCACATATGCATTAGAATATACTTGGAATAGAAAGAAATGTTTTGACCCAGAACAAGAAGGAAGTGTATTGGAATATACTTGGAATAGAAAGGAATGTTTTGACTCAGCACACACAACATGTGCATCAGAAAATACTTGGAATAGAAAGGAATGTTTTGACCCAGAACAAGAAGGAAGTGTATTGGAATATATTTTGAATAGAAAGGAATGTTTTGACTCAGCACACACCACATGTGCATTAGAATATTCTGAGAATAGAAAGGTATGTTTTCACTTAGCACACATCACCTGTGCATTAGAATATTCTGGTAATAGAAAGGAATGTTGTTACTCAGCACACACAATATGTGGATCGGAAAATACTCAGAATAGAAAGGAAAGTATTGACTCAGCCCACACCACATATTCATTAGAATATATTTGGAATAGAAAGGAATATTTTGACCCAGAACAAGAAGGAAGTGTATTGGAATATACTTGGAATAGAAAGGAATGTTTTGACTCAGAACACACAAGATGTGAATTAGAATATACGTGGAATAGAAAGGAATGTTTTGACTCAGCACACACAACATGTGGATGATAATATACTCAGAATAGGAAGGAAAGTATTGACTCAGCACACACCACATATGCATTAGAATATACTTGGAATAGAAAGGAATGTTTTGACCCAGAACAAGAAGAAAGTGTATTGGAATATACTTGGAATAGAAAGGAATGTTTTGACTCAGCACACACAACATGTGCATCAGAAAATACTTGGAATAGAAAGGAATGTTTTTACTCAGCGCGCACACGATATGTGCTTTAGAATATACTTGGAATACAATGGAATGTTTTGACTCAGGACAAACAAGATGTGCATTAGAATATACGTGGAATAGAAAGGAATGTTTTGACTCAGCACACACAACATGTGGATCGGAATATACTCAGAATAGAAAGGAAAGTATTGACTCAGCACACACCACATATGCATTAGAATATACTTGGAATAGAAAGGAATGTTTTGACCCAGAACAAGAAGGAAGTGTATTGGAATATACTTGGAATAGAAAGGAATGTTTTGACTCAGCACACAACACATGTGCATTAGAATATTCTGGGAATAGAAAGGAATGTTTTTACTCAGCACACACAATATGTGGATCGGAATATACTCAGAATAGAAAGGACAGTATTGACTCAGACCACACCACATATGCATTAGAATATATTTGGATTAGAAAGGAATATTTTGACCCAGAACAAGAAGGAAGTGTATTGGAATATACTTGGAATAGAAAGGAATGTTTTGACTCAGAACACACAAGATGTGCATTAGAATATACGTGGAATAGAAAGGAATGTTTTGACTCAGCACACACAACATGTGGATGGGAATATACTCAGAATAGAAAGGAAAGTATTGACTCAGCACACACCACATATGCATTAGAATATACTTGGAATAGAAAGGAATGCTTTGACCCAGAACAAGAAGGAAGTGTATTGGAAAATACTTGGAATAGAAAGGAATGTTTTGACTCAGCACACACAATATGTGGGTCGGAATATACTCAGAATAGAAAGGAAAGTATTAACTCAGCACACACCATATATGCATAAGAATATACTTTGAATAGAAAGGAATGTTTTGACTCAGCACACACAACATGTGCATCAGAAAATACTTGGAATAGAAAGGAATGTTTTAACTCAGCACACACAACATCTGCATTAGAATATACAAGGAATATTAAGGAATATTTTGACGCAGCACACACAACATGTGCATTAGAATATGCATGGAATAGAAAGGATGGTTTTGACTCAGCACACACCACATGTGCATGAGAATATTCTGGGAATAGAAAGGTATGTTTTGACTCAGCACACACAACATGTGCATTAGACAGAATATACTTGGAAAAGAAAGGAATGTTTTGACTCAGCACACACAACATGTGCATCGGAATATACTGAGAATAGAAAGGAGAGTATTGACTCAGCACACACCACATATGCATTAGAATATACTTGGAATAGAAAGGAATGTTTTGACCCTGAACAAGAAGCAAGTGTATTGGAATATATTTTGAATAGAAAGGAATGTTTTGACTCAGCACACACAACATGTTCATAAGAAAATATTTGGAATAGAAAGGTATGTTTTGACTAAGCACAAACAACATGTGAATTAGAATATACAAGGAATATTAAGGAACATTTTGACTTAGCACACACCACCTGTGCATTAGAATATTCTGGGAATAGAAAGGAATGTTTTTACTCAGAACACACAATATGTGCATTAGAATATACGTGGAATAGAAAGGAATGTTTTGACTCAGCACACACAACATGTGCATCGGAATATACTCAGAATAGAAAGGAAAGTATTGACTCAGCACACACTACATATGCATTAGAATATACTTGGAATAGAAAGAAATGTTTTGATCCAGAACAAGAAGGAAGTGTATTGGAATATACTTGGAATAGAAAGGAATGTTTTGACTCAGCACACACAACATGTGCATCAGAATATACTTGGAATAGAAAGGAATGTTTTGACTCAGCACACACAACATGTGCATCGGAAAATACTTGGAATAGAAAGGAATGTTTTGACTCAGCGTACGCACAATATGTGCTTTAGAATATACTTGGAATACAATGGTATGTTTTGACTCAGGACACACAAGAGGTGCATTAGAATATACGTGGAATAGAAAGGAATGTTTTGAATCAGCACACACAACATGTGCATCAGAATATACTTGGAATAGAAAGGAATGTTGTTACTCAGCGCACACACAATATGTGCTTTATTATATACTTGGAAAACAATGGAAAGTTTTGACTCAGCACACACAAGATGTGCATTAGAATATCTCTCTTTCTCTCTTTGGCTTGGCTTCGCGGACGAAGATTTATGGAGGGGGTAAAAAGTCCACGTCAGCTGCAGGCTCGTTTGTGGCTGACCAGTCCGATGCGGGACAGGCAGACACGATTGCAGCGGTTGCAAGGGAAAATTGGTTGGTTGGGGTTGGGTGTTGGGTTTTTCCTCCTTTGCCTTTTGTCAGTGAGGTGGGCTCTGCGGTCTTCTTCAAAGGAGGCTGCTGCCCGCCAAACTGAATATACGTGGAATAGAAAGGAATGTTTTGACTCAGCACACACAACATGTGGATCGGAATATACTCAGAATAGAAAGGAAAGTATTGACTCAGCACACACCACATATGCATTAGAATATACTTGGAATAGAAAGAAATGTTTTGACCCAGAACAAGAAGGAAGTGTATTGGAATATACTTGGAATAGAAAGGAATGTTTTGACTCAGCACACACAACATGTGCATCAGAAAATACTTGGAATAGAAAGGAATGTTTTGACCCAGAACAAGAAGGAAGTGTATTGGAATATATTTTGAATAGAAAGGAATGTTTTGACTCAGCACACACCACATGTGCATTAGAATATTCTGAGAATAGAAAGGTATGTTTTCACTTAGCACACATCACCTGTGCATTAGAATATTCTGGTAATAGAAAGGAATGTTGTTACTCAGCACACACAATATGTGGATCGGAAAATACTCAGAATAGAAAGGAAAGTATTGACTCAGCCCACACCACATATTCATTAGAATATATTTGGAATAGAAAGGAATATTTTGACCCAGAACAAGAAGGAAGTGTATTGGAATATACTTGGAATAGAAAGGAATGTTTTGACTCAGAACACACAAGATGTGAATTAGAATATACGTGGAATAGAAAGGAATGTTTTGACTCAGCACACACAACATGTGGATGATAATATACTCAGAATAGGAAGGAAAGTATTGACTCAGCACACACCACATATGCATTAGAATATACTTGGAATAGAAAGGAATGTTTTGACCCAGAACAAGAAGAAAGTGTATTGGAATATACTTGGAATAGAAAGGAATGTTTTGACTCAGCACACACAACATGTGCATCAGAAAATACTTGGAATAGAAAGGAATGTTTTTACTCAGCGCGCACACGATATGTGCTTTAGAATATACTTGGAATACAATGGAATGTTTTGACTCAGGACAAACAAGATGTGCATTAGAATATACGTGGAATAGAAAGGAATGTTTTGACTCAGCACACACAACATGTGGATCGGAATATACTCAGAATAGAAAGGAAAGTATTGACTCAGCACACACCACATATGCATTAGAATATACTTGGAATAGAAAGGAATGTTTTGACCCAGAACAAGAAGGAAGTGTATTGGAATATACTTGGAATAGAAAGGAATGTTTTGACTCAGCACACAACACATGTGCATTAGAATATTCTGGGAATAGAAAGGAATGTTTTTACTCAGCACACACAATATGTGGATCGGAATATACTCAGAATAGAAAGGACAGTATTGACTCAGACCACACCACATATGCATTAGAATATATTTGGATTAGAAAGGAATATTTTGACCCAGAACAAGAAGGAAGTGTATTGGAATATACTTGGAATAGAAAGGAATGTTTTGACTCAGAACACACAAGATGTGCATTAGAATATACGTGGAATAGAAAGGAATGTTTTGACTCAGCACACACAACATGTGGATGGGAATATACTCAGAATAGAAAGGAAAGTATTGACTCAGCACACACCACATATGCATTAGAATATACTTGGAATAGAAAGGAATGTTTTGACCCAGAACAAGAAGGAAGTGTATTGGAAAATACTTGGAATAGAAAGGAATGTTTTGACTCAGCACAAACAACATGTGCATCAGAAAATACTTGGAATAGAAAGGAATGTTTTTACTCAGCGCACACACAATATGTGCCTTAGAATATACTTGGAATACATTGGAATGTTTTGACACAGGACACACAAAATGTGCATTAGAATATACGTGGAATAGAAAGGAATTTTTTGACTCAGCACACACAACATGTGGATCGGAATATACTCAGAATAGAAAGGAAAGTATTGACTCAGCACACACCACATATGCATTAGAATATACTTGGAATAGAAAGGAATGTTTTGACCCAGAACAAGAAGGAAGTGTATTGGAATATACTTGGAATAGAAAGGAATGTTTTGACTCAGCACACACAACACGTGCATCAGAAAATACTTGGAATAGAAAGGAATGATTTGACTCAGCACCCAAGACATGTGCATTATAATATTCTGCGAATAGGACGGAATGTTTTTACTCAGCACACACAATACGTGGTTTAAAATATACTTGGAATACAATTGAAAATTTTGACTCAGCACACACAAGATGTGCAATAGAATATACGTGGCATAGAAAGGAATGTTTTGACTCAGCACACACAATATGTGGGTCGGAATATACTCAGAATAGAAAGGAAAGTATTGACTCAGCACACACCATATTTGCATTAGAATATACTTGGAATAGAATGCAATGTTTTGACCCAGAAAAGAAGGAAGTGTATTGGAATATACTTGGAATAGAAAGGAATGTTTTGACTCAGCAAACACCACATGTGCATTAGTATATTCTGGGAATAGAAAGGTATGTTTTGACTCAGCACACACAACATGTGCATTAGACAGAATATACTTGGAATAGAAAGGAATGTTTTGACTCAGCACACACAACATGTGCATCGGAATATACTCAGAATAGAAAGGAGAGTATTGACTCAGCATACACCACATATGCATTAGAATATACTTGGAATAGAAAGAAATGTTTTGACCCAGAACAAGAAGCAATTGTATTAGAATATACTTGGAATGGAAAGGAATGTTTTGACTCAGCACACACAACGTGCATTAGAATTTACTTGGAATAGAAAAGAAAGTTTTGACTCAGCACACAACATGTGCATCAGAAAATACTTGGAATAGAAAGGAATGTTTTTACTCAGGGCACACAAAATATGTGCATTAGAATATACTTGGAATACGATGGAATATTTTGACTCAGGACACACAAGATGTGCATTAGAATATACGTGGAATAGAAAGGAATATTTTGACTCAGCACACACAACATGTGGATTGGAATATACTCAGAACACAAAGGAATGTTTTGACTCAGCACATACCACATATGCATTAGAATATACTTGGAATAGAAAGGAATGTTTGACCCAGAACAAGAAGGAAGTATATTGGAAATTACTTGGAATAGAAAGGAATGTTTTGACTCAGCACACACAACATGTGCATTGGAAAATACTTGGGTTAGAAAGGAATGTTTTGACTCAGCACACGCCACATATGCATTAGAATATACTAGGAATAGAAAGGAATGTTTTGACCCAGAACAAGAAGGAAGTGTATTGGAAAATACTTGGAATGGAAAGGAATGTTTTGACTCAGCACACACCACATGTGCATTAGAATATTCTGAGAATAGAAAGGTATGTTTTCACTTAGCACACATCACCTGTGCATTAGAATATTCTGGTAATAGAAAGGAATGTTGTTACTCAGCACAAACAATATGTGGATCGGAAAATACTCAGAATAGAAAGGAAAGTATTGACTCAGCCCACACCACATATTCATTAGAATATATTTGGAATAGAAAGGAATATTTTGACCCAGAACAAGAAGGAAGTGTATTGGAATATACTTGGAATAGAAAGGAATGTTTTGACTCAGAACACACAAGATGTGAATTAGAATATACGTGGAATAGAAAGGAATGTTTTGACTCAGCACACACAACATGTGGATGATAATATACTCAGAATAGGAAGGAAAGTATTGACTCAGCACACACCACATATGCATTAGAATATACTTGGAATAGAAAGGAATGTTTTGACCCAGAACAAGAAGAAAGTGTATTGGAATATACTTGGAATAGAAAGGAATGTTTTGACTCAGCACACACAACATGTGCATCAGAAAATACTTGGAATAGAAAGGAATGTTTTTACTCAGCGCGCACACGATATGTGCTTTAGAATATACTTGGAATACAATGGAATGTTTTGACTCAGGACAAACAAGATGTGCATTAGAATATACGTGGAATAGAAAGGAATGTTTTGACTCAGCACACACAACATGTGGATCGGAATATACTCAGAATAGAAAGGAAAGTATTGACTCAGCACACACCACATATGCATTAGAATATACTTGGAAAAGAAAGGAATGTTTTGACCCAGAACTAGAAGGAAGTGTATTGGAATATACTTGGAATAGAAAGGAATGTTTTGACTCAGCACACAACACATGTGCATTAGAATATTCTGGGAATAGAAAGGAATGTTTTTACTCAGCACACACAATATGTGGATCGGAATATACTCAGAATAGAAAGGACAGTATTGACTCAGACCACACCACATATGCATTAGAATATATTTGGATTAGAAAGGAATATTTTGACCCAGAACAAGAAGGAAGTGTATTGGAATATACTTGGAATAGAAAGGAATGTTTTGACTCAGAACACACAAGATGTGCATTAGAATATACGTGGAATAGAAAGGAATGTTTTGACTCAGTTCACACAACATGTGGATGGGAATATACTCAGAATAGAAAGGAAAGTATTGACTCAGCACACACCACATATGCATTAGAATATACTTGGAATAGAAAGGAATGTTTTGACCCAGAACAAGAAGGAAGTGTATTGGAAAATACTTGGAATAGAAAGGAATGTTTTGACTCAGCACAAACAACATGTGCATCAGAAAATACTTGGAATAGAAAGGAATGTTTTTACTCAGCGCACACACAATATGTGCCTTAGAATATACTTGGAATACATTGGAATGTTTTGACACAGGACACACAAAATGTGCATTAGAATATACGTGGAATAGAAAGGAATTTTTTGACTCAGCACACACAACATGTGGATCGGAATATACTCAGAATAGAAAGGAAAGTATTGACTCAGCACACACCACATATGCATTAGAATATACTTGGAATAGAAAGGAATGTTTTGACCCAGAACAAGAAGGAAGTGTATTGGAATATACTTGGAATAGAAAGGAATGTTTTGACTCAGCACACACAACACGTGCATCAGAAAATACTTGGAATAGAAAGGAATGATTTGACTCAGCACCCAAGACATGTGCATTATAATATTCTGCGAATAGGACGGAATGTTTTTACTCAGCACACACAATACGTGGTTTAAAATATACTTGGAATACAATTGAAAATTTTGACTCAGCACACACAAGATGTGCAATAGAATATACGTGGCATAGAAAGGAATGTTTTGACTCAGCACACACAATATGTGGGTCGGAATATACTCAGAATAGAAAGGAAAGTATTGACTCAGCACACACCATATTTGCATTAGAATATACTTGGAATAGAATGCAATGTTTTGACCCAGAAAAGAAGGAAGTGTATTGGAATATACTTGGAATAGAAAGGAATGTTTTGACTCAGCAAACACCACATGTGCATTAGTATATTCTGGGAATAGAAAGGTATGTTTTGACTCAGCACACACAACATGTGCATTAGACAGAATATACTTGGAATAGAAAGGAATGTTTTGACTCAGCACACACAACATGTGCATCGGAATATACTCAGAATAGAAAGGAGAGTATTGACTCAGCATACACCACATATGCATTAGAATATACTTGGAATAGAAAGAAATGTTTTGACCCAGAACAAGAAGCAATTGTATTAGAATATACTTGGAATGGAAAGGAATGTTTTGACTCAGCACACACAACGTGCATTAGAATTTACTTGGAATAGAAAAGAAAGTTTTGACTCAGCACACAACATGTGCATCAGAAAATACTTGGAATAGAAAGGAATGTTTTTACTCAGGGCACACAAAATATGTGCATTAGAATATACTTGGAATACGATGGAATATTTTGACTCAGGACACACAAGATGTGCATTAGAATATACGTGGAATAGAAAGGAATATTTTGACTCAGCACACACAACATGTGGATTGGAATATACTCAGAACACAAAGGAATGTTTTGACTCAGCACATACCACATATGCATTAGAATATACTTGGAATAGAAAGGAATGTTTGACCCAGAACAAGAAGGAAGTATATTGGAAATTACTTGGAATAGAAAGGAATGTTTTGACTCAGCACACACAACATGTGCATTGGAAAATACTTGGGTTAGAAAGGAATGTTTTGACTCAGCACACGCCACATATGCATTAGAATATACTAGGAATAGAAAGGAATGTTTTGACCCAGAACAAGAAGGAAGTGTATTGGAAAATACTTGGAATGGAAAGGAATGTTTTGACTCAGCACACACCACATGTGCATTAGAATATTCTGAGAATAGAAAGGTATGTTTTCACTTAGCACACATCACCTGTGCATTAGAATATTCTGGTAATAGAAAGGAATGTTGTTACTCAGCACAAACAATATGTGGATCGGAAAATACTCAGAATAGAAAGGAAAGTATTGACTCAGCCCACACCACATATTCATTAGAATATATTTGGAATAGAAAGGAATATTTTGACCCAGAACAAGAAGGAAGTGTATTGGAATATACTTGGAATAGAAAGGAATGTTTTGACTCAGAACACACAAGATGTGAATTAGAATATACGTGGAATAGAAAGGAATGTTTTGACTCAGCACACACAACATGTGGATGATAATATACTCAGAATAGGAAGGAAAGTATTGACTCAGCACACACCACATATGCATTAGAATATACTTGGAATAGAAAGGAATGTTTTGACCCAGAACAAGAAGAAAGTGTATTGGAATATACTTGGAATAGAAAGGAATGTTTTGACTCAGCACACACAACATGTGCATCAGAAAATACTTGGAATAGAAAGGAATGTTTTTACTCAGCGCGCACACGATATGTGCTTTAGAATATACTTGGAATACAATGGAATGTTTTGACTCAGGACAAACAAGATGTGCATTAGAATATACGTGGAATAGAAAGGAATGTTTTGACTCAGCACACACAACATGTGGATCGGAATATACTCAGAATAGAAAGGAAAGTATTGACTCAGCACACACCACATATGCATTAGAATATACTTGGAAAAGAAAGGAATGTTTTGACCCAGAACTAGAAGGAAGTGTATTGGAATATACTTGGAATAGAAAGGAATGTTTTGACTCAGCACACAACACATGTGCATTAGAATATTCTGGGAATAGAAAGGAATGTTTTTACTCAGCACACACAATATGTGGATCGGAATATACTCAGAATAGAAAGGACAGTATTGACTCAGACCACACCACATATGCATTAGAATATATTTGGATTAGAAAGGAATATTTTGACCCAGAACAAGAAGGAAGTGTATTGGAATATACTTGGAATAGAAAGGAATGTTTTGACTCAGAACACACAAGATGTGCATTAGAATATACGTGGAATAGAAAGGAATGTTTTGACTCAGTTCACACAACATGTGGATGGGAATATACTCAGAATAGAAAGGAAAGTATTGACTCAGCACACACCACATATGCATTAGAATATACTTGGAATAGAAAGGAATGTTTTGACCCAGAACAAGAAGGAAGTGTATTGGAAAATACTTGGAATAGAAAGGAATGTTTTGACTCAGCACAAACAACATGTGCATCAGAAAATACTTGGAATAGAAAGGAATGTTTTTACTCAGCGCACACACAATATGTGCCTTAGAATATACTTGGAATACATTGGAATGTTTTGACACAGGACACACAAAATGTGCATTAGAATATACGTGGAATAGAAAGGAATTTTTTGACTCAGCACACACAACATGTGGATCGGAATATACTCAGAATAGAAAGGAAAGTATTGACTCAGCACACACCACATATGCATTAGAATATACTTGGAATAGAAAGGAATGTTTTGACCCAGAACAAGAAGGAAGTGTATTGGAATATACTTGGAATAGAAAGGAATGTTTTGACTCAGCACACACAACACGTGCATCAGAAAATACTTGGAATAGAAAGGAATGATTTGACTCAGCACCCAAGACATGTGCATTATAATATTCTGCGAATAGGACGGAATGTTTTTACTCAGCACACACAATACGTGGTTTAAAATATACTTGGAATACAATTGAAAATTTTGACTCAGCACACACAAGATGTGCAATAGAATATACGTGGCATAGAAAGGAATGTTTTGACTCAGCACACACAATATGTGGGTCGGAATATACTCAGAATAGAAAGGAAAGTATTGACTCAGCACACACCATATTTGCATTAGAATATACTTGGAATAGAATGCAATGTTTTGACCCAGAAAAGAAGGAAGTGTATTGGAATATACTTGGAATAGAAAGGAATGTTTTGACTCAGCAAACACCACATGTGCATTAGTATATTCTGGGAATAGAAAGGAATGTTTTGACTCACCACAAACCACATGTGCATCAGAAAATACTTGGAATAGAAAGGAATGTTTTGACTCAGCGTACACACAATATGTGCTTTAGAATATACTTGGAATACAATGGTATGTTTTGACTCAGGACACACAAGATGGGCATTAGAATATACGTGGAATAGAAAGAAATGATTTGACCCAGAACAAGAAGGAAGTGTATTGGAATATACTTGGAATAGAAAGGAATGTTTTGACTCAGCACACACAACATGTACATCAGAAAATACTTGGAATAGAAAGGAATGTTTTGACCCAGAACAAGAAGGAAGTGTATTGGAATATATTTTGAATAGAAAGGAATGTTTTGACCCAGTACAAGAAGGAAGTGTATTGGAAATTTTGACTCAGCACACACCACATGTGCATTAGAATATTCTGAGAATAGAAAGGTATGTTTTCACTTAGAACACATCACCTGTGCATTAGAATATTCTGGGAATAGAAAGGAATGTTGTTACTCAGCACACACAATATGTGGATCGGAAAATACTCAGAATAGAAAGGAAAGTATTGACTCAGCCCACACCACATATTCATTAGAATATATTTGGAATAGAAAGGAATGTTTTGACCCAGTACAAGAAGGAAGTGTATTGGAAATTACTTGGAATAGAAAGGAATGTTTTGACTCAGCACACACAACATGTGCATTGGAAAATACTTGGATTAGAAAGGAATGTTTTGACTCAGCACACGCCACATATGCATTAGAATATACTAGGAATAGAAAGGAATGTTTTGACCCAGAACAAGAAGGAAGTGTATTGGAAAATACTTGGAATGGAAAGGAATGCTTTGACTCTGCACAAACCACATGTGCATCAGAAAATACTTGGATTAGAAAGGAATGTTTTGACTCAGCACACACAACATGTGCATTAGGATATGCATGGAATAGAAAGTAATGTTTTGACTCAGCACACACCACATGTGCATTAGAATATTCTGGGAATAGAAAGGAATGTTTTGACCCAGAACAAGAAGGAAGTGTATTGGAAAATACTTGGAATAGAAAGGAATGTTTTGACTCAGCACACACAACATGTGCATTAGAATATGCATGGAATAGAAAGGAAAGTATTGACTGAACAAACACCACATATGCATTTGAATATACTTGGAATAGAAATGAATGTTTTGACCCAGAACAAGAAGGAAGTGTTTTTGGAAAATGACTCAGCACACACAACATGTGCATTAGAATATGCATGGAATAGAAAGGAATGTTTTGACTCAGCACACACAACATGTGCATTAGAATATGCATGGAATAGGAAGGAATGTTTTGACTCAGCACACACCACATGTGCATTAGAATATTCTGTGAATAGAAAGGTATGTTTTGATTCAGCACACACAACTTGTGCATTAGATAGAATATACTTGGAATAGAAAGGAATGTTTTGACTCTGCACACACAACATGTGGATCGGAATATACTCAGAATACAAAGGAATGCTTTGACTCAGCACACGCCACATATGCATTAGAATATACTTGGAATAGAAAGGAATGTTTTGACCCAGAACAAGAAGGAAGTGTATTGGAAAATACTTGGAATAGAAAGGAATGTTTTGACTCAGCACAAACAACATGTGCATCAGAAAATACTTGGATTAGAAAGGAATGTTTTGACTCAGCACACACAACATGTGCATTAGAATATGCATGGAATAGAAAGGAATGTTTTGATTCAGCACACACCACATGTGCATTAGAATATACTGGGAATAGAAAGGTATGTTTTGACTCAGCACACACAACATGTGCATTAGATAGAATATACTTGGAATAGAAAGGAAAGTTTTGACTCAGCAAACACAACATGTGCATCGGAATATACTCAGAATAGAAAGGAAAGTATTGACTCAACACACACCACATATGCATTAGAATATAATTGGAATAGAAATGAATGTTTTGACCCAGAACAAGAAGGAAGTGTATTGGAAAATACTTGGAATGGAAAGGAATGTTTTGACTCAGCACACACAACATGTGCATCAGAAAATACTTGGATTAGAAAGGAATGTTTTGACTCAGCACACACAACATGTGCATCTGAATATACTCAGAATAGAAAGGAATGTATTGACTCAAAACACACCACATATGCATTAGAATATACTTGGAATAGAAAGGAATGTTTTGACCCAGAACAAGAAGGAAGTGTATTTGAATATACTTGGAATAGAAAGGAATGTTTTGACTCAGCACACACAATATGTGCATTAGGATATGCATGGAATAGAAAGGAATGTTTTGACTCAGCACACACCACATGTGCATTAGAATATTCTGGGAATAGAAAGGAATGTTTTGACCCAGAACAAGAAGGAAGTGTATTGGAAACTACTTGGAATAGAAAGGAATGTTTTGACTCAGCACACACAACATGTGCATCAGAAAATACTTGGATTAGAAAGGAATGTTTTGACTCAGCACACACAACATGTGCATTAGAATATGCATGGAATAGAAAGGAATGTTTTGACTCAGCACACACAACATTTGCATTAGAATATGCATGGAATAGAAAGGAATGTTTTGACTCAGCACACACCATATGTGCATTAGAATATTCTGGGAATAGAAAGGTATGTTTTGACTCAGCACACACTACATGTGCATTAGATAGAATATACTTGGAATAGAAAGGAATGTTTTGACTCAGCAAACAGAACATGTGCATCGGAATATACTCAGAATAGAAAGGAAAGTATTGACTCAACACACACCACATATGCATTTGAATATACTTGGAATAGAAATGAATGTTTTGACCCAGAACAAGAAGGAAGTGTATTGGAAAATACTTGGAATAGAAAGGAATGTTTTGACTCAGCACACACAACATGTGCATCAGAAAATACTTGGATTAGAAAGCAATGTTTTGACTAAGCACACACAACATGTGCATTAGAATATCCATGGAATAGAAAGGAATATTTTGACTCAGCACACACAACATGTGCATTAGAATATGCATGGAATAGAAAGGAATGTTTTGACTCAGCACACACCACATGTGCATAAGAATATTCTGTGAATGGAAAGGTATGTTTTGACTCAGCACACACAACATGTGCATTAGATAGAATATACTTGGAATGGAAAGGAATGTTTTGACCCAGAACAAGAAGGAAGTGTATTGGAAATTACTTGGAATAGAAAGGAATATTTTGACTCAGCATACACAACATGTGCATTAGAATATGCATGGAATAGAATGGAATGTTTTGACTCAGCAAACACCACATGTGCATTAGTATATTCTGGGAATAGAAAGGTATGTTTTGACTCAGCACACACAACATGTGCATTAGACAGAATATACTTGGAATAGAAAGGAATGTTTTGACTCAGCACACACAACATGTGCATCGGAATATACTCAGAATAGAAAGGAGAGTATTGACTCAGCATACACCACATATGCATTAGAATATACTTGGAATAGAAAGAAATGTTTTGACCCAGAACAAGAAGCAATTGTATTAGAATATACTTGGAATGGAAAGGAATGTTTTGACTCAGTACACACAACGTGCATTAGAATTTACTTGGAATAGAAAAGAAAGTTTTGACTCAGCACACACAACATGTGCATCAGAAAATACTTGGAATAGAAAGGAATGTTTTTACTCAGGGCACACAAAATATGTGCATTAGAATATACTTGGAATACGATGGAATATTTTGACTCAGGACACACAAGATGTGCATTAGAATATACGTGGAATAGAAAGGAATATTTTGACTCAGCACACACAACATGTGGATTGGAATATACTCAGAACACAAAGGAATGTTTTGACTCAGCACATACCACATATGCATTAGAATATACTTGGAATAGAAAGGAATGTTTTGACCCAGAACAAGAAGGAAGTGTATTGGAATATACTTGGAATGGAAAGGAATGTTTTGACCCAGAACAAGAAGGAAGTGTATTGGAAATTACTTGGAATAGAAAGGAATGTTTTGACTCAGCACACACAACATGTGCATTGGAAAATACTTGGGTTAGAAAGGAATGTTTTGACTCAGCACACGCCACATATGCATTAGAATATACTAGGAATAGAAAGGAATGTTTTGACCCAGAACAAGAAGGAAGTGTATTGGAAAATACTTGGAATGGAAAGGAATGTTTTGACTCAGCACAAACCACAAGTGCATCAGAAAATACTTGGAATAGAAAGGAATGTTTTGACTCAGCGTACACACAATATATGCTTTAGAATATACTTGGAATACAATGGTATGTTTTGACTCAGGACACACAAGATGGGCATTAGAATATACGTGGAATAGAAAGGAATGTTTTGACTCAGCACACACACCATGTGGATCGGAATATACTCAGAATAGAAAGGAAAGTATTGACTCAGCACACACCACATATGCATTAGAATATACTTGGAATAGAAAGGAATGTTTTGACCCAGAACAAGAAGGAAGTGTATTGGAATATACTTGGAATAGAAAGGAATGTTTTGACTCAGCACACACAACATGTACATCAGAAAATACTTGGAATAGAAAGGAATGTTTTGACCCAGAACAAGAAGGAAGTGTATTGGAATATATTTTGAATAGAAAGGAATGTTTTGACTCAGCACACACCACATGTGCATTAGAATATTCTGAGAATAGAAAGGTATGTTTTCACTTAGCACACATCACCTGTGCATTAGAATATTCTGGGAATAGAAAGGAATGTTGTTACTCAGCACACACAATATGTGGATCGGAAAATACTCAGAATAGAAAGGAAAGTATTGACTCAGCCCACACCACATATTCATTAGAATATATTTGGAATAGAAAGGAATGTTTTGACCCCGTACAAGAAGGAAGTGTATTGGAAATTACTTGGAATAGAAAGGAATGTTTTGACTCAGCACACACAACATGTGCATTGGAAAATACTTGGATTAGAAAGGAATGTTTTGACTCAGCACACGCCACATATGCATTAGAATATACTAGGAATAGAAAGGAATGTTTTGACCCAGAACAAGAAGGAAGTGTATTGGAAAATACTTGGAATGGAAAGGAATGCTTTGACTCTGCACAAACCACATGTGCATCAGAAAATACTTGGATTATTAAGGAATGTTTTGACTCAGCACACACAACATGTGCATTAGGATATGCATGGAATAGAAAGTAATGTTTTGACTCAGCACACACCACATGTGCATTAGAATATTCTGGGAATAAAAAGGAATGTTTTGACCCAGAACAAGAAGGAAGTGTATTGGAAAATACTTGGAATAGAAAGGAATGTTTTGACTCAGCACACACAACATGTGCATTAGAATATGCATGGAATAGAAAGGAATGTTTTGATTCAGCACACACCACATGTGCATTAGAATATACTGGGAATAGAAAGGTATGTTTTGACTCAGCACACACAACATGTGCATTAGATAGAATATACTTGGAATAGAAAGGAATGTTTTGACTCAGCAAACACAACATGTGCATCGGAATATACTCAGAATAGAAAGGAAAGTATTGACTCAACACACACCACATATGCATTAGAATATAATTGGAATAGAAATGAATGCTTTGACCCAGAACAAGAAGGAAGTGTATTGGAAAATACTTGGAATGGAAAGGAATGTTTTGACTCAGCACACACAACATGTGCATCAGAAAATACTTGGATTAGAAAGGAATGTTTTGACTCAGCACACACAACATGTGCATTAGAATATGCATGCAATAGAAAGGAATGTTTTGACTCAGCACACACAACATGTGCATTAGAATATGCATGGAATAGAAAGGAATGTTTTGACTCAGCACACACCACATGTGCATTAGAATATTCTGTGAATAGAAAGGTATGTTTTGACTCAGCACACACAACATGTGCATTAGATAGAATCTACTTGGAATAGAAAGGAATGTTTTGACTCAGCACACACAATATATGGATCGGAATATACTCAGAATACAAAGGAATGTTTTGACTCAGCACACACCAGATATGCCTTAGAATATACTTGGAATAGAAAGGAATGTTTTGACCCAGAACAAGAAGGAAGTGTATTGGAAAATACTTGGAATAGAAAGGAATGTTTTGACTCAGCACACACAACATGTGCATCAGAAAACACTTGGATTAGAAAGGAATGTTTTGACTCAGCACACACCACATGTGCATTAGAATATTCTGTGAATAGAAAGGTATGTTTTGACTCAGCACACACAACATGTGCATGAGATAGAATATACTTGGAATAGAAAGGAATGTTTTGACTCAGCACACACAAAATGTGCATCAGAAAATACTTGGAATAGAAAGGAATGTTTTTACTCAGGGAACACACAATATGTGCATTAGAATATACTTGGAATACGATGGAATGTTTTGACTCAGGATACACAAGATATGCATTAGAATAAACGTGGAATAGAAAGGAATGTTTTGACTCAGCACACACAAACTGTGGATCGGAATATACTCAGAATACAAAGGAATGTTTTGACTCAGCACACACCACATATGCATTACAATATACTTGGAATAGAAAGGAATGTTTTGACCCAGAACAAGAAGGAAGTGTACTGGAAAATACTTGGAAGAGAAAGGAATGTTTTGACTCAGCACACACAACATGTGCATTAGAATATGCATGGAATAGAAAGGAATGTTTTGACTCAGCACACACCACATGTGCATTAGAATATTCTGGGAATAGAAAGGAATGTTTTGACTCAGCACACACAACATGTGCATTAGAATATGCATGGAATAGAAAGGAATGTTTTGACTCAGCACACACCACATGTGGATTAGAATATTCTGTGAATAGAAAGGAATGTTTTGACTCAGCACACACAACATGTGCATTAGAATATGCATGGAATAAAAAGGAATGTTTTGACTCAGCACACACCACATGTGCATTAGAATATTCTGTGAATAGAAAGGTATGTTTTGACTCAGCACACACAACATGTGCATTAGATAGAATCTACTTGGAATAGAAAGGAATGTTTTGACTCAGCACACACAACATGTGCATCGGAATATACTCAGAATAGAAAGGAGAGTATTGACTCAGCATACACCACATATGCATTAGAATATACTTGGAATAGAAAGAAATGTTTTGACCCAGAACAAGAAGCAATTGTATTAGAATATACTTGGAATAGAAAGGAATGTTTTGACTCAGCACACACAACGTGCATTAGAATTTACTTGGAATAGAAAAGAAAGTTTTGACTCAGCACACACAACATATGCATCAGAAAATACTTGGAATAGAAAGGAATGTTTTTACTCAGGGCACACACAATATGTGCATTAGAATATACTTGGAATACGATGGATTGTTTTGACTCAGGACCCACAAGATGTGCATTAGAATATACGTGGAATAGAAAGGAATGTTTTGACTCAGCACACACAACATGTGGATCGGAATATACTCTGAACACAAAGGAATGTTTTGACTCAGCACACACCACATCTGCATTAGAATATACTTGGAATAGAAAGGAATGTTTTGACCCAGAACAAGAACGAAGTGTATTGGAATATACTTGGAATAGAAAGGAATGTTTTGACCCAGAACAAGAAGGAAGTGTATTCGAGAATACTTGGAATAGAAAGGAATGTTTTGACTCAGCACACACAACATGTGCATCAGAAAATACTTGGATTAGAAAGGAATGTTTTGACTCAGCACACACAACATGTGCATTAGAATATGCATGGAATAGAAAGGAATGTTTTGACTCAGCACACACAACATGTGCATTAGAATATGCATGGAATGGAAAGGAATGTTTTGACTCAGCACACACCACATGAGCATTAGAGTACTCTGGGTAATAGAAAGGTATGTTTTGACTCAACACACACAACATGTGCATTAGATAGAATATACTTGGAATAGAAAGGAATGTTTTGACTCAGCACACACAACATGTGCATCATAAAATACTTGGAATAGAAAGGAATGTTTTTACTCAGGGCACATACAATATGTGCATTAGAATATACTTGGAATACGATGGAATGTTTTGACTCAGGACACACAAGATGTGCATTAGAATATACGTGGAATAGAAAGGAATGTTTTGACTCAGCACACACAACATGTGGATCGGAATATACTCAGAATACAAAGGAATGTTTTGACTCAGCAAACACCACATATGCATTAGAATATAGTTGGAATAGAAAGGAATGTTTTGACGCAGAACAAGAAGGAAGTTTATTGGAAAATACTTGGTATAGAAAGGAATGTTTTGACTCAGCACACACAACATGTGCATTAGAATATGCATGGAATAGAAAGGAATGTTTTGACTCAGCACACACCACATGTGCATTAGAATATTCTGGGAATAGAAAGGTATGTTTTGACTCAGCGCACACAACATGTGCATTAGATAGAATATACTTGGAATAGAAAGGAATGTTTTGACTCAGCAAACACAACATGTGCATCGGAATATACTCAGAATAGAAAGGAAAGTATTGACTCAACACACACCACATATGCATTTGAATATACTTGGAATAGAAATGAATGTTTTGACGCAGAACAAGAAGGAAGTTTATTGGAAAATACTTGGTATAGAAAGGAATGTTTTGAATCAGCACACACAACATGTGCATCAGAAAATACTTGGATTAGAAAGGAATGTTTTGACTCAGCACACACAACATGTGCATTAGAATATGCATGGAATAGAAAGGAATGTTTTGACTCAGCACACACCACATGTGCATTAGAATATTCTGGGAATAGAAAGGAATGTTTTGACTCAGCAAACACAACATGTGCATCTGAATATACTCAGAATAGAAAGGAATGTATTGACTCAAAACACACCACATATGCATTAGAATATACTTGGAATAGAAAGGAATGTTTTGACCCAGAACAAGAAGGAAGTGTATTTGAATATACTTGGAATAGAAAGGAATGTTTTGACTCAGCACACACAATATGTGCATTAGGATATGCATGGAATAGAAAGGAATGTTTTGACTCAGCACACACCACATGTGCATTAGAATATTCTGGGAATAGAAAGGAATGTTTTGACCCAGAACAAGAAGGAAGTGTATTGGAAACTACTTGGAATAGAAAGGAATGTTTTGACTCAGCACACACAACATGTGCATCAGAAAATACTTGGAATAGAAAGGAATGTTTTGACTCAGCACACACAACATTTGCATTAGAATATGCATGGAATAGAAAGGAATGTTTTGACTCAGCACACACCATATGTGCATTAGAATATTCTGGGAATAGAAAGGTATGTTTTGACTCAGCACACACTACATGTGCATTAGATAGAATATACTTGGAATAGAAAGGAATGTATTGACTCAGCAAACAGAACATGTGCATCGGAATATACTCAGAATAGAAAGGAAAGTATTGACTCAACACACACCACATATGCATTTGAATATACTTGGAATAGAAATGAATGTTTTGACCCAGAACAAGAAGGAAGTGTATTGGAAAATACTTGGAATAGAAAGGAATGTTTTGACTCAGCACACACAACATGTGCATCAGAACATACTTGGATTAGAAAGCAATGTTTTGACTAAGCACACACAACATGTGCATTAGAATATCCATGGAATAGAAAGGAATATTTTGACTCAGCACACACAACATGTGCATTAGAATATGCATGGAATAGAAAGGAATGTTTTGACTCAGCACACACCACATGTGCATAAGAATATTCTGTGAATAGAAAGGTATGTTTTGACTCAGCACACACAACATGTGCATTAGATAGAATATACTTGGAATGGAAAGGAATGTTTTGACCAAGAACAAGAAGGAAGTGTATTGGAAATTACTTGGAATAGAAAGGAATATTTTGACTCAGCATACACAACATGTGCATTAGAATATGCATGGAATAGAAAGGAATGTTTTGACTCAGCAAACACCACATGTGCATTAGTATATTCTGGGAATAGAAAGGTATGTTTTGACTCAGCACACACAACATGTGCATTAGACAGAATATACTTGGAATAGAAAGGAATGTTTTGACTCAGCACACACAACATGTGCATCGGAATATACTCAGAATAGAAAGGGGAGTATTGCCTCAGCATACACCACATATGCATTAGAATATACTTGGAATAGAAAGAAATGTTTTGACCCAGAACAAGAAGCAATTGTATTAGAATATACTTGGAATGGAAAGGAATGTTTTGACTCAGCACACACAACGTGCATTAGAATTTACTTGGAATAGAAAAGAAAGTTTTGACTCAGCACACACAACATGTGCATCAGAAAATACTTGGAATAGAAAGGAATGTTTTTACTCAGGGCACACAAAATATGTGCATTAGAATATACTTGGAATACGATGGAATATTTTGACTCAGGACACACAAGATGTGCATTAGAATATACGTGGAATAGAAAGGAATATTTTGACTCAGCACACACCACATGTGCATTAGAATATTCTGGGAATAGAAAGGAATGTTTTGACTCAGCACACACAACATGTGCATTAGAATATGCATGGAATAGAAAGGAATGTTTTGACTCAGCACACACCACATGTGGATTAGAATATTCTGTGAATAGAAAGGAATGTTTTGACTCAGCACACACAACATGTGCATTAGAATATGCATGGAATAAAAAGGAATGTTTTGACTCAGCACACACCACATGTGCATTAGAATATTCTGTGAATAGGAAGGTATGTTTTGACTCAGCACACACAACATGTGCATTAGATAGAATATACTTGGAATAGAAAGGAATGTTTTGACTCAGCACACACAACATGTGCATCGGAATATACTCAGAATAGAAAGGAGAGTATTGACTCAGCATACACCACATATGCATTAGAATATACTTGGAATAGAAAGAAATGTTTTGACCCAGAACAAGAAGCAATTGTATTAGAATATACTTGGAATAGAAAGGAATGTTTTGACTCAGCACACACAACGTGCATTAGAATTTACTTGGAATAGAAAAGAAAGTTTTGACTCAGCACACACAACATATGCATCAGAAAATACTTGGAATAGAAAGGAATGTTTTTACTCAGGGCACACACAATATGTGCATTAGAATATACTTGGAATACGATGGATTGTTTTGACTCAGGACCCACAAGATGTGCATTAGAATATACGTGGAATAGAAAGGAATGTTTTGACTCAGCACACACAACATGTGGATCGGAATATACTCTGAACACAAAGGAATGTTTTGACTCAGCACACACCACATCTGCATTAGAATATACTTGGAATAGAAAGGAATGTTTTGACCCAGAACAAGAACGAAGTGTATTGGAATATACTTGGAATAGAAAGGAATGTTTTGACCCAGAACAAGAAGGAAGTGTATTCGAGAATACTTGGAATAGAAAGGAATGTTTTGACTCAGCACACACAACATGTGCATCAGAAAATACTTGGATTAGAAAGGAATGTTTTGACTCAGCACACACAACATGTGCATTAGAATATGCATGGAATAGAAAGGAATGTTTTGACTCAGCACACACAACATGTGCATTAGAATATGCATGGAATGGAAAGGAATGTTTTGACTCAGCACACACCACATGAGCATTAGAGTACTCTGGGTAATAGAAAGGTATGTTTTGACTCAACACACACAACATGTGCATTAGATAGAATATACTTGGAATAGAAAGGAATGTTTTGACTCAGCACACACAACATGTGCATCATAAAATACTTGGAATAGAAAGGAATGTTTTTACTCAGGGCACATACAATATGTGCATTAGAATATACTTGGAATACGATGGAATGTTTTGACTCAGGACACACAAGATGTGCATTAGAATATACGTGGAATAGAAAGGAATGTTTTGACTCAGCACACACAACATGTGGATCGGAATATACTCAGAATACAAAGGAATGTTTTGACTCAGCAAACACCACATATGCATTAGAATATAGTTGGAATAGAAAGGAATGTTTTGACGCAGAACAAGAAGGAAGTTTATTGGAAAATACTTGGTATAGAAAGGAATGTTTTGACTCAGCACACACAACATGTGCATTAGAATATGCATGGAATAGAAAGGAATGTTTTGACTCAGCACACACCACATGTGCATTAGAATATTCTGGGAATAGAAAGGTATGTTTTGACTCAGCGCACACAACATGTGCATTAGATAGAATATACTTGGAATAGAAAGGAATGTTTTGACTCAGCAAACACAACATGTGCATCGGAATATACTCAGAATAGAAAGGAAAGTATTGACTCAACACACACCACATATGCATTTGAATATACTTGGAATAGAAATGAATGTTTTGACGCAGAACAAGAAGGAAGTTTATTGGAAAATACTTGGTATAGAAAGGAATGTTTTGAATCAGCACACACAACATGTGCATCAGAAAATACTTGGATTAGAAAGGAATGTTTTGACTCAGCACACACAACATGTGCATTAGAATATGCATGGAATAGAAAGGAATGTTTTGACTCAGCACACACCACATGTGCATTAGAATATTCTGGGAATAGAAAGGAATGTTTTGACTCAGCAAACACAACATGTGCATCTGAATATACTCAGAATAGAAAGGAATGTATTGACTCAAAACACACCACATATGCATTAGAATATACTTGGAATAGAAAGGAATGTTTTGACCCAGAACAAGAAGGAAGTGTATTTGAATATACTTGGAATAGAAAGGAATGTTTTGACTCAGCACACACAATATGTGCATTAGGATATGCATGGAATAGAAAGGAATGTTTTGACTCAGCACACACCACATGTGCATTAGAATATTCTGGGAATAGAAAGGAATGTTTTGACCCAGAACAAGAAGGAAGTGTATTGGAAACTACTTGGAATAGAAAGGAATGTTTTGACTCAGCACACACAACATGTGCATCAGAAAATACTTGGAATAGAAAGGAATGTTTTGACTCAGCACACACAACATTTGCATTAGAATATGCATGGAATAGAAAGGAATGTTTTGACTCAGCACACACCATATGTGCATTAGAATATTCTGGGAATAGAAAGGTATGTTTTGACTCAGCACACACTACATGTGCATTAGATAGAATATACTTGGAATAGAAAGGAATGTATTGACTCAGCAAACAGAACATGTGCATCGGAATATACTCAGAATAGAAAGGAAAGTATTGACTCAACACACACCACATATGCATTTGAATATACTTGGAATAGAAATGAATGTTTTGACCCAGAACAAGAAGGAAGTGTATTGGAAAATACTTGGAATAGAAAGGAATGTTTTGACTCAGCACACACAACATGTGCATCAGAACATACTTGGATTAGAAAGCAATGTTTTGACTAAGCACACACAACATGTGCATTAGAATATCCATGGAATAGAAAGGAATATTTTGACTCAGCACACACAACATGTGCATTAGAATATGCATGGAATAGAAAGGAATGTTTTGACTCAGCACACACCACATGTGCATAAGAATATTCTGTGAATAGAAAGGTATGTTTTGACTCAGCACACACAACATGTGCATTAGATAGAATATACTTGGAATGGAAAGGAATGTTTTGACCAAGAACAAGAAGGAAGTGTATTGGAAATTACTTGGAATAGAAAGGAATATTTTGACTCAGCATACACAACATGTGCATTAGAATATGCATGGAATAGAAAGGAATGTTTTGACTCAGCAAACACCACATGTGCATTAGTATATTCTGGGAATAGAAAGGTATGTTTTGACTCAGCACACACAACATGTGCATTAGACAGAATATACTTGGAATAGAAAGGAATGTTTTGACTCAGCACACACAACATGTGCATCGGAATATACTCAGAATAGAAAGGGGAGTATTGCCTCAGCATACACCACATATGCATTAGAATATACTTGGAATAGAAAGAAATGTTTTGACCCAGAACAAGAAGCAATTGTATTAGAATATACTTGGAATGGAAAGGAATGTTTTGACTCAGCACACACAACGTGCATTAGAATTTACTTGGAATAGAAAAGAAAGTTTTGACTCAGCACACACAACATGTGCATCAGAAAATACTTGGAATAGAAAGGAATGTTTTTACTCAGGGCACACAAAATATGTGCATTAGAATATACTTGGAATACGATGGAATATTTTGACTCAGGACACACAAGATGTGCATTAGAATATACGTGGAATAGAAAGGAATATTTTGACTCAGCACACACAACATGTGGATTGGAATATACTCAGAACACAAAGGAATGTTTTGACTCAGCACATACCACATATGCATTAGAATATACTTGGAATAGAAAGGAATGTTTTGACCCAGAACAAGAAGGAAGTGTATTGGAATATACTTGGAATGGAAAGGAATGTTTTGACCCAGAACAAGAAGGAAGTGTATTGGAAATTACTTGGAATAGAAAGGAATGTTTTGACTCAGCACACACAACATGTGCATTGGAAAATACTTGGGTTAGAAAGGAATGTTTTGACTCAGCACACGCCACATATGCATTAGAATATACTAGGAATAGAAAGGAATGTTTTGACCCAGAACAAGAAGGAAGTGTATTGGAAAATACTTGGAATGGAAAGGATTGTTTTCACTCAGCACAAACCACATGTGCATCAGAAAATACTTGGAATAGAAAGGAATGTTTTGACTCAGCGTACACACAATATATGCTTTAGAATATACTTGGAATACAATGGTATGTTTTGACTCAGGACACACAAGATGGGCATTAGAATATACGTGGAATAGAAAGGAATGATTTGAATCAGCACACACAACATGTGGATCGGAATATACTCAGAATAGAAAGGAAAGTATTGACTCAGCACACACCACATATGCATTAGAATATACTTGGAATAGAAAGGAATGTTTTGACCCAGAACAAGAAGGAAGTGTATTGGAATATACTTGGAATAGAAAGGAATGTTTTGACTCAGCACACACAACATGTACATCAGAAAATACTTGGAATAGAAAGGAATGTTTTGACCCAGAACAAGAAGGAAGTGTATTGGAATATATTTTGAATAGAAAGGAATGTTTTGACTCAGCACACACCACATGTGCATTAGAATATTCTGAGAATAGAAAGGTATGTTTTCACTTAGCACACATCACCTGTGCATTAGAATATTCTGGGAATAGAAAGGAATGTTGTTACTCAGCACACACAATATGTGGATCGGAAAATACTCAGCATAGAAAGGAAAGTATTGACTCAGCCCACACCACATATTCATTAGAATATATTTGGAATAGAAAGGAATGTTTTGACCCCGTACAAGAAGGAAGTGTATTGGAAATTACTTGGAATAGAAAGGAATGTTTTGACTCAGCACACACAACATGTGCATTGGAAAATACTTGGATTAGAAAGGAATGTTTTGACTCAGCACACGCCACATATGCATTAGAATATACTAGGAATAGAAAGGAATGTTTTGACCCAGAACAAGAAGGAAGTGTATTGGAAAATACTTGGAATGGAAAGGAATGCTTTGACTCTGCACAAACCACATGTGCATCAGAAAATACTTGGATTAGAAAGGAATGTTTTGACTCAGCACACACAACATGTGCATTAGGATATGCATGGAATAGAAAGTAATGTTTTGACTCAGCACACACCACATGTGCATTAGAATATTCTGGGAATAGAAAGGAATGTTTTGACCCAGAACAAGAAGGAAGTGTATTGGAAAATACTTGGAATAGAAAGGAATGTTTTGACTCAGCACACACAACATGTGCATCGGAATATACTCAGAATAGAAAGGAACGTATTGACTCAACAAACACCACATATGCATTTGAATATACTTGGAATAGAAATGAATGTTTTGACCCAGAACAAGAAGGAAGTGTTTTTGGAAAATACTTAGAATAGAAAGGAATGTTTTGACTCAGCACACACAACATGTGCATCAGAAAATACTTGGATTAGAAAGGAATGTTTTGACTCAGCACACACAACATGTGCATTAGAATATGCATGGAATAGAAAGGAATGTTTTGTTTCAGCACACACAACATGTGCATTAGAATATGCATGGAATAGGAAGGAATGTTTTGACTCAGCACACACCACATGTGCATTAGAATATTCTGTGAATAGAAAGGTATGTTTTGATTCAGCACACACAACTTGTGCATTAGATAGAATATACTTGGAATAGAAAGGAATGTTTTGACTCTGCACACACAACATGTGGATCGGAATATACTCAGAATAAAAAGGAATGTTTTGACTCAGCACACGCCACATATGCATTAGAATATACTTGGAATAGAAAGGAATGTTTTGACCCAGAACAAGAAGGAAGTGTATTGGAAAATACTTGGAATAGAAAGGAATGTTTTGACTCAGCACAAACAACATGTGCATCAGAAAATACTTGGATTAGAAAGGAATGTTTTGACTCAGCACACACAACATGTGCATTAGAATATGCATGGAATAGAAAGGAATGTTTTGATTCAGCACACACCACATGTGCATTAGAATATACTGGGAATAGAAAGGTATGTTTTGACTCAGCTCACACAACATGTGCATCGGAATATACTCAGAATAGAAAGGAAAGTATTGACTCAACACACACCACATATGCATTAGAATATAATTGGAATAGAAATGAATGTTTTGACCCAGAACAAGAAGGAAGTGTATTGGAAAATACTTGGAATGGAAAGGAATGTTTTGACTCAGCACACACAACATGTGCATCAGAAAATACTTGGATTAGAAAGGAATGTTTTGACTCAGCACACACAACATGTGCATTAGAATATGCATGGAATAGAAAGGAATGTTTTGACTCAGCACACACAACATGTGCATTAGAATATGCATGGAATAGAAAGGAATGTTTTGACTCAGCACACACCACATGTGCATTAGAATATTCTGTAAATAGAAAGGTATGTTTTGACTCAGCACACACAACATGTGCATTAGATAGAATATACTTGGAATAGAAAGGAATGTTTTGACTCAGCACACACAATATATGGATCGGAATATACTCAGAATACAAAGGAATGTTTTGACTCAGCACACACCAGATATGCCTTAGAATATACTTGGAATAGAAAGGAATGTTTTGACCCAGAACAAGAAGGAAGTGTATTGGAAAATACTTGGAATAGAAAGGAATGTTTTGACTCAGCACACACAACATGTGCATCAGAAAACACTTGGATTAGAAAGGAATGTTTTGACTCAGCACACACCACATGTGCATTAGAATATTCTGTGAATAGAAAGGTATGTTTTGATTCAGCACACACAACTTGTGCATTAGATAGAATATACTTGGAATAGAAAGGAATGTTTTGACTCTGCACACACAACATGTGGATCGGAATATACTCAGAATACAAAGGAATGTTTTGACTCAGCACACGCCACATATGCATTAGAATATACTTGGAATAGAAAGGAATGTTTTGACCCAGAACAAGAAGGAAGTGTATTGGAAAATACTTGGAATAGAAAGGAATGTTTTGACTCAGCACAAACAACATGTGCATCAGAAAATACTTGGATTAGAAAGGAATGTTTTGACTCAGCACACACAACATGTGCATTAGAATATGCATGGAATAGAAAGGAATGTTTTGATTCAGCACACACCACATGTGCATTAGAATATACTGGGAATAGAAAGGTATGTTTTGACTCAGCACACACAACATGTGCATTAGATAGAATATACTTGGAATAGAAAGGAATGTTTTGACTCAGCAAACACAACATGTGCATCGGAATATACTCAGAATAGAAAGGAAAGTATTGACTCAACACACACCACATATGCATTAGAATATAATTGGAATAGAAATGAATGTTTTGACCCAGAACAAGAAGGAAGTGTATTGGAAAATACTTGGAATGGAAAGGAATGTTTTGACTCAGCACACACAACATGTGCATCAGAAAATACTTGGATTAGAAAGGAATGTTTTGACTCAGCACACACAACATGTGCATTAGAATATGCATGCAATAGAAAGGAATGTTTTGACTAAGCACACACAACATGTGCATTAGAATATGCATGGAATAGAAAGGAATGTTTTGACTCAGCACACACCACATGTGCATTAGAATATTCTGTGAATAGAAAGGTATGTTTTGACTCAGCACACACAACATGTGCATTAGATAGAATATACTTGGAATAGAAAGGAATGTTTTGACTCAGCACACACAATATATGGATCGGAATATACTCAGAATACAAAGGAATGTTTTGACTCAGCACACACCAGATATGCCTTAGAATATACTTGGAATAGAAAGGAATGTTTTGACCCAGAACAAGAAGGAAGTGTATTGGAAAATACTTGGAATAGAAAGGAATGTTTTGACTCAGCACACACAACATGTGCATCAGAAAACACTTGGATTAGAAAGGAATGTTTTGACTCAGCACACACCACATGTGCATTAGAATATTCTGTGAATAGAAAGGTATGTTTTGACTCAGCACACACAACATGTGCATGAGATAGAATATACATGGAATAGAAAGGAATGTTTTGACTCAGCACACACAAAATGTGCATCAGAAAATACTTGGAATAGAAAGGAATGTTTTTACTCAGGGCACACACAATATGTGCATTAGAATATACTTGGAATACGATGGAATGTTTTGACTCAGGATACACAAGATATGCATTAGAATATACGTGGAATAGAAAGGAATGTTTTGACTCAGCACACACAAACTGAGGATCGGAATATACTCAGAATACAAAGGAATGTTTTGACTCAGCACACACCACATATGCATTACAATATACTTGGAATAGAAAGGAATGTTTTGACCCAGAACAAGAAGGAAGTGTATTGGAAAATACTTGGAAGAGAAAGGAATGTTTTGACTCAGCACACACAACATGTGCATTAGAATATGCATGGAATAGAAAGGAATGTTTTGACTCAGCACACACCACATGTGCATTAGAATATTCTGGGAATAGAAAGGAATGTTTTGACTCAGCACACACAACATGTGCATTAGAATATGCATGGAATAGAAAGGAATGTTTTGACTCAGCACACACCACATGTGGATTAGAATATTCTGTGAATAGAAAGGAATGTTTTGACTCAGCACACACAACATGTGCATTAGAATATGCATGGAATAAAAAGGAATGTTTTGACTCAGCACACACCACATGTGCATTAGAATATTCTGTGAATAGGAAGGTATGTTTTGACTCAGCACACACAACATGTGCATTAGATAGAATATACTTGGAATAGAAAGGAATGTTTTGACTCAGCACACACAACATGTGCATCGGAATATACTCAGAATAGAAAGGAGAGTATTGACTCAGCATACACCACATATGCATTAGAATATACTTGGAATAGAAAGAAATGTTTTGACCCAGAACAAGAAGCAATTGTATTAGAATATACTTGGAATAGAAAGGAATGTTTTGACTCAGCACACACAACGTGCATTAGAATTTACTTGGAATAGAAAAGAAAGTTTTGACTCAGCACACACAACATATGCATCAGAAAATACTTGGAATAGAAAGGAATGTTTTTACTCAGGGCACACACAATATGTGCATTAGAATATACTTGGAATACGATGGATTGTTTTGACTCAGGACCCACAAGATGTGCATTAGAATATACGTGGAATAGAAAGGAATGTTTTGACTCAGCACACACAACATGTGGATCGGAATATACTCTGAACACAAAGGAATGTTTTGACTCAGCACACACCACATCTGCATTAGAATATACTTGGAATAGAAAGGAATGTTTTGACCCAGAACAAGAACGAAGTGTATTGGAATATACTTGGAATAGAAAGGAATGTTTTGACCCAGAACAAGAAGGAAGTGTATTCGAGAATACTTGGAATAGAAAGGAATGTTTTGACTCAGCACACACAACATGTGCATCAGAAAATACTTGGATTAGAAAGGAATGTTTTGACTCAGCACACACAACATGTGCATTAGAATATGCATGGAATAGAAAGGAATGTTTTGACTCAGCACACACAACATGTGCATTAGAATATGCATGGAATGGAAAGGAATGTTTTGACTCAGCACACACCACATGAGCATTAGAGTACTCTGGGTAATAGAAAGGTATGTTTTGACTCAACACACACAACATGTGCATTAGATAGAATATACTTGGAATAGAAAGGAATGTTTTGACTCAGCACACACAACATGTGCATCATAAAATACTTGGAATAGAAAGGAATGTTTTTACTCAGGGCACATACAATATGTGCATTAGAATATACTTGGAATACGATGGAATGTTTTGACTCAGGACACACAAGATGTGCATTAGAATATACGTGGAATAGAAAGGAATGTTTTGACTCAGCACACACAACATGTGGATCGGAATATACTCAGAATACAAAGGAATGTTTTGACTCAGCAAACACCACATATGCATTAGAATATAGTTGGAATAGAAAGGAATGTTTTGACGCAGAACAAGAAGGAAGTTTATTGGAAAATACTTGGTATAGAAAGGAATGTTTTGACTCAGCACACACAACATGTGCATTAGAATATGCATGGAATAGAAAGGAATGTTTTGACTCAGCACACACCACATGTGCATTAGAATATTCTGGGAATAGAAAGGTATGTTTTGACTCAGCGCACACAACATGTGCATTAGATAGAATATACTTGGAATAGAAAGGAATGTTTTGACTCAGCAAACACAACATGTGCATCGGAATATACTCAGAATAGAAAGGAAAGTATTGACTCAACACACACCACATATGCATTTGAATATACTTGGAATAGAAATGAATGTTTTGACGCAGAACAAGAAGGAAGTTTATTGGAAAATACTTGGTATAGAAAGGAATGTTTTGAATCAGCACACACAACATGTGCATCAGAAAATACTTGGATTAGAAAGGAATGTTTTGACTCAGCACACACAACATGTGCATTAGAATATGCATGGAATAGAAAGGAATGTTTTGACTCAGCACACACCACATGTGCATTAGAATATTCTGGGAATAGAAAGGAATGTTTTGACTCAGCAAACACAACATGTGCATCTGAATATACTCAGAATAGAAAGGAATGTATTGACTCAAAACACACCACATATGCATTAGAATATACTTGGAATAGAAAGGAATGTTTTGACCCAGAACAAGAAGGAAGTGTATTTGAATATACTTGGAATAGAAAGGAATGTTTTGACTCAGCACACACAATATGTGCATTAGGATATGCATGGAATAGAAAGGAATGTTTTGACTCAGCACACACCACATGTGCATTAGAATATTCTGGGAATAGAAAGGAATGTTTTGACCCAGAACAAGAAGGAAGTGTATTGGAAACTACTTGGAATAGAAAGGAATGTTTTGACTCAGCACACACAACATGTGCATCAGAAAATACTTGGAATAGAAAGGAATGTTTTGACTCAGCACACACAACATTTGCATTAGAATATGCATGGAATAGAAAGGAATGTTTTGACTCAGCACACACCATATGTGCATTAGAATATTCTGGGAATAGAAAGGTATGTTTTGACTCAGCACACACTACATGTGCATTAGATAGAATATACTTGGAATAGAAAGGAATGTTTTGACTCAGCAAACAGAACATGTGCATCGGAATATACTCAGAATAGAAAGGAAAGTATTGACTCAACACACACCACATATGCATTTGAATATACTTGGAATAGAAATGAATGTTTTGACCCAGAACAAGAAGGAAGTGTATTGGAAAATACTTGGAATAGAAAGGAATGTTTTGACTCAGCACACACAACATGTGCATCAGAACATACTTGGATTAGAAAGCAATGTTTTGACTAAGCACACACAACATGTGCATTAGAATATCCATGGAATAGAAAGGAATATTTTGACTCAGCACACACAACATGTGCATTAGAATATGCATGGAATAGAAAGGAATGTTTTGACTCAGCACACACCACATGTGCATAAGAATATTCTGTGAATAGAAAGGTATGTTTTGACTCAGCACACACAACATGTGCATTAGATAGAATATACTTGGAATGGAAATGAATGTTTTGACCAAGAACAAGAAGGAAGTGTATTGGAAATTACTTGGAATAGAAAGGAATATTTTGACTCAGCATACACAACATGTGCATTAGAATATGCATGGAATAGAAAGGAATGTTTTGACTCAGCAAACACCACATGTGCATTAGTATATTCTGGGAATAGAAAGGTATGTTTTGACTCAGCACACACAACATGTGCATTAGACAGAATATACTTGGAATAGAAAGGAATGTTTTGACTCAGCACACACAACATGTGCATCGGAATATACTCAGAATAGAAAGGGGAGTATTGCCTCAGCATACACCACATATGCATTAGAATATACTTGGAATAGAAAGAAATGTTTTGACCCAGAACAAGAAGCAATTGTATTAGAATATACTTGGAATGGAAAGGAATGTTTTGACTCAGCACACACAACGTGCATTAGAATTTACTTGGAATAGAAAAGAAAGTTTTGACTCAGCACACACAACATGTGCATCAGAAAATACTTGGAATAGAAAGGAATGTTTTTACTCAGGGCACACAAAATATGTGCATTAGAATATACTTGGAATACGATGGAATATTTTGACTCAGGACACACAAGATGTGCATTAGAATATACGTGGAATAGAAAGGAATATTTTGACTCAGCACACACAACATGTGGATTGGAATATACTCAGAACACAAAGGAATGTTTTGACTCAGCACATACCACATATGCATTAGAATATACTTGGAATAGAAAGGAATGTTTTGACCCAGAACAAGAAGGAAGTGTATTGGAATATACTTGGAATGGAAAGGAATGTTTTGACCCAGAACAAGAAGGAAGTGTATTGGAAATTACTTGGAATAGAAAGGAATGTTTTGACTCAGCACACACAACATGTGCATTGGAAAATACTTGGGTTAGAAAGGAATGTTTTGACTCAGCACACGCCACATATGCATTAGAATATACTAGGAATAGAAAGGAATGTTTTGACCCAGAACAAGAAGGAAGTGTATTGGAAAATACTTGGAATGGAAAGGATTGTTTTCACTCAGCACAAACCACATGTGCATCAGAAAATACTTGGAATAGAAAGGAATGTTTTGACTCAGCGTACACACAATATATGCTTTAGAATATACTTGGAATACAATGGTATGTTTTGACTCAGGACACACAAGATGGGCATTAGAATATACGTGGAATAGAAAGGAATGATTTGAATCAGCACACACAACATGTGGATCGGAATATACTCAGAATAGAAAGGAAAGTATTGACTCAGCACACACCACATATGCATTAGAATATACTTGGAATAGAAAGGAATGTTTTGACCCAGAACAAGAAGGAAGTGTATTGGAATATACTTGGAATAGAAAGGAATGTTTTGACTCAGCACACACAACATGTACATCAGAAAATACTTGGAATAGAAAGGAATGTTTTGACCCAGAACAAGAAGGAAGTGTATTGGAATATATTTTGAATAGAAAGGAATGTTTTGACTCAGCACACACCACATGTGCATTAGAATATTCTGAGAATAGAAAGGTATGTTTTCACTTAGCACACATCACCTGTGCATTAGAATATTCTGGGAATAGAAAGGAATGTTGTTACTCAGCACACACAATATGTGGATCGGAAAATACTCAGCATAGAAAGGAAAGTATTGACTCAGCCCACACCACATATTCATTAGAATATATTTGGAATAGAAAGGAATGTTTTGACCCCGTACAAGAAGGAAGTGTATTGGAAATTACTTGGAATAGAAAGGAATGTTTTGACTCAGCACACACAACATGTGCATTGGAAAATACTTGGATTAGAAAGGAATGTTTTGACTCAGCACACGCCACATATGCATTAGAATATACTAGGAATAGAAAGGAATGTTTTGACCCAGAACAAGAAGGATGTGTATTGGAAAATACTTGGAATGGAAAGTAATGCTTTGACTCTGCACAAACCACATGTGCATCAGAAAATACTTGGATTAGAAAGGAATGTTTTGACTCAGCACACACAACATGTGCATTAGGATATGCATGGAATAGAAAGTAATGTTTTGACTCAGCACACACCACATGTGCATTAGAATATTCTGGGAATAGAAAGGAATGTTTTGACCCAGAACAAGAAGGAAGTGTATTGGAAAATACTTGGAATAGAAAGGAATGTTTTGACTCAGCACACACAACATGTGCATCGGAATATACTCAGAATAGAAAGGAAAGTATTGACTCAACAAACACCACATATGCATTTGAATATACTTGGAATAGAAATGAATGTTTTGACCCAGAACAAGAAGGAAGTGTTTTTGGAAAATACTTAGAATAGAAAGGAATGTTTTGACTCAGCACACACAACATGTGCATCAGAAAATACTTGGATTAGAAAGGAATGTTTTGACTCAGCACACACAACATGTGCATTAGAATATGCATGGAATAGAAAGGAATGTTTTGTTTCAGCACACACAACATGTGCATTAGAATATGCATGGAATAGGAAGGAATGTTTTGACTCAGCACAGACCACATGTGCATTAGAATATTCTGTGAATAGAAAGGTATGTTTTGATTCAGCACACACAACTTGTGCATTAGATAGAATATACTTGGAATAGAAAGGAATGTTTTGACTCTGCACACACAACATGTGGATCGGAATATACTCAGAATAAAAAGGAATGTTTTGACTCAGCACACGCCACATATGCATTAGAATATACTTGGAATAGAAAGGAATGTTTTGACCCAGAACAAGAAGGAAGTGTATTGGAAAATACTTGGAATAGAAAGGAATGTTTTGACTCAGCACAAACAACATGTGCATCAGAAAATACTTGGATTAGAAAGGAATGTTTTGACTCAGCACACACAACATGTGCATTAGAATATGCATGGAATAGAAAGGAATGTTTTGATTCAGCACACACCACATGTGCATTAGAATATACTGGGAATAGAAAGGTATGTTTTGACTCAGCTCACACAACATGTGCATCGGAATATACTCAGAATAGAAAGGAAAGTATTGACTCAACACACACCACATATGCATTAGAATATAATTGGAATAGAAATGAATGTTTTGACCCAGAACAAGAAGGAAGTGTATTGGAAAATACTTGGAATGGAAAGGAATGTTTTGACTCAGCACACACAACATGTGCATCAGAAAATACTTGGATTAGAAAGGAATGTTTTGACTCAGCACACACAACATGTGCATTAGAATATGCATGGAATAGAAAGGAATGTTTTGACTCAGCACACACAACATGTGCATTAGAATATGCATGGAATAGAAAGGAATGTTTTGACTCAGCACACACCACATGTGCATTAGAATATTCTGTAAATAGAAAGGTATGTTTTGACTCAGCACACACAACATGTGACTTAGATAGAATATACTTGGAATAGAAAGGAATGTTTTGACTCAGCACACACAATATATGGATCGGAATATACTCAGAATACAAAGGAATGTTTTGACTCAGAACACACCAGATATGCCTTAGAATATACTTGGAATAGAAAGGAATGTTTTGACCCAGAACAAGAAGGAAGTGTATTGGAAAATACTTGGAATAGAAAGGAATGTTTTGACTCAGCACACACAACATGTGCATCAGAAAACACTTGGATTAGAAAGGAATGTTTTGACTCAGCACACACCACATGTGCATTAGAATATTCTGTGAATAGAAAGGTATGTTTTGACTCAGCACACACAACATGTGCATGAGATAGAATATACTTGGAATAGAAAGGAATGTTTTGACTCAGCACACACAACATGTGCATCAGAAAATACTTGGAATAGAAAGGAATGTTTTTACTCAGGGCACACACAATATGTGCATTAGAATATACTTGGAATACGATGGAATGTTTTGACTCAGGATACACAAGATATGCATTAGAATATACGTGGAATAGAAAGGAATGTTTTGACTCAGCACACACAAACTGTGGATCGGAATATACTCAGAATACAAAGGAATGTTTTGACTCAGCACACACCACATATGCATTACAATATACTTGGAATAGAAAGGAATGTTTTGACCCAGAACAAGAAGGAAGTGTATTGGAAAATACTTGGAAGAGAAAGGAATGTTTTGACTCAGCACACACAACATGTGCATTAGAATATGCATGGAATAGAAAGGAATGTTTTGACTCAGCACACACCACATGTGCATTAGAATATTTTGGGAATAGAAAGGAATGTTTTGACTCAGCACACACAACATGTGCATTAGAATATGCATGGAATAGAAAGGAATGTTTTGACTCAGCACACACCACATGTGGATTAGAATATTCTGTGAATAGAAAGGAATGTTTTGACTCAGCACACACAACATGTGCATTAGAATATGCATGGAATAAAAAGGAATGTTTTGACTCAGCACACACCACATGTGCATTAGAATATTCTGTGAATAGGAAGGTATGTTTTGACTCAGCACACACAACATGTGCACTAGATAGAATATACTTGGAATAGAAAGGAATGTTTTGACTCAGCACACACAACATGTGCATCGGAATATACTCAGATTAGAAAGGAGAATATTGACTCAGCATACACCACATATGCATTAGAATATACTTGGAATAGAAAGAAATGTTTTGACCCAGAACAAGAAGCAATTGTATTAGAATATACTTGGAATAGAAAGGAATGTTTTGACTCAGCACACACAACGTGCATTAGAATTTACTTGGAATAGAAAAGAAAGTTTTGACTCAGCACACACAACATATGCATCAGAAAATACTTGGAATAGAAAGGAATGTTTTTACTCAGGGCACACACAATATGTGCATTAGAATATACTTGGAATACGATGGATTGTTTTGACTCAGGACCCACAAGATGTGCATTAGAATATACGTGGAATAGAAAGGAATGTTTTGACTCAGCACACACAACATGTGGATCGGAATATACTCTGAACACAAAGGAATGTTTTGACTCAGCACACACCACATCTGCATTAGAATATACTTGGAATAGAAAGGAATGTTTTGACCCAGAACAAGAACGAAGTGTATTGGAATATACTTGGAATAGAAAGGAATGTTTTGACCCAGAACAAGAAGGAAGTGTATTCGAGAATACTTGGAATAGAAAGGAATGTTTTGACTCAGCACACACAACATGTGCATCAGAAAATACTTGGATTAGAAAGGAATGTTTTGACTCAGCACACACAACATGTGCATTAGAATATGCATGGAATAGAAAGGAATGTTTTGACTCAGCACACACAACATGTGCATTAGAATATGCATGGAATGGAAAGGAATGTTTTGACTCAGCACACACCACATGAGCATTAGAGTACTCTGGGTAATAGAAAGGTATGTTTTGACTCAACACACACAACATGTGCATTAGATAGAATATACTTGGAATAGAAAGGAATGTTTTGACTCAGCACACACAACATGTGCATCATAAAATACTTGGAATAGAAAGGAATGTTTTTACTCAGGGCACATACAATATGTGCATTAGAATATACTTGGAATACGATGGAATGTTTTGACTCAGGACACACAAGATGTGCATTAGAATATACGTGGAATAGAAAGGAATGTTTTGACTCAGCACACACAACATGTGGATCGGAATATACTCAGAATACAAAGGAATGTTTTGACTCAGCAAACACCACATATGCATTAGAATATAGTTGGAATAGAAAGGAATGTTTTGACGCAGAACAAGAAGGAAGTTTATTGGAAAATACTTGGTATAGAAAGGAATGTTTTGACTCAGCACACACAACATGTGCATTAGAATATGCATGGAATAGAAAGGAATGTTTTGACTCAGCACACACCACATGTGCATTAGAATATTCTGGGAATAGAAAGGTATGTTTTGACTCAGCGCACACAACATGTGCATTAGATAGAATATACTTGGAATAGAAAGGAATGTTTTGACTCAGCAAACACAACATGTGCATCGGAATATACTCAGAATAGAAAGGAAAGTATTGACTCAACACACACCACATATGCATTTGAATATACTTCGAATAGAAATGAATGTTTTGACGCAGAACAAGAAGGAAGTTTATTGGAAAATACTTGGTATAGAAAGGAATGTTTTGAATCAGCACACACAACATGTGCATCAGAAAATACTTGGATTAGAAAGGAATGTTTTGACTCAGCACACACAACATGTGCATTAGAATATGCATGGAATAGAAAGGAATGTTTTGACTCAGCACACACCACATGTGCATTAGAATATTCTGGGAATAGAAAGGTATGTTTTGACTCAGCGCACACAACATGTGCATTAGATAGAATATACTTGGAATAGAAAGGAATGTTTTGACTCAGCAAACACAACATGTGCATCTGAATATACTCAGAATAGAAAGGAATGTATTGACTCAAAACACACCACATATGCATTAGAATATACTTGGAATAGAAAGGAATGTTTTGACCCAGAACAAGAAGGAAGTGTATTTGAATATACTTGGAATAGAAAGGAATGTTTTGACTCAGCACACACAATATGTGCATTAGGATATGCATGGAATAGAAAGGAATGTTTTGACTCAGCACACACCACATGTGCATTAGAATATTCTGGGAATAGAAAGGAATGTTTTGACCCAGAACAAGAAGGAAGTGTATTGGAAACTACTTGGAATAGAATGGAATGTTTTGACTCAGCACACACAACATGTGAATCAGAAAATACTTGGATTAGAAAGGAATGTTTTGACTCAGCACACACAACATGTGCATTAGAATATGCATGGAATAGAAAGGAATGTTTTGACTCAGCACACACAACATTTGCATTAGAATATGCATGGAATAGAAAGGAATGTTTTGACTCAGCACACACCATATGTGCATTAGAATATTCTGGGAATAGAAAGGTATGTTTTGACTCAGCACACACTACATGTGCATTAGATAGAATATACTTGGAATAGAAAGGAATGTTTTGACTCAGCAAACAGAACATGTGCATCGGAATATACTCAGAATAGAAAGGAAAGTATTGACTCAACACACACCACATATGCATTTGAATATACTTGGAATAGAAATGAATGTTTTGACCCAGAACAAGAAGGAAGTGTATTGGAAAATACTTGGAATAGAAAGGAATGTTTTGACCCAGCACACACAACATGTGCATCAGAAAATACTTGGATTAGAAAGCAATGTTTTGACTAAGCACACACAACATGTGCATTAGAATATCCATGGAATAGAAAGGAATATTTTGACTCAGCACACACAACATGTGCATTAGAATATGCATGGAATAGAAAGGAATGTTTTGACTCAGCACACACCACATGTGCATAAGAATATTCTGTGAATAGAAAGGTATGTTTTGACTCAGCACACACAACATGTGCATTAGATAGAATATACTTGGAATGGAAAGGAATTTTTGACCCAGAACAAGAAGGAAGTGTATTGGAAATTACTTGGAATAGAAAGGAATGTTTTGACTCAGCACACACAACATGTGCATTGGAAAATACTTGGATTAGAAAGGAATGTTTTGACTCAGCACACGCCACATATGCATTAGAATATACTAGGAATAGAAAGGAATGTTTTGACCCAGAACAAGAAGGAAGTGTATTGGAAAATACTTGGAATGGAAAGGAATGTTTTGACTCAGCACAAACCACATGTGCATCAGAAAATACTTGGAATAGAAAGGAATGTTTTGACTCAGCGTACACACAATATGTGCTTAAGAATATACTTGGAATACAATGGTATGTTTTGACTCAGGACACACAAGATGGGCATTAGAATATACGTGGAATAGAAAGGAATGATTTGAATCAGCACACACAACATGTGGATCGGAATATACTCAGAATAGAAAGGAAAGTATTGACTCAGCACACACCACATATGCATTAGAATATACTTGGAATAGAAAGGAATGTTTTGACCCAGAACAAGAAGGAAGTGTATTGGAATATACTTGGAATAGAAAGGAATGTTTTGACTCAGCACACACAACATGTACATCAGAAAATACTTGGAATAGAAAGGAATGTTTTGACCCAGAACAAGAAGGAAGTGTATTTGAATATACTTGAAATAGAAAGGAATGTTTTGACTCAGCACACACAATATGTGCATTAGGATATGCATGGAATAGAAAGGAATGTTTTGACTCAGCACACACCACATGTGCATTAGAATATTCTGGGAATAGAAAGGAATGTTTTGACCCAGAACAAGAAGGAAGTGTATTGGAAACTACTTGGAATAGAAAGGAATGTTTTGACTCAGCACACACAACATGTGCATCAGAAAATACTTGGAATAGAAAGGAATGTTTTGACTCAGCACACACAACATTTGCATTAGAATATGCATGGAATAGAAAGGAATGTTTTGACTCAGCACACACCATATGTGCATTAGAATATTCTGGGAATAGAAAGGTATGTTTTGACTCAGCACACACTACATGTGCATTAGATAGAATATACTTGGAATAGAAAGGAATGTTTTGACTCAGCAAACAGAACATGTGCATCGGAATATACTCAGAATAGAAAGGAAAGTATTGACTCAACACACACCACATATGCATTTGAATATACTTGGAATAGAAATGAATGTTTTGACCCAGAACAAGAAGGAAGTGTATTGGAAAATACTTGGAATAGAAAGGAATGTTTTGACTCAGCACACACAACATGTGCATCAGAACATACTTGGATTAGAAAGCAATGTTTTGACTAAGCACACACAACATGTGCATTAGAATATCCATGGAATAGAAAGGAATATTTTGACTCAGCACACACAACATGTGCATTAGAATATGCATGGAATAGAAAGGAATGTTTTGACTCAGCACACACCACATGTGCATAAGAATATTCTGTGAATAGAAAGGTATGTTTTGACTCAGCACACACAACATGTGCATTAGATAGAATATACTTGGAATGGAAAGGAATGTTTTGACCAAGAACAAGAAGGAAGTGTATTGGAAATTACTTGGAATAGAAAGGAATATTTTGACTCAGCATACACAACATGTGCATTAGAATATGCATGGAATAGAAAGGAATGTTTTGACTCAGCAAACACCACATGTGCATTAGTATATTCTGGTAATAGAAAGGTATGTTTTGACTCAGCACACACAACATGTGCATTAGACAGAATATACTTGGAATAGAAAGGAATGTTTTGACTCAGCACACACAACATGTGCATCGGAATATACTCAGAATAGAAAGGGGAGTATTGCCTCAGCATACACCACATATGCATTAGAATATACTTGGAATAGAAAGAAATGTTTTGACCCAGAACAAGAAGCAATTGTATTAGAATATACTTGGAATGGAAAGGAATGTTTTGACTCAGCACACACAACGTGCATTAGAATTTACTTGGAATAGAAAAGAAAGTTTTGACTCAGCACACACAACATGTGCATCAGAAAATACTTGGAATAGAAAGGAATGTTTTTACTCAGGGCACACAAAATATGTGCATTAGAATATACTTGGAATACGATGGAATATTTTGACTCAGGACACACAAGATGTGCATTAGAATATACGTGGAATAGAAAGGAATATTTTGACTCAGCACACACAACATGTGGATTGGAATATACTCAGAACACAAAGGAATGTTTTGACTCAGCACATACCACATATGCATTAGAATATACTTGGAATAGAAAGGAATGTTTTGACCCAGAACAAGAAGGAAGTGTATTGGAATATACTTGGAATGGAAAGGAATGTTTTGACCCAGAACAAGAAGGAAGTGTATTGGAAATTACTTGGAATAGAAAGGAATGTTTTGACTCAGCACACACAACATGTGCATTGGAAAATACTTGGGTTAGAAAGGAATGTTTTGACTCAGCACACGCCACATATGCATTAGAATATACTAGGAATAGAAAGAAATGTTTTGACCCAGAACAAGAAGGAAGTGTATTGGAAAATACTTGGAATGGAAAGGATTGTTTTCACTCAGCACAAACCACATGTGCATCAGAAAATACTTGGAATAGAAAGGAATGTTTTGACTCAGCGTACACACAATATATGCTTTAGAATATACTTGGAATACAATGGTATGTTTTGACTCAGGACACACAAGATGGGCATTAGAATATACGTGGAATAGAAAGGAATGATTTGAATCAGCACACACAACATGTGGATCGGAATATACTCAGAATAGAAAGGAAAGTATTGACTCAGCACACACCACATATGCATTAGAATATACTTGGAATAGAAAGGAATGTTTTGACCCAGAACAAGAAGGAAGTGTATTGGAATATACTTGGAATAGAAAGGAATGTTTTGACTCAGCACACACAACATGTACATCAGAAAATACTTGGAATAGAAAGGAATGTTTTGACCCAGAACAAGAAGGAAGTGTATTGGAATATATTTTGAATAGAAAGGAATGTTTTGACTCAGCACACACCACATGTGCATTAGAATATTCTGAGAATAGAAAGGTATGTTTTCACTTAGCACACATCACCTGTGCATTAGAATATTCTGGGAATAGAAAGGAATGTTGTTACTCAGCACACACAATATGTGGATCGGAAAATACTCAGCATAGAAAGGAAAGTATTGACTCAGCCCACACCACATATTCATTAGAATATATTTGGAATAGAAAGGAATGTTTTGACCCCGTACAAGAAGGAAGTGTATTGGAAATTACTTGGAATAGAAAGGAATGTTTTGACTCAGCACACACAACATGTGCATTGGAAAATACTTGGATTAGAAAGGAATGTTTTGACTCAGCACACGCCACATATGCATTAGAATATACTAGGAATAGAAAGGAATGTTTTGACCCAGAACAAGAAGGAAGTGTATTGGAAAATACTTGGAATGGAAAGGAATGCTTTGACTCTGCACAAACCACATGTGCATCAGAAAATACTTGGATTAGAAAGGAATGTTTTGACTCAGCACACACAACATGTGCATTAGGATATGCATGGAATAGAAAGTAATGTTTTGACTCAGCACACACCACATGTGCATTAGAATATTCTGGGAATAGAAAGGAATGTTTTGACCCAGAACAAGAAGGAAGTGTATTGGAAAATACTTGGAATAGAAAGGAATGTTTTGACTCAGCACACACAACATGTGCATCGGAATATACTCAGAATAGAAAGGAAAGTATTGACTCAACAAACACCACATATGCATTTGAATATACTTGGAATAGAAATGAATGTTTTGACCCAGAACAAGAAGGAAGTGTTTTTGGAAAATACTTAGAATAGAAAGGAATGTTTTGACTCAGCACACACAACATGTGCATCAGAAAATACTTGGATTAGAAAGGAATGTTTTGACTCAGCACACACAACATGTGCATTAGAATATGCATGGAATAGAAAGGAATGTTTTGTTTCAGCACACACAACATGTGCATTAGAATATGCATGGAATAGGAAGGAATGTTTTGACTCAGCACACACCACATGTGCATTAGAATATTCTGTGAATAGAAAGGTATGTTTTGATTCAGCACACACAACTTGTGCATTAGATAGAATATACTTGGAATAGAAAGGAATGTTTTGACTCTGAACACACAACATGTGGATCGGAATATACTCAGAATAAAAAGGAATGTTTTGACTCAGCACACGCCACATATGCATTAGAATATACTTGGAATAGAAAGGAATGTTTTGACCCAGAACAAGAAGGAAGTGTATTGGAAAATACTTGGAATAGAAAGGAATGTTTTGACTCAGCACAAACAACATGTGCATCAGAAAATACTTGGATTAGAAAGGAATGTTTTGACTCAGCACACACAACATGTGCATTAGAATATGCATGGAATAGAAAGGAATGTTTTGATTCAGCACACACCACATGTGCATTAGAATATACTGGGAATAGAAAGGTATGTTTTGACTCAGCTCACACAACATGTGCATCGGAATATACTCAGAATAGAAAGGAAAGTATTGACTCAACACACACCACATATGCATTAGAATATAATTGGAATAGAAATGAATGTTTTGACCCAGAACAAGAAGGAAGTGTATTGGAAAATACTTGGAATGGAAAGGAATGTTTTGACTCAGCACACACAACATGTGCATCAGAAAATACTTGGATTAGAAAGGAATGTTTTGACTCAGCACACACAACATGTGTATTAGAATATGCATGGAATAGAAAGGAATGTTTTGACTCAGCACACACAACATGTGCATTAGAATATGCATGGAATAGAAAGGAATGTTTTGACTCAGCACACACCACATGTGCATTAGAATATTCTGTAAATAGAAAGGTAAGTTTTGACTCAGCACACACAACATGTGCATTAGATAGAATATACTTGGAATAGAAAGGAATGTTTTGACTCAGCACACACAATATATGGATCAGAATATACTCAGAATACAAAGGAATGTTTTGACTCAGCACACACCAGATATGCCTTAGAATATACTTGGAATAGAAAGGAATGTTTTGACCCAGAACAAGAAGGAAGTGTATTGGAAAATACTTGGAATAGAAAGGAATGTTTTGACTCAGCACACACAAGATGTGCATCAGAAAACACTTGGATTAGAAAGGAATGTTTTGACTCAGCACACACCACATGTGCATTAGAATATTCTGTGAATAGAAAGGTATGTTTTGACTCAGCACACACAACATGTGCATGAGATAGAATATACTTGGAATAGAAAGGAATGTTTTGACTCAGCACACACAACATGTGCATCAGAAAATACTTGGAATAGAAAGGAATGTTTTTACTCAGGGCACACACAATATGTGCATTAGAATATACTTGGAATACGATGGAATGTTTTGACTCAGGATACACAAGATATGCATTAGAATATACGTGGAATAGAAAGGAATGTTTTGACTCAGCACACACAAACTGTGGATCGGAATATACTCAGAATACAAAGGAATGTTTTGACTCAGCACACACCACATATGCATTACAATATACTTGGAATAGAAAGGAATGTTTTGACCCAGAACAAGAAGGAAGTGTATTGGAAAATACTTGGAAGAGAAAGGAATGTTTTGACTCAGCACACACAACATGTGCATTAGAATATGCATGGAATAGAAAGGAATGTTTTGACTCAGCACACACCACATGTGCATTAGAATATTTTGGGAATAGAAAGGAATGTTTTGACTCAGCACACACAACATGTGCATTAGAATATGCATGGAATAGAAAGGAATGTTTTGACTCAGCACACACCACATGTGGATTAGAATATTCTGTGAATAGAAAGGAATGTTTTGACTCAGCACACACAACATGTGCATTAGAATATGCATGGAATAAAAAGGAATGTTTTGACTCAGCACACACCACATGTGCATTAGAATATTCTGTGAATAGGAAGGTATGTTTTGACTCAGCACACACAACATGTGCACTAGATAGAATATACTTGGAATAGAAAGGAATGTTTTGACTCAGCACACACAACATGTGCATCGGAATATACTCAGATTAGAAAGGAGAATATTGACTCAGCATACACCACATATGCATTAGAATATACTTGGAATAGAAAGAAATGTGTTGACCCAGAACAAGAAGCAATTGTATTAGAATATACTTGGAATAGAAAGGAATGTTTTGACTCAGCACACACAACGTGCATTAGAATTTACTTGGAATAGAAAAGAAAGTTTTGACTCAGCACACACAACATATGCATCAGAAAATACTTGGAATAGAAAGGAATGTTTTTACTCAGGGCACACACAATATGTGCATTAGAATATACTTGGAATACGATGGATTGTTTTGACTCAGGACCCACAAGATGTGCATTAGAATATACGTGGAATAGAAAGGAATGTTTTGACTCAGCACACACAACATGTGGATCGGAATATACTCTGAACACAAAGGAATGTTTTGACTCAGCACACACCACATCTGCATTAGAATATACTTGGAATAGAAAGGAATGTTTTGACCCAGAACAAGAACGAAGTGTATTGGAATATACTTGGAATAGAAAGGAATGTTTTGACCCAGAACAAGAAGGAAGTGTATTCGAGAATACTTGGAATAGAAAGGAATGTTTTGACTCAGCACACACAACATGTGCATCAGAAAATACTTGGATTAGAAAGGAATGTTTTGACTCAGCACACACAACATGTGCATTAGAATATGCATGGAATAGAAAGGAATGTTTTGACTCAGCACACACAACATGTGCATTAGAATATGCATGGAATGGAAAGGAATGTTTTGACTCAGCACACACCACATGAGCATTAGAGTACTCTGGGTAATAGAAAGGTATGTTTTGACTCAACACACACAACATGTGCATTAGATAGAATATACTTGGAATAGAAAGGAATGTTTTGACTCAGCACACACAACATGTGCATCATAAAATACTTGGAATAGAAAGGAATGTTTTTACTCAGGGCACATACAATATGTGCATTAGAATATACTTGGAATACGATGGAATGTTTTGACTCAGGACACACAAGATGTGCATTAGAATATACGTGGAATAGAAAGGAATGTTTTGACTCAGCACACACAACATGTGGATCGGAATATACTCAGAATACAAAGGAATGTTTTGACTCAGCAAACACCACATATGCATTAGAATATAGTTGGAATAGAAAGGAATGTTTTGACGCAGAACAAGAAGGAAGTTTATTGGAAAATACTTGGTATAGAAAGGAATGTTTTGACTCAGCACACACAACATGTGCATTAGAATATGCATGGAATAGAAAGGAATGTTTTGACTCAGCACACACCACATGTGCATTAGAATATTCTGGGAATAGAAAGGTATGTTTTGACTCAGCGCACACAACATGTGCATTAGATAGAATATACTTGGAATAGAAAGGAATGTTTTGACTCAGCAAACACAACATGTGCATCGGAATATACTCAGAATAGAAAGGAAAGTATTGACTCAACACACACCACATATGCATTTGAATATACTTGGAATAGAAATGAATGTTTTGACGCAGAACAAGAAGGAAGTTTATTGGAAAATACTTGGTATAGAAAGGAATGTTTTGAATCAGCACACACAACATGTGCATCAGAAAATACTTGGATTAGAAAGGAATGTTTTGACTCAGCACACACAACATGTGCATTAGAATATGCATGGAATAGAAAGGAATGTTTTGACTCAGCACACACCACATGTGCATTAGAATATTCTGGGAATAGAAAGGTATGTTTTGACTCAGCGCACACAACATGTGCATTAGATAGAATATACTTGGAATAGAAAGGAATGTTTTGACTCAGCAAACACAACATGTGCATCTGAATATACTCAGAATAGAAAGGAATGTATTGACTCAAAACACACCACATATGCATTAGAATATACTTGGAATAGAAAGGAATGTTTTGACCCAGAACAAGAAGGAAGTGTATTTGAATATACTTGGAATAGAAAGGAATGTTTTGACTCAGCACACACAATATGTGCATTAGGATATGCATGGAATAGAAAGGAATGTTTTGACTCAGCACACACCACATGTGCATTAGAATATTCTGGGAATAGAAAGGAATGTTTTGACCCAGAACAAGAAGGAAGTGTATTGGAAACTACTTGGAATAGAATGGAATGTTTTGACTCAGCACACACAACATGTGAATCAGAAAATACTTGGATTAGAAAGGAATGTTTTGACTCAGCACACACAACATGTGCATTAGAATATGCATGGAATAGAAAGGAATGTTTTGACTCAGCACACACAACATTTGCATTAGAATATGCATGGAATAGAAAGGAATGTTTTGACTCAGCACACACCATATGTGCATTAGAATATTCTGGGAATAGAAAGGTATGTTTTGACTCAGCACACACTACATGTGCATTAGATAGAATATACTTGGAATAGAAAGGAATGTTTTGACTCAGCAAACAGAACATGTGCATCGGAATATACTCAGAATAGAAAGGAAAGTATTGACTCAACACACACCACATATGCATTTGAATATACTTGGAATAGAAATGAATGTTTTGACCCAGAACAAGAAGGAAGTGTATTGGAAAATACTTGGAATAGAAAGGAATGTTTTGACCCAGCACACACAACATGTGCATCAGAAAATACTTGGATTAGAAAGCAATGTTTTGACTAAGCACACACAACATGTGCATTAGAATATCCATGGAATAGAAAGGAATATTTTGACTCAGCACACACAACATGTGCATTAGAATATGCATGGAATAGAAAGGAATGTTTTGACTCAGCACACACCACATGTGCATAAGAATATTCTGTGAATAGAAAGGTATGTTTTGACTCAGCACACACAACATGTGCATTAGATAGAATATACTTGGAATGGAAAGGAATTTTTGACCCAGAACAAGAAGGAAGTGTATTGGAAATTACTTGGAATAGAAAGGAATGTTTTGACTCAGCACACACAACATGTGCATTGGAAAATACTTGGATTAGAAAGGAATGTTTTGACTCAGCACACACCACATGTGCATTAGAATATTGTGTGAATAGAAAGGTATGTTTTGACTCAGCACACACAACATGTGCATGAGATAGAATATACTTGGAATAGAAAGGAATGTTTTTACTCAGGGCACACACAATATGTGCATTAGAATATACTTGGAATACGATGGAATGTTTTGACTCAGGACACACAAGATATGCATTAGAATATACTTGGAATAGAAAGGAATGTTTTGACTCAGCACACACAAACTGTGGATCGGAATATACTCAGAATACAAAGGAATGTTTTGACTCAGCACACACCACATATGCATTACAATATACTTGGAATAGAAAGGAATGTTTTGACCCAGAACAAGAAGGAAGTGTATTGGAAAATACTTGGAAGAGAAAGGAATGTTTTGACTCAGCACACACAACATGTGCATTAGAATATGCATGGAATAGAAAGGAATGTTTTGACTCAGCACACACCACATGTGCATTAGAATATTCTGGGAATAGAAAGGAATGTTTTGACTCAGCACACACAACATGTGCATTAGAATATGCATGGAATAGAAAGGAATATTTTGACTCAGCACACACCACATGTGTATTAGAATATTCTGTGAATAGAAAGGAATGTTTTGACTCAGCACACACAACATGTGCATTAGAATATGCATGGAATAAAAAGGAATGTTTTGACTCAGCACACACCACATGTGCATTAGAATATTCTGTGAATAGGAAGGTATGTTTTGACTCAGCACACACAACATGTGCATTAGATAGAATATACTTGGAATAGAAAGGAATGTTTTGACTCAGCACACACAACATGTGCATCGGAATATACTCAGAAAGGAAAGGGGAGTATTGCCTCAGCATACACCACATATGCATTAGAATATACTTGGAATAGAAAGAAATGTTTTGACCCAGAACAAGAAGCAATTGTATTAGAATATACTTGGAATGGAAAGGAATGTTTTGACTCAGCACACACAACGTGCATTAGAATTTACTTGGAATAGAAAAGAAAGTTTTGACTCAGCACACACAACATGTGCATCAGAAAATACTTGGAATAGAAAGGAATGTTTTTACTCAGGGCACACAAAATATGTGCATTAGAATATACTTGGAATACGATGGAATATTTTGACTCAGGACACACAAGATGTGCATTAGAATATACGTGGAATAGAAAGGAATATTTTGACTCAGCACACACAACATGTGGATTGGAATATACTCAGAACACAAAGGAATGTTTTGACTCAGCACATACCACATATGCATTAGAATATACTTGGAATAGAAAGGAATGTTTTGACCCAGAACAAGAAGGAAGTGTATTGGAATATACTTGGAATGGAAAGGAATGTTTTGACCCAGAACAAGAAGGAAGTGTATTGGAAATTACTTGGAATAGAAAGGAATGTTTTGACTCAGCACACACAACATGTGCATTGGAAAATACTTGGGTTAGAAAGGAATGTTTTGACTCAGCACACGCCACATATGCATTAGAATATACTAGGAATAGAAAGAAATGTTTTGACCCAGAACAAGAAGGAAGTGTATTGGAAAATACTTGGAATGGAAAGGATTGTTTTCACTCAGCACAAACCACATGTGCATCAGAAAATACTTGGAATAGAAAGGAATGTTTTGACTCAGCGTACACACAATATATGCTTTAGAATATACTTGGAATACAATGGTATGTTTTGACTCAGGACACACAAGATGGGCATTAGAATATACGTGGAATAGAAAGGAATGATTTGAATCAGCACACACAACATGTGGATCGGAATATACTCAGAATAGAAAGGAAAGTATTGACTCAGCACACACCACATATGCATTAGAATATACTTGGAATAGAAAGGAATGTTTTGACCCAGAACAAGAAGGAAGTGTATTGGAATATACTTGGAATAGAAAGGAATGTTTTGACTCAGCACACACAACATGTACATCAGAAAATACTTGGAATAGAAAGGAATGTTTTGACCCAGAACAAGAAGGAAGTGTATTGGAATATATTTTGAATAGAAAGGAATGTTTTGACTCAGCACACACCACATGTGCATTAGAATATTCTGAGAATAGAAAGGTATGTTTTCACTTAGCACACATCACCTGTGCATTAGAATATTCTGGGAATAGAAAGGAATGTTGTTACTCAGCACACACAATATGTGGATCGGAAAATACTCAGCATAGAAAGGAAAGTATTGACTCAGCCCACACCACATATTCATTAGAATATATTTGGAATAGAAAGGAATGTTTTGACCCCGTACAAGAAGGAAGTGTATTGGAAATTACTTGGAATAGAAAGGAATGTTTTGACTCAGCACACACAACATGTGCATTGGAAAATACTTGGATTAGAAAGGAATGTTTTGACTCAGCACACGCCACATATGCATTAGAATATACTAGGAATAGAAAGGAATGTTTTGACCCAGAACAAGAAGGAAGTGTATTGGAAAATACTTGGAATGGAAAGGAATGCTTTGACTCTGCACAAACCACATGTGCATCAGAAAATACTTGGATTAGAAAGGAATGTTTTGACTCAGCACACACAACATGTGCATTAGGATATGCATGGAATAGAAAGTAATGTTTTGACTCAGCACACACCACATGTGCATTAGAATATTCTGGGAATAGAAAGGAATGTTTTGACCCAGAACAAGAAGGAAGTGTATTGGAAAATACTTGGAATAGAAAGGAATGTTTTGACTCAGCACACACAACATGTGCATCGGAATATACTCAGAATAGAAAGGAAAGTATTGACTCAACAAACACCACATATGCATTTGAATATACTTGGAATAGAAATGAATGTTTTGACCCAGAACAAGAAGGAAGTGTTTTTGGAAAATACTTAGAATAGAAAGGAATGTTTTGACTCAGCACACACAACATGTGCATCAGAAAATACTTGGATTAGAAAGGAATGTTTTGACTCAGCACACACAACATGTGCATTAGAATATGCATGGAATAGAAAGGAATGTTTTGTTTCAGCACACACAACATGTGCATTAGAATATGCATGGAATAGGAAGGAATGTTTTGACTCAGCACACACCACATGTGCATTAGAATATTCTGTGAATAGAAAGGTATGTTTTGATTCAGCACACACAACTTGTGCATTAGATAGAATATACTTGGAATAGAAAGGAATGTTTTGACTCTGCACACACAACATGTGGATCGGAATATACTCAGAATAAAAAGGAATGTTTTGACTCAGCACACGCCACATATGCATTAGAATATACTTGGAATAGAAAGGAATGTTTTGACCCAGAACAAGAAGGAAGTGTATTGGAAAATACTTGGAATAGAAAGGAATGTTTTGACTCAGCACAAACAACATGTGCATCAGAAAATACTTGGATTAGAAAGGAATGTTTTGACTCAGCACACACAACATGTGCATTAGAATATGCATGGAATAGAAAGGAATGTTTTGATTCAGCACACACCACATGTGCATTAGAATATACTGGGAATAGAAAGGTATGTTTTGACTCAGCTCACACAACATGTGCATCGGAATATACTCAGAATAGAAAGGAAAGTATTGACTCAACACACACCACATATGCATTAGAATATAATTGGAATAGAAATGAATGTTTTGACCCAGAACAAGAAGGAAGTGTATTGGAAAATACTTGGAATGGAAAGGAATGTTTTGACTCAGCACACACAACATGTGCATCAGAAAATACTTGGATTAGAAAGGAATGTTTTGACTCAGCACACACAACATGTGCATTAGAATATGCATGGAATAGAAAGGAATGTTTTGACTCAGCACACACAACATGTGCATTAGAATATGCATGGAATAGAAAGGAATGTTTTGACTCAGCACACACCACATGTGCATTAGAATATTCTGTAAATAGAAAGGTATGTTTTGACTCAGCACACACAACATGTGCATTAGATAGAATATACTTGGAATAGAAAGGAATGTTTTGACTCAGCACACACAATATATGGATCGGAATATACTCAGAATACAAAGGAATGTTTTGACTCAGCACACACCAGATATGCCTTAGAATATACTTGGAATAGAAAGGAATGTTTTGACCCAGAACAAGAAGGAAGTGTATTGGAAAATACTTGGAATAGAAAGGAATGTTTTGACTCAGCACACACAACATGTGCATCAGAAAACACTTGGATTAGAAAGGAATGTTTTGACTCAGCACACACCACATGTGCATTAGAATATTCTGTGAATAGAAAGGTATGTTTTGACTCAGCACACACAACATGTGCATGAGATAGAATATACTTGGAATAGAAAGGAATGTTTTGACTCAGCACACACAACATGTGCATCAGAAAATACTTGGAATAGAAAGGAATGTTTTTACTCAGGGCACACACAATATGTGCATTAGAATATACTTGGAATACGATGGAATGTTTTGACTCAGGATACACAAGATATGCATTAGAATATACGTGGAATAGAAAGGAATGTTTTGACTCAGCACACACAAACTGTGGATCGGAATATACTCAGAATACAAAGGAATGTTTTGACTCAGCACACACCACATATGCATTACAATATACTTGGAATAGAAAGGAATGTTTTGACCCAGAACAAGAAGGAAGTGTATTGGAAAATACTTGGAAGAGAAAGGAATGTTTTGACTCAGCACACACAACATGTGCATTAGAATATGCATGGAATAGAAAGGAATGTTTTGACTCAGCACACACCACATGTGCATTAGAATATTTTGGGAATAGAAAGGAATGTTTTGACTCAGCACACACAACATGTGCATTAGAATATGCATGGAATAGAAAGGAATGTTTTGACTCAGCACACACCACATGTGGATTAGAATATTCTGTGAATAGAAAGGAATGTTTTGACTCAGCACACACAACATGTGCATTAGAATATGCATGGAATAAAAAGGAATGTTTTGACTCAGCACACACCACATGTGCATTAGAATATTCTGTGAATAGGAAGGTATGTTTTGACTCAGCACACACAACATGTGCACTAGATAGAATATACTTGGAATAGAAAGGAATGTTTTGACTCAGCACACACAACATGTGCATCGGAATATACTCAGATTAGAAAGGAGAATATTGACTCAGCATACACCACATATGCATTAGAATATACTTGGAATAGAAAGAAATGTTTTGACCCAGAACAAGAAGCAATTGTATTAGAATATACTTGGAATAGGAAGGAATGTTTTGACTCAGCACACACAACGTGCATTAGAATTTACTTGGAATAGAAAAGAAAGTTTTGACTCAGCACACACAACATATGCATCAGAAAATACTTGGAATAGAAAGGAATGTTTTTACTCAGGGCACACACAATATGTGCATTAGAATATACTTGGAATACGATGGATTGTTTTGACTCAGGACCCACAAGATGTGCATTAGAATATACGTGGAATAGAAAGGAATGTTTTGACTCAGCACACACAACATGTGGATCGGAATATACTCTGAACACAAAGGAATGTTTTGACTCAGCACACACCACATCTGCATTAGAATATACTTGGAATAGAAAGGAATGTTTTGACCCAGAACAAGAACGAAGTGTATTGGAATATACTTGGAATAGAAAGGAATGTTTTGACCCAGAACAAGAAGGAAGTGTATTCGAGAACACTTGGAATAGAAAGGAATGTTTTGACTCAGCACACACAACATGTGCATCAGAAAATACTTGGATTAGAAAGGAATGTTTTGACTCAGCACACACAACATGTGCATTAGAATATGCATGGAATAGAAAGGAATGTTTTGACTCAGCACACACAACATGTGCATTAGAATATGCATGGAATGGAAAGGAATGTTTTGACTCAGCACACACCACATGAGCATTAGAGTACTCTGGGTAATAGAAAGGTATGTTTTGACTCAACACACACAACATGTGCATTAGATAGAATATACTTGGAATAGAAAGGAATGTTTTGACTCAGCACACACAACATGTGCATCATAAAATACTTGGAATAGAAAGGAATGTTTTTACTCAGGGCACATACAATATGTGCATTAGAATATACTTGGAATACGATGGAATGTTTTGACTCAGGACACACAAGATGTGCATTAGAATATACGTGGAATAGAAAGGAATGTTTTGACTCAGCACACACAACATGTGGATCGGAATATACTCAGAATACAAAGGAATGTTTTGACTCAGCAAACACCACATATGCATTAGAATATAGTTGGAATAGAAAGGAATGTTTTGACGCAGAACAAGAAGGAAGTTTATTGGAAAATACTTGGTATAGAAAGGAATGTTTTGACTCAGCACACACAACATGTGCATTAGAATATGCATGGAATAGAAAGGAATGTTTTGACTCAGCACACACCACATGTGCATTAGAATATTCTGTGAATAGAAAGGTATGTTTTGACTCAGCACACACAACATGTGCATGAGATAGAATATACTTGGAATAGAAAGGAATGTTTTGACTCAGCAAACACAACATGTGCATCGGAATATACTCAGAATAGAAAGGAAAGTATTGACTCAACACACACCACATATGCATTTGAATATACTTGGAATAGAAATGAATGTTTTGACGCAGAACAAGAAGGAAGTTTATTGGAAAATACTTGGTATAGAAAGGAATGTTTTGAATCAGCACACACAACATGTGCATCAGAAAATACTTGGATTAGAAAGGAATGTTTTGACTCAGCACACACAACATGTGCATTAGAATATGCATGGAATAGAAAGGAATGTTTTGACTCAGCACACACCACATGTGCATTAGAATATTCTGGGAATAGAAAGGTATGTTTTGACTCAGCGCACACAACATGTGCATTAGATAGAATATACTTGGAATAGAAAGGAATGTTTTGACTCAGCAAACACAACATGTGCATCTGAATATACTCAGAATAGAAAGGAATGTATTGACTCAAAACACACCACATATGCATTAGAATATACTTGGAATAGAAAGGAATGTTTTGACCCAGAACAAGAAGGAAGTGTATTTGAATATACTTGGAATAGAAAGGAATGTTTTGACTCAGCACACACAATATGTGCATTAGGATATGCATGGAATAGAAAGGAATGTTTTGACTCAGCACACACCACATGTGCATTAGAATATTCTGGGAATAGAAAGGAATGTTTTGACCCAGAACAAGAAGGAAGTGTATTGGAAACTACTTGGAATAGAATGGAATGTTTTGACTCAGCACACACAACATGTGAATCAGAAAATACTTGGATTAGAAAGGAATGTTTTGACTCAGCACACACAACATGTGCATTAGAATATGCATGGAATAGAAAGGAATGTTTTGACTCAGCACACACAACATTTGCATTAGAATATGCATGGAATAGAAAGGAATGTTTTGACTCAGCACACACCATATGTGCATTAGAATATTCTGGGAATAGAAAGGTATGTTTTGACTCAGCACACACTACATGTGCATTAGATAGAATATACTTGGAATAGAAAGGAATGTTTTGACTCAGCAAACAGAACATGTGCATCGGAATATACTCAGAATAGAAAGGAAAGTATTGACTCAACACACACCACATATGCATTTGAATATACTTGGAATAGAAATGAATGTTTTGACCCAGAACAAGAAGGAAGTGTATTGGAAAATACTTGGAATAGAAAGGAATGTTTTGACCCAGCACACACAACATGTGCATCAGAAAATACTTGGATTAGAAAGCAATGTTTTGACTAAGCACACACAACATGTGCATTAGAATATCCATGGAATAGAAAGGAATATTTTGACTCAGCACACACAACATGTGCATTAGAATATGCATGGAATAGAAAGGAATGTTTTGACTCAGCACACACCACATGTGCATAAGAATATTCTGTGAATAGAAAGGTATGTTTTGACTCAGCACACACAACATGTGCATTAGATAGAATATACTTGGAATGGAAAGGAATTTTTGACCCAGAACAAGAAGGAAGTGTATTGGAAATTACTTGGAATAGAAAGGAATGTTTTGACTCAGCACACACAACATGTGCATTGGAAAATACTTGGATTAGAAAGGAATGTTTTGACTCAGCACACGCCACATATGCATTAGAATATACTAGGAATAGAAAGGAATGTTTTGACCCAGAACAAGAAGGAAGTGTATTGGAAAATACTTGGAATGGAAAGGAATGTTTTGACTCAGCACAAACCACATGTGCATCAGAAAATACTTGGAATAGAAAGGAATGTTTTGACTCAGCGTACACACAATATGTGCTTTAGAATATACTTGGAATACAATGGTATGTTTTGACTCAGGACACACAAGATGGGCATTAGAATATACGTGGAATAGAAAGGAATGATTTGAATCAGCACACACAACATGTGGATCGGAATATACTCAGAATAGAAAGGAAAGTATTGACTCAGCACACACCACATATGCATTAGAATATACTTGGAATAGAAAGGAATGTTTTGACCCAGAACAAGAAGGAAGTGTATTGGAATATACTTGGAATAGAAAGGAATGTTTTGACTCAGCACACACAACATGTACATCAGAAAATACTTGGAATAGAAAGGAATGTTTTGACCCAGAACAAGAAGGAAGTGTATTGGAATATATTTTGAATAGAAAGGAATGTTTTGACTCAGCACACACCACATGTGCATTAGAATATTCTGAGAATAGAAAGGTATGTTTTCACTTAGCACACATCACCTGTGCATTAGAATATTCTGGGAATAGAAAGGAATGTTGTTACTCAGCACACACAATATGTGGATCGGAAAATACTCAGAATAGAAAGGAAAGTATTGACTCAGCCCACACCACATATTCATTAGAATATATTTGGAATAGAAAGGAATATTTTGACCCAGAACAAGAAGGAAGTGTATTGGAATATACTTGGAATAGAAAGGAATGTTTTGACCCAGAACAAGAAGGAAGTGTATTGGAAATTACTTGGAATAGAAAGGAATGTTTTGACTCAGCACACACAACATGTGTATTGGAAAATACTTGGTTTAGAAAGGAATGTTTTGACTCAGCACACGCCACATATGCATTAGAATATACTAGGAATAGAAAGAAATGTTTTGACCCAGAATAAGAAGGAAGTGTATTGGAAAATACTTGGAATGGAAAGGAATGCTTTGACTCTGCACAAACCACATGTGCATCACAAAATACTTGGATTAGAAAGGAATGTTTTGACTCAGCACACACAACATGTGCATTAGGATATGCATGGAATAGAAAGTAATGTTTTGACTCAGCACACACCACATGTGCAGTAGAATATTCTGGGAATAGAAAGGAATGTTTTGGCCCAGAACAAGAAGGAAGTGTATTGGAAAATACTTGGAATAGAAAGGAATATTTTGACTCAGCACACACAACATGTGCATCGGAATATACTCAGAATAGAAAGGAAAGTATTGACTCAACAAACACCACATATGCATTTGAATATACTTGGAATAGAAATGAATGTTTTGACCCAGAACAAGAAGGAAGTGTATTGGAAAATACTTAGAATAGAAAGGAATGTTTTGACTCAGCACACACAACATGTGCATCAGAAAATACTTGGATTAGAAAGGAATGTTTTGACTCAGCACACACAACATGTGCATTAGAATATGCATGGAATAGAAAGGAATGTTTTGACTCAGCACACACAACATGTGCATTAGAATATGCATGTAATAGGAAGGAATGTTTTGACTCGGCACACACCACATGTGCATTAGAATATTCTGTGAATAGAAAGGTATGTTTTGATTCAGCACACACAACTTGTGCATTAGATAGAATATACTTGGAATAGAAAGGAATGTTTTGACTCAGCACACACCACATGTGCATTAGAATATTGTGTGAATAGAAAGGTATGTTTTGACTCAGCACACACAACATGTGCATGAGATAGAATATACTTGGAATAGAAAGGAATGTTTTTACTCAGGGCACACACAATATGTGCATTAGAATATACTTGGAATACGATGGAATGTTTTGACTCAGGACACACAAGATATGCATTAGAATATACGTGGAATAGAAAGGAATGTTTTGACTCAGCACACACAAACTGTGGATCGGAATATACTCAGAATACAAAGGAATGTTTTGACTCAGCACACACCACATATGCATTACAATATACTTGGAATAGAAAGGAATGTTTTGACCCAGAACAAGAAGGAAGTGTATTGGAAAATACTTGGAAGAGAAAGGAATGTTTTGACTCAGCACACACAACATGTGCATTAGAATATGCATGGAATAGAAAGGAATGTTTTGACTCAGCACACACCACATGTGCATTAGAATATTCTGGGAATAGAAAGGAATGTTTTGACTCAGCACACACAACATGTGCATTAGAATATGCATGGAATAGAAAGGAATATTTTGACTCAGCACACACCACATGTGTATTAGAATATTCTGTGAATAGAAAGGAATGTTTTGACTCAGCACACACAACATGTGCATTAGAATATGCATGGAATAAAAAGGAATGTTTTGACTCAGCACACACCACATGTGCATTAGAATATTCTGTGAATAGGAAGGTATGTTTTGACTCAGCACACACAACATGTGCATTAGATAGAATATACTTGGAATAGAAAGGAATGTTTTGACTCAGCACACACAACATGTGCATCGGAATATACTCAGAATAGAAAGGAGAGTATTGACTCAGCATACACCACATATGCATTAGAATATACTTGGAATAGAAAGAAATGTTTTGACCCAGAACAAGAAGCAATTGTATTAGAATATACTTGGAATAGAAAGGAATGTTTTGACTCAGCACACACAACGTGCATTAGAATTTATTTGGAATAGAAAAGAAAGTTTTGACTCAGCACACACAACATATGCATCAGAAAATACTTGGAATAGAAAGGAATGTTTTTACTCAGGGCACACACAATATGTGCATTAGAATATACTTGGAATACGATGGAATGTTTTGACTCAGGACACACAAGATGTGCATTAGAATATACGTGGAATAGAAAGGAATGTTTTGACTCAGCACACACAACATGTGGATCGGAATATACTCTGAACACAAAGGAATGTTTTGACTCAGCACACACCACATATGCATTAGAATATACTTGGAATAGAAAGGAATGTTTTGACCCAGAACAAGAACGAAGTGTATTGGAATATACTTGGAATAGAAAGGAATGTTTTGACCCAGAACAAGAAGGAAGTGTATTCGAGAATACTTGGAATAGAAAGGAATGTTTTGACTCAGCACACACAACATGTGCATCAGAAAATACTTGGATTAGAAAGGAATGTTTTGACTCAGCACACACAACATGTGCATTAGAATATGCATGGAATAGAAAGGAATGTTTTGACTCAGCACACACAACATGTGCATTAGAATATGCATGGAATGGAAAGGAATGTTTTGACTCAGCACACACCACATGAGCATTAGAGTACTCTGGGTAATAGAAAGGTATGTTTTGACTCAACACACACAACATGTGCATTAGATAGAATATACTTGGAATAGAAAGGAATGTTTTGACTCAGCACACACAACATGTGCATCAGAAAATACTTGGAATAGAAAGGAATGTTTTTACTCAGGGCACATACAATATGTGCATTAGAATATACTTGGAATACGATGGAATGTTTTGACTCAGGACACACAAGATGTGCATTAGAATATACGTGGAATAGAAAGGAATGTTTTGACTCAGCACACACAACATGTGGATCGGAATATACTCAGAATACAAAGGAAAGTTTTGACTCAGCAAACACCACATATGCATTAGAATATAGTTGGAATAGAAAGGAATGTTTTGACGCAGAACAAGAAGGAAGTTTATTGGAAAATACTTGGTATAGAAAGGAATGTTTTGAATCAGCACACACAACATGTGCATCAGAAAATACTTGGATTAGAAAGGAATGTTTTGACTCAGCACACACAACATGTGCATTAGAATATGCATGGAATAGAAAGGAATGTTTTGACTCAGCACACACCACATGTGCATTAGTATATTCTGGGAATAGAAAGGTATGTTTTGACTCAGCGCACACAACATGTGCATTAGATAGAATATACTTGGAATAGAAAGGAATGTTTTGACTCAGCAAACACAACATGTGCATCGGAATATACTCAGAATAGAAAGGAAAGTATTGACTCAACACACACCACATATGCATTTGAATATACTTGGAATAGAAATGAATGTTTTGACGCAGAACAAGAAGGAAGTTTATTGGAAAATACTTGGTATAGAAAGGAATGTTTTGACTCAGCACACACAATATGTGCATTAGAATATACTTGGAATAGAAAGGAATGTTTTGACTCAGCACACACCACATGTGCATTAGAATATTCTGGGAATAGAAAGGAATGTTTTGACCCAGAACAAGAAGGAAGTGTATTGGAAACTACTTGGAATAGAAAGGAATGTTTTGACTCAGCACACACAACATGTGCATCAGAAAATACTTGGATTAGAAAGGAATGTTTTGACTCAGCACACACCACATGTGCATTAGAATATGCATGGAATAGAAAGGAATGTTTTGACTCAGCACACACAAAATTTGCATTATAATATGCATGGAATAGAAAGGAATGTTTTGACTCAGCACACACCATATGTGCATTAGAATATTCTGGGAATAGAAAGGTATGTTTTGACTCAGCATACACTACATGTGCATTAGATAGAATATACTTGGAATAGAAAGGAATGTTTTGACTCAGCAAACACAACATATGCATTTGAATATACTTGGAATAGAAATGAATGTTTTGACCCAGAACAAGAAGGAAGTGTATTGGAAAATACTTGGAATAGAAAGGAATGTTTTGACTCAGCACACACAACATGTGCATCAGAAAATACTTGGATTAGAAAGCAATGTTTTGACTAAGCACACACAACATGTGCATTAGAATATCCATGGAATAGAAAGGAATATTTTGACGCAGCACACACAACATGTGCATTAGAATATGCATGGAATAGAAAGGAATGTTTTGACTCAGCACACACCACATGTGCATAAGAATATTCTGTGAATAGAAAGGTATGTTTTGACTCAGCACACACAACATGTGCATTAGATAGAATATACTTGGAATGGAAAGGAATGTTTTGACCCAGAACAAGAAGGAAGTGTATTGGAAATTACTTGGAATAGAAAGGAATGTTTTGACTCAGCACACACAACATGTGCATTGGAAAATACTTGGATTAGAAAGGAATGTTTTGACTCAGCACACGCCACATATGCATTAGAATATACTAGGAATAGTAAGGAATGTTTTGACCCAGAACAAGAAGGAAGTGTATTGGAAAATACTTGGAATGGAAAGGAATGTTTTGACTCAGCACAAACCACATGTGCATCAGAAAATACTTGGAATAGAAAGGAATGTTTTGACTCAGCGTACACACAAGATGTGCTTTAGAATATACTTGGAATACAATGGTATGTTTTGACTCAGGACACACAAGATGGGCATTAGAATATACGTGGAATAGAAAGGAATGATTTGAATCAGCACACACAACATGTGGATCGGAATATACTCAGAATAGAAAGGAAAGTATTGACTCAGAACACACCACATATGCATTAGAATATACTTGGAATAGAAAGGAATGTTTTGACCCAGAACAAGAAGGAAGTGTATTGGAATATACTTGGAATAGAAAGGAATGTTTTGACTCAGCACACACAACATGTACATCAGAAAATACTTGGAATAGAAAGGAATGTTTTGACCCAGAACAAGAAGGAAGTGTATTGGAATATATTTTGAATAGAAAGGAATGTTTTGACTCAGCACACACCACATGTGCATTAGAATATTCTGAGAATAGAAAGGTATGTTTTCACTTAGCACACATCACCTGTGCATTAGAATATTCTGGGAATAGAAAGGAATGTTGTTACTCAGGACACACAATATGTGGATCGGAAAATACTCAGAATAGAAAGGAAAGTATTGACTCAGCCCACACCACATATTCATTAGAATATATTTGGAATAGAAAGGAATGTTTTGACCCAGAACAAGAAGGAAGTGTATTGGAATATACTTGGAATAGAAAGGAATGTTTTGACCCAGAACAAGAAGGAAGTGTATTGGAAATTACATGGAATAGAAAGGAATGTTTTGACTCAGCACACACAACATGTGCATTGGAAAATACTTGGATTAGAAAGGAATGTTTTGACTCAGCACACGCCACATATGCATTAGAATATACTAGGAATAGAAAGGAATGTTTTGACCCAGAACAAGAAGGAAGTGTATTGGAAAATACTTGGAATGGAAAGGAATGCTTTGACTCTGCACAAACCACATGTGCATCAGAAAATACTTGGATTAGAAAGGAATGTTTTGACTCAGCACACACAACATGTGCATTAGGATATGCATGGAATAGAAAGTAATGTTTTGACTCAGCACACACCACATGTGCATTAGAATATTCTGGGAATAGAAAGGAATGTTTTGACCCAGAACAAGAAGGAAGTGTATTGGAAAATACTTTGAATAGAAAGGAATGTTTTGACTCAGCACACACAACATGTGCATCGGAATATACTCAGAATAGAAAGGAAAGTATTGACTCAACAAACACCACATATGCATTTGAATATACTTGGAATAGAAATGAATGTTTTGACCCAGAACAAGAAGGAAGTGTATTGGAAAATACTTAGAATAGAAAGGAATGTTTTGACTCAGCACACACAACATGTGCATCAGAAAATACTTGGATTAGAAAGGAATGTTTTGACTCAGCACACACAACATGTGCATTAGAATATGCATGGAAGAGAAAGGAATGTTTTGACTCAGCACACACAACATGTGCATTAGAATATGCATGGAATTGGAAGGAATGTTTTGACTCAGCACACACCACATGTGCATTAGAATATTCTGTGAATAGAAAGGTATGTTTTGATTCAGCACACACAACTTGTGCATTTGATAGAATATACTTGGAATAGAAAGGAATGTTTTGACTCTGCACACACAACATGTGGATCGGAATATACTCAGAATACAAAGGAATGTTTTGACTCAGCACACGCCACATATGCATTAGAATATACTTGGAATAGAAAGGAATGTTTTGACCCAGAACAAAAAGGAAGTGCATTGGAAAATACTTGGAATAGAAAGGAATGTTTTGACTCAGCACAAACAACATGTGCATCAGAAAATACTTGGATTAGAAAGGAATGTTTTGACTCAGCACACACAACATGTGCATTAGAATATACTAGGAATAGAAAGGAATGTTTTGACCCAGAACAAGAAGGAAGTGTATTGGAAAATACTTGGAATGGAAAGGAATGTTTTGACTCAGCACAAACCACATGTGCATCAGAAAATACTTGGAATAGAAAGGAATGTTTTGACTCAGCGTACACACAAGATGTGCTTTAGAATATACTTGGAATACAATGGTATGTTTTGAATCAGGACACACAAGATGGGCATTAGAATATACGTGGAATAGAAAGGAATGTTTTGACTCAGCACACACACCATGTGGATCGGAATATACTCAGAATAGAAAGGAAAGTATTGACTCAGCACACAACACATATGCATTAGAATATACTTGGAATAGAAAGGAATGTTTTGACCCAGAACAAGAAGGAAGTGTATTGGAATATACTTGGAATAGAAAGGAATGTTTTGACTCAGCACACACAACATGTACATCAGAAAATACTTGGAATAGAAAGGAATGTTTTGACCCAGAACAAGAAGGAAGTGTATTGGAATATATTTTGAATAGAAAGGAATGTTTTGACTCAGCACACACCACATGTGCATTAGAATATTCTGAGAATAGAAAGGTATGTTTTCACTTAGCACACATCACCTGTGCATTAGAATATTCTGGGAATTGAAAGGAATGTTGTTACTCAGCACACACAATATGTGGATCGGAAAATACTCAGAATAGAAAGGAAAGTATTGACTCAGCCCACACCACATATTCATTAGAATATATTTGGAATAGAAAGGAATGTTTTGACCCAGAACAAGAAGGAAGTGTATTGGAATATACTTGGAATAGAAAGGAATGTTTTGACCCAGAACAAGAAGGAAGTGTATTGGAAATTACTTGGAATAGAAAGGAATGTTTTGACTCAGCACACACCACATGTGCATTAGAATATGCATGGAATAGAAAGGAATGTTTTGACTCAGCACACACAACATGTGCATTAGAATATGCATGGAATAGAAAGGAATGTTTTGACTCAGCACACACCACATGTGGATTAGAATATTCTGTGAATAGAAAGGAATGTTTTGACTCAGCACACACAACATGTGCATTAGAATATGCATGGAATAAAAAGGAATGTTTTGACTCAGCACACACCACATGTGCATTAGAATATTCTGTGAATAGGAAGGTATGTTTTGACTCAGCACACACAACATGTGGATTAGATAGAATATACTTGGAATAGAAAGGAATGTTTTGACTCAGCACACACAACATGTGCATCGGAATATACTCAGAATAGAAAGGAGAGTATTGACTCAGCATACACCACATATGCATTAGAATATACTTGGAATAGAAAGAAATGTTTTGACCCAGAACAAGAAGCAATTGTATTAGAATATACTTGGAATAGAAAGGAATGTTTTGACTCAGCAAACACAACGTGCATTAGAATTTACTTGGAATAGAAAAGAAAGTTTTGACTCAGCACACACAACATATGCATCAGAAAATACTTGGAATAGAAAGGAATGTTTTTACTCAGGGCACACACAATATGTGCATTAGAATATACTTGGAATACGATGGAATGTTTTGACTCAGGACACACAAGATGTGCATTAGAATATACGTGGAATAGAAAGGAATGTTTTGACTCAGCACACACAACATGTGGATCGGAATATACTCTGAACACAAAGGAATGTTTTGACTCAGCACACACCACATATGCATTAGAATATACTTGGAATAGAAAGGAATGTTTTGACCCAGAACAAGAACGAAGTGTATTGGAATATACTTGGAATAGAAAGGAATGTTTTGACCCAGAACAAGAAGGAAGTGTATTCGAGAATACTTGGAATAGAAAGGAATGTTTTGACTCAGCACACACAACATGTGCATCAGAAAATACTTGGATTAGAAAGGAATGTTTTGACTCAGCACACACAACATGTGCATTAGAATATGCATGGAATAGAAATGAATGTTTTGACTCAGCACACACAACATGTGCATTAGAATATGCATGGAATGGAAAGGAATGTTTTGACTCAGCACACACCACATGAGCATTAGAGTACTCTGGGTAATAGAAAGGTATGTTTTGACTCAACACACACAACATGTGCATTAGATAGAATATACTTGGAATAGAAAGGAATGTTTTGACTCAGCACACACAACATGTGCATCAGAAAATACTTGGAATAGAAAGGAATGTTTTTACTCAGGGCACACACAATATGTCCATTAGAATATACTTGGAATACGATGGAATGTTTTGACTCAGGACACACAAGATGTGCATTAGAATATACGTGGAATAGAAAGGAATATTTTGACTCAGCACACACAACATGTGGTTCGGAATATACTCAGAATACAAAGGAATGTTTTGACTCAGCAAACACCACATATGCATTAGAATATAGTTGGAATAGAAAGGAATGTTTTGACGCAGAACAAGAAGGAAGTTTATTGGAAAATACTTGGTATAGAAAGGAATGTTTTGAATCAGCACACACAACATGTGCATCAGAAAATACTTGGATTAGAAAGGAATGTTTTGACTCAGCACATACAACATGTGCATTAGAATATGCATGGAATAGAAAGGAATGTTTTGACTCAGCACACACCACATGTGCATTAGAATATTCTGGGAATAGAAAGGTATGTTTTGACTCAGCGCACACAACATGTGCATTAGATAGAATATACTTGGAATAGAAAGGAATGTTTTGACTCAGCAAACACAACATGTGCATCTGAATATACTCAGAATAGAAAGGAATGTATTGACTCAAAACACACCACATATGCATTAGAATATACTTGGAATAGAAAGGAATGTTTTGACCCAGAACAAGAAGGAAGTGTATTTGAATATACTTGGAATAGAAAGGAATGTTTTGACTCAGCACACACCATATGTGCATTAGAATATTCTGGGAATAGAAAGGAATGTTTTGACTCAGCAAACACAACATGTGCATCGGAATATACTCAGAATAGAAAGGAAAGTATTGACTCAACACACACCACATATGCATTTGAATATACTTGGAATAGAAATGAATGTTTTGACGCAGAACAAGAAGGAAGTTTATTGGAAAATACTTGGTATAGAAAGGAATGTTTTGACTCAGCACACACAACATGTGCATTAGAATATGCATGGAATAGAAAGGAATGTTTTGACTCAGCACACACCACATGTGCATTAGAATATTCTGGGAATAGAAAGGTATGTTTTGAGTCAGCGCACACAACATGTGCATTAGATAGAATATACTTGGAATAGAAAGGAATGTTTTGACTCAGCAAACACAACATGTGCATCTGAATATACTCAGAATAGAAAGGAATGTATTGACTCAAAACACACCACATATGCATTAGAATATACTTGGAATAGAAAGGAATGTTTTGACCCAGAACAAGAAGGAAGTGTATTTGTATATACTTGGAATAGAAAGGAATGTTTTGACTCAGCACACACAATGTGTGCATTAGGATATGCATGGAATAGAAAGGAATGTTTTGACTCAGCACACACCACATGTGCATTAGAATATTCTGGGAATAGAAAGGAATGTTTTGACCCAGAACAAGAAGGAAGTGTATTGGAAAATACTTGGAATAGAAAGGAATGTTTTGACTCAGCACACACTACATGTGCATCAGAAAATACTTGGATTAGAAAGGAATGTTTTGACTCAGCACACACAACATGTGCATTAGAATATGCATGGAATAGAAAGAAATGTTTTGACTCAGCACACACAACATTTGCATTAGAATATGCATGGAATAGAAAGGAATGTTTTGACTCAGCACACACCATATGTGCATTAGAATATTCTGGGAATAGAAAGGTATGTTTTGACTCAGCACACACTACATGTGCATTAGATAGAATATACTTGGAATAGAAAGGAATGTTTTGACTCAGCAAACACAACATGTGCATCGGAATATACTCAGAATAGAAAGGAAAGTATTGACTCAACACACACCACATATGCATTTGAATATACTTGGAATAGAAATGAATGTTTTGACCCAGAACAAGAAGGAAGTGTATTGGAAATTACTTGGAATAGAAAGGAATGTTTTGACTCAGCACACACAACATGTGCATTGGAAAATACTTGGATTAGAAAGGAATGTTTTGACTCAGCACACGCCACATATGCATTAGAATATACTAGGAATAGAAAGGAATGTTTTGACCCAGAACAAGAAGGAAGTGTATTGGAAAATACTTGGAATGGAAAGGAATGTTTTGACCCAGAACAAGAAGGAAGTGTATTGGAAATTACTTGGAATAGAAAGGAATGTTTTGACTCAGCACACACAACATGTGCATTGGAAAATACTTGGATTAGAAAGGAATGTTTTGACTCAGCACACGCCACATATGCATTAGAATATACTAGGAATAGAAAGGAATGTTTTGACCCAGAACAAGAAGGAAGTGTATTGGAAAATACTTGGAATGGAAAGGAATGTTTTGACCCAGAACAAGAAGGAAGTGTATTGGAAATTACTTGGAATAGAAAGGAATGTTTTGACTCAGCACACACAACATGTGCATTGGAAAATACTTGGATTAGAAAGGAATGTTTTGACTCAGCACACGCCACATATGCATTAGAATATACTAGGAATAGAAAGGAATGTTTTGACCCAGAACAAGAAGGAAGTGTATTGGAAAATACTTGGAATGGAAAGGAATGTTTTGACTCAGCACAAACCACATGTGCATCAGAAAATACTTGGAATAGAAAGGAATGTTTTGACTCAGCGTACACACAAGATGTGCTTTAGAATATACTTGGAATACAATGGTATGTTTTGACTCAGGACACACAAGATGGGCATTAGAATATACGTGGAATAGAAAGGAATGTTTTGACTCAGCACACACACCATGTGGATCGGAATATACTCAGAATAGAAAGGAAAGTATTGACTCAGCACACACCACATATGCATTAGAATATACTTGGAATGGAAAGGAATATTTTGACCCAGAACAAGAAGGAAGTGTATTGGAATATACTTGGAATAGAAAGGAATGTTTTGACTCAGCACACACAACATGTACATCAGAAAATACTTGGAATAGAAAGGAATGTTTTGACCCAGAACAAGAAGGAAGTGTATTGGAATATATTTTGAATAGAAAGGAATGTTTTGACTCAGCACACACCACATGTGCATTAGAATATTCTGAGAATAGAAAGGTATGTTTTCACTTAGCACACATCACCTGTGCATTAGAATATTCTGGGAATTGAAAGGAATGTTGTTACTCAGCACACACAATATGTGGATCGGAAAATACTCAGAATAGAAAGGAAAGTATTGACTCAGCCCACACCACATATTCATTAGAATATATTTGGAATAGAAAGGAATGTTTTGACCCAGAACAAGAAGGACGTGTATTGGAATATACTTGGAATAGAAAGGAATGTTTTGACCCAGAACAAGAAGGAAGTGTATTGGAAATTACTTGGAATAGAAAGGAATGTTTTGACTCAGCACACACAACATGTGCATTGGAAAATACTTGGATTAGAAAGGAATGTTTTGACTCAGCACACACCACATATGCATTAGAATATACTAGGAATAGAAAGGAATGTTTTGACCCAGAACAAGAAGGAAGTGTATTGGAAAATACTTGGAATGGAAAGGAATGCTTTGACTCTGCACAAACCACATGTGCATCAGAAAATACTTGGATTAGAAAGGAATGTTTTGACTCAGCACACACAACATGTGCATTAGGATATGCATGGAATAGAAAGTAATGTTTTGACTCAGCACACACCACATGTGCATTAGAATATTCTGGGAATAGAAAGGAATGTTTTGACCCAGAACAAGAAGGAAGTGTATTGGAAAATACTTTGAATAGAAAGGAATGTTTTGACTCAGCACACACAACATGTGCATCGGAATATACTCAGAATAGAAAGTAAAGTATTGACTCAACAAACACCACATATGCATTTGAATATACTTGGAATAGAAATGAATGTTTTGACCCAGAACAAGAAGGAAGTGTATTGGAAAATACTTAGAATAGAAAGGAATGTTTTGACTCAGCACACACAACATGTGCATCAGAAAATACTTGGATTAGAAAGGAATGTTTTGACTCAGCACACACAACATGTGCATTAGAATATGCATGGAATAGAAAGGAATGTTTTGACTCAGCACACACAACATGTGCATTAGAATATGCATGGAATTGGAAGGAATGTTTTGACTCAGCACACACCACATGTGCATTAGAATATTCTGTGAATAGAAAGGTATGTTTTGACTCAGCACACACAACTTGTGCATTTGATAGAATATACTTGGAATAGAAAGGAATGTTTTGACTCTGCACACACAACATGTGGATCGGAATATACTCAGAATACAAAGGAATGTTTTGACTCAGCACACGCCACATATGCATTAGAATATACTTGGAATAGAAAGGAATGTTTTGACCCAGAACAAGAAGGAAGTGTATTGGAAAATACTTGGAATAGAAAGGAATGTTTTGACTCAGCACACACAACATGTGCATCAGAAAATACTTGGATTAGAAAGCAATGTTTTGACTAAGCACACACAACATGTGCATTAGAATATCCATGGAATAGAAAGGAATATTTTGACTCAGCACACACAACATGTGCATTAGAATATGCATGGAATAGAAAGGAATGTTTTGACTCAGCACACACAACATGTGCATAAGAATATTCTGTGAATAGAAAGGTATGTTTTGACTCAGCACACACAACATGTGCATTAGATAGAATATACTTGGAATGGAAAGGAATGTTTTGACCCAGAACAAGAAGGAAGTGTATTGGAAATTTCTTGGAATAGAAAGGAATGTTTTGACTCAGCACACACAACATGTGCATTGGAAAATACTTGGATTAGAAAGGAATGTTTTGACTCAGCACACGCCACATATGCATTAGAATATACTAGGAATAGAAAGGAATGTTTTGACCCAGAACAAGAAGGAAGTGTATTGGAAAATACTTGGAATGGAAAGGAATGTTTTGACTCAGCACAAACCACATGTGCATCAGAAAATACTTGGAATAGAAAGGAATGTTTTGACTCAGCGTACACACAAGATGTGCTTTAGAATATACTTGGAATACAATGGTATGTTTTGACTGAGGACACACAAGATGGGCATTAGAATATACGTGGAATAGAAAGGAATGTTTTGACTCAGCACACACACCATGTGGATCGGAATATACTCAGAATAGAAAGGAAAGTATTGACTCAGCACACACCACATATGCATTAGAATATACTTGGAATGGAAAGGAATATTTTGACCCAGAACAAGAAGGAAGTGTATTGGAATATACTTGGAATAGAAAGGAATGTTTTGACTCAGCACACACAACATGTACATCAGAAAATACTTGGAATAGAAAGGAATGTTTTGACCCAGAACAAGAAGGAAGTGTATTGGAATATATTTTGAATAGAAAGGAATGTTTTGACTCAGCACACACCACATGTGCATTAGAATATTCTGAGAATAGAAAGGTATGTTTTCACTTAGCACACATCACCTGTGCATTAGAATATTCTGGGAATTGAAAGGAATGTTGTTACTCAGCACACACAATATGTGGATCGGAAAATATTCAGAATAGAAAGGAAAGTATTGACTCAGCCCACACCACATATTCATTAGAATATATTTGGAATAGAAAGGAATGTTTTGACCCAGAACAAGAAGGAAGTGTATTGGAATATACTTGGAATAGAAAGGAATGTTTTGACCCAGAACAAGAAGGAAGTGTATTGGAAATTACTTGGAATAGAAAGGAATGTTTTGACTCAGCACACACAACATGTGCATTGGAAAATACTTGGATTAGAAAGGAATGTTTTGACTCAGCACACACCACATATGCATTAGAATATACTAGGAATAGAAAGGAATGTTTTGACCCAGAACAAGAAGGAAGTGTATTGGAAAATACTTGGAATGGAAAGGAATGCTTTGACTCTGCACAAACCACATGTGCATCAGAAAATACTTGGATTAGAAAGGAATGTTTTGACTCAGCACACACAACATGTGCATTAGGATATGCATGGAATAGAAAGTAATGTTTTGACTCAGCACACACCACATGTGCATTAGAATATTCTGGGAATAGAAAGGAATGTTTTGACCCAGAACAAGAAGGAAGTGTATTGGAAAATACTTTGAATAGAAAGGAATGTTTTGACTCAGCACACACAACATGTGCATCGGAATATACTCAGAATAGAAAGTAAAGTATTGACTCAACAAACACCACATATGCATTTGAATATACTTGGAATAGAAATGAATGTTTTGACCCAGAACAAGAAGGAAGTGTATTGGAAAATACTTAGAATAGAAAGGAATGTTTTGACTCAGCACACACAACATGTGCATCAGAAAATACTTGGATTAGAAAGGAATGTTTTGACTCAGCACACACAACATGTGCATTAGAATATGCATGGAATAGAAAGGAATGTTTTGACTCAGCACACACAACATGTGCATTAGAATATGCATGGAATTGGAAGGAATGTTTTGACTCAGCACACACCACATGTGCATTAGAATATTCTGTGAATAGAAAGGTATGTTTTGATTCAGCACACACAACTTGTGCATTTGATAGAATATACTTGGAATAGAAAGGAATGTTTTGACTCTGCACACACAACATGTGGATCGGAATATACTCAGAATACAAAGGAATGTTTTGACTCAGCACACGCCACATATGCATTAGAATATACTTGGAATAGAAAGGAATGTTTTGACCCAGAACAAGAAGGAAGTGTATTGGAAAATACTTGGAATAGAAAGGAATGTTTTGACTCAGCACAAACAACATGTGCATCAGAAAATACTTGGATTAGAAAGGAATGTTTTGATTCAGCACACACCACATGTGCATTAGAATATGCATGGAATAGAAAGGTATGTTTTGACTCAGCACACACAACATGTGCATTAGATAGAATATACTTGGAATGGAAAGGAATGTTTTGACCCAGAACAAGAAGGAAGTGTATTGGAAATTACTTGGAATAGAAAGGAATGTTTTGACTCAGCACACACAACATGTGCATTGGAAAATACTTGGATTAGAAAGGAATGTTTTGACTCAGCACACGCCACATATGCATTAGAATATACTAGGAATAGAAAGGAATGTTTTGACCCAGAACAAGAAGGAAGTGTATTGGAAAATACTTGGAATAGAAAGGAATGTTTTGACTCAGCGTACACACAAGATGTGCTTTAGAATATACTTGGAATACAATGGTATGTTTTGACTCAGGACACACAACATGGGCATTAGAATATACGTGGAATAGAAAGGAATGATTTGAATCAGCACACACAACATGTGGATCGGAATATACTCAGAATAGAAAGGAAAGTATTGACTCAGCACACACCACATATGCATTAGAATATACTTGGAATAGAAAGGAATGTTTTGACCCAGAACAAGAAGGAAGTGTATTGGAATATATTTTGAATAGAAAGGAATGTTTTGACTCAGCACACACCACATGTGCATTAGAATATTCTGAGAATAGAAAGGTATGTTTTCACTTAGCACACATCACCTGTGCATTAGAATATTCTGGGAATAGAAAGGAATGTTGTTACTCAGCACACACAATATGTGGATCGGAAAATACTCAGAATAGAAAGGAAAGTATTGACTCAGCCCACACCACATATTCATTAGAATATATTTGGAATAGAAAGGAATGTTTTGACCCAGAACAAGAAGGAAGTGTATTGGAATATACTTGGAATAGAAAGGAATGTTTTGACCCAGAACAAGAAGGAAGTGTATTGGAAATTACTTGGAATAGAAAGGAATGTTTTGACTCAGCACACACAACATGTGCATTGGAAAATACTTGGATTAGAAAGGAATGTTTTGACTCAGCACACGCCACATATGCATTAGAATATACTAGGAATAGAAAGGAATGTTTTGACCCAGATCAAGAAGGAAGTGTATTGGAAAATACTTGGAATGGAAAGGAATGCTTTGACTCTGCACAAACCACAAGTGCATCAGAAAATACTTGGATTAGAAAGGAATGTTTTGACTCAGCACACACAACATGTGCATTAGGATATGCATGGAATAGAAAGTAATGTTTTGACTCAGCACACACCACATGTGCATTAGAATATTCTGGGAATAGAAAGGAATGTTTTGACCCAGAACAAGGAGGAAGTGTATTGGAAAATACTTTGAATAGAAAGGAATGTTTTGACTCAGCACACACAACATGTGCATCGGAATATACTCAGAATAGAAAGGAAAGTATTGACTCAACAAACACCACATATGCATTTGAATATACTTGGAATAGAAATGAATGTTTTTACTCAGCACACACAACATGTGCATCAGAAAATACTTGGATTAGAAAGGAATGTTTTGACTCAGCACACACAACATGTGCATTATAATATGCATGGAATAGAAAGGAATGTTTTGACTCAGCACACACAACATGTGCATTAGAATATGCATGGAATTGGAAGGAATGTTTTGACTCAGCACACACCACATGTGCATTAGAATATTCTGTGAATAGAAAGGTATGTTTTGATTCAGCACACACAACTTGTGCATTTGATAGAATATACTTGGAATAGAAAGGAATGTTTTGACTCTGCACACAAAACATGTGGATCGGAATATACTCAGAATACAAAGGAATGTTTTGACTCAGCACACGCAACATATGCATTAGAATATACTTGGAATAGAAAGGAATGTTTTGACCCAGAACAAGAAGGAAGTGTATTGGAAAATACTTGGAATAGAAAGGAATGTTTTGACTCAGCACAAACAACATGTGCATCAGAAAATACTTGGATTAGAAAGGAATGTTTTGACTCAGCACACACAACATGTGCATTAGAATATACTGGGAATAGAAAGGTATGTTTTGACTCAGCACACACAACATGTGCATTAGATAGAATATACTTGGAATAGAAAGGAATGTTTTGACTCAGCAAACACAACATGTGCATCGGAATATACTCAGAATAGAAAGGAAAGTATTGACTCAACACACACCACATATGCATTAGAATATAATTGGAATAGAAATGAATATTTTGACATAGAACAAGAAGGAAGTGTATTGGAAAATACTTGGAATGGAAAGGAATGTTTTGACTCAGCACACACAACATGTGCATCAGAAAATACTTGGATTAGAAAGGAATGTTTTGACTCAGCACACACAACATGTGCGTTAGAATATGCATGGAATAGAAAGGAATGTTTTGACTCAGCACACACAACATGTGCATTAGAATATGCATGGAATAGAAAGGAATGTTTTGACTCAGCACACACCACATGTGCATTAGAATATTCTGTGAATAGAAAGGTATGTTTTGACTCAGCACACACAACATGTGCATTAGATAGAATATACTTGGAATAGAAAGGAATGTTTTGACTCAGCAAACACAACATATGGATCGGAATATACTCAGAATACGAAGGAATGTTTTGACTCAGCACACACCACATGTGCATTAGAATATACTGGGAATAGAAAGGTATGTTTTGACTCAGCACACACAACATGTGCATTAGATAGAATATACTTGGAATGGAAAGGAATGTTTTGACCCAGAACAAGAAGGAAGTGTATTGGAAAATACTTGGAATAGAAAGGAATGTTTTGACTCAGCACACACAACATGTGCATCAGAAAACATTTGGATTAGAAAGGAATGTTTTGACTCAGCACACACCACATGTGCATTAGAATATTGTGTGAAATGAAAGGTATGTTTTGACTCAGCACACACAACATGTGCATGAGATAGAATATACTTGGAATAGAAAGGAATGTTTTGACTCAGCACACACAACATGTGCATCAGAAAATACTTGGAATAGAAAGGAATGTTTTTACTCAGGGCACACACAATATGTGCATTAGAATATACTTGAAATACGATGGAATGTTTTGACTCAGGACACACAAGATATGCATTAGAATATACGCGGAATAGAAAGGAATGTTTTGACTCAGCACACACAAACTGTGGATCGGAATATACTCAGAATACAAAGGAATGTTTTGACTCAGCACACACCACATATGCATTACAATATACTTGGAATGGAAAGGAATGTTTTGACCCAGAACAAGAAGGATGTGTATTGGAAAATACTTGGAAGAGAAAGGAATGTTTTGACTCAGCACACACAACATGTGCATTAGAATATGCATGGAATAGAAAGGAATGTTTTGACTCAGCACACACCACATGTGCATTAGAATATTCTGGGAATAGAAAGGAATGTTTTGACTCAGCACACACAACATGTGCATTAGAATATGCATGGAATAGAAAGGAATGTTTTGACTCAGCACACACCACATGTGGATTAGAATATTCTGTGAATAGAAAGGAATGTTTTGACTCAGCACACACAACATGTGCATTAGAATATGCATGGAATAAAAAGGAATGTTTTGACTCAGCACACACCACATGTGCATTAGAATATTCTGTGAATAGGAAGGTATGTTTTGACTCAGCACACACAACATGTGCATTAGATAGAATACACTTGGAATAGAAAGGAATGTTTTGACTCAGCACACACAACATGTGCATCGGAATATACTCAGAATAGAAAGGAGAGTATTGACTCAGCATACACCACATATGCATTAGAATATACTTGGAATAGAAAGAAATGTTTTGACCCAGAACAAGAAGCAATTGTATTAGAATATACTTGGAATAGAAAGGAATGTTTTGACTCAGCAAACACAACGTGCATTAGAATTTACTTGGAATAGAAAAGAAAGTTTTGACTCAGCACACACAACATATGCATCAGAAAATACTTGGAATAGAAAGGAATGTTTTTACTCAGGGCACACACAATATGTGCATTAGAATATACTTGGAATACGATGGAATGTTTTGACTCAGGACACACAAGATGTGCATTAGAATATACGTGGAATAGAAAGGAATGTTTTGACTCAGCACACACAACATGTGGATCGGAATATACTCTGAACACAAAGGAATGTTTTGACTCAGCACACACCACATATGCATTAGAATATACTTGGAATAGAAAGGAATGTTTTGACCCAGAACAAGAACGAAGTGTATTGGAATATACTTGGAATAGAAAGGAATGTTTTCACCCAGAACAAGAAGGAAGTGTATTCGAGAATACTTGGAATAGAAAGGAATGTTTTGACTCAGCACACACAACATGTGCATTAGAATATGCATGGAATAGAAAGGAATGTTTGACTCAGCACACACAACATGTGCATTAGAATATGCATGGAATGGAAAGGAATGTTTTGACTCAGCACACACCACATGAGCATTAGAGTACTCTGGGTAATAGAAACGTATGTTTTGACTCAACACACACAACATGTGCATTAGATAGAATATACTTGGAATAGAAAGGTATGTTTTGACTCAGCACACACAACATGTGCATCAGAAAATACTTGGAATAGAAAGGAATGTTTTTACTCAGGGCACACACAATATGTCCATTAGAATATACTTGGAATACGATGGAATGTTTTGACTCAGGACACACAAGATGTGCATTAGAATATACGTGGAATAGAAAGGAATGTTTTGACTCAGCACACACAACATATGCATCAGAAAATACTTGGAATAGAAAGGAATGTTTTTACTCAGGGCACACACAACATGTGGATCGGAATATACTCAGAATACAAAGGAATGTTTTGACTCAGCAAACACCACATATGCATTAGAATATAGTTGGAATAGAAAGGAATGTTTTGACGCAGAACAAGAAGGAAGTTTATTGGAAAATACTTGGTATAGAAAGGAATGTTTTGAATCAGCACACACAACATGTGCATCAGAAAATACTTGGATTAGAAAGGAATGTTTTGACTCAGCACATACAACATGTGCATTAGAATATGCATGGAATAGAAAGGAATGTTTTGACTCAGCACACACCACATGTGCATTAGAATATTCTGGGAATAGAAAGGTATGTTTTGACTCAGCGCACACAACATGTGCATTAGATAGAATATACTTGGAATAGAAAGGAATGTTTTGACTCAGCAAACACAACATGTGCATCTGAATATACTCAGAATAGAAAGGAATGTATTGACTCAAAACACACCACATATGCATTAGAATATACTTGGAATAGAAAGGAATGTTTTGACTCAGCACACACCATATGTGCATTAGAATATTCTGGGAATAGAAAGGAATGTTTTGACTCAGCAAACACAACATGTGCATCGGAATATACTCAGAATAGAAAGGAAGGTATTGACTCAACACACACCACATATGCATTTGAATATATTTGGAATAGAAATGAATGTTTTGACGCAGAACAAGAAGGAAGTTTATTGGAAAATACTTGGTATAGAAAGGAATGTTTTGAATCAGCACACACAACATGTGCATCAGAAAATACTTGGATTAGAAAGGAATGTTTTGACTCAGCACACACAACATGTGCATTAGGATATGCATGGAATAGAAAGGAATGTTTTGACTCAGCACACACCACATGTGCATTAGAATATTCTGGGAATAGAAAGGAATGTTTTGACCCAGAACAAGAAGGAAGTGTATTGGAAAATACTTGGAATAGAAAGGAATGTTTTGACTCAGCACACACAACATGTGCATTAGAATATGCATGGAATAGAAAGGAATGTTTTGACTCAGCACACACAACATTTGCATTAGAATATGCATGGAATAGAAAGGAATGTTTTGACTCAGCACACACCATATGTGCATTAGAATATTCTGGGAATAGAAAGGTATGTTTTGACTCAGCACACACTACATGTGCATTAGATAGAATATACTTGGAATAGAAAGGAATGTTTTGACTCAGCAAACACAACATGTGCATCGGAATATACTCAGAATAGAAAGGAAAGTATTGACTCAACACACAGCACATATGCATTTGAATATACTTGGAATAGAAATGAATGTTTTGACCCAGAACAAGAGGGAAGTGTATTGGAAAATACTTGGAATAGAAAGGAATGTTTTGACCCAGCACACACAACATGTGCATCAGAAAATACTTGGATTAGAAAGCAATGTTTTGACTAAGCACACACAACATGTGCATTAGAATATCCATGGAATAGAAAGGAATATTTTGACTCAGCACACACAACATGTGCATTAGAATATGCATGGAATAGAAAGGAATGTTTTGACTCAGCACACACAACATGTGCATAAGAATATTCTGTGAATAGAAAGGTATGTTTTGACTCAGCACACACAACATGTGCATTAGATAGAATATACTTGGAATGGAAAGGAATGTTTTGACCCAGAACAAGAAGGAAGTGTATTGGAAATTACTTGGAATAGAAAGGAATGTTTTGACTCAGCACACACAACATGTGCATTGGAAAATACTTGGATTAGAAAGGAATGTTTTGACTCAGCACACGCCACATATGCATTAGAATATACTAGGAATAGAAAGGAATGTTTTGACCCAGAACAAGAAGAAAGTGTATTGGAAAATACTTGGAATGGAAAGGAATGTTTTGACTCAGCACAAACCACATGTGCATCAGAAAATACTTGGAATAGAAAGGAATGTTTTGACTCAGCGTACACACAAGATGTGCTTTAGAATATACTTGGAATACAATGGTATGTTTTGACTCAGGACACACAAGATGGGCATTAGAATATACGTGGAATAGAAAGGAATGTTTTGACTCAGCACACACACCATGTGGATCGGAATATACTCAGAATAGAAAGGAAAGTATTGACTCAGCACACACCACATATGCATTAGAATATACTTGGAATAGAAAGGAATGTTTTGACCCAGAACAAGAAGGAAGTGTATTGGAATATACTTGGAATAGAAAGGAATGTTTTGACTCAGCACACACAACATGTACATCAGAAAATACTTGGAATAGAAAGGAATGTTTTGACCCAGAACAAGAAGGAAGTGTATTGGAATATATTTTGAATAGAAAGGAATGTTTTGACTCAGCACACACCACATGTGCATTAGAATATTCTGAGAATAGAAAGGTATGTTTTCACTTAGCACACATCACCTGTGCATTAGAATATTCTGGGAATTGAAAGGAATGTTGTTACTCAGCACACACAATATGTGGATCGGAAAATACTCAGAATAGAAAGGAAAGTATTGACTCAGCCCACACCACATATTCATTAGAATATATTTGGAATAGAAAGGAATGTTTTGACCCAGAACAAGAAGGAAGTGTATTGGAATATACTTGGAATAGAAAGGAATGTTTTGACCCAGAACAAGAAGGAAGTGTATTGGAAATTACTTGGAATAGAAAGGAATGTTTTGACTCAGCACACACAACATGTGGATTGGAAAATACTTGGATTAGAAAGGAATGTTTTGACTCAGCACACACCACATATGCATTAGAATATACTAGGAATAGAAAGGAATGTTTTGACCCAGAACAAGAAGGAAGTGTATTGGAAAATACTTGGAATGGAAAGGAATGCTTTGACTCTGCACAAACCACATGTGCATCAGAAAATACTTGGATTAGAAAGGAATGTTTTGACTCAGCACACACAACATGTGCATTAGGATATGCATGGAATAGAAAGTAATGCTTTGACTCAGCACACACCACATGTGCATTAGAATATTCTGGGAATAGAAAGGAATGTTTTGACCCAGAACAAGAAGGAAGTGTATTGGAAAATACTTTGAATAGAAAGGAATGTTTTGACTCAGCACACACAACATGTGCATCGGAATATACTCAGAATAGAAAGGAAAGTATTGACTCAACAAACACCACATATGCATTTGAATATACTTGGAATAGAAATGAATGTTTTGACCCAGAACAAGAAGGAAGTGTATTGGAAAATACTTAGAATAGAAAGGAATGTTTTGACTCAGCACACACAACATGTGCATCAGAAAATACTTGGATTAGAAAGGAATGTTTTGACTCAGCACACACAACATGTGCATTAGAATATGCATGGAATAGAAAGGAATGTTTTGACTCAGCACACACAACATGTGCATTAGAATATGCATGGAATTGGAAGGAATGTTTTGACTCAGCACACAACACATGTGCATTAGAATATTCTGTGAATAGAAAGGTATGTTTTGATTCAGCACACACAACTTGTGCATTTGATAGAATATACTTGGAATAGAAAGGAATGTTTTGACTCTGCACACACAACATGTGGATCGGAATATACTCAGAATACAAAGGAATGTTTTGACTCAGCACACGCCACATATGCATTAGAATATACTTGGAATAGAAAGGAATGTTTTGACCCAGAACAAGAAGGAAATGTATTGGAAAATACTTGGAATAGAAAGGAATGTTTTGACTCAGCACAAACAACATGTGCATCAGAAAATACTTGGATTAGAAAGGAATGTTTTGACTCAGCACACACCATATGTGCATTAGAATATTCTGGGAATAGAAAGGAATGTTTTGACTCAGCAAACACAACATGTGCATCGGAATATACTCAGAATAGAAAGGAAAGTATTGACTCAACACACACCACATATGCATTTGAATATACTTGGAATAGAAATGAATGTTTTGACGCAGAACAAGAAGGAAGTTTATTGGAAAATACTTGGTATAGAAAGGAATGTTTTGAATCAGCACACACAACATGTGCATCAGAAAATACTTGGATTAGAAAGGAATGTTTTGACTCAGCACACACAACATGTGCATTAGGATATGCATGGAATAGAAAGGAATGTTTTGACTCAGCACACACCACATGTGCATTAGAATATTCTGGGAATAGAAAGGAATGTTTTGACCCAGAACAAGAAGGAAGTGTATTGGAAAATACTTGGAATAGAAAGGAATGTTTTGACTCAGCACACACAACATGTGCATTAGAATATGCATGGAATAGAAAGGAATGTTTTGACTCAGCACACACAACATTTGCATTAGAATATGCATGGAATAGAAAGGAATGTTTTGACTCAGCACACACCATATGTGCATTAGAATATTCTGGGAATAGAAAGGTATGTTTTGACTCAGCACACACTACATGTGCATTAGATAGAATATACTTGGAATAGAAAGGAATGTTTTGACTCAGCAAACACAACATGTGCATCGGAATATACTCAGAATAGAAAGGAAAGTATTGACTCAACACACAGCACATATGCATTTGAATATACTTGGAATAGAAATGAATGTTTTGACCCAGAACAAGAGGGAAGTGTATTGGAAAATACTTGGAATAGAAAGGAATGTTTTGACCCAGCACACACAACATGTGCATCAGAAAATACTTGGATTAGAAAGCAATGTTTTGACTAAGCACACACAACATGTGCATTAGAATATCCATGGAATAGAAAGGAATATTTTGACTCAGCACACACAACATGTGCATTAGAATATGCATGGAATAGAAAGGAATGTTTTGACTCAGCACACACAACATGTGCATAAGAATATTCTGTGAATAGAAAGGTATGTTTTGACTCAGCACACACAACATGTGCATTAGATAGAATATACTTGGAATGGAAAGGAATGTTTTGACCCAGAACAAGAAGGAAGTGTATTGGAAATTACTTGGAATAGAAAGGAATGTTTTGACTCAGCACACACAACATGTGCATTGGAAAATACTTGGATTAGAAAGGAATGTTTTGACTCAGCACACGCCACATATGCATTAGAATATACTAGGAATAGAAAGGAATGTTTTGACCCAGAACAAGAAGAAAGTGTATTGGAAAATACTTGGAATGGAAAGGAATGTTTTGACTCAGCACAAACCACATGTGCATCAGAAAATACTTGGAATAGAAAGGAATGTTTTGACTCAGCGTACACACAAGATGTGCTTTAGAATATACTTGGAATACAATGGTATGTTTTGACTCAGGACACACAAGATGGGCATTAGAATATACGTGGAATAGAAAGGAATGTTTTGACTCAGCACACACACCATGTGGATCGGAATATACTCAGAATAGAAAGGAAAGTATTGACTCAGCACACACCACATATGCATTAGAATATACTTGGAATAGAAAGGAATGTTTTGACCCAGAACAAGAAGGAAGTGTATTGGAATATACTTGGAATAGAAAGGAATGTTTTGACTCAGCACACACAACATGTACATCAGAAAATACTTGGAATAGAAAGGAATGTTTTGACCCAGAACAAGAAGGAAGTGTATTGGAATATATTTTGAATAGAAAGGAATGTTTTGACTCAGCACACACCACATGTGCATTAGAATATTCTGAGAATAGAAAGGTATGTTTTCACTTAGCACACATCACCTGTGCATTAGAATATTCTGGGAATTGAAAGGAATGTTGTTACTCAGCACACACAATATGTGGATCGGAAAATACTCAGAATAGAAAGGAAAGTATTGACTCAGCCCACACCACATATTCATTAGAATATATTTGGAATAGAAAGGAATGTTTTGACCCAGAACAAGAAGGAAGTGTATTGGAATATACTTGGAATAGAAAGGAATGTTTTGACCCAGAACAAGAAGGAAGTGTATTGGAAATTACTTGGAATAGAAAGGAATGTTTTGACTCAGCACACACAACATGTGGATTGGAAAATACTTGGATTAGAAAGGAATGTTTTGACTCAGCACACACCACATATGCATTAGAATATACTAGGAATAGAAAGGAATGTTTTGACCCAGAACAAGAAGGAAGTGTATTGGAAAATTCTTGGAATGGAAAGGAATGCTTTGACTCTGCACAAACCACATGTGCATCAGAAAATACTTGGATTAGAAAGGAATGTTTTGACTCAGCACACACAACATGTGCATTAGGATATGCATGGAATAGAAAGTAATGCTTTGACTCAGCACACACCACATGTGCATTAGAATATTCTGGGAATAGAAAGGAATGTTTTGACCCAGAACAAGAAGGAAGTGTATTGGAAAATACTTTGAATAGAAAGGAATGTTTTGACTCAGCACACACAACATGTGCATCGGAATATACTCAGAATAGAAAGGAAAGTATTGACTCAACAAACACCACATATGCATTTGAATATACTTGGAATAGAAATGAATGTTTTGACCCAGAACAAGAAGGAAGAGTATTGGAAAATACTTAGAATAGAAAGGAATGTTTTGACTCAGCACACACAACATGTGCATCAGAAAATACTTGGATTAGAAAGGAATGTTTTGACTCAGCACACACAACATGTGCATTAGAATATGCATGGAATAGAAAGGAATGTTTTGACTCAGCACACACAACATGTGCATTAGAATATGCATGGAATTGGAAGGAATGTTTTGACTCAGCACACAACACATGTGCATTAGAATATTCTGTGAATAGAAAGGTATGTTTTGATTCAGCACACACAACTTGTGCATTTGATAGAATATACTTGGAATAGAAAGGAATGTTTTGACTCTGCACACACAACATGTGGATCGGAATATACTCAGAATACAAAGGAATGTTTTGACTCAGCACACGCCACATATGCATTAGAATATACTTGGAATAGAAAGGAATGTTTTGACCCAGAACAAGAAGGAAGTGTATTGGAAAATACTTGGAATAGAAAGGAATGTTTTGACTCAGCACAAACAACATGTGCATCAGAAAATACTTGGATTAGAAAGGAATGTTTTGACTCAGCACACACAACATGTGCATTAGAATATGCATGGAATAGAAAGGAATGTTTTGATTCAGCACACACCACATGTGCATTAGAATATACTGGGAATAGAAAGGTATGTTTTGACTCAGCACACACAACATGTGCATTAGATAGAATATACTTGGAATGGAAAGGAATGTTTTGACCCAGAACAAGAAGGAAGTGTATTGGAAATTACTTGGAATAGAAAGGAATGTTTTGACTCAGCACACACAACATGTGCATTGGAAAATACTTGGATTAGAAAGGAATGTTTTGACTCAGCACATGCCACATATGCATTAGAATATACTAGGAATAGAAAGGAATGTTTTGACCCAGAACAAGAAGGAAGTGTATTGGAAAATACTTGGAATAGAAAGGAATGTTTTGACTCAGCGTACACACAAGATGTGCTTTAGAATATACTTGGAATACAATGGTATGTTTTGACTCAGGACACACAACATGGGCATTAGAATATACGTGGAATAGAAAGGAATGATTTGAATCAGCACACACAACATGTGGATCGGAATATACTCAGAATAGAAAGGAAAGTATTGACTCAGCACACACAACATATGCATTAGAATATACTTGGAATAGAAAGGAATGTTTTGACCCAGAACAAGAAGGAAGTGTATTGGAATATACTTGGAATAGAAAGGAATGTTTTGACTCAGCACACACAATATGTACATCAGAAAATTCTTGGAATAGAAAGGAATGTTTTGACCCAGAACAAGAAGGAAGTGTATTGGAATATATTTTGAATAGAAAGGAATGTTTTGACTCAGCACACACCACATGTGCATTAGAATATTCTGAGAATAGAAAGGTATGTTTTCACTTAGCACACATCACCTGTGCATTAGAATATTCTGGGAATAGAAAGGAATGTTGTTACTCAGCACACACAATATGTGGATCGGAAAATACTCAGAATAGAAAGGAAAGTATTGACTCAGCCGACACCACATATTCATTAGAATAAATTTGGAATAGAAAGGAATGTTTTGACCCAGAACAAGAAGGAAGTGTATTGGAATATACTTGGAATAGAAAGGAATGTTTTGACCCAGAACAAGAAGGAAGTGTATTGGAAATTACTTGGAATAGAAAGGAATGTTTTGACTCAGCACACACAACATGTGCATTGGAAAATACTTGGATTAGAAAGGAATGTTTTGACTCAGCACACGCCACATATGCATTAGAAAATACTAGGAATAGAAAGGAATGTTTTGACCCAGATCAAGAAGGAAGTGTATTGGAAAATACTTGGAATGGAAAGGAATGCTTTGACTCTGCACAAACCACAAGTGCATCAGAAAATACTTGGATTAGAAAGGAATGTTTTGACTCAGCACACGCAACATGTGCATTAGGATATGCATGGAATAGAAAGTAATGTTTTGACTCAGCACACACCACATGTGCATTAGAATATTCTGGGAATAGAAAGGAATGTTTTGACCCAGAACAAGAAGGAAGTGTATTGGAAAATACTTTGAATAGAAAGGAATGTTTTGACTCAGCACACACAACATGTGCATCGGAATATACTCAGAATAGAAAGGAAAGTATTGACTCAACAAACACCACATATGCATTTGAATATACTTGGAATAGAAATGAATGTTTTGACTCAGCACACACAACATGTGCATCAGAAAATACTTGGATTAGAAAGGAATGTTTTGACTCAGCACACACAACATGTGCATTATAATATGCATGGAATAGAAAGGAATGTTTTGACTCAGCACACACAACATGTGCATTAGAATATGCATGGAATTGGAAGGAATGTTTTGACTCAGCACACACCACATGTGCATTAGAATATTCTGTGAATAGAAAGGTATGTTTTGATTCAGCACACACAACTTGTGCATTTGATAGAATATACTTGGAATAGAAAGGAATGTTTTGACTCTGCACACAAAACATGTGGATCGGAATATACTCAGAATACAAAGGAATGTTTTGACTCAGCACACGCCACATATGCATTAGAATATACTTGGAATAGAAAGGAATGTTTTGACCCAGAACAAGAAGGAAGTGTATTGGAAAATACTTGGAATAGAAAGGAATGTTTTGACTCAGCACAAACAATATGTGCATCAGAAAATACTTGGATTAGAAAGGAATGTTTTGACTCAGCACACACAACATGTGCATTAGAATATGCATGGAATAGAAAGGAATGTTTTGATTCAGCACACACCACATGTGCATTAGAATATACTGGGAATAGAAAGGTATGTTTTGACTCAGCACACACAACATGTGCATTAGATAGAATATACTTGGAATAGAAAGGAATGTTTTGACTCAGCAAACACAACATGTGCATCGGAATATACTCAGAATAGAAAGGAAAGTATTGACTCAACACACACCACATATGCATTAGAATATAATTGGAATAGAAATGAATATTTTGACCCAGAACAAGAAGGAAGTGTATTGGAAAATACTTGGAATGGAAAGGAATGTTTTGACTCAGCACACACAACATGTGCATCAGAAAATACTTGGATTAGAAAGGAATGTTTTGACTCAGCACACACAACATGTGCGTTAGAATATGCATGGAATAGAAAGGAATGTTTTGACTCAGCACACACAACATGTGCATTAGAATATGCATGGAATAGAAAGGAATGTTTTGACTCAGCACACACCACATGTGCATTAGAATATTCTGTGAATAGAAAGGTATGTTTTGACTCAGCACACACAACATGTGCATTAGATAGAATATACTTGGAATAGAAAGGAATGTTTTGACTCAGCAAACACAACATATGGATCGGAATATACTCAGAATACGAAGGAATGTTTTGACTCAGCACACACCAGATATGCCTTAGAATATACTTGGAATAGAAAGGAATGTTTTGACCCAGAACAAGAAGGAAGTGTATTGGAAAATACTTGGAATAGAAAGGAATGTTTTGACTCAGCACACACAACATGTGCATCAGAAAACATTTGGATTAGAAAGGAATGTTTTGACTCAGCACACACCACATGTGCATTAGAATATTGTGTGAAATGAAAGGTATGTTTTGACTCAGCACACACAACATGTGCATGAGATAGAATATACTTGGAATAGAAAGGAATGTTTTGACTCAGCACACACAACATGTGCATCAGAAAATACTTGGAATAGAAAGGAATGTTTTTACTCAGGGCACACACAATATGTGCATTAGAATATACTTGAAATACGATGGAATGTTTTGACTCAGGACACACAAGATATGCATTAGAATATACGTGGAATAGAAAGGAATGTTTTGACTCAGCACACACAAACTGTGGATCGGAATATACTCAGAACACAAAGGAATGTTTTGACTCAGCACACACCACATATGCATTACAATATACTTGGAATAGAAAGGAATGTTTTGACCCAGAACAAGAAGGATGTGTATTGGAAAATAATTGGAAGAGAAAGGAATGTTTTGACTCAGCACACACAACATGTGCATTAGAATATGCATGGAATAGAAAGGAATGTTTTGACTCAGCACACACCACATGTGCATTAGAAAATACTTGGAATAGAAAGGAATGTTTTTACTCAGGGCACACACAATATGTGCATTAGAATATACTTGAAATACGATGGAATGTTTTGACTCAGGACACACAAGATATGCATTAGAATATACGTGGAATAGAAAGGAATGTTTTGACTCAGCACACACAAACTGTGGATCGGAATATACTCAGAACACAAAGGAATGTTTTGACTCAGCACACACCACATATGCATTACAATATACTTGGAATAGAAAGGAATGTTTTGACCCAGAACAAGAAGGATGTGTATTGGAAAATACTTGGAAGAGAAAGGAATGTTTTGACTCAGCACACACAACATGTGCATTAGAATATGCATGGAATAGAAAGGAATGTTTTGACCCAGAACAAGAACGAAGTGTATTGGAATATACTTGGAATAGAAAGGAATGTTTTCACCCAGAACAAGAAGGAAGTGTATTCGAGAATACTTGGAATAGAAAGGAATGTTTTGACTCAGCACACACAACATGTGCATCAGAAAATACTTGGATTAGAAAGGAATGTTTTGACTCAGCACACACCACATGTGCATTAGAATATTCTGGGAATAGAAAGGAATGTTTTGACTCATCACACACAACATGTGCATTAGAATATGCATGGAATAGAAAGGAATGTTTTGACTCAGCACACACCACATGTGGATTAGAATATTCTGTGAATAGAAAGGAATGTTTTGACTCAGCACACACAACATGTGCATTAGAATATGCATGGAATAAAAAGGAATGTTTTGACTCAGCACACACCACATGTGCATTAGAATATTCTGTGAATAGGAAGGTATGTTTTGACTCAGCACACACAACATGTGCATTAGATAGAATACACTTGGAATAGAAAGGAATGTTTTGACTCAGCACACACAACATGTGCATCGGAATATACTCAGAATAGAAAGGAGAGTATTGACTCAGCATACACCACATATGCATTAGAATATACTTGGAATAGAAAGAAATGTTTTGACCCAGAACATGAAGCAATTGTATTAGAATATACTTGGAATAGAAAGGAATGTTTTGACTCAGCAAACACAACGTGCATTAGAATTTACTTGGAATAGAAAAGAAAGTTTTGACTCAGCACACACAACATATGCATCAGAAAATACTTGGAATAGAAAGGAATGTTTTTACTCAGGGCACACACAATATGTGCATTAGAATATACTTGGAATACGATGGAATGTTTTGACTCAGGACACACAAGATGTGCATTAGAATATACGTGGAATAGAAAGGAATGTTTTGACTCCGCACACACAACATGTGGATCGGAATATACTCTGAACACAAAGGAATGTTTTGACTCAGCACACACCACATATGCATTAGAATATACTTGGAATAGAAAGGAATGTTTTGACCCAGAACAAGAACGAAGTGTATTGGAATATACTTGGAATAGAAAGGAATGTTTTCACCCAGAACAAGAAGGAAGTGTATTCGAGAATACTTGGAATAGAAAGGAATGTTTTGACTCAGCACACACAACATGTGCATCAGAAAATACTTGGATTAGAAAGGAATGTTTTGACTCAGCACACACAACATGTGCATTAGAATATGCATGGAATAGAAAGGAATGTTTTGACTCAGCACACACAACATGTGCATTAGAATATGCATGGAATGGAAAGGAATGTTTTGACTCAGCACACACCACATGAGCATTAGAGTACTCTGGGTAATAGAAAGGTATGTTTTGACTCAACACACACAACATGTGCATTAGATAGAATATACTTGGAATAGAAAGGAATGTTTTGACTCAGCACACACAACATGTGCATCAGAAAATACTTGGAATAGAAAGGAATGTTTTTACTCAGGGCACACACAATATGTCCATTAGAATATACTTGGAATACGATGGAATGTTTTGACTCAGGACACACAAGATGTGCATTAGAATATACGTGGAATAGAAAGGAATGTTTTGACTCAGCACACACAACATATGCATCAGAAAATACTTGGAATAGAAAGGAATGTTTTTACTCAGGGCACACACAACATGTGGATCGGAATATACTCAGAATACAAAGGAATGTTTTGACTCTGCAAACACCACATATGCATTAGAATATAGTTGGAATAGAAAGGAATGTTTTGACGCAGAACAAGAAGGAAGTTTATTGGAAAATACTTGGTATAGAAAGGAATGTTTTGAATCAGCACACACAACATGTGCATCAGAAAATACTTGGATTAGAAAGGAATGTTTTGACTCAGCACATACAACATGTGCATTAGAATATGCATGGAATAGAAAGGAATGTTTTGACTCAGCACACACCACATGTGCATTAGAATATTCTGGGAATAGAAAGGTATGTTTTGACTCAGCGCACACAACATGTGCATTAGATAGAATATACTTGGAATAGAAAGGAATGTTTTGACTCAGCAAACACAACATGTGCATCTGAATATACTCAGAATAGAAAGGAATGTATTGACTCAAAACACACCACATATGCATTAGAATATACTTGGAATAGAAAGGAATGTTTTGACCCAGAACAAGAAGGAAGTGTATTTGAATATACTTGGAATAGAAAGGAATGTTTTGACTCAGCACACACCATATGTGCATTAGAATATTCTGGGAATAGAAAGGTATGTTTTGACTCAGCACACACTACATGTGCATTAGATAGAATATACTTGGAATAGAAAGGAATGTTTTGACTCAGCAAACACAACATGTGCATCGGAATATACTCAGAATAGAAAGGAAAGTATTGACTCAACACACACCACATATGCATTTGAATATACTTGGAATAGAAATGAATGTTTTGACGCAGAACAAGAAGGAAGTTTATTGGAAAATACTTGGTATAGAAAGGAATGTTTTGACTCAGCACACACAACATGTGCATTAGAATATGCATGGAATAGAAAGGAATGTTTTGACTCAGCACACACAACATTTGCATTAGAATATGCATGGAATAGAAAGGAATGTTTTGACTCAGCACACACCATATGTGCATTAGAATATTCTGGGAATAGAAAGGTATGTTTTGACTCAGCACACACTACATGTGCATTAGATAGAATATACTTGGAATAGAAAGGAATGTTTTGACTCAGCACACACAACATGTGCATTAGGATATGCATGGAATAGAAAGGAATGTTTTGACTCAGCACACACCACATGTGCATTAGAATATTCTGGGAATAGAAAGGAATGTATTGACCCAGAACAAGAAGGAAGTGTATTGGAAAATACTTGGAATAGAAAGGAATGTTTTGACTCAGCACACACAAAATGTGCATTAGAATATGCATGGAATAGAAAGGAATGTTTTGACTCAGCACACACAACATTTGCATTAGAACATGCATGGAATAGAAAGGAATGTTTTGACTCAGCACACACCATATGTGCATTAGAATATTCTGGGAATAGAAAGGTATGTTTTGACTCAGCACACACTACATGTGCATTAGATAGAATATACTTGGAATAGAAAGGAATGTTTTGACTCAGCAAACACAACATGTGCATCGGAATATACTCAGAATAGAAAGGAAAGTATTGACTCAACACACACCACATATGCATTTGAATATACTTGGAATAGAAATGAATGTTTTGACCCAGAACAAGAGGGAAGTGTATTGGAAAATACTTGGAATAGAAAGGAATGTTTTGACTCAGCACACACAACATGTGCATCAGAAAATACTTGGATTAGAAAGCAATGTTTTGACTAAGCACACACAACATGTGCATTAGAATATCCATGGAATAGAAAGGAATATTTTGACTCAGCACACACAACATGTGCATTAGAATATGCATGGAATAGAAAGGAATGTTTTGACTCAGCACACACAACATGTGCATAAGAATATTCTGTGAATAGAAAGGTATGTTTTGACTCAGCACACACAACATGTGCATTAGATAGAATATACTTGGAATGGAAAGGAATGTTTTGACCCAGAACAAGAAGGAAGTGTATTGGAAATTACTTGGAATAGAAAGGAATGTTTTGACTCAGCACACACAACATGTGCATTGGAAAATACTTGGATTAGAAAGGAATGTTTTGACTCAGCACACGCCACATATGCATTAGAATATACTAGGAATAGAAAGGAATGTTTTGACCCAGAACAAGAAGGAAGTGTATTGGAAAATACTTGGAATGGAAAGGAATGTTTTGACTCAGCACAAACCACATGTGCATCAGAAAATACTTGGAATAGAAAGGAATGTTTTGACTCAGCGTACACACAAGATGTGCTTTAGAATATACTTGGAATACAATGGTATGTTTTGACTCAGGACACACAAGATGGGCATTAGAATATACGTGGAATAGAAAGGAATGATTTGAATCAGCACACACAACATGTGGATCGGAATATACTCAGAATAGAAAGGAAAGTATTGACTCAGCACACACCACATATGCATTAGAATATACTTGGAATAGAAAGGAATGTTTTGACCCAGAACAAGAAGGAAGTGTATTGGAATATACTTGGAATAGAAAGGAATGTTTTGACTCAGCACACACAACATGTACATCAGAAAATACTTGGAATAGAAAGGAATGTTTTGACCCAGAACAAGAAGGAAGTGTATTGGAATATATTTTGAATAGAAAGGAATGTTTTGACTCAGCACACACCACATGTGCATTAGAATATTCTGAGAATAGAAAGGTATGTTTTCACTTAGCACACATCACCTGTGCATTAAAATATTATGGGAATAGAAAGGAATGTTGTTACTCAGCACACACAATATGTGGATCGGAAAATACTCAGAATAGAAAGGAAAGTATTGACTCAGCCCACACCACATATTCATTAGAATATATTTGGAATAGAAAGGAATGTTTTGACCCAGAACAAGAAGGAAGTGTATTGGAATATACTTGGAATAGAAAGGAATGTTTTGACCCAGAATAAGAAGGAAGTGTATTGGAAATTACTTGGAATAGAAAGGAATGTTTTGACTCAGCGCACACAACATGTGCATTGGAAAATACTTGGATTAGAAAGGAATGTTTTGACTCAGCACACGCCACATATGCATTAGAATATACTAGGAATAGAAAGGAATGTTTTGACCCAGAACAAGAAGGAAGTGTATTGGAAAATACTTGGAATGGAAAGGAATGCTTTGACTCTGCACAAACCACATGTGCATCAGAAAATACTTGGATTAGAAAGGAATGTTTTGACTCAGCACACACAACATGTGCATTAGGATATGCATGGAATAGAAAGTAATGTTTTGACTCAGCACACACCACATGTGCATTAGAATATTCTGGGAATAGAAAGGAATGTTTTGACCCAGAACAAGAAGGAAGTGTATTGGAAAATACTTTGAATAGAAAGGAATGTTTTGACTCAGCACACACAACATGTGCATCAGAAAATACTTGGATTAGAAAGGAATGTTTTGACTCAGCACACACAACATGTGCATTAGAATATGCATGGAATAGAAAGGAATGTTTTGACTCAGCACACACAACATGTGCATTAGAATATGCATGGAATTGGAAGGAATGTTTTGACTCAGCACACACCACATGTGCATTAGAATATTCTGTGAATAGAAAGGTATGTTTTGATTCAGCACACACAACTTGTGCATTTGATAGAATATACTTGGAATAGAAAGGAATGTTTTGACTCTGCACACACAACATGTGGATCGGAATATACTCAGAATACAAAGGAATGTTTTGACTCAGCACACGCCACATATGCATTAGAATATACTTGGAATAGAAAGGAATGTTTTGACCCAGAACAAGAAGGAAGTGTATTGGAAAATACTTGGAATAGAAAGGAATGTTTTGACTCAGCACAAACAACATGTGCATCAGAAAATACTTGGATTAGAAAGGAATGTTTTGACTCAGCACACACAACATGTGCATTAGAATATGCATGGAATAGAAAGGAATGTTTTGATTCAGCACACACCACATTTGCATTAGAATATACTGGGAATAGAAAGGTATGTTTTGACTCAGCACACACAACATGTGCATTAGATAGAATATACTTGGAATAGAAAGGAATGTTTTGACTCAGCAAACACAAAATGTGCATCGGAATATACTCAGAATAGAAAGGAAAGTATTGACTCAACACACACCACATATGCATTAGAATATAATTGGAATAGAAATGAATATTTTGACCCAGAACAAGAAGGAAGTGTGTTGGAAAATACTTGGAATGGAAAGGAATGTTTTGACTCAGCACACACAACATGTGCATCAGAAAATACTTGGATTAGAAAGGAATGTTTTGACTCAGCACACACAACATGTGCGTTAGAATATGCATGGAATAGAAAGGAATGTTTTGACTCAGCACACACAACATGTGCATTAGAATATGCATGGAATAGAAAGGATTGTTTTGACTCAGCACACACCACATGTGCATTAGAATATTCTTTGAATAGAAAGGTATATTTTGACTCAGCACACACAACATGTGCATTAGATAGAATATACTTGGAATAGAAAGGAATGTTTTGACTCAGCAAACACAACATATGGATCGGAATATACTCAGAATACGAAGGAATGTTTTGACTCAGCACACACCAGATATGCCTTAGAATATACTTGGAATAGAAAGGAATGTTTTGACCCAGAACAAGAAGGAAGTGTATTGGAAAATACTTGGAATAGAAAGGAATGTTTTGACTCAGCACACACAACATGTGCATCAGAAAACATTTGGATTAGAAAGGAATGTTTTGACTCAGCACACACCACATGTGCATTAGAATATTGTGTGAAATGAAAGGTATGTTTTGACTCAGCACACACAACATGTGCATGAGATAGAATATACTTGGAATAGAAAGGAATGTTTTGACTCAGCACACACAACATGTGCATCAGAAAATACTTGGAATAGAAAGGAATGTTTTTACTCAGGGCACACACAATATGTGCATTAGAATATAATTGGAATACGATGGAATGTTTTGACTCAGGACACACAAGATATGCATTAGAATATACGTGGAATAGAAAGGAATGTTTTGACTCAGCACACACAAACTGTGGATCGGAATATACTCAGAATACAAAGGAATGTTTTGACTCAGCACACACCACATATGCATTACAATATACTTGGAATAGAAAGGAATGTTTTGACCCAGAACAAGAAGGAAGTGTGTTGGAAAATACTTGGAAGAGAAAGGAATGTTTTGACTCAGCACACACAACATGTGCATTAGAATATGCATGGAATAGAAAGGAATGTTTTGACTCAGCTCACACCACATGTGCATTAGAATATTCTGGGAATAGAAAGGAATGTTTTGACTCAGCACACACAACATGTGCATTAGAATATGCATGGAATAGAAAGGAATGTTTTGACTCAGCACACACCACATGTGCATTAGAATATTCTGGGAATAGAAAGGAATGTTTTGACTCAGCACACACAACATGTGCATTAGAATATGCATGGAATAGAAAGGAATGTTTTGATTCAGCACACACAACTTGTGCATTTGATAGAATATACTTGGAATAGAAAGGAATGTTTTGACTCTGCACACACAACATGTGGATCGGAATATACTCAGAATACAAAGGAATGTTTTGACTCAGCACACGCCACATATGCATTAGAATATACTTGGAATAGAAAGGAATGTTTTGACCCAGAACAAGAAGGAAGTGTATTGGAAAATACTTGGAATAGAAAGGAATGTTTTGACTCAGCACAAACAACATGTGCATCAGAAAATACTTGGATTAGAAAGGAATGTTTTGACTCAGCACACACAACATGTGCATTAGAATATGCATGGAATAGAAAGGAATGTTTTGATTCAGCACACACCACATTTGCATTAGAATATACTGGGAATAGAAAGGTATGTTTTGACTCAGCACACACAACATGTGCATTAGATAGAATATACTTGGAATAGAAAGGAATGTTTTGACTCAGCAAACACAACATGTGCATCGGAATATACTCAGAATAGAAAGGAAAGTATTGACTCAACACACACCACATATGCATTAGAATATAATTGGAATAGAAATGAATATTTTGACCCAGAACAAGAAGGAAGTGTGTTGGAAAATACTTGGAATGGAAAGGAATGTTTTGACTCAGCACACACAACATGTGCATCAGAAAATACTTGGATTAGAAAGGAATGTTTTGACTCAGCACACACAACATGTGCGTTAGAATATGCATGGAATAGAAAGGAATGTTTTGACTCAGCACACACAACATGTGCATTAGAATATGCATGGAATAGAAAGGATTGTTTTGACTCAGCACACACCACATGTGCATTAGAATATTCTTTGAATAGAAAGGTATATTTTGACTCAGCACACACAACATGTGCATTAGATAGAATATACTTGGAATAGAAAGGAATGTTTTGACTCAGCAAACACAACATATGGATCGGAATATACTCAGAATACGAAGGAATGTTTTGACTCAGCACACACCAGATATGCCTTAGAATATACTTGGAATAGAAAGGAATGTTTTGACCCAGAACAAGAAGGAAGTGTATTGGAAAATACTTGGAATAGAAAGGAATGTTTTGACTCAGCACACACAACATGTGCATCAGAAAACATTTGGATTAGAAAGGAATGTTTTGACTCAGCACACACCACATGTGCATTAGAATATTGTGTGAAATGAAAGGTATGTTTTGACTCAGCACACACAACATGTGCATGAGATAGAATATACTTGGAATAGAAAGGAATGTTTTGACTCAGCACACACAACATGTGCATCAGAAAATACTTGGAATAGAAAGGAATGTTTTTACTCAGGGCACACACAATATGTGCATTAGAATATAATTGGAATACGATGGAATGTTTTGACTCAGGACACACAAGATATGCATTAGAATATACGTGGAATAGAAAGGAATGTTTTGACTCAGCACACACAAACTGTGGATCGGAATATACTCAGAATACAAAGGAATGTTTTGACTCAGCACACACCACATATGCATTACAATATACTTGGAATAGAAAGGAATGTTTTGACCCAGAACAAGAAGGAAGTGTGTTGGAAAATACTTGGAAGAGAAAGGAATGTTTTGACTCAGCACACACAACATGTGCATTAGAATATGCATGGAATAGAAAGGAATGTTTTGACTCAGCTCACACCACATGTGCATTAGAATATTCTGGGAATAGAAAGGAATGTTTTGACTCAGCACACACAACATGTGCATTAGAATATGCATGGAATAGAAAGGAATGTTTTGACTCAGCACACACCACATGTGCATTAGAATATTCTGGGAATAGAAAGGAATGTTTTGACTCAGCACACACAACATGTGCATTAGAATATGCATGGAATAGAAAGGAATGTTTTGATTCAGCACACACAACTTGTGCATTTGATAGAATATACTTGGAATAGAAAGGAATGTTTTGACTCTGCACACACAACATGTGGATCGGAATATACTCAGAATACAAAGGAATGTTTTGACTCAGCACACGCCACATATGCATTAGAATATACTTGGAATAGAAAGGAATGTTTTGACCCAGAACAAGAAGGAAGTGTATTGGAAAATACTTGGAATAGAAAGGAATGTTTTGACTCAGCACAAACAACATGTGCATCAGAAAATACTTGGATTAGAAAGGAATGTTTTGACTCAGGACACACAAGATGTGCATTAGAATATACGTGGAATAGAAAGGAATGTTTTGACTCAGCACACACAACATGTGGATCGGAATATACTCTGAACACAAAGGAATGTTTTGACTCAGCACACACCACATATGCATTAGAATATACTTGGAATAGAAAGGAATGTTTTGACCCAGAACAAGAACGAAGTGTATTGGAATATACTTGGAATAGAAAGGAATGTTTTGACCCAGAACAAGAAGGAAGTGTATTCGAGAATACTTGGAATAGAAAGGAATGTTTTGACTCAGCACACACAACATGTGCATCAGAAAATACTTGGATTAGAAAGGAATGTTTTGACTCAGCACACACAACATGTGCATTAGAATATGCATGGAATAGAAAGGAATGTTTTGACTCAGCACACACAACATGTGCATTAGAATATGCATGGAATGGAAAGGAATGTTTTGACTCAGCACACACCACATGAGCATTAGAGTACTCTGGGTAATAGAAAGGTATGTTTTGACTCAACACACACAACATGTGCATGAGATAGAATATACTTGGAATAGAAAGGAATGTTTTGACTCAGCACACACAACATGTGCATCAGAAAATACTTGGAATAGAAAGGAATGTTTTTACTCAGGGCACACACAATATGTCCATTAGAATATACTTGGAATACGATGGAATGTTTTGACTCAGGACACACAAGATGTGCATTAGAATATACGTGGAATAGAAAGGAATGTTTTGACTCAGCACACACAACATGTGGATCGGAATATACTCAGAATACAAAGGAATGTTTTGACTCAGCAAACACCACATATGCATTAGAATATAGTTGGAATAGAAAGGAATGTTTTGACGCAGAACAAGAAGGAAGTTTATTGGAAAATACTTGGTATAGAAAGGAATGTTTTGACTCAGCACACACCACATGTGCATTAGAATATTCTGGGAATAGAAAGGTATGTTTTGACTCAGCGCACACAACATGTGCATTAGATAGAATATACTTGGAATAGAAAGGAATGTTTTGACTCAGCAAACACAACATATGCATCTGAATATACTCAGAATAGAAAGGAATGTTTTGACCCAGAACAAGAAGGAAGTGTATTTGAATATACTCAGAATAGAAAGGAAAGTATTGACTCAACACACACCACATATGCATTTGAATATACTTGGAATAGAAATGAATGTTTTGACGCAGAACAAGAAGGAAGTTTATTGGAAAATACTTGGTATAGAAAGGAATGTTTTGAATCAGCACACACAACATGTGCGTTAGAATATGCATGGAATAGAAAGGAATGTTTTGACTCAGCACACACCACATGTGCATTAGAATATTCTTGGAATAGAAAGGTATGTTTTGACTCAGCGCACACAACATGTGCATTAGATAGAATATACTTGGAATAGAAAGGAATGTTTTGACTCAGCAAACACAACATGTGCATCTGAATATACTCAGAATAGAAAGGAATGTATTGACTCAAAACACACCACATATGCATTAGAATATACTTGGAATAGAAAGGAATGTTTTGACTCAGCACACACCACATGTGCATTAGAATATTCTGGGAATAGAAAGGTATGTTTTGACTCAGCGCACACAACATGTGCATTAGATAGAATATACTTGGAATAGAAAGGAATGTTTTGACTCAGCAAACACAACATGTGCATCGGAATATACTCAGAATAGAAAGGAAAGTATTGACTCAGCACACACAACATGTGCATTAGAATATGCATGGAATAGAAAGGAATGTTTTGACTCAGCACACACCACATGTGCATTAGAATATTCTTGGAATAGAAAGGTATGTTTTGACTCAGCGCACACAACATGTGCATTAGATAGAATATACTTGGAATAGAAAGGAATGTTTTGACTCAGCAAACACAACATGTGCATCTGAATATACTCAGAATAGAAAGGAATGTATTGACTCAACAAACACCACATATGCATTTGAATATACTTGGAATAGAAAGGAATGTTTTGACCCAGAACAAGAAGGAAGTGTATTGGAAAATACTTAGAATAGAAAGGAATGTTTTGACTCAGCACACACAACATGTGCATCAGAAAATACTTGGATTAGAAAGGAATGTTTTGACTCAGCACACACAACATGTGCATTAGAATATGCATGGAATTGGAAGGAATGTTTTGACTCAGCACACACCACATGTGCATTAGAATATTCTGTGAATAGAAAGGTATGTTTTGATTCAGCACACACAACTTGTGCATTTGATAGAATATACTTGGAATAGAAAGGAATGTTTTGACTCTGCACACACAACATGTGGATCGGAATATACTCAGAATACAAAGGAATGTTTTGACTCAGCACACGCCACATATGCATTAGAATATACTTGGAATAGAAAGGAATGTTTTGACCCAGAACAGGAAGGAAGTGTATTGGAAAATACTTGGAATAGAAAGGAATGTTTTGACTCAGCACACACAACGTGCATTAGAATTTACTTGGAATAGAAAAGAAAGTTTTGACTCAGCACACATAACATGTGCATAAGAAAATATTTGGAATAGAAAGGAATGTTTTGGCTCAGCACAAACATCATGTGAATTAGAATATACAAGGAATATTAAGGAATATTTTGACTTAGCACACACCACATATTCATTAGAATTTACTTCGAATAGAAAAGCATGTTTTGACTCAGCACCCAGAAGATGTGCATAAGAAAATACTTAGAATAGAAAGGAATGTTTTGACTCAGCAAACACAACATGTGCATCGGAATATACTCAGAATAGAAAGGAAAGTATTGACTCAGCACACACAACATGTGCATTAGAATATGCATGGAATAGAAAGGAATGTTTTGACTCAGCACACACCACATGTGCATTAGAATATTCTTGGAATAGAAAGGTATGTTTTGACTCAGCGCACACAACATGTGCATTAGATAGAATATACTTGGAATAGAAAGGAATGTTTTGACTCAGCAAACACAACATGTGCATCTGAATATACTCAGAATAGAAAGGAATGTATTGACTCAACAAACACCACATATGCATTTGAATATACTTGGAATAGAAAGGAATGTTTTGACCCAGAACAAGAACGAAGTGTATTGGAAAATACTTAGAATAGAAAGGACTGTTTTGACTCAGCACACACAACATGTGCATCAGAAAATACTTGGATTAGAAAGGAATGTTTTGACTCAGCACACACAACATGTGCATTAGAATATGCATGGAATAGAAAGGAATGTTTTGATTCAGCACACACCACATGTGCATTAGAATATACTGGGAATAGAAAGGTATGTTTTGACTCAGCACACACAACATGTGCATTAGATAGAATATACTTGGAATAGAAAGGAATGTTTTGACTCAGCAAACACAACATGTGCATCGGAATATACTCAGAATAGAATGGAAAGTATTGACTCAACACACACCACATATGCATTAGAATATAATTGGAATAGAAATGAATATTTTGACCCAGAACAAGAAGGAAGTGTATTGGAAAATACTTGGAATGGAAAGGAATGTTTTGACTCAGCACACACAACATGTGCATCAGAAAATACTTGGATTAGAAAGGAATGTTTTGACTCAGCACACACAACATGTGCGTTAGAATATGCATGGAATAGAAAGGAATGTTTTGACTCAGCACACACAACATGTGCATTAGAATATGCATGGAATAGAAAGGATTGTTTTGACTCAGCACACACCACATGTGCATTAGAATATTCTGTGAATAGAAAGGTATATTTTGACTCAGCACACACAACATGTGCATTAGATAGAATATACTTGGAATAGAAAGGAATGTTTTGACTCAGCAAACACAACATATGGATCGGAATATACTCAGAATACGAAGGAATGTTTTGACTCAGCACACACCAGATATGCCTTAGAATATACTTGGAATAGAAAGGAATGTTTTGACCCAGAACAAGAAGGAAGTGTATTGGAAAATACTTGGAATAGAAAGGAATGTTTTGACTCAGCACACACAACATGTGCATCAGAAAACATTTGGATTAGAAAGGAATGTTTTGACTCAGCACACACCACATGTGCATTAGAATATTGTGTGAAATGAAAGGTATGTTTTGACTCAGCACACACAACATGTGCATGAGATAGAATATACTTGGAATAGAAAGGAATGTTTTGACTCAGCACACACAACATGTGCATCAGAAAATACTTGGAATAGAAAGGAATGTTTTTACTCAGGGCACACACAATATGTGCATTAGAATATACTTGGAATACGATGGAATGTTTTGACTCAGGACACACAAGATATGCATTAGAATATACGTGGAATAGAAAGGAATGTTTTGACTCAGCACACACAAACTGTGGATCGGAATATACTCAGAATACAAAGGAATGTTTTGACTCAGCACACACCACATATGCATTACAATATACTTGGAATAGAAAGGAATGTTTTGACCCAGAACAAGAAGGAAGTGTATTGGAAAATACTTGGAAGAGAAAGGAATGTTTTGACTCAGCACACACAACATGTGCATTAGAATATGCATGGAATAGAAAGGAATGTTTTGACTCAGCACACACCACATGTGCATTAGAATATTCTGGGAATAGAAAGGAATGTTTTGACTCAGCACACACAACATGTGCATTAGAATATGCATGGAATAGAAAGGAATGTTTTGACTCAGCACACACCACATGTGGATTAGAATATTCTGTGAATAGAAAGGAATGTTTTGACTCAGGACACACAAGATGTGCATTAGAATATACGTGGAATAGAAAGGAATGTTTTGACTCAGCACACACAACATGTTGATCGGAATATACTCTGAACACAAAGGAATGTTTTGACTCAGCACACACCACATATGCATTAGAATATACTTGGAATAGAAAGGAATGTTTTGACCCAGAACAAGAACGAAGTGTATTGGAATATACTTGGAATAGAAAGGAATGTTTTGACCCAGAACAAGAAGGAAGTGTATTCGAGAATACTTGGAATAGAAAGGAATGTTTTGACTCAGCACACACAACATGTGCATCAGAAAATACTTGGATTAGAAAGGAATGTTTTGACTCAGCACACACAACATGTGCATTAGAATATGCATGGAATAGAAAGGAATGTTTTGACTCAGCACACACAACATGTGCATTAGAATATGCATGGAATGGAAAGGAATGTTTTGACTCAGCACACACCACATGAGCATTAGAGTACTCTGGGTAATAGAAAGGTATGTTTTGACTCAACACACACAACATGTGCATTAGATAGAATATACTTGGAATAGAAAGGAATGTTTTGACTCAGCACACACAACATGTGCATCAGAAAATACTTGGAATAGAAAGGAATGTTTTTACTCAGGGCACACACAATATGTCCATTAGAATATACTTGGAATACGATGGAATGTTTTGACTCAGGACACACAAGATGTGCATTAGAATATACGTGGAATAGAAAGGAATGTTTTGACTCAGCACACACAACATGTGGATCGGAATATACTCAGAATACAAAGGAATGTTTTGACTCAGCAAACACCACATATGCATTAGAATATAGTTGGAATAGAAAGGAATGTTTTGACGCAGAACAAGAAGGAAGTTTATTGGAAAATACTTGGTATAGAAAGGAATGTTTTGACTCAGCACATACAACATGTGCATTAGAATATGCATGGAATAGAAAGGAATGTTTTGACTCAGCACACACCACATGTGCATTAGAATATTCTGGGAATAGAAAGGTATGTTTTGACTCAGCGCACACAACATGTGCATTAGATAGAATATACTTGGAATAGAAAGGAATGTTTTGACTCAGCAAACACAACATATGCATCTGAATATACTCAGAATAGAAAGGAATGTATTGACTCAAAACACACCACATATGCATTAGAATATACTTGGAATAGAAAGGAATGTTTTGACCCAGAACAAGAAGGAAGTGTATTTGAATATACTTGGAATAGAAAGGAATGTTTTGACTCAGCACACACTACATGTGCATTAGATAGAATATACTTGGAATAGAAAGGAATGTTTTGACTCAGCAAACACAACATGTGCATCGGAATATACTCAGAATAGAAAGGAAAGTATTGACTCAACACACACCACATATGCATTTGAATATACTTGGAATAGAAATGAATGTTTTGACGCAGAACAAGAAGGAAGTTTATTGGAAAATACTTGGTATAGAAAGGAATGTTTTGAATCAGCACACACAACATGTGCGTTAGAATATGCATGGAATAGAAAGGAATGTTTTGACTCAGCACACACCACATGTGCATTAGAATATTCTTGGAATAGAAAGGTATGTTTTGACTCAGCGCACACAACATGTGCATTAGATAGAATATACTTGGAATAGAAAGGAATGTTTTGACTCAGCAAACACAACATGTGCATCTGAATATACTCAGAATAGAAAGGAATGTATTGACTCAAAACACACCACATATGCATTAGAATATACTTGGAATAGAAAGGAATGTTTTGACTCAGCACACACCACATGTGCATTAGAATATTCTGGGAATAGAAAGGTATGTTTTGACTCAGCGCACACAACATGTGCATTAGATAGAATATACTTGGAATAGAAAGGAATGTTTTGACTCAGCAAACACAACATGTGCATCGGAATATACTCAGAATAGAAAGGAAAGTATTGACTCAGCACACACAACATGTGCATTAGAATATGCATGGAATAGAAAGGAATGTTTTGACTCAGCACACACCACATGTGCATTAGAATATTCTTGGAATAGAAAGGTATGTTTTGACTCAGCGCACACAACATGTGCATTAGATAGAATATACTTGGAATAGAAAGGAATGTTTTGACTCAGCAAACACAACATGTGCATCTGAATATACTCAGAATAGAAAGGAATGTATTGACTCAACAAACACCACATATGCATTTGAATATACTTGGAATAGAAAGGAATGTTTTGACCCAGAACAAGAAGGAAGTGTATTGGAAAATACTTAGAATAGAAAGGAATGTTTTGACTCAGCACACACAACATGTGCATCAGAAAATACTTGGATTAGAAAGGAATGTTTTGACTCAGCACACACAACATGTGCATTAGAATATGCATGGAATTGGAAGGAATGTTTTGACTCAGCACACACCACATGTGCATTAGAATATTCTGTGAATAGAAAGGTATGTTTTGATTCAGCACACACAACTTGTGCATTTGATAGAATATACTTGGAATAGAAAGGAATGTTTTGACTCTGCACACACAACATGTGGATCGGAATATACTCAGAATACAAAGGAATGTTTTGACTCAGCACACGCCACATATGCATTAGAATATACTTGGAATAGAAAGGAATGTTTTGACCCAGAACAAGAAGGAAGTGTATTGGAAAATACTTGGAATAGAAAGGAATGTTTTGACTCAGCACACACAACGTGCATTAGAATTTACTTGGAATAGAAAAGAAAGTTTTGACTCAGCACACATAACATGTGCATAAGAAAATATTTGGAATAGAAAGGAATGTTTTGGCTCAGCACAAACATCATGTGAATTAGAATATACAAGGAATATTAAGGAATATTTTGACTTAGCACACACCACATATTCATTAGAATTTACTTCGAATAGAAAAGCATGTTTTGACTCAGCACCCAGAAGATGTGCATAAGAAAATACTTAGAATAGAAAGGAATGTTTTGACTCAGCAAACACAACATGTGCATCGGAATATACTCAGAATAGAAAGGAAAGTATTGACTCAGCACACACAACATGTGCATTAGAATATGCATGGAATAGAAAGGAATGTTTTGACTCAGCACACACCACATGTGCATTAGAATATTCTTGGAATAGAAAGGTATGTTTTGACTCAGCGCACACAACATGTGCATTAGATAGAATATACTTGGAATAGAAAGGAATGTTTTGACTCAGCAAACACAACATGTGCATCTGAATATACTCAGAATAGAAAGGAATGTATTGACTCAACAAACACCACATATGCATTTGAATATACTTGGAATAGAAAGGAATGTTTTGACCCAGAACAAGAACGAAGTGTATTGGAAAATACTTAGAATAGAAAGGAATGTTTTGACTCAGCACACACAACATGTGCATCAGGAAATACTTGGATTAGAAAGGAATGTTTTGACTCAGCACACACAACATGTGCATTAGAATATGCATGGAATAGAAAGGAATGTTTTGATTCAGCACACACCACATGTGCATTAGAATATACTGGGAATAGAAAGGTATGTTTAGACTCAGCACACACAACATGTGCATTAGATAGAATATACTTGGAATAGAAAGGAATGTTTTGACTCAGCAAACACAACATGTGCATCGGAATATACTCAGAATAGAAAGGAGAGTATTGACTCAGCATACACCACATATGCATTAGAATATACTTGGAATAGAAAGAAATGTTTTGACCCAGAACAAGAAGCAATTGTATTAGAATATACTTGGAATAGAAAGGAATGTTTTGACTCAGGACACACAAGATGTGCATTAGAATATACGTGGAATAGAAAGGAATGTTTTGACTCAGCACACACAACATGTTGATCGGAATATACTCTGAACACAAAGGAATGTTTTGACTCAGCACACACCACATATGCATTAGAATATACTTGGAATAGAAAGGAATGTTTTGACCCAGAACAAGAACGAAGTGTATTGGAATATACTTGGAATAGAAAGGAATGTTTTGACCCAGAACAAGAAGGAAGTGTATTCGAGAATACTTGGAATAGAAAGGAATGTTTTGACTCAGCACACACAACATGTGCATCAGAAAATACTTGGATTAGAAAGGAATGTTTTGACTCAGCACACACAACATGTGCATTAGAATATGCATGGAATAGAAAGGAATGTTTTGACTCAGCACACACAACATGTGCATTAGAATATGCATGGAATGGAAAGGAATGTTTTGACTCAGCACACACCACATGAGCATTAGAGTACTCTGGGTAATAGAAAGGTATGTTTTGACTCAACACACACAACATGTGCATTAGATAGAATATACTTGGAATAGAAAGGAATGTTTTGACTCAGCACACACAACATGTGCATCAGAAAATACTTGGAATAGAAAGGAATGTTTTTACTCAGGGCACACACAATATGTCCATTAGAATATACTTGGAATACGATGGAATGTTTTGACTCAGGACACACAAGATGTGCATTAGAATATACGTGGAATAGAAAGGAATGTTTTGACTCAGCACACACAACATGTGGATCGGAATATACTCAGAATACAAAGGAATGTTTTGACTCAGCAAACACCACATATGCATTAGAATATAGTTGGAATAGAAAGGAATGTTTTGACGCAGAACAAGAAGGAAGTTTATTGGAAAATACTTGGTATAGAAAGGAATGTTTTGACTCAGCACATACAACATGTGCATTAGAATATGCATGGAATAGAAAGGAATGTTTTGACTCAGCACACACCACATGTGCATTAGAATATTCTGGGAATAGAAAGGTATGTTTTGACTCAGCGCACACAACATGTGCATTAGATAGAATATACTTGGAATAGAAAGGAATGTTTTGACTCAGCAAACACAACATATGCATCTGAATATACTCAGAATAGAAAGGAATGTATTGACTCAAAACACACCACATATGCATTAGAATATACTTGGAATAGAAAGGAATGTTTTGACCCAGAACAAGAAGGAAGTGTATTTGAATATACTTGGAATAGAAAGGAATGTTTTGACTCAGCACACACTACATGTGCATTAGATAGAATATACTTGGAATAGAAAGGAATGTTTTGACTCAGCAAACACAACATGTGCATCGGAATATACTCAGAATAGAAAGGAAAGTATTGACTCAACACACACCACATATGCATTTGAATATACTTGGAATAGAAATGAATGTTTTGACGCAGAACAAGAAGGAAGTTTATTGGAAAATACTTGGTATAGAAAGGAAAGTTTTGAATCAGCACACACAACATGTGCGTTAGAATATGCATGGAATAGAAAGGAATGTTTTGACTCAGCACACACCACATGTGCATTAGAATATTCTTGGAATAGAAAGGTATGTTTTGACTCAGCGCACACAACATGTGCATTAGATAGAATATACTTGGAATAGAAAGGAATGTTTTGACTCAGCAAACACAACATGTGCATCTGAATATACTCAGAATAGAAAGGAATGTATTGACTCAAAACACACCACATATGCATTAGAATATACTTGGAATAGAAAGGAATGTTTTGACTCAGCACACACCACATGTGCATTAGAATATTCTGGGAATAGAAAGGTATGTTTTGACTCAGCGCACACAACATGTGCATTAGATAGAATATACTTGGAATAGAAAGGAATGTTTTGACTCAGCAAACACAACATGTGCATCGGAATATACTCAGAATAGAAAGGAAAGTATTGACTCAGCACACACAACATGTGCATTAGAATATGCATGGAATAGAAAGGAATGTTTTGACTCAGCACACACCACATGTGCATTAGAATATTCTTGGAATAGAAAGGTATGTTTTGACTCAGCGCACACAACATGTGCATTAGATAGAATATACTTGGAATAGAAAGGAATGTTTTGACTCAGCAAACACAACATGTGCATCTGAATATACTCAGAATAGAAAGGAATGTATTGACTCAACAAACACCACATATGCATTTGAATATACTTGGAATAGAAAGGAATGTTTTGACCCAGAACAAGAAGGAAGTGTATTGGAAAATACTTAGAATAGAAAGGAATGTTTTGACTCAGCACACACAACATGTGCATCAGAAAATACTTGGATTAGAAAGGAATGTTTTGACTCAGCACACACCACATGTGCATTAGAATATTCTTGGAATAGAAAGGTATGTTTTCACTCAGCGCACACAACATGTGCATTAGATAGAATATACTTGGAATAGAAAGGAATGTTTTGACTCAGCACACACAACATGTGCATTAGAATATGCATGGAATTGGAAGGAATGTTTTGACTCAGCACACACCACATGTGCATTAGAATATTCTGTGAATAGAAAGGTATGTTTTGATTCAGCACACACAACTTGTGCATTTGATAGAATATACTTGGAATAGAAAGGAATGTTTTGACTCTGCACACACAACATGTGGATCGGAATATACTCAGAATACAAAGGAATGTTTTGACTCAGCACACGCCACATATGCATTAGAATATACTTGGAATAGAAAGGAATGTTTTGACCCAGAACAAGAAGGAAGTGTATTGGAAAATACTTGGAATAGAAAGGAATGTTTTGACTCAGCACACACAACGTGCATTAGAATATACTTGGAATAGAAAAGAAAGTTTTGACTCAGCACACATAACATGTGCATAAGAAAATATTTGGAATAGAAAGGAATGTTTTGGCTCAGCACAAACATCATGTGAATTAGAATATACAAGGAATATTAAGGAATATTTTGACTTAGCACACACCACATATTCATTAGAATTTACTTCGAATAGAAAAGCATGTTTTGACTCAGCACCCAGAAGATGTGCATAAGAAAATACTTAGAATAGAAAGGAATGTTTTGACTCAGCAAACACAACATGTGCATCGGAATATACTCAGAATAGAAAGGAAAGTATTGACTCAGCACACACAACATGTGCATTAGAATATGCATGGAATAGAAAGGAATGTTTTGACTCAGCACACACCACAAGTGCATAAGAATATTCTTGGAATAGAAAGGTATGTTTTGACTCAGCGCACACAACATGTGCATTAGATAGAATATACTTGGAATAGAAAGGAATGTTTTGACTCAGCAAACACAACATGTGCATCTGAATATACTCAGAATAGAAAGGAATGTATTGACTCAACAAACACCACATATGCATTTGAATATACTTGGAATAGAAAGGAATGTTTTGACCCAGAACAAGAACGAAGTGTATTGGAAAATACTTAGAATAGAAAGGAATGTTTTGACTCAGCACACACAACATGTGCATCAGAAAATACTTGGATTAGAAAGGAATGTTTTGACTCAGCACACACAACATGTGCATTAGAATATGCATGGAATAGAAAGGAATGTTTTGATTCAGCACACACCACATGTGCATTAGAATATACTGGGAATAGAAAGGTATGTTTTGACTCAGCACACACAACATGTGCATTAGATAGAATATACTTGGAATAGAAAGGAATGTTTTGACTCAGCAAACACAACATGTGCATCGGAATATACTCAGAATAGAAAGGAAAGTATTGACTCAACACACACCACATATGCATTAGAATATAATTGGAATAGAAATGAATATTTTGACCCAGAACAAGAAGGAAGTGTATTGGAAAATACTTGGAATGGAAAGGAATGTTTTGACTCAGCACACACAACATGTGCATCAGAAAATACTTGGATTAGAAAGGAATGTTTTGACTCAGCACACACAACATGTGCGTTAGAATATGCATGGAATAGAAAGGAATGTTTTGACTCAGCACACACAACATGTGCATTAGAATATGCATGGAATAGAAAGGATTGTTTTGACTCAGCACACACCACATGTGCATTAGAATATTCTGTGAATAGAAAGGTATATTTTGACTCAGCACACACAACATGTGCATTAGATAGAATATACTTGGAATAGAAAGGAATGTTTTGACTCAGCAAACACAACATATGGATCGGAATATACTCAGAATACGAAGGAATGTTTTGACTCAGCACACACCAGATATGCCTTAGAATATACTTGGAATAGAAAGGAATGTTTTGACCCAGAACAAGAAGGAAGTGTATTGGAAAATACTTGGAATAGAAAGGAATGTTTTGACTCAGCACACACAACATGTGCATCAGAAAACATTTGGATTAGAAAGGAATGTTTTGACTCAGCACACACCACATGTGCATTAGAATATTGTGTGAAATGAAAGGTATGTTTTGACTCAGCACACACAACATGTGCATGAGATAGAATATACTTGGAATAGAAAGGAATGTTTTGACTCAGCACACACAACATGTGCATCAGAAAATACTTGGAATAGAAAGGAATGTTTTTACTCAGGGCACACACAATATGTGCATTAGAATATACTTGGAATACGATGGAATGTTTTGACTCTGGACACACAAGATATGCATTAGAATATACGTGGAATAGAAAGGAATGTTTTGACTCAGCACACACAAACTGTGGATCGGAATATACTCAGAATACAAAGGAATGTTTTGACTCAGCACACACCACATATGCATTACAATATACTTGGAATAGAAAGGAATGTTTTGACCCAGAACAAGAAGGAAGTGTATTGGAAAATACTTGGAAGAGAAAGGAATGTTTTGACTCAGCACACACAACATGTGCATTAGAATATGCATGGAATAGAAAGGAATGTTTTGACTCAGCACACACCACATGTGCATTAGAATATTCTGGGAATAGAAAGGAATGTTTTGACTCAGCACACACAACATGTGCATTAGAATATGCATGGAATAGAAAGGAATGTTTTGACTCAGCACACACCACATGTGGATTAGAATATTCTGTGAATAGAAAGGAATGTTTTGACTCAGCACACACAACATGTGCATTAGAATATGCATGGAATAAAAAGGAATGTTTTGACTCAGCACACACCACATGTGCATTAGAATATTCTGTGAATAGGAAGGTATGTTTTGACTCAGCACACACAACATGTGCATTAGATAGAATATACTTGGAATAGAAAGGAATGTTTTGACTCAGCACACACAACATGTGCATCGGAATATACTCAGAATAGAAAGGAGAGTATTGACTCAGCATACACCACATATGCATTAGAATATACTTGGAATAGAAAGAAATGTTTTGACCCAGAACAAGAAGCAATTGTATTAGAATATACTTGGAATAGAAAGGAATGTTTTGACTCAGGACACACAAGATGTGCATTAGAATATACGTGGAATAGAAAGGAATGTTTTGACTCAGCACACACAACATGTGGATCGGAATATACTCTGAACACAAAGGAATGTTTTGACTCAGCACACACCACATATGCATTAGAATATACTTGGAATAGAAAGGAATGTTTTGACCCAGAACAAGAACGAAGTGTATTGGAATATACTTGGAATAGAAAGGAATGTTTTGACCCAGAACAAGAAGGAAGTGTATTCGAGAATACTTGGAATAGAAAGGAATGTTTTGACTCAGCACACACAACATGTGCATCAGAAAATACTTGGATTAGAAAGGAATGTTTTGACTCAGCACACACAACATGTGCATTAGAATATGCATGGAATAGAAAGGAATGTTTTGACTCAGCACACACAACATGTGCATTAGAATATGCATGGAATGGAAAGGAATGTTTTGACTCAGCACACACCACATGAGCATTAGAGTACTCTGGGTAATAGAAAGGTATGTTTTGACTCAACACACACAACATGTGCATTAGATAGAATATACTTGGAATAGAAAGGAATGTTTTGACTCAGCACACACAACATGTGCATCAGAAAATACTTGGAATAGAAAGGAATGTTTTTACTCAGGGCACACACAATATGTCCATTAGAATATACTTGGAATACGATGGAATGTTTTGACTCAGGACACACAAGATGTGCATTAGAATATACGTGGAATAGAAAGGAATGTTTTGACTCAGCACACACAACATGTGGATCGGAATATACTCAGAATACAAAGGAATGTTTTGACTCAGCAAACACCACATATGCATTAGAATATAGTTGGAATAGAAAGGAATGTTTTGACGCAGAACAAGAAGGAAGTTTATTGGAAAATACTTGGTATAGAAAGGAATGTTTTGACTCAGCACATACAACATGTGCATTAGAATATGCATGGAATAGAAAGGAATGTTTTGACTCAGCACACACCACATGTGCATTAGAATATTCTGGGAATAGAAAGGTATGTTTTGACTCAGCGCACACAACATGTGCATTAGATAGAATATACTTGGAATAGAAAGGAATGTTTTGACTCAGCAAACACAACATATGCATCTGAATATACTCAGAATAGAAAGGAATGTATTGACTCAAAACACACCACATATGCATTAGAATATACTTGGAATAGAAAGGAATGTTTTGACCCAGAACAAGAAGGAAGTGTATTTGAATATACTTGGAATAGAAAGGAATGTTTTGACTCAGCACACACCATATGTGCATTAGAATATTCTGGGAATAGAAAGGTATGTTTTGACTCAGCACACACTACATGTGCATTAGATAGAATATACTTGGAATAGAAAGGAATGTTTTGACTCAGCAAACACAACATGTGCATCGGAATATACTCAGAATAGAAAGGAAAGTATTGACTCAACACACACCACATATGCATTTGAATATACTTGGAATAGAAATGAATGTTTTGACGCAGAACAAGAAGGAAGTTTATTGGAAAATACTTGGTATAGAAAGGAATGTTTTGAATCAGCACACACAACATGTGCATCAGAAAATACTTGGATTAGAAAGGAATGTTTTGACTCAGCACACACAACATGTGCGTTAGAATATGCATGGAATAGAAAGGAATGTTTTGACTCAGCACACACCACATGTGCATTAGAATATTCTTGGAATAGAAAGGTATGTTTTCACTCAGCGCACACAACATGTGCATTAGATAGAATATACTTGGAATAGAAAGGAATGTTTTGACTCAGCAAACACAACATGTGCATCTGAATATACTCAGAATAGAAAGGAATGTATTGACTCAAAACACACCACATATGCATTGGAATATACTTGGAATAGAAAGGAATGTTTTGACCCAGAACAAGAAGGAAGTGTATTGGAAAATACTTGGAATAGAAAGGAATGTTTTGACTCAGCACACACTACATGTGCAACAGAAAATACTTGGATTAGAAAGGAATGTTTTGACTCAGCACACACAACATGTGCATTAGAATATGCATGGAATAGAAAGGAATGTTTTGACTCAGCACACACAACATTTGCATTAGAATATGCATGGAATAGAAAGGAATGTTTTGACTCAGCACACACCATATGTGCATTAGAATATTCTGGGAATAGAAAGGTATGTTTTGACTCAGCACACACAACATTTGCATTAGATAGAATATACTTGGAATAGAAAGGAATGTTTTGACTCAGCAAACACAACATGTGCATCGGAATATACTCAGAATAGAAAGGAAAGTATTGACTCAACACACACCACATATGCATTTGAATATACTTGGAATAGAAATGAATGTTTTGACCCAGAACAAGAAGGAAGTGTATTGGAAAATACTTGGAATAGAAAGGAATGTTTTGACTCAGCACACACAACATGTGCATCAGAAAACATTTGGATTAGAAAGGAATGTTTTGACTCAGCACACACCACATGTGCATTAGAATATTGTGTGAAATGAAAGGTATGTTTTGACTCAGCACACACAACATGTGCATGAGATAGAATATACTTGGAATAGAAAGGAATGTTTTGACTCAGCACACACAACATGTGCATCAGAAAATACTTGGAATAGAAAGGAATGTTTTTACTCAGGGCACACACAATATGTGCATTAGAATATACTTGGAATACGATGGAATGTTTTGACTCAGGACACACAAGATATGCATTAGAATATACGTGGAATAGAAAGGAATGTTTTGACTCAGCACACACAAACTGTGGATCGGAATATACTCAGAATACAAAGGAATGTTTTGACTCAGCACACACCACATATGCATTACAATATACTTGGAATAGAAAGGAATGTTTTGACCCAGAACAAGAAGAAAGTGTATTGGAAAATACTTGGAAGAGAAAGGAATGTTTTGACTCAGCACACACAACATGTGCATTAGAATATGCATGGAATAGAAAGGAATGTTTTGACTCAGCACACACCACATGTGCATTAGAATATTCTGGGAATAGAAAGGAATGTTTTGACTCAGCACAAGAGGGAAGTGTATTGGAAAATACTTGGAATAGAAAGGAATGTTTTGACTCAGCACACACAACATGTGCATCAGAAAATACTTGGATTAGAAAGCAATGTTTTGACTAAGCACACACAACATGTGCATTAGAATATCCATGGAATAGAAAGGAATATTTTGACTCAGCACACACAACATGTGCATTAGAATATGCATGGAATAGAAAGGAATGTTTTGACTCAGCACACACAACATGTGCATTAGATAGAATATACTTGGAATGGAAAGGAATGTTTTGACCCAGAACAAGAAGGAAGTGTATTGGAAATTACTTGGAATAGAAAGGAATGATTTGACTCAGCACACACAACATGTGCATTGGAAAATACTTGGATTAGAAAGGAATGTTTTGACTCAGCACACGCCACATATGCATTAGAATATACTAGGAATAGAAAGGAATGTTTTGACCCAGAACAAGAAGGAAGTGTATTGGAAAATACTTGGAATGGAAAGGAATGTTTTGACTCAGCACAAACCACATGTGCATCAGAAAATACTTGGAATAGAAAGGAATGTTTTGACTCAGCGTACACACAAGATGTGGTTTAGAATATACTTGGAATACAATGGTATGTTTTGACTCAGGACACACAAGATGGGCATTAGAATATACGTGGAATAGAAAGGAATGATTTGAATCAGCACACACAACATGTGGATCGGAATATACTCAGAATAGAAAGGAAAGTATTGACTCAGCACACACCACATATGCATTAGAATATACTTGGAATAGAAAGGAATGTTTTGACCCAGAACAAGAAGGAAGTGTATTGGAATATACTTGGAATAGAAAGGAATGTTTTGACTCAGCACACACAACATGTACATCAGAAAATACTTGGGATAGAAAGGAATGTTTTGACCCAGAACAAGAAGGAAGTGTATTGGAATATATTTTGAATAGAAAGGAATGTTTTGACTCAGCACACACCACATGTGCATTAGAATATTCTGAGAATAGAAAGGTATGTTTTCACTTAGCACACATCACCTGTGCATTAGAATATTCTGGGAATAGAAAGGAATGTTGTTACTCAGCACACACAATATGTGGATCGGAAAATACTCAGAATAGAAAGGAAAGTATTGACTCAGCCCACACCACATATTCATTAGAATATATTTGGAATAGAAAGGAATGTTTTGACCCAGAACAAGAAGGAAGTGTATTGGAATATACTTGGAATAGAAAGGAATGTTTTGACCCAGAACAAGAAGGATGTGTATTGGAAATTACTTGGAATAGAAAGGAATGTTTTGACTCAGCACACACAACATGTGCATTGGAAAATACTTGGATTAGAAAGGAATGTTTTGACTCAGCACACGCCACATATGCATTAGAATATACTAGGAATAGAAAGGAATGTTTTGACCCAGAACAAGAAGGAAGTGTATTGGAAAATACTTGGAATGGAAAGGAATGCTTTGACTCTGCACAAACCACATGTGCATCAGAAAATACTTGGATTAGAAAGGAATGTTTTGACTCAGCACACACAACATGTGCATTAGGATATGCATGGAATAGAAAGTAATGTTTTGACTCAGCACACACCACATGTGCATTAGAATATTCTGGGAATAGAAAGGAATGTTTTGACCCAGAACAAGAAGGAAGTGTATTGGAAAATACTTTGAATAGAAAGGAATGTTTTGACTCAGCACACACAACATGTGCATCGGAATATACTCAGAATAGAAAGGAAAGTATTGACTCAACAAACACCACATATGCATTTGAATATACTTGGAATAGAAATGAATGTTTTGACCCAGAACAAGAAGGAAGTGTATTGGAAAATACTTAGAATAGAAAGGAATGTTTTGACTCAGCACACACCACATGTGCATTAGAATATTCTGAGAATAGAAAGGTATGTTTTCAGTTAGCACACATCACCTGTGCATTAGAATATTCTGGGAATAGAAAGGAAAGTATTGACTCAGCCCACACCACATATTCATTAGAATATATTTGGAATAGAAAGGAATGTTTTGACCCAGAACAAGAAGGAAGTGTATTGGAATATACTTGGAATAGAAAGGAATGTTTTGACCCAGAACAAGAAGGAAGTGTATTGGAAATTACTTGGAATAGAAAGGAATGTTTTGACTCAGCACACACAACATGTGCATTGGAAAATACTTGGATTAGAAAGGAATGTTTTGACTCAGCACACGCCACATATGCATTAGAATATACTAGGAATAGAAAGGAATGTTTTGACCCAGAACAAGAAGGAAGTGTATTGGAAAATACTTGGAATGGAAAGGAATGCTTTGACTCTGCACAAACCACATGTGCATCAGAAAATACTTGGATTAGAAAGGAATGTTTTTACTCAGGGCACACACAATATGTCCATTAGAATATACTTGGAATACGATGGAATGTTTTGACTCAGGACACACAAGATGTGCATTAGAATATACTGGGAATAGAAAGGTATGTTTTGACTCAGCACACACAACATGTGCATTAGATAGAATATACTTGGAATAGAAAGGAATGTTTTGACTCAGCAAACACAACATGTGCATCGGAATATACTCAGAATAGAAAGGAAAGTATTGACTCAACACACACCACATATGCATTAGAATATAATTGGAATAGAAATGAATATTTTGACCCAGAACAAGAAGGAAGTGTATTGGAAAATACTTGGAATGGAAAGGAATGTTTTGACTCAGCACACACAACATGTGCATCAGAAAATACTTGGATTAGAAAGGAATGTTTTGACTCAGCACACACAACATGTGCGTTAGAATATGCATGGAATAGAAAGGAATGTTTTGACTCAGCACACACAACATGTGCATTAGAATATGCATGGAATAGAAAGGAATGTTTTGACTCAGCACACACCACATGTGCATTAGTATATTCTGTGAATAGAAAGGTATGTTTTGACTCAGCACACACAACATGTGCATTAGATAGAATATACTTGGAATAGAAAGGAATGTTTTGACTCAGCAAACACAACATATGGATCGGAATATACTCAGAATACGAAGGAATGTTTTGACTCAGCACACACCAGATATGCCTTAGAATATACTTGGAATAGAAAGGAATGTTTTGACCCAGAACAAGAAGGAAGTGTATTGGAAAATACTTGGAATAGAAAGGAATGTTTTGACTCAGCACACACAACATGTGCATCAGAAAACATTTGGATTAGAAAGGAATGTTTTGACTCAGCACACACAACATGTGCATTAGAATATGCATGGAATAGAAAGGAATGTTTTGACTCAGCACACACAACATTTGCATTAGAATATGCATGGAATAGAAAGGAATGTTTTGACTCAGCACACACCATATGTGCATTAGAATATTCTGGGAATAGAAAGGTATGTTTTGACTCAGCACACACAACATTTGCATTAGATAGAATATACTTGGAATAGAAAGGAATGTTTTGACTCAGCAAACACAACATGTGCATCGGAATATACTCAGAATAGAAAGGAAAGTATTGACTCAACACACACCACATATGCATTTGAATATACTTGGAATAGAAATGAATGTTTTGACCCAGAACAAGAAGGAAGTGTATTGGAAAATACTTGGAATAGAAAGGAATGTTTTGACTCAGCACACACAACATGTGCATCAGAAAACATTTGGATTAGAAAGGAATGTTTTGACTCAGCACACACCACATGTGCATTAGAATATTGTGTGAAATGAAAGGTATGTTTTGACTCAGCACACACAACATGTGCATGAGATAGAATATACTTGGAATAGAAAGGAATGTTTTGACTCAGCACACACAACATGTGCATCAGAAAATACTTGGAATAGAAAGGAATGTTTTTACTCAGGGCACACACAATATGTGCATTAGAATATACTTGGAATACGATGGAATGTTTTGACTCAGGACACACAAGATATGCATTAGAATATACGTGGAATAGAAAGGAATGTTTTGACTCAGCACACACAAACTGTGGATCGGAATATACTCAGAATACAAAGGAATGTTTTGACTCAGCACACACCACATATGCATTACAATATACTTGGAATAGAAAGGAATGTTTTGACCCAGAACAAGAAGGAAGTGTATTGGAAAATACTTGGAAGAGAAAGGAATGTTTTGACTCAGCACACACAACATGTGCATTAGAATATGCATGGAATAGAAAGGAATGTTTTGACTCAGCACACACCACATGTGCATTAGAATATTCTGGGAATAGAAAGGAATGTTTTGACTCAGCACAAGAGGGAAGTGTATTGGAAAATACTTGGAATAGAAAGGAATGTTTTGACTCAGCACACACAACATGTGCATCAGAAAATACTTGGATTAGAAAGCAATGTTTTGACTAAGCACACACAACATGTGCATTAGAATATCCATGGAATAGAAAGGAATATTTTGACTCAGCACACACAACATGTGCATTAGAATATGCATGGAATAGAAAGGAATGTTTTGACTCAGCACACACAACATGTGCATTAGATAGAATATACTTGGAATAGAAAGGAATGTTTTGACTCAGCGTACACACAAGATGTGGTTTAGAATATACTTGGAATACAATGGTATGTTTTGACTCAGGACACACAAGATGGGCATTAGAATATACGTGGAATAGAAAGGAATGATTTGAATCAGCACACACAACATGTGGATCGGAATATACTCAGAATAGAAAGGAAAGTATTGACTCAGCACACACCACATATGCATTAGAATATACTTGGAATAGAAAGGAATGTTTTGACCCAGAACAAGAAGGAAGTGTATTGGAATATACTTGGAATAGAAAGGAATGTTTTGACTCAGCACACACAACATGTACATCAGAAAATACTTGGAATAGAAATGAATGTTTTGACCCAGAACAAGAAGGAAGTGTATTGGAATATATTTTGAATAGAAAGGAATGTTTTGACTCAGCACACACCACATGTGCATTAGAATATTCTGAGAATAGAAAGGTATGTTTTCACTTAGCACACATCACCTGTGCATTAGAATATTCTGGGAATAGAAAGGAATGTTGTTACTCAGCACACACAATATGTGGATCGGAAAATACTCAGAATAGAAAGGAAAGTATTGACTCAGCCCACACCACATATTCATTAGAATATATTTGGAATAGAAAGGAATGTTTTGACCCAGAACAAGAAGGAAGTGTATTGGAATATACTTGGAATAGAAAGGAATGTTTTGACCCAGAACAAGAAGGATGTGTATTGGAAATTACTTGGAATAGAAAGGAATGTTTTGACTCAGCACACACAACATGTGCATTGGAAAATACTTGGATTAGAAAGGAATGTTTTGACTCAGCACACGCCACATATGCATTAGAATATACTAGGAATAGAAAGGAATGTTTTGACCCAGAACAAGAAGGAAGTGTATTGGAAAATACTTGGAATGGAAAGGAATGCTTTGACTCTGCACAAACCACATGTGCATCAGAAAATACTTGGATTAGAAAGGAATGTTTTGACTCAGCACACACAACATGTGCATTAGGATATGCATGGAATAGAAAGTAATGTTTTGACTCAGCACACACCACATGTGCATTAGAATATTCTGGGAATAGAAAGGAATGTTTTGACCCAGAACAAGAAGGAAGTGTATTGGAAAATACTTTGAATAGAAAGGAATGTTTTGACTCAGCACACACAACATGTGCATCGGAATATACTCAGAATAGAAAGGAAAGTATTGACTCAACAAACACCACATATGCATTTGAATATACTTGGAATAGAAATGAATGTTTTGACCCAGAACAAGAAGGAAGTGTATTGGAAAATACTTAGAATAGAAAGGAATGTTTTGACTCAGCACACACCACATGTGCATTAGAATATTCTGAGAATAGAAAGGTATGTTTTCACTTAGCACACATCACCTGTGCATTAGAATATTCTGGGAATAGAAAGGAAAGTATTGACTCAGCCCACACCACATATTCATTAGAATATATTTGGAATAGAAAGGAATGTTTTGACCCAGAACAAGAAGGAAGTGTATTGGAATATACTTGGAATAGAAAGGAATGTTTTGACCCAGAACAAGAAGGAAGTGTATTGGAAATTACTTGGAATAGAAAGGAATGTTTTGACTCAGCACACACAACATGTGCATTGGAAAATACTTGGATTAGAAAGGAATGTTTTGACTCAGCACACGCCACATATGCATTAGAATATACTAGGAATAGAAAGGAATGTTTTGACCCAGAACAAGAAGGAAGTGTATTGGAAAATACTTGGAATGGAAAGGAATGCTTTGACTCTGCACAAACCATATGTGCATCAGAAAATACTTGGATTAGAAAGGAATGTTTTTACTCAGGGCACACACAATATGTCCATTAGAATATACTTGGAATACGATGGAATGTTTTGACTCAGGACACACAAGATGTGCATTAGAATATACTGGGAATAGAAAGGTATGTTTTGACTCAGCACACACAACATGTGCATTAGATAGAATATACTTGGAATAGAAAGGAATGTTTTGACTCAGCAAACACAACATGTGCATCGGAATATACTCAGAATAGAAAGGAAAGTATTGACTCAACACACACCACATATGCATTAGAATATAATTGGAATAGAAATGAATATTTTGACCCAGAACAAGAAGGAAGTGTATTGGAAAATACTTGGAATGGAAAGGAATGTTTTGACTCAGCACACACAACATGTGCATCAGAAAATACTTGGATTAGAAAGGAATGTTTTGACTCAGCACACACAACAAGTGCGTTAGAATATGCATGGAATAGAAAGGAATGTTTTGACTCAGCACACACAACATGTGCATTAGAATATGCATGGAATAGAAAGGAATGTTTTGACTCAGCACACACCACATGTGCATTAGTATATTCTGTGAATAGAAAGGTATTTTTTGACTCAGCACACACAACATGTGCATTAGATAGAATATACTTGGAATAGAAAGGAATGTTTTGACTCAGCACACACAACATATGGATTGGAATATACTCAGAATACAAAGCAATGTTTTGACTCAGCACACACCACATATGCATTAGAATATACTTGGAATAGAAAGGAATGTTTTGACCCAGAACAAGAAGGAAGTGTACTGGAAAATACTTGGAATAGAAAGGAATGTTTTGACTCAGCACACACAACATGTGCATCAGAAAACACTTGGATTAGAAAGGAATGTTTTGACTCAGCACACACCACATGTGCATTAGAATATTCTGTGAATAGAGAGGTATGTTTTGACTCAGCACACACAACATGTGCATGAGATAGAATATACTTGGAATAGAAAGGAATGTTTTGACTCAGCACACACAACATGTGCATCAGAAAATACTTGGAATAGAAAGGAATGTTTTTACTCAGGGCACACACAATATGTGCATTAGAATATACTTGGAATACGATGGAATGTTTTGACTCAGGACACACAAGATATGCATTAGAATATACGTGGAATAGAAAGGAATGTTTTGACACAGCACACACAAAATGTGGATCGGAATATACTCAGAATACAAAGGAATGTTTTGACTCAGCACACACCACATATGCATTACAATATACTTGGAATAGAAAGGAATGTTTTGACCCAGAACAAGAAGGAAGTGTATTGGAAAATACTTGGAATAGAAAGGAATGTTTTGACTCAGCACACACAACATGTGCATTAGAATATGCATGGAATAGAAAGGAATGTTTTGACTCAGCACACACCACATGTGCATAAGAATATTCTGTGAATAGAAAGGTATGTTTTGACTCAGCACACACAACATGTGCATTAGAATATCCATGGAATAGAAAGGAATATTTTGACTCAGCACACACAACATGTGCATTGGAATATGCATGGAATAGAAAGGAATGTTTTGATTCAGCACACGCCACATGTGCATAAGAAGATTCTGTGAATAGAAAGGTATTTTTTGACTCAGCACACACAACATGTGCATTAGATAGAATATACTTGGAATAGAAAGGAATGTTTTGACTCAGCACACACAACATGTGGATCGGAATATACTCAGAATACAAAGGAATGTTTTGACTCAGCACACGCCACATATGCATTAGAATATACTTGGAATAGAAAGGAATGTTTTGACCCAGAACAAGAAGGAAGTGTATTGGAAAATACTTGGAATAGAAAGGAATGTTTTGACTCAGCACAAACAACATGTGCATCAGAAAATAGTTGGATTAGAAAGGAATGTTTTGACTCAGCACACACAACATGTGCATTAGAATATGCATGGAATAGAAAGGAATGTTTTGACTCAGCACACACCACATGTGCATTAGAATATTCTGGGAATAGAAAGGTATGTTTTGACTCAGCACACACAACATTTGCATTAGATAGAATATACGGAATAGAAAGGAATGTTTTGACTCAGCAAACACAACATGTGCATCGGAATATATCCAGAATAGAAAGGAAAGTATTGACTCAACACACACCACATATGCATTAGAATATACTTGGAATAGAAATGAATGTTTTGACACAGAACAAGAAGGAAGTGTATTGGAAAATACTTGGAATGGAAAGGAATGTTTTGACTCAGCACACACAACATGTGCATCAGAAAATACTTGGATTAGAAAGGAATGTTTTGACCCAGCACACACAACATGTGCATTAGAATATTTATGGAATAGAAAGGAATGTTTTGACTCAGCACACACAACATGTGCATTAGAATATGCATGGAATAGAAAGGAATGTTTTGACTCAGCACACACCACATGTGCATTAGAATATTCTGTGAATAGAAAGGTATGTTTTGACTCAGCACACACAACATGTGCATTAGATAGAATATACTTGGAATAGAAAGGAATGTTTTGACTCAGCACACACAACATATGGATTGGAATATACTCAGAATACAAAGGAATATTTTGACTCAGCACACACCACATATGCATTAGAATATACTTGGAATAGAAAGTAATGTTTTGACCCAGAACAAGATGGAAGTGTATTGGAAAATACTTGGAATAGAAAGTAATGTTTTAATTCAGCACACACAACATGTGCATCAGAAAACACTTGGATTAGAAAGGAATGTTTTGACTCAGCACACACCACATGTGCATTAGAATATTCTGTGAATAGAAAGGTATGTTTTGACTCAGCACAAACAACATGTGCATGAGATAGAATATACTTGGAATAGAAAGGAATGTTTTGACTCAGCACACACAACATGTGCATCAGAAAATACTTGGAATAGAAAGGAATGTTTTTACTCAGGGCACACACAATATGTGCATTAGAATATACTTGGAATACGATGGAATGTTTTGACTCAGGACACACAAGATATGCATTAGAATATACGTGGAATAGAAAGGAATGATTTGACACAGCACACACAAAATGTGGATCGGAATATACTCAGAATACAAAGGAATGTTTTGACTCAGCACACACCACATATGCATTACAATATACTTGGAATAGAAAGGAATGTTTTGACCCAGAACAAGAAGGAAGTGTATTGGAAAATACTTGGAATAGAAAGGAATGTTTTGACTCAGCACACACAACATGTGCATTAGAATATGCATGGAATAGAAAGGAATGTTTTGACTCAGCACACACCACATGTGCATAAGAATATTCTGTGAATAGAAAGGTATGTTTTGACTCAGCACACACAACATGTGCATTAGAATATCCATGGAATAGAAAGGAATATTTTGACTCAGCAAACACAACATGTGCATTAGAATATGCATGGAATAGAAAGGAATGTTTTGATTCAGCACACACCACATGTGCATAAGAAGATTCTGTGAATAGAAAGGTATTTTTTGACTCAGCACACACAACATGTGCATTAGATAGAATATACTTGGAATAGAAAGGAATGTTTTGACTCAGCACACACAACATGTGGATCGGAATATACTCAGAATACAAAGGAATGTTTTGACTCAGCACACGCCACATATGCATTAGAATATACTTGGAATAGAAAGGAATGTTTTGACCCAGAACAAGAAGGAAGTGTATTGGAAAATACTTGGAATAGAAAGGAATGTTTTGACTCAGCACACACAACATGTGCATTAGAATATGCATGGAATAGAAAGGAATGTTTTGACTCAGCACACACCACATGTGCATAAGAATATACTTGGAATAGAAAGGAATGTTTTGACTCAGCACACACAACATGTGCATTAGAATATCCATGGAATAGAAAGGAATATTTTGACTCAGCAAACACAACATGTGCATTAGAATATGCATGGAATAGAAAGGAATGTTTTGATTCAGCACACACCACATGTGCATAAGAAGATTCTGTGAATAGAAAGGAATGTTTTGACTCAGCACAAACAACATGTGCATCAGAAAATACTTGGATTAGAAAGGAATGTTTTGACTCAGCACACACAACATGTGCATTAGAATATGCATGGAATAGAAAGGAATGTTTTGACTCAGCACACACCACATGTGCATTAGAATATTCTGGGAATAGAAAGGTATGTTTTGACTCAGCACACACAACATTTGCATTAGATAGAATATACGGAATAGAAAGGAATGTTTTGACTCAGCAAACACAACATGTGCATCGGAATATTCTCAGAATAGAAAGGAAAGTATTGACTCAACACACACCACATATGCATTAGAATATACTTGGAATAGAAATGAATGTTTTGACCCAGAACAAGAAGGAAGTGTATTGGAAAATACTTGGAATGGAAAGGAATGTTTTGACTCAGCACACACAACATGTGCATCAGAAAATACTTGGATTAGAAAGGCATGTTTTGACTCAGCACACACAACATGTGCATTAGAATATGTATGGAATAGAAAGGAATGTTTTGACTCAGCACACACAACATGTGCATTAGAATATGCATGGAATAGAAACGAATGTTTTGACTCAGCACACACCACATGTGCATTAGAATATTCTGTGAATAGAAAGGTATGTTTTGACTCAGCACACACAACATGTGCATTAGATAGAATATACTTGGAATAGAAAGGAATGTTTTGACTCAGCACACACAACATATGGATTGGAATATACTCAGAATACAAAGGAATATTTTGACTCAGCACACACCACATATGCATTAGAATATACTTGGAATAGAAAGGAATGTTTTGACCCAGAACAAGATGGAAGTGTATTGGAAAATACTTGGAATAGAAAGGAATGTTTTAACTCAGCACACACAACATGTGCATCAGAAAACATTTGGATTAGAAAGGAATGTTTTGACTCAGCACACACCACATGTGCATTAGAATATTCTGTGATTAGAAAGGTATGTTTTGACTCAGCACAAACAACATGTACATGAGATAGAATATACTTGGAATAGAAAGGAATGTTTTGACTCAGCACACACAACATGTGCATCAGAAAATACTTGGAATACAATGGAATGTTTTGACTCAGGACACACAAGATGTGTATTTGAATATACGTGGAATAGAAAGGAATGTTTTGACTCAGCACATACAACATGTGGATCAGAATATACTCAGAATAGAAAGGAAAGTATTGACTCAGAACACACCACATATGCATTAGAATATACTTGGAATAGAAAGGAATGTTTTGACTCAGCACACACAACATGTGCATTAGAAAATACTTGGAATTGAAAGGAATATTTTGACTCAGCACACACAACATGTGCATTAGAATATACAAGGAATATTAAGGAATATTTTGACTCAGCACACACAACATGTGGATTAGAATATGCATGGAATAGAAAGGAATGTTTTGACTCAGCACACACCACATGTGCTTTAGAATATTCTTGGAATATCAATAAATATTTTGACGCAGAACACACAAGATGTGCATTGGAAAATACTTGGAATAGAAAGGAATTTTTTGACTCAGCACATACAATATGTGGATCGGAATATACTCAGAATAGAAAGGAAAGTATTGACTCAGCACACACCACATATGCATTAGAATATACTTGGAATAGAAAGGAATGTTTTGACCCAGAACAAGAAGGAAGTGTATTGGAATATACTTGGAATAGAAAGGAATGTTTTGACACAGCACACACAAGATGTGCATCAGAATATACTTGGAATAGTAAGGAATGTATTGTCTCAGCACACAAAACAAGTTTATACAAATCTACTTGGAATAGAAAGGAATGTGTTGACTCAGCACACACCACACATGCATGAGAAGAGACTAGGAATAGAAAGGAATGTTTTGACCCAGAACAAGAAGGAAGTGTATTGGAATATACTTGGAATAGAAAGGAATGTTTTCACTCAGCACACACAAAATGTGCATCAGAAAATACTTGGAATAGAAAGGAATATTTTGACTCAGCACTCACAACATGTGCATTAGAATTTTTAAGAAATATTAAGGAATATTTGAGTCAGCACACACAACATATGCATTAGAATATGCATGGAATAGAAAGGAATGTTTTGACTCAGCACACACCACATGTGCATTAGAATATACTTGGAATACAATGGAATGTTTTGACACAGCACACACAAGATGTGCATCAGAATATACTTGGAATAGTAAGGAATGTATTGTCTCAGCACACAAAACAAGTTTATACGAATCTACTTGGAATAGAAAGGAATGTGTTGACTCAGCACACACCACACATGCATGAGAAGAGACTAGGAATATAATGGAATGTTTTGACTCAGCACACACAACGTGCATTAGAATTTACTTGGAATAGAAAAGCATGTTTTGACTCAGCATACACAAGATGTGCATAAGAAAATACTTAGAATAGAAACGAATATTTTGACTCAGCCCACACAACATCTGCATTAGAATATACAAGGAATATTAAGGAATATTTTGACTCAGCACACACAACATGTGCATTAGAATATGCATGGAATAGAGAAGAATGTTTTGACTCAGCACACACCACATGTGCATTAGAATATTCTGGGAATAGAAAGGTATGTTTTGACTCAGCACACACAACATGTGCATCGGAATATACTCAGAATAGAAAGGAGAGTATTGACACAGCACACACCACATATGCATTAGAATACACTTGGAATAGAAAGGAATGTTTTGACTCAGCACACACAACATGTGCATCAGAATATACTTGGAATAGAAAGGAATGTTTTGTTTCAGCACACAAAACAAGGTTATACGAATCTACTTGGAATAGAACGGAATGTGTTGACTCAGCACAGACAACATGTGCATTAGAATATACTTGGAATAGAAAGGAATGTTTTGACTCAGCACACACCACATGTGCTTTAGAATATTCTTGGAATATCAATAAATATTTTGACGCAGAACACACAAGATGTGCATTGGAAAATACTTGGAATAGAAAGGAATGTTTTGACTCAGCACACACCACACATGCATGAGAAGAGACTAGGAATATAACGGAATGTTTTGACTCAGCACACACAACGTGCATTAGAATTTACTTGGAATAGAAAAGCATGTTTTGACTCAGCACACACAAGATGTGCATAAGAAAATACTTAGAATATAAAGGAAAGTATTGACTCAGCAAACACCACATATGCATTAGAATATACTTGGAATAGAAAGGAATGTTTTGACCCAGAATACGAAGGAAGTGTATTGGAATATACTTGGATTAGAAAGGAATGTTTTGCCTCAGCACACACAACATGTGCATCAGAAAATACTTGGAATAGAAAGGAATGCTTTTACTCAGCGCACACACAATATGTGCTTTAGAATATAATTGGAATACAATGGAATGTTTTGACTCAGGACACACAAGATGTGTATTTGAATATACGTGGAATAGAAAGGAATGTTTTGACTCAGCACATACAACATGTGGATCGGAATATACTCAGAATAGAAAGGAAAGTATTGACTCAAAACACACCACATATGCATTAGAATATACTTGGAATAGAAAGGAATGTTTTGACTCAGCACACACAACATGTGCATTAGAAAATACTTGGAATTGAAAGGAATGTTTTGACTCAGCACACACAACATGTGCATTAGAATATACAAGGAATATTAAGGAATATTTTGACTCAGCACACACAACATGTGGATTAGAATATGCATGGAATAGAAAGGAATGTTTTGACTCAGCACACACCACATGTGCATTAGAATATCCATGGAATAGAAAGAAATGTTTTGACTCAGAACACACAACATGTGCATTAGATAGAATATACTTGGAATAGAAAGGAATGTTTTGACTCAGCAAACACAACATGTGCATCGGAATATACTCTGAATAGAAAGGAAAGTATTGACTTTAGCACACACCACATATGCATTAGAATATGTTTGGAATAGAAAGGAATGTTTTGACCCAGAACAAGAAGGAAGTGCATTAGAATATACTTGAAATAGTAAGGAATGTTTTGACTCAGCACAAACAACATATGAATTAGAATATACAAGGAATATTAAGGAATATTTTGACTTAGCACACACCACATGTGCATTAGAATATACTTGGAATAGAAAGGAATGTTTTAACCTAGTACAAGAGGAAATGTATTGGAATATACATGGAATAGAAAGGAATGTTTTGACTCAGCACACACAACATGTGCTTTAGAATATACTAGGAATACAATGGAATGTTTTGACTCAGGACACACAAGATTTGCATTAGAATATACGTGGAATAGAAAGGAATGTTTTGACCCAGAACAAGAGGAAATGTATTGGAATATACATGGAATAGAAAGGAATGTTTTGACTCAGCACACACAACATGTGCATCAGAAAATACATGGAATAGAAAGGAATATTTTGACTCAGCACTCACAACATGTGCATTAGAATTTTAATGAAATATTAAGGAATATTTTGACTCAGCACACACAACATTTGCATTAGAATATACTTGGAATACAATGGAATGTTTTGACACAGCACACACAAGATGTGCATCAGAATATACTTGGAATAGTAAGGAATGTTTTGTCTCAGCACACAAAACAAGGTTATACGAATCTACTTGGAATAGAAAGGAATGTGTTGACTCAGCACAGACAACATGTGCATTAGAATATACTTGGAATAGAAAGGAATGTTTTGACTCAGCACACACCACATGTGCTTTAGAATATTCTTGGAATATCAATAAATATTTTGACGCAGCACACATTGGAAAATACTTGGAATAGAAAGGAATGTTTTGACTCAGCACACACCACATGTGCATTAGAATATTCTGGGAATAGAAACGTATGTTTTGACTCAGCACAAACAACATGTGAATTAGAATATACAAGGAATATTAAGGAATATTTTGACTTAGCACACACCACCTGTGCATTACAATAATCTGGGAATAGAAAAGAAAGTTTTGACTCAGCACACACAACATGTGCATAAGAAAATACTTGGAATAGAAAGGAATGTTTTGACTCAGCACAAACAACATGTGAATTAGAATATACAAGGAATATTAAGGAATATTTTGACTTAGCACACACCACCTGTGCATTACAATAATCTGGGAATATAACGGAATGTTTTGACTCAGCACACACAACTTGCATTAGAATTTACTTGGAATAGAAAAGCATGTTTTGACTCAGCACACACAAGATGTGCATAAGAAAATACTTATAATAGATAGGAATGTTTTGATACAGCACACACAACATGTGCATCAGAAAATACTTGGAATAGAAAGGAATGTTTTGACTCAGCCCACACAACATCTGCATTAGAATATACAAGGAATATTAAGGAATATTTTGATTCAGCACACACAACATGTGCATTAGAATATGCATGGAATAGAAAGGAAAGTTTTGACTCAGCACACACCACATATGCATTAGAATATACTTGGAATAGAAAGGAATGTTTTGACCCAGAACAAGAATGAAGAGTATTAGAATATACTTGAAATAGAAAGGAATGTTTTGACTCAGCACCAACAACATATGAATTAGAATATACAAGGAATATTAAGGAATATTTTGACATAGCACACACCACATGTGCATTAGAATATACTTGGAATAGAAAGGAATGTTTTGACTCAGCACACACAACATGTGCATCAGAAAATACTTAGAATAGAAAGGTATGTTTTTACTCAGCGCACACACAATATGTGCTTTAGAATATACTTGGAATATGATGGAATGTTTTGACTCAGCACAAACAACATGTGAATTAGAATATACAAGGAATATTAAGGAATATTTTGACTTAGCACACACCACCTCTGCATTAGAATATTCTGGGAATAGAAAGGAATGTTTTTACTCAGCACACACAATATGTGGATCGTAATATACTCAGAACAGAAAGGAAAGTATTGACTCAGCACACACCAAATATGCATCAGAATATACTTGGAATAGAAAGGAATATTTTGACCCAGAACAAGAAGGAAGTGTATTGGAATATACTTGGAATAGAAAGTAATGTTTTGACTCAGGACACACAAGATGTGTATTAGAATATACGTGGAATAGAAAGGAATTTTTTGACTCAGCACACACAACATGTGGATCGGAATATACTCAGAATAGAAAGGAAAGTATTGACTCAGCACACACCACATATGCATTTGAATATACTTGGAATAGAAAGGAATGTTTTTACTCAGGGCACACACAATATTTGCATTAGAATATACTTGGAATACGATGGAATGTTTTGACTCAGGACACACAACATGTGCATCAGAAAATACTTGGAATAGAAAAAAATGTTTTGACTCAGCACATACAACATGTGCATTTGAATGTACAATGAATATTAAGGAATATTTTGACTCAGCACACACAACATGTGCATTAGAATATTCTGGAAATAGAAAGGAATGTTTTGACACAGCACACACCATGTGCATTAGATAGAATATACGTGGAATAGAAAGGTATGTTTTGACTCAGAACACACAACATGTGCATCAGAATATACTCAGAATAGAAAGGAAAGTATTGACTCAGCACACACCACATATGCATTAGAATATACTTGGAATAGAAAGGAATGTTTTGACGCAGAACAAGAAGGAAGTGTATTAGAATATACTTAAAATAGAAAGGAATGTTTTGACTCAGCACAAACAACATATGAATTAGAATATACAAGCAATATTAAGGAATATTTTGACTTAGCACACACCACATGTGCATTAGAATATACTTGGAATAGAAAGGAATGTTTTGACCCAGTACAAGAAGGAATTGTATTGGAATTTACTTGGAATAGAAAGGAATGTTTTGTCTCAGCACACACAATATGTGCTTTAGAATATACTAGGAATACAATGGAATGTTTTGACTCAGGACACACAAGATGTGCATTAGAATATACGTGGAATAGAAAGGAATTTTTTGACTCAGCACACACAACATGTGGATCGGAATATACTCAGAATAGAAAGGAAAGTATTGATTCAGCACACACCACACATGCATTAGAATATACTTGGAATAGAAAGGAATGTTTTGACTCAGCACACACAACATGTGCATCAGAAAATACTTGGAATAGAAAGGAATATTTTGACTCAGCACTCACAACATGTGCATTAGAATATACAAGGAATATTAAGGAATTTTTTGACTCAGCACACACAAAATGTGGATTAGAATATGAGTGGAATAGAAAGGAATGTTTTGACTCAGCACACACCACATGTGCATTAGAATATTCTGGGAATAGAAAGGTATGTTCTGACTCAGCACACACAACATGTGCATTAGATAGAATATACTTGGAATAGAAAGGAATGTTTTGACTCAGCAAACACAACATGTGCATCGGAATATACTCAGAATAGAAAGGAAAGTATTGACTCAACACACACCACATATGCATTAGAATATATTTGAAATAGAAATGAATGTTTTGACCCAGAACAAGAAGGAAGTGTATTTGAATATACTTGGAATAGAAAGGAATGTTTTGACACAACACAAACAATATGTGAATTAGAATATACAAGGAATATTAAGGAATATTTTGACTTAGCACACACCACATGTGCATTAAAATATACTTGGAATAGAAAGGAATGTTTTGACCCAGAACAAGAAGGAAGTGTATTGGAATATACTTGGAATAGAAAGGAATGTTTTGACTCAGCACACACAATATGTGCTTTAGAATATACTAGGAATACAATGGAATGTTTTGACTCAGGACAGACAAGATGTGCATTAGAATATACGTGGAATAGAAAGGAATTTTTTGACTTAGCACACACCACATATGCATTAAAATATACTTGGAATAGATAGGAATGTTTGACCCAGAACAAGAAGGAAGTGTATTGGAATATACTTGGAATAGAAATGAATGTTTTGACTCAGCACACACAACATGTGCATCAGAAAATACTTGGAATATAAAGGAATATTTTGACTCAGCACTCACAACATGTGCATTAGAATTTTAAAGAAATATTAAGGAATATTTTGACTCAGCACACACAACATGTGCATTCGAATATGCATGGAATAGAAAGGAATGTTTTGACTCAGCACACACCACATGTGCATTAGAATATACTTGGAATACAATGCAATGTTTTGACACAGCACACACAAGATGTGCATCAGAATATACTTGGAATAGAAAGGAATGTTTTGTCTCAGCACACAAAACAAGGTTATTCGAATCTACTTGGAATAGAAAGGAATGTTTTGACTCAGCACACACCACATGTGCTTTATAATATTCTTGGTATATCAATAAATATTTTGACGCAGCACACACAAGATGTGCATTGGAAAATACTTGGAATAGAAAAGAATGTTTTGACTCAGCACACACCACATATGCATTAGAATATACTTGGAATAGAAAGGAATGTTTTGACCCAGAACAAGAAGGAAGTGTATTGGAAAATACTTGGAATAGAAAGGAATGTTTTGACTCAGCACACACAACATGTGCATCAGAAAATACTTGGATTAGGAAGGAATGTTTTGACTCAGCACACACAACATGTGCATTAGAATATACAAGTAATATTAAGGAATATTTTGACTCAGCACACACAACATGTGCATTAGAATATGCATGGAATAGAAAGGAATGTTTTGACTCAGCACACACAACATGTGCATTAGATAGAATATACTTGGAATAGAAAGGAATGTTTTGACTCAGTAAATACAACACGTGCATCGGAATATACTCAGAATAGAAAGGAAAATATTGACTCAACACACACCACATTTGCATTGGAATATACTTGGAATAGAAAGGAATGTTTTGACCCAGAACAAGAAGGAAATGTATTGGAATATACTTGGAATAGAAAGGAATGTTTTGACTCAGCACACACAATATGTGCTTTAGAATATACTTGGAATACAATGGAATGTTTTGACTCAGGACACACAAGATGTGCATTAGAATATACGTGCAATAGAAAGGAATGTTTTGACTCAGCACACACAATATGTGCATCAGAAAATACTTAGAATAGAAAGGTATGTTTTTACTCAGCGCACACACAATATGTGCTTTAGAATATACTTGGAATATGATGGAATGTTTTGACTCAGCACAAACAACATGTGAATTAGAATATACAAGGAATATTAAGGAATATTTTGACTTAGCACACACAACATGTGGATCGGAATATACTCAGAACAGAAAGGAGAGTATTGACTCAGCACACACCACATATGCATTAGAATATACATGGAATAGAAAGGAATGTTTTGACCCAGAACAAGAAGGAAGTGTATTGGAATATACTTGGAATAGAAAGGAATGTTTTGACTCAGCACACACAGTATGTGCTTTAGAATATACTAGGAATACAATGGAATGTTTTGACTCAGGACAGACAAGATGTGCATTAGAATATACGTGGAATAGAAAGGAATTTTTTGACTTAGCACACACCACATATGCATTAAAATATACTTGGAATAGATAGGAATGTTTGACCCAGAACAAGAAGGAAGTGTATTGGAATATACTTGGAATAGAAAGGAATGTTTTGACTCAGCACACACCACAGGTGCTTTATAATATTCTTGGTATATCAATAAATATTTTGACTCAGCACACACAACATGTGCATCAGAAAATACTTGGATTAGGAAGGAATGTTTTGACTCAGCACACACCACATATGCATTAGAATATACTTGGAATAGAAAGGAATGTTTTGACCCAGAACAAGAAGGAAGTGTATTGGAAAATACTTGGAATAGAAAGGAATGTTTTGACTCAGCACACACAACATGTGCATCAGAAAATACTTGGATTAGGAAGGAATGTTTTGACTCAGCACACACAACATGTGCATTAGAATATACAAGTAATATTAAGGAATATTTTGACTCAGCACACACAACATGTGCATTAGAATATGCATGGAATAGAAAGGAATGTTTTGACTCAGCACACACAACATGTGCATTAGATAGAATATACTTGGAATAGAAAGGAATGTTTTGACTCAGTAAATACAACACGTGCATCGGAATATACTCAGAATAGAAAGGAAAATATTGACTCAACACACACCACATTTGCATTGGAATATACTTGGAATAGAAATGAATGTTTTGACCCAGAACAAGAAGGAAGTGTATTTGAATATACTTGGAATAGAAAGGAATGTTTTGACTCAACACAAACAACATGTGAATTAGAATATACAAGGAATATTAAGGAATATTTTGACATAGCACACACCACATGTGCATTAGAATATACTTGGAATAGAAAGGAATGTTTTGACCCAGAACAAGAAGGAAATGTATTGGAATATACTTGGAATAGAAAGGAATGTTTTGACTCAGCACACACAATATGTGCTTTAGAATATACTTGGAATACAATGGAATGTTTTGACTCAGGACACACAAGATGTGCATTAGAATATACGTGCAATAGAAAGGAATGTTTTGACTCAGCACACACAATATGTGCTTTAGAATATACTTGGAATACAATGGAATGTTTTGACACAGCACACACAAGATGTGCATCAGAATATACTTGGAATAGTAAGGAATGTTTTGTCTCAGCACACAAAACAAGGTTATACGAATCTACTTGGAATAGAAAGGAATGTGTTGACTCAGCACAGACAACATGTGCATTAGAATATACTTGGAATAGAAAGGAATGTTTTGACTCAGCACACACCACATGTGCTTTAGAATATTCTTGGAATATCAATAAATATTTTGACGCAGCACACACAAGATGTGCATTGGAAAATACTTGGAATAGAAAAGAATGTTTTGACTCAGCACACACCACATGTGCATTAGAATATTCGGGGAATAGAAACGTATGTTTTGACTCAGCACAAACAACATGTGAATTAGAATATACAAGGAATATTAAGGAATATTTTGACTTAGCACACACCACCTGTGCATTACAATAATCTGGGAATAGAAAAGAAAGTTTTGACTCAGCACACACAACATGTGCATAAGAAAATACTTGGAATAGAAAGGAATGTTTTGACTCAGCACAAACAACATGTGAATTAGAATATACAAGGAATATTAAGGAATATTTTGACTTAGCACACACCACCTGTGCATTACAATAATCTGGGAATATAACGGAATGTTTTGACTCAGCACACACAACTTGCATTAGAATTTACTTGGAATAGAAAAGCATGTTTTGACTCAGCACACACAAGATGTGCATAAGAAAATACTTATAATAGATAGGAATGTTTTGATACAGCACACACAACATGTGCATCAGAAAATACTTGGAATAGAAAGGAATGTTTTGACTCAGCCCACACAACATCTGCATTAGAATATACAAGGAATATTAAGGAATATTTTGATTCAGCACACACAACATGTGCATTAGAATATGCATGGAATAGAAAGGAAAGTTTTGACTCAGCACACACCACATATGCATTAGAATATACTTGGAATAGAAAGGAATGTTTTGACTCAGCACCAACAACATATGAATTAGAATATACAAGGAATATTAAGGAATATTTTGACATAGCACACACCACATGTGCATTAGAATATACTTGGAATAGAAAGGAATGTTTTGACTCAGCACACACAACATGTGCATCAGAAAATACTTAGAATAGAAAGGTATGTTTTTACTCAGCGCACACACAATATGTGCTTTAGAATATACTTGGAATATGATGGAATGTTTTGACTCAGCACAAACAACATGTGAATTAGAATATACAAGGAATATTAAGGAATATTTTGACTTAGCACACACCACATGTGGATCGGAATATACTCAGAATAGAAAGGAGAGTATTGACTCAGCACACACCACATATGCATTTGAATATACTTCGAATAGAAAGGAATGTTTTTACTCAGCACACACAATATGTGGATCGTAATATACTCAGAATAGAAAGGAAAGTATTGACTCAGCACACACCAAATATGCATTAGAATATACTTGGAATAGAAAGGAATATTTTGACACAGAACAAGAAGGAAGTGTATTGGAATATACTTGGAATAGAAAGTAATGTTTTGACTCAGGACACACAAGATGTGTATTAGAATATACGTGGAATAGAAAGGAATGTTTTGACTCAGCACACACAACATGTGGATCGGAATATACTCAGAATAGAAAGGAAAGTATTGACTCAGCACACACCACATATGCATTTGAATATACTTGGAATAGAAAGGAATGTTTTTACTCAGGGCACACACAATATTTGCATTAGAATATACTTGGAATACGATGGAATGTTTTGACTCAGGACACACAACATGTGCATCAGAAAATACTTGGAATAGAAAAAAATGTTTTGACTCAGCACATACAACATGTGCATTTGAATGTACAATGAATATTAAGGAATATTTTGACTCAGCACACACAACATGTGCATTAGAATATTCTGGAAATAGAAAGGAATGTTTTGACACAGCACACACAACATGTGCATTAGATAGAATATACGTGGATTAGAAAGGTATGTTTTGACTCAGAACACACAACATGTGCATCAGAATATACTCAGAATAGAAAGGAAAGTATTGACTCAGCACACACCACATATGCATTAGAATATACTTGGAATAGAAAGGAATGTTTTGACCCAGAACAAGAAGGAAGTGTATTGGAAAATACTTGGAATAGAAAGGAATGTTTTGACTCAGCACACACAACATGTGCATCAGAAAATACTTGGATTAGGAAGGAATGTTTTGACTCAGCACACACAACATGTGCATTAGAATATACAAGTAATATTAAGGAATATTTTGACTCAGCACACACAACATGTGCATTAGAATATGCATGGAATAGAAAGGAATGTTTTGACTCAGCACACACAACATGTGCATTAGATAGAATATACTTGGAATAGAAAGGAATGTTTTGACTCAGTAAATACAACACGTGCATCGGAATATACTCAGAATAGAAAGGAAAATATTGACTCAACACACACCACATTTGCATTGGAATATACTTGGAATAGAAATGAATGTTTTGACCCAGAACAAGAAGGAAGTGTATTTGAATATACTTGGAATAGAAAGGAATGTTTTGACTCAACACAAACAACATGTGAATTAGAATATACAAGGAATATTAAGGAATATTTTGACATAGCACACACCACATGTGCATTAGAATATACTTGGAATAGAAAGGAATGTTTTGACCCAGAACAAGAAGGAAATGTATTGGAATATACTTGGAATAGAAAGGAATGTTTTGACTCAGCACACACAATATGTGCTTTAGAATATACTTGGAATACAATGGAATGTTTTGACTCAGGACACACAAGATGTGCATTAGAATATACGTGCAATAGAAAGGAATGTTTTGACTCAGCACACACAATATGTGCATCAGAAAATACTTAGAATAGAAAGGTATGTTTTTACTCAGCGCACACACAATATGTGCTTTAGAATATACTTGGAATATGATGGAATGTTTTGACTCAGCACAAACAACATGTGAATTAGAATATACAAGGAATATTAAGGAATATTTTGACTTAGCACACACAACATGTGGATCGGAATATACTCAGAATAGAAAGGAGAGTATTGACTCAGCACACACCACATATGCATTAGAATATACTTGGAATAGAAAGGAATGTTTTGACCCAGAACAAGAAGGAAGTGTATTGGAATATACTTGGAATAGAAAGGAATGTTTTGACTCAGCACACACAACATGTGCATCAGAAAATACTTGGAATAGAAAGGAATATTTTGACTCAGCACTCACAACATGTGCATAAGAATTTTAATGAAATATTAAGGAATATTTTGACTCAGCACACACAACATTTGCATTAGAATATACTTGGAATACAATGGAATGTTTTGACACAGCACACACAAGATGTGCATCAGAATATACTTGGAATAGTAAGGAATGTTTTGTCTCAGCACACAAAACAAGGTTATACGAATCTACTTGGAATAGAAAGGAATGTGTTGACTCAGCACAGACAACATGTGCATTAGAATATACTTGGAATAGAAAGGAATGTTTTGACTCAGCACACACCACATGTGCTTTAGAATATTCTTGGAATATCAATAAATATTTTGACGCAGCACACACAAGATGTGCATTGGAAAATACTTGGAATAGAAAGGAATGTTTTGACTCAGCACACACCACATGTGCATTAGAATATTCGGGGAATAGAAACGTATGTTTTGACTCAGCACAAACAACATGTGAATTAGAATATACAAGGAATATTAAGGAATATTTTGACTTAGCACACACCACCTGTGCATTACAATAATCTGGGAATAGAAAAGAAAGTTTTGACTCAGCACACACAACATGTGCATAAGAAAATACTTGGAATAGAAAGGAATGTTTTGACTCAGCACAAACAACATGTGAATTAGAATATATAGAAGGAATATTAAGGAATATTTTGACTTAGCACACACCACCTGTGCATTACAATAATCTGGGAATATAACGGAATGTTTTGACTCAGCACACACAACTTGCATTAGAATTTACTTGGAATAGAAAAGCATGTTTTGACTCAGCACACACAAGATGTGCATAAGAAAATACTTATAATAGATAGGAATGTTTTGATACAGCACACACAACATGTGCATCAGAAAATACTTGGAATAGAAAGGAATGTTTTGACTCAGCCCACACAACATCTGCATTAGAATATACAAGGAATATTAAGGAATATTTTGATTCAGCACACACAACATGTGCATTAGAATATGCATGGAATAGAAAGGAAAGTTTTGACTCAGCACACACCACATATGCATTAGAATATACTTGGAATAGAAAGGAATGTTTTGACCCAGAACAAGAATGAAGAGTATTAGAATATACTTGAAATAGAAAGGAATGTTTTGACTCAGCACCAACAACATATGAATTAGAATATACAAGGAATATTAAGGAATATTTTGACATAGCACACACCACATGTGCATTAGAATATACTTGGAATAGAAAGGAATGTTTTGACTCAGCACACACAACATGTGCATCAGAAAATACTTAGAATAGAAAGGTATGTTTTTACTCAGCGCACACACAATATGTGCTTTAGAATATACTTGGAATATGATGGAATGTTTTGACTCAGCACAAACAACATGTGAATTAGAATATACAAGGAATATTAAGGAATATTTTGACTTAGCACACACCACATGTGGATCGGAATATACTCAGAATAGAAAGGAGAGTATTGACTCAGCACACACCACATATGCATTTGAATATACTTCGAATAGAAAGGAATGTTTTTACTCAGCACACACAATATGTGGATCGTAATATACTCAGAATAGAAAGGAAAGTATTGACTCAGCACACACCAAATATGCATTAGAATATACTTGGAATAGAAAGGAATATTTTGACACAGAACAAGAAGGAAGTGTATTGGAATATACTTGGAATAGAAAGTAATGTTTTGACTCAGGACACACAAGATGTGTATTAGAATATACGTGGAATAGAAAGGAATGTTTTGACTCAGCACACACAACATGTGGATCGGAATATACTCAGAATAGAAAGGAAAGTATTGACTCAGCACACACCACATATGCATTTGAATATACTTGGAATAGAAAGGAATGTTTTTACTCAGGGCACACACAATATTTGCATTAGAATATACTTGGAATACGATGGAATGTTTTGACTCAGGACACACAACATGTGCATCAGAAAATACTTGGAATAGAAAAAAATGTTTTGACTCAGCACATACAACATGTGCATTTGAATGTACAATGAATATTAAGGAATATTTTGACTCAGCACACACAACATGTGCATTAGAATATTCTGGAAATAGAAAGGAATGTTTTGACACAGCACACACAACATGTGCATTAGATAGAATATACGTGGATTAGAAAGGTATGTTTTGACTCAGAACACACAACATGTGCATCAGAATATACTCAGAATAGAAAGGAAAGTATTGACTCAGCACACACCACATATGCATTAGAATATACTTGGAATAGAAAGGAATGTTTTGACCCAGAACAAGAAGGAAGTGTATTGGAAAATACTTGGAATAGAAAGGAATGTTTTGACTCAGCACACACAACATGTGCATCAGAAAATACTTGGATTAGGAAGGAATGTTTTGACTCAGCACACACAACATGTGCATTAGAATATACAAGTAATATTAAGGAATATTTTGACTCAGCACACACAACATGTGCATTAGAATATGCATGGAATAGAAAGGAATGTTTTGACTCAGCACACACAACATGTGCATTAGATAGAATATACTTGGAATAGAAAGGAATGTTTTGACTCAGTAAATACAACACGTGCATCGGAATATACTCAGAATAGAAAGGAAAATATTGACTCAACACAAACCACATTTGCATTGGAATATACTTGGAATAGAAATGAATGTTTTGACCCAGAACAAGAAGGAAGTGTATTTGAATATACTTGGAATAGAAAGGAATGTTTTGACTCAACACAAACAACATGTGAATTAGAATATACAAGGAATATTAAGGAATATTTTGACATAGCACACACCACATGTGCATTAGAATATACTTGGAATAGAAAGGAATGTTTTGACCCAGAACAAGAAGGAAATGTATTGGAATATACTTGGAATAGAAAGGAATGTTTTGACTCAGCACACACAATATGTGCTTTAGAATATACTTGGAATACAATGGAATGTTTTGACTCAGGACACACAAGATGTGCATTAGAATATACGTGCAATAGAAAGGAATGTTTTGACTCAGCACACACAATATGTGCATCAGAAAATACTTAGAATAGAAAGGTATGTTTTTACTCAGCGCACACACAATATGTGCTTTAGAATATACTTGGAATATGATGGAATGTTTTGACTCAGCACAAACAACATGTGAATTAGAATATACAAGGAATATTAAGGAATATTTTGACTTAGCACACACAACATGTGGATCGGAATATACTCAGAATAGAAAGGAGAGTATTGACTCAGCACACACCACATATGCATTAGAATATACTTGGAATAGAAAGGAATGTTTTGACCCAGAACAAGAAGGAAGTGTATTGGAATATACTTGGAATAGAAAGGAATGTTTTGACTCAGCACACACAACATGTGCATCAGAAAATACTTGGAATAGAAAGGAATATTTTGACTCAGCACTCACAACATGTGCATAAGAATTTTAATGAAATATTAAGGAATATTTTGACTCAGCACACACAACATTTGCATTAGAATATACTTGGAATACAATGGAATGTTTTGACACAGCACACACAAGATGTGCATCAGAATATACTTGGAATAGTAAGGAATGTTTTGTCTCAGCACACAAAACAAGGTTATACGAATCTACTTGGAATAGAAAGGAATGTGTTGACTCAGCACAGACAACATGTGCATTAGAATATACTTGGAATAGAAAGGAATGTTTTGACTCAGCACACACCACATGTGCTTTAGAATATTCTTGGAATATCAATAAATATTTTGACGCAGCACACACAAGATGTGCATTGGAAAATACTTGGAATAGAAAGGAATGTTTTGACTCAGCACACACCACATGTGCATTAGAATATTCGGGGAATAGAAACGTATGTTTTGACTCAGCACAAACAACATGTGAATTAGAATATACAAGGAATATTAAGGAATATTTTGACTTAGCACACACCACCTGTGCATTACAATAATCTGGGAATAGAAAAGAAAGTTTTGACTCAGCACACACAACATGTGCATAAGAAAATACTTGGAATAGAAAGGAATGTTTTGACTCAGCACAAACAACATGTGAATTAGAATATATAGAAGGAATATTAAGGAATATTTTGACTTAGCACACACCACCTGTGCATTACAATAATCTGGGAATATAACGGAATGTTTTGACTCAGCACACACAACTTGCATTAGAATTTACTTGGAATAGAAAAGCATGTTTTGACTCAGCACACACAAGATGTGCATAAGAAAATACTTATAATAGATAGGAATGTTTTGATACAGCACACACAACATGTGCATCAGAAAATACTTGGAATAGAAAGGAATGTTTTGACTCAGCCCACACAACATCTGCATTAGAATATACAAGGAATATTAAGGAATATTTTGATTCAGCACACACAACATGTGCATTAGAATATGCATGGAATAGAAAGGAAAGTTTTGACTCAGCACACACCACATATGCATTAGAATATACTTGGAATAGAAAGGAATGTTTTGACCCAGAACAAGAATGAAGAGTATTAGAATATACTTGAAATAGAAAGGAATGTTTTGACTCAGCACCAACAACATATGAATTAGAATATACAAGGAATATTAAGGAATATTTTGACATAGCACACACCACATGTGCATTAGAATATACTTGGAATAGAAAGGAATGTTTTGACTCAGCACACACAACATGTGCATCAGAAAATACTTAGAATAGAAAGGTATGTTTTTACTCAGCGCACACACAATATGTGCTTTAGAATATACTTGGAATATGATGGAATGTTTTGACTCAGCACAAACAACATGTGAATTAGAATATACAAGGAATATTAAGGAATATTTTGACTTAGCACACACCACATGTGGATCGGAATATACTCAGAATAGAAAGGAGAGTATTGACTCAGCACACACCACATATGCATTTGAATATACTTCGAATAGAAAGGAATGTTTTTACTCAGCACACACAATATGTGGATCGTAATATACTCAGAATAGAAAGGAAAGTATTGACTCAGCACACACCAAATATGCATTAGAATATACTTGGAATAGAAAGGAATATTTTGACACAGAACAAGAAGGAAGTGTATTGGAATATACTTGGAATAGAAAGTAATGTTTTGACTCAGGACACACAAGATGTGTATTAGAATATACGTGGAATAGAAAGGAATGTTTTGACTCAGCACACACAACATGTGGATCGGAATATACTCAGAATAGAAAGGAAAGTATTGACTCAGCACACACCACATATGCATTTGAATATACTTGGAATAGAAAGGAATGTTTTTACTCAGGGCACACACAATATTTGCATTAGAATATACTTGGAATACGATGGAATGTTTTGACTCAGGACACACAACATGTGCATCAGAAAATACTTGGAATAGAAAAAAATGTTTTGACTCAGCACATACAACATGTGCATTTGAATGTACAATGAATATTAAGGAATATTTTGACTCAGCACACACAACATGTGCATTAGAATATTCTGGAAATAGAAAGGAATGTTTTGACACAGCACACACAACATGTGCATTAGATAGAATATACGTGGATTAGAAAGGTATGTTTTGACTCAGAACACACAACATGTGCATCAGAATATACTCAGAATAGAAAGGAAAGTATTGACTCAGCACACACCACATATGCATTAGAATATACTTGGAATAGAAAGGAATGTTTTGACCCAGAACAAGAAGGAAGTGTATTGGAAAATACTTGGAATAGAAAGGAATGTTTTGACTCAGCACACACAACATGTGCATCAGAAAATACTTGGATTAGGAAGGAATGTTTTGACTCAGCACACACAACATGTGCATTAGAATATACAAGTAATATTAAGGAATATTTTGACTCAGCACACACAACATGTGCATTAGAATATGCATGGAATAGAAAGGAATGTTTTGACTCAGCACACACAACATGTGCATTAGATAGAATATACTTGGAATAGAAAGGAATGTTTTGACTCAGTAAATACAACACGTGCATCGGAATATACTCAGAATAGAAAGGAAAATATTGACTCAACACACACCACATTTGCATTGGAATATACTTGGAATAGAAATGAATGTTTTGACCCAGAACAAGAAGGAAGTGTATTTGAATATACTTGGAATAGAAAGGAATGTTTTGACTCAACACAAACAACATGTGAATTAGAATATACAAGGAATATTAAGGAATATTTTGACATAGCACACACCACATGTGCATTAGAATATACTTGGAATAGAAAGGAATGTTTTGACCCAGAACAAGAAGGAAATGTATTGGAATATACTTGGAATAGAAAGGAATGTTTTGACTCAGCACACACAATATGTGCTTTAGAATATACTTGGAATACAATGGAATGTTTTGACTCAGGACACACAAGATGTGCATTAGAATATACGTGCAATAGAAAGGAATGTTTTGACTCAGCACACACAATATGTGCATCAGAAAATACTTAGAATAGAAAGGTATGTTTTTACTCAGCGCACACACAATATGTGCTTTAGAATATACTTGGAATATGATGGAATGTTTTGACTCAGCACAAACAACATGTGAATTAGAATATACAAGGAATATTAAGGAATATTTTGACTTAGCACACACAACATGTGGATCGGAATATACTCAGAATAGAAAGGAGAGTATTGACTCAGCACACACCACATATGCATTAGAATATACTTGGAATAGAAAGGAATGTTTTGACCCAGAACAAGAAGGAAGTGTATTGGAATATACTTGGAATAGAAAGGAATGTTTTGACTCAGCACACACAACATGTGCATCAGAAAATACTTGGAATAGAAAGGAATATTTTGACTCAGCACTCACAACATGTGCATAAGAATTTTAATGAAATATTAAGGAATATTTTGACTCAGCACACACAACATTTGCATTAGAATATACTTGGAATACAATGGAATGTTTTGACACAGCACACACAAGATGTGCATCAGAATATACTTGGAATAGTAAGGAATGTTTTGTCTCAGCACACAAAACAAGGTTATACGAATCTACTTGGAATAGAAAGGAATGTGTTGACTCAGCACAGACAACATGTGCATTAGAATATACTTGGAATAGAAAGGAATGTTTTGACTCAGCACACACCACATGTGCTTTAGAATATTCTTGGAATATCAATAAATATTTTGACGCAGCACACACAAGATGTGCATTGGAAAATACTTGGAATAGAAAGGAATGTTTTGACTCAGCACACACCACATGTGCATTAGAATATTCGGGGAATAGAAACGTATGTTTTGACTCAGCACAAACAACATGTGAATTAGAATATACAAGGAATATTAAGGAATATTTTGACTTAGCACACACCACCTGTGCATTACAATAATCTGGGAATAGAAAAGAAAGTTTTGACTCAGCACACACAACATGTGCATAAGAAAATACTTGGAATAGAAAGGAATGTTTTGACTCAGCACAAACAACATGTGAATTAGAATATATAGAAGGAATATTAAGGAATATTTTGACTTAGCACACACCACCTGTGCATTACAATAATCTGGGAATATAACGGAATGTTTTGACTCAGCACACACAACTTGCATTAGAATTTACTTGGAATAGAAAAGCATGTTTTGACTCAGCACACACAAGATGTGCATAAGAAAATACTTATAATAGATAGGAATGTTTTGATACAGCACACACAACATGTGCATCAGAAAATACTTGGAATAGAAAGGAATGTTTTGACTCAGCCCACACAACATCTGCATTAGAATATACAAGGAATATTAAGGAATATTTTGATTCAGCACACACAACATGTGCATTAGAATATGCATGGAATAGAAAGGAAAGTTTTGACTCAGCACACACCACATATGCATTAGAATATACTTGGAATAGAAAGGAATGTTTTGACCCAGAACAAGAATGAAGAGTATTAGAATATACTTGAAATAGAAAGGAATGTTTTGACTCAGCACCAACAACATATGAATTAGAATATACAAGGAATATTAAGGAATATTTTGACATAGCACACACCACATGTGCATTAGAATATACTTGGAATAGAAAGGAATGTTTTGACTCAGCACACACAACATGTGCATCAGAAAATACTTAGAATAGAAAGGTATGTTTTTACTCAGCGCACACACAATATGTGCTTTAGAATATACTTGGAATATGATGGAATGTTTTGACTCAGCACAAACAACATGTGAATTAGAATATACAAGGAATATTAAGGAATATTTTGACTTAGCACACACCACATGTGGATCGGAATATACTCAGAATAGAAAGGAGAGTATTGACTCAGCACACACCACATATGCATTTGAATATACTTCGAATAGAAAGGAATGTTTTTACTCAGCACACACAATATGTGGATCGTAATATACTCAGAATAGAAAGGAAAGTATTGACTCAGCACACACCAAATATGCATTAGAATATACTTGGAATAGAAAGGAATATTTTGACACAGAACAAGAAGGAAGTGTATTGGAATATACTTGGAATAGAAAGTAATGTTTTGACTCAGGACACACAAGATGTGTATTAGAATATACGTGGAATAGAAAGGAATGTTTTGACTCAGCACACACAACATGTGGATCGGAATATACTCAGAATAGAAAGGAAAGTATTGACTCAGCACACACCACATATGCATTTGAATATACTTGGAATAGAAAGGAATGTTTTTACTCAGGGCACACACAATATTTGCATTAGAATATACTTGGAATACGATGGAATGTTTTGACTCAGGACACACAACATGTGCATCAGAAAATACTTGGAATAGAAAAAAATGTTTTGACTCAGCACATACAACATGTGCATTTGAATGTACAATGAATATTAAGGAATATTTTGACTCAGCACACACAACATGTGCATTAGAATATTCTGGAAATAGAAAGGAATGTTTTGACACAGCACACACAACATGTGCATTAGATAGAATATACGTGGATTAGAAAGGTATGTTTTGACTCAGAACACACAACATGTGCATCAGAATATACTCAGAATAGAAAGGAAAGTATTGACTCAGCACACACCACATATGCATTAGAATATACTTGGAATAGAAAGGAATGTTTTGACCCAGAACAAGAAGGAAGTGTATTGGAAAATACTTGGAATAGAAAGGAATGTTTTGACTCAGCACACACAACATGTGCATCAGAAAATACTTGGATTAGGAAGGAATGTTTTGACTCAGCACACACAACATGTGCATTAGAATATACAAGTAATATTAAGGAATATTTTGACTCAGCACACACAACATGTGCATTAGAATATGCATGGAATAGAAAGGAATGTTTTGACTCAGCACACACAACATGTGCATTAGATAGAATATACTTGGAATAGAAAGGAATGTTTTGACTCAGTAAATACAACACGTGCATCGGAATATACTCAGAATAGAAAGGAAAATATTGACTCAACACACACCACATTTGCATTGGAATATACTTGGAATAGAAATGAATGTTTTGACCCAGAACAAGAAGGAAGTGTATTTGAATATACTTGGAATAGAAAGGAATGTTTTGACTCAACACAAACAACATGTGAATTAGAATATACAAGGAATATTAAGGAATATTTTGACATAGCACACACCACATGTGCATTAGAATATACTTGGAATAGAAAGGAATGTTTTGACCCAGAACAAGAAGGAAATGTATTGGAATATACTTGGAATAGAAAGGAATGTTTTGACTCAGCACACACAATATGTGCTTTAGAATATACTTGGAATACAATGGAATGTTTTGACTCAGGACACACAAGATGTGCATTAGAATATACGTGCAATAGAAAGGAATGTTTTGACTCAGCACACACAATATGTGCATCAGAAAATACTTAGAATAGAAAGGTATGTTTTTACTCAGCGCACACACAATATGTGCTTTAGAATATACTTGGAATATGATGGAATGTTTTGACTCAGCACAAACAACATGTGAATTAGAATATACAAGGAATATTAAGGAATATTTTGACTTAGCACACACAACATGTGGATCGGAATATACTCAGAATAGAAAGGAGAGTATTGACTCAGCACACACCACATATGCATTAGAATATACTTGGAATAGAAAGGAATGTTTTGACCCAGAACAAGAAGGAAGTGTATTGGAATATACTTGGAATAGAAAGGAATGTTTTGACTCAGCACACACAACATGTGCATCAGAAAATACTTGGAATAGAAAGGAATATTTTGACTCAGCACTCACAACATGTGCATAAGAATTTTAATGAAATATTAAGGAATATTTTGACTCAGCACACACAACATTTGCATTAGAATATACTTGGAATACAATGGAATGTTTTGACACAGCACACACAAGATGTGCATCAGAATATACTTGGAATAGTAAGGAATGTTTTGTCTCAGCACACAAAACAAGGTTATACGAATCTACTTGGAATAGAAAGGAATGTGTTGACTCAGCACAGACAACATGTGCATTAGAATATACTTGGAATAGAAAGGAATGTTTTGACTCAGCACACACCACATGTGCTTTAGAATATTCTTGGAATATCAATAAATATTTTGACGCAGCACACACAAGATGTGCATTGGAAAATACTTGGAATAGAAAGGAATGTTTTGACTCAGCACACACCACATGTGCATTAGAATATTCGGGGAATAGAAACGTATGTTTTGACTCAGCACAAACAACATGTGAATTAGAATATACAAGGAATATTAAGGAATATTTTGACTTAGCACACACCACCTGTGCATTACAATAATCTGGGAATAGAAAAGAAAGTTTTGACTCAGCACACACAACATGTGCATAAGAAAATACTTGGAATAGAAAGGAATGTTTTGACTCAGCACAAACAACATGTGAATTAGAATATATAGAAGGAATATTAAGGAATATTTTGACTTAGCACACACCACCTGTGCATTACAATAATCTGGGAATATAACGGAATGTTTTGACTCAGCACACACAACTTGCATTAGAATTTACTTGGAATAGAAAAGCATGTTTTGACTCAGCACACACAAGATGTGCATAAGAAAATACTTATAATAGATAGGAATGTTTTGATACAGCACACACAACATGTGCATCAGAAAATACTTGGAATAGAAAGGAATGTTTTGACTCAGCCCACACAACATCTGCATTAGAATATACAAGGAATATTAAGGAATATTTTGATTCAGCACACACAACATGTGCATTAGAATATGCATGGAATAGAAAGGAAAGTTTTGACTCAGCACACACCACATATGCATTAGAATATACTTGGAATAGAAAGGAATGTTTTGACCCAGAACAAGAATGAAGAGTATTAGAATATACTTGAAATAGAAAGGAATGTTTTGACTCAGCACCAACAACATATGAATTAGAATATACAAGGAATATTAAGGAATATTTTGACATAGCACACACCACATGTGCATTAGAATATACTTGGAATAGAAAGGAATGTTTTGACTCAGCACACACAACATGTGCATCAGAAAATACTTAGAATAGAAAGGTATGTTTTTACTCAGCGCACACACAATATGTGCTTTAGAATATACTTGGAATATGATGGAATGTTTTGACTCAGCACAAACAACATGTGAATTAGAATATACAAGGAATATTAAGGAATATTTTGACTTAGCACACACCACATGTGGATCGGAATATACTCAGAATAGAAAGGAGAGTATTGACTCAGCACACACCACATATGCATTTGAATATACTTCGAATAGAAAGGAATGTTTTTACTCAGCACACACAATATGTGGATCGTAATATACTCAGAATAGAAAGGAAAGTATTGACTCAGCACACACCAAATATGCATTAGAATATACTTGGAATAGAAAGGAATATTTTGACACAGAACAAGAAGGAAGTGTATTGGAATATACTTGGAATAGAAAGTAATGTTTTGACTCAGGACACACAAGATGTGTATTAGAATATACGTGGAATAGAAAGGAATGTTTTGACTCAGCACACACAACATGTGGATCGGAATATACTCAGAATAGAAAGGAAAGTATTGACTCAGCACACACCACATATGCATTTGAATATACTTGGAATAGAAAGGAATGTTTTTACTCAGGGCACACACAATATTTGCATTAGAATATACTTGGAATACGATGGAATGTTTTGACTCAGGACACACAACATGTGCATCAGAAAATACTTGGAATAGAAAAAAATGTTTTGACTCAGCACATACAACATGTGCATTTGAATGTACAATGAATATTAAGGAATATTTTGACTCAGCACACACAACATGTGCATTAGAATATTCTGGAAATAGAAAGGAATGTTTTGACACAGCACACACAACATGTGCATTAGATAGAATATACGTGGATTAGAAAGGTATGTTTTGACTCAGAACACACAACATGTGCATCAGAATATACTCAGAATAGAAAGGAAAGTATTGACTCAGCACACACCACATATGCATTAGAATATACTTGGAATAGAAAGGAATGTTTTGACCCAGAACAAGAAGGAAGTGTATTGGAAAATACTTGGAATAGAAAGGAATGTTTTGACTCAGCACACACAACATGTGCATCAGAAAATACTTGGATTAGGAAGGAATGTTTTGACTCAGCACACACAACATGTGCATTAGAATATACAAGTAATATTAAGGAATATTTTGACTCAGCACACACAACATGTGCATTAGAATATGCATGGAATAGAAAGGAATGTTTTGACTCAGCACACACAACATGTGCATTAGATAGAAAATACTTGGAATAGAAAGGAATGTTTTGACTCAGTAAATACAACACGTGCATCGGAATATACTCAGAATAGAAAGGAAAATATTGACTCAACACACACCACATTTGCATTGGAATATACTTGGAATAGAAATGAATGTTTTGACCCAGAACAAGAAGGAAGTGTATTTGAATATACTTGGAATAGAAAGGAATGTTTTGACTCAACACAAACAACATGTGAATTAGAATATACAAGGAATATTAAGGAATATTTTGACATAGCACACACCACATGTGCATTAGAATATACTTGGAATAGAAAGGAATGTTTTGACCCAGAACAAGAAGGAAATGTATTGGAATATACTTGGAATAGAAAGGAATGTTTTGACTCAGCACACACAATATGTGCTTTAGAATATACTTGGAATACAATGGAATGTTTTGACTCAGGACACACAAGATGTGCATTAGAATATACGTGCAATAGAAAGGAATGTTTTGACTCAGCACACACAATATGTGCATCAGAAAATACTTAGAATAGAAAGGTATGTTTTTACTCAGCGCACACACAATATGTGCTTTAGAATATACTTGGAATATGATGGAATGTTTTGACTCAGCACAAACAACATGTGAATTAGAATATACAAGGAATATTAAGGAATATTTTGACTTAGCACACACAACATGTGGATCGGAATATACTCAGAATAGAAAGGAGAGTATTGACTCAGCACACACCACATATGCATTAGAATATACTTGGAATAGAAAGGAATGTTTTGACCCAGAACAAGAAGGAAGTGTATTGGAATATACTTGGAATAGAAAGGAATGTTTTGACTCAGCACACACAACATGTGCATCAGAAAATACTTGGAATAGAAAGGAATATTTTGACTCAGCACTCACAACATGTGCATAAGAATTTTAATGAAATATTAAGGAATATTTTGACTCAGCACACAACACATTTGCATTAGAATATACTTGGAATACAATGGAATGTTTTGACACAGCACACACAAGATGTGCATCAGAATATACTTGGAATAGTAAGGAATGTTTTGTCTCAGCACACAAAACAAGGTTATACGAATCTACTTGGAATAGAAAGGAATGTGTTGACTCAGCACAGACAACATGTGCATTAGAATATACTTGGAATAGAAAGGAATGTTTTGACTCAGCACACACCACATGTGCTTTAGAATATTCTTGGAATATCAATAAATATTTTGACGCAGCACACACAAGATGTGCATTGGAAAATACTTGGAATAGAAAGGAATGTTTTGACTCAGCACACACCACATGTGCATTAGAATATTCGGGGAATAGAAACGTATGTTTTGACTCAGCACAAACAACATGTGAATTAGAATATACAAGGAATATTAAGGAATATTTTGACTTAGCACACACCACCTGTGCATTACAATAATCTGGGAATAGAAAAGAAAGTTTTGACTCAGCACACACAACATGTGCATAAGAAAATACTTGGAATAGAAAGGAATGTTTTGACTCAGCACAAACAACATGTGAATTAGAATATATAGAAGGAATATTAAGGAATATTTTGACTTAGCACACACCACCTGTGCATTACAATAATCTGGGAATATAACGGAATGTTTTGACTCAGCACACACAACTTGCATTAGAATTTATTTGGAATAGAAAAGCATGTTTTGACTCAGCACACACAAGATGTGCATAAGAAAATACTTATAATAGATAGGAATGTTTTGATACAGCACACACAACATGTGCATCAGAAAATACTTGGAATAGAAAGGAATGTTTTGACTCAGCCCACACAACATCTGCAATAGAATATACAAGGAATATTAAGGAATATTTTGATTCAGCACACACAACATGTGCATTAGAATATGCATGGAATAGAAAGGAAAGTTTTGACTCAGCACACACCACATATGCATTAGAATATACTTGGAATAGAAAGGAATGTTTTGACCCAGAACAAGAATGAAGAGTATTAGAATATACTTGAAATAGAAAGGAATGTTTTGACTCAGCACCAACAACATATGAATTAGAATATACAAGGAATATTAAGGAATATTTTGACATAGCACACACCACATGTGCATTAGAATATACTTGGAATAGAAAGGAATGTTTTGACTCACCACACACAACATGTGCATCAGAAAATACTTAGAATAGAAAGGTATGTTTTTACTCAGCGCACACACAATATGTGCTTTAGAATATACTTGGAATATGATGGAATGTTTTGACTCAGCACAAACAACATGTGAATTAGAATATACAAGGAATATTAAGGAATATTTTGACTTAGCACACACCACCTCTGCATTAGAATATTCTGGGAATAGAAAGGAATGTTTTTACTCAGCACACACAATATGTGGATCGTAATATACTCAGAATAGAAAGGAAAGTATTGACTCAGCACACACCAAATATGCATTAGAATATACTTGGAATAGAAAGGAATATTTTGACCCAGAACAAGAAGGAAGTGTATTGGAATATACTTGGAATAGAAAGTAATGTTTTGATTCAGGACACACAAGATGTGTATTAGAATATACGTGGAATAGAAAGGAATGTTTTGACTCAGCACACACAACATGTGGATCGGAATATACTCAGAATAGAAAGGAAAGTATTGACTCAGCACACACCACATATGCATTTGAATATACTTGGAATAGAAAGGAATGTTTTTACTCAGGGCACACACAATATTTGCATTAGAATATACTTGGAATACGATGGAATGTTTTGACTCAGGACACACAAGATGTGCATTAGAATATACGTGGAATAGAAAGGAATTTTTTGACTTAGCACACACCACATATGCATTAAAATATACTTGGAATAGATAGGAATGTTTGACCCAGAACAAGAAGGAAGTGTATTGGAATATACTTGGAATAGAAAGGAATGTTTTGACTCAGCACACACAACATGTGCATCAGAAAATACTTGGAATATAAAGGAATATTTTGACTCAGCACTCACAACATGTGCATTAGAATTTTAAAGAAATATTAAGGAATATTTTGACTCAGCACACACAACATGTGCATTCGAATATGCATGGAATAGAAAGGAATGTTTTGACTCAGCACACACCACATGTGCATTAGAATATACTTGGAATACAATGCAATGTTTTGACACAGCACACACAAGATGTGCATCAGAATATACTTGGAATAGAAAGGAATGTTTTGTCTCAGCACACAAAACAAGGTTATTCGAATCTACTTGGAATAGAAAGGAATGTTTTGACTCAGCACACACCACATGTGCTTTATAATATTCTTGGTATATCAATAAATATTTTGACGCAGCACACACAAGATGTGCATTGGAAAATACTTGGAATAGAAAGGAATGTTTTGACTCAGCACACACCACATATGCATTAGAATATACTTGGAATAGAAAGGAATGTTTTGACCCAGAACAAGAAGGAAGTGTATTGGAAAATACTTGGAATAGAAAGGAATGTTTTGACTCAGCACACACAACATGTGCATCAGAAAATACTTGGATTAGGAAGGAATGTTTTGACTCAGCACACACAACATGTGCATTAGAATATACAAGTAATATTAAGGAATATTTTGACTCAGCACACACAACATGTGCATTAGAATATGCATGGAATAGAAAGGAATGTTTTGACTCAGCACACACAACATGTGCATTAGATAGAATATACTTGGAATAGAAAGGAATGTTTTGACTCAGTAAATACAACACGTGCATCGGAATATACTCAGAATAGAAAGGAAAATATTGACTCAACACACACCACATTTGCATTGGAATATACTTGGAATAGAAAGGAATGTTTTGACCCAGAACAAGAAGGAAATGTATTGGAATATACTTGGAATAGAAAGGAATGTTTTGACTCAGCACACACAATATGTGCTTTAGAATATACTTGGAATACAATGGAATGTTTTGACTCAGGACACACAAGATGTGCATTAGAATATACGTGCAATAGAAAGGAATGTTTTAACTCAGCACACACAATATGTGCATCAGAAAATACTTAGAATAGAAAGGTATGTTTTTACTCAGCGCACACACAATATGTGCTTTAGAATATACTTGGAATATGATGGAATGTTTTGACTCAGCACAAACAACATGTGAATTAGAATATACAAGGAATATTAAGGAATATTTTGACTTAGCACACACAACATGTGGATCGGAATATACTCAGAATAGAAAGGAGAGTATTGACTCAGCACACACCACATATGCATTAGAATATACTTGGAATAGAAAGGAATGTTTTGACCCAGAACAAGAAGGAAGTGTATTGGAATATACTTGGAATAGAAAGGAATGTTTTGACTCAGCACACATAACATGTGCATCAGAAAATACTTTGAATAGAAAGGAATATTTTGACTCAGCACTCACAACATGTGCATTAGAATTTTAATGAAATATTAAGGAATATTTTGACTCAGCACACACAACATTTGCATTAGAATATACTTGGAATACAATGGAATGTTTTGACACAGCACACACAAGATGTGCATCAGAATATACTTGTAATAGTAAGGAATGTTTTGTCTCAGCACACAAAACAAGGTTATACGAATCTACTTGGAATAGAAAGGAATGTGTTGACTCAGCACAGACAACATGTGCATTAGAATATACTTGGAATAGAAAGGAATGTTTTGACTCAGCACACACCACATGTGCTTTAGAATATTCTTGGAATATCAATAAATATTTTGACGCAGCACACACAAGATGTGCATTGGAAAATACTTGGAATAGAAAGGAATGTTTTGACTCAGCACACACCACATGTGCATTAGAATATTCTGGGAATTGAAACGTATGTTTTGACTCAGCACAAACAACATGTGAATTAGAATATACAAGGAATATTAAGGAATATTTTGACTTAGCACACACCACCTGTGCATTACAATAATCTGGGAATAGAAAAGAAAGTTTTGACTCAGCACACACAACATGTGCATAAGAAAATACTTGGAATAGAAAGGAATGTTTTGACTCAGCACAAACAACATGTGAATTAGAATATACAAGGAATATTAAGGAATATTTTGACTTAGCACACACCACCTGTGCATTACAATAATCTGGGAATATAACGGAATGTTTTGACTCAGCACACACAACTTGCATTAGAATTTACTTGGAATAGAAAAGCATGTTTTGACTCAGCACACACAAGATGTGCATAAGAAAATACTTATAATAGATAGGAATGTTTTGATACAGCACACACAACATGTGCATCAGAAAATACTTGGAATAGAAAGGAATGTTTTGACTCAGCCCACACAACATATGCATTAGAATATACTTGGAATAGAAAGGAATGTTTTGACCCAGAACAAGAATGAAGAGTATTAGAATATACTTGAAATAGAAAGGAATGTTTTGACTCAGCACCAACAACATATGAATTAGAATATACAAGGAATATTAAGGAATATTTTGACATAGCACACACCACATGTCCATTAGAATATACTTGGAATAGAAAGGAATGTTTTAACTCAGCACACACAATATGTGCATCAGAAAATACTTAGAATAGAAAGGTATGTTTTTACTCAGCGCACACACAATATGTGCTTTAGAATATACTTGGAATATGATGGAATGTTTTGACTCAGCACAAACAACATGTGAATTAGAATATACAAGGAATATTAAGGAATATTTTGACTTAGCACACACAACATGTGGATCGGAATATACTCAGAATAGAAAGGAGAGTATTGACTCAGCACACACCACATATGCATTAGAATATACTTGGAATAGAAAGGAATGTTTTGACCCAGAACAAGAAGGAAGTGTATTGGAATATACTTGGAATAGAAAGGAATGTTTTGACTCAGCACACATAACATGTGCATCAGAAAATACTTTGAATAGAAAGGAATATTTTGACTCAGCACTCACAACATGTGCATTAGAATTTTAATGAAATATTAAGGAATATTTTGACTCAGCACACACAACATTTGCATTAGAATATACTTGGAATACAATGGAATGTTTTGACACAGCACACACAAGATGTGCATCAGAATATACTTGGAATAGTAAGGAATGTTTTGTCTCAGCACACAAAACAAGGTTATACGAATCTACTTGGAATAGAAAGGAATGTGTTGACTCAGCACAGACAACATGTGCATTAGAATATACTTGGAATAGAAAGGAATGTTTTGACTCAGCACACACCACATGTGCTTTAGAATATTCTTGGAATATCAATAAATATTTTGACGCAGCACACACAAGATGTGCATTGGAAAATACTTGGAATAGAAAGGAATGTTTTGACTCAGCACACACCACATGTGCATTAGAATATTCTGGGAATTGAAACGTATGTTTTGACTCAGCACAAACAACATGTGAATTAGAATATACAAGGAATATTAAGGAATATTTTGACTTAGCACACACCACCTGTGCATTACAATAATCTGGGAATAGAAAAGAAAGTTTTGACTCAGCACACACAACATGTGCATAAGAAAATACTTGGAATAGAAAGGAATGTTTTGACTCAGCACAAACAACATGTGAATTAGAATATACAAGGAATATTAAGGAATATTTTGACTTGGCACACACCACCTGTGCATTACAATAATCTGGGAATATAACGGAATGTTTTGACTCAGCACACACAACTTGCATTAGAATTTACTTGGAATAGAAAAGCATGTTTTGACTCAGCACACACAAGATGTGCATAAGAAAATACTTATAATAGATAGGAATGTTTTGATACAGCACACACAACATGTGCATCAGAAAATACTTGGAATAGAAAGGAATGTTTTGACTCAGCCCACACAACATATGCATTAGAATATACTTGGAATAGAAAGGAATGTTTTGACCCAGAACAAGAATGAAGAGTATTAGAATATACTTGAAATAGAAAGGAATGTTTTGACTCAGCACCAACAACATATGAATTAGAATATACAAGGAATATTAAGGAATATTTTGACATAGCACACACCACATGTCCATTAGAATATACTTGGAATAGAAAGGAATGTTTTGACTCAGCACACACAACATGTGCATCAGAAAATACTTAGAATAGAAAGGTATGTTTTTACTCAGCGCACACACAATATGTGCTTTAGAATATACTTGGAATATGATGGAATGTTTTGACTCAGCACAAACAACATGTGAATTAGAATATACAAGGACTATTAAGGAATATTTTGACTTAGCACACACCACCTCTGCATTAGAATATTCTGGGAATAGAAAGGAATGTTTTTACTCAGCACACACAATATGTGGATCGTAATATACTCAGAATAGAAAGGAAAGTATTGTCTCAGCACACACCAAATATGCATTAGAATATACTTGGAATAGAAAGGAATATTTTGACCCAGAACAAGAAGGAAGTGTATTGGAATATACTTGGAATAGAAAGTAATGTTTTGACTCAGGACACACAAGATGTGTATTAGAATATACGTGGAATAGAAAGGAATGTTTTGACTCAGCACACACAACATGTGGATCGGAATATACTCAGAATAGAAAGGAAAGTATTGACTCAGCACACACCACATATGCATTTGAATATACTTGGAATAGAAAGGAATGTTTTTACTCAGGGCACACACAATATTTGCATTAGAATATACTTGGAATACGATGGAATGTTTTGACTCAGGACACACAACATGTGCATCAGAAAATACTTGGAATAGAAAAAAATGTTTTGACTCAGCACATACAACATGTGCATTTGAATGTACAATGAATATTAAGGAATATTTTGACTCAGCACACACAACATGTGCATTAGAATATTCTGGAAATAGAAAGGAATGTTTTGACACAGCACACACAACATGTGCATTAGATAGAATATACGTGGAATAGAAAGGTATGTTTTGACTCAGAACACACAACATGTGCATCAGAATATACTCAGAATAGAAAGGAAAGTATTGACTCAGCACACACCACATATGCATTAGAATATACTTGGAATAGAAAGGAATGTTTTGACGCAGAACAAGAAGGAAGTGTATTAGAATATACTTAAAATAGAAAGGAATGTTTTGACTCAGCACACACCACATATGCATTAGAATATACTTGGAATAGAAAGGAATGTTTTGACTCAGCACACACAACATGTGCATCAGAAAATACTTGGATTAGGAAGGAATGTTTTGACTCAGCACACACAACATGTGCATTAGAATATACAAGTAATATTAAGGAATATTTTGACTCAGCACACACAACATGTGCATTAGAATATGCATGGAATAGAAAGGAATGTTTTGACTCAGCACACACAACATGTGCATTAGATAGAATATACTTGGAAATGAAAGGAATGTTTTGACTCAGTAAATACAACACGTGCATCGGAATATACTCAGAATAGAAAGGAAAATATTGACTAAACACACACCACATTTGCATTGGAATATACTTGGAATAGAAATGAATGTTTTGACCCAGAACAAGAAGGAAGTGTATTTGAATATACTTGGAATAGAAAGGAATGTTTTGACTCAACACAAACAACATGTGAATTAGAATATACAAGGAATATTAAGGAATATTTTGACATAGCACACACCACATGTGCATTAGAATATACTTGGAATAGAAAGGAATGTTTTGACCCAGAACAAGAAGGAAATGTATTGGAATATACTTGGAATAGAAAGGAATGTTTTGACTCAGCACACACAATATGTGCTTTAGAATATACTTGGAATACAATGGAATGTTTTGACTCAGGACACACAAGATGTGCATTAGAATATACGTGCAATAGAAAGGAATGTTTTGACTCAGCACACACAATATGTGCATCAGAAAATACTTAGAATAGAAAGGTATGTTTTTACTCAGCGCACACACAATATGTACTTTAGAATATACTTGGAATATGATGGAATGTTTTGACTCAGCACAAACAACATGTGAATTAGAATATACAAGGAATATTAAGGAATATTTTGACTTAGCACACACAACATGTGGATCGGAATATACTCAGAATAGAAAGGAGAGTATTGACTCAGCACACACCACATATGCATTAGAATATACTTGGAATAGAAAGGAATGTTTTGACCCAGAACAAGAAGGAAGTGTATTGGAATATACTTGGAATAGAAAGGAATGTTTTGACTCAGCACACACAACATGTGCATTAGAATTTTAATGAAATATTAAGGAATATTTTGACTCAGCACACACAACATTTGCATTAGAATATACTTGGAATACAATGGAATGTTTTGACACAGCACACACAAGATGTGCATCAGAATATACTTGGAATAGTAAGGAATGTTTTGTCTCAGCACACAAAACAAGGTTATACGAATCTACTTGGAATAGAAAGGAATGTGTTGACTCAGCACAGACAACATGTGCATTAGAATATACTTGGAATAGAAAGGAATGTTTTGACTCAGCACACACCACATGTGCTTTAGAATATTCTTGGAATATCAATAAATATTTTGACGCAGCACACACAAGATGTGCATTGGAAAATACTTGGAATAGAAAGGAATGTTTTGACTCAGCACACACCACATGTGCATTAGAATATTCTGGGAATAGAAACGTATGTTTTGACTCAGCACAAACAACATGTGAATTAGAATATACAAGGAATATTAAGGAATATTTTGACTTAGCACACACCACCTGTGCATTACAATAATCTGGGAATAGAAAAGAAAGTTTTGACTCAGCACACACAACATGTGCATAAGAAAATACTTGGAATAGAAAGGAATGTTTTGACTCAGCACAAACAACATGTGAATTAGAATATACAAGGAATATTAAGGAATATTTTGACTTAGCACACACCACCTGTGCATTACAATAATCTGGGAATATAACGGAATGTTTTGACTCAGCACACACAACTTGCATTAGAATTTACTTGGAATAGAAAAGCATGTTTTGACTCAGCACACACAAGATGTGCATAAGAAAATACTTATAATAGATAGGAATGTTTTGATACAGCACACACAACATGTGCATCAGAAAATACTTGGAATAGAAAGGAATGTTTTGACTCAGCCCACACAACATCTGCATTAGAATATACAAGGAATATTAAGGAATATTTTGATTCAGCACACACAACATGTGCATTAGAATATGCATGGAATAGAAAGGAAAGTTTTGACTCAGCACACACCACATATGCATTAGAATATACTTGGAATAGAAAGGAATGTTTTGACCCAGAACAAGAATGAAGAGTATTAGAATATACTTGAAATAGAAAGGAATGTTTTGACTCAGCACCAACAACATATGAATTAGAATATACAAGGAATATTAAGGAATATTTTGACATAGCACACACCACATGTGCATTAGAATATACTTGGAATAGAAAGGAATGTTTTGACTCAGCACACACAACATGTGCATCAGAAAATACTTAGAATAGAAAGGTATGTTTTTACTAAGCGCACACACAATATGTGCTTTAGAATATACTTGGAATATGATGGAATGTTTTGACTCAGCACAAACAACATGTGAATTAGAATATACAAGGAATATTAAGGAATATTTTGACTTAGCACACACCACCTCTGCATTAGAATATTCTGGGAATAGAAAGGAATGTTTTTACTCAGCACACAATATGTGGATCGTAATATACTCAGAATAGAAAGGAAAGTATTGACTCAGCACACACCAAATATGCATTAGAATATACTTGGAATAGAAAGGAATATTTTGACCCAGAACAAGAAGGAAGTGTATTGGAATATACTTGGAATAGAAAGTAATGTTTTGACTCAGGACACACAAGATGTGTATTAGAATATACGTGGAATAGAAAGGAATGTTTTGACTCAGCACACACAACATGTGGATCGGAATATACTCAGAATAGAAAGGAAAGTATTGACTCAGCACACACCACATATGCATTTGAATATACTTGGAATAGAAAGGAATGTTTTTACTCAGGGCACACACAATATTTGCATTAGAATATACTTGGAATACGATGGAATGTTTTGACTCAGGACACACAAGATGTGCATTAGAATATACGTGGAATAGAAAGGAATATTTTGACTCAGCACACACAACATGTGGATCGGAATATACTCAGAATAGAAAGGAGAGTATTGACTCAGCACACACCACATATGCATTAGAATATACTTGGAATAGAAAGGAATGTTTTGACCCAGAACAAGAAGGAAGTGTATTGGAATATACTTGGGTTAGAAAGGAATGTTTTGACTCAGCACACACAACATGTGCATCAGAAAATACATGGAATAGAAAGGAATATTTTGACTCAGCACTCACAACATGTGCATTAGAATTTTAATGAAATATTAAGGAATATTTTGACTCAGCACACACAACATTTGCATTAGAATATACTTGGAATACAATGGAATGTTTTGACACAGCACACACAAGATGTGCATCAGAATATACTTGGAATAGTAAGGAATGTTTTGTCTCAGCACACAAAACAAGGTTATACGAAGCTACTTGGAATAGAAAGGAATGTGTTGACTCAGCACAGACAACATGTGCATTAGAATATACTTGGAATACAAAGGAATGTTTTGACTCAGCACACACCACATGTGCTTTAGAATATTCTTGGAATATCAATAAATATTTTGACGCAGCACACACAAGATGTGCATTGGAAAATACTTGGAATAGAAAGGAATGTTTTGACTCAGCACACACCACATGTGCATTAGAATATTCTGGGAATAGAAACGTATGTTTTGACTCAGCACAAACAACATGTGAATTAGAATATACAAGGAATATTAAGGAATATTTTGACTTAGCACACACCACCTGTGCATTACAATAATCTGGGAAAAGAAAAGAAAGTTTTGACTCAGCACACACAACATGTGCATAAGAAAATACTTGGAATAGAAAGGAATGTTCTGACTCAGCACAAACAACATGTGAATTAGAATATACAAGGAATATTAAGGAATATTTTGACTTAGCACACACCACCTGTGCATTACAATAATCTGGGAATATAACGGAATGTTTTGACTCAGCACACACAACTTGCATTAGAATTTACTTGGAATAGAAAAGCATGTTTTGACTCAGCACACACAAGATGTGCATAAGAAAATACTTATAATAGATAGGAATGTTTTGATACAGCACACACAACATGTGCATCAGAAAATACTTGGAATAGAAAGGAATGTTTTGACTCAGCCCACACATCATCTGCATTAGAATATAGAAGGAATATTAAGGAATATTTTGATTCAGCACACACAACATGTGCATTAGAATATGCATGGAATAGAAAGGAAAGTTTTGACTCAGCACACACCACATATGCATTAGAATATACTTGGAATAGAAAGGAATGTTTTGACCCAGAACAAGAATGAAGAGTATTAGAATATACTTGAAATAGAAAGGAATGTTTTGACTCAGCACCAACAACATATGAATTAGAATATACAAGGAATATTAAGGAATATTTTGACATAGCACACACCACATGTGCATTAGAATATACTTGGAATAGAAAGGAATGTTTTGACTCAGCACACACAACATGTGCATCAGAAAATACTTAGAATAGAAAGGTATGTTTTTACTCAGCGCACACACAATATGTGCTTTAGAATATACTTGGAATATGATGGAATGTTTTGACTCAGCACAAACAACATGTGAATTAGAATATACAAGGAATATTAAGGAATATTTTGACTTAGCACACACCACCTCTGCATTAGAATATTCTGGGAATAGAAAGGAATGTTTTTACTCAGCACACACAATATGTGGATCGTAATATACTCAGAATAGAAAGGAAAGTATTGACTCAGCACACACCAAATATGCATTAGAATATACTTGGAATAGAAAGGAATATTTTGACCCAGAACAAGAAGGAAGTGTATTGGAATATACTTGGAATAGAAAGTAGTGTTTTGACTCAGGACACACAAGATGTGTATTAGAATATACGTGGAATAGAAAGGAATGTTTTGACTCAGCACACACAACATGTGGATCGGAATATACTCAGAATAGAAAAGAAAGTATTGACTCAGCACACACCACATATGCATTTGAATATACTTGGAATAGAAAGGAATGTTTTTACTCAGGGCACACACAATATTTGCATTAGAATATACTTGGAATACGATGGAATGTTTTGACTCAGGACACACAACATGTGCATCAGAAAATACTTGGAATAGAAAAAAATGTTTTGACTCAGCACATACAACATGTGCATTTGAATGTACAATGAATATTAAGGAATATTTTGACTCAGCACACACAACATGTGCATTAGAATATTCTGGAAATAGAAAGGAATGTTTTGACACAGCACACACAACATGTGCATTAGATAGAATATACGTGGAATAGAAAGGTATGTTTTGACTCAGAACACACAACATGTGCATCAGAATATACTCAGAATAGAAAGGAAAGTATTGACTCAGCACACACCACATATGCATTAGAATATACTTGGAATAGAAAGGAATGTTTTGACGCAGAACAAGAAGGAAGTGTATTAGAATATACTTAAAATAGAAAGGAATGTTTTGACTCAGCACAAACAACATATGAATTAGGATATACAAGGAATATTAAGGAATATTTTGACTTAGCACACACCACATGTGCATTAGAATATACTTGGAATAGAAAGGAATGTTTTGACCCAGTACAAGAAGGAATTGTATTGGAATTTACTTGGAATAGAAAGGAATGTTTTGTCTCAGCACACACAATATGTGCTTTAGAATATACTAGGAATACAATGGAATGTTTTGACTCAGGACACACAAGATGTGCATTAGAATATACGTGGAATAGAAAGGAATTTTTTGACTCAGCACACACAACATGTGGATCGGAATATACTCAGAATAGAAAGGAAAGTATTGATTCTGCACACACCACACATGCATTAGAATATACTTGGAATAGAAAGGAATGTTTTGACTCAGCACACACAACATGTGCATCAGAAAATACTTGGAATAGAAAGGAATATTTTGACTCAGCACTCAAAACATGTGCATTAGAATATACAAGGAATATTAAGGAATTTTTTGATTCAGCACACACAAAATGTGGATTAGAATATGAGTGGAATAGAAAGGATTGTTTTGACTCAGCACACACCACATGTGCATTAGAATATTCTGGGAATAGAAAGGTATGTTCTGACTCAGCACACACAACATGTGCATTAGATAGAATATACTTGGAATAGAAAGGAATGTTTTGACTCAGCAAACACAACATGCGCATCGGAATATACTCAGAATAGAAAGGAAAGTATTGACTCAACACACACCACATATGCATTAGAATATATTTGAAATAGAAATGAATGTTTTGACCCAGAACAAGAAGGAAGTGTATTTGAATATACTTGGAATAGAAAGGAATGTTTTGACACAACACAAACAACATGTGAATTAGAATATACAAGGAATATTAAGGAATATTTTGACTTAGCACACACCACATGTGCATTAAAATATACTTGGAATAGAAAGGAATGTTTTGACCCAGAACAAGAAGGAAGTGTATTGGAATATACTTGGAATAGAAAGGAATGTTTTGACTCAGCACACACAATATGTGCTTTAGAATATACTAGGAATACAATGGAATGTTTTGACTCAGGACACACAAGATGTGCATTAGAATATACGTGGAATAGAAAGGAATTTTTTGACTTAGCACACACCACATATGCATTAAAATATACTTGGAATAGATAGGAATGTTTGACCCAGAACAAGAAGGAAGTGTATTGGAATATACTTGGAATAGAAAGGAATGTTTTGACTCAGCACACACAACATGTGCATCAGAAAATACTTGGAATATAAAGGAATATTTTGACTCAGCACTCACAACATGTGCATTAGAATTTTAAAGAAATATTAAGGAATATTTTGACTCAGCACACACAACATGTGCATTCGAATATGCATGGAATAGAAAGGAATGTTTTGACTCAGCACACACCACATGTGCATTAGAATATACTTGGAATACAATGCAATGTTTTGACACAGCACACACAAGATGTGCATCAGAATATACTTGGAATAGAAAGGAATGTTTTGTCTCAGCACACAAAACAAGGTTATTCGAATCTACTTGGAATAGAAAGGAATGTTTTGACTCAGCACACACCACATGTGCTTTATAATATTCTTGGTATATCAATAAATATTTTGACGCAGCACACACAAGATGTGCATTGGAAAATACTTGGAATAGAAAGGAATGTTTTGACTCAGCACACACCACATATGCATTAGAATATACTTGGAATAGAAAGGAATGTTTTGACCCAGAACAAGAAGGAAGTGTATTGGAAAATACTTGGAATAGAAAGGAATGTTTTGACTCAGCACACACAACATGTGCATCAGAAAATACTTGGATTAGGAAGGAATGTTTTGACTCAGCACACACAACATGTGCATTAGAATATACAAGTAATATTAAGGAATATTTTGACTCAGCACACACAACATGTGCATTAGAATATGCATGGAATAGAAAGGAATGTTTTGACTCAGCACACACAACATGTGCATTAGATAGAATATACTTGGAATAGAAAGGAATGTTTTGACTCAGTAAATACAACACGTGCATCGGAATATACTCAGAATAGAAAGGAAAATATTGACTCAACACACACCACATTTGCATTGGAATATACTTGGAATAGAAAGGAATGTTTTGACCCAGAACAAGAAGGAAATGTATTGGAATATACTTGGAATAGAAAGGAATGTTTTGACTCAGCACACACAATATGTGCTTTAGAATATACTTGGAATACAATGGAATGTTTTGACTCAGGACACACAAGATGTGCATTAGAATATACGTGCAATAGAAAGGAATGTTTTGACTCAGCACACACAATATGTGCATCAGAAAATACTTGGAATAGAAAGGAATATTTTGACTCAGCACTCAAAACATGTGCATTAGAATATACAAGGAATATTAAGGAATATTTTGACTTAGCACACACCACCTGTGCATTACAATAATCTGGGAATAGAAAAGAAAGTTTTGACTCAGCACACACAACATGTGCATAAGAAAATACTTGGAATAGAAAGGAATGTTTTGACTCAGCACAAACAACATGTGAATTAGAATATACAAGGAATATTAAGGAATATTTTGACTCAGCACACACAACATTTGCATTAGAATATACTTGGAATACAATGGAATGTTTTGACACAGCACACACAAGATGTGCATCAGAATATACTTGGAATAGTAAGGAATGTTTTGTCTCAGCACACAAAACAAGGTTATACGAATCTACTTGGAATAGAAAGGAATGTGTTGACTCAGCACAGACAACATGTGCATTAGAATATACTTGGAATAGAAAGGAATGTTTTGACTCAGCACACACCACATGTGCTTTAGAATATTCTTGGAATATCAATAAATATTTTGACGCAGCACACACAAGATGTGCATTGGAAAATACTTGGAATAGAAAGGAATGTTTTGACTCAGCACACACCACATGTGCATTAGAATATTCTGGGAATAGAAACGTATGTTTTGACTCAGCACAAACAACATGTGAATTAGAATATACAAGGAATATTAAGGAATATTTTGACTTAGCACACACCACCTGTGCATTACAATAATCTGGGAATAGAAAAGAAAGTTTTGACTCAGCACACACAACATGTGCATAAGAAAATACTTGGAATAGAAAGGAATGTTTTGACTCAGCACAAACAACATGTGAATTAGAATATACAAGGAATATTAAGGAATATTTTGACTTAGCACACACCACCTGTGCATTACAATAATCTGGGAATATAACGGAATGTTTTGACTCAGCACACACAACTTGCATTAGAATTTACTTGGAATAGAAAAGCATGTTTTGACTCAGCACACACAAGATGTGCATAAGAAAATACTTATAATAGATAGGAATGTTTTGATACAGCACACACAACATGTGCATCAGAAAATACTTGGAATAGAAAGGAATGTTTTGACTCAGCCCACACAACATCTGCATTAGAATATACAAGGAATATTAAGGAATATTTTGATTCAGCACACACAACATGTGCATTAGAATATGCATGGAATAGAAAGGAAAGTTTTGACTCAGCACACACCACATATGCATTAGAATATACTTGGAATAGAAAGGAATGTTTTGACCCAGAACAAGAATGAAGAGTATTAGAATATACTTGAAATAGAAAGGAATGTTTTGACTCAGCACCAACAACATATGAATTAGAATATACAAGGAATATTAAGGAATATTTTGACATAGCACACACCACATGTGCATTAGAATATACTTGGAATAGAAAGGAATGTTTTGACTCAGCACACACAACATGTGCATCAGAAAATACTTAGAATAGAAAGGTATGTTTTTACTAAGCGCACACACAATATGTGCTTTAGAATATACTTGGAATATGATGGAATGTTTTGACTCAGCACAAACAACATGTGAATTAGAATATACAAGGAATATTAAGGAATATTTTGACTTAGCACACACCACCTCTGCATTAGAATATTCTGGGAATAGAAAGGAATGTTTTTACTCAGCACACAATATGTGGATCGTAATATACTCAGAATAGAAAGGAAAGTATTGACTCAGCACACACCAAATATGCATTAGAATATACTTGGAATAGAAAGGAATATTTTGACCCAGAACAAGAAGGAAGTGTATTGGAATATACTTGGAATAGAAAGTAATGTTTTGACTCAGGACACACAAGATGTGTATTAGAATATACGTGGAATAGAAAGGAATGTTTTGACTCAGCACACACAACATGTGGATCGGAATATACTCAGAATAGAAAGGAAAGTATTGACTCAGCACACACCACATATGCATTTGAATATACTTGGAATAGAAAGGAATGTTTTTACTCAGGGCACACACAATATTTGCATTAGAATATACTTGGAATACGATGGAATGTTTTGACTCAGGACACACAAGATGTGCATTAGAATATACGTGGAATAGAAAGGAATATTTTGACTCAGCACACACAACATGTGGATCGGAATATACTCAGAATAGAAAGGAGAGTATTGACTCAGCACACACCACATATGCATTAGAATATACTTGGAATAGAAAGGAATGTTTTGACCCAGAACAAGAAGGAAGTGTATTGGAATATACTTGGGTTAGAAAGGAATGTTTTGACTCAGCACACACAACATGTGCATCAGAAAATACATGGAATAGAAAGGAATATTTTGACTCAGCACTCACAACATGTGCATTAGAATTTTAATGAAATATTAAGGAATATTTTGACTCAGCACACACAACATTTGCATTAGAATATACTTGGAATACAATGGAATGTTTTGACACAGCACACACAAGATGTGCATCAGAATATACTTGGAATAGTAAGGAATGTTTTGTCTCAGCACACAAAACAAGGTTATACGAAGCTACTTGGAATAGAAAGGAATGTGTTGACTCAGCACAGACAACATGTGCATTAGAATATACTTGGAATACAAAGGAATGTTTTGACTCAGCACACACCACATGTGCTTTAGAATATTCTTGGAATATCAATAAATATTTTGACGCAGCACACACAAGATGTGCATTGGAAAATACTTGGAATAGAAAGGAATGTTTTGACTCAGCACACACCACATGTGCATTAGAATATTCTGGGAATAGAAACGTATGTTTTGACTCAGCACAAACAACATGTGAATTAGAATATACAAGGAATATTAAGGAATATTTTGACTTAGCACACACCACCTGTGCATTACAATAATCTGGGAAAAGAAAAGAAAGTTTTGACTCAGCACACACAACATGTGCATAAGAAAATACTTGGAATAGAAAGGAATGTTCTGACTCAGCACAAACAACATGTGAATTAGAATATACAAGGAATATTAAGGAATATTTTGACTTAGCACACACCACCTGTGCATTACAATAATCTGGGAATATAACGGAATGTTTTGACTCAGCACACACAACTTGCATTAGAATTTACTTGGAATAGAAAAGCATGTTTTGACTCAGCACACACAAGATGTGCATAAGAAAATACTTATAATAGATAGGAATGTTTTGATACAGCACACACAACATGTGCATCAGAAAATACTTGGAATAGAAAGGAATGTTTTGACTCAGCCCACACATCATCTGCATTAGAATATAGAAGGAATATTAAGGAATATTTTGATTCAGCACACACAACATGTGCATTAGAATATGCATGGAATAGAAAGGAAAGTTTTGACTCAGCACACACCACATATGCATTAGAATATACTTGGAATAGAAAGGAATGTTTTGACCCAGAACAAGAATGAAGAGTATTAGAATATACTTGAAATAGAAAGGAATGTTTTGACTCAGCACCAACAACATATGAATTAGAATATACAAGGAATATTAAGGAATATTTTGACATAGCACACACCACATGTGCATTAGAATATACTTGGAATAGAAAGGAATGTTTTGACTCAGCACACACAACATGTGCATCAGAAAATACTTAGAATAGAAAGGTATGTTTTTACTCAGCGCACACACAATATGTGCTTTAGAATATACTTGGAATATGATGGAATGTTTTGACTCAGCACAAACAACATGTGAATTAGAATATACAAGGAATATTAAGGAATATTTTGACTTAGCACACACCACCTCTGCATTAGAATATTCTGGGAATAGAAAGGAATGTTTTTACTCAGCACACACAATATGTGGATCGTAATATACTCAGAATAGAAAGGAAAGTATTGACTCAGCACACACCAAATATGCATTAGAATATACTTGGAATAGAAAGGAATATTTTGACCCAGAACAAGAAGGAAGTGTATTGGAATATACTTGGAATAGAAAGTAGTGTTTTGACTCAGGACACACAAGATGTGTATTAGAATATACGTGGAATAGAAAGGAATGTTTTGACTCAGCACACACAACATGTGGATCGGAATATACTCAGAATAGAAAAGAAAGTATTGACTCAGCACACACCACATATGCATTTGAATATACTTGGAATAGAAAGGAATGTTTTTACTCAGGGCACACACAATATTTGCATTAGAATATACTTGGAATACGATGGAATGTTTTGACTCAGGACACACAACATGTGCATCAGAAAATACTTGGAATAGAAAAAAATGTTTTGACTCAGCACATACAACATGTGCATTTGAATGTACAATGAATATTAAGGAATATTTTGACTCAGCACACACAACATGTGCATTAGAATATTCTGGAAATAGAAAGGAATGTTTTGACACAGCACACACAACATGTGCATTAGATAGAATATACGTGGAATAGAAAGGTATGTTTTGACTCAGAACACACAACATGTGCATCAGAATATACTCAGAATAGAAAGGAAAGTATTGACTCAGCACACACCACATATGCATTAGAATATACTTGGAATAGAAAGGAATGTTTTGACGCAGAACAAGAAGGAAGTGTATTAGAATATACTTAAAATAGAAAGGAATGTTTTGACTCAGCACAAACAACATATGAATTAGGATATACAAGGAATATTAAGGAATATTTTGACTTAGCACACACCACATGTGCATTAGAATATACTTGGAATAGAAAGGAATGTTTTGACCCAGTACAAGAAGGAATTGTATTGGAATTTACTTGGAATAGAAAGGAATGTTTTGTCTCAGCACACACAATATGTGCTTTAGAATATACTAGGAATACAATGGAATGTTTTGACTCAGGACACACAAGATGTGCATTAGAATATACGTGGAATAGAAAGGAATTTTTTGACTCAGCACACACAACATGTGGATCGGAATATACTCAGAATAGAAAGGAAAGTATTGATTCTGCACACACCACACATGCATTAGAATATACTTGGAATAGAAAGGAATGTTTTGACTCAGCACACACAACATGTGCATCAGAAAATACTTGGAATAGAAAGGAATATTTTGACTCAGCACTCAAAACATGTGCATTAGAATATACAAGGAATATTAAGGAATTTTTTGATTCAGCACACACAAAATGTGGATTAGAATATGAGTGGAATAGAAAGGATTGTTTTGACTCAGCACACACCACATGTGCATTAGAATATTCTGGGAATAGAAAGGTATGTTCTGACTCAGCACACACAACATGTGCATTAGATAGAATATACTTGGAATAGAAAGGAATGTTTTGACTCAGCAAACACAACATGCGCATCGGAATATACTCAGAATAGAAAGGAAAGTATTGACTCAACACACACCACATATGCATTAGAATATATTTGAAATAGAAATGAATGTTTTGACCCAGAACAAGAAGGAAGTGTATTTGAATATACTTGGAATAGAAAGGAATGTTTTGACACAACACAAACAACATGTGAATTAGAATATACAAGGAATATTAAGGAATATTTTGACTTAGCACACACCACATGTGCATTAAAATATACTTGGAATAGAAAGGAATGTTTTGACCCAGAACAAGAAGGAAGTGTATTGGAATATACTTGGAATAGAAAGGAATGTTTTGACTCAGCACACACAATATGTGCTTTAGAATATACTAGGAATACAATGGAATGTTTTGACTCAGGACACACAAGATGTGCATTAGAATATACGTGGAATAGAAAGGAATTTTTTGACTTAGCACACACCACATATGCATTAAAATATACTTGGAATAGATAGGAATGTTTGACCCAGAACAAGAAGGAAGTGTATTGGAATATACTTGGAATAGAAAGGAATGTTTTGACTCAGCACACACAACATGTGCATCAGAAAATACTTGGAATATAAAGGAATATTTTGACTCAGCACTCACAACATGTGCATTAGAATTTTAAAGAAATATTAAGGAATATTTTGACTCAGCACACACAACATGTGCATTCGAATATGCATGGAATAGAAAGGAATGTTTTGACTCAGCACACACCACATGTGCATTAGAATATACTTGGAATACAATGCAATGTTTTGACACAGCACACACAAGATGTGCATCAGAATATACTTGGAATAGAAAGGAATGTTTTGTCTCAGCACACAAAACAAGGTTATTCGAATCTACTTGGAATAGAAAGGAATGTTTTGACTCAGCACACACCACATGTGCTTTATAATATTCTTGGTATATCAATAAATATTTTGACGCAGCACACACAAGATGTGCATTGGAAAATACTTGGAATAGAAAGGAATGTTTTGACTCAGCACACACCACATATGCATTAGAATATACTTGGAATAGAAAGGAATGTTTTGACCCAGAACAAGAAGGAAGTGTATTGGAAAATACTTGGAATAGAAAGGAATGTTTTGACTCAGCACACACAACATGTGCATCAGAAAATACTTGGATTAGGAAGGAATGTTTTGACTCAGCACACACAACATGTGCATTAGAATATACAAGTAATATTAAGGAATATTTTGACTCAGCACACACAACATGTGCATTAGAATATGCATGGAATAGAAAGGAATGTTTTGACTCAGCACACACAACATGTGCATTAGATAGAATATACTTGGAATAGAAAGGAATGTTTTGACTCAGTAAATACAACACGTGCATCGGAATATACTCAGAATAGAAAGGAAAATATTGACTCAACACACACCACATTTGCATTGGAATATACTTGGAATAGAAAGGAATGTTTTGACCCAGAACAAGAAGGAAATGTATTGGAATATACTTGGAATAGAAAGGAATGTTTTGACTCAGCACACACAATATGTGCTTTAGAATATACTTGGAATACAATGGAATGTTTTGACTCAGGACACACAAGATGTGCATTAGAATATACGTGCAATAGAAAGGAATGTTTTGACTCAGCACACACAATATGTGCATCAGAAAATACTTAGAATAGAAAGGTATGTTTTTACTCAGCGCACACACAATATGTACTTTAGAATATACTTGGAATATGATGGAATGTTTTGACTCAGCACAAACAACATGTGAATTAGAATATACAAGGAATATTAAGGAATATTTTGACTTAGCACACACAACATGTGGATCGGAATATACTCAGAATAGAAAGGAGAGTATTGACTCAGCACACACCACATATGCATTAGAATATACTTGGAATAGAAAGGAATGTTTTGACCCAGAACAAGAAGGAAGTGTATTGAAATATACTTGGAATAGAAAGGAATGTTTTGACTCAGCACACACAACATGTGCATCAGAAAATACTTGGAATAGAAAGGAATATTTTGACTTAGCACTCACAACATGTGCATTAGAATTTTAATGAAATATTAAGGAATATTTTGACTCAGCACACACAACATTTGCATTAGAATATACTTGGAATACAATGGAATGTTTTGACACAGCACACACAAGATGTGCATCAGAATATACTTGGAATAGTAAGGAATGTTTTGTCTCAGCACACAAAACAAGGTTATACGAATCTACTTGGAATAGAAAGGAATGTGTTGACTCAACACAGACAACATGTGCATTAGAATATACTTGGAAAAGAAAGGAATGTTTTGACTCAGCACACACCACATGTGCTTTAGAATATTCTTGGAATATCAATAAATATTTTGACGCAGCACACACAAGATGTGCATTGGAAAATACTTGGAATAGAAAGGAATGTTTTGACTCAGCACACACCACATGTGCATTAGAATATTCTGGGAATAGAAACGTATGTTTTGACTCAGCACATACAACATGTGCATCGGAATATACTCAGAATAGAAAGGAGAGTATTGACTCAGCACACACCACATATGCAATAGAATATACTTGGAATAGAAAGGAATGTTTTGACTCAGCACAAACAACATGTGAATTAGAATATACAAGGAATATTAAGGAATATTTTGACTTAGCACACACCACCTGTGCATTACAATAATCTGGGAATAGAAAGGAATGTTTTGACTCAGCACAAACAACATGTGAATTAGAATATACAAGGAATATTAAGGAATATTTTGACTTAGCACACACCACCTGTGCATTACAATAATCTGGGAATATAACGGAATGTTTTGACTCAGCACACACAACTTGCATTAGAATTTACTTGGAATAGAAAAGCATGTTTTGACTCAGCACACACAAGATGTGCATAAGAAAATACTTATAATAGATAGGAATGTTTTGATACAGCACACACAACATGTGCATCAGAAAATACTTGGAATAGAAAGGAATGTTTTGACTCAGCCCACACAACATCTGCATTAGAATATACAAGGAATATTAAGGAATATTTTGATTCAGCACACACAACATGTGCATTAGAATATGCATGGAATAGAAAGGAAAGTTTTGACTCAGCACACACCACATATGCATTAGAATATACTTGGAATAGAAAGGAATGTTTTGACCCAGAACAAGAATGAAGAGTATTAGAATATACTTGAAATAGAAAGGAATGTTTTGACTCAGCACCAACAACATATGAATTAGAATATACAAGGAATATTAAGGAATATTTTGACATAGCACACACCACATGTGCATTAGAATATACTTGGAATAGAAAGGAATGTTTTGACTCAGCACACACAACATGTGCATCAGAAAATACTTAGAATAGAAAGGTATGTTTTTACTCAGCGCACACACAATATGTGCTTTAGAATATACTTGGAATATGATGGAATGTTTTGACTCAGCACAAACAACATGTGAATTAGAATATACAAGGAATATTAAGGAATATTTTGACTTAGCACACACCACCTCTGCATTAGAATATTCTGGGAATAGAAAGGAATGTTTTTACTCAGCACACACAATATGTGGATCGTAATATACTCAGAATAGAAAGGAAAGTATTGACTCAGCACACACCAAATATGCATTAGAATATACTTGGAATAGAAAGGAATATTTTGACCCAGCGTACAGGAGAGTGTGACGGGAAGGTAAGGTCTTTTTAAAGACTCTTACTGGGGACAGAGCTTAGCAGTAGGGAGAGGAGAGGAGAGGAGAGGAGAGGAGAAGGACAGAAAAGAAAAGAGTCCGGGGCAGGTAAGAAAACTTTTTTAAAAGTTTCTTACCAGGGTCTGCGGGGAGGAGTCGGTGTCGGAGGCGGCCATTGGTCGAGCCAGCGTACAGGAGAGTGTGTAGGGGTTAATTGGTAAAAGGCCAATAAATAAGAGGGACAGCGAGCGGCCCAGCGAGTGAGTGGCCCAGTGAAGGAGTGGGACTTCCAGGCTTTGGCTCATCAGGCTTCGGCGAAAGCAGGCGGAGAGAAAGCTAAGATAGTCTTTATTACTACTTCATTGGGGTAAGGGATGAGTGTTAAGGCTGTGTGTTGTCGGGAGTGCCAGATGTGGGAGGTCCTGGAGTCTTCCAGACTCCCGGATGTCCATATCTGCACTAGGTGTGTCGAGTTGCAGATTGTCAGGGACCGTGTTAGGGAACTAGAGCTGCAGCTCGATGACCTCAGGCTGGTTAGGGAAACAGAGGTAGTCATAGACAGGAGTTACAGCCAGGTGGTCACGCCAGGGCCACGGGAGGATGAAAGGTGGGTAACTGTTAGGAGAGGGACAAAAGAACGTAAGGTGCCAGAGACGAGCCCTGTGAATGTAACCCTCAGCAATAAGTATGCCTCTTTGAGCACTGTTGAGGGGGACATCAAGGTTGGGGGGAGTGACAGTGGCTGTGCCTCCGGCACGAGGTCGGCCCCTGTAGCTCAGAAAGGGAGGGAAAGGAAGAGGAGGGCAATTGTGGTAGGAGACTCCATAGTTAAGAGGACAGATAGGGGATTCTGCGGACGCAGCAAGGAGAACCGGATGGTGGTTTGCCTCCCTGGTGCCAGGGTCCGAGATGTTGCTGCTCGTGTCCCAGATATCCTAAAGTGGGAGGGACAGGAGCCAGAGGTCGTGGTACATGTAGGTACCAATGACATAGGGAGAATTAGAGAAGAGGTCCTAAAAAGTGAGTACAGGCAGTTAGGTCGGGAGTTAAAAAGAAGGACCGCAAAGGGGGTAATCTCTGGATTACTCCCTGTGCCACGTGACAGTGTGAATAGAAATAGGATGAGGTGGAGGATTAACACGTGGCTGAAGGGGTGGAGTAAGGGGCAGGGTTTTAAGTTTCTGGATAACTGGGACCTTTTTTGGGGGAGATGTGACCTGTATAGTAAGGACGGGTTACACTTAAATCCCAGGGGGACCAGAATCCTGGCAGAGGTATTTGCTAGGGCTACTCAGGATCCTTTAAACTGGAATGGTTGGGGGGAGGGAACAAAATAGTACAGAGCAGTAAGGAGAAGGTTAGAATGAAAACAATGAAAGTTTGTAGTAAGTATTTGAATATGGATGGGCAGGTGATAGAGAAGGGAAATGCTCTGGAAGAAGATGAAGGGCAATTGTCAGGAAAAGTAAATAATGTTGTTCTTAAAGATGAGGGAAAACAGGGATTAAAAAATGGGAAATCCCTGAAATTCATATATTTTAATGCCAGGAGTATTGTAAAAAAGGTGGATGAGCTGAAGGTGTGGATTGATACTTGGAAGTATGATGTGGTAGCGATTAGTGAGACATGGTTGCAGGAGGGATGTGATTGGCAACTGAATATCCCTGGGTTTCGTTGTTTTAGGTGTGATAGAGTCGGAGGGGCAAGAGGAGGTGGGGTTGCATTGCTTGTCAGGGAAAATATTACAGCGGTGCCTAGGAAGGATAGATTAGAGGGCACATCCACGGAGGCTATTTGGGTGGAACTGAGGAGTAGGAAAGGAGAGGTTACACTTGTAGGGGTGTATTATAGACCACCCGGAGGGGACCGAGGCCTAGAGGAGCAAATCTGTAGGGAGATAGTAGATATTTGTGATAAGCACAGGGTTGTAATTATGGGAGATTTTAATTTTCCACATATAGATTGGGAAACACATTCTGTGAAAGGAATGGATGGGTTAGAGTTTGTGAAATGTGTGCAAGATAGTTTTTTACAACAATATGTAGAGGTGCCGACCAGAGAAGGAGCAGTGTTAGATCTACTGTTGGCAAATGGGATGGGTCAAGTGACGGAGGTTAGTGTTGGCGAGCACTTCGGGTCCAGTGATCATAATGCCATCAGCTTCAATGTCATTATGGAAAGAGAGAAATCAGGGCCAAGGATTGAGGTTTTTGATTGGGGAAAAGCTAGATTTGAGGAGATGCGAAAGGACTTGCAGGGTGTGCATTGGGACAATTTGTTTTATGGGCAGGATGTAGTAGAGAGATGGAAGTCTTTTAAAGATCAGATTTTGAGAGTGCAAAAGCTTTATGTTCCTGTTAGGTTAAAAGGAGGGGCAAAAGGTTTGAGAGAGCCGTGGTTTTCAAGGAATATTGGAAACTTGGTTCGAAGAAAAAGGGAGGCGTACATTAGATATAAGAAGCATGGAGTTAAGGAGATGTTTGAAAGATACATTGAATGTAAGAGGAATCTTAAGAGAGGAATTAGGAAAGCTAAAAGAAGGTACGAGAAAACTATGGCAAGCAGGGTGAAAACAAATCCAAAAGAGTTCTACAAATATGTTAATGGTAAGAGGAAAGCTAGAGACAAAATTGGTCCCTTAGAAAATCAGAGTGGAAAACTGTGTGTGGAACCTAGAGAAATGGGGGAGATATTGAACAGTTTCTTTTCTTCGGTATTCACTAAGGAGAAGGATATTGGGAGATGTGGGATAAAAAAAGCAAATTGGGTAAATATGGGGAATATAGAGATTACAAAAGGTGTAGTTTTAAGGCTTTTGAAGAATATAAAGGTGGATAAGTCTCCAGGACCAGACGGGATCTTCCCCAGGACATTGAGAGAAGTGAAGGAGGAAATAGCAGAGGCTCTGGCGGTAATTTTTCGAATGTCATTAGATATGGGGATAGTGCCGGAGGATTGGCGCATTGCGCATGTGGTTCCGTTATTTAAAAAGGGTTCAAGGAGGAAGCCTGGCAACTATCGGCCTGTAAGTTTGACGTCTGTGGTAGGTAAATTAATGGAGAAAATTCTTAGAGATAGTACTTATAAACATCTGGATAGACAGGGTCTGATCAGGAGTACTCAACATGGATTTGTGGGAGGAAGGTCATGTTTGACCAATCTGATTGAATTTTTTGAAGAGGTGACTAGGAATGTGGATGAGGGTAGCGCAGTGGATGTTGTCTATATGGACTTCAGTAAGGCCTTCGATAAGGTACCACATGGAAGGTTAGTTAGGAAGGTGCAGTCTTTAGGTATAAATTTTGAGATAGTCAAATGGATTGAACATTGGCTGAAAGGGAGAGGCCAGAGAGTGGTAGTGGATAATTGTCTGTCAGGTTGGAGGCCGGTGACCAGTGGTGTGCCTCAAGGATCTGTATTGGGCCCATTGTTGTTCGTTATATACATTAATGATCTAGATGATGGGGTGGTGAATTGGATTAGTAAATATGCAGACGATACTAAGATAGGTGGAATAGTGGATAATGAAGAAGGTTTTCTAGGATTGCAGAGGGATTTGGGCTGCTTAGAAAAGTGGGCTGAAAAATGGCAGATGGAATTTAATGCTGATAAGTGTGAGGTGCTTCATTTTGGTAAGAAGAATCAGAATAGGACATATGTGGTAAATGGGAGAGCATTGAGGAATACAGAAGAGCAGAAAGATTTAGGAGTGACGGTACATCGTTCCCTGAAGGTAGAAACTCACGTGAATAGGGTGGTGAAGAAGGCTTTTAGTATGCTGGCCTTTATCAATCATTGCATGGAATATAGGAGTTGGGAGGTGATGTTGAGATTGTATAAGACGTTGGTGCGGCCTAATTTGGAGTTCTGTGTGCAGTTCTGGTCGCCTAATTATAGGAAGGATATAAACAGAGTGGAGAGAGTGCAGAGAAGGTTTACCAGAATGTTGCCTGGGTTTAAGCATCTGGAGTATGGGGAGAGATTGGACAGATTGGGTCTTTATTCTTTGGAGCGTAGAAGGTTGAGAGGGGATTTGATAGAAGTATTTAAGATTATGAAAGGGATAGACAGAGTGGATGTGGATAGACTATTTCCGTTAAGAGGAGGAAAGATTAAAACAAGAGGACATGAGTTAAGAATTAAGGGGCAGAGGTTTAGAGGTAACATGAGGGGGAACTTCTTTACTCAGAGAGTGGTAGCTGTGTGGAATGATCTTCCGGGAGAAATAGTGGCGGCGGAGTCAATTGTATTATTTAAGAAAAGGTTGGACAGGTATATGGATGAGAGGAAGATGGAGGGTTATGGGCATTGTGCAGGGAGGTGGGATTAGAAAGGGGTGTTTGGTTCGGTGCGGACTAGAAGGGCCTAATGGCCTGTTTCCGTGCTGTAATTGTTATTATTATTATTAACAAGAAGGAAGTGTATTGGAATATACTTGGAATAGAAAGTAATGTTTTGACTCAGGACACACAAGATGTGTATTAGAATATACGTGGAATAGAAAGGAATGTTTTGACTCAGCACACACAACATGTGGATCGGAATATACTCAGAATAGAAAGGAAAGTATTGACTCAGCACACACCACATATGCATTTGAATATACTTGGAATAGAAAGGAATGTTTTTACTCAGGGCACACACAATATTTGCATTAGAATATACTTGGAATACGATGGAATGTTTTGACTCAGGACACACAACATGTGCATCAGAAAATACTTGGAATAGAAAAAAATGTTTTGACTCAGCACATACAACATGTGCATTTGAATGTACAATGAATATTAAGGAATATTTTGACTCAGCACACACAACATGTGCATTAGAATATTCTGGAAATAGAAAGGAATGTTTTGACACAGCACACACAACATGTGCATTAGATAGAATATACGTGGAATAGAAAGGTATGTTTTGACTCAGAACACACAACATGTGCATCAGAATATACTCAGAATAGAAAGGAAAGTATTGACTCAGCACACACCACATATGCATTAGAATATACTTGGAATAGAAAGGAATGTTTTGACGCAGAACAAGAAGGAAGTGTATTAGAATATACTTAAAATAGAAAGGAATGTTTTGACTCAGCACAAACAACATATGAATTAGAATATACAAGGAATATTAAGGAATATTTTGACTTAGCACACACCACATGTGCATTAGAATATACTTGGAATAGAAAGGAATGTTTTGACCCAGTACAAGAAGGAATTGTATTGGAATTTACTTGGAATAGAAAGGAATGTTTTGTCTCAGCACACACAATATGTGCTTTAGAATATACTAGGAATACAATGGAATGTTTTGACTCAGGACACACAAGATGTGCATTAGAATATACGTGGAATAGAAAGGAATTTTTTGACTCAGCACACACAACATGTGGATCGGAATATACTCAGAATAGAAAGGAAAATATTGATTCAGCACACACCACACATGCATTAGAATATACTTGGAATAGAAAGGAATGTTTTGACTCAGCACACACAACATGTGCATCAGAAAATACTTGGAATAGAAAGGAATATTTTGACTCAGCACTCACAACATGTGCATTAGAATATACAAGGAATATTAAGGAATTTTTTGACTCAGCACACACAAAATGTGGATTAGAATATGAGTGGAATAGAAAGGAATGTTTTGACTCAGCACACACCACATGTGCATTAGAATATTCTGGGAATAGAAAGGTATGTTCTGACTCAGCACACACCACATGTGCATTAGAATATTCTGGGAATAGAAAGGTATGTTTTGACTCAGCAAACACAACATGTGCATCGGAATATACTCAGAATAGAAAGGAAAGTATTGACTCAACACACACCACATATGCATTAGAATATATTTGAAATAGAAATGAATGTTTTGACCCAGAACAAGAAGGAAGTGTATTTGAATATACTTGGAATAGAAAGGAATGTTTTGACACAACACAAACAACATGTGAATTAGAATATACAAGGAATATTAAGGAATATTTTGACTTAGCACACACCACATGTGCATTAGAATATACTTGGAATAGAAAGGAATGTTTTGACCCAGAACAAGAAGGAAGTGTATTGGAATATACTTGGAATAGAAAGGAATGTTTTGACTCAGCACACACAATATGTGCTTTAGAATATACTAGGAATACAATGGAATGTTTTGACTCAGGACAGACAAGATGTGCATTAGAATATACGTGGAATAGAAAGGAATTTTTTGACTTAGCACACACCACATATGCATTAAAATATACTTGGAATAGATAGGAATGTTTGACCCAGAACAAGAAGGAAGTGTATTGGAATATACTTGGAATAGAAAGGAATGTTTTGACTCAGCACACACAACATGTGCATCAGAAAATACTTGGAATATAAAGGAATATTTTGACTCAGCACTCACAACATGTGCATTAGAATTTTAAAGAAATATTAAGGAATATTTTGACTCAGCACACACAACATGTGCATTCGAATATGCATGGAATAGAAAGGAATGTTTTGACTCAGCACACACCACATGTGCATTAGAATATACTTGGAATACAATGCAATGTTTTGACACAGCACACACAAGATGTGCATCAGAATATACTTGGAATAGAAAGGAATGTTTTGTCTCAGCACACAAAACAAGGTTATTCGAATCTACTTGGAATAGAAAGGAATGTTTTGACTCAGCACACACCACATGTGCTTTATAATATTCTTGGTATATCAATAAATATTTTGACGCAGCACACACAAGATGTGCATTGGAAAATACTTGGAATAGAAAGGAATGTTTTGACTCAGCACACACCACATATGCATTAGAATATACTTGGAATAGAAAGGAATGTTTTGACCCAGAACAAGAAGGAAGTGTATTGGAAAATACTTGGAATAGAAAGGAATGTTTTGACTCAGCACACACAACATGTGCATCAGAAAATACTTGGATTAGGAAGGAATGTTTTGACTCAGCACACACAACATGTGCATTAGAATATACAAGTAATATTAAGGAATATTTTGACTCAGCACACACAACATGTGCATTAGAATATGCATGGAATAGAAAAGAATGTTTTGACTCAGCACACACAACATGTGCATTAGATAGAATATACTTGGAATAGAAAGGAATGTTTTGACTCAACACAAACAACATGTGAATTCGAATATACAAGGAATATTAAGGAATATTTTGACATAGCACACACCACATGTGCATTAGAATATACTTGGAATAGAAAGGAATGTTTTGACCCAGAACAAGAAGGAAATGTATTGGAATATACTTGGAATAGAAAGGAATGTTTTGACTCAGCACACACAATATGTGCTTTAGAATATACTTGGAATACAATGGAATGTTTTGACTCAGGACACACAAGATGTGCATTAGAATATACGTGCAATAGAAAGGAATGTTTTGACTCAGCACACACAATATGTGCATCAGAAAATACTTAGAATAGAAAGGTATGTTTTTACTCAGCGCACACACAATATGTGCTTTAGAATATACTTGGAATATGATGGAATGTTTTGACTCAGCACAAACAACATGTGAATTAGAATATACAAGGAATATTAAGGAATATTTTGACTTAGCACACACAACATGTGGATCGGAATATACTCAGAATAGAAAGGAGAGTATTGACTCAGCACACACCACATATGCATTAGAATATACTTGGAATAGAAAGGAATGTTTTGACCCAGAACAAGAAGGAAGTGTATTGGAATATACTTGGAATAGAAAGGAATGTTTTGACTCAGCACACACAACATGTGCATCAGAAAATACTTGGAAGAGAAAGGAATATTTTGACTCAGCACTCACAACATGTGCATTAGAATTTTAATGAAATATTAAGGAATATTTTGACTCAGCACACACAACATTTGCATTAGAATATACTTGGAATACAATGGAATGTTTTGACACAGCACACACAAGATGTGCATCAGAATATACTTGGAATAGTAAGGAATGTTTTGTCTCAGCACACAAAACAAGGTTATACGAATCTACTTGGAATAGAAAGGAATGTGTTGACTCAGCACAGACAACATGTGCATTAGAATATACTTGGAATAGAAAGGAATGTTTTGACTCAGCACACACCACATGTGCTTTAGAATATTCTTGGAATATCAATAAATATTTTGACGCAGCACACACAAGATGTGCATTGGAAAATACTTGGAATAGAAAGGAATGTTTTGACTCAGCACACACCACATGTGCATTAGAATATTCTGGGAATAGAAACGTATGTTTTGACTCAGCACATACAACATGTGCATCGGAATATACTCAGAATAGAAAGGAGAGTATTGACTCAGCACACACCACATATGCAATAGAATATACTTGGAATAGAAAGGAATGTTTTGACTCAGCACAAACAACATGTGAATTAGAATATACAAGGAATATTAAGGAATATTTTGACTCAGTAAATACAACATGTGCATCGGAATATACTCAGAATAGAAAGGAAAGTATTGACTCAACACACACCACATATGCATTAGAATATATTTGAAATAGAAATGAATGTTTTGACCCAGAACAAGAAGGAAGTGTATTTGAATATACTTGGAATAGAAAGGAATGTTTTGACACAACACAAACAACATGTGAATTAGAATATACAAGGAATATTAAGGAATATTTTGACTTAGCACACACCACATGTGCATTAGAATATACTTGGAATAGAAAGGAATGTTTTGACCCAGAACAAGAAGGAAGTGTATTGGAATATACTTGGAATAGAAAGGAATGTTTTGACTCAGCACACACAATATGTGCTTTAGAATATACTAGGAATACAATGGAATGTTTTGACTCAGGACAGACAAGATGTGCATTAGAATATACGTGGAATAGAAAGGAATTTTTTGACTTAGCACACACCACATATGCATTAAAATATACTTGGAATAGATAGGAATGTTTGACCCAGAACAAGAAGGAAGTGTATTGGAATATACTTGGAATAGAAAGGAATGTTTTGACTCAGCACACACAACATGTGCATCAGAAAATACTTGGAATATAAAGGAATATTTTGACTCAGCACTCACAACATGTGCATTAGAATTTTAAAGAAATATTAAGGAATATTTTGACTCAGCACACACAACATGTGCATTCGAATATGCATGGAATAGAAAGGAATGTTTTGACTCAGCACACACCACATGTGCATTAGAATATTCTTGGAATACAATGCAATGTTTTGACACAGCACACACAAGATGTGCATCAGAATATACTTGGAATAGAAAGGAATGTTTTGTCTCAGCACACAAAACAAGGTTATTCGAATCTACTTGGAATAGAAAGGAATGTTTTGACTCAGCACACACCACATGTGCTTTATAATATTCTTGGTATATCAATAAATATTTTGACGCAGCACACACAAGATGTGCATTGGAAAATACTTGGAATAGAAAGGAATGTTTTGACTCAGCACACACCACATATGCATTAGAATATACTTGGAATAGAAAGGAATGTTTTGACCCAGAACAAGAAGGAAGTGTATTGGAAAATACTTGGAATAGAAAGGAATGTTTTGACTCAGCACACACAACATGTGCATCAGAAAATACTTGGATTAGGAAGGAATGTTTTGACTCAGCACACACAACATGTGCATTAGAATATACAAGTAATATTAAGGAATATTTTGACTCAGCACACACAACATGTGCATTAGAATATGCATGGAATAGAAAAGAATGTTTTGACTCAGCACACACAACATGTGCATTAGATAGAATATACTTGGAATAGAAAGGAATGTTTTGACTCAACACAAACAACATGTGAATTCGAATATACAAGGAATATTAAGGAATATTTTGACATAGCACACACCACATGTGCATTAGAATATACTTGGAATAGAAAGGAATGTTTTGACCCAGAACAAGAAGGAAATGTATTGGAATATACTTGGAATAGAAAGGAATGTTTTGACTCAGCACACACAATATGTGCTTTAGAATATACTTGGAATACAATGGAATGTTTTGACTCAGGACACACAAGATGTGCATTAGAATATACGTGCAATAGAAAGGAATGTTTTGACTCAGCACACACAATATGTGCATCAGAAAATACTTAGAATAGAAAGGTATGTTTTTACTCAGCGCACACACAATATGTGCTTTAGAATATACTTGGAATATGATGGAATGTTTTGACTCAGCACAAACAACATGTGAATTAGAATATACAAGGAATATTAAGGAATATTTTGACTTAGCACACACAACATGTGGATCGGAATATACTCAGAATAGAAAGGAGAGTATTGACTCAGCACACACCACATATGCATTAGAATATACTTGGAATAGAAAGGAATGTTTTGACCCAGAACAAGAAGGAAGTGTATTGGAATATACTTGGAATAGAAAGGAATGTTTTGACTCAGCACACACAACATGTGCATCAGAAAATACTTGGAAGAGAAAGGAATATTTTGACTCAGCACTCACAACATGTGCATTAGAATTTTAATGAAATATTAAGGAATATTTTGACTCAGCACACACAACATTTGCATTAGAATATACTTGGAATACAATGGAATGTTTTGACACAGCACACACAAGATGTGCATCAGAATATACTTGGAATAGTAAGGAATGTTTTGTCTCAGCACACAAAACAAGGTTATACGAATCTACTTGGAATAGAAAGGAATGTGTTGACTCAGCACAGACAACATGTGCATTAGAATATACTTGGAATAGAAAGGAATGTTTTGACTCAGCACACACCACATGTGCTTTAGAATATTCTTGGAATATCAATAAATATTTTGACGCAGCACACACAAGATGTGCATTGGAAAATACTTGGAATAGAAAGGAATGTTTTGACTCAGCACACACCACATGTGCATTAGAATATTCTGGGAATAGAAACGTATGTTTTGACTCAGCACATACAACATGTGCATCGGAATATACTCAGAATAGAAAGGAGAGTATTGACTCAGCACACACCACATATGCAATAGAATATACTTGGAATAGAAAGGAATGTTTTGACTCAGCACAAACAACATGTGAATTAGAATATACAAGGAATATTAAGGAATATTTTGACTCAGTAAATACAACATGTGCATCGGAATATACTCAGAATAGAAAGGAAAGTATTGACTCAACACACACCACATATGCATTAGAATATATTTGAAATAGAAATGAATGTTTTGACCCAGAACAAGAAGGAAGTGTATTTGAATATACTTGGAATAGAAAGGAATGTTTTGACACAACACAAACAACATGTGAATTAGAATATACAAGGAATATTAAGGAATATTTTGACTTAGCACACACCACATGTGCATTAGAATATACTTGGAATAGAAAGGAATGTTTTGACCCAGAACAAGAAGGAAGTGTATTGGAATATACTTGGAATAGAAAGGAATGTTTTGACTCAGCACACACAATATGTGCTTTAGAATATACTAGGAATACAATGGAATGTTTTGACTCAGGACAGACAAGATGTGCATTAGAATATACGTGGAATAGAAAGGAATTTTTTGACTTAGCACACACCACATATGCATTAAAATATACTTGGAATAGATAGGAATGTTTGACCCAGAACAAGAAGGAAGTGTATTGGAATATACTTGGAATAGAAAGGAATGTTTTGACTCAGCACACACAACATGTGCATCAGAAAATACTTGGAATATAAAGGAATATTTTGACTCAGCACTCACAACATGTGCATTAGAATTTTAAAGAAATATTAAGGAATATTTTGACTCAGCACACACAACATGTGCATTCGAATATGCATGGAATAGAAAGGAATGTTTTGACTCAGCACACACCACATGTGCATTAGAATATTCTTGGAATACAATGCAATGTTTTGACACAGCACACACAAGATGTGCATCAGAATATACTTGGAATAGAAAGGAATGTTTTGTCTCAGCACACAAAACAAGGTTATTCGAATCTACTTGGAATAGAAAGGAATGTTTTGACTCAGCACACACCACATGTGCTTTATAATATTCTTGGTATATCAATAAATATTTTGACGCAGCACACACAAGATGTGCATTGGAAAATACTTGGAATAGAAAGGAATGTTTTGACTCAGCACACACCACATATGCATTAGAATATACTTGGAATAGAAAGGAATGTTTTGACCCAGAACAAGAAGGAAGTGTATTGGAAAATACTTGGAATAGAAAGGAATGTTTTGACTCAGCACACACAACATGTGCATCAGAAAATACTTGGATTAGGAAGGAATGTTTTGACTCAGCACACACAACATGTGCATTAGAATATACAAGTAATATTAAGGAATATTTTGACTCAGCACACACAACATGTGCATTAGAATATGCATGGAATAGAAAAGAATGTTTTGACTCAGCACACACAACATGTGCATTAGATAGAATATACTTGGAATAGAAAGGAATGTTTTGACTCAACACAAACAACATGTGAATTCGAATATACAAGGAATATTAAGGAATATTTTGACATAGCACACACCACATGTGCATTAGAATATACTTGGAATAGAAAGGAATGTTTTGACCCAGAACAAGAAGGAAATGTATTGGAATATACTTGGAATAGAAAGGAATGTTTTGACTCAGCACACACGATATGTGCTTTAGAATATACTTGGAATACAATGGAATGTTTTGACTCAGGACACACAAGATGTGCATTCGAATATACGTGCAATAGAAAGGAATGTTTTGACTCAGCACACACAATATGTGCATCAGAAAATACTTAGAATAGAAAGGTATGTTTTTACTCAGCGCACACACAATATGTGCTTTAGAATATACTTGGAATATGATGGAATGTTTTGACTCAGCACAAACAACATGTGAATTAGAATATACAAGGAATATTAAGGAATATTTTGACTTAGCACACACAACATGTGGATCGGAATATACTCAGAATAGAAAGGAGAGTATTGACTCAGCACACACCACATATGCATTAGAATATACTTGGAATAGAAAGGAATGTTTTGACCCAGAACAAGAAGGAAGTGTATTGGAATATACTTGGAATAGAAAGGAATGTTTTGACTCAGCACACACAACATGTGCATCAGAAAATACTTGGAAGAGAAAGGAATATTTTGACTCAGCACTCACAACATGTGCATTAGAATTTTAATGAAATATTAAGGAATATTTTGACTCAGCACACACAACATTTGCATTAGAATATACTTGGAATACAATGGAATGTTTTGACACAGCACACACAAGATGTGCATCAGAATATACTTGGAATAGTAAGGAATGTTTTGTCTCAGCACACAAAACAAGGTTATACGAATCTACTTGGAATAGAAAGGAATGTGTTGACTCAGCACAGACAACATGTGCATTAGAATATACTTGGAATAGAAAGGAATGTTTTGACTCAGCACACACCACATGTGCTTTAGAATATTCTTGGAATATCAATAAATATTTTGACGCAGCACACACAAGATGTGCATTGGAAAATACTTGGAATAGAAAGGAATGTTTTGACTCAGCACACACCACATGTGCATTAGAATATTCTGGGAATAGAAACGTATGTTTTGACTCAGCACATACAACATGTGCATCGGAATATACTCAGAATAGAAAGGAGAGTATTGACTAAGCACACACCACATATGCAATAGAATATACTTGGAATAGAAAGGAATGTTTTGACTCAGCACAAACAACATGTGAATTAGAATATACAAGGAATACTAAGGAATATTTTGACTTAGCACACACCACCTGTGCATTACAATAATCTGGGAATAGAAAAGAAAGTTTTGACTCAGCACACACAACATGTGCATAAGAAAATACTTGGAATAGAAAGGAATGTTTTGACTCAGCACAAACAACATGTGAATTAGAATATACAAGGAATATTAAGGAATATTTTGACTTAGCACACACCACCTGTGCATTACAATAATCTGGGAATATAACGGAATGTTTTGACCCAGCACACACAACTTGCATTAGAATTTACTTGGAATAGAAAAGCATGTTTTGACTCAGCACACACAAGATGTGCATAAGAAAATACTTATAATAGATAGGAATGTTTTGATACAGCACACACAACATGTGCATCAGAAAATACTTGGAATAGAAAGGAATGTTTTGACTCAGCCCACACAACATCTGCATTAGAATATACAAGGAATATTAAGGAATATTTTGATTCAGCACACACAAAATGTGCATTAGAATATGCATGGAATAGAAAGGAAAGTTTTGACTCAGCACACACCACATATGCATTAGAATATACTTGGAATAGAAAGGAATGTTTTGACCCAGAACAAGAATGAAGAGTATTAGAATATACTTGAAATAGAAAGGAATGTTTTGACTCAGCACCAACAACATATGAATTAGAATATGCAAGGAATATTAAGGAATATTTTGACATAGCACACACCACATGTGCATTAGAATATACTTGGAATAGAAAGGAATGTTTTGACTCAGCACACACAACATGTGCATCAGAAAATACTTAGAATAGAAAGGTAAGTTTTTACTCAGCGCACACACAATATGTGCTTTAGAATATACTTGGAATATGATGGAATGTTTTGACTCAGCACAAACAACATGTGAATTAGAATATACAAGGAATATTAAGGAATATTTTGACTTAGCACACACCACCTCTGCACTAGAATATTCTGGGAATAGAAAGGAATGTTTTTACTCAGCACACACAATATGTGGATCGTAATATACTCAGAATAGAAAGGAAAGTATTGACTCAGCACACACCAAATATGCATTAGAATATACTTGGAATAGAAAGGAATATTTTGACCCAGAACAAGAAGGAAGTGTATTGGAATATACTTGGAATAGAAAGTAATGTTTTGACTCAGGACACACAAGATGTGTATTAGAATATACGTGGAATAGAAAGGAATGTTTTGACTCAGCACACACAACATGTGGATCGGAATATACTCAGAATAGAAAGGAAAGTATTGACTCAGCACACACCACATATGCATTTGAATATACTTGGAATAGAAAGGAATGTTTTTACTCAGGGCACACACAATATTTGCATTAGAATATACTTGGAATACGATGGAATGTTTTGACTCAGGACACACAACATGTGCATCAGAAAATACTTGGAATAGAAAAAAATGATTTGACTCAGCACATACAACATGTGCATTTGAATGTACAATGAATATTAAGGAATATTTTGACTCAGCACACACAACATGTGCATTAGAATATACAAGTAATATTAAGGAATGTTTTGACTCAGCACACACAACATGTGCATTAGATAGAATATACTTGGAATAGAAAGGAATGTTTTGACTCAGTAAATACAACACGTGCATCGGAATATACTCAGAATAGAAAGGAAAGTATTGACTCAACACACACCACATTTGCATTGGAATATACTTGGAATAGAAATGAATGTTTTGACCCAGAACAAGAAGGAAGTGTATTTGAATATACTTGGAATAGAAAGGAATGTTTTGACTCAACACAAACAACATGTGAATTAGAATATACAAGGAATATTAAGGAATATTTTGACATAGCACACACCACATGTGCATTAGAATATACTTGGAATAGAAAGGAATGTTTTGACTCAGCACACACAATATGTGCTTTAGAATATACTTGGAATACAATGGAATGTTTTGACTCAGGACACACAAGATGTGCATTAGAATATACGTGCAATAGAAAGGAATGTTTTGACTCAGCACACACAATATGTGCATCAGAAAATACTTAGAATAGAAAGGTATGTTTTTACTCAGCGCACACACAATATGTGCTTTAGAATATACTTGGAATATGATGGAATGTTTTGACTCAGCACAAACAACATGTGAATTAGAATATACAAGGAATATTAAGGAATATTTTGACTTAGCACACACAACATGTGGATCGGAATATACTCAGAATAGAAAGGAGATTATTGACTCAGCACACACCACATATGCATTAGAATATACTTGGAATAGAAAGGAATGTTTTGACCCAGAACAAGTAGGAAGTGTATTGGAATATACTTGGAATAGAAAGGAATGTTTTGACTCAGCACACACAACATGTGCATCAGAAAATACTTGGAATAGAAAGGAATATTTTGACTCAGCACTCACAACATGTGCATTAGAATTTTAATGAAATATTAAGGAATATTTTGACTCAGCACACACAACATTTGCATTAGAATATACTTGGAATACAATGGAATGTTTTGACACAGCACACACAAGATGTGCATCAGAATATACTTGGAATAGTAAGGAATGTTTTGTCTCAGCACACAAAACAAGGTTATACGAATCTACTTGGAATAGAAAGGAATGTGTTGACTCAGCACAGACAACATGTGCATTAGAATATACTTGGAATAGAAAGAAATGTTTTGACTCAGCACACACCACATGTGCTTTAGAATATTCTTGGAATATCAATAAATATTTTGACGCAGCACACACAAGATGTGCATTGGAAAATACTTGGAATAGAAAGGAATGTTTTGACTCAGCACACACCACATGTGCATTAGAATATTCTGGGAATAGAAACGTATGTTTTGACTCAGCACATACAACATGTGCATCGGAATATACTCAGAATAGAAAGGAGAGTATTGACTCAGCACACACCACATATGCATTACAATAATCTGGGAATATAATGGAATGTTTTGACCCAGCACACACAACTTGCATTAGAATTTACATGGAATAGAAAAGCATGTTTTGACTCAGCACACACAAGATGTGCATAAGAAAATACTTATAATAGATAGGAATGTTTTGATACAGCACACACAACATGTGCATCAGAAAATACTTGGAATAGAAAGGAATGTTTTGTCTCAGCCCACACAACATCTGCATTAGAATATACAAGGAATATTAAGGAATATTTTGATTCAGCACACACAACATGTGCATTAGAATATGCATGGAATAGAAAGGAAAGTTTTGACTCAGCACACACCACATATGCATTAGAATATACTTGGAATAGAAAGGAATGTTTTGACCCAGAACAAGAATGAAGAGTATTAGAATATACTTGAAATAGAAAGGAATGTTTTGACTCAGCACCAACAACATATGAATTAGAATATACAAGGAATATTAAGGAATATTTTGACATAGCACACACCACATGTGCATTAGAATATACTTGGAATAGAAAGGAATGTTTTGACTCAGCACACACAACATGTGCATCAGAAAATACTTAGAATAGAAAGGTATGTTTTTACTCAGCGCACACACAATATGTCCTTTAGAATATACTTGGAATATGATGGAATGTTTTGACTCAGCACAAACAACATGTGAATTAGAATATACAAGGAATATTAAGGAATATTTTGACTTAGCACACACCACCTCTGCATTAGAATATTCTGGGAATAGAAAGGAATGTTTTTACTCAGCACACACAATATGTGGATCGTAATATACTCAGAATAGAAAGGAAAGTATTGACTCAGCACACACCAAATATGCATTAGAATATACCTGGAATAGAAAGGAATATTTTGACCCAGAACAAGAAGGAAGTGTATTGGAATATACTTGGAATAGAAAGTAATGTTTTGACTCAGGTCACACAAGATGTGTATTAGAATATACGTGGAATAGAAAGGAATGTTTTGACTCAGCACACACAACATGTGGATCGGAATATACTCAGAATAGAAAGGAAAGTATTGACTCAGCACACACCACATATGCATTTGAATATACTTGGAATAGAAAGGAATGTTTTTACTCAGGGCACACACAATATTTGCATTAGAATATACTTGGAATACGATGGAATGTTTTGACTCAGGACACACAACATGTGCATCAGAAAATACTTGGAATAGAAAAAAATGTTTTGACTCAGCACATACAACATGTGCATTTGAATGTACAATGAATATTAAGGAATATTTTGACTCAGCACACACAACATGTGCATTAGAATACATAAGTAATATTAAGGAATATTTTGACTCAGCACACACAACATGTGCATTAGAATATGCATGGAATAGAAAGGAATGTTTTGACTCAGCACACACAACATGTGCATTAGATAGAATATACTTGGAATAGAAAGGAATGTTTTGACTCAGTAAATACAACACGTGCATCGGAATATACTCAGAATAGAAAGGAAAGTATTGACTCAACACACACCACATTTGCATTGGAATATACTTGGAATAGAAATGAATGTTTTGACCCAGAACAAGAAGGAAGTGTATTTGAATATACTTGGAATAGAAAGGAATGTTTTGACTCAATACAAACAACATGTGAATTAGAATATACAAGGAATATTAAGGAATATTTTGACATAGCACACACCACATGTGCATTAGAATATACTTGGAATAGAAAGGAATGTTTTGACCCAGAACAAGAAGGAAATGTATTGGAATATACTTGGAATAGAAAGGAATGTTTTGACTCAGCACACACAATATGTGCTTTAGAATATACTTGGAATACAATGGAATGTTTTGACTCAGGACACACAAGATGTGCATTAGAATATACGTGCAATAGAAAGGAATGTTTTGACTCAGCACACACAATATGTGCATCAGAAAATACTTAGAATAGAAAGGTATGTTTTTACTCAGCGCACACACAATATGTGCTTTAGAATATACTTGGAATATGATGGAATGTTTTGACTCAGCACAAACAACATGTGAATTAGAATATACAAGGAATATTAAGGAATATTTTGACTTAGCACACACAACATGTGGATCGGAATATACTCAGAATAGAAAGGAGATTATTGACTCAGCACACACCACATATGCATTAGAATATACTTGGAATAGAAAGGAATGTTTTGACCCAGAACAAGTCGGAAGTGTATTGGAATATACTTGGAATAGAAAGGAATGTTTTGACTCAGCACACACAACATGTGCATCAGAAAATACTTGGAATAGAAAGGAATATTTTGACTCAGCACTCACAACATGTGCATTAGAATTTTAATGAAATATTAAGGAATATTTTGACTCAGCACACACAACATTTGCATTAGAATATACTTGGAATACAATGGAATGTTTTGACACAGCACACACAAGATGTGCATCAGAATATACTTGGAATAGTAAGGAATGTTTTGTCTCAGCACACAAAACAAGGTTATACGAATCTACTTGGAATAGAAAGGAATGTGTTGACTCAGCACAGACAACATGTGCATTAGAATATACTTGGAATAGAAAGGAATGTTTTGACTCAGCACACACCACATGTGCTTTAGAATATTCTTGGAATATCAATAAATATTTTGACGCAGCACACACAAGATGTGCATTGGAAAATACTTGGAATAGAAAGGAATGTTTTGACTCAGCACACACCACATGTGCATTAGAATATTCTGGGAATAGAAACTTATGTTTTGACTCAGCCCACACAACATCTGCATTAGAATATACAAGGAATATTTTGATTCAGCACACACCACATATGCATTAGAATATACTTGGAATAGAAAGGAATGTTTTGACCCAGAACAAGAATGAAGAGTATTAGAATATACTTGAAATAGAAAGGAATGTTTTGACTCAGCACCAACAACATATGAATTAGAATATACAAGGAATATTAAGGAATATTTTGACATAGCACACACCACATGTGCATTAGAATATACTTGGAATAGAAAGGAATATTTTGACTCAGCACACACAACATGTGCATCAGAAAATACTTAGAATAGAAAGGTATGTTTTTACTCAGCGCACACACAATATGTGCTTTAGAATATACTTGGAATATGATGGAATGTTTTGACTCAGCACAAACAACATGTGAATTAGAATATACAAGGAATATTAAGGAATATTTTGACTTAGCACACACCACCTCTGCATTAGAATATTCTGGGAATAGAAAGGAATGTTTTTACTCAGCACACACAATATGTGGATCGTAATATACTCAGAATAGAAAGGAAAGTATTGACTCAGCACACACCAAATATGCATTAGAATATACTTGGAATAGAAATGAAAATTTTGACCCAGAACAAGAAGGAAGTGTATTGGAATATACTTGGAATAGAAAGTAATGTTTTGACTCAGGACACACAAGATGTGTATTAGAATATACGTGGAATAGAAAGGAATGTTTTGACTCAGCACACACAACATGTGGATCGGAATATACTCAGAATAGAAAGGAAAGTATTGACTCAGCACACACCACATATGCATTTGAATATACTTGGAATAGAAAGGAATGTTTTTACTCAGGGCACACACAATATTTGCATTAGAATATACTTGGAATACGATGGAATGTTTTGACTCAGGACACACAACATGTGCATCAGAAAATACTTGGAATAGAAAAAAATGTTTTGACTCAGCACATACAACATGTGCATTTGAATGTACAATGAATATTAAGGAATATTTTGACTCAGCACACACAACATGTGCATTAGAATATTCTGGAAATAGAAAGGAATGTTTTGACACAGCACACACAACATGTGCATTAGATAGAATATACGTGGAATAGAAAGGAATGTTTTGACTCAGCACACACAACATGTGCATCAGAAAATACTTGGAATAGAAAGGAATATTTTGACTCAGCACTCACAATATGTGCTTTAGAATATACTAGGAATACAATGGAATGTTTTGACTCAGGACACACAAGATGTGCATTAGAATATACGTGGAATAGAAAGGAATTTTTTGACTCAGCACACACAACATGTGGATCGGAATATACTCAGAATAGAAAGGAAAGTATTGATTCAGCACACACCACACATGCATTAGAATATACTTGGAATAGAAAGGAATGTTTTGACTCAGCACACACAACATGTGCATCAGAAAATACTTGGAATAGAAAGGAATATTTTGACTCAGCACTCACAACATGTGCATTAGAATATACAAGGAATATTAAGGAATTTTTTGACTCAGCACACACAAAATGTGGATTAGAATATGCATGGAATAGAAAGGAATGTTTTGACTCAGCACACACCACATGTGCATTAGAATATTCTGGGAATAGAAAGGTATGTTCTGACTCAGCACACACAACATGTGCATTAGATAGAATATACTTGGAATAGAAAGGAATGTTTTGACTCAGCAAACACAACATGTGCATCGGAATATACTCAGAATAGAAAGGAAAGTATTGACTCAACACACACCACATCTGCATTAGAATATATTTGAAATAGAAATGAATGTTTTGACCCAGAACAAGAAGGAAGTGTATTTGAATATACTTGGAATAGAAAGGAATGTTTTGACACAACACAAACAACATGTGAATTAGAATATACAAGGAATATTAAGGAATATTTTGACTTAGCACACACCACATGTGCATTAGAATATACTTGGAATAGAAAGGAATGTTTTGACCCAGAACAAGAAGGAAGTGTATTGGAATATACTTGGAATAGAAAGGAATGTTTTGACTCAGCACACACAATATGTGCTTTAGAATATACGAGGAATACAATGGAATGTTTTGACTCAGGAAAGACAAGATGTGCATTAGAATATACGTGGAATAGAAAGGAATTTTTTGACTTAGCACACACCACATATGCATTAAAATATACTTGGAATAGATAGGAATGTTTGACCCAGAACAAGAAGGAAGTGTATTGGAATATACTTGGAATAGAAAGGAATGTTTTGACTCAGCACACACAACATGTGCATCAGAAAATACTTGGAATATAAAGGAATATTTTGACTCAGCACTCACAACATGTGCATTAGAATTTTAAAGAAATATTAAGAAATATTTTGACTCAGCACACACAACATGTGCATTCGAATATGCATGGAATTGAAAGGAATGTTTTGACTCAGCACACACCACATGTGCATTAGAATATACTTGGAATACAATGCAATGTTTTGACACAGCACACACAAGATGTGCATCAGAATATACTTGGAATAGAAAGGAATGTTTTGTCTCAGCAGACAAAACAAGGTTATTCAAATCTACTTGGAATAGAAAGGAATGTTTTGACTCAGCACACACCACATGTGCTTTATAATATTCTTGGTATATCAATAAATATTTTGACGCAGCACACACAAGATGTGCATTGGAAAATACTTGGAATAGAAAGGAATGTTTTGACTCAGCACACACCACATATGCATTAGAATATACTTGGAATAGAAAGGAATGTTTTGACCCAGAACAAGAAGGAAGTGTATTGGAAAATACTTGGAATAGAAAGGAATGTTTTGACTCAGCACACACAACATGTGCATCAGAAAATACTTGGATTAGGAAGGAATGTTTTGACTCAGCACACACAACATGTGCATTAGAATATACAAGTAATATTAAGGAATATTTTGACTCAGCACACACAACATGTGCATTAGAATATGCATGGAATAGAAAGGAATGTTTTGACTCAGCACACACAACATGTGCATTAGATAGAATATACTTGGAATAGAAAGGAATGTTTTGACTCAGTAAATACAACATGTGCATCGGAATATACTCAGAATAGAAAGGAAAGTATTGACTCAACACACACCACATTTGCATTGGAATATACTTGGAATAGAAATGAATGTTTTGACCCAGAACAAGAAGGAAGTGTATTTGAATATACTTGGAATAGAAAGGAATGTTTTGACTCAACACAAACAACATGTGAATTAGAATATACAAGGAATATTAAGGAATATTTTGACATAGCACACACCACATGTGCATTAGAATATACTTGGAATAGAAAGGAATGTTTTGACCCAGAACAAGAAGGAAATGTATTGGAATATACTTGGAATAGAAAGGAATGTTTTGACTCAGCACACACAATATGTGCTTTAGAATATACTTGGAATACAATGGAATGTTTTGACTCAGGACACACAAGATGTGCATTAGAATATACGTGGAATAGAAAGGAATTTTTTGACTCAGCACACACAACATGTGGATCGGAATATACTCAGAATAGAATGGAAAGTATTGATTCAGCACACACCACACATGCATTAGAATATACTTGGAATAGAAAGGAATGTTTTGACTCAGCACACACAACATGTGCATCAGAAAATACTTGGAATAGAAAGGAATATTTTGACTCAGCACTCACAACATGTGCATTAGAATATACAAGGAATATTAAGGAATTTTTTGACTCAGCACACACAAAATGTGGATTAGAATATGCATGGAATAGAAAGGAATGTTTTGACTCAGCACACACCACATGTGCATTAGAATATTCTGGGAATAGAAAGGTATGTTCTGACTCAGCACACACAACATGTGCATTAGATAGAATATACTTGGAATAGAAAGGAATGTTTTGACTCAGCAAACACAACATGTGCATCGGAATATACTCAGAATAGAAAGGAAAGTATTGACTCAACACACACCACATCTGCATTAGAATATATTTGAAATAGAAATGAATGTTTTGACCCAGAACAAGAAGGAAGTGTATTTGAATATACTTGGAATAGAAAGGAATGTTTTGACACAACACAAACAACATGTGAATTAGAATATACAAGGAATATTAAGGAATATTTTGACTTAGCACACACCACATGTGCATTAGAATATACTTGGAATAGAAAGGAATGTTTTGACCCAGAACAAGAAGGAAGTGTATTGGAATATACTTGGAATAGAAAGGAATGTTTTGACTCAGCACACACAATATGTGCTTTAGAATATACTAGGAATACAATGGAATGTTTTGACTCAGGAAAGACAAGATGTGCATTAGAATATACGTGGAATAGAAAGGAATTTTTTGACTTAGCACACACCACATATGCATTAAAATATACTTGGAATAGATAGGAATGTTTGACCCAGAACAAGAAGGAAGTGTATTGGAATATACTTGGAATAGAAAGGAATGTTTTGACTCAGCACACACAACATGTGCATCAGAAAATACTTGGAATATAAAGGAATATTTTGACTCAGCACTCACAACATGTGCATTAGAATTTTAAAGAAATATTAAGGAATATTTTGACTCAGCACACACAACATGTGCATTCGAATATGCATGGAATAGAAAGGAATGTTTTGACTCAGCACACACCACATGTGCATTAGAATATACTTGGAATACAATGCAATGTTTTGACACAGCACACACAAGATGTGCATCAGAATATACTTGGAATAGAAAGGGATGTTTTGTCTCAGCACACAAAACAAGGTTATTCAAATCTACTTGGAATAGAAAGGAATGTTTTGACTCAGCACACACCACATCTGCATTAGAATATATTTGAAATAGAAATGAATGTTTTGACCCAGAACAAGAAGGAAGTGTATTTGAATATACTTGGAATAGAAAGGAATGTTTTGACACAACACAAACAACATGTGAATTAGAATATACAAGGAATATTAAGGAATATTTTGACTTAGCACACACCACATGTGCATTAGAATATACTTGGAATAGAAAGGAATGTTTTGACCCAGAACAAGAAGGAAGTGTATTGGAATATACTTGGAATAGAAAGGAATGTTTTGACTCAGCACACACAATATGTGCTTTAGAATATACGAGGAATACAATGGAATGTTTTGACTCAGGAAAGACAAGATGTGCATTAGAATATACGTGGAATAGAAAGGAATTTTTTGACTTAGCACACACCACATATGCATTAAAATATACTTGGAATAGATAGGAATGTTTGACCCAGAACAAGAAGGAAGTGTATTGGAATATACTTGGAATAGAAAGGAATGTTTTGACTCAGCACACACAACATGTGCATCAGAAAATACTTGGAATATAAAGGAATATTTTGACTCAGCACTCACAACATGTGCATTAGAATTTTAAAGAAATATTAAGAAATATTTTGACTCAGCACACACAACATGTGCATTCGAATATGCATGGAATAGAAAGGAATGTTTTGACTCAGCACACACCAAATGTGCATTAGAATATACTTGGAATACAATGCAATGTTTTGACACAGCACACACAAGATGTGCATCAGAATATACTTGGAATAGAAAGGAATGTTTTGTCTCAGCAGACAAAACAAGGTTATTCAAATCTACTTGGAATAGAAAGGAATGTTTTGACTCAGCACACACAAGATGTGCATAAGAAAATACTTATAATAGATAGGAATGTTTTGATACAGCACACACAACATGTGCATCAGAAAATACTTGGAATAGAAAGGAATGTTTTGTCTCAGCCCACACAACATCTGCATTAGAATATACAAGGAATATTAAGGAATATTTTGATTCAGCACACACAACATGTGCATTAGAATATGCATGGAATAGAAAGGAAAGTTTTGACTCAGCACACACCACATATGCATTAGAATATACTTGGAATAGAAAGGAATGTTTTGACCCAGAACAAGAATGAAGAGTATTAGAATATACTTGAAATAGAAAGGAATGTTTTGACTCAGCACCAACAACATATGAATTAGAATATACAAGGAATATTAAGGAATATTTTGACATAGCACACACCACATGTGCATGAGAATATACTTGGAATAGAAAGGAATGTTTTGACTCAGCACACACAACATGTGCATCAGAAAATACTTAGAATAGAAAGGTATGTTTTTACTCAGCGCACACACAATATGTCCTTTAGAATATACTTGGAATATGATGGAATGTTTTGACTCAGCACAAACAACATGTGAATTAGAATATACAAGGAATATTAAGGAATATTTTGACTTAGCACACACCACCTCTGCATTAGAATATTCTGGGAATAGAAAGGAATGTTTTTACTCAGCACACACAATATGTGGATCGTAATATACTCAGAATAGAAAGGAAAGTATTGACTCAGCACACACCAAATATGCATTAGAATATACCTGGAATAGAAAGGAATATTTTGACCCAGAACAAGAAGGAAGTGTATTGGAATATACTTGGAATAGAAAGTAATGTTTTGACTCAGGTCACACAAGATGTGTATTAGAATATACGTGGAATAGAAAGGAATGTTTTGACTCAGCACACACAACATGTGGATCGGAATATACTCAGAATAGAAAGGAAAGTATTGACTCAGCACACACCACATATGCATTTGAATATACTTGGAATAGAAAGGAATGTTTTTACTCAGGGCACACACAATATTTGCATTAGAATATACTTGGAATACGATGGAATGTTTTGACTCAGGACACACAACATGTGCATCAGAAAATACTTGGAATAGAAAAAAATGTTTTGACTCAGCACATACAACATGTGCATTTGAATGTACAATGAATATTAAGGAATATTTTGACTCAGCACACACAACATGTGCATTAGAATACATAAGTAATATTAAGGAATATTTTGACTCAGCACACACAACATGTGCATTAGAATATGCATGGAATAGAAAGGAATGTTTTGACTCAGCACACACAACATGTGCATTAGATAGAATATACTTGGAATAGAAAGGAATGTTTTGACTCAGTAAATACAACACGTGCATCGGAATATACTCAGAATAGAAAGGAAAGTATTGACTCAACACACACCACATTTGCATTGGAATATACTTGGAATAGAAATGAATGTTTTGACCCAGAACAAGAAGGAAGTGTATTTGAATATACTTGGAATAGAAAGGAATGTTTTGACTCAATACAAACAACATGTGAATTAGAATATACAAGGAATATTAAGGAATATTTTGACATAGCACACACCACATGTGCATTAGAATATACTTGGAATAGAAAGGAATGTTTTGACCCAGAACAAGAAGGAAATGTATTGGAATATACTTGGAATAGAAAGGAATGTTTTGACTCAGCACACACAATATGTGCTTTAGAATATACTTGGAATACAATGGAATGTTTTGACTCAGGACACACAAGATGTGCATTAGAATATACGTGCAATAGAAAGGAATGTTTTGACTCAGCACACACAATATGTGCATCAGAAAATACTTAGAATAGAAAGGTATGTTTTTACTCAGCGCACACACAATATGTGCTTTAGAATATACTTGGAATATGATGGAATGTTTTGACTCAGCACAAACAACATGTGAATTAGAATATACAAGGAAAATTAAGGAATATTTTGACTTAGCACACACAACATGTGGATCGGAATATACTCAGAATAGAAAGGAGATTATTGACTCAGCACACACCACATATGCATTAGAATATACTTGGAATAGAAAGGAATGTTTTGACCCAGAACAAGTCGGAAGTGTATTGGAATATACTTGGAATAGAAAGGAATGTTTTGACTCAGCACACACAACATGTGCATCAGAAAATACTTGGAATAGAAAGGAATATTTTGACTCAGCACTCACAACATGTGCATTAGAATTTTAATGAAATATTAAGGAATATTTTGACTCAGCACACACAACATTTGCATTAGAATATACTTGGAATACAATGGAATGTTTTGACACAGCACACACAAGATGTGCATCAGAATATACTTGGAATAGTAAGGAATGTTTTGTCTCAGCACACAAAACAAGGTTATACGAATCTACTTGGAATAGAAAGGAATGTGTTGACTCAGCACAGACAACATGTGCATTAGAATATACTTGGAATAGAAAGGAATGTTTTGACTCAGCACACACCACATGTGCTTTAGAATATTCTTGGAATATCAATAAATATTTTGACGCAGCACACACAAGATGTGCATTGGAAAATACTTGGAATAGAAAGGAATGTTTTGACTCAGCACACACCACATGTGCATTAGAATATTCTGGGAATAGAAACTTATGTTTTGACTCAGCCCACACAACATCTGCATTAGAATATACAAGGAATATTTTGATTCAGCACACACCACATATGCATTAGAATATACTTGGAATAGAAAGGAATGTTTTGACCCAGAACAAGAATGAAGAGTATTAGAATATACTTGAAATAGAAAGGAATGTTTTGACTCAGCACCAACAACATATGAATTAGAATATACAAGGAATATTAAGGAATATTTTGACATAGCACACACCACATGTGCATTAGAATATACTTGGAATAGAAAGGAATATTTTGACTCAGCACACACAACATGTGCATCAGAAAATACTTAGAATAGAAAGGTATGTTTTTACTCAGCGCACACACAATATGTGCTTTAGAATATACTTGGAATATGATGGAATGTTTTGACTCAGCACAAACAACATGTGAATTAGAATATACAAGGAATATTAAGGAATATTTTGACTTAGCACACACCACCTCTGCATTAGAATATTCTGGGAATAGAAAGGAATGTTTTTACTCAGCACACACAATATGTGGATCGTAATATACTCAGAATAGAAAGGAAAGTATTGACTCAGCACACACCAAATATGCATTAGAATATACTTGGAATAGAAATGAAAATTTTGACCCAGAACAAGAAGGAAGTGTATTGGAATATACTTGGAATAGAAAGTAATGTTTTGACTCAGGACACACAAGATGTGTATTAGAATATACGTGGAATAGAAAGGAATGTTTTGACTCAGCACACACAACATGTGGATCGGAATATACTCAGAATAGAAAGGAAAGTATTGACTCAGCACACACCACATATGCATTTGAATATACTTGGAATAGAAAGGAATGTTTTTACTCAGGGCACACACAATATTTGCATTAGAATATACTTGGAATACGATGGAATGTTTTGACTCAGGACACACAACATGTGCATCAGAAAATACTTGGAATAGAAAAAAATGTTTTGACTCAGCACATACAACATGTGCATTTGAATGTACAATGAATATTAAGGAATATTTTGACTCAGCACACACAACATGTGCATTAGAATATTCTGGAAATAGAAAGGAATGTTTTGACACAGCACACACAACATGTGCATTAGATAGAATATACGTGGAATAGAAAGGAATGTTTTGACTCAGCACACACAACATGTGCATCAGAAAATACTTGGAATAGAAAGGAATATTTTGACTCAGCACTCACAATATGTGCTTTAGAATATACTAGGAATACAATGGAATGTTTTGACTCAGGACACACAAGATGTGCATTAGAATATACGTGGAATAGAAAGGAATTTTTTGACTCAGCACACACAACATGTGGATCGGAATATACTCAGAATAGAAAGGAAAGTATTGATTCAGCACACACCACACATGCATTAGAATATACTTGGAATAGAAAGGAATGTTTTGACTCAGCACACACAACATGTGCATCAGAAAATACTTGGAATAGAAAGGAATATTTTGACTCAGCACTCACAACATGTGCATTAGAATATACAAGGAATATTAAGGAATTTTTTGACTCAGCACACACAAAATGTGGATTAGAATATGCATGGAATAGAAAGGAATGTTTTGACTCAGCACACACCACATGTGCATTAGAATATTCTGGGAATAGAAAGGTATGTTCTGACTCAGCACACACAACATGTGCATTAGATAGAATATACTTGGAATAGAAAGGAATGTTTTGACTCAGCAAACACAACATGTGCATCGGAATATACTCAGAATAGAAAGGAAAGTATTGACTCAACACACACCACATCTGCATTAGAATATATTTGAAATAGAAATGAATGTTTTGACCCAGAACAAGAAGGAAGTGTATTTGAATATACTTGGAATAGAAAGGAATGTTTTGACACAACACAAACAACATGTGAATTAGAATATACAAGGAATATTAAGGAATATTTTGACTTAGCACACACCACATGTGCATTAGAATATACTTGGAATAGAAAGGAATGTTTTGACCCAGAACAAGAAGGAAGTGTATTGGAATATACTTGGAATAGAAAGGAATGTTTTGACTCAGCACACACAATATGTGCTTTAGAATATACGAGGAATACAATGGAATGTTTTGACTCAGGAAAGACAAGATGTGCATTAGAATATACGTGGAATAGAAAGGAATTTTTTGACTTAGCACACACCACATATGCATTAAAATATACTTGGAATAGATAGGAATGTTTGACCCAGAACAAGAAGGAAGTGTATTGGAATATACTTGGAATAGAAAGGAATGTTTTGACTCAGCACACACAACATGTGCATCAGAAAATACTTGGAATATAAAGGAATATTTTGACTCAGCACTCACAACATGTGCATTAGAATTTTAAAGAAATATTAAGAAATATTTTGACTCAGCACACACAACATGTGCATTCGAATATGCATGGAATTGAAAGGAATGTTTTGACTCAGCACACACCACATGTGCATTAGAATATACTTGGAATACAATGCAATGTTTTGACACAGCACACACAAGATGTGCATCAGAATATACTTGGAATAGAAAGGAATGTTTTGTCTCAGCAGACAAAACAAGGTTATTCAAATCTACTTGGAATAGAAAGGAATGTTTTGACTCAGCACACACCACATGTGCTTTATAATATTCTTGGTATATCAATAAATATTTTGACGCAGCACACACAAGATGTGCATTGGAAAATACTTGGAATAGAAAGGAATGTTTTGACTCAGCACACACCACATATGCATTAGAATATACTTGGAATAGAAAGGAATGTTTTGACCCAGAACAAGAAGGAAGTGTATTGGAAAATACTTGGAATAGAAAGGAATGTTTTGACTCAGCACACACAACATGTGCATCAGAAAATACTTGGATTAGGAAGGAATGTTTTGACTCAGCACACACAACATGTGCATTAGAATATACAAGTAATATTAAGGAATATTTTGACTCAGCACACACAACATGTGCATTAGAATATGCATGGAATAGAAAGGAATGTTTTGACTCAGCACACACAACATGTGCATTAGATAGAATATACTTGGAATAGAAAGGAATGTTTTGACTCAGTAAATACAACATGTGCATCGGAATATACTCAGAATAGAAAGGAAAGTATTGACTCAACACACACCACATTTGCATTGGAATATACTTGGAATAGAAATGAATGTTTTGACCCAGAACAAGAAGGAAGTGTATTTGAATATACTTGGAATAGAAAGGAATGTTTTGACTCAACACAAACAACATGTGAATTAGAATATACAAGGAATAATAAGGAATATTTTGACATAGCACACACCACATGTGCATTAGAATATACTTGGAATAGAAAGGAATGTTTTGACCCAGAACAAGAAGGAAATGTATTGGAATATACTTGGAATAGAAAGGAATGTTTTGACTCAGCACACACAATATGTGCTTTAGAATATACTTGGAATACAATGGAATGTTTTGACTCAGGACACACAAGATGTGCATTAGAATATACGTGGAATAGAAAGGAATTTTTTGACTCAGCACACACAACATGTGGATCGGAATATACTCAGAATAGAATGGAAAGTATTGATTCAGCACACACCACACATGCATTAGAATATACTTGGAATAGAAAGGAATGTTTTGACTCAGCACACACAACATGTGCATCAGAAAATACTTGGAATAGAAAGGAATATTTTGACTCAGCACTCACAACATGTGCATTAGAATATACAAGGAATATTAAGGAATTTTTTGACTCAGCACACACAAAATGTGGATTAGAATATGCATGGAATAGAAAGGAATGTTTTGACTCAGCACACACCACATGTGCATTAGAATATTCTGGGAATAGAAAGGTATGTTCTGACTCAGCACACACAACATGTGCATTAGATAGAATATACTTGGAATAGAAAGGAATGTTTTGACTCAGCAAACACAACATGTGCATCGGAATATACTCAGAATAGAAAGGAAAGTATTGACTCAACACACACCACATCTGCATTAGAATATATTTGAAATAGAAATGAATGTTTTGACCCAGAACAAGAAGGAAGTGTATTTGAATATACTTGGAATAGAAAGGAATGTTTTGACACAACACAAACAACATGTGAATTAGAATATACAAGGAATATTAAGGAATATTTTGACTTAGCACACACCACATGTGCATTAGAATATACTTGGAATAGAAAGGAATGTTTTGACCCAGAACAAGAAGGAAGTGTATTGGAATATACTTGGAATAGAAAGGAATGTTTTGACTCAGCACACACAATATGTGCTTTAGAATATACTAGGAATACAATGGAATGTTTTGACTCAGGAAAGACAAGATGTGCATTAGAATATACGTGGAATAGAAAGGAATTTTTTGACTTAGCACACACCACATATGCATTAAAATATACTTGGAATAGATAGGAATGTTTGACCCAGAACAAGAAGGAAGTGTATTGGAATATACTTGGAATAGAAAGGAATGTTTTGACTCAGCACACACAACATGTGCATCAGAAAATACTTGGAATATAAAGGAATATTTTGACTCAGCACTCACAACATGTGCATTAGAATTTTAAAGAAATATTAAGGAATATTTTGACTCAGCACACACAACATGTGCATTCGAATATGCATGGAATAGAAAGGAATGTTTTGACTCAGCACACACCACATGTGCATTAGAATATACTTGGAATACAATGCAATGTTTTGACACAGCACACACAAGATGTGCATCAGAATATACTTGGAATAGAAAGGAATGTTTTGTCTCAGCACACAAAACAAGGTTATTCAAATCTACTTGGAATAGAAAGGAATGTTTTGACTCAGCACACACCACATCTGCATTAGAATATATTTGAAATAGAAATGAATGTTTTGACCCAGAACAAGAAGGAAGTGTATTTGAATATACTTGGAATAGAAAGGAATGTTTTGACACAACACAAACAACATGTGAATTAGAATATACAAGGAATATTAAGGAATATTTTGACTTAGCACACACCACATGTGCATTAGAATATACTTGGAATAGAAAGGAATGTTTTGACCCAGAACAAGAAGGAAGTGTATTGGAATATACTTGGAATAGAAAGGAATGTTTTGACTCAGCACACACAATATGTGCTTTAGAATATACGAGGAATACAATGGAATGTTTTGACTCAGGAAAGACAAGATGTGCATTAGAATATACGTGGAATAGAAAGGAATTTTTTGACTTAGCACACACCACATATGCATTAAAATATACTTGGAATAGATAGGAATGTTTGACCCAGAACAAGAAGGAAGTGTATTGGAATATACTTGGAATAGAAAGGAATGTTTTGACTCAGCACACACAACATGTGCATCAGAAAATACTTGGAATATAAAGGAATATTTTGACTCAGCACTCACAACATGTGCATTAGAATTTTAAAGAAATATTAAGAAATATTTTGACTCAGCACACACAACATGTGCATTCGAATATGCATGGAATAGAAAGGAATGTTTTGACTCAGCACACACCACATGTGCATTAGAATATACTTGGAATACAATGCAATGTTTTGACACAGCACACACAAGATGTGCATCAGAATATACTTGGAATAGAAAGGAATGTTTTGTCTCAGCAGACAAAACAAGGTTATTCAAATCTACTTGGAATAGAAAGGAATGTTTTGACTCAGCACACACCACATGTGCTTTATAATATTCTTGGTATATCAATAAATATTTTGACGCAGCACACACAAGATGTGCATTGGAAAATACTTGGAATAGAAAGGAATGTTTTGACTCAGCACACACCACATATGCATTAGAATATACTTGGAATAGAAAGGAATGTTTTGACCCAGAACAAGAAGGAAGTGTATTGGAAAATACTTGGAATAGAAAGGAATGTTTTGACTCAGCACACACAACATGTGCATCAGAAAATACTTGGATTAGGAAGGAATGTTTTGACTCAGCACACACAACATGTGCATTAGAATATACAAGTAATATTAAGGAATATTTTGACTCAGCACACACAACATGTGCATTAGAATATGCATGGAATAGAAAGGAATGTTTTGACTCAGCACACACAACATGTGCATTAGATAGAATATACTTGGAATAGAAAGGAATGTTTTGACTCAGTAAATACAACATGTGCATCGGAATATACTCAGAATAGAAAGGAAAGTATTGACTCAACACACACCACATTTGCATTGGAATATACTTGGAATAGAAATGAATGTTTTGACCCAGAACAAGAAGGAAGTGTATTTGAATATACTTGGAATAGAAAGGAATGTTTTGACTCAACACAAACAACATGTGAATTAGAATATACAAGGAATATTAAGGAATATTTTGACATAGCACACACCACATGTGCATTAGAATATACTTGGAATAGAAAGGAATGTTTTGACCCAGAACAAGAAGGAAATGTATTGGAATATACTTGGAATAGAAAGGAATGTTTTGACTCAGCACACACAATATGTGCTTTAGAATATACTTGGAATACAATGGAATGTTTTGACTCAGGACACACAAGATGTGCATTAGAATATACGTGGAATAGAAAGGAATTTTTTGACTCAGCACACACAACATGTGGATCGGAATATACTCAGAATAGAATGGAAAGTATTGATTCAGCACACACCACACATGCATTAGAATATACTTGGAATAGAAAGGAATGTTTTGACTCAGCACACACAACATGTGCATCAGAAAATACTTGGAATAGAAAGGAATATTTTGACTCAGCACTCACAACATGTGCATTAGAATATACAAGGAATATTAAGGAATTTTTTGACTCAGCACACACAAAATGTGGATTAGAATATGCATGGAATAGAAAGGAATGTTTTGACTCAGCACACACCACATGTGCATTAGAATATTCTGGGAATAGAAAGGTATGTTCTGACTCAGCACACACAACATGTGCATTAGATAGAATATACTTGGAATAGAAAGGAATGTTTTGACTCAGCAAACACAACATGTGCATCGGAATATACTCAGAATAGAAAGGAAAGTATTGACTCAACACACACCACATCTGCATTAGAATATATTTGAAATAGAAATGAATGTTTTGACCCAGAACAAGAAGGAAGTGTATTTGAATATACTTGGAATAGAAAGGAATGTTTTGACACAACACAAACAACATGTGAATTAGAATATACAAGGAATATTAAGGAATATTTTGACTTAGCACACACCACATGTGCATTAGAATATACTTGGAATAGAAAGGAATGTTTTGACCCAGAACAAGAAGGAAGTGTATTGGAATATACTTGGAATAGAAAGGAATGTTTTGACTCAGCACACACAATATGTGCTTTAGAATATACTAGGAATACAATGGAATGTTTTGACTCAGGAAAGACAAGATGTGCATTAGAATATACGTGGAATAGAAAGGAATTTTTTGACTTAGCACACACCACATATGCATTAAAATATACTTGGAATAGATAGGAATGTTTGACCCAGAACAAGAAGGAAGTGTATTGGAATATACTTGGAATAGAAAGGAATGTTTTGACTCAGCACACACAACATGTGCATCAGAAAATACTTGGAATATAAAGGAATATTTTGACTCAGCACTCACAACATGTGCATTAGAATTTTAAAGAAATATTAAGGAATATTTTGACTCAGCACACACAACATGTGCATTCGAATATGCATGGAATAGAAAGGAATGTTTTGACTCAGCACACACCACATGTGCATTAGAATATACTTGGAATACAATGCAATGTTTTGACACAGCACACACAAGATGTGCATCAGAATATACTTGGAATAGAAAGGAATGTTTTGTCTCAGCACACAAAACAAGGTTATTCAAATCTACTTGGAATAGAAAGGAATGTTTTGACTCAGCACACACCACATCTGCATTAGAATATATTTGAAATAGAAATGAATGTTTTGACCCAGAACAAGAAGGAAGTGTATTTGAATATACTTGGAATAGAAAGGAATGTTTTGACACAACACAAACAACATGTGAATTAGAATATACAAGGAATATTAAGGAATATTTTGACTTAGCACACACCACATGTGCATTAGAATATACTTGGAATAGAAAGGAATGTTTTGACCCAGAACAAGAAGGAAGTGTATTGGAATATACTTGGAATAGAAAGGAATGTTTTGACTCAGCACACACAATATGTGCTTTAGAATATACGAGGAATACAATGGAATGTTTTGACTCAGGAAAGACAAGATGTGCATTAGAATATACGTGGAATAGAAAGGAATTTTTTGACTTAGCACACACCACATATGCATTAAAATATACTTGGAATAGATAGGAATGTTTGACCCAGAACAAGAAGGAAGTGTATTGGAATATACTTGGAATAGAAAGGAATGTTTTGACTCAGCACACACAACATGTGCATCAGAAAATACTTGGAATATAAAGGAATATTTTGACTCAGCACTCACAACATGTGCATTAGAATTTTAAAGAAATATTAAGAAATATTTTGACTCAGCACACACAACATGTGCATTCGAATATGCATGGAATAGAAAGGAATGTTTTGACTCAGCACACACCACATGTGCATTAGAATATACTTGGAATACAATGCAATGTTTTGACACAGCACACACAAGATGTGCATCAGAATATACTTGGAATAGAAAGGAATGTTTTGTCTCAGCAGACAAAACAAGGTTATTCAAATCTACTTGGAATAGAAAGGAATGTTTTGACTCAGCACACACCACATGTGCTTTATAATATTCTTGGTATATCAATAAATATTTTGACGCAGCACACACAAGATGTGCATTGGAAAATACTTGGAATAGAAAGGAATGTTTTGACTCAGCACACACCACATATGCATTAGAATATACTTGGAATAGAAAGGAATGTTTTGACCCAGAACAAGAAGGAAGTGTATTGGAAAATACTTGGAATAGAAAGGAATGTTTTGACTCAGCACACACAACATGTGCATCAGAAAATACTTGGATTAGGAAGAAATGTTTTGACTCAGCACACACAACATGTGCATTAGAATATACAAGTAATATTAAGGAATATTTTGACTCAGCACACACAACATGTGCATTAGGATATGCATGGAATAGAAAGGAATGTTTTGACTCAGCACACACAACATGTGCATTAGATAGAATATACTTGGAATAGAAAGGAATGTTTTGACTCAGTAAATACAACATGTGCATCGGAATATACTCAGAATAGAAAGGAAAGTATTGACTCAACACACACCACATTTGCATTGGAATATACTTGGAATAGAAATGAATGTTTTGACCCAGAACAAGAAGGAAGTGTATTTGAATATACTTGGAATAGAAAGGAATGTTTTGACTCAACACAAACAACATGTGAATTAGAATATACAAGGAATATTAAGGAATATTTTGACATAGCACACACCACATGTGCATTAGAATATACTTGGAATAGAAAGGAATGTTTTGACCCAGAACAAGAAGGAAATGTATTGGAATATACTTGGAATAGAAAGGAATGTTTTGACTCAGCACACACAATATGTGCTTTAGAATATACTTGGAATACATGGAATGTTTTGACTCAGGACACACAAGATGTGCATTAGAATATACGTGGAATAGAAAGGAATTTTTTGACTCAGCACACACAACATGTGGATCGGAATATACTCAGAATAGAATGGAAAGTGTTGATTCAGCACACACCACACATGCATTAGAATATACTTGGAATAGAAAGGAATGTTTTGACTCAGCACACACAACATGTGCATCAGAAAATACTTGGAATAGAAAGGAATATTTTGACTCAGCACTCACAACATGTGCATTAGAATATTCTGGGAATAGAAAGGTATGTTCTGACTCAGCACACACAACATGTGCATTAGATAGAATATACTTGGAATAGAAAGGAATGTTTTGACTCAGCAAACACAACATGTGCATCGGAATATACTCAGAATAGAAAGGAAAGTATTGACTCAACACACACCACATCTGCATTAGAATATATTTGAAATAGAAATGAATGTTTTGACCCAGAACAAGAAGGAAGTGTATTTGAATATACTTGGAATAGAAAGGAATGTTTTGACACAACACAAACAACATGTGAATTAGAATATACAAGGAATATTAAGGAATATTTTGACTTAGCACACACCACATGTGCATTAGAATATACTTGGAATAGAAAGGAATGTTTTGACCCAGAACAAGAAGGAAGTGTATTGGAATATACTTGGAATAGAAAGGAATGTTTTGACTCAGCACACACAATATGTGCTTTAGAATATACGAGGAATACAATGGAATGTTTTGACTCAGGAAAGACAAGATGTGCATTAGAATATACGTGGAATAGAAAGGAATTTTTTGACTTAGCACACACCACATATGCATTAAAATATACTTGGAATAGATAGGAATGTTTGACCCAGAACAAGAAGGAAGTGTATTGGAATATACTTGGAATAGAAAGGAATGTTTTGACTCAGCACACACAACATGTGCATCAGAAAATACTTGGAATATAAAGGAATATTTTGACTCAGCACTCACAACATGTGCATTAGAATTTTAAAGAAATATTAAGAAATATTTTGACTCAGCACACACAACATGTGCATTCGAATATGCATGGAATTGAAAGGAATGTTTTGACTCAGCACACACCACATGTGCATTAGAATATACTTGGAATACAATGCAATGTTTTGACACAGCACACACAAGATGTGCATCAGAATATACTTGGAATAGAAAGGAATGTTTTGTCTCAGCAGACAAAACAAGGTTATTCAAATCTACTTGGAATAGAAAGGAATGTTTTGACTCAGCACACACCACATGTGCTTTATAATATTCTTGGTATATCAATAAATATTTTGACGCAGCACACACAAGATGTGCATTGGAAAATACTTGGAATAGAAAGGAATGTTTTGACTCAGCACACACCACATATGCATTAGAATATACTTGGAATAGAAAGGAATGTTTTGACCCAGAACAAGAAGGAAGTGTATTGGAAAATACTTGGAATAGAAAGGAATGTTTTGACTCAGCACACACAACATGTGCATCAGAAAATACTTGGATTAGGAAGGAATGTTTTGACTCAGCACACACAACATGTGCATTAGAATATACAAGTAATATTAAGGAATATTTTGACTCAGCACACACAACATGTGCATTAGAATATGCATGGAATAGAAAGGAATGTTTTGACTCAGCACACACAACATGTGCATTAGATAGAATATACTTGGAATAGAAAGGAATGTTTTGACTCAGTAAATACAACATGTGCATCGGAATATACTCAGAATAGAAAGGAAAGTATTGACTCAACACACACCACATTTGCATTGGAATATACTTGGAATAGAAATGAATGTTTTGACCCAGAACAAGAAGGAAGTGTATTTGAATATACTTGGAATAGAAAGGAATGTTTTGACTCAACACAAACAACATGTGAATTAGAATATACAAGGAATATTAAGGAATATTTTGACATAGCACACACCACATGTGCATTAGAATATACTTGGAATAGAAAGGAATGTTTTGACCCAGAACAAGAAGGAAATGTATTGGAATATACTTGGAATAGAAAGGAATGTTTTGACTCAGCACACACAATATGTGCTTTAGAATATACTTGGAATACAATGGAATGTTTTGACTCAGGACACACAAGATGTGCATTAGAATATACGTGGAATAGAAAGGAATTTTTTGACTCAGCACACACAACATGTGGATCGGAATATACTCAGAATAGAATGGAAAGTATTGATTCAGCACACACCACACATGCATTAGAATATACTTGGAATAGAAAGGAATGTTTTGACTCAGCACACACAACATGTGCATCAGAAAATACTTGGAATAGAAAGGAATATTTTGACTCAGCACTCACAACATGTGCATTAGAATATACAAGGAATATTAAGGAATTTTTTGACTCAGCACACACAAAATGTGGATTAGAATATGCATGGAATAGAAAGGAATGTTTTGACTCAGCACACACCACATGTGCATTAGAATATTCTGGGAATAGAAAGGTATGTTCTGACTCAGCACACACAACATGTGCATTAGATAGAATATACTTGGAATAGAAAGGAATGTTTTGACTCAGCAAACACAACATGTGCATCGGAATATACTCAGAATAGAAAGGAAAGTATTGACTCAACACACACCACATCTGCATTAGAATATATTTGAAATAGAAATGAATGTTTTGACCCAGAACAAGAAGGAAGTGTATTTGAATATACTTGGAATAGAAAGGAATGTTTTGACACAACACAAACAACATGTGAATTAGAATATACAAGGAATATTAAGGAATATTTTGACTTAGCACACACCACATGTGCATTAGAATATACTTGGAATAGAAAGGAATGTTTTGACCCAGAACAAGAAGGAAGTGTATTGGAATATACTTGGAATAGAAAGGAATGTTTTGACTCAGCACACACAATATGTGCTTTAGAATATACTAGGAATACAATGGAATGTTTTGACTCAGGAAAGACAAGATGTGCATTAGAATATACGTGGAATAGAAAGGAATTTTTTGACTTAGCACACACCACATATGCATTAAAATATACTTGGAATAGATAGGAATGTTTGACCCAGAACAAGAAGGAAGTGTATTGGAATATACTTGGAATAGAAAGGAATGTTTTGACTCAGCACACACAACATGTGCATCAGAAAATACTTGGAATATAAAGGAATATTTTGACTCAGCACTCACAACATGTGCATTAGAATTTTAAAGAAATATTAAGGAATATTTTGACTCAGCACACACAACATGTGCATTCGAATATGCATGGAATAGAAAGGAATGTTTTGACTCAGCACACACCACATGTGCATTAGAATATACTTGGAATACAATGCAATGTTTTGACACAGCACACACAAGATGTGCATCAGAATATACTTGGAATAGAAAGGAATGTTTTGTCTCAGCACACAAAACAAGGTTATTCAAATCTACTTGGAATAGAAAGGAATGTTTTGACTCAGCACACACCACATCTGCATTAGAATATATTTGAAATAGAAATGAATGTTTTGACCCAGAACAAGAAGGAAGTGTATTTGAATATACTTGGAATAGAAAGGAATGTTTTGACACAACACAAACAACATGTGAATTAGAATATACAAGGAATATTAAGGAATATTTTGACTTAGCACACACCACATGTGCATTAGAATATACTTGGAATAGAAAGGAATGTTTTGACCCAGAACAAGAAGGAAGTGTATTGGAATATACTTGGAATAGAAAGGAATGTTTTGACTCAGCACACACAATATGTGCTTTAGAATATACGAGGAATACAATGGAATGTTTTGACTCAGGAAAGACAAGATGTGCATTAGAATATACGTGGAATAGAAAGGAATTTTTTGACTTAGCACACACCACATATGCATTAAAATATACTTGGAATAGATAGGAATGTTTGACCCAGAACAAGAAGGAAGTGTATTGGAATATACTTGGAATAGAAAGGAATGTTTTGACTCAGCACACACAACATGTGCATCAGAAAATACTTGGAATATAAAGGAATATTTTGACTCAGCACTCACAACATGTGCATTAGAATTTTAAAGAAATATTAAGAAATATTTTGACTCAGCACACACAACATGTGCATTCGAATATGCATGGAATAGAAAGGAATGTTTTGACTCAGCACACACCACATGTGCATTAGAATATACTTGGAATACAATGCAATGTTTTGACACAGCACACACAAGATGTGCATCAGAATATACTTGGAATAGAAAGGAATGTTTTGTCTCAGCAGACAAAACAAGGTTATTCAAATCTACTTGGAATAGAAAGGAATGTTTTGACTCAGCACACACCACATGTGCTTTATAATATTCTTGGTATATCAATAAATATTTTGACGCAGCACACACAAGATGTGCATTGGAAAATACTTGGAATAGAAAGGAATGTTTTGACTCAGCACACACCACATATGCATTAGAATATACTTGGAATAGAAAGGAATGTTTTGACCCAGAACAAGAAGGAAGTGTATTGGAAAATACTTGGAATAGAAAGGAATGTTTTGACTCAGCACACACAACATGTGCATCAGAAAATACTTGGATTAGGAAGGAATGTTTTGACTCAGCACACACAACATGTGCATTAGAATATACAAGTAATATTAAGGAATATTTTGACTCAGCACACACAACATGTGCATTAGAATATGCATGGAATAGAAAGGAATGTTTTGACTCAGCACACACAACATGTGCATTAGATAGAATATACTTGGAATAGAAAGGAATGTTTTGACTCAGTAAATACAACATGTGCATCGGAATATACTCAGAATAGAAAGGAAAGTATTGACTCAACACACACCACATTTGCATTGGAATATACTTGGAATAGAAATGAATGTTTTGACCCAGAACAAGAAGGAAGTGTATTTGAATATACTTGGAATAGAAAGGAATGTTTTGACTCAACACAAACAACATGTGAATTAGAATATACAAGGAATATTAAGGATTATTTTGACATAGCACACACCACATGTGCATTAGAATATACTTGGAATAGAAAGGAATGTTTTGACCCAGAACAAGAAGGAAATGTATTGGAATATACTTGGAATAGAAAGGAATGTTTTGACTCAGCACACACAATATGTGCTTTAGAATATACTTGGAATACAATGGAATGTTTTGACTCAGGACACACAAGATGTGCATTAGAATATACGTGGAATAGAAAGGAATTTTTTGACTCAGCACACACAACATGTGGATCGGAATATACTCAGAATAGAATGGAAAGTATTGATTCAGCACACACCACACATGCATTAGAATATACTTGGAATAGAAAGGAATGTTTTGACTCAGCACACACAACATGTGCATCAGAAAATACTTGGAATAGAAAGGAATATTTTGACTCAGCACTCACAACATGTGCATTAGAATATACAAGGAATATTAAGGAATTTTTTGACTCAGCACACACAAAATGTGGATTAGAATATGCATGGAATAGAAAGGAATGTTTTGACTCAGCACACACCACATGTGCATTAGAATATTCTGGGAATAGAAAGGTATGTTCTGACTCAGCACACACAACATGTGCATTAGATAGAATATACTTGGAATAGAAAGGAATGTTTTGACTCAGCAAACACAACATGTGCATCGGAATATACTCAGAATAGAAAGGAAAGTATTGACTCAACACACACCACATCTGCATTAGAATATATTTGAAATAGAAATGAATGTTTTGACCCAGAACAAGAAGGAAGTGTATTTGAATATACTTGGAATAGAAAGGAATGTTTTGACACAACACAAACAACATGTGAATTAGAATATACAAGGAATATTAAGGAATATTTTGACTTAGCACACACCACATGTGCATTAGAATATACTTGGAATAGAAAGGAATGTTTTGACCCAGAACAAGAAGGAAGTGTATTGGAATATACTTGGAATAGAAAGGAATGTTTTGACTCAGCACACACAATATGTGCTTTAGAATATACTAGGAATACAATGGAATGTTTTGACTCAGGAAAGACAAGATGTGCATTAGAATATACGTGGAATAGAAAGGAATTTTTTGACTTAGCACACACCACATATGCATTAAAATATACTTGGAATAGATAGGAATGTTTGACCCAGAACAAGAAGGAAGTGTATTGGAATATACTTGGAATAGAAAGGAATGTTTTGACTCAGCACACACAACATGTGCATCAGAAAATACTTGGAATATAAAGGAATATTTTGACTCAGCACTCACAACATGTGCATTAGAATTTTAAAGAAATATTAAGGAATATTTTGACTCAGCACACACAACATGTGCATTCGAATATGCATGGAATAGAAAGGAATGTTTTGACTCAGCACACACCACATGTGCATTAGAATATACTTGGAATACAATGCAATGTTTTGACACAGCACACACAAGATGTGCATCAGAATATACTTGGAATAGAAAGGAATGTTTTGTCTCAGCACACAAAACAAGGTTATTCAAATCTACTTGGAATAGAAAGGAATGTTTTGACTCAGCACACACCACATCTGCATTAGAATATATTTGAAATAGAAATGAATGTTTTGACCCAGAACAAGAAGGAAGTGTATTTGAATATACTTGGAATAGAAAGGAATGTTTTGACACAACACAAACAACATGTGAATTAGAATATACAAGGAATATTAAGGAATATTTTGACTTAGCACACACCACATGTGCATTAGAATATACTTGGAATAGAAAGGAATGTTTTGACCCAGAACAAGAAGGAAGTGTATTGGAATATACTTGGAATAGAAAGGAATGTTTTGACTCAGCACACACAATATGTGCTTTAGAATATACGAGGAATACAATGGAATGTTTTGACTCAGGAAAGACAAGATGTGCATTAGAATATACGTGGAATAGAAAGGAATTTTTTGACTTAGCACACACCACATATGCATTAAAATATACTTGGAATAGATAGGAATGTTTGACCCAGAACAAGAAGGAAGTGTATTGGAATATACTTGGAATAGAAAGGAATGTTTTGACTCAGCACACACAACATGTGCATCAGAAAATACTTGGAATATAAAGGAATATTTTGACTCAGCACTCACAACATGTGCATTAGAATTTTAAAGAAATATTAAGAAATATTTTGACTCAGCACACACAACATGTGCATTCGAATATGCATGGAATAGAAAGGAATGTTTTGACTCAGCACACACCACATGTGCATTAGAATATACTTGGAATACAATGCAATGTTTTGACACAGCACACACAAGATGTGCATCAGAATATACTTGGAATAGAAAGGAATGTTTTGTCTCAGCAGACAAAACAAGGTTATTCAAATCTACTTGGAATAGAAAGGAATGTTTTGACTCAGCACACACCACATGTGCTTTATAATATTCTTGGTATATCAATAAATATTTTGACGCAGCACACACAAGATGTGCATTGGAAAATACTTGGAATAGAAAGGAATGTTTTGACTCAGCACACACCACATATGCATTAGAATATACTTGGAATAGAAAGGAATGTTTTGACCCAGAACAAGAAGGAAGTGTATTGGAAAATACTTGGAATAGAAAGGAATGTTTTGACTCAGCACACACAACATGTGCATCAGAAAATACTTGGATTAGGAAGAAATGTTTTGACTCAGCACACACAACATGTGCATTAGAATATACAAGTAATATTAAGGAATATTTTGACTCAGCACACACAACATGTGCATTAGGATATGCATGGAATAGAAAGGAATGTTTTGACTCAGCACACACAACATGTGCATTAGATAGAATATACTTGGAATAGAAAGGAATGTTTTGACTCAGTAAATACAACATGTGCATCGGAATATACTCAGAATAGAAAGGAAAGTATTGACTCAACACACACCACATTTGCATTGGAATATACTTGGAATAGAAATGAATGTTTTGACCCAGAACAAGAAGGAAGTGTATTTGAATATACTTGGAATAGAAAGGAATGTTTTGACTCAACACAAACAACATGTGAATTAGAATATACAAGGAATATTAAGGAATATTTTGACATAGCACACACCACATGTGCATTAGAATATACTTGGAATAGAAAGGAATGTTTTGACCCAGAACAAGAAGGAAATGTATTGGAATATACTTGGAATAGAAAGGAATGTTTTGACTCAGCACACACAATATGTGCTTTAGAATATACTTGGAATACATGGAATGTTTTGACTCAGGACACACAAGATGTGCATTAGAATATACGTGGAATAGAAAGGAATTTTTTGACTCAGCACACACAACATGTGGATCGGAATATACTCAGAATAGAATGGAAAGTATTGATTCAGCACACACCACACATGCATTAGAATATACTTGGAATAGAAAGGAATGTTTTGACTCAGCACACACAACATGTGCATCAGAAAATACTTGGAATAGAAAGGAATATTTTGACTCAGCACTCACAACATGTGCATTAGAATATACAAGGAATATTAAGCAATTTTTTGACTCAGCACACACAAAATGTGGATTAGAATATGCATGGAATAGAAAGGAATGTTTTGACTCAGCACACACCACATGTGCATTAGAATATTCTGGGAATAGAAAGGTATGTTCTGACTCAGCACACACAACATGTGCATTAGATAGAATATACTTGGAATAGAAAGGAATGTTTTGACTCAGCAAACACAACATGTGCATCGGAATATACTCAGAATAGAAAGGAAAGTATTGACTCAACACACACCACATCTGCATTAGAATATATTTGAAATAGAAATGAATGTTTTGACCCAGAACAAGAAGGAAGTGTATTTGAATATACTTGGAATAGAAAGGAATGTTTTGACACAACACAAACAACATGTGAATTAGAATATACAAGGAATATTAAGGAATATTTTGACTTAGCACACACCACATGTGCATTAGAATATACTTGGAATAGAAAGGAATGTTTTGACCCAGAACAAGAAGGAAGTGTATTGGAATATACTTGGAATAGAAAGGAATGTTTTGACTCAGCACACACAATATGTGCTTTAGAATATACTAGGAATACAATGGAATGTTTTGACTCAGGAAAGACAAGATGTGCATTAGTATATACGTGGAATAGAAAGGAATTTTTTGACTTAGCACACACCACATATGCATTAAAATATACTTGGAATAGATAGGAATGTTTGACCCAGAACAAGAAGGAAGTGTATTGGAATATACTTGGAATAGAAAGGAATGTTTTGACTCAGCACACACAACATGTGCATCAGAAAATACTTGGAATATAAAGGAATATTTTGACTCAGCACTCACAACATGTGCATTCGAATTTTAAAGAAATATTAAGGAATATTTTGACTCAGCACACACAACATGTGCATTCGAATATGCATGGAATAGAAAGGAATGTTTTGACTCAGCACACACCACATGTGCATTAGAATATACTTGGAATACAATGCAATGTTTTGACACAGCACACACAAGATGTGCATCAGAATATACTTGGAATAGAAAGGAATGTTTTGTCTCAGCACACAAAACAAGGTTATTCAAATCTACTTGGAATAGAAAGGAATGTTTTGACTCAGCACACACCACATGTGCTTTATAATATTCTTGGTATATCAATAAATATTTTGACGCAGCACACACAAGATGTGCATTGGAAAATACTTGGAATAGAAAGGAATGTTTTGACTCAGCACACACCACATATGCATTAGAATATACTTGGAATAGAAAGGAATGTTTTGACCCAGAACAAGAAGGAAGTGTATTGGAAAATACTTGGAATAGAAAGGAATGTTTTGACTCAGCACACACAACATGTGCATCAGAAAATACTTGGATTAGGAAGGAATGTTTTGACTCAGCACACACAACATGTGCATTAGAATATACAAGTAATATTAAGGAATATTTTGACTCAGCACACACAACATGTGCATTAGAATATGCATGGAATAGAAAGGAATGTTTTGACTCAGCACACACAACATGTGCATTAGATAGAATATACTTGGAATAGAAAGGAATGTTTTGACTCAGTAAATACAACATGTGCATCGGAATATACTCAGAATAGAAAGGAAAGTATTGACTCAACACACACCACATTTGCATTGGAATATACTTGGAATAGAAATGAATGTTTTGACCCAGAACAAGAAGGAAGTGTATTTGAATATACTTGGAATAGAAAGGAATGTTTTGACTCAACACAAACAACATGTGAATTAGAATATACAAGGAATATTAAGGAATATTTTGACATAGCACACACCACATGTGCATTAGAATATACTTGGAATAGAAAGGAATGTTTTGACCCAGAACAAGAAGGAAATGTATTGGAATATACTTGGAATAGAAAGGAATGTTTTGACTCAGCACACACAATATGTGCTTTAGAATATACTTGGAATACAATGGAATGTTTTGACTCAGGACACACAAGATGTGCATTAGAATATACGTGCAATAGAAAGGAATGTTTTGACTCAGCACACACAATATGTGCATCAGAAAATACTTAGAATAGAAAGGTATGTTTTTACTCAGCGCACACACAATATGTGCTTTAGAATATACTTGGAATATGATGGAATGTTTTGACTCAGCACAAACAACATGTGAATTAGAATATACAAGGAATATTAAGGAATATTTTGACTTAGCACACACCACCTGTGCATTAGAATATTCTGGGAATAGAAAGGAATGTTTTTATGCAGCACACACAATATGTGGATCGTAATATACTCAGAATAGAAAGGAAAGTATTGACTCAGCACACACCACATATGCATTAGAATATACTTGGAATAGAAAGGAATATTTTGACCCAGAACAAGAAGGAAGTGTATTGGAATATACTTGGAATAGAAAGTAATGTTTTGACGCAGCACACACAAGATGTGCGTTAGAATATACGTGGAATAGAAAGGAATGTTTTGACTCAGCACACACAAGATGTGCATTAGAATATACGTGGAATAGAAAGGAAAGTATTGACTCAGCACACACCACATATGCATTAGAATATACTTGGAATAGAAAGTAATGTTTTGACCCAGAACAAGAAGGAAGTGTATTGGAATATACTTGGAATAGAAAGGAATGTTTTGACTCAGCACACACAACATGTGCATCAGAAAATACTTGGAATAGAAGGGAATGTTTTTACTCAGCGCACACACAATATGTTCTTTAGAATATACTTGGAATACAATGGAATGTTTTGACTCAGGACTCACAAGATGTGTATTAGAATATACGTGGAATAGAAAGGAATGTTTTGACTCAGCACACACAACATGTGGATCGGAATATACTCAGAATAGAAAGGAAAGTATTGACTCAGCACACACCACATATGCATTAGAATATACTTGGAATAGAAAGGAATGTTTTGACCCAGAACAAGAAGGAAGTGTATTGGAATATACTTGGAATAGAAAGGAATGTTTTGACTCAGCAAACACAACATGTGAATCAGAAAATACTTGGAATAGAAAGGAATGTTTTGACTCAGCACACACAACATGTGCATTAGAATATACAAGGAATATTAAGGAATATTTTGACTCAGCACACACAACATGTGCATTAGAATATTCTGGAAATAGAAAGGAATGTTTTGACACAGCACACACAACATGTGCATTAGATAGAATATACGTGGAATAGAAAGGAATGTTTTGACTCAGCACACACAACATGTGCATTAGGATATACAAGGAATATTAAGGAATATTTTGACTCAGCACACACAACATGTGCATTAGAATATTCTGGAAATAGAAAGGAATGTTTTGACACAGCACACACAACATGTGCATTAGATAGAATATACGTGGAATAGAAAGGAATGTTTTGACTCAGCACTCACAACATGTGCATTAGAATTTTAATGAAATATTAAGGAATATTTTGACTCAGCACACACAACATGTGCATTAGAATATGCATGGAATAGAAAGGAATGTTTTGACTCAGCACACACAACATGTGCATTAGAATATACTTGGAATACAATGGAATGTTTTGACACAGCACACACAAGATGTGCATCAGAATATACTTGGAATAGAAAGGAATGTTTTGTCTCAGTACTCGAAACAAGGTTATTCGAATCTACTTGGAATAGAAAGGAATGTTTTGACTCAGCACAGACAACATGTTCATTAGAATATACTTGGAATAGAAAGGAATGTTTTGACTCAGCACACACCACATGTGCTTTAGAATATTCTTGGTTTATCAATAAATATTTTGACGCAGCACACACACGATGTGCATTGGAAAATACTTGGAATAGAAAGGAATGTTTTGACTCAGCACACACCACATATGCATTAGAATATACTTGGAATAGAAAGGAATGTTTTGACCCAGAACAAGAAGGAAGTGTATTGGAAAATACTTGGAATAGAAAGGAATGTATTGACTCAGCACACACAACATGTGTATCAGAAAATACTTGGATTTGAAAGGAATGTTTTGACTCAGCACACACAACATGTGCATTGGAATATACAAGGAATATTAAGGAATATTTTGACTCAGCACACACAAAATGTGGATTAGAATATGCATGGAAGAGAAAGGAATGTTTTGAGTCAGCACACACCACATGTGCATTAGAATATTCTGGGAATAGAAAGGTATGTTTTGACTCAGCACACACAACATGTGCATTAGATAGAATATACTTGGAATAGAAATGAATGTTTTGACTCAGCAAACACAACATGTGCATCGGAATATACTCAGAATAGAAAGGAAAGTATTGACTCAACACACACCACATATGCATTAGAATATACTTGGAATAGAAATGAATGTTTTGACCCAGAACAAGAAGGAAATGTATTGGAATATACTTGGAAGAGAAAGGAATGTTGTGACTCTGCATACACAATATGTGCTTTAGAATATACTTGGAATACAATGGAATGTTTTGACTCAGGACACACAAGATGTGCATTAGAATATACGTGCAATAGAAAGGAATGTTATGACTCAGCACACACAACATGTGGATCGGAATATACTCAGAATAGAAAGGAAAGTATTGACTCAGCACACACCACATATGCATTAGAATATACTTGGAATAGAAAGGAATGTTTTGACCTAGAACAAGAAGGGTGTATTGGAATATACTTGGAATAGAAAGGAATGTTTAGACTCAGCACACACAACATGTGCATCAGAAAATACTTCGAATAGAAAGGTATGTTTTTACTCAGCGCACACACAATATGTGCTTTAGAATATACTTGGAATATGATGGAATGTTTTGACTCAGCACAAACAACATGTGAATTAGAATATACAAGGAATATTAAGGAATATTTTGACTTAGCACACACCACCTGTGCATTAGAATATTCTGGGAATAGATAGGAATGTTTTGACACAGCACACACAACATGTGCATTAGATAGAATATACGTGGAATAGAAAGGAATGTTTTGACTCTGAACACACAACATGTGCATCAGAATATACTCAGAATAGAAAGGAAAGTATTGACTCAGCACACACCACATATGCATTAGAATATAGTTGGAATAGAAAGGAATGTTTTGACCCAGAACAAGAAGGAAGTGTATTAGAATATACTTGAAATAGAAAGGAATGTTTTGACTCAGCACAAACAACATATGAATTAGAATATACAAGGAATATTAAGGAATAATTTGACTTAGCACACACCACATGTGCATTAGAATATACTTGGAATAGAAAGGAATGTTTTGACCCAGTACAAGAAGGAAGTGTATTGGAATTTACTTGGAATAGAAAGGAATGTTTTGTCTCAGCACACACAATATGTGCTTTAGAATATACTAGGAATACAATGGAATGTTTTGACTCAGGACACACAAGATGTGCATTAGAATATACGTGGAATAGAAAGGAATTTTTTGACTCAGCACACACAACATGTGGATCGGAATATACTCAGAATAGAAAGGAAAGTATTGATTCAGCACACACCACATATGCATTAGAATATACTTGGAATAGAAAGGAATGTTTTGACCCAGAACAAGAAGGAAGTGTATTGGAATATACTTGGAATAGAAAGGAATGTTTTGACTCAGCACACACAACATGTGCATCAGAAAATACTTGGAATAGAAAGGAATATTTTGACTCAGCACTCACAACATGTGCATTAGAATTTTAATGAAATATTAAGGAATATTTTGACTCAGCACACACAACATGTGCATTAGAATATGCATGAAATAGAAAGGAATGTTTTGACTCAGCACGCACCACATGTGCATTAGAATATACTTGGAATACAATGGAATGTTTTGACACAGCACACACAAGATGTGCATCAGAATATACTTGGAATAGAAAGGAATGTTTTGTCTCAGCACACAAAACAAGGTTATTCGAATCTACTTGGAATAGAAAGGAATGTTTTGACTCAGCACAGACAACATGTGCATTAGAATATACTTGGAATAGAAAGGAATGTTTTGACTCAGCACACACCACATGTGCTTTAGAATATTCTTGGTATATCAATAAATATTTTGACGCAGCACACACAAGATGTGCATTGGAAAATACTTGGAATAGAAAGGAATGTTTTTACTCAGCACACACCACATATGCATTAGAATATACTTGGAATAGAAAGGAATGTTTTGACCCAGAACAAGAAGGAAGTGTATTGGAAAATACTTGGAATAGAAAGGAATGTTTTGACTCAGCACACACAACATGTGCATTAGAATATTCTGAGAATAGAAAGGTATGTTTTGACTCAGCACACACCACATGTGCATTAGAATATTCTGGGAATAGAAAGGTATGTTCTGACTCAGCACACACAACATGTGCATCAGAAAATACTTGGAATAGAAAGGAATATTTTGACTCAGCACTCACAACATGTGCATTAGAATATACAAGGAATATTAAGGAATTTTTTGACTCAGCACACACAAAATGTGGATTAGAATATGCATGGAATAGAAAGGAATGTTTTGACTCAGCACACACCACATGTGCATTAGAATATTCTGGGAATAGAAAGGTATGTTCTGACTCAGCACACACAACATGTGCATTAGATAGAATATACTTGGAATAGAAAGGAATGTTTTGACTCAGCAAACACAACATGTGCATCGGAATATACTCAGAATAGAAAGGAAAGTATTGACTCAACACACACCACATCTGCATTAGAATATATTTGAAATAGAAATGAATGTTTTGACCCAGAACAAGAAGGAAGTGTATTTGAATATACTTGGAATAGAAAGGAATGTTTTGACACAACACAAACAACATGTGAATTAGAATATACAAGGAATATTAAGGAATATTTTGACTTAGCACACACCACATGTGCATCAGAATATACTTGGAATAGAAAGGAATGTTTTGACCCAGAACAAGAAGGAAGTGTATTGGAATATACTTGGAATAGAAAGGAATGTTTTGACTCAGCACACACAATATGTGCTTTAGAATATACTAGGAATACAATGGAATGTTTTGACTCAGGAAAGACAAGATGTGCATTAGAATATACGTGGAATAGAAAGGAATTTTTTGACTTAGCACACACCACATATGCATTAAAATATACTTGGAATAGATAGGAATGTTTGACCCAGAACAAGAAGGAAGTGTATTGGAATATACTTGGAATAGAAAGGAATGTTTTGACTCAGCACACACAACATGTGCATCAGAAAATACTTGGAATATAAAGGAATATTTTGACTCAGCACTCACAACATGTGCATTAGAATTTTAAAGAAATATTAAGGAATATTTTGACTCAGCACACACAACATGTGCATTCGAATATGCATGGAATAGAAAGGAATGTTTTGACTCAGCACACACCACATGTGCATTAGAATATACTTGGAATACAATGCAATGTTTTGACTCAGTAAATACAACATGTGCATCGGAATATACTCAGAATAGAAAGGAAAGTATTGACTCAACACACACCACATTTGCATTGGAATATACTTGGAATAGAAATGAATGTTTTGACCCAGAACAAGAAGGAAGTGTATTTGAATATACTTGGAATAGAAAGGAATGTTTTGACTCAACACAAACAACATGTGAATTAGAATATACAAGGAATATTAAGGAATATTTTGACATAGCACACACCACATGTGCATTAGAATATACTTGGAATAGAAAGGAATGTTTTGACCCAGAACAAGAAGGAAATGTATTGGAATATACGTGCAATAGAAAGGAATGTTTTGACTCAGCACACACAATATGTGCATCAGAAAATACTTAGAATAGAAAGGTATGTTTTTACTCAGCGCACACACAATATATGCTTTAGAATATACTTGGAATATGATGGAATGTTTTGACTCAGCACAAACAACATGTGAATTAGAATATACAAGGAATATTAAGGAATATTTTGACTTAGCACACACCAGCTGTGCATTAGAATATTCTGGGAATAGAAAGGAATGTTTTTATGCAGCACACACAATATGTGGATCGTAATATACTCAGAATAGAAAGGAAAGTATTGACTCAGCACACACCACATATGCATTAGAATATACTTGGAATAGAAAGGAATATTTTGACCCAGAACAAGAAGGAAGTGTATTGGAATATACTTGGAATAGAAAGTAATGTTTTGACGCAGCACACACAAGATGTGCGTTAGAATATACGTGGAATAGAAAGGAATGTTTTGACTCAGCACACACAAGATGTGCATTAGAATATACGTGGAATAGAAAGGAAAGTATTGACTCAGCACACACCACATATGCATTAGAATATACTTGGAATAGAAAGTAATGTTTTGACCCAGAACAAGAAGGAAGTGTATTGGAATATACTTGGAATAGAAAGGAATGTTTTGACTCAGCACACACAACATGTGCATCAGAAAATACTTGGAATAGAAGGGAATGTTTTTACTCAGCGCACACACAATATGTTCTTTAGAATATACTTGGAATACAATGGAATGTTTTGACTCAGGACTCACAAGATGTGTATTAGAATATACGTGGAATAGAAAGGAATGTTTTGACTCAGCACACACAACATGTGGATCGGAATATACTCAGAATAGAAAGGAAAGTATTGACTCAGCACACACCACATATGCATTAGAATATACTTGGAATAGAAAGGAATGTTTTGACCCAGAACAAGAAGGAAGTGTATTGGAATATACTTGGAATAGAAAGGAATGTTTTGACTCAGCAAACACAACATGTGAATCAGAAAATACTTGGAATAGAAAGGAATGTTTTGACTCAGCACACACCACATATGCATTAGAATATACTTGGAATAGAAAGGAATGTTTTGACCCAGAACAAGAAGGAAGTGTATTGGAATATACTTGGAATAGAAAGGAATGTTTTGACTCAGCACACACAACATGTGCATCAGAAAATACTTGGAATAGAAGGGAATGTTTTTACTCAGCGCACACACAATATGTTCTTTAGAATATACTTGGAATACAATGGAATGTTTTGACTCAGCACACACAATATGTGCTTTAGAATATACGAGGAATACAATGGAATGTTTTGACTCAGGAAAGACAAGATGTGCATTAGAATATACGTGGAATAGAAAGGAATTTTTTGACTTAGCACACACCACATATGCATTAAAATATACTTGGAATAGATAGGAATGTTTGACCCAGAACAAGAAGGAAGTGTATTGGAATATACTTGGAATAGAAAGGAATGTTTTGACTCAGCACACACAACATGTGCATCAGAAAATACTTGGAATATAAAGGAATATTTTGACTCAGCACTCACAACATGTGCATTAGAATTTTAAAGAAATATTAAGAAATATTTTGACTCAGCACACACAACATGTGCATTCGAATATGCATGGAATAGAAAGGAATGTTTTGACTCAGCACACACCACATGTGCATTAGAATATACTTGGAATACAATGCAATGTTTTGACACAGCACACACAAGATGTGCATCAGAATATACTTGGAATAGAAAGGAATGTTTTTCTCAGCACACAAAACAAGGTTATTCAAATCTACTTGGAATAGAAAGGAATGTTTTGACTCAGCACACACCACATGTGCTTTATAATATTCTTGGTATATCAATAAATATTTTGACGCAGCACACACAAGATGTGCATTGGAAAATACTTGGAATAGAAAGGAATGTTTTGACTCAGCACACACCACATATGCATTAGAATATACTTGGAATAGAAAGGAATGTTTTGACCCAGAACAAGAAGGAAGTGTATTGGAAAATACTTGGAATAGAAAGGAATGTTTTGACTCAGCACACACAACATGTGCATCAGAAAATACTTGGATTAGGAAGGAATGTTTTGACTCAGCACACACAACATGTGCATTAGAATATACAAGTAATATTAAGGAATATTTTGACTCAGCACACACAACATGTGCATTAGAATATGCATGGAATAGAAAGGAATGTTTTGACTCAGCACACACAACATGTGCATTAGATAGAATATACTTGGAATAGAAAGGAATGTTTTGACTCAGTAAATACAACATGTGCATCGGAATATACTCAGAATAGAAAGGAAAGTATTGACTCAACACACACCACATTTGCATTGGAATATACTTGGAATAGAAATGAATGTTTTGACCCAGAACAAGAAGGAAGTGTATTTGAATATACTTGGAATAGAAAGGAATGTTTTGACTCAACACAAACAACATGTGAATTAGAATATACAAGGAATATTAAGGAATATTTTGACATAGCACACACCACATGTGCATTAGAATATACTTGGAATAGAAAGGAATGTTTTGACCCAGAACAAGAAGGAAATGTATTGGAATATACTTGGAATAGAAAGGAATGTTTTGACTCAGCACACACAATATGTGCTTTAGAATATACTTGGAATACAATGGAATGTTTTGACTCAGGACACACAAGATGTGCATTAGAATATACGTGGAATAGAAAGGAATTTTTTGACTCAGCACACACAACATGTGGATCGGAATATACTCAGAATAGAATGGAAAGTATTGATTCAGCACACACCACACATGCATTAGAATATACTTGGAATAGAAAGGAATGTTTTGACTCAGCACACACAACATGTGCATCAGAAAATACTTGGAATAGAAAGGAATATTTTGACTCAGCACTCACAACATGTGCATTAGAATATACAAGGAATATTAAGGAATTTTTTGACTCAGCACACACAAAATGTGGATTAGAATATGCATGGAATAGAAAGGAATGTTTTGACTCAGCACACACCACATGTGCATTAGAATATTCTGGGAATAGAAAGGTATGTTCTGACTCAGCACACACAACATGTGCATTAGATAGAATATACTTGGAATAGAAAGGAATGTTTTGACTCAGCAAACACAACATGTGCATCGGAATATACTCAGAATAGAAAGGAAAGTATTGACTCAACACACACCACATCTGCATTACAATATATTTGAAATAGAAATGAATGTTTTGACCCAGAACAAGAAGGAAGTGTATTTGAATATACTTGGAATAGAAAGGAATGTTTTGACACAACACAAACAACATGTGAATTAGAATATACAAGGAATATTAAGGAATATTTTGACTTAGCACACACCACATGTGCATTAGAATATACTTGGAATAGAAAGGAATGTTTTGACCCAGAACAAGAAGGAAGTGTATTGGAAAATACTTGGAATAGAAAGGAATGTTTTGACTCAGCACACACAATATGTGCTTTAGAATATACTAGGAATACAATGGAATGTTTTGACTCAGGAAAGACAAGATGTGCATTAGAATATACGTGGAATAGAAAGGTATTTTCTGACTTAGCACACACCACATATGCATTAAAATATACTTGGAATAGATAGGAATGTTTGACCCAGAACAAGAAGGAAGTGTATTGGAATATACTTGGAATAGAAAGGAATGTTTTGACTCAGCACACACAACATGTGCATCAGAAAATACTTGGAATATAAAGGAATATTTTGACTCAGCACTCACAACATGTGCATTAGAATTTTAAAGAAATATTAAGGAATATTTTGACTCAGCACACACAACATGTGCATTCGAATATGCATGGAATAGAAAGGAATGTTTTGACTCAGCACACACCACATGTGCATTAGAATATACTTGGAATACAATGCAATGTTTTGACACAGCACACACAAGATGTGCATCAGAATATACTTGGAATAGAAAGGAATGTTTTGTCTCAGCACACAAAACAAGGTTATTCAAATCTACTTGGAATAGAAAGGAATGTTTTGACTCAGCACACACCACATGTGCTTTATAATATTCTTGGTATATCAATAAATATTTTGACGCAGCACACACAAGATGTGCATTGGAAAATACTTGGAATAGAAAGGAATGTTTTGACTCAGCACACACCACATATGCATTAGAATATACTTGGAATAGAAAGGAATGTTTTGACCCAGAACAAGAAGGAAGTGTATTGGAAAATACTTGGAATAGAAAGGAATGTTTTGACTCAGCACACACAACATGTGCATCAGAAAATACTTGGATTAGGAAGGAATGTTTTGACTCAGCACACACAACATGTGCATTAGAATATACAAGTAATATTAAGGAATATTTTGACTCAGCACACACAACATGTGCATTAGAATATGCATGGAATAGAAAGGAATGTTTTGACTCAGCACACACAACATGTGCATTAGATAGAATATACTTGGAATAGAAAGGAATGTTTTGACTCAGTAAATACAACATGTGCATCGGAATATACTCAGAATAGAAAGGAAAGTATTGACTCAACACACACCACATTTGCATTGGAATATACTTGGAATAGAAATGAATGTTTTGACCCAGAACAAGAAGGAAGTGTATTTGAATATACTTGGAATAGAAAGGAATGTTTTGACTCAACACAAACAACATGTGAATTAGAATATACAAGGAATATTAAGGAATATTTTGACATAGCACACACCACATGTGCATTAGAATATACTTGGAATAGATAGGAATGTTTGACCCAGAACAAGAAGGAAGTGTATTGGAATATACTTGGAATAGAAAGGAATGTTTTGACTCAGCACACACAACATGTGCATCAGAAAATACTTGGAATATAAAGGAATATTTTGACTCAGCACTCACAACATGTGCATTAGAATTTTAAAGAAATATTAAGGAATATTTTGACTCAGCACACACAACATGTGCATTCGAATATGCATGGAATAGAAAGGAATGTTTTGACTCAGCACACACCACATGTGCATTAGAATATACTTGGAATACAATGCAATGTTTTGACACAGCACACACAAGATGTGCATCAGAATATACTTGGAATAGAAAGGAATGTTTTGTCTCAGCACACAAAACAAGGTTATTCAAATCTACTTGGAATAGAAAGGAATGTTTTGACTCAGCACACACCACATGTGCTTTATAATATTCTTGGTATATCAATAAATATTTTGACGCAGCACACACAAGATGTGCATTGGAAAATACTTGGAATAGAAAGGAATGTTTTGACTCAGCACACACCACATATGCATTAGAATATACTTGGAATAGAAAGGAATGTTTTGACCCAGAACAAGAAGGAAGTGTATTGGAAAATACTTGGAATAGAAAGGAATGTTTTGACTCAGCACACACAACATGTGCATCAGAAAATACTTGGATTAGGAAGGAATGTTTTGACTCAGCACACACAACATGTGCATTAGAATATACAAGTAATATTAAGGAATATTTTGACTCAGCACACACAACATGTGCATTAGAATATGCATGGAATAGAAAGGAATGTTTTGACTCAGCACACACAACATGTGCATTAGATAGAATATACTTGGAATAGAAAGGAATGTTTTGACTCAGTAAATACAACATGTGCATCGGAATATACTCAGAATAGAAAGGAAAGTATTGACTCAACACACACCACATTTGCATTGGAATATACTTGGAATAGAAATGAATGTTTTGACCCAGAACAAGAAGGAAGTGTATTTGAATATACTTGGAATAGAAAGGAATGTTTTGACTCAACACAAACAACATGTGAATTAGAATATACAAGGAATATTAAGGAATATTTTGACATAGCACACACCACATGTGCATTAGAATATACTTGGAATAGAAAGGAATGTTTTGACCCAGAACAAGAAGGAAATGTATTGGAATATACTTGGAATAGAAAGGAATGTTTTGACTCAGCACACACAATATGTGCTTTAGAATATACTTGGAATACAATGGAATGTTTTGACTCAGGACACACAAGATGTGCATTAGAATATACGTGCAATAGAAAGGAATGTTTTGACTCAGCACACACAATATGTGCATCAGAAAATACTTAGAATAGAAAGGTATGTTTTTACTCAGCGCACACACAATATGTGCTTTAGAATATACTTGGAATATGATGGAATGTTTTGACTCAGCACAAACAACATGTGAATTAGAATATACAAGGAATATTAAGGAATATTTTGACTTAGCACACACCACCTGTGCATTAGAATATTCTGGGAATAGAAAGGAATGTTTTTATGCAGCACACACAATATGTGGATCGTAATATACTCAGAATAGAAAGGAAAGTATTGACTCAGAACACACCACATATGCATTAGAATATACTTGGAATAGAAAGGAATATTTTGACCCAGAACAAGAAGGAAGTGTATTGGAATATACTTGGAATAGAAAGTAATGTTTTGACGCAGCACACACAAGATGTGCGTTAGAATATACGTGGAATAGAAAGGAATGTTTTGACTCAGCACACACAAGATGTGCATTAGAATATACGTGGAATAGAAAGGAAAGTATTGACTCAGCACACACCACATATGCATTAGAATATACTTGGAATAGAAAGTAATGTTTTGACCCAGAACAAGAAGGAAGTGTATTGGAATATACTTGGAATAGAAAGGAATGTTTTGACTCAGCACACACAACATGTGCATCAGAAAATACTTGGAATAGAAGGGAATGTTTTTACTCAGCGCACACACAATATGTTCTTTAGAATATACTTGGAATACAATGGAATGTTTTGACTCAGGACTCACAAGATGTGTATTAGAATATACGTGGAATAGAAAGGAATGTTTTGACTCAGCACACACAACATGTGGATCGGAATATACTCAGAATAGAAAGGAAAGTATTGACTCAGCACACACCACATATGCATTAGAATATACTTGGAATAGAAAGGAATGTTTTGACCCAGAACAAGAAGGAAGTGTATTGGAATATACTTGGAATAGAAAGGAATGTTTTGACTCAGCAAACACAACATGTGAATCAGAAAATACTTGGAATAGAAAGGAATGTTTTGACTCAGCACACACAACATGTGCATTAGAATATACAAGGAATATTAAGGAATATTTTGACTCAGCACACACAACATGTGCATTAGAATATTCTGGAAATAGAAAGGAATGTTTTGACACAGCACACACAACATGTGCATTAGATAGAATATACGTGGAATAGAAAGGAATGTTTTGACTCAGCACACACAACATGTGCATTAGGATATACAAGGAATATTAAGGAATATTTTGACTCAGCACACACAACATGTGCATTAGATAGAATATACGTGGAATAGAAAGGAATGTTTTGACTCAGCACTCACAACATGTGCATTAGAATTTTAATGAAATATTAAGGAATATTTTGACTCAGCACACACAACATGTGCATTAGAATATGCATGGAATAGAAAGGAATGTTTTGACTCAGCACACACCACATGTGCATTAGAATATACTTGGAATACAATGGAATGTTTTGACACAGCACACACAAGATGTGCATCAGAATATACTTGGAATAGAAAGGAATGTTTTGTCTCAGTACTCGAAACAAGGTTATTCGAATCTACTTGGAATAGAAAGGAATGTTTTGACTCAGCACAGACAACATGTGCATTAGAATATACTTGGAATAGAAAGGAATGTTTTGACTCAGCACACACCACATGTGCTTTAGAATATTCTTGGTTTATCAATAAATATTTTGACGCAGCACACACAAGATGTGCATTGGAAAATACTTGGAATAGAAAGGAATGTTTTGACTCAGCACACACCACATATGCATTAGAATATACTTGGAATAGAAAGGAATGTTTTGACCCAGAACAAGAAGGAAGTGTATTGGAAAATACTTGGAATAGAAAGGAATGTATTGACTCAGCACACACAACATGTGTATCAGAAAATACTTGGATTTGAAAGGAATGTTTTGACTCAGCACACACAACATGTGCATTAGAATATACAAGGAATATTAAGGAATATTTTGACTCAGCACACACAAAATGTGGATTAGAATATGCATGGAAGAGAAAGGAATGTTTTGAGTCAGCACACACCACATGTGCATTAGAATATTCTGGGAATAGAAAGGTATGTTTTGACTCAGCACACACAACATGTGCATTAGATAGAATATACTTGGAATAGAAATGAATGTTTTGACTCAGCAAACACAACATGTGCATCGGAATATACTCAGAATAGAAAGGAAAGTATTGACTCAACACACACCACATATGCATTAGAATATACTTGGAATAGAAATGAATGTTTTGACCCAGAACAAGAAGGAAATGTATTGGAATATACTTGGAAGAGAAAGGAATGTTGTGACTCTGCATACACAATATGTGCTTTAGAATATACTTGGAATACAATGGAATGTTTTGACTCAGGACACACAAGATGTGCATTAGAATATACGTGCAATAGAAAGGAATGTTATGACTCAGCACACACAACATGTGGATCGGAATATACTCAGAATAGAAAGGAAAGTATTGACTCAGCACACACCACATATGCATTAGAATATACTTGGAATAGAAAGGAATGTTTTGACCTAGAACAAGAAGGGTGTATTGGAATATACTTGGAATAGAAAGGAATGTTTAGACTCAGCACACACAACATGTGCATCAGAAAATACTTCGAATAGAAAGGTATGTTTTTACTCAGCGCACACACAATATGTGCTTTAGAATATACTTGGAATATGATGGAATGTTTTGACTCAGCACAAACAACATGTGAATTAGAATATACAAGGAATATTAAGGAATATTTTGACTTAGCACACACCACCTGTGCATTAGAATATTCTGGGAATAGATAGGAATGTTTTGACACAGCACACACAACATGTGCATTAGATAGAATATACGTGGAATAGAAAGGAATGTTTTGACTCTGAACACACAACATGTGCATCAGAATATACTCAGAATAGAAAGGAAAGTATTGACTCAGCACACACCACATATGCATTAGAATATAGTTGGAATAGAAAGGAATGTTTTGACCCAGAACAAGAAGGAAGTGTATTAGAATATACTTGAAATAGAAAGGAATGTTTTGACTCAGCACAAACAACATATGAATTAGAATATACAAGGAATATTAAGGAATAATTTGACTTAGCACACACCACATGTGCATTAGAATATACTTGGAATAGAAAGGAATGTTTTGACCCAGTACAAGAAGGAAGTGTATTGGAATTTACTTGGAATAGAAAGGAATGTTTTGTCTCAGCACACACAATATGTGCTTTAGAATATACTAGGAATACAATGGAATGTTTTGACTCAGGACACACAAGATGTGCATTAGAATATACGTGGAATAGAAAGGAATTTTTTGACTCAGCACACACAACATGTGGATCGGAATATACTCAGAATAGAAAGGAAAGTATTGATTCAGCACACACCACATATGCATTAGAATATACTTGGAATAGAAAGGAATGTTTTGACCCAGAACAAGAAGGAAGTGTATTGGAATATACTTGGAATAGAAAGGAATGTTTTGACTCAGCACACACAACATGTGCATCAGAAAATACTTGGAATAGAAAGGAATATTTTGACTCAGCACTCACAACATGTGCATTAGAATTTTAATGAAATATTAAGGAATATTTTGACTCAGCACACACAACATGTGCATTAGAATATGCATGAAATAGAAAGGAATGTTTTGACTCAGCACGCACCACATGTGCATTAGAATATACTTGGAATACAATGGAATGTTTTGACACAGCACACACAAGATGTGCATCAGAATATACTTGGAATAGAAAGGAATGTTTTGTCTCAGCACACAAAACAAGGTTATTCGAATCTACTTGGAATAGAAAGGAATGTTTTGACTCAGCACAGACAACATGTGCATTAGAATATACTTGGAATAGAAAGGAATGTTTTGACTCAGCACACACCACATGTGCTTTAGAATATTCTTGGTATATCAATAAATATTTTGACGCAGCACACACAAGATGTGCATTGGAAAATACTTGGAATAGAAAGGAATGTTTTTACTCAGCACACACCACATATGCATTAGAATATACTTGGAATAGAAAGGAATGTTTTGACCCAGAACAAGAAGGAAGTGTATTGGAAAATACTTGGAATAGAAAGGAATGTTTTGACTCAGCACACACAACATGTGCATTAGAATATTCTGAGAATAGAAAGGTATGTTTTGACTCAGCACACACCACATGTGCATTAGAATATTCTGGGAATAGAAAGGTATGTTCTGACTCAGCACACACAACATGTGCATCAGAAAATACTTGGAATAGAAAGGAATATTTTGACTCAGCACTCACAACATGTGCATTAGAATATACAAGGAATATTAAGGAATTTTTTGACTCAGCACACACAAAATGTGGATTAGAATATGCATGGAATAGAAAGGAATGTTTTGACTCAGCACACACCACATGTGCATTAGAATATTCTGGGAATAGAAAGGTATGTTCTGACTCAGCACACACAACATGTGCATTAGATAGAATATACTTGGAATAGAAAGGAATGTTTTGACTCAGCAAACACAACATGTGCATCGGAATATACTCAGAATAGAAAGGAAAGTATTGACTCAACACACACCACATCTGCATTAGAATATATTTGAAATAGAAATGAATGTTTTGACCCAGAACAAGAAGGAAGTGTATTTGAATATACTTGGAATAGAAAGGAATGTTTTGACACAACACAAACAACATGTGAATTAGAATATACAAGGAATATTAAGGAATATTTTGACTTAGCACACACCACATGTGCATCAGAATATACTTGGAATAGAAAGGAATGTTTTGACCCAGAACAAGAAGGAAGTGTATTGGAATATACTTGGAATAGAAAGGAATGTTTTGACTCAGCACACACAATATGTGCTTTAGAATATACTAGGAATACAATGGAATGTTTTGACTCAGGAAAGACAAGATGTGCATTAGAATATACGTGGAATAGAAAGGAATTTTTTGACTTAGCACACACCACATATGCATTAAAATATACTTGGAATAGATAGGAATGTTTGACCCAGAACAAGAAGGAAGTGTATTGGAATATACTTGGAATAGAAAGGAATGTTTTGACTCAGCACACACAACATGTGCATCAGAAAATACTTGGAATATAAAGGAATATTTTGACTCAGCACTCACAACATGTGCATTAGAATTTTAAAGAAATATTAAGGAATATTTTGACTCAGCACACACAACATGTGCATTCGAATATGCATGGAATAGAAAGGAATGTTTTGACTCAGCACACACCACATGTGCATTAGAATATACTTGGAATACAATGCAATGTTTTGACTCAGTAAATACAACATGTGCATCGGAATATACTCAGAATAGAAAGGAAAGTATTGACTCAACACACACCACATTTGCATTGGAATATACTTGGAATAGAAATGAATGTTTTGACCCAGAACAAGAAGGAAGTGTATTTGAATATACTTGGAATAGAAAGGAATGTTTTGACTCAACACAAACAACATGTGAATTAGAATATACAAGGAATATTAAGGAATATTTTGACATAGCACACACCACATGTGCATTAGAATATACTTGGAATAGAAAGGAATGTTTTGACCCAGAACAAGAAGGAAATGTATTGGAATATACGTGCAATAGAAAGGAATGTTTTGACTCAGCACACACAATATGTGCATCAGAAAATACTTAGAATAGAAAGGTATGTTTTTACTCAGCGCACACACAATATATGCTTTAGAATATACTTGGAATATGATGGAATGTTTTGACTCAGCACAAACAACATGTGAATTAGAATATACAAGGAATATTAAGGAATATTTTGACTTAGCACACACCAGCTGTGCATTAGAATATTCTGGGAATAGAAAGGAATGTTTTTATGCAGCACACACAATATGTGGATCGTAATATACTCAGAATAGAAAGGAAAGTATTGACTCAGCACACACCACATATGCATTAGAATATACTTGGAATAGAAAGGAATATTTTGACCCAGAACAAGAAGGAAGTGTATTGGAATATACTTGGAATAGAAAGTAATGTTTTGACGCAGCACACACAAGATGTGCGTTAGAATATACGTGGAATAGAAAGGAATGTTTTGACTCAGCACACACAAGATGTGCATTAGAATATACGTGGAATAGAAAGGAAAGTATTGACTCAGCACACACCACATATGCATTAGAATATACTTGGAATAGAAAGTAATGTTTTGACCCAGAACAAGAAGGAAGTGTATTGGAATATACTTGGAATAGAAAGGAATGTTTTGACTCAGCACACACAACATGTGCATCAGAAAATACTTGGAATAGAAGGGAATGTTTTTACTCAGCGCACACACAATATGTTCTTTAGAATATACTTGGAATACAATGGAATGTTTTGACTCAGGACTCACAAGATGTGTATTAGAATATACGTGGAATAGAAAGGAATGTTTTGACTCAGCACACACAACATGTGGATCGGAATATACTCAGAATAGAAAGGAAAGTATTGACTCAGCACACACCACATATGCATTAGAATATACTTGGAATAGAAAGGAATGTTTTGACCCAGAACAAGAAGGAAGTGTATTGGAATATACTTGGAATAGAAAGGAATGTTTTGACTCAGCAAACACAACATGTGAATCAGAAAATACTTGGAATAGAAAGGAATGTTTTGACTCAGCACACACCACATATGCATTAGAATATACTTGGAATAGAAAGGAATGTTTTGACCCAGAACAAGAAGGAAGTGTATTGGAATATACTTGGAATAGAAAGGAATGTTTTGACTCAGCACACACAACATGTGCATCAGAAAATACTTGGAATAGAAGGGAATGTTTTTACTCAGCGCACACACAATATGTTCTTTAGAATATACTTGGAATACAATGGAATGTTTTGACTCAGCACACACAATATGTGCTTTAGAATATACGAGGAATACAATGGAATGTTTTGACTCAGGAAAGACAAGATGTGCATTAGAATATACGTGGAATAGAAAGGAATTTTTTGACTTAGCACACACCACATATGCATTAAAATATACTTGGAATAGATAGGAATGTTTGACCCAGAACAAGAAGGAAGTGTATTGGAATATACTTGGAATAGAAAGGAATGTTTTGACTCAGCACACACAACATGTGCATCAGAAAATACTTGGAATATAAAGGAATATTTTGACTCAGCACTCACAACATGTGCATTAGAATTTTAAAGAAATATTAAGAAATATTTTGACTCAGCACACACAACATGTGCATTCGAATATGCATGGAATAGAAAGGAATGTTTTGACTCAGCACACACCACATGTGCATTAGAATATACTTGGAATACAATGCAATGTTTTGACACAGCACACACAAGATGTGCATCAGAATATACTTGGAATAGAAAGGAATGTTTTTCTCAGCACACAAAACAAGGTTATTCAAATCTACTTGGAATAGAAAGGAATGTTTTGACTCAGCACACACCACATGTGCTTTATAATATTCTTGGTATATCAATAAATATTTTGACGCAGCACACACAAGATGTGCATTGGAAAATACTTGGAATAGAAAGGAATGTTTTGACTCAGCACACACCACATATGCATTAGAATATACTTGGAATAGAAAGGAATGTTTTGACCCAGAACAAGAAGGAAGTGTATTGGAAAATACTTGGAATAGAAAGGAATGTTTTGACTCAGCACACACAACATGTGCATCAGAAAATACTTGGATTAGGAAGGAATGTTTTGACTCAGCACACACAACATGTGCATTAGAATATACAAGTAATATTAAGGAATATTTTGACTCAGCACACACAACATGTGCATTAGAATATGCATGGAATAGAAAGGAATGTTTTGACTCAGCACACACAACATGTGCATTAGATAGAATATACTTGGAATAGAAAGGAATGTTTTGACTCAGTAAATACAACATGTGCATCGGAATATACTCAGAATAGAAAGGAAAGTATTGACTCAACACACACCACATTTGCATTGGAATATACTTGGAATAGAAATGAATGTTTTGACCCAGAACAAGAAGGAAGTGTATTTGAATATACTTGGAATAGAAAGGAATGTTTTGACTCAACACAAACAACATGTGAATTAGAATATACAAGGAATATTAAGGAATATTTTGACATAGCACACACCACATGTGCATTAGAATATACTTGGAATAGAAAGGAATGTTTTGACCCAGAACAAGAAGGAAATGTATTGGAATATACTTGGAATAGAAAGGAATGTTTTGACTCAGCACACACAATATGTGCTTTAGAATATACTTGGAATACAATGGAATGTTTTGACTCAGGACACACAAGATGTGCATTAGAATATACGTGGAATAGAAAGGAATTTTTTGACTCAGCACACACAACATGTGGATCGGAATATACTCAGAATAGAATGGAAAGTATTGATTCAGCACACACCACACATGCATTAGAATATACTTGGAATAGAAAGGAATGTTTTGACTCAGCACACACAACATGTGCATCAGAAAATACTTGGAATAGAAAGGAATATTTTGACTCAGCACTCACAACATGTGCATTAGAATATACAAGGAATATTAAGGAATTTTTTGACTCAGCACACACAAAATGTGGATTAGAATATGCATGGAATAGAAAGGAATGTTTTGACTCAGCACACACCACATGTGCATTAGAATATTCTGGGAATAGAAAGGTATGTTCTGACTCAGCACACACAACATGTGCATTAGATAGAATATACTTGGAATAGAAAGGAATGTTTTGACTCAGCAAACACAACATGTGCATCGGAATATACTCAGAATAGAAAGGAAAGTATTGACTCAACACACACCACATCTGCATTACAATATATTTGAAATAGAAATGAATGTTTTGACCCAGAACAAGAAGGAAGTGTATTTGAATATACTTGGAATAGAAAGGAATGTTTTGACACAACACAAACAACATGTGAATTAGAATATACAAGGAATATTAAGGAATATTTTGACTTAGCACACACCACATGTGCATTAGAATATACTTGGAATAGAAAGGAATGTTTTGACCCAGAACAAGAAGGAAGTGTATTGGAAAATACTTGGAATAGAAAGGAATGTTTTGACTCAGCACACACAATATGTGCTTTAGAATATACTAGGAATACAATGGAATGTTTTGACTCAGGAAAGACAAGATGTGCATTAGAATATACGTGGAATAGAAAGGTATTTTCTGACTTAGCACACACCACATATGCATTAAAATATACTTGGAATAGATAGGAATGTTTGACCCAGAACAAGAAGGAAGTGTATTGGAATATACTTGGAATAGAAAGGAATGTTTTGACTCAGCACACACAACATGTGCATCAGAAAATACTTGGAATATAAAGGAATATTTTGACTCAGCACTCACAACATGTGCATTAGAATTTTAAAGAAATATTAAGGAATATTTTGACTCAGCACACACAACATGTGCATTCGAATATGCATGGAATAGAAAGGAATGTTTTGACTCAGCACACACCACATGTGCATTAGAATATACTTGGAATACAATGCAATGTTTTGACACAGCACACACAAGATGTGCATCAGAATATACTTGGAATAGAAAGGAATGTTTTGTCTCAGCACACAAAACAAGGTTATTCAAATCTACTTGGAATAGAAAGGAATGTTTTGACTCAGCACACACCACATGTGCTTTATAATATTCTTGGTATATCAATAAATATTTTGACGCAGCACACACAAGATGTGCATTGGAAAATACTTGGAATAGAAAGGAATGTTTTGACTCAGCACACACCACATATGCATTAGAATATACTTGGAATAGAAAGGAATGTTTTGACCCAGAACAAGAAGGAAGTGTATTGGAAAATACTTGGAATAGAAAGGAATGTTTTGACTCAGCACACACAACATGTGCATCAGAAAATACTTGGATTAGGAAGGAATGTTTTGACTCAGCACACACAACATGTGCATTAGAATATACAAGTAATATTAAGGAATATTTTGACTCAGCACACACAACATGTGCATTAGAATATGCATGGAATAGAAAGGAATGTTTTGACTCAGCACACACAACATGTGCATTAGATAGAATATACTTGGAATAGAAAGGAATGTTTTGACTCAGTAAATACAACATGTGCATCGGAATATACTCAGAATAGAAAGGAAAGTATTGACTCAACACACACCACATTTGCATTGGAATATACTTGGAATAGAAATGAATGTTTTGACCCAGAACAAGAAGGAAGTGTATTTGAATATACTTGGAATAGAAAGGAATGTTTTGACTCAACACAAACAACATGTGAATTAGAATATACAAGGAATATTAAGGAATATTTTGACATAGCACACACCACATGTGCATTAGAATATACTTGGAATAGATAGGAATGTTTGACCCAGAACAAGAAGGAAGTGTATTGGAATATACTTGGAATAGAAAGGAATGTTTTGACTCAGCACACACAACATGTGCATCAGAAAATACTTGGAATATAAAGGAATATTTTGACTCAGCACTCACAACATGTGCATTAGAATTTTAAAGAAATATTAAGGAATATTTTGACTCAGCACACACAACATGTGCATTCGAATATGCATGGAATAGAAAGGAATGTTTTGACTCAGCACACACCACATGTGCATTAGAATATACTTGGAATACAATGCAATGTTTTGACACAGCACACACAAGATGTGCATCAGAATATACTTGGAATAGAAAGGAATGTTTTGTCTCAGCACACAAAACAAGGTTATTCAAATCTACTTGGAATAGAAAGGAATGTTTTGACTCAGCACACACCACATGTGCTTTATAATATTCTTGGTATATCAATAAATATTTTGACGCAGCACACACAAGATGTGCATTGGAAAATACTTGGAATAGAAAGGAATGTTTTGACTCAGCACACACCACATATGCATTAGAATATACTTGGAATAGAAAGGAATGTTTTGACCCAGAACAAGAAGGAAGTGTATTGGAAAATACTTGGAATAGAAAGGAATGTTTTGACTCAGCACACACAACATGTGCATCAGAAAATACTTGGATTAGGAAGGAATGTTTTGACTCAGCACACACAACATGTGCATTAGAATATACAAGTAATATTAAGGAATATTTTGACTCAGCACACACAACATGTGCATTAGAATATGCATGGAATAGAAAGGAATGTTTTGACTCAGCACACACAACATGTGCATTAGATAGAATATACTTGGAATAGAAAGGAATGTTTTGACTCAGTAAATACAACATGTGCATCGGAATATACTCAGAATAGAAAGGAAAGTATTGACTCAACACACACCACATTTGCATTGGAATATACTTGGAATAGAAATGAATGTTTTGACCCAGAACAAGAAGGAAGTGTATTTGAATATACTTGGAATAGAAAGGAATGTTTTGACTCAACACAAACAACATGTGAATTAGAATATACAAGGAATATTAAGGAATATTTTGACATAGCACACACCACATGTGCATTAGAATATACTTGGAATAGAAAGGAATGTTTTGACCCAGAACAAGAAGGAAATGTATTGGAATATACTTGGAATAGAAAGGAATGTTTTGACTCAGCACACACAATATGTGCTTTAGAATATACTTGGAATACAATGGAATGTTTTGACTCAGGACACACAAGATGTGCATTAGAATATACGTGCAATAGAAAGGAATGTTTTGACTCAGCACACACAATATGTGCATCAGAAAATACTTAGAATAGAAAGGTATGTTTTTACTCAGCGCACACACAATATGTGCTTTAGAATATACTTGGAATATGATGGAATGTTTTGACTCAGCACAAACAACATGTGAATTAGAATATACAAGGAATATTAAGGAATATTTTGACTTAGCACACACCACCTGTGCATTAGAATATTCTGGGAATAGAAAGGAATGTTTTTATGCAGCACACACAATATGTGGATCGTAATATACTCAGAATAGAAAGGAAAGTATTGACTCAGAACACACCACATATGCATTAGAATATACTTGGAATAGAAAGGAATATTTTGACCCAGAACAAGAAGGAAGTGTATTGGAATATACTTGGAATAGAAAGTAATGTTTTGACGCAGCACACACAAGATGTGCGTTAGAATATACGTGGAATAGAAAGGAATGTTTTGACTCAGCACACACAAGATGTGCATTAGAATATACGTGGAATAGAAAGGAAAGTATTGACTCAGCACACACCACATATGCATTAGAATATACTTGGAATAGAAAGTAATGTTTTGACCCAGAACAAGAAGGAAGTGTATTGGAATATACTTGGAATAGAAAGGAATGTTTTGACTCAGCACACACAACATGTGCATCAGAAAATACTTGGAATAGAAGGGAATGTTTTTACTCAGCGCACACACAATATGTTCTTTAGAATATACTTGGAATACAATGGAATGTTTTGACTCAGGACTCACAAGATGTGTATTAGAATATACGTGGAATAGAAAGGAATGTTTTGACTCAGCACACACAACATGTGGATCGGAATATACTCAGAATAGAAAGGAAAGTATTGACTCAGCACACACCACATATGCATTAGAATATACTTGGAATAGAAAGGAATGTTTTGACCCAGAACAAGAAGGAAGTGTATTGGAATATACTTGGAATAGAAAGGAATGTTTTGACTCAGCAAACACAACATGTGAATCAGAAAATACTTGGAATAGAAAGGAATGTTTTGACTCAGCACACACAACATGTGCATTAGAATATACAAGGAATATTAAGGAATATTTTGACTCAGCACACACAACATGTGCATTAGAATATTCTGGAAATAGAAAGGAATGTTTTGACACAGCACACACAACATGTGCATTAGATAGAATATACGTGGAATAGAAAGGAATGTTTTGACTCAGCACACACAACATGTGCATTAGGATATACAAGGAATATTAAGGAATATTTTGACTCAGCACACACAACATGTGCATTAGATAGAATATACGTGGAATAGAAAGGAATGTTTTGACTCAGCACTCACAACATGTGCATTAGAATTTTAATGAAATATTAAGGAATATTTTGACTCAGCACACACAACATGTGCATTAGAATATGCATGGAATAGAAAGGAATGTTTTGACTCAGCACACACCACATGTGCATTAGAATATACTTGGAATACAATGGAATGTTTTGACACAGCACACACAAGATGTGCATCAGAATATACTTGGAATAGAAAGGAATGTTTTGTCTCAGTACTCGAAACAAGGTTATTCGAATCTACTTGGAATAGAAAGGAATGTTTTGACTCAGCACAGACAACATGTGCATTAGAATATACTTGGAATAGAAAGGAATGTTTTGACTCAGCACACACCACATGTGCTTTAGAATATTCTTGGTTTATCAATAAATATTTTGACGCAGCACACACAAGATGTGCATTGGAAAATACTTGGAATAGAAAGGAATGTTTTGACTCAGCACACACCACATATGCATTAGAATATACTTGGAATAGAAAGGAATGTTTTGACCCAGAACAAGAAGGAAGTGTATTGGAAAATACTTGGAATAGAAAGGAATGTATTGACTCAGCACACACAACATGTGTATCAGAAAATACTTGGATTTGAAAGGAATGTTTTGACTCAGCACACACAACATGTGCATTAGAATATACAAGGAATATTAAGGAATATTTTGACTCAGCACACACAAAATGTGGATTAGAATATGCATGGAAGAGAAAGGAATGTTTTGAGTCAGCACACACCACATGTGCATTAGAATATTCTGGGAATAGAAAGGTATGTTTTGACTCAGCACACACAACATGTGCATTAGATAGAATATACTTGGAATAGAAATGAATGTTTTGACTCAGCAAACACAACATGTGCATCGGAATATACTCAGAATAGAAAGGAAAGTATTGACTCAACACACACCACATATGCATTAGAATATACTTGGAATAGAAATGAATGTTTTGACCCAGAACAAGAAGGAAATGTATTGGAATATACTTGGAAGAGAAAGGAATGTTGTGACTCTGCATACACAATATGTGCTTTAGAATATACTTGGAATACAATGGAATGTTTTGACTCAGGACACACAAGATGTGCATTAGAATATACGTGCAATAGAAAGGAATGTTATGACTCAGCACACACAACATGTGGATCGGAATATACTCAGAATAGAAAGGAAAGTATTGACTCAGCACACACCACATATGCATTAGAATATACTTGGAATAGAAAGGAATGTTTTGACCTAGAACAAGAAGGGTGTATTGGAATATACTTGGAATAGAAAGGAATGTTTAGACTCAGCACACACAACATGTGCATCAGAAAATACTTCGAATAGAAAGGTATGTTTTTACTCAGCGCACACACAATATGTGCTTTAGAATATACTTGGAATATGATGGAATGTTTTGACTCAGCACAAACAACATGTGAATTAGAATATACAAGGAATATTAAGGAATATTTTGACTTAGCACACACCACCTGTGCATTAGAATATTCTGGGAATAGATAGGAATGTTTTGACACAGCACACACAACATGTGCATTAGATAGAATATACGTGGAATAGAAAGGAATGTTTTGACTCTGAACACACAACATGTGCATCAGAATATACTCAGAATAGAAAGGAAAGTATTGACTCAGCACACACCACATATGCATTAGAATATAGTTGGAATAGAAAGGAATGTTTTGACCCAGAACAAGAAGGAAGTGTATTAGAATATACTTGAAATAGAAAGGAATGTTTTGACACAGCACAAACAACATATGAATTAGAATATACAAGGAATATTAAGGAATAATTTGACTTAGCACACACCACATGTGCATTAGAATATACTTGGAATAGAAAGGAATGTTTTGACCCAGTACAAGAAGGAAGTGTATTGGAATTTACTTGGAATAGAAAGGAATGTTTTGTCTCAGCACACACAATATGTGCTTTAGAATATACTAGGAATACAATGGAATGTTTTGACTCAGGACACACAAGATGTGCATTAGAATATACGTGGAATAGAAAGGAATTTTTTGACTCAGCACACACAACATGTGGATCGGAATATACTCAGAATAGAAAGGAAAGTATTGATTCAGCACACACCACATATGCATTAGAATATACTTGGAATAGAAAGGAATGTTTTGACCCAGAACAAGAAGGAAGTGTATTGGAATATACTTGGAATAGAAAGGAATGTTTTGACTCAGCACACACAACATGTGCATCAGAAAATACTTGGAATAGAAAGGAATATTTTGACTCAGCACTCACAACATGTGCATTAGAATTTTAATGAAATATTAAGGAATATTTTGACTCAGCACACACAACATGTGCATTAGAATATGCATGAAATAGAAAGGAATGTTTTGACTCAGCACGCACCACATGTGCATTAGAATATACTTGGAATACAATGGAATGTTTTGACACAGCACACACAAGATGTGCATCAGAATATACTTGGAATAGAAAGGAATGTTTTGTCTCAGCACACAAAACAAGGTTATTCGAATCTACTTGGAATAGAAAGGAATGTTTTGACTCAGCACAGACAACATGTGCATTAGAATATACTTGGAATAGAAAGGAATGTTTTGACTCAGCACACACCACATGTGCTTTAGAATATTCTTGGTATATCAATAAATATTTTGACGCAGCACACACAAGATGTGCATTGGAAAATACTTGGAATAGAAAGGAATGTTTTTACTCAGCACACACCACATATGCATTAGAATATACTTGGAATAGAAAGGAATGTTTTGACCCAGAACAAGAAGGAAGTGTATTGGAAAATACTTGGAATAGAAAGGAATGTTTTGACTCAGCACACACAACATGTGCATTAGAATATTCTGAGAATAGAAAGGTATGTTTTGACTCAGCACACACCACATGTGCATTAGAATATTCTGGGAATAGAAAGGTATGTTCTGACTCAGCACACACAACATGTGCATCAGAAAATACTTGGAATAGAAAGGAATATTTTGACTCAGCACTCACAACATGTGCATTAGAATATACAAGGAATATTAAGGAATTTTTTGACTCAGCACACACAAAATGTGGATTAGAATATGCATGGAATAGAAAGGAATGTTTTGACTCAGCACACACCACATGTGCATTAGAATATTCTGGGAATAGAAAGGTATGTTCTGACTCAGCACACACAACATGTGCATTAGATAGAATATACTTGGAATAGAAAGGAATGTTTTGACTCAGCAAACACAACATGTGCATCGGAATATACTCAGAATAGAAAGGAAAGTATTGACTCAACACACACCACATCTGCATTAGAATATATTTGAAATAGAAATGAATGTTTTGACCCAGAACAAGAAGGAAGTGTATTTGAATATACTTGGAATAGAAAGGAATGTTTTGACACAACACAAACAACATGTGAATTAGAATATACAAGGAATATTAAGGAATATTTTGACTTAGCACACACCACATGTGCATTAGAATATACTTGGAATAGAAAGGAATGTTTTGACCCAGAACAAGAAGGAAGTGTATTGGAATATACTTGGAATAGAAAGGAATGTTTTGACTCAGCACACACAATATGTGCTTTAGAATATACTAGGAATACAATGGAATGTTTTGACTCAGGAAAGACAAGATGTGCATTAGAATATACGTGGAATAGAAAGGAATTTTTTGACTTAGCACACACCACATATGCATTAAAATATACTTGGAATAGATAGGAATGTTTGACCCAGAACAAGAAGGAAGTGTATTGGAATATACTTGGAATAGAAAGGAATGTTTTGACTCAGCACACACAACATGTGCATCAGAAAATACTTGGAATATAAAGGAATATTTTGACTCAGCACTCACAACATGTGCATTAGAATTTTAAAGAAATATTAAGGAATATTTTGACTCAGCACACACAACATGTGCATTCGAATATGCATGGAATAGAAAGGAATGTTTTGACTCAGCACACACCACATGTGCATTAGAATATACTTGGAATACAATGCAATGTTTTGACACAGCACACACAAGATGTGCATCAGAATATACTTGGAATAGAAAGGAATGTTTTGTCTCAGCACACAAAACAAGGTTATTCGAATCTACTTGGAATAGAAAGGAATGTTTTGACTCAGCACACACCACATGTGCTTTATAATATTCTTGGTATATCAATAAATATTTTGACGCAGCACACACAAGATGTGCATTGGAAAATACTTGGAATAGAAAGGAATGTTTTGACTCAGCACACACCACATATGCATTAGAATATACTTGGAATAGAAAGGAATGTTTTGACCCAGAACAAGAAGGAAGTGTATTGGAAAATACTTGGAATAGAAAGGAATGTTTTGACTCAGCACACACAACATGTGCATCAGAAAATACTTGGATTAGGAAGGAATGTTTTGACTCAGCACACACAACATGTGCATTAGAATATACAAGTAATATTAAGGAATATTTTGACTCAGCACACACAACATGTGCATTAGAATATGCATGGAATAGAAAGGAATGTTTTGACTCAGCACACACAACATGTGCATTAGATAGAATATACTTGGAATAGAAAGGAATGTTTTGACTCAGTAAATACAACATGTGCATCGGAATATACTCAGAATAGAAAGGCAAGTATTGACTCAACACACACCACATTTGCATTGGAATATACTTGGAATAGAAATGAATGTTTTGACCCAAAACAAGAAGGAAGTGTATTTGAATATACTTGGAATAGAAAGGAATGTTTTGACTCAACACAAACAACATGTGAATTAGAATATACAAGGAATATTAAGGAATATTTTGACATAGCACACACCACATGTGCATTAGAATATACTTGGAATAGAAAGGAATGTTTTGACCCAGAACAAGAAGGAAATGTATTGGAATATACTTGGAATAGAAAGGAATGTTTTGACTCAGGACACACAAGATGTGCATTAGAATATACGTGCAATAGAAAGGAATGTTTTGACTCAGCACACACAATATGTGCATCAGAAAATACTTAGAATAGAAAGGTATGTTTTTACTCAGCGCACACACAATATGTGCTTTAGAATATACTTGGAATATGATGGAATGTTTTGACTCAGCACAAACAACATGTGAATTAGAATATACAAGGAATATTAAGGAATATTTTGACTTAGCACACACCAGCTGTGCATTAGAATATTCTGGGAATAGAAAGGAATGTTTTTATGCAGCACACACAATATGTGGATCGTAATATACTCAGAATAGAAAGGAAAGTATTGACTCAGCACACACCACATATGCATTAGAATATACTTGGAATAGAAAGGAATATTTTGACCCAGAACAAGAAGGAAGTGTATTGGAATATACTTGGAATAGAAAGTAATGTTTTGACGCAGCACACACAAGATGTGCGTTAGAATATACGTGGAATAGAAAGGAATGTTTTGACTCAGCACACACAAGATGTGCATTAGAATATACGTGGAATAGAAAGGAAAGTATTGACTCAGCACACACCACATATGCATTAGAATATACTTGGAATAGAAAGTAATGTTTTGACCCAGAACAAGAAGGAAGTGTATTGGAATATACTTGGAATAGAAAGGAATGTTTTGACTCAGCACACACAACATGTGCATCAGAAAATACTTGGAATAGAAGGGAATGTTTTTACTCAGCGCACACACAATATGTTCTTTAGAATATACTTGGAATACAATGGAATGTTTTGACTCAGGACTCACAAGATGTGTATTAGAATATACGTGGAATAGAAAGGAATGTTTTGACTCAGCACACACAACATGTGGATCGGAATATACTCAGAATAGAAAGGAAAGTATTGACTCAGCACACACCACATATGCATTAGAATATACTTGGAATAGAAAGGAATGTTTTGACCCAGAACAAGAAGGAAGTGTATTGGAATATACTTGGAATAGAAAGGAATGTTTTGACTCAGCAAACACAACATGTGAATCAGAAAATACTTGGAATAGAAAGGAATGTTTTGACTCAGCACACACAACATGTGCATTAGAATATACAAGGAATATTAAGGAATATTTTGACTCAGCACACACAACATGTGCATTAGAATATTCTGGAAATAGAAAGGAATGTTTTGACACAGCACACACAACATGTGCATTAGATAGAATATACGTGGAATAGAAAGGAATGTTTTGACTCAGCACTCACAACATGTGCATTAGAATTTTAATGAAATATTAAGGAATATTTTGACTCAGCACACACAACATGTGCATTAGAATATGCATGGAATAGAAAGGAATGTTTTGACTCAGCACACACCACATGTGCATTAGAATATACTTGGAATACAATGGAATGTTTTGACACAGCACACACAAGATGTGCATCAGAATATACTTGGAATAGAAAGGAATGTTTTGTCTCAGCACTCGAAACAAGGTTATTCGAATCTACTTGGAATAGAAAGGAATGTTTTGACTCAGCACAGACAACATGTGCATTAGAATATACTTGGAATAGAAAGGAATGTTTTGACTCAGCACACACCACATGTGCTTTAGAATATTCTTGGTTTATCAATAAATATTTTGACGCAGCACACACAAGATGTGCATTGGAAAATACTTGGAATAGAAAGGAATGTTTTGACTCAGCACACACCACATATGCATTAGAATATACTTGGAATAGAAAGGAATGTTTTCACCCAGAACAAGAAGGAAGTGTATTGGAAAATACTTGGAATAGAAAGGAATGTATTGACTCAGCACACACAACATGTGTATCAGAAAATACTTGGATTTGAAAGGAATGTTTTGACTCAGCACACACAACATGTGCATTAGAATATACAAGGAATATTAAGGAATATTTTGACTCAGCACACACAAAATGTGGATTAGAATATGCATGGAAGAGAAAGGAATGTTTTGAGTCAGCACACACCACATGTGCATTAGAATATTCTGGGAATAGAAAGGTATGTTTTGACTCAGCACACACAACATGTGCATTAGATAGAATATACTTGGAATAGAAATGAATGTTTTGACTCAGCAAACACAACATGTGCATCGGAATATACTCAGAATAGAAAGGAAAGTATTGACTCAACACACACCACATATGCATTAGAATATACTTGGAATAGAAATGAATGTTTTGACCCAGAACAAGAAGGAAATGTATTGGAATATACTTGGAAGAGAAAGGAATGTTGTGACTCTGCATACACAATATGTGCTTTAGAATATACTTGGAATACAATGGAATGTTTTGACTCAGGACACACAAGATGTGCATTAGAATATACGTGCAATAGAAAGGAATGTTATGACTCAGCACACACAACATGTGGATCGGAATATACTCAGAATAGAAAGGAAAGTATTGACTCAGCACACACCACATATGCATTAGAATATACTTGGAATAGAAAGGAATGTTTTGACCTAGAACAAGAAGGGTGTATTGGAATATACTTGGAATAGAAAGGAATGTTTAGACTCAGCACACACAACATGTGCATCAGAAAATACTTCGAATAGAAAGGTATGTTTTTACTCAGCGCACACACAATATGTGCTTTAGAATATACTTGGAATATGATGGAATGTTTTGACTCAGCACAAACAACATGTGAATTAGAATATACAAGGAATATTAAGGAATATTTTGACTTAGCACACACCACCTGTGCATTAGAATATTCTGGGAATAGATAGGAATGTTTTGACACAGCACACACAACATGTGCATTAGATAGAATATACGTGGAATAGAAAGGAATGTTTTGACTCTGAACACACAACATGTGCATCAGAATATACTCAGAATAGAAAGGAAAGTATTGACTCAGCACACACCACATATGCATTAGAATATAGTGGGAATAGAAAGGAATGTTTTGACCCAGAACAAGAAGGAAGTGTATTAGAATATACTTGAAATAGAAAGGAATGTTTTGACTCAGCACAAACAACATATGAATTAGAATATACAAGGAATATTAAGGAATAATTTGACTTAGCACACACCACATGTGCATTAGAATATACTTGGAATAGAAAGGAATGTTTTGACTCAGGACACACAAGATGTGCATTAGAATATACGTGGAATAGAAAGGAATTTTTTGACTCAGCACACACAACATGTGGATCGGAATATACTCAGAATAGAAAGGAAAGTATTGATTCAGCACACACCACATATGCATTAGAATATACTTGGAATAGAAAGGAATGTTTTGACCCAGAACAAGAAGGAAGTGTATTGGAATATACTTGGAATAGAAAGGAATGTTTTGACTCAGCACACACAACATGTGCATCAGAAAATACTTGGAATAGAAAGGAATATTTTGACTCAGCACTCACAACATGTGCATTAGAATTTTAATGAAATATTAAGGAATATTTTGACTCAGCACACACAACATGTGCATTAGAATATGCATGAAATAGAAAGGAATGTTTTGACTCAGCACGCACCACATGTGCATTAGAATATACTTGGAATACAATGGAATGTTTTGACACAGCACACACAAGATGTGCATCAGAATATACTTGGAATAGAAAGGAATGTTTTGTCTCAGCACACAAAACAAGGTTATTCGAATCTACTTGGAATAGAAAGGAATGTTTTGACTCAGCACAGACAACATGTGCATTAGAATATACTTGGAATAGAAAGGAATGTTTTGACTCAGCACACACCACATGTGCTTTAGAATATTCTTGGTATATCAATAAATATTTTGACGCAGCACACACAAGATGTGCATTGGAAAATACTTGGAATAGAAAGGAATGTTTTTACTCAGCACACACCACATATGCATTAGAATATACTTGGAATAGAAAGGAATGTTTTGACCCAGAACAAGAAGGAAGTGTATTGGAAAATACTTGGAATAGAAAGGAATGTTTTGACTCAGCACACACAACATGTGCATCAGAAAATACTTGGATTAGAAAGGAATGTTTTGATTCAGCACACACAACATGTGCATTAGAATATACAAGGAATGTTAAGGAATATTTTGACTCAGCACACACAAAATGTGGATTAGAATATGCATGGAATAGAAAGGAATGTTTTGACTCAGCACACACCACATGTGCATTAGAATATTCTGGGAATAGAAAGGTATGTTTTGACTCAGCACACACAACATGTGCATCGGAATATACTCAGAATAGAAAGGAAAGTATTGTCTCAACACACACCACATATGCATTAGAATATATTTGGAATAGAAATGAATTTTTTGACCAAGAACAAGAAGGAAGTGTATTTGAATATACTTGGAATAGAAAGGAATGTTTTGACTCAACATAAACAACATGTGAATTAGAATATACAAGGAATATTAAGGAATATTTTGACTTAGCACACACCACATGTGCATTAGAATATACTTGGAATAGAAAGGAATGTTTTGACCCAGAACAAGAAGGAAGTGTATTGGAATATACTTGGAATAGAAAGGAATGTTTTGACTCAGCACACACAACATGTGCATCAGAATATACTCAGAATAGAAAGGAAAGTATTGACTCAGCACACACCACATTTGCATTAAAATATAGTTGGAATAGAAAGGAATGTTTTGACCCAGAACAAGAAGGAAGTGTATTAGAATATACTTGAAATAGAAAGGAATGTTTTGACTCAGCACACACAACATGTGCATCGGAATATACTCAGAATAGAAAGGAAAGTATTGTCTCAACACACACCACATATGCATTAGAATATATTTGGAATAGAAATGAATTTTTTGACCAAGAACAAGAAGGAAGTGTATTTGAATATACTTGGAATAGAAAGGAATGTTTTGACTCAACATAAACAACATGTGAATTAGAATATACAAGGAATATTAAGGAATAATTTGACTTAGCACACACCACATGTGCATTAGAATATACTTTGAATAGAAAGGAATGTTTTGACCCAGAACAAGAAGGAAGTGTATTGGAATATACTTGGAATAGAAAGGAATGTTTTGACTCAGCACACACAACATGTGCATCAGAATATACTCAGAATAGAAAGGAAAGTATTGACTCAGCACACACCACATATGCATTAAAATATAGTTGGAATAGAAAGGAATGTTTTGACCCAGAACAAGAAGGAAGTGTATTAGAATATACTTGAAATAGAAAGGAATGTTTTGACTCAGCACAAACAACATATGAATTAGAATATACAAGGAATATTAAGGAATATTTTGACTTAGCACAAACCACATGTGCATTAGAATACACTTGGAATAGAAAGGAATGTTTTGACCCAGTACAAGAAAGAAGTGTATTGGAATTTACTTGGAATAGAAAGGAATGTTTTGTCTCAGCACACACAATATGTGCTTTAGAATATACTAGGAATACAATGGAATGTTTTGACTCAGGACACACAAGATGTGAATTAGAATATACGTGGAATACAAAGGAATTTTTTGACTCAGCACACAAAACATGTGGATCGGAATATACTCAGAACAGAAAGGAAAGTATTGATTCAGCACACACCACATATGCATTAGAATATACTTGGAATAGAAAGGAATGTTTTGTCCCAGAACAAGAAGGAAGTGTATTAGAATATACTTGAAATAGAAAGGAATATTTTGACTCAGCACACACAAAACGTGGAATAGATTATGCATGGAATAGAAAGGAATGTTTTGACTCAGCACACACCACATGTGCATTAGAATATTCTGGGAATAGAAAGGTATGTTTTGACTCAGCACACACAACATGTGCATCGGAATATACTCAGAATAGAAAGGAAAGTATTGTCTCAACACACACCACATATGCATTAGAATATATTTGGAATAGAAATGAATGTTTTGACCAAGAACAAGAAGGAAGTGTATTTGAATATACTTGGAATAGAAAGGAATGTTTTGACTCAACACAAACAACATGTGAATTAGAATATACAAGGAATATTAAGGAATATTTTGACTTAGCACACACCACATGTGCATTAGTATATACTTGGAATAGAAAGGAATGTTTTGACCCAGAACAAGAAGGAAGTGTATTGGAATATACTTGGAATAGAAAGGAATGTTTTGACTCAGCACACACAATATGTGCTTTAGAATATACTAGGAATACAATGGAATGTTTTGACTCAGGACACACAAGATGTGCATTAGAATATACGTGGAATAGAAAGGAATTTTTTGACTCAGCACACACAACATGTGGATCGGAATATACTCAGAATAGAAAGGAAAGTATTGACTCAGCACACACCACATATGCATTACAATATACTTGGAATAGATAGGAATGTTGAACCAGAACAAGAAGGAAGTGTATTGGAATATACTTGGAATAGAAAGGAATGTTTTGACTCACCACACACAACATGTGCATCAGAAAATACTTGGAATAGAAAGGAATATTTTGACTCAGCACTCACAACATGTGCATTAGAATTTTAAAGAAATATTAAGGAATATTTTGACTCAGCACACACAACATGTGCATTAGAATATGCGTGGAATAGAAAGGAATGTTTTGACTCAGCACACACCACATGTGCATTAGAATATACTTGGAATAGAAAGGAATGTTTTGTCTCAGCACACAAAACAAGGTTATTCGAATCTACTTGGAATAGAAAGGAATGTTTTGACGCAGCACACACAAGATGTGCGTTAGAATATACGTGGAATAGAAAGGAATGTTTTGACCCAGAACAAGAAGGAAGTGTATTGGAATATACTTGGAATAGAAAGGAATGTTTTGACTCAGCACACACAACATGTGCATCAGAAAATACTTGGAATAGAAGGGAATGTTTTTACTCAGCGCACACACAATATGTACTTTAGAATATACTTGGAATACAATGGAATGTTTTGACTCAGGACACACTAGATGTGTATTAGAATATACGTGGAATAGAAAGGAACGTTATGACTCAGCACACACAACATATGGATCTGAATATACTCAGAATAGAAAGGAAAGTATTGACTCAGCACACACCACATATGCATTAGAATATACTTGGAATAGAAAGGAATGTTTTGACCCAGAACAAGAAGGAAGTGTATTGGAATATACTTGGAATAGAAAGGAATGTTTTGACTCAGCAAACACAACATGTGAATCAAAAAATACTTGGAATAGAAAGGAATGTTTTGACTCAGCACACACAACATGTGCATTAGAATATACAAGGAATATTAAGGAATATTTTGACTCAGCACACACAACATGTGCATTAGAATATTCTGGAAATAGAAAGGAATGTTTTGACACAGCACACACAACATGTGCATTAGATAGAATATACGTGGAATAGAAAGGAATGTTTTGACTCAGCACACACAACATGTGCATTAGAATATACAAGGAATATTAAGGAATATTTTGACTCAGCACACACAACATGTGCATTAGAATATTCTGGAAATAGAAAGGAATGTTTTGACTCAGCACTCACAACATGTGCATTAGAATTTTAATGAAATATTAAGGAATATTTTGACTCAGCACACACAACATGTGCATTAGAATATGCATGGAATAGAAAGGAATGTTTTGACTCAGCACACACCACATGTGCATTAGAATATACTTGGAATACAATGGAATGTTTTGACACAGCACACACAAGATGTGCATCAGAATATACTTGGAATAGAAAGGAATGTTTTGTCTCAGCACACAAAACAAGGTTATTCGAATCTACTTGGAATAGAAAGGAATATTTTGACACAGCACACACAACATGTGGATCGGAATTTACTCAGAATAGAAAGGAAAGTATTGACTCAGCACACACCACATATGCATTTGAATATACTTGGAATAGAAAGGAATGTTTTTACTCAGGGCACACACAATATTTGCATTAGAATATACTTGGAATACGATGGAATGTTTTGACTCAGCACATACAACATGTGCATTTGAATGTACAATGAATATTAAGGAATATTTTGACTCAGCACACACAACATGTGCATTAGAATATTCTGGAAATAGAAAGGAATGTTTTGACACAGCACACACAACATGTGCATTAGATAGAATATACGTGGAATAGAAAGGTATGTTTTGACTCAGAACACACAACATGTGCATCAGAATATACTCAGAATAGAAAGGAAAGTATTGACTCAGCACACACCACATATGCATTAGAATATAGTTGGAATAGAAAGGAATGTTTTGACGCAGAACAAGAAGGAAGTGTATTAGAATATACTTAAAATAGAAAGGAATGTTTTGACTCAGCACAAACAACATGTGAATTAGAATATACAAGGAATATTAAGGAATATTTTGACTTAGCACACACCACGTGTGCATTAGAATATACTTGGAATAGAAAGGAATGTTTTGACCCAGTACAAGAAGGAATTGTATTGGAATTTACTTGGAATAGAAAGGAATGTTTTGTCTCAGCACACACAATATGTGCTTTAGAATATACTAGGAATACAATGGAATGTTTTGACTCAGGACACACAAGATGTGCATTAGAATATACGTGGAATAGAAAGGAATTTTTTGACTTAGCACACACCACATATGCATTAAAATATACTTGGAATAGATAGGAATGTTTGACCCAGAACAAGAAGGAAGTGTATTGGAATATACTTGGAATAGAAAGGAATGTTTTGACTCAGCACACACAACATGTGCATCAGAAAATACTTGGAATATAAAGGAATATTTTGACTCAGCACTCACAACATGTGCATTAGAATTTTAAAGAAATATTAAGGAATATTTTGACTCAGCACACACAACATGTGCATTCGAATATGCATGGAATAGAAAGGAATGTTTTGACTCAGCACACACCACATGTGCATTAGAATATACTTGGAATACAATGCAATGTTTTGACACAGCACACACAAGATGTGCATCAGAATATACTTGGAATAGAAAGGAATGTTTTGTCTCAGCACACAAAACAAGGTTATTCGAATCTACTTGGAATAGAAAGGAATGTTTTGACTCAGCACACACCACATGTGCTTTATAATATTCTTGGTATATCAATAAATATTTTGACGCAGCACACACAAGATGTGCATTGGAAAATACTTGGAATAGAAAGGAATGTTTTGACTCAGCACACACCACATATGCATTAGAATATACTTGGAATAGAAAGGAATGTTTTGACCCAGAACAAGAAGGAAGTGTATTGGAAAATACTTGGAATAGAAAGGAATGTTTTGACTCAGCACACACAACATGTGCATCAGAAAATACTTGGATTAGGAAGGAATGTTTTGACTCAGCACACACAACATGTGCATTAGAATATACAAGTAATATTAAGGAATATTTTGACTCAGCACACACAACATGTGCATTAGAATATGCATGGAATAGAAAGGAATGTTTTGACTCAGCACACACAACATGTGCATTAGATAGAATATACTTGGAATAGAAAGGAATGTTTTGACTCAGTAAATACAACATGTGCATCGGAATATTCTCAGAATAGAAAGGAAAGTATTGACTCAACACACACCACATTTGCATTGGAATATACTTGGAATAGAAATGAATGTTTTGACCCAGAACAAGAAGGAAGTGTATTTGAATATACTTGGAATAGAAAGGAATGTTTTGACTCAACACAAACAACATGTGAATTAGAATATACAAGGAATATTAAGGAATATTTTGACATAGCACACACCACATGTGCATTAGAATATACTTGGAATAGAAAGGAATGTTTTGACCCAGAACAAGAAGGAAATGTATTGGAATATACTTGGAATAGAAAGGAATGTTTTGACTCAGCACACACAATATGTGCTTTAGAATATACTTGGAATACAATGGAATGTTTTGACTCAGGACTCACAAGATGTGCATTAGAATATACGTGCAATAGAAAGGAATGTTTTGACTCAGCACACACAATATGTGCATCAGAAAATACTTAGAATAGAAAGGTATGTTTTTACTCAGCGCACACACAATATGTGCTTTAGAATATACTTGGAATATGATGGAATGTTTTGACTCAGCACAAACAACATGTGAATTAGAATATACAAGGAATATTAAGGAATATTTTGACTTAGCACACACCACCTGTGCATTAGAATATTCTGGGAATAGAAAGGAATGTTTTTATGCAGCACACACAATATGTGGATCGTAATATACTCAGAATAGAAAGGAAAGTATTGACTCAGCACACACCACATATGCATTAGAATATACTTGGAGTAGAAAGGAATATTTTGACCCAGAACAAGAAAGAAGTGTATTGGAATATACTTGGAATAGAAAGTAATGTTTTGACGCAGCACACACAAGATGTGCGTTAGAATATACGTGGAATAGAAAGGAATGTTTTGACTCAGCACACACAAGATGTGCATTAGAATATACGTGGAATAGAAAGGAAAGTATTGACTCAGCACACACCACATATGCATTAGAATATACTTGGAATAGAAAGTAATGTTTTGACCCAGAACAAGAAGGAAGTGTATTGGAATATACTTGGAATAGAAAGGAATGTTTTGACTCAGCACACACAACATGTGCATCAGAAAATACTTGGAATAGAAGGGAATGTTTTTACTCAGCGCACACACAATATGTTCTTTAGAATATACTTGGAATACAATGGAATGTTTTGACTCAGGACACACAAGATGTGTATTAGAATATACGTGGAATAGAAAGGAATGTTTTGACTCAGCACACACAACATGTGGATCGGAATATACTCAGAATAGAAAGGAAAGTATTGACTCAGCACACACCACATATGCATTAGAATATACTTGGAATAGAAAGGAATGTTTTGACCCAGAACAAGAAGGAAGTGTATTGGAATATACTTGGAATAGAAAGGAATGTTTTTACTCAGCAAACACAACATGTGAATCAGAAAATACTTGGAATAGAAAGGAATGTTTTGACTCAGCACACACAACATGTGCATTAGAATATACAAGGAATATTAAGGAATATTTTGACTCAGCACACACAACATGTGCATTAGAATATTCTGGAAATAGAAAGGAATGTTTTGACACAGCACACACAACATGTGCATTAGGATATACAAGGAATATTAAGGAATATTTTGACTCAGCACACACAACATGTGCATTAGAATATTCTGGAAATAGAAAGGAATGTTTTGACACAGCACACACAACATGTGCATTAGGATATACAAGGAATATTAAGGAATATTTTGACTCAGCACACACAACATGTGCATTAGAATATTCTGGAAATAGAAAGGAATGTTTTGACACAGCACACACAACATGTGCATTAGATAGAATATACGTGGAATAGAAAGGAATGTTTTGATTCAGCACTCACAACATGTGCATTAGAATTTTAATGAAATATTAAGGAATATTTTGACTCAGCACACACAACATGTGCATTAGAATATGCATGAATAGAAAGGAATGTTTTGACTCAGCACACACCACATGTGCATTAGAATATACTTGGAATACAATGGAATGTTTTGACACAGCACACACAAGATGTGCATCAGAATATACTTGGAATAGAAAGGAATGTTTTGTCTCAGCACTCGAAACAAGGTTATTCGAATCTACTTGGAATAGAAAGGAATGTTTTGACTCAGCACAGACAACATGTGCATTAGAATATACTTGGAATAGAAAGGAATGTTTTGACTCAGCACACACCACATGTGCTTTAGAATATTCTTGGTTTATCAATAAATATTTTGACGCAGCACACACAAGATGTGCATTGGAAAATACTTGGAATAGAAAGGAATGTTTTTACTCAGCACACACCACATATGCATTAGAATATACTTGGAATAGAAAGGAATGTTTTCACCCAGAACAAGAAGGAAGTGTATTGGAAAATACTTGGAATAGAAAGGAATGTATTGACTCAGCACACACAACATGTGTATCAGAAAATACTTGGATTTGAAAGGAATGTTTTGACTCAGCACACACAACATGTGCATTAGAATATACAAGGAATATTAAGGAATATTTTGACTCAGCACACACAAAATGTGGATTAGAATATGCATGGAAGAAAAAGGAATGTTTTGAGTCAGCACACACCACATGTGCATTAGAATATTCTGGGAATAGAAAGGTATGTTTTGACTCAGCACACACAACATGTGCATTAGATAGAATATACTTGGAATAGAAATGAATGTTTTGACTCAGCAAACACAACATGTGCATCGGAATATACTCAGAATAGAAAGGAAAGTATTGACTCAACACACACCACATATGCATTAGAATATACTTGGAATAGAAATGAATGTTTTGACCCAGAACAAGAAGGAAATGTATTGGAATATACTTGGAATAGAAAGGAATGTTGTGACTCTGCATACACAATATGTGCTTTAGAATATACTTGGAATACAATGGAATGTTTTGACTCAGGACACACAAGATGTGCATTAGAATATACGTGCAATAGAAAGGAATGTTTTGACTCAGCACACACAACATGTGGATCGGAATATACTCAGAATAGAAAGGAAAGTATTGACTCAGCACACACCACATATGCATTAGAATATACTTGGAATAGAAAGGAATGTTTTGACCTAGAACAAGAAGGGTGTATTGGAATATACTTGGAATAGAAAGGAATGTTTAGACTCAGCACACACAACATGTGCATCAGAAAATACTTCGAATAGAAAGGTATGTTTTTACTCAGCGCACACACAATATGTGCTTTAGAATATACTTGGAATATGATGGAATGTTTTGACTCAGCACAAACAACATGTGAATTAGAATATACAAGGAATATTAAGGAATATTTTGACTTAGCACACACCACCTGTGCATTAGAATATTCTGGGAATAGATAGGAATGTTTTGACGCAGCACACACAAGATATGCGTTAGAATATACGTGGAATAGAAAGGAATGTTTTGACTCAGCACACACAAGATGTGCATTAGAATATACGTGGAATAGAAAGGAAAGTATTGACTCAGCACACACCACATATGCATTAGAATATACTTGGAATAGAAAGTAATGTTTTGACCCAGAACAAGAAGGAAGTGTATTGGAATATACTTGGAATAGAAAGGAATGTTTTGACTCAGCACACACAACATGTGCATCAGAAAATACTTGGAATAGAAGGGAATGTTTTTACTCAGCGCACACACAATATGTTCTTTAGAATATACTTGGAATACAATGGAATGTTTTGACTCAGGACACACAAGATGTGTATTAGAATATACGTGGAATAGAAAGGAATGTTTTGACTCAGCACACACAACATGTGGATCGGAATATACTCAGAATAGAAAGGAAAGTCTTGACTCAGCACACACCACATATGCATTAGAATATACTTGGAATAGAAAGGAATGTTTTGACCCAGAACAAGAAGGAAGTGTATTGGAATATACTTGGAATAGAAAGGAATGTTTTGACACAGCACACACAACATGTGCATTAGGATATACAAGGAATATTAAGGAATATTTTGACTCAGCACACACAACATGTGCATTAGAATATTCTGGAAATAGAAAGGAATGTTTTGACACAGCACACACAACATGTGCATTAGGATATACAAGGAATATTAAGGAATATTTTGACTCAGCACACACAACATGTGCATTAGAATATTCTGGAAATAGAAAGGAATGTTTTGACACAGCACACACAACATGTGCATTAGATAGAATATACGTGGAATAGAAAGGAATGTTTTGACTCAGCACTCACAACATGTGCATTAGAATTTTAATGAAATATTAAGGAATATTTTGACTCAGCACACACAACATGTGCATTAGAATATGCATGGAATAGAAAGGAATGTTTTGACTCAGCACACACCACATGTGCATTAGAATATACTTGGAATACAATGGAATGTTTTGACACAGCACACACAAGATGTGCATCAGAATATACTTGGAATAGAAAGGAATGTTTTGTCTCAGCACTCGAAACAAGGTTATTCGAATCTACTTGGAATAGAAAGGAATGTTTTGACTCAGCACAGACAACATGTGCATTAGAATATACTTGGAATAGAAAGGAATGTTTTGACTCAGCACACACCACATGTGCTTTAGAATATTCTTGGTTTATCAATAAATATTTTGACGCAGCACACACAAGATGTGCATTGGAAAATACTTGGAATAGAAAGGAATGTTTTGACTCAGCACACACCACATATGCATTAGAATATACTTGGAATAGAAAGGAATGTTTTCACCCAGAACAAGAAGGAAGTGTATTGAAAAATACTTGGAATAGAAAGGAATGTATTGACTCAGCACACACAACATGTGTATCAGAAAATACTTGGATTTGAAAGGAATGTTTTGACTCAGCACACACAACATGTGCATGAGAATATACAAGGAATATTAAGGAATATTTTGACTCAGCACACACAAAATGTGGATTAGAATATGCATGGAAGAAAAAGGAATGTTTTGAGTCAGCACACACCACATGTGCATTAGAATATTCTGGGAATAGAAAGGTATGTTTTGACTCAGCACACACAACATTTGCGTTAGATAGAATATACTTGGAATAGAAATGAATGTTTTGACTCAACAAACACAACATGTGCATCGGAATATACTCAGAATAGAAAGGAAAGTATTGACTCAACACACACCACATATGCATTAGAATATACTTGGAATAGAAATGAATGTTTTGACCCAGAACAAGAAGGAAATGTATTGGAATATACTTGGAATAGAAAGGAATGTTGTGACTCTGCATACACAATATGTGCTTTAGAATATACTTGGAATACAATGGAATGTTTTGACTCAGGACACGCAAGATGTGCATTAGAATATACGTGCAATAGAAAGGAATGTTTTGACTCAGCACACACAATATGTGCATCAGAAAATACTTAGAATAGAAAGGTATGTTTTTACTCAGCGCACACACAATATGTGCTTTAGAATATACTTGGAATATGATGGAATGTTTTGACTCAGCACAAACAACATGTGAATTAGAATATACAAGGAATATTAAGGAATATTTTGACTTAGCACACACCACCTGTGCATTAGAATATTCTGGGAAAAGAAAGGAATGTTTTTATGCAGCACACACAATATGTGGATCGTAATATACTCAGAATAGAAAGGAAAGTATTGACTCAGCACACACCACATATGCATTAGAATATACTTGGAATAGAAAGGAATATTTTGACCCAGAACAAGAAGGAAGTGTATTGGAATATACTTGGAATAGAAAGTAATTTTTTGACGCAGCACACACAAGATGTGCGTTAGAATATACGTGGAATAGAAAGGAATGTTTTGACTCTGAACACACAAGATGTGCATTAGAATATACGTGGAATAGAAAGGAAAGTATTGACTCAGCACACACCACATATGCATTAGAATATACTTGGAATAGAAAGTAATGTTTTGACCCAGAACAAGAAGGAAGTGTATTGGAATATACTTGGAATAGAAAGGAATGTTTTGACTCAGCACACACAACATGTGCATCAGAAAATACTTGGAATAGAAGGGAATGTTTTTACTCAGCGCACACACAATATGTTCTTTAGAATATACTTGGAATACAATGGAATGTTTTGACTCAGGACACACAAGATGTGTATTAGAATATACGTGGAATAGAAAGGAATGTTTTGACTCAGCACACACAACATGTGGATCGGAATATACTCAGAATAGAAAGGATAGTATTGACTCAGCACACACCACATATGCATTAGAATATACTTGGAATAGAAAGGAATGTTTTGACCCAGAACAAGAAGGAAGTGTATTGGAATATACTTGGAATAGAAAGGAATGTTTTGACTCAGCAAACACAACATGTGAATCAGAAAATACTTGGAATAGAAAGGAATGTTTTGACTCAGCACACACAACATGTGCATTAGAATATACAAGAAATATTAAGGAATATTTTGACTCAGCACACACAACATGTGCATTAGAATATTCTGGAAATAGAAAGGAATGTTTTGACACAGCACACACAACATGTGCATTAGATAGAATATACGTGGAATAGAAAGGAATGTTTTGACTCAGCACACACAACATGTGCATTAGGATATACAAGGAATATTAAGGAATATTTTGACTCAGCACACACAACATGTGCATTAGAATATTCTGGAAATAGAAAGGAATGTTTTGACACAGCACACACAACATGTGCATTAGATAGAATATACGTGGAATAGAAAGGAATGTTTAGACTCAGCACTCACAACATGTGCATTAGAATTTTAATGAAATATTAAGGAATATTTTGACTCAGCACACACAACATGTGCATTAGAATATGCATGGAATAGAAAGGAATGTTTTGACTCAGCACACACCACATGTGCATTAGAATATACTTGGAATACAATGGAATGTTTTGACACAGCACACACAAGATGTGCATCAGAATATACTTGGAATAGAAAGGAATGTTTTGTCTCAGCACTCGAAACAAGGTTATTCGAATCTACTTGGAATAGAAAGGAATGTTTTGACTCAGCACAGACAACATGTGCATTAGAATATACTTGGAATAGAAAGGAATGTTTTGACTCAGCACACACCACATGTGCTTTAGAATATTCTTGGTTTATCAATAAATATTTTGACGCAGCACACACAAGATGTGCATTGGAAAATACTTGGAATAGAAAGGAATGTTTTGACTCAGCACACACCACATATGCATTAGAATATACTTGGAATAGAAAGGAATGTTTTCACCCAGAACAAGAAGGAAGTGTATTGGAAAATACTTGGAATAGAAAGGAATGTATTGACTCAGCACACACAACATGTGTATCAGAAAATACTTGGATTTGAAAGGAATGTTTTGACTCAGCACACACAACATGTGCATTAGAATATACAAGGAATATTAAGGAATATTTTGACTCAGCACACACAAAATGTGGATGAGAATATGCATGGAAGAAAAAGGAATGTTTTGAGTCCGCACACACCACATGTGCATTAGAATATTCTGGGAATAGAAAGGTATGTTTTGACTCAGCACACACAACATGTGCATTAGATAGAATATACTTGGAATAGAAATGAATGTTTCTACTCAGCAAACACAACATGTGCATCGGAATATACTCAGAATAGAAAGGAAAGTATTGACTCAACACACACCACATATGCATTAGAATATACTTGGAATAGAAATGAATGTTTTGACCCAGAACAAGAAGGAAATGTATTGGAATATACTTGGAATAGAAAGGAATGTTGTGACTCTGCATACACAATATGTGCTTTAGAATATACTTGGAATACAATGGAATGTTTTGACTCAGGACACACAAGATGTGCATTAGAATATACGTGCAATAGAAAGGAATGTTTTGACTCAGCACACACAACATGTGGATCGGAATATACTCAGAATAGAAAGGAAAGTATTGACTCAGCACACACCACATATGCATTAGAATATACTTGGAATAGAAAGGAATGTTTTGACCTAGAACAAGAAGGGTGTATTGGAATATACTTGGAATAGAAAGGAATGTTTAGACTCAGCACACACAACATGTGCATCAGAAAATACTTCGAATAGAAAGGTATGTTTTTACTCAGCGCACACACAATATGTGCTTTAGAATATACTTGGAATATGATGGAATGTTTTGACTCAGCACAAACAACATGTGAATTAGAATATACAAGGAATATTAAGGAATATTTTGACTTAGCACACACCACCTGTGCATTAGAATATTCTGGGAATAGATAGGAATGTTTTGACACAGCACACACAACATGTGCATTAGATAGAATATACGTGGAATAGAAAGGAATGTTTTGACTCTGAACACACAACATGTGCATCAGAATATACTCAGAATAGAAAGGAAAGTATTGACTCAGCACACACCACATATGCATTAGAATATAGTTGGAATAGAAAGGAATGTTTTAACCCAGAACAAGAAGGAAGTGTATTAGAATATACTTGAAATAGAAAGGAATGTTTTGACTCAGCACAAACAACATATGAATTAGAATATACAAGGAATATTAAGGAATAATTTGACTTAGCACACACCACATGTGCATTAGAATATACTTGGAATAGAAAGGAATGTTTTGACCCAGTACAAGAAGGAAGTGTATTGGAATTTACTTGGAATAGAAAGGAATGTTTTGTCTCAGCACACACAATATGTGCTTTAGAATATACTAGGAATACAATGGAATGTTTTGACTCAGGACACACAGATGTGCATTAGAACATACGTGGAATAGAAAGGAATTTTTTGACTCAGCACACACAACATGTGGATCGGAATATACTCAGAATAGAAAGGAAAGTATTGATTCAGCACACACCACATATGCATTAGAATATACTTGGAATAGAAAGGAATGTTTTGACCCAGAACAAGAAGGAAGTGTATTGAAATATACTTGGAATAGAAAGGAATGTTTTGACTCAGCACACACAACATGTGCTTCAGAAAATACTTGGAATAGAAAGGAATATTTTGACTCAGCACTCACAACATGTGCATTAGAATTTTAATGAAATATTAAGGAATATTTTGACTCAGCACACACAACATGTGCATTAGAATATGCATGAAATAGAAAGGAATGTTTTGACTCAGCACGCACCACATGTGCATTAGAATATACTTGGAATACAATGGAATGTTTTGACACAGCACACACAAGATGTGCATCAGAATATACTTGGAATAGAAAGGAATGTTTTGTCTCAGCACACAAAACAAGGTTATTCGAATCTACTTGGAATAGAAAGGAATGTTTTGACTCAGCACAGACAACATGTGCATTAGAATATACTTGGAATAGAAAGGAATGTTTTGACTCAGCACACACCACATGTGCTTTAGAATATTCTTGGTATATCAATAAATATTTTGACGCAGCACACACAAGATGTGCATTGGAAAATACTTGGAATAGAAAGGAATGTTTTTACTCAGCACACACCACATATGCATTAGAATATACTTGGAATAGAAAGGAATGTTTTGACCCAGAACAAGAAGGAAGTGTATTGGAAAATACTTGGAATAGAAAGGAATGTTTTGACTCAGCACACACAACATGTGCATCAGAAAATACTTGGATTAGAAAGGAATGTTTTGATTCAGCACACACAACATGTGCATTAGAATATACAAGGAATGTTAAGGAATATTTTGACTCAGCACACACAAAATGTGGATTAGAATATGCATGGAATAGAAAGGAATGTTTTGACTCAGCACACACCACATGTGCATTAGAATATTCTGGGAATAGAAAGGTATGTTTTGACTCAGCACACACAACATGTGCATCGGAATATACTCAGAATAGAAAGGAAAGTATTGTCTCAACACACACCACATATGCATTAGAATATATTTGGAATAGAAATGAATTTTTTGACCAAGAACAAGAAGGAAGTGTATTTGAATATACTTGGAATAGAAAGGAATGTTTTGACTCAACATAAACAACATGTGAATTAGAATATACAAGGAATATTAAGGAATATTTTGACTTAGCACACACCACATGTGCATTAGAATATACTTGGAATAGAAAGGAATGTTTTGACCCAGAACAAGAAGGAAGTGTATTGGAATATACTTGGAATAGAAAGGAATGTTTTGACTCAGCACACACAACATGTGCATCAGAATATACTCAGAATAGAAAGGAAAGTATTGACTCAGCACGCACCACATTTGCATTAAAATATAGTTGGAATAGAAAGGAATGTTTTGACCCAGAACAAGAAGGAAGTGTATTAGAATATACTTGAAATAGAAAGGAATGTTTTGACTCAGCACACACAACATGTGCATCGGAATATACTCAGAATAGAAAGGAAAGTATTGTCTCAACACACACCACATATGCATTAGAATATATTTGGAATAGAAATGAATTTTTTGACCAAGAACAAGAAGGAAGTGTATTTGAATATACTTGGAATAGAAAGGAATGTTTTGACTCAACATAAACAACATGTGAATTAGAATATACAAGGAATATTAAGGAATATTTTGACTTAGCACACACCACATGTGCATTAGAATATACTTGGAATAGAAAGGAATGTTTTGACCCAGAACAAGAAGGAAGCGTATTGGAATATACTTGGAATAGAAAGGAATGTTTTGACTCAGCACACACAACATGTGCATCAGAATATACTCAGAATAGAAAGGAAAGTATTGACTCAGCACACACCACATATGCATTAAAATATAGTTGGAATAGAAAGGAATGTTTTGACCCAGAACAAGAAGGAAGTGTATTAGAATATACTTGAAATAGAAAGGAATGATTTGACTCAGCACAAACAACATATGAATTAGAATATACAAGGAATATTAAGGAATATTTTGACTTAGCACAAACCACATGTGCATTAGAATACACTTGGAATAGAAAGGAATGTTTTGACCCAGTACAACAAAGAAGTGTATTGGAATTTACTTGGAATAGAAAGGAATGTTTTGTCTCAGCACACACAATATGTGCTTTAGAATATACTAGGAATACAATGGAATGTTTTGACTCAGGACACACAAGATGTGCATTAGAATATACGTGGAATAGAAAGGAATTTTTTTACTCAGCACACAATACATGTGGATCGGAATAAACTCAGAATAGAAAGGAAAGTATTGATTCAGCACACACCACATATGCATTAGAATATACTTGGAATAGAAAGGAATGTTTTGACCCAGAACAAGAAGGAAGTGTATTGGAAAATACTTGGAATAGAAAGGAATGTTTTGACTCAGCACACACAACATGTGCATCAGAAAATACTTGGATTAGAAAGGAATGTTTTGACTCAGCACACACAACATGTGCATTAGAATATACAAGGAATATTAAGGATAATTTTGACTCAGCACACACAAAACGTGGATTAGATTATGCATGGAATAGAAAGGAATGTTTTGACTCAGCACACACCACATGTGCATTAGAATATTCTGGGAATAGAAAGGTATGTTTTGACTCAGCACACACAACATGTGCATCGGAATATACTCAGAATAGAAAGGAAAGTATTGTCTCAACACACACCACATATGCATTAGAATATATTTGGAATAGAAATGAATGTTTTGACCAAGAACAAGAAGGTTGTGTATTTGAATATACTTGGAATAGAAAGGAATGTTTTGACTCAACACAAACAACATGTGAATTAGAATATACAAGGAATATTAAGGAATATTTCGACTTAGCACACACCACATGTGCATTAGTATATACTTGGAATAGAAAGGAATGTTTTGACCCAGAACAAGAAGGAAGTGTATTGGAATATACTTGGAATAGAAAGGAATGTTTTGACTCAGCACACACAATATGTGCTTTAGAATATACTAGGAATACAATGGAATGTTTTGACTCAGGACACACAAGATGTGCATTAGAATATACGTGGAATAGAAAGGAATTTTTTGACTCAGCACACACAACATGTGGATCGGAATATACTCAGAATAGAAAGGAAAGTATTGACTCAGCACACACCACATATGCATTACAATATACTTGGAATAGATAGGAATGTTGAACCAGAACAAGAAGGAAGTGTATTGGAATATACTTGGAATAGAAAGGAATGTTTTGACTCACCACACACAACATGTGCATCAGAAAATACTTGGAATAGAAAGGAATATTTTGACTCAGCACTCACAACATGTGCATTAGAATTTTAAAGAAATATTAAGGAATATTTTGACTCAGCACACACAACATGTGCATTAGAATATGCGTGGAATAGAAAGGAATGTTTTGACTCAGCACACACCACATGTGCATTAGAATATACTTGGAATAGAAAGGAATGTTTTGTCTCAGCACACAAAACAAGGCTATTCGAATCTACTTGGAATAGAAAGGAATGTTTTGACGCAGCACACACAAGATGTGCGTTAGAATATACGTGGAATAGAAAGGAATGTTTTGACTCAGCACACACAAGATGTGCATTAGAATATACGTGGAATAGAAAGGAAAGTATTGACTCAGCACACACCACATATGCATTAGAATATACTTGGAATAGAAAGTAATGTTTTGACCCAGAACAAGAAGGAAGTGTATTGGAATATACTTGGAATAGAAAGGAATGTTTTGACTCAGCACACACAACATGTGCATCAGAAAATACTTGGAATAGAAGGGAATGTTTTTACTCAGCGCACACACAATATGTACTTTAGAATATACTTGGAATACAATGGAATGTTTTGACTCAGGACACACAAGATGTGTATTAGAATATACGTGGAATAGAAAGGAATGTTATGACTCAGCACACACAACATGTGGATCGGAATATACTCAGAATAGAAAGGAAAGTATTCACTCAGCACACACCACATATGCATTAGAATATACTTGGAATAGAAAGGAATGTTTTGACCCAGAACAAGAAGGAAGTGTATTGGAATATACTTGGAATAGAAAGGAATGTTTTGACTCAGCAAACACAACATGTGAATCAGAAAATACTTGGAATAGAAAGGAATGTTTTGACTCAGCACACACAACATGTGCATTAGAATATACAAGGAATATTAAGGAATATTTTGACTCAGCACACACAACATGTGCATTAGAATATTCTGGAAATAGAAAGGAATGTTTTGACACAGCACACACAACATGTGCATTAGATAGAATATACGTGGAATAGAAAGGAATGTTTTGACTCAGCACACACAACATGTGCATTAGAATATACAAGGAATATAAAGGAATATTTTGACTCAGCACACACAACATGTGCATTAGAATATTCTGGAAATAGAAAGGAATGTTTTGACTCAGCACTCACAACATGTGCATTAGAATTTTAATGAAATATTAAGGAATATTTTGACTCAGCACACACAACATGTGCATTAGAATATGCATGGAATAGAAAGGAATGTTTTGACTCAGCACACACCACATGTGCATTAGAATATACTTGGAATACAATGGAATGTTTTGACACAGCACACACAAGATGTGCATCAGAATATACTTGGATTAGAAAGGAATGTTTTGTCTCAGCACACAAAACAAGGTTATTCGAATCTACTTGGAATAGAAAGGAATATTTTGACACAGCACACACAACATGTGGATCGGAATTTACTCAGAATAGAAAGGAAAGTATTGACTCAGCACACACCACATATGCATTTGAATATACTTGGAATAGAAAGGAATGTATTTACTCAGGGCACACACAATATTTGCATTAGAATATACTTGGAATACGATGGAATGTTTTGACTCAGCACATACAACATGTGCATTTGAATGTACAATGAATATTAAGGAATATTTTGACTCAGCACACACAACATGTGCATTAGAATATTCTGGAAATAGAAAGGAATGTTTTGACACAGCACACACAACATGTGCATTAGATAGAATATACGTGGAATAGAAAGGTATGTTTTGACTCAGAACACACAACATGTGCATCAGAATATACTCAGAATAGAAAGGAAAGTATTGACTCAGCACACACCACATATGCATTAGAATATACTTGGAATAGAAAGGAATGTTTTGATGCAGAACAAGAAGGAAGTGTATTAGAATATACTTAAAATAGAAAGGAATGTTTTGACTCAGCACAAACAACATATGAATTAGAATATACAAGGAATATTAAGGAATATTTTAACTTAGCACACACCACATGTGCATTAGAATATACTTGGAATAGAAAGGAATGTTTTGACCCAGTACAAGAAGGAATTGTATTGGAATTTACTTGGAATAGAAAGGAATGTTTTGTCTCAGCACACACAATATGTGCTTTAGAATATACTAGGAATACAATGGAATGTTTTGACTCAGGACACACAAGATGTGCATTAGAATAGACGTGGAATAGAAAGGAATTTTTTGACTCAGCACACACAACATGTGGATCGGAATATACTCAGAATAGAAAGGAAAGTATTGATTCAGCACACACTACACATGCATTAGAATATACTTGGAATAGAAAGGAATGTTTTGACTCAGCACACACAACATGTGCATCAGAAAATACTTGGAATAGAAAGGAATATTTTGACTCAGCACTCACAACATGTGCATTAGAATATACAAGGAATATTAAGGAATTTTTTGACTCAGCACACACAAAATGTGGATTAGAATATGCATGGAATAGAAAGGAATGTTTTGACTCAGCACACACCACATGTGCATTAGAATATTCTGGGAATAGAAAGGTATGTTCTGACTCAGCACACACAACATGTGCATTAGATAGAATATACTTGGAATAGAAAGGAATGTTTTGACTCAGCAAACACAACATGTGCATCGGAATATACTCAGAATAGAAAGGAAAGTATTGACTCAACACACACCACATATGCATTAGAATATATTTGAAATAGAAATGAATGTTTTGACCCAGAACAAGAAGGAAGTGTATTTGAATATACTTGGAATAGAAAGGAATGTTTTGACACAACACAAACAACATGTGAATTAGAATATACAAGGAATATTAAGGAATATTTTGACTTAGCACACACCACATGTGCATTAGAATATACTTGGAATAGAAAGGAATGTTTTGACCCAGAACAAGAAGGAAGTGTATTGGAATATACTTGGAATAGAAAGGAAATTTTGACTCAGCACACACAATATGTGCTTTAGAATATACTAGGAATACAATGGAATGTTTTGACTCAGGACAGACAAGATGTGCATTAGAATATACGTGGAATAGAAAGGAATTTTTTGACTTAGCACACACCACATATGCATTAAAATATACTTGGAATAGATAGGAATGTTTGACCCAGAACAAGAAGGAAGTGTATTGGAATATACTTGGAATAGAAAGGAATGTTTTGACTCAGCACACACAACATGTGCATCAGAAAATACTTGGAATATAAAGGAATATTTTGACTCAGCACTCACAACATTTGCATTAGAATTTTAAAGAAATATTAAGGAATATTTTGACTAAGCACACACAACATGTGCATTCGAATATGCATGGAATAGAAAGGAATGTTTTGACTCAGCACACACCACATGTGCATTAGAATATACTTGGAATACAATGCAATGTTTTGACACAGCACACACAAGATGTGCATCAGAATATACTTGGAATAGAAAGGAATGTTTTGTCTCAGCACACAAAACAAGGTTATTCGAATCTACTTGGAATAGAAAGGAATGTTTTGACTCAGCACACACCACATGTGCTTTATAATATTCTTGGTATATCAATAAATATTTTGACGCAGCACACACAAGATGTGCATTGGAAAATACTTGGAATAGAAAGGAATGTTTTGACTCAGCACACACCACATATGCATTAGAATATACTTGGAATAGAAAGGAATGTTTTGACCCAGAACAAGAAGGAAGTGTATTGGAAAATACTTGGAATAGAAAGGAATGTTTTGACTCAGCACACACAACATGTGCATCAGAAAATACTTGGATTAGGAAGGAATGTTTTGACTCAGCACACACAACATGTGCATTAGAATATACAAGTAATATTAAGGAATATTTTGACTCAGCACACACAACATGTGCATTAGAATATTCTGGGAATAGAAAGGAATGTTTTTATGCAGCACACACAATATGTGGATCGTAATATACTCAGAATAGAAAGGAAAGTATTGACTCAGCACACACCACATATGCATTAGAATATACTTGGAATAGAAAGGAATATTTTGACCCAGAACAAGAAGGAAGTGTATTGGAATATACTTGGAATAGAAAGTAATGTTTTGACGCAGCACACACAAGATGTGCGTTAGAATGTACGTGGAATAGAAAGGAATGTTTTGACTCAGCACACACAAGATGTGCATTAGAATATACGTGGAATAGAAAGGAAAGTATTGACTCAGCACACACCACATATGCATTAGAATATACTTGAAATAGAAAGTAATGTTTTGACCCAGAACAAGAAGGAAGTGTATTGGAATATACTTGGAATAGAAAGGAATGTTTTGACTCAGCACACACAACATGTGCATCAGAAAATACTTGGAATAGAAGGGAATGTTTTTACTCAGCGCACACACAATATGTACTTTAGAATATACTTGGAATACAATGGAATGTTTTGACTCAGGACACACAAGATGTGTATTAGAATATACGTGGAATTGAAAGGAATGTTTTGACTCAGCACACACAACATGTGGATCGGAATATACTCAGAATAGAAAGGAAAGTATTGACTCAGCACACACCACATATGCATTAGAATATACTTGGAATAGAAAGGAATGTTTTGACTCAGCACACACAACATGTGCATTAGAATATACAAGGAATATTAAGGAATATTTTGACTCAGCACACACAACATGTGCATTAGAATATTCTGGAAATAGAAAGGAATGTTTTGACTCAGCACTCACAACATGTGCATTAGAATTTTAATGAAATATTAAGGAATATTTTGACTCAGCACACACAACATGTGCATTAGAATATGCATGGAATAGAAAGGAATGTTTTGACTCAGCACACACCACATGTGCATTAGAATATACTTGGAATACAATGGAATGTTTTGACACAGCACACACAAGATGTGCATCAGAATATACTTGGAATAGAAAGGAATGTTTTGTCTCAGCACTCGAAACAAGGTTATTCGAATCTACTTGGAATAGAAAGGAATGTTTTGACTCAGCACAGACAACATGTGCATTAGAATATACTTGGAATAGAAAGGAATGTTTTGACTCAGCACACACCACATGTGCTTTAGAATATTCTTGGTTTATCAATAAATATTTTGACGCAGCACACACAAGATGTGCATTGGAAAATACTTGGAATAGAAAGGAATGTTCTGACTCAGCACACACCACATATGCATTAGAATATACTTGGAATAGAAAGGAATGTTTTGACCCAGTACAAGAAGGAATTGTATTGGAATTTACTTGGAATAGAAAGGAATGTTTTGTCTCAGCACACACAATATGTGCTTTAGAATATACTAGGAATACAATGGAATGTTTTGACTCAGGACACACAAGATGTGCATTAGAATATACGTGGAATAGAAAGGAATTTTTTGACTCAGCACACACAACATGTGGATCGGAATATACTCAGAATAGAAAGGAAAGTATTGATTCAGCACACACCACACATGCATTAGAATATACTTGGAATAGAAAGGAATGTTTTGACTCAGCACACACAACATGTGCATCAGAAAATACTTGGAATAGAAAGGAATATTTTGACTCAGCACTCACAACATGTGCATTAGAATATACAAGGAATATTAAGGAATTTTTTGACTCAGCACACACAAAATGTGGATTAGAATATGCATGGAATAGAAAGGAATGTTTTGACTCAGCACACACCACATGTGCATTAGAATATTCTGGGAATAGAAAGGTATGTTCTGACTCAGCACACACAACATGTGCATTAGATAGAATATACTTGGAATAGAAAGGAATGTTTTGACTCAGCAAACACAACATGTGCATCGGAATATACTCAGAATAGAAAGGAAAGTATTGACTCAACACACACCACATATGCATTAGAATATATTTGAAATACAAATGAATGTTTTGACCCAGAACAAGAAGGAAGTGTATTTGAATATACTTGGAATAGAAAGGAATGTTTTGACACAACACAAACAACATGTGAATTAGAATATACAAGGAATATTAAGGAATATTTTGACTTAGCACACACCACATGTGCATTAGAATATACTTGGAATAGAAAGGAATGTTTTGACCCAGAACAAGAAGGAAATGTATTGGAATATACTTGGAATAGAAAGGAATGTTTTGACTCAGCACACACAATATGTGCTTGAGAATATACTAGGAATACAATGGAATGTTTTGACTCAGGAAAGACAAGATGTGCATTAGAATATACGTGGAATAGAAAGGAATTTTTTGACTTAGCACACACCACATATGCATTAAAATATACTTGGAATAGATAGGAATGTTTGACCCAGCACAAGAAGGAAGTGTATTGGAATATACTTGGAATAGAAAGGAATGTTGTGACTCAGCACTCACAACATGTGCATTAGAATTTTAAAGAAATATTAAGGAATATTTTGACTCAGCACACACAACATGTGCATTTGAATATGCATGGAACAGAAAGGAATGTTTTGACTCAGCACACACCACATGTGCATTAGAATATACTTGGAATACAATGCAATGTTTTGACACAGCACACACAAGATGTGCATCAGAATATACTTGGAATAGAAAGGAATGTTTTGTCTCAGCACACAAAACAAGGTTATTCGAATCTACTTGGAATAGAAAGGAATGTTTTGACTCAGCACACACCACATGTGCTTTATAATATTCTTGGTATATCAATAAATATTTTGACGCAGCACACACAAGATGTGCATTGGAAAATACTTGGAATAGAAAGGAATGTTTTGACTCAGCACACACCACATATGCATTAGAATATACTTGGAATAGAAAGGAATGTTTTGACCCAGAACAAGAAGGAAGTGTATTGGAAAATACTTGGAATAGAAAGGAATGTTTTGACTCAGCACACACAACATGTGCATCAGAAAATACTTGGATTAGGAAGGAATGTTTTGACTCAGCACACACAACATGTGCATTAGAATATACAAGTAATATTAAGGAATATTTTGACTCAGCACACACAACATGTGCATTAGAATATGCATGGAATAGAAAGGAATGTTTTGACTCAGCACACACAACATGTGCATTAGATAGAATATACTTGGAATAGAAAGGAATGTTTTGACTCAGTAAATACAACATGTGCATCGGAATATACTCAGAATAGAAAGGAAAGTATTGACTCAACACACACCACATTTGCATTGGAATATACTTGGAATAGAAATGAATGTTTTGACCCAGAACAAGAAGGAAGTGTATTTTAATATACTTGGAATAGAAAGGAATGTTTTGACTCAACACAAACAACATGTGAATTAGAATGTACAAGGAATATTAAGGAATATTTTGACATAGCACACACCACATGTGCATTAGAATATACTTGGATTAGAAAGGAATGTTTTGACCCAGAACAAGAAGGAAATGTATTGGAATATACTTGGAATAGAAAGGAATGTTTTGACTCAGCACACACAATATGTGCTTTAGAATATACTTGGAATACAATGGAATGTTTTGACTCAGGACACACAAGATGTGCATTAGAATATACGTGCAATAGAAAGGAATGTTTTGACTCAGCACACACAATATGTGCATCAGAAAATACTTAGAATAGAAAGGTATGTTTTTACTCAGCGCACACACAATATGTGCTTTAGAATATACTTGGAATATGATGGAATGTTTTGACTCAGCACAAACAACATGTGAATTAGAATATACAAGGAATATTAAGGAATATTTTGACTTAGCACACACCACCTGTGCATTAGAATATTCTGGGAATAGAAAGGAATGTTTTTATGCAGCACACACAATATGTGGATCGTAATATACTCAGAATAGAAAGGAAAGTATTGACTCAGCACACACCACATATGCATTAGAATATACTTGGAATAGAAAGGAATATTTTGACCCAGAACAAGAAGGAAGTGTATTGGAATATACTTGGAATAGAAAGTAATGTTTTGACTCAGCACACACAACATGTGCATCAGAATATACTCAGAATAGAAAGGAAAGTATTGACTCAGCACGCACCACATTTGCATTAAAATATAGTTGGAATAGAAAGGAATGGTTTGACCCAGAACAAGAAGGAAGTGTATTAGAATATACTTGAAATAGAAAGGAATGTTTTGACTCAGCACACACAACATGTGCATCGGAATATACTCAGAATAGAAAGGAAAGTATTGTCTCAACACACACCACATATGCATTAGAATATATTTGGAATAGAAATGAATTTTTTGACCAAGAACAAGAAGGAAGTGTATTTGAATATACTTGGAATAGAAAGGAATGTTTTAACTCAACATAAACAACATGTGAATTAGAATATACAAGGAATATTAAGGAATATTTTGACTTAGCACACACCACATGTGCATTAGAATATACTTGGAATAGAAAGGAATGTTTTGACCCAGAACAAGAAGGAAGTGTATTGGAATATACTTGGAATAGAAAGGAATGTTTTGACTCAGCACACACAACATGTGCATCAGAATATACTCAGAATAGAAAGGAAAGTATTGACTCAGCACACACCACATATGCATTAAAATATAGTTGGAATAGAAAGGAATGTTTTGACCCAGAACAAGAAGGAAGTGTATTAGAATATACTTGAAATAGAAAGGAATGATTTGACTCAGCACAAACAACATATGAATTAGAATATACAAGGAATATTAAGGAATATTTTGACTTAGCACAAACCACATGTGCATTAGAATACACTTGGAATAGAAAGGAATGTTTTGACCCAGTACAAGAAAGAAGTGTATTGGAATTTACTTGGAATAGAAAGGAATGTTTTGTCTCAGCACACACAATATGTGCTTTAGAATATACTAGGAATACAATGGAATGTTTTGACTCAGGACACACAAGATGTGCATTAGAATATACGTGGAATAGAAAGGAATTTTTTGACTCAGCACACAAAACATGTGGATCGGAATAAACTCAGAATAGAAAGGAAAGTATTGATTCAGCACACACCACATATGCATTAGAATATACTTGGAATAGAAAGGAATGTTTTGACCCAGAACAAGAAGGAAGTGTATTGGAAAATACTTGGAATAGAAAGGAATGTTTTGACTCAGCACACACAACATGTGCATCAGAAAATACTTGGATTAGAAAGGAATGTTTTGACTCAGCACACACAACATGTGCATTAGAATATACAAGGAATATTAAGGATAATTTTGACTCAGCACACACAAAACGTGGATTAGATTATGCATGGAATAGAAAGGAATGTTTTGACTCAGCACACACCACATGTGCATTAGAATATTCTGGGAATAGAAAGGTATGTTTTGACTCAGCACACACAACATGTGCATCGGAATATACTCAGAATAGAAAGGAAAGTATTGTCTCAACACACACCACATATGCATTAGAATATATTTGGAATAGAAATGAATGTTTTGACCAAGAACAAGAAGGAAGTGTATTTGAATATACTTGGAATAGAAAGGAATGTTTTGACTCAACACAAACAACATGTGAATTAGAATATACAAGGAATATTAAGGAATATTTCGACTTAGCACACACCACATGTGCATTAGTATATACTTGGAATAGAAAGGAATGTTTTGACCCAGAACAAGAAGGAAGTGTATTGGAATATACTTGGAATAGAAAGGAATGTTTTGACTCAGCACACACAATATGTGCTTTAGAATATACTAGGAATACAATGGAATGTTTTGACTCAGCACACACAAGATGTGCATTAGAATATACGTGGAATAGAAAGGAATTTTTTGACTCAGCACACACAACATGTGGAGCGGAATATACTCAGAATAGAAAGGAAAGTATTGACTCAGCACACACCACATATGCATTACAATATACTTGGAATAGATAGGAATGTTGAACCAGAACAAGAAGGAAGTGTATTGGAATATACTTGGAATAGAAAGGAATGTTTTGACTCACCACACACAACATGTGCATCAGAAAATACTTGGAATAGAAAGGAATATTTTGACTCAGAACTCACAACATGTGCATTAGAATTTTAAAGAAATATTAAGGAATATTTTGACTCAGCACACACAACATGTGCATTAGAATATGCGTGGAATAGAAAGGAATGTTTTGACTCAGCACACACCACATGTGCATTAGAATATACTTGGAATAGAAAGGAATGTTTTGTCTCAGCACACAAAACAAGGTTATTCGAATCTACTTGGAATAGAAAGGAATGTTTTGACGCAGCACACACAAGATGTGCGTTAGAATATACGTGGAATAGAAAGGAATGTTTTGACTCAGCACACACAAGATGTGCATTAGAATATACGTGGAATAGAAAGGAAAGTATTGACTCAGCACACACCACATATGCATTAGAATATACTTGGAATAGAAAGGAATGTTTTGACCCAGAACAAGAAGGAAGTGTATTGGAATATACTTGGAATAGAAAGGAATGTTTTGACTCAGCAAACACAACATGTGAATCAGAAAATACTTGGAATAGAAAGGAATGTTTTGACTCAGCACACACAACATGTGCATTAGAATATACAAGGAATATTAAGGAATATTTTGACTCAGCACACACAACATGTGCATTAGAATATTCTGGAAATAGAAAGGAATGTTTTGACACAGCACACACAACATGTGCATTAGATAGAATATACGTGGAATAGAAAGGAATGTTTTGACTCAGCACACACAACATGTGCATTAGAATATACAAGGAATATTAAGGAATATTTTGACTCAGCACACACAACATGTGCATTAGAATATTCTGGAAATAGAAAGGAATGTTTTGACTCAGCACTCACAACATGTGCATTAGAATTTTAATGAAATATTAAGGAATATTTTGACTCAGCACACACAACATGTGCATTAGAATATGCATGGAATAGAAAGGAATGTTTTGACTCAGCACACACCACATGTGCATTAGAATATACTTGGAATACAATGGAATGTTTTGACACAGCACACACAAGATGTGCATCAGAATATACTTGGAATAGAAAGGAATGTTTTGTCTCAGCACTCGAAACAAGGTTATTCGAATCTACTTGGAATAGAAAGGAATGTTTTGACTCAGCACAGACAACATGTGCATTAGAATATACTTGGAATAGAAAGGAATGTTTTGACTCAGCACACACCACATGTGCTTTAGAATATTCTTGGTTTATCAATAAATATTTTGACGCAGCACACACAAGATGTGCATTGGAAAATACTTGGAATAGAAAGGAATGTTTTGACTCAGCACACACCACATATGCATTAGAATATACTTGGAATAGAAAGGAATGTTTTGACCCAGTACAAGAAGGAATTGTATTGGAATTTACTTGGAATAGAAAGGAATGTTTTGTCTCAGCACACACAATATGTGCTTTAGAATATACTAGGAATACAATGGAATGTTTTGACTCAGGACACACAAGATGTGCATTAGAATATACGTGGAATAGAAAGGAATTTTTTGACTCAGCACACACAACATGTGGATCGGAATATACTCAGAATAGAAAGGAAAGTATTGATTCAGCACACACCACACATGCATTAGAATATACTTGGAATAGAAAGGAATGTTTTGACTCAGCACACACAACATGTGCATCAGAAAATACTTGGAATAGAAAGGAATATTTTGACTCAGCACTCACAACATGTGCATTAGAATATACAAGGAATATTAAGGAATTTTTTGACTCAGCACACACAAAATGTGGATTAGAATATGCATGGAATAGAAAGGAATGTTTTGACTCAGCACACACCACATGTGCATTAGAATATTCTGGGAATAGAAAGGTATGTTCTGACTCAGCACACACAACATGTGCATTAGATAGAATATACTTGGAATAGAAAGGAATGTTTTGACTCAGCAAACACAACATGTGCATCGGAATATACTCAGAATAGAAAGGAAAGTATTGACTCAACACACACCACATATGCATTAGAATATATTTGAAATACAAATGAATGTTTTGACCCAGAACAAGAAGGAAGTGTATTTGAATATACTTGGAATAGAAAGGAATGTTTTGACACAACACAAACAACATGTGAATTAGAATATACAAGGAATATTAAGGAATATTTTGACTTAGCACACACCACATGTGCATTAGAATATACTTGGAATAGAAAGGAATGTTTTGACCCAGAACAAGAAGGAAATGTATTGGAATATACTTGGAATAGAAAGGAATGTTTTGACTCAGCACACACAATATGTGCTTGAGAATATACTAGGAATACAATGGAATGTTTTGACTCAGGAAAGACAAGATGTGCATTAGAATATACGTGGAATAGAAAGGAATTTTTTGACTTAGCACACACCACATATGCATTAAAATATACTTGGAATAGATAGGAATGTTTGACCCAGCACAAGAAGGAAGTGTATTGGAATATACTTGGAATAGAAAGGAATGTTTTGACTCAGCACACACAACATGTGCATCAGAAAATACTTGGAATATAAAGGAATATTTTGACTCAGCACTCACAACATGTGCATTAGAATTTTAAAGAAATATTAAGGAATATTTTGACTCAGCACACACAACATGTGCATTCGAATATGCATGGAACAGAAAGGAATGTTTTGACTCAGCACACACCACATGTGCATTAGAATATACTTGGAATACAATGCAATGTTTTGACACAGCACACACAAGATGTGCATCAGAATATACTTGGAATAGAAAGGAATGTTTTGTCTCAGCACACAAAACAAGGTTATTCGAATCTACTTGGAATAGAAAGGAATGTTTTGACTCAGCACACACCACATGTGCTTTATAATATTCTTGGTATATCAATAAATATTTTGACGCAGCACACACAAGATGTGCATTGGAAAATACTTGGAATAGAAAGGAATGTTTTGACTCAGCACACACCACATATGCATTAGAATATACTTGGAATAGAAAGGAATGTTTTGACCCAGAACAAGAAGGAAGTGTATTGGAAAATACTTGGAATAGAAAGGAATGTTTTGACTCAGCACACACAACATGTGCATCAGAAAATACTTGGATTAGGAAGGAATGTTTTGACTCAGCACACACAACATGTGCATTAGAATATACAAGTAATATTAAGGAATATTTTGACTCAGCACACACAACATGTGCATTAGAATATGCATGGAATAGAAAGGAATGTTTTGACTCAGCACACACAACATGTGCATTAGATAGAATATACTTGGAATAGAAAGGAATGTTTTGACTCAGTAAATACAACATGTGCATCGGAATATACTCAGAATAGAAAGGAAAGTATTGACTCAACACACACCACATTTGCATTGGAATATACTTGGAATAGAAATGAATGTTTTGACCCAGAACAAGAAGGAAGTGTATTTTAATATACTTGGAATAGAAAGGAATGTTTTGACTCAACACAAACAACATGTGAATTAGAATGTACAAGGAATATTAAGGAATATTTTGACATAGCACACACCACATGTGCATTAGAATATACTTGGATTAGAAAGGAATGTTTTGACCCAGAACAAGAAGGAAATGTATTGGAATATACTTGGAATAGAAAGGAATGTTTTGACTCAGCACACACAATATGTGCTTTAGAATATACTTGGAATACAATGGAATGTTTTGACTCAGGACACACAAGATGTGCATTAGAATATACGTGCAATAGAAAGGAATGTTTTGACTCAGCACACACAATATGTGCATCAGAAAATACTTAGAATAGAAAGGTATGTTTTTACTCAGCGCACACACAATATGTGCTTTAGAATATACTTGGAATATGATGGAATGTTTTGACTCAGCACAAACAACATGTGAATTAGAATATACAAGGAATATTAAGGAATATTTTGACTTAGCACACACCACCTGTGCATTAGAATATTCTGGGAATAGAAAGGAATGTTTTTATGCAGCACACACAATATGTGGATCGTAATATACTCAGAATAGAAAGGAAAGTATTGACTCAGCACACACCACATATGCATTAGAATATACTTGGAATAGAAAGGAATATTTTGACCCAGAACAAGAAGGAAGTGTATTGGAATATACTTGGAATAGAAAGTAATGTTTTGACTCAGCACACACAACATGTGCATCAGAATATACTCAGAATAGAAAGGAAAGTATTGACTCAGCACGCACCACATTTGCATTAAAATATAGTTGGAATAGAAAGGAATGGTTTGACCCAGAACAAGAAGGAAGTGTATTAGAATATACTTGAAATAGAAAGGAATGTTTTGACTCAGCACACACAACATGTGCATCGGAATATACTCAGAATAGAAAGGAAAGTATTGTCTCAACACACACCACATATGCATTAGAATATATTTGGAATAGAAATGAATTTTTTGACCAAGAACAAGAAGGAAGTGTATTTGAATATACTTGGAATAGAAAGGAATGTTTTAACTCAACATAAACAACATGTGAATTAGAATATACAAGGAATATTAAGGAATATTTTGACTTAGCACACACCACATGTGCATTAGAATATACTTGGAATAGAAAGGAATGTTTTGACCCAGAACAAGAAGGAAGTGTATTGGAATATACTTGGAATAGAAAGGAATGTTTTGACTCAGCACACACAACATGTGCATCAGAATATACTCAGAATAGAAAGGAAAGTATTAACTCAGCACACACCACATATGCATTAAAATATAGTTGGAATAGAAAGGAATGTTTTGACCCAGAACAAGAAGGAAGTGTATTAGAATATACTTGAAATAGAAAGGAATGATTTGACTCAGCACAAACAACATATGAATTAGAATATACAAGGAATATTAAGGAATATTTTGACTTAGCACAAACCACATGTGCATTAGAATACACTTGGAATAGAAAGGAATGTTTTGACCCAGTACAAGAAAGAAGTGTATTGGAATTTACTTGGAATAGAAAGGAATGTTTTGTCTCAGCACACACAATATGTGCTTTAGAATATACTAGGAATACAATGGAATGTTTTGACTCAGGACACACAAGATGTGCATTAGAATATACGTGGAATAGAAAGGAATTTTTTGACTCAGCACACAAAACATGTGGATCGGAATAAACTCAGAATAGAAAGGAAAGTATTGATTCAGCACACACCACATATGCATTAGAATATACTTGGAATAGAAAGGAATGTTTTGACCCAGAACAAGAAGGAAGTGTATTGGAAAATACTTGGAATAGAAAGGAATGTTTTGACTCAGCACACACAACATGTGCATCAGAAAATACTTGGATTAGAAAGGAATGTTTTGACTCAGCACACACAACATGTGCATTAGAATATACAAGGAATATTAAGGATAATTTTGACTCAGCACACACAAAACGTGGATTAGATTATGCATGGAATAGAAAGGAATGTTTTGACTCAGCACACACCACATGTGCATTAGAATATTCTGGGAATAGAAAGGTATGTTTTGACTCAGCACACAGAACATGTGCATCGGAATATACTCAGAATAGAAAGGAAAGTATTGTCTCAACACACACCACATATGCATTAGAATATATTTGGAATAGAAATGAATGTTTTGACCAAGAACAAGAAGGAAGTGTATTTGAATATACTTGGAATAGAAAGGAATGTTTTGACTCAACACAAACAACATGTGAATTAGAATATACAAGGAATATTAAGGAATATTTCGACTTAGCACACACCACATGTGCATTAGTATATACTTGGAATAGAAAGGAATGTTTTGACCCAGAACAAGAAGGAAGTGTATTGGAATATACTTGGAATAGAAAGGAATGTTTTGACTCAGCACACACAATATGTCCTTTAATATACTAGGAATACAATGGAATGTTTTGACTCAGCACACACAAGATGTGCATTAGAATATACGTGGAATAGAAAGGAATTTTTTGACTCAGCACACACAACATGTGGAGCGGAATATACTCAGAATAGAAAGGAAAGTATTGACTCAGCACACACCACATATGCATTACAATATACTTGGAATAGATAGGAATGTTGAACCAGAACAAGAAGGAAGTGTATTGGAATATACTTGGAATAGAAAGGAATGTTTTGACTCACCACACACAACATGTGCATCAGAAAATACTTGGAATAGAAAGGAATATTTTGACTCAGAACTCACAACATGTGCATTAGAATTTTAAAGAAATATTAAGGAATATTTTGACTCAGCACACACAACATGTGCATTAGAATATGCGTGGAATAGAAAGGAATGTTTTGACTCAGCACACACCACATGTGCATTAGAATATACTTGGAATAGAAAGGAATGTTTTGTCTCAGCACACAAAACAAGGTTATTCGAATCTACTTGGAATAGAAAGGAATGTTTTGACGCAGCACACACAAGATGTGCGTTAGAATATACGTGGAATAGAAAGGAATGTTTTGACTCAGCACACACAAGATGTGCATTAGAATATACGTGGAATAGAAAGGAAAGTATTGACTCAGCACACACCACATATGCATTAGAATATACTTGGAATAGAAAGTAATGTTTTGACCCAGAACAAGAAGGAAGTGTATTGGAATATACTTGGAATAGAAAGGAATGTTTTGACTCAGCACACACAACATGTGCATCAGAAAATACTTGGAATAGAAGGGAATGTTTTTACTCAGCTCACACACAATATGTACTTTAGAATATACTTGGAATACAATGGAATGTTTTGACTCAGGACACACAAGATGTGTATTAGAATATACGTGGAATAGAAAGGAATGTTATGACTCAGCACACACAACATGTGGATCGGAATATACTCAGAATAGAAAGGAAAGTATTGACTCAGCACACACCACATATGCATTAGAATATACTTGGAATAGAAAGGAATGTTTTGACCCAGAACAAGAAGGAAGTGTATTGGAATATACTTGGAATAGAAAGGAATGTTTTGACTCAGCAAACACAACATGTGAATCAGAAAATACTTGGAATAGAAAGGAATGTTTTGACTCAGCACACACAACATGTGCATTAGAATATACAAGGAATATTAAGGAATATTTTGACTCAGCACACACAACATGTGCATTAGAATATTCTGGAAATAGAAAGGAATGTTTTGACACAGCACACACAACATGTGCATTAGATAGAATATACGTGGAATAGAAAGGAATGTTTTGACTCAGCACACACAACATGTGCATTAGAATATACAAGGAATATTAAGGAATATTTTGACTCAGCACACACAACATGTGCATTAGAATATTCTGGAAATAGAAAGGAATGTTTTGACTCAGCACTCACAACATGTGCATTAGAATTTACTTGGATTAGAAAGGAATGTATTTACTCAGGGCACACACAATATTTGCATTAGAATATACTTGGAATACGATGGAATGTTTTGACTCAGCACATACAACATGTGCATTAGAATATACAAGGAATATTAAGGAATATTTTGACTCAGCACACACAACATGTGCATTAGAATATTCTGGAAATAGAAAGGAATATTTTGACACAGCACACACAACATGTGCATTAGATAGAATATACGTGGAATAGAAAGGAATGTTTTGACTCAGGACACACAAGATGTGTATTAGAATATACGTGGAATAGAAAGGAATGTTATGACTCAGCACACACAACATGTGGATCGGAATATACTCAGAATAGAAAGGAAAGTATTGACTCAGCACACACCACATATGCATTAGAATATACTTGGAATAGAAAGGAATGTTTTGACCCAGAAAAGAAGGAAGTGTATTGGAATATACTTGGAATAGAAAGGAATGTTTTGACTCAGCAAACACAACATGTGAATCAGAAAATACTTGGAATAGAAAGGAATGTTTTGACTCAGCACACACAACATGTGCATTAGAATATACAAGGAATATTAAGGAATATTTTGACTCAGCACACACAACATGTGCATTAGAATATTCTGGAAATAGAAAGGAATATTTTGACACAGCACACACAACATGTGCATTAGATAGAATATACGTGGAATAGAAAGGAATGTTTTGACTCAGCACACACAACATGTGCATTAGAATATACAAGGAATATTAAGGAATATTTTGACTCAGCACACACAACATGTGCATTAGAATATTCTGGAAATAGAAAGGAATGTTTTGACTCAGCACTCACAACATGTGCATTAGAATTTTAATGAAATATTAAGGAATATTTTGACTCAGCACACACAACATGTGCATTAGAATATGCATGGAATAGAAAGGAATGTTTTGACTCAGCACACACCACATGTGCATTAGAATATACTTGGAATACAATGGAATGTTTTGACACAGCACACACAAGATGTGCATCAGAATATACTTGGAATAGAAAGGAATGTTTTGTCTCAGCACACAAAACAAGGTTATTCGAATCTACTTGGAATAGAAAGGAATATTTTGACTCAGCACACACAACATGTGGATCGGAATATACTCAGAATAGAAAGGAAAGTATTGACTCAGCACACACCACATATGCATTTGAATATACTTGGAATAGAAAGGAATGTTTTTACTCAGGGCACACACAATATTTGCATTAGAATATACTTGGAATACGATGGAATGTTTTGACTCAGGACACACAACATGTGCATCAGAAAATACTTGGAATAGAAAAAAATGTTTTGACTCAGCACATACAACATGTGCATTTGAATGTACAATGAATATTAAGGAATATTTTGACTCAGCACACACAACATGTGCATTAGAATATTCTGGAAATAGAAAGGAATGTTTTGACACAGCACACACAACATGTGCATTAGATAGAATATACGTGGAATAGAAATGTATGTTTTGACTCAGAACACACAACATGTGCATCAGAATATACTCAGAATAGAAAGGAAAGTATTGACTCAGCACACACCACATATGCATTAGAATATACTTGGAATAGAAAGGAATGTTTTGACGCAGAACAAGAAGGAAGTGTATTAGAATATACTTAAAATAGAAAGGAATGTTTTGACTCAGCACAAACAACATATGAATTAGAATATACAAGGAATATTAAGGAATATTTTGACTTAGCACACACCACATGTGCATTAGAATATACTTGGAATAGAAAGGAATGTTTTGACCCAGTACAAGAAGGAATTGTATTGGAATTTACTTGGAATAGAAAGGAATGTTTTGACTCAGCACACACAATATGTGCTTTAGAATATACTAGGAATACAATGGAATGTTTTGACTCAGGACAGACAAGATGTGCATTAGAATATACGTGGAATAGAAAGGAATTTTTTGACTTAGCACACACCACATATGCATTAAAATATACTTGGAATAGATAGGAATGTTTGACCCAGAACAAGAAGGAAGTGTATTGGAATATACTTGGAATAGAAAGGAATGTTTTGACTCACCACACACAACATGTGCATCAGAAAATACTTGGAATATAAAGGAATATTTTGACTCAGCACTCACAACATTTGCATTAGAATTTTAAAGAAATATTAAGGAATATTTTGACTAAGCACACACAACATGTGCATTCGAATATGCATGGAATAGAAAGGAATGTTTTGACTCAGCACACACCACATGTGCATTAGAATATACTTGGAATACAATGCAATGTTTTGACACAGCACACACAAGATGTGCATCAGAATATACTTGGAATAGAAAGGAATGTTTTGTCTCAGCACACAAAACAAGGTTATTCGAATCTACTTGGAATAGAAAGGAATGTTTTGACTCAGCACACACCACATGTGCTTTATAATATTCTTGGTATATCAATAAATATTTTGATGCAGCACACACAAGATGTGCATTGGAAAATACTTGGAATAGAAAGGAATGTTTTGACTCAGCACACACCACATATGCATTAGAATATACTTGGAATAGAAAGGAATGTTTTGACCCAGAACAAGAAGGAAGTGTATTGGAAAATACTTGGAATAGAAAGGAATGTTTTGACTCAGCACACACAACATGTGCATCAGAAAATACTTGGATTAGGAAGGAATGTTTTGACTCAGCACACACAACATGTGCATTAGAATATACAAGGAATATTAAGGAATATTTTGACTCAGCACACACAACATGTGCATTAGAATATTCTGGGAATAGAAAGGAATGTTTTTATGCAGCACACACAATATGTGGATCGTAATATACTCAGAATAGAAAGGAAAGTATTGACTCAGCACACACCACATATGCATTAGAATATACTTGGAATAGAAAGGAATATTTTGACCCAGAACAAGAAGGAAGTGTATTGGAATATACTTGGAATAGAAAGTAATGTTTTGACGCAGCACACACAAGATGTGCGTTAGAATATACGTGGAATAGAAAGGAATGTTTTGACTCAGCACACACAAGATGTGCATTAGAATATACGTGGAATAGAAAGGAAAGTATTGACTCAGCACACACCACATATGCATTAGAATATACTTCGAATAGAAAGTAATGTTTTGACCCAGAACAAGAAGGAAGTGTATTGGAATATACTTGGAATAGAAAGGAATGTTTTGACTCAGCACACACAACATGTGCATCAGAAAATACTTGGAATAGAAGGGAATGTTTTTACTCAGCGCACACACAATATGTACTTTAGAATATACTTGGAATACAATGGAATGTTTTGACTCAGGACACACAAGATGTGTATTAGAATATACGTGGAATAGAAAGGAATGTTTTGACTCAGCACACACAACATGTGGATCGGAATATACTCAGAATAGAAAGGAAAGTATTGACTCAGCACACACCACATATGCATTAGAATATACTTGGAATAGAAAGGAATGTTTTGACCCAGAACAAGAAGGAAGTGTATTGGAATATACTTGGAATAGAAAGGAATGTTTTGACTCAGCAAACACAACATGTGAATCAGAAAATACTTGGAATAGAAAGGAATGTTTTGACTCAGCACACACAACATGTGCATTAGAATATACAAGGAATATTAAGGAATATTTTGACTCAGCACACACAACATGTGCATTAGAATATTCTGGAAATAGAAAGGAATGTTTTGACACAGCACACACAACATGTGCATTAGATAGAATATACGTGGAATAGAAAGGAATGTTTTGACTCAGAACACACAACATGTGCATCAGAATATACTCAGAATAGAAAGGAAAGTATTGACTCAGCACACACCACATATGCATTAGAATATACTTGGAATAGAAAGGAATGTTTTGACGCAGAACAAGAAGGAGGTGTATTAGAATATACTTAAAATAGAAAGGAATGTTTTGACTCAGCACAAACAACATATGAATTAGAGTATACAAGGAATATTAAGGAATATTTTGACTTAGCACACACCACATGTGCATTAGAATATACTTGGAATAGAAAGGAATGTTTTGACCCAGTACAAGAAGGAATTGTATTGGAATTTACTTGGAATAGAAAGGAATGTTTTGTCTCAGCACACACAATATGTGCTTTAGAATATACTAGGAATACAATGGAATGTTTTGACTCAGGACACACAAGATGTGCATTAGAATATACGTGGAATAGAAAGGAATTTTTTGACTCAGCACACACAACATGTGGATCGGAATATACTCAGAATAGAAAGGAAAGTATTGATTCAGCACACACTACACATGCATTAGAATATACTTGGAATAGAAAGGAATGTTTTGACTCAGCACACACAACATGTGCATCAGAAAATACTTGGAATAGAAAGGAATATTTTGACTCAGCACTCACAACATGTGCATTAGAATATACAAGGAATATTAAGGAATTTTTTGACTCAGCACACACAAAATGTGGATTAGAATATGCATGGAATAGAAAGGAATGTTTTGACTCAGCACACACCACATGTGCATTAGAATATTCTGGGAATAGAAAGGTATGTTCTGACTCAGCACACACAACATGTGCATTAGATAGAATATACTTGGAATAGAAAGGAATGTTTTGACTCAGCAAACACAACATGTGCATCGGAATATACTCAGAATAGAAAGGAAAGTATTGACTCAACACACACCACATATGCATTAGAATATATTTGAAATAGAAATGAATGTTTTGACCCAGAACAAGAAGGAAGTGTATTTGAATATACTTGGAATAGAAAGGAATGTTTTGACACAACACAAACAACATGTGAATTAGAATATACAAGGAATATTAAGGAATATTTTGACTTAGCACACACCACATGTGCATTAGAATATACTTGGAATAGAAAGGAATGTTTTGACCCAGAACAAGAAGGAAGTGTATTGGAATATACTTGGAATAGAAAGGAAATTTTGACTCAGCACACACAATATGTGCTTTAGAATATACGAGGAATACAATGGAATGTTTTGACTCAGGACAGACAAGATGTGCATTAGAATATACGTGGAATAGAAAGGAATTTTTTGACTTAGCACACACCACATATGCATTAAAATATACTTGGAATAGATAGGAATGTTTGACCCAGAACAAGAAGGAAGTGTATTGGAATATACTTGGAATAGAAAGGAATGTTTTGACTCAGCACACACAACATGTGCATCAGAAAATACTTGGAATATAAAGGAATATTTTGACTCAGCACTCACAACATTTGCATTAGAATTTTAAAGAAATATTAAGGAATATTTTGACTAAGCACACACAACATGTGCATTCGAATATGCATGGAATAGAAAGCAATGTTTTGACTCAGCACACACCACATGTGCATCAGAAAATACTTGGAATAGAAAGGAATATTTTGACTCAGCACTCACAACATGTGCATTAGAATATACAAGGAATATTAAGGAATTTTTTGACTCAGCACACACAAAATGTGGATTAGAATATGCATGGAATAGAAAGGAATGTTTTGACTCAGCACACACCACATGTGCATTAGAATATTCTGGGAATAGAAAGGTATGTTCTGACTCAGCACACACAACATGTGCATTAGATAGAATATACTTCGAATAGAAAGGAATGTTTTGACTCAGCAAACACAACATGTGCATCGGAATATACTCAGAATAGAAAGGAAAGTATTGACTCAACACACACCACATATGCATTAGAATATATTTGAAATAGAAATGAATGTTTTGACCCAGAACAAGAAGGAAGTGTATTTGAATATACTTGGAATAGAAAGGAATGTTTTCACACAACACAAACAACATGTGAATTAGAATATACAAGGAATATTAAGGAATATTTTGACTTAGCACACACCACATGTGCATTAGAATATACTTGGAATAGAAAGGAATGTTTTGACCCAGAACAAGAAGGAAGTGTATTGGAATATACTTGGAATAGAAAGGAATGTTTTGACTCAGCACACACAATATGTGCTTTAGAATATACTAGGAATACAATGGAATGTTTTGACTCAGGACAGACAAGATGTGCATTAGAATATACGTGGAATAGAAAGGAATTTTTTGACTTAGCACACACCACATATGCATTAAAATATACTTGGAATAGATAGGAATGTTTGACCCAGAACAAGAAGGAAGTGTATTGGAATATACTTGGAATAGAAAGGAATGTTTTGACTCACCACACACAACATGTGCATCAGAAAATACTTGGAATATAAAGGAATATTTTGACTCAGCACTCACAACATTTGCATTAGAATTTTAAAGAAATATTAAGGAATATTTTGACTAAGCACACACAACATGTGCATTCGAATATGCATGGAATAGAAAGGAATGTTTTGACTCAGCACACACCACATGTGCATTAGAATATACTTGGAATACAATGCAATGTTTTGACACAGCACACACAAGATGTGCATCAGAATATACTTGGAATAGAAAGGAATGTTTTGTCTCAGCGCACAAAACAAGGTTATTCGAATCTACTTGGAATAGAAAGGAATGTTTTGACTCAGCACACACCACATGTGCTTTATAATATTCTTGGTATATCAATAAATATTTTGACGCAGCACACACAAGATGTGCATTGGAAAATACTTGGAATAGAAAGGAATGTTTTGACTCAGCACACACCACATATGCATTAGAATATACTTGGAATAGAAAGGAATGTTTTGACCCAGAACAAGAAGGAAGTGTATTGGAAAATACTTGGAATAGAAAGGAATGTTTTGACTCAGCACACACAACATGTGCATCAGAAAATACTTGGATTAGGAAGGAATGTTTTGACTCAGCACACACAACATGTGCATTAGAATATACAAGTAATATTAAGGAATATTTTGACTCAGCACACACAACATGTGCATTAGAATATTCTGGGAATAGAAAGGAATGTTTTTATGCAGCACACGCAATATGTGGATCGTAATATACTCAGAATAGAAAGGAAAGTATTGACTCAGCACACACCACATATGCATTAGAATATACTTGGAATAGAAAGGAATATTTTGACCCAGAACAAGAAGGAAGTGTATTGGAATATACTTGGAATAGAAAGTAATGTTTTGACGCAGCACACACAAGATGTGCGTTAGAATATAAGTGGAATAGAAAGGAATGTTTTGACTCAGCACACACAAGATGTGCATTAGAATATACGTGGAATAGAAAGGAAAGTATTGACTCAGCACACACCACATATGCATTAGAATATACTTGGAATAGAAAGAAATGTTTTGACCCAGAACAAGAAGGAAGTGTATTGGAATATACTTGGAATAGAAAGGAATGTTTTGACTCAGCACACACAACATGTGCATCAGAAAATACTTGGAATAGAAGGGAATGTTTTTACTCAGCGCACACACAATATGTACTTTAGAATATACTTGGAATACAATGGAATGTTTTGACTCAGGACACACAAGATGTGTATTAGAATATACGTGGAATAGAAAGGAATGTTTTGACTCAGCACACACAACATGTGGATCGGAATATACTCAGAATAGAAAGGAAAGTATTGACTCAGCACACACCACATATGCATTAGAATATACTTGGAATAGAAAGGAATGTTTTGACCCAGAACAAGAAGGAAGTATATTGGAATATACTTGGAATAGAAAGGAATGTTTTGACTCAGCAAACACAACATGTGAATCAGAAAATACTTGGAATAGAAAGGAATGTTTTGACTCAGCACACACAACATGTGCATTAGAATATACAAGGAATATTAAGGAATATTTTGACTCAGCACACACAACATGTGCATTAGAATATTCTGGAAATAGAAAGGAATGTTTTGACACAGCACACACAACATGTGCATTAGATAGAATATACGTGGAATAGAAAGGAATGTTTTGACTCAGCACACACAACATGTGCATTAGAATATACAAGGAATATTAAGGAATATTTTGACTCAGCACACACAACATGTGCATTAGAATATTCTGGAAATAGAAAGGAATGTTTTGACTCAGCACTCACAACATGTGCATTAGAATTTTAATGAAATATTAAGGAATATTTTGACTCAGCACACACAACATGTGCATTAGAATATGCATGGAATAGAAAGGAATGTTTTGACTCAGCACACACCACATGTGCATTAGAATATACTTGGAATACAATGGAATGTTTTGACACAGCACACACAAGATGTGCATCAGAATATACTTGGAATAGAAAGGAATGTTTTGTCTCAGCACTCGAACCAAGGTTATTCGAATCTACTTGGAATAGAAAGGAATGTTTTGACTCAGCACAGAACACATGTGCATTAGAATATACTTGGAATAGAAAGGAATGTTTTGACTCAGCACACACCACATGTGCTTTAGAATATTCTTGGTTTATCAATAAATATTTTGACGCAGCACACACAAGATGTGCATTGGAAAATACTTGGAATAGAAAGGAATGTTTTGACTCAGCACACACCACATATGCATTAGAATATACTTGGAATAGAAAGGAATGTTTTCACCCAGAACAAGAAGGAAGTGTATTGGAAAATACTTGGAATAGAAAGGAATGTATTGACTCAGCACACACAACATGTGTATCAGAAAATACTTGGATTTGAAAGGAATGTTTTGACTCAGCAGACACAACATGTGCATTAGAATATACAAGGAATATTAAGGAATATTTTGACTCAGCACACACAAAATGTGGATTAGAATATGCATGGAAGAGAAAGGAATGTTTTGAGTCAGCACACACCACATGTGCATTAGAATATTCTGGGAATAGAAAGGTATGTTTAGACTCAGCACACACAACATGTGCATTAGATAGAATATACTTGGAATAGAAATGAATGTTTTGACTCAGCAAACACAACATGTGCATCGGAATATACTCAGAATAGAAAGGAAAGTATTGACTCAACACACACCACATATGCATTAGAATATATTTGGAATAGAAATGAATGTTTTGACCCAGAACAAGAAGGAAGTGTATTTGAATATACTTGGAATAGAAAGGAACGATTTGACTCAACGCAAACAACATGTGAATTAGAATATACAAGGAATATTAAGGAATATTTCGATATAGCACACACCACATGTGCATTAGAATATACTTGGAATAGAAAGGAATGTTTTGACCCAGAACAAGAAGGAAATGTATTGGAATATACTTGGAATAGAAAGGAATGTTGTGACTCTGCATACACAATATGTGCTTTAGAATATACTTGGAATACAATGGAATGTTTTGACTCAGGACACACAAGATGTGCATTAGAATATACGTGCAATAGAAAGGAATGTTTTGACTCAGCACACACAACATGTGGATCGGAATATACTCAGAATAGAAAGGAAAGTATTGACTCAGCACACACCACATATGCATTAGAATATACTTGGAATAGAAAGGAATGTTTTGAACTAGAACAAGAAGGGTGTATTGGAATATACTTGGAATAGAAAGGAATGTTTAGACTCAGCACACACAACATGTGCATCAGAAAATACTTCGAATAGAAAGGTATGTTTTTACTCAGCGCACACACAATATGTGCTTTAGAATATACTTGGAATATGATGGAATGTTTTGACTCAGCACAAACAACATGTGAATTAGAATATACAAGGAATATTAAGGAATATTTTGACTTAGCACACACCACCTGTGAATTAGAATATTCTGGGAATAGATAGGAATGTTTTGACACAGCACACACAACATGTGCATTAGATAGAATATACGTGGAATAGAAAGGAATGTTTTGACTCTGAACACACAACATGTGCATCAGAATATACTCAGAATAGAAAGGAAAGTATTGACTCAGCACACACCACATATGAATTAGAATATAGTTGGAATAGAAAGGAATGTTTTGACCCAGAACAAGAAGGAAGTGTATTAGAATATACTTGAAATAGAAAGGAATGTTTTGACTCAGCACAAACAACATATGAATTAGAATATACAAGGAATATTAAGGAATAATTTGACTTAGCACACACCACATGTGCATTAGAATATACTTGGAATAGAAAGGAATGTTTTGACCCAGTACAAGAAGGAAGTGGATTGGAATTTACTTGGAATAGAAAGGAATGTTTTGTCTCAGCACACACAATATGTGCTTTAGAATATACTAGGAATACAATGGAATGTTTTGACTCAGGACACACAAGATGTGCATTAGAATATACGTGGAATAGAAAGGAATTTTTTGACTCAGCACACACAACATGTGGATCGGAATATACTCAGAATAGAAAGGAAAGTATTGATTCATCACACACCACATATGCATTAGAATATACTTGGAATAGAAAGGAATGTTTTGACCCAGAACAAGAAGGAAGTGTATTGGAATATACTTGGAATAGAAAGGAATGTTTTGACTCAGCACACACAACATGTGCATTAGAAAATACTTGGAATAGAAAGGAATATTTTGACTCAGCACTCACAACATGTGCATTAGAATTTTAATGAAATATTAAGGAATATTTTGACTCAGCACACACAACATGTGCATTAGAATATGCATGAAATAGAAAGGAATGTTTTGACTCAGCACGCACCACATGTGCATTAGATAGAATATACGTGGAATAGAAAGGAATGTTTTGACTCAGCACACACAACATGTGCATTAGAATATACAAGGAATATTAAGGAATATTTTGACTCAGCACACACAACATGTGCATTAGAATATTCTGGAAATAGAAAGGAATGTTTTGACTCAGCACTCACAACATGTGCATTAGAATTTTAATGAAATATTAAGGAATATTTTGACTCAGCACACACAACATGTGCATTAGAATATGCATGGAATAGAAAGGAATGTTTTGACTCAGCACACACCACATGTGCATTAGAATATACTTGGAATACAATGGAATGTTTTGACACAGCACACACAAGATGTGCATCAGAATATACTTGGAATAGAAAGGAATGTTTTGTCTCAGCACACAAAACAAGGTTATTCGAATCTACTTGGAATAGAAAGGAATATTTTGACTCAGCACACACAACATGTGGATCGGAATATACTCAGAATAGAAAGGAAAGTATTGACTCAGCACACACCACATATGCATTTGAATATACTTGGAATAGAAAGGAATGTTTTTACTCAGGGCACACACAATATTTGCATTAGAATATACTTGGAATACGATGGAATGTTTTGACTCAGGACACACAAAATGTGCATCAGAAAATACTTGGAATAGAAAAAAATGTTTTGACTCAGCACATACAACATGTGCATTTGAATGCACAATGAATATTAAGGAATATTTTGACTCAGCACACACAAAATGTGCATTAGAATATTCTGGAAATAGAAAGGAATGTTTTGACACAGCACACACAACATGTGCATTAGATAGAATATACGTGGAATAGAAAGGTATGTTTTGACTCAGAACACACAACATGTGCATCAGAATATACTCAGAATAGAAAGGAAAGTATTGACTCAGCACACACCACATATGCATTAGAATATACTTGGAATAGAAAGGAATGTTTTGACGCAGAACAAGAAGGAAGTGTATTAGAATATACTTAAAATAGAAAGGAATGTTTTGACTCAACACAAACAACATATGAATTAGAATATACAAGGAATATTAAGGAATATTTTGACTTAGCACACACCACATGTGCATTAGAATATACTTGGAATAGAAAGGAATGTTTTGACCAGTACAAGAAGGAATTGTATTGGAATTTACTTGGAATAGAAAGGAATGTTTTGTCTCAGCACACACAATATGTGCTTTAGAATATACTAGGAATACAATGGAATGTTTTGACTCAGGACACACAAGATGTGCATTAGAATATACGTGGAATAGAAAGGAATTTTTTGACTCAGCACACACAACATGTGGATCGGAATATACTCAGAATAGAAAGGAAAGTATTGATTCAGCACACACTACACATGCATTAGAATATACTTGGAATAGAAAGGAATGTTTTGACTCAGCACACACAACATGTGCATCAGAAAATACTTGGAATAGAAAGGAATATTTTGACTCAGCACTCACAACATGTGCATTAGAATATACAAGGAATATTAAGGAATTTTTTGACTCAGCACACACAAAATGTGGATTAGAATATGCATGGAATAGAAAGGAATGTTTTGACTCAGCACACACCACATGTGCATCAGAAAATACTTGGAATATAAAGGAATATTTTGACTCAGCACTCACAACATGTGCATTAGAATTTTAAAGAAATATTAAGGAATATTTTGACTCAGCACACACAACATGTGCATTCGAATATGCATGGAACAGAAAGGAATGTTTTGACTCAGCACACACCACATGTGCATTAGAATATACTTGGAATACAATGCAATGTTTTGACACAGCACACACAAGATGTGCATCAGAATATACTTGGAATAGAAAGGAATGTTTTGTCTCAGCACACAAAACAAGGTTATTCGAATCTACTTGGAATAGAAAGGAATGTTTTGACTCAGCACACACCACATGTGCTTTATAATATTCTTGGTATATCAATAAATATTTTGACGCAGCACACACAAGATGTGCATTGGAAAATACTTGGAATAGAAAGGAATGTTTTGACTCAGCACACACCACATATGCATTAGAATATACTTGGAATAGAAAGGAATGTTTTGACCCAGAACAAGAAGGAAGTGTATTGGAAAATACTTGGAATAGAAAGGAATGTTTTGACTCAGCACACACAACATGTGCATCAGAAAATACTTGGATTAGGAAGGAATGTTTTGACTCAGCACACACAACATGTGCATTAGAATATACAAGTAATATTAAGGAATATTTTGACTCAGCACACACAACATGTGCATTAGAATATGCATGGAATAGAAAGGAATGTTTTGACTCAGCACACACAACATGTGCATTAGATAGAATATACTTGGAATAGAAAGGAATGTTTTGACTCAGTAAATACAACATGTGCATCGGAATATACTCAGAATAGAAAGGAAAGTATTGACTCAACACACACCACATTTGCATTGGAATATACTTGGAATAGAAATGAATGTTTTGACCCAGAACAAGAAGGAAGTGTATTTGAATATACTTGGAATAGAAAGGAATGTTTTGACTCAACACAAACAACATGTGAATTAGAATGTACAAGGAATATTAAGGAATATTTTGACATAGCACACACCACATGTGCATTAGAATATACTTGGATTAGAAAGGAATGTTTTGACCCAGAACAAGAAGGAAATGTATTGGAATATACTTGGAATAGAAAGGAATGTTTTGACTCAGCACACACAATATGTGCTTTAGAATATACTTGGAATACAATGGAATGTTTTGACTCAGGACACACAAGATGTGCATTAGAATATACGTGCAATAGAAAGGAATGTTTTGACTCAGCACACACAATATGTGCATCAGAAAATACTTAGAATAGAAAGGTATGTTTTTACTCAGCGCACACACAATATGTGCTTTAGAATATACTTGGAATATGATGGAATGTTTTGACTCAGCACAAACAACATGTGAATTAGAATATACAAGGAATATTAAGGAATATTTTGACTTAGCACACACCACCTGTGCATTAGAATATTCTGGGAATAGAAAGGAATGTTTTTATGCAGCACACACAATATGAGGATCGTAATATACTCAGAATAGAAAGGAAAGTATTGACTCAGCACACACCACATATGCATTAGAATATACTTGGAATAGAAAGGAATATTTTGACCCAGAACAAGAAGGAAGTGTATTGGAATATACTTGGAATAGAAAGTAATGTTTTGACTCAGCACACACAACATGTGCATCAGAATATACTCAGAATAGAAAGGAAAGTATTGACTCAGCACGCACCACATTTGCAATAAAATATAGTTGGAATAGAAAGGAATGTTTTGACCCAGAACAAGAAGGAAGTGTATTAGAATATACTTGAAATAGAAAGGAATGTTTTGACTCAGCACACACAACATGTGCATCGGAATATACTCAGAATAGAAAGGAAAGTATTGTCTCAACACACACCACATATGCATTAGAATATATTTGGAATAGAAATGAATTTTTTGACCAAGAACAAGAAGGAAGTGTATTTGAATATACTTGGAATAGAAAGGAATGTTTTGACTCAACATAAACAACATGTGAATTAGAATATACAAGGAATATTAAGGAATATTTTGACTTAGCACACACCACATGTGCATTAGAATATACTTGGAATAGAAAGGAATGTTTTGACCCAGAACAAGAAGGAAGTGTATTGGAATATACTTGGAATAGAAAGGAATGTTTTGACTCAGCACACACAACATGTGCATCAGAATATACTCAGAATAGAAAGGAAAGTATTGACTCAGCACACACCACATATGCATTAAAATATAGTTGGAATAGAAAGGAATGTTTTGACCCAGAACAAGAAGGAAGTGTATTAGAATATACTTGAAATAGAAAGGAATGATTTGACTCAGCACAAACAACATATGAATTAGATTATACAAGGAATATTAAGGAATATTTTGACTTAGCACAAACCACATGTGCATTAGAATACACTTGGAATAGAAAGGAATGTTTTGACCCAGTACAAGAAAGAAGTGTATTGGAATTTACTTGGAATAGAAAGGAATGTTTTGTCTCAGCACACACAATATGTGCTTTAGAATATACTAGGAATACAATGGAATGTTTTGACTCAGGACACACAAGATGTGCATTAGAATATACGTGGAATAGAAAGGAATTTTTTGACTCAGCACACAAAACATGTGGATCGGAATAAACTCAGAATAGAAAGGAAAGTATTGATTCAGCACACACCACATATGCATTAGAATATACTTGGAATAGAAAGGAATGTTTTGACCCAGAACAAGAAGGAAGTGTATTGGAAAATACTTGGAATAGAAAGGAATGTTTTGACTCAGCACACACAACATGTGCATCAGAAAATACTTGGATTAGAAAGGAATGTTTTGACTCAGCACACACAACATGTGCATTAGAATATACAAGGAATATTAAGGATAATTTTGACTCAGCACACACAAAACGTGGATTAGATTATGCATGGAATAGAAATGAATGTTTTGACTCAGCACACACCACATGTGCATTAGAATATTCTGGGAATAGAAAGGTATGTTTTGACTCAGCACACACAACATGTGCATCGGAATATACTCAGAATAGAAAGGAAAGTATTGTCTCAACACACACCACATATGCATTAGAATATATTTGGAATAGAAATGAATGTTTTGACCAAGAACAAGAAGGAAGTGTATTTGAATATACTTGGAATAGAAAGGAATGTTTTGACTCAACACAAACAACATGTGAATTAGAATATACAAGGAATATTAAGGAATATTTTGACTTAGCACACACCACATGTGCATTAGAATATACTTGGAATAGAAAGGAATGTTTTGACCAGTACAAGAAGGAATTGTATTGGAATTTACTTGGAATAGAAAGGAATGTTTTGTCTCAGCACACACAATATGTGCTTTAGAATATACTAGGAATACAATGGAATGTTTTGACTCAGGACACACAAGATGTGCATTAGAATATACGTGGAATAGAAAGGAATTTTTTGACTCAGCACACACAACATGTGGATCGGAATATACTCAGAATAGAAAGGAAAGTATTGATTCAGCACACACTACACATGCATTAGAATATACTTGGAATAGAAAGGAATGTTTTGACTCAGCACACACAACATGTGCATCAGAAAATACTTGGAATAGAAAGGAATATTTTGACTCAGCACTCACAACATGTGCATTAGAATATACAAGGAATATTAAGGAATTTTTTGACTCAGCACACACAAAATGTGGATTAGAATATGCATGGAATAGAAAGGAATGTTTTGACTCAGCACACACCACATGTGCATCAGAAAATACTTGGAATATAAAGGAATATTTTGACTCAGCACTCACAACATGTGCATTAGAATTTTAAAGAAATATTAAGGAATATTTTGACTCAGCACACACAACATGTGCATTCGAATATGCATGGAACAGAAAGGAATGTTTTGACTCAGCACACACCACATGTGCATTAGAATATACTTGGAATACAATGCAATGTTTTGACACAGCACACACAAGATGTGCATCAGAATATACTTGGAATAGAAAGGAATGTTTTGTCTCAGCACACAAAACAAGGTTATTCGAATCTACTTGGAATAGAAAGGAATGTTTTGACTCAGCACACACCACATGTGCTTTATAATATTCTTGGTATATCAATAAATATTTTGACGCAGCACACACAAGATGTGCATTGGAAAATACTTGGAATAGAAAGGAATGTTTTGACTCAGCACACACCACATATGCATTAGAATATACTTGGAATAGAAAGGAATGTTTTGACCCAGAACAAGAAGGAAGTGTATTGGAAAATACTTGGAATAGAAAGGAATGTTTTGACTCAGCACACACAACATGTGCATCAGAAAATACTTGGATTAGGAAGGAATGTTTTGACTCAGCACACACAACATGTGCATTAGAATATACAAGTAATATTAAGGAATATTTTGACTCAGCACACACAACATGTGCATTAGAATATGCATGGAATAGAAAGGAATGTTTTGACTCAGCACACACAACATGTGCATTAGATAGAATATACTTGGAATAGAAAGGAATGTTTTGACTCAGTAAATACAACATGTGCATCGGAATATACTCAGAATAGAAAGGAAAGTATTGACTCAACACACACCACATTTGCATTGGAATATACTTGGAATAGAAATGAATGTTTTGACCCAGAACAAGAAGGAAGTGTATTTGAATATACTTGGAATAGAAAGGAATGTTTTGACTCAACACAAACAACATGTGAATTAGAATGTACAAGGAATATTAAGGAATATTTTGACATAGCACACACCACATGTGCATTAGAATATACTTGGATTAGAAAGGAATGTTTTGACCCAGAACAAGAAGGAAATGTATTGGAATATACTTGGAATAGAAAGGAATGTTTTGACTCAGCACACACAATATGTGCTTTAGAATATACTTGGAATACAATGGAATGTTTTGACTCAGGACACACAAGATGTGCATTAGAATATACGTGCAATAGAAAGGAATGTTTTGACTCAGCACACACAATATGTGCATCAGAAAATACTTAGAATAGAAAGGTATGTTTTTACTCAGCGCACACACAATATGTGCTTTAGAATATACTTGGAATATGATGGAATGTTTTGACTCAGCACAAACAACATGTGAATTAGAATATACAAGGAATATTAAGGAATATTTTGACTTAGCACACACCACCTGTGCATTAGAATATTCTGGGAATAGAAAGGAATGTTTTTATGCAGCACACACAATATGTGGATCGTAATATACTCAGAATAGAAAGGAAAGTATTGACTCAGCACACACCACATATGCATTAGAATATACTTGGAATAGAAAGGAATATTTTGACCCAGAACAAGAAGGAAGTGTATTGGAATATACTTGGAATAGAAAGTAATGTTTTGACTCAGCACACACAACATGTGCATCAGAATATACTCAGAATAGAAAGGAAAGTATTGACTCAGCACGCACCACATTTGCATTAAAATATAGTTTGAATAGAAAGGAATGTTTTGACCCAGAACAAGAAGGAAGTGTATTAGAATATACTTGAAATAGAAAGGAATGTTTTGACTCAGCACACACAACATGTGCATCGGAATATACTCAGAATAGAAAGGAAAGTATTGTCTCAACACACACCACATATGCATTAGAATATATTTGGAATAGAAATGAATTTTTTGACCAAGAACAAGAAGGAAGTGTATTTGAATATACTTGGAATAGAAAGGAATGTTTTGACTCAACATAAACAACATGTGAATTAGAATATACAAGGAATATTAAGGAATATTTTGACTTAGCACACACCACATGTGCATTAGAATATACTTGGAATAGAAAGGAATGTTTTGACCCAGAACAAGAAGGAAGTGTATTGGAATATACTTGGAATAGAAAGGAATGTTTTGACTCAGCACACACAACATGTGCATCAGAATATACTCAGAATAGAAAGGAAAGTATTGACTCAGCACACACCACATATGCATTAAAATATAGTTGGAATAGAAAGGAATGTTTTGACCCAGAACAAGAAGGAAGTGTATTAGAATATACTTGAAATAGAAAGGAATGATTTGACTCAGCACAAACAACATATGAATTAGATTATACAAGGAATATTAAGGAATATTTTGACTTAGCACAAACCACATGTGCATTAGAATACACTTGGAATAGAAAGGAATGTTTTGACCCAGTACAAGAAAGAAGTGTATTGGAATTTACTTGGAATAGAAAGGAATGTTTTGTCTCAGCACACACAATATGTGCTTTAGAATATACTAGGAATACAATGGAATGTTTTGACTCAGGACACACAAGATGTGCATTAGAATATACGTGGAATAGAAAGGAATTTTTTGACTCAGCACACAAAACATGTGGATCGGAATAAACTCAGAATAGAAAGGAAAGTATTGATTCAGCACACACCACATATGCATTAGAATATACTTGGAATAGAAAGGAATGTTTTGACCCAGAACAAGAAGGAAGTGTATTGGAAAATACTTGGAATAGAAAGGAATGTTTTGACTCAGCACACACAACATGTGCATCAGAAAATACTTGGATTAGAAAGGAATGTTTTGACTCAGCACACACAACATGTGCATTAGAATATACAAGGAATATTAAGGATAATTTTGACTCAGCACACACAAAACGTGGATTAGATTATGCATGGAATAGAAAGGAATGTTTTGACTCAGCACACACCACATGTGCATTAGAATATTCTGGGAATAGAAAGGTATGTTTTGACTCAGCACACACAACATGTGCATCGGAATATACTCAGAATAGAAAGGAAAGTATTGTCTCAACACACACCACATATGCATTAGAATATATTTGGAATAGAAATGAATGTTTTGACCAAGAACAAGAAGGAAGTGTATTTGAATATACTTGGAATAGAAAGGAATGTTTTGACTCAACACAAACAACATGTGAATTAGAATATACAAGGAATATTAAGGAATATTTCGACTTAGCACACACCACATGTGCATTAGTATATACTTGGAATAGAAAGGAATGTTTTGACCCAGAACAAGAAGGAAGTGTATTGGAATATACTTGGAATAGAAAGGAATGTTTTGACTCAGCACACACAATATGTGCTTTAGAATATACTAGGAATACAATGGAATGTTTTGACTCAGGACACACAAGATGTGCATTAGAATATACGTGGAATAGAAAGGAATTTTTTGACTCAGCACACACAACATGTGGAGCGGAATATACTCAGAATAGAAAGGAAAGTATTGACTCAGCACACACCACATATGCATTACAATATACTTGGAATAGATAGGAATGTTGAACCAGAACAAGAAGGAAGTGTATTGGAATATACTTGGAATAGAAAGGAATGTTTTGACTCACCACACACAACATGTGCATCAGAAAATACTTGGAATAGAAAGGAATATTTTGACTCAGAACTCACAACATGTGCATTAGAATTTTAAAGAAATATTAAGGAATATTTTGACTCAGCACACACAACATGTGCATTAGAATATGCGTGGAATAGAAAGGAATGTTTTGACTCAGCACACACCACATGTGCATTAGAATATACTTGGAATAGAAAGGAATGTTTTGTCTCAGCACACAAAACAAGGTTATTCGAATCTACTTGGAATAGAAAGGAATGTTTTGACGCAGCACACACAAGATGTGCGTTAGAATATACGTGGAATAGAAAGGAATGTTTTGACTCAGCACACACAAGATGTGCATTAGAATATACGTGGAATAGAAAGGAAAGTATTGACTCAGCACACACCACATATGCATTAGAATATACTTGGAATAGAAAGTAATGTTTTGACCCAGAACAAGAAGGAAGTGTATTGGAATATACTTGGAATAGAAAGGAATGTTTTGACTCAGCACACACAACATGTGCATCAGAAAATACTTGGAATAGAAGGGATTGTTTTTACTCTGCGCACACACAATATGTACTTTAGAATATACTTGGAATACAATGGAATGTTTTGACTCAGGACACACAAGATGTGTATTAGAATATACGTGGAATAGAAAGGAATGTTATGACTCAGCACACACAACATGTGGATCGGAATATACTCAGAATAGAAAGGAAAGTATTGACTCAGCACACACCACATATGCATTAGAATATACTTGGAATAGAAAGGAATGTTTTGACCCAGAACAAGAAGGAAGTGTATTGGAATATACTTGGAATAGAAAGGAATGTTTTGACTCAGCAAACACAACATGTGAATCAGAAAAAACTTGGAATAGAAAGGAATGTTTTGACTCAGCACACACAACATGTGCATTAGAATATACAAGGAATATTAAGGAATATTTTGACTCAGCACACACAACATGTGCATTAGAATATTCTGGAAATAGAAAGGAATGTTTTGACACAGCACACACAACATGTGCATTAGATAGAATATACGTGGAATAGAAAGGAATGTTTTGACTCAGCACACACAACATGTGCATTAGAATATACAAGGAATATTAAGGAATATTTTGACTCAGCACACACAACATGTGCATTAGAATATTCTGGAAATAGAAAGGAATGTTTTGACTCAGCACTCACAACATGTGCATTAGAATTTTAATGAAATATTAAGGAATATTTTGACTCAGCACACACAACATGTGCATTAGAATATGCATGGAATAGAAAGGAATGTTTTGACTCAGCACACACCACATGTGCATTAGAATATACTTGGAATACAATGGAATGTTTTGACACAGCACACACAAGATGTGCATCAGAATATACTTGGATTAGAAAGGAATGTTTTGTCTCAGCACACAAAATAAGGTTATTCGAATCTACTTGGAATAGAAAGGAATATTTTGACACAGCACACACAACATGTGGATCGGAATTTACTCAGAATAGAAAGGAAAGTATTGACTCAGCACACACCACATATGCATTTGAATATACTTGGAATAGAAAGGAATGTATTTACTCAGGGCACACACAATATTTGCATTAGAATATACTTGGAATACGATGGAATGTTTTGACTCAGCACATACAACATGTGCATTTGAATGTACAATAAATATTAAGGAATATTTTGACTCAGCACACACAACATGTGCATTAGAATATTCTGGAAATAGAAAGGAATGTTTTGACACAGCACACACAACATGTGCATTAGATAGAATATACGTGGAATAGAAATGTATGTTTTGACTCAGAACACACAACATGTGCATCAGAATATACTCAGAATAGAAAGGAAAGTATTGACTCAGCACACACCACATATGCATTAGAATATACTTGGAATAGAAAGGAATGTTTTGACGCAGAACAAGAAGGAAGTGTATTAGAATATACTTAAAATAGAAAGGAATGTTTTGACTCAGCACAAACAACATATGAATTAGAATATACAAGGAATATTAAGGAATATTTTAACTTAGCACACACCACATGTGCATTAGAATATACTTGGAATAGAAAGGAATGTTTTGACCCAGTACAAGAAGGAATTGTATTGGAATTTACTTGGAATAGAAAGGAATGTTTTGTCTCAGCACACACAATATGTGCTTTAGAATATACTAGGAATACAATGGAATGTTTTGACTCAGGACACACAAGATGTGCATTAGAATAGACGTGGAATAGAAAGGAATTTTTTGACTCAGCACACACAACATGTGGATCGGAATATACTCAGAATAGAAAGGAAAGTATTGATTCAGCACACACTACACATGCATTAGAATATACTTGGAATAGAAAGGAATGTTTTGACTCAGCACACACAACATGTGCATCAGAAAATACTTGGAATAGAAAGGAATATTTTGACTCAGCACTCACAACATGTGCATTAGAATATACAAGGAATATTAAGGAATTTTTTGACTCAGCACACACAAAATGTGGATTAGAATATGCATGGAATAGAAAGGAATGTTTTGACTCAGCACACACCACATGTGCATTAGAATATTCTGGGAATAGAAAGGTATGTTCTGACTCAGCACACACAACATGTGCATTAGATAGAATATACTTGGAATAGAAAGGAATGTTTTGACTCAGCAAACACAACATGTGCATCGGAATATACTCAGAATAGAAAGGAAAGTATTGACTCAACACACACCACATATGCATTAGAATATATTTGAAATAGAAATGAATGTTTTGACCCAGAACAAGAAGGAAGTGTATTTGAATATACTTGGAATAGAAAGGAATGTTTTGACACAACACAAACAACATGTGAATTAGAATATACAAGGAATATTAAGGAATATTTTGACTTAGCACACACCACATGTGCATTAGAATATACTTGGAATACAATGCAATGTTTTGACACAGCACACACAAGATGTGCATCAGAATATACTTGGATTAGAAAGGAATGTTTTGTCTCAGCACACAAAATAAGGTTATTCGAATCTACTTGGAATAGAAAGGAATATTTTGACACAGCACACACAACATGTGGATCGGAATTTACTCAGAATAGAAAGGAAAGTATTGACTCAGCACACACCACATGTGCTTTATAATATTCTTGGTATATCAATAAATATTTTGACGCAGCACACACAAGATGTGCATTGGAAAATACTTGGAATAGAAAGGAATGTTTTGACTCAGCACACACCACATATGCATTCGAATATACTTGGAATAGAAAGGAATGTTTTGACCCAGAACAAGAAGGAAGTGTATTGGAAAATACTTGGAATAGAAAGGAATGTTTTGACTCAGCACACACAACATGTGCATCAGAAAATACTTGGATTAGGAAGGAATGTTTTGACTCAGCACACACAACATGTGCATTAGAATATACAAGTAATATTAAGGAATATTTTGACTCAGCACACACAACATGTGCATTAGAATATTCTGGGAATAGAAAGGAATGTTTTTATGCAGCACACACAATATGTGGATCGTAATATACTCAGAATAGAAAGGAAAGTATTGACTCAGCACACACCACATATGCATTAGAATATACTTGGAATAGAAAGGAATATTTTGACCCAGAACAAGAAGGAAGTGTATTGGAATATACTTGGAATAGAAAGTAATGTTTTGACGCAGCACACACAAGATGTGCGTTAGAATATACGTGGAATAGAAAGGAATGTTTTGACTCAGCACACACAAGATGTGCATTAGAATATACGTGGAATAGAAAGGAAAGTATTGACTCAGCACACACCACATATGCATTAGAATATACTTGGAATAGAAAGTAATGTTTTGACCCAGAACAAGAAGGAAGTGTATTGGAATATACTTGGAATAGAAAGGAATGTTTTGACTCAGCACACACAACATGTGCATCAGAAAATACTTGGAATAGAAGGGAATGTTTTTACTCAGCGCACACACAATATGTACTTTAGAATATACTTGGAATACAATGGAATGTTTTGACTCAGGACACACAAGATGTGTATTAGAATATACGTGGAATAGAAAGGAATGTTTTGACTCAGCACACACAACATGTGGATCGGAATATACTCAGAATAGAAAGGAAAGTATTGACTCAGCACACACCACATATGCATTAGAATATACTTGGAATAGAAAGGAATGTTTTGACCCAGAACAAGAAGGAAGTGTATTGGAATATACTTGGAATAGAAAGGAATGTTTTGACTCAGCAAACACAACATGTGAATCAGAAAATACTGGGAATAGAAAGGAATGTTTTGACTCAGCACACACAACATGTGCATTAGAATATACAAGGAATATTAAGGAATATTTTGACTCAGCACACACAACATGTGCATTAGAATATTCTGGAAATAGAAAGGAATGTTCTGACACAGCACACACAACATGTGCATTAGATAGAATATACGTGGAATAGAAAGGAATGTTTTGACTCAGCACACACAACATGTGCATTAGAATATACAAGGAATATTAAGGAATATTTTGACTCAGCACACACAACATGTGCATTAGAATATTCTGGAAATAGAAAGGAATGTTTTGACTCAGCACTCACAACATGTGCATTAGAATTTTAATGAAATATTAAGGAATATTTTGACTCAGCACACACAACATGTGCATTAGAATATGCATGGAATAGAAAGGAATGTTTTGACTCAGCACACACCACATGTGCATTAGAATATACTTGGAATACAATGGAATGTTTTGACACAGCACACACAAGATGTGCATCAGAATATACTTGGAATAGAAAGGAATGTTTTGTCTCAGCACTCGAAACAAGGTTATTCGAATCTACTTGGAATAGAAAGGAATGTTTTGACTCAGCACAGACAACATGTGCATTAGAATATACTTGGAATAGAAAGGAATGTTTTGACTCAGCACACACCACATGTGCTTTAGAATATTCTTGGTTTATCAATAAATATTTTGACGCAGCACACACAAGATGTGCATTGGAAAATACTTGGAATAGAAAGGAATGTTTTGACTCAGCACACACCACATATGCATTAGAATATACTTGGAATAGAAAGGAATGTTTTGACCCAGTACAAGAAGGAATTGTATTGGAATTTACTTGGAATAGAAAGGAATGTTTTGTCTCAGCACACACAATATGTGCTTTAGAATATACTAGGAATACAATGGAATGTTTTGACTCAGGACACACAAGATGTGCATTAGAATATACGTGGAATAGAAAGGAATTTTTTGACTCAGCACACACAACATGTGGATCGGAATATACTCAGAATAGAAAGGAAAGTATTGATTCAGCACACACCACACATGCATTAGAATATACTTGGAATAGAAAGGAATGTTTTGACTCAGCACACACAACATGTGCATCAGAAAATACTTGGAATAGAAAGGAATATTTTGACTCAGCACTCACAACATGTGCATTAGAATATACAAGGAATATTAAGGAATTTTTTGACTCAGCACACACAAAATGTGGATTAGAATATGCATGGAATAGAAAGGAATGTTTTGACTCAGCACACACCACATGTGCATCGGAATATACTCAGAATAGAAAGGAAAGTATTGACTCAACACACACCACATATGCATTAGAATATATTTGAAATAGAAATGAATGTTTTGACCCAGAACAAGAAGGAAGTGTATTTGAATATACTTGGAATAGAAAGGAATGTTTTGACACAACACAAACAACATGTGAATTAGAATATACAAGGAATATTAAGGAATATTTTGACTTAGCACACACCACATGTGCATTAGAATATACTTGGAATAGAAAGGAATGTTTTGACCCAGAACAAGAAGGAAATGTATTGGAATAGACTTGGAATAGAAAGGAATGTTTTGACTCAGCACACACAATATGTGCTTTAGAATATACTTGGAATACAATGGAATGTTTTGACTCAGGACACACAAGATGTGCATTAGAATATACGTGCAATAGAAAGGAATGTTTTGACTCAGCACACACAATATGTGCATCAGAAAATACTTAGAATAGAAAGGTATGTTTTTACTCAGCGCACACACAATATGTGCTTTAGAATATACTTGGAATATGATGGAATGTTTTGACTCAGCACAAACAACATGTGAATTAGAATATACAAGGAATATTAAGGAATATTTTGACTTAGCACACACCACCTGTGCATTAGAATATTCTGGGAATAGAAAGGAATGTTTTTATGCAGCACACACAATATGTGGATCGTAATATACTCAGAATAGAAAGGAAAGTATTGACTCAGCACACACCACATATGCATTAGAATATACTTGGAATAGAAAGGAATATTTTGACCCAGAACAAGAAGGAAGTGTATTGGAATATACTTGGAATAGAAAGTAATGTTTTGACGCAGCACACACAAGATGTGCGTTAGAATATACGTGGAATAGAAATGAATGTTTTGACTCAGCACACACAAGATGTGCATTAGAATATACGTGGAATAGAAAGGAAAGTATTGACTCAGCACACACCACATATGCATTAGAATATACTTGGAATAGAAAGTAATGTTTTGACCCAGAACAAGAAGGAAGTGTATTGGAATATACTTGGAATAGAAAGGAATGTTTTGACTCAGCACACACAACATGTGCATCAGAAAATACTTGGAATAGAAGGGAATGTTTTTCCTCAGCGCACACACAATATGTACTTTAGAATATACTTGGAATACAATGGAATGTTTTGACTCAGGACACACAAGATGTGTATTAGAATATACGTGGAATAGAAAGGAATGTTATGACTCAGCACACACAACATGTGGATCGGAATATACTCAGAATAGAAAGGAAAGTATTGACTCAGCACACACCACATATGCATTAGAATATACTTGGAATAGAAAGGAATGTTTTGACCCAGAAAAGAAGGAAGTGTATTGGAATATACTTGGAATAGAAAGGAATGTTTTGACTCAGCAAACACAACATGTGAATCAGAAAATACTTGGAATAGAAAGGAATGTTTTGACTCAGCACACACAACATGTGCATTAGAATATACAAGGAATATTAAGGAATATTTTGACTCAGCACACACAACATGTGCATTAGAATATTCTGGAAATAGAAAGGAATATTTTGACACAGCACACACAACATGTGCATTAGATAGAATATACGTGGAATAGAAAGGAATGTTTTGACTCAGCACACACAACATGTGCATTAGAATATACAAGGAATATTAAGGAATATTTTGACTCAGCACACACAACATGTGCATTAGAATATTCTGGAAATAGAAAGGAATGTTTTGACTCAGCACTCACAACATGTGCATTAGAATTTTAACTAAATATTAAGGAATATTTTGACTCAGCACACACAACATGTGCATTAGAATATGCATGGAATAGAAAGGAATGTTTTGACTCAGCACACACCACATGTGCATTAGAATATACTTGGAATACAATGGAATGTTTTGACACAGCACACACAAGATGTGCATCAGAATATACTTGGAATAGAAAGGAATGTTTTGTCTCAGCACACAAAACAAGGTTATTCGAATCTACTTGGAATAGAAAGGAATATTTTGACTCAGCACACACAACATGTGGATCGGAATATACTAGGAATAGAAAGGAAAGTATTGACTCAGCACACACCACATATGCATTTGAATATACTTGGAATAGAAAGGAATGTTTTTACTCAGGGCACACACAATATTTGCATTAGAATATACTTGGAATACGATGGAATGTTTTGTCTCAGGACACACAACATGTGCATCAGAAAATACTTGGAATAGAAAAAAATGTTTTGACTCAGCACATACAACATGTGCATTTGAATGTACAATGAATATTAAGGAATATTTTGACTCAGCACACACAACATGTGCATTAGAATATTCTGGAAATAGAAAGGAATGTTTTGACACAGCACACACAACATGTGCATTAGATAGAATATACGTGGAATAGAAAGGTATGTTTTGACTCAGAACACACAACATGTGCATCAGAATATACTCAGAATAGAAAGGAAAGTATTGACTCAGCACACACCACATATGCATTAGAATATACTTGGAATAGAAAGGAATGTTTTGACGCAGAACAAGAAGGAAGTGTATTAGAATATACTTAAAATAGAAAGGAATGTTTTGACTCAGCACAAACAACATATGAATTAGAATATACAAGGAATATTAAGGAATATTTTGACTTAGCACACACCACATGTGCATTAGAATATACTTGGAATAGAAAGGAATGTTTTGACCCAGTACAAGAAGGAATTGTATTGGAATTTACTTGGAATAGAAAGGAATTTTTTGACTCAGCACACACAACATGTGGATCGGAATATACTCAGAATAGAAAGGAAAGTATTGATTCAGCACACACTACACATGCATTAGAATATACTTGGAATAGAAAGGAATGTTTTGACTCAGCACACACAACATGTGCATCAGAAAATACTTGGAATAGAAAGGAATATTTTGACTCAGCACTCACAACATGTGCATAAGAATATACAAGGAATATTAAGGAATTTTTTGACTCAGCACACACAAAATGTGGATTAGAATATGCATGGAATAGAAAGGAATGTTTTGACTCAGCACACACCACATGTGCATTAGAATATTCTGGGAATAGAAAGGTATGTTCTGACTCAGCACACACAACATGTGCATTAGATAGAATATACTTGGAATAGAAAGGAATGTTTTGACTCAGCAAACACAACATGTGCATCGGAATATACTCAGAATAGAAAGGAAAGTATTGACTCAACACACACCACATATGCATTAGAATATATTTGAAATAGAAATGAATGTTTTGACCCAGAACAAGAAGGAAGTGTATTTGAATATACTTGGAATCGAAAGGAATGTTTTGACACAACACAAACAACATGTGAATTAGAATATACAAGGAATATTAAGGAATATTTTGACTTAGCACACACCACATGTGCATTAGAATATACTTGGAATAGAAAGGAATGTTTTGACCCAGAACAAGAAGGAAGTGTATTGGAATATACTTGGAATAGAAAGGAATGTTTTGACTCAGCACACACAATATGTGCTTTAGAATATACTAGGAATACAATGGAATGTTTTGACTCAGGACAGACAAGATGTGCATTAGAATATTCTGGAAATAGAAAGGAATATTTTGACACAGCACACACAACATGTGCATTAGATAGAATATACGTGGAATAGAAAGGAATGTTTTGACTCAGCACACACAACATGTGCATTAGAATATACAAGGAATATTAAGGAATATTTTGACTCAGCACACACAACATGTGCATTAGAATATTCTGGAAATAGAAAGGAATGTTTTGACTCAGCACTCACAACATGTGCATTAGAATTTTAACTAAATATTAAGGAATATTTTGACTCAGCACACACAACATGTGCATTAGAATATGCATGGAATAGAAAGGAATGTTTTGACTCAGCACACACCACATGTGCATTAGAATATACTTGGAATACAATGGAATGTTTTGACACAGCACACACAAGATGTGCATCAGAATATACTTGGAATAGAAAGGAATGTTTTGTCTCAGCACACAAAACAAGGTTATTCGAATCTACTTGGAATAGAAAGGAATATTTTGACTCAGCACACACAACATGTGGATCGGAATATACTCAGAATAGAAAGGAAAGTATTGACTCAGCACACACCACATATGCATTTGAATATACTTGGAATAGAAAGGAATGTTTTTACTCAGGGCACACACAATATTTGCATTAGAATATACTTGGAATACGATGGAATGTTTTGACTCAGGACACACAACATGTGCATCAGAAAATACTTGGAATAGAAAAAAATGTTTTGACTCAGCACATACAACATGTGCATTTGAATGTACAATGAATATTAAGGAATATTTTGACTCAGCACACACAACATGTGCATTAGAATATTCTGGAAATAGAAAGGAATGTTTTGACACAGCACACACAACATGTGCATTAGATAGAATATACGTGGAATAGAAAGGTATGTTTTGACTCAGAACACACAACATGTGCATCAGAATATACTCAGAATAGAAAGGAAAGTATTGACTCAGCACACACCACATATGCATTAGAATATACTTGGAATAGAAAGGAATGTTTTGACGCAGAACAAGAAGGAAGTGTATTAGAATATACTTAAAATAGAAAGGAATGTTTTGACTCAGCACAAACAACATATGAATTAGAATATACAAGGAATATTAAGGAATATTTTGACTTAGCACACACCACATGTGCATTAGAATATACTTGGAATAGAAAGGAATGTTTTGACCCAGTACAAGAAGGAATTGTATTGGAATTTACTTGGAATAGAAAGGAATTTTTTGACTCAGCACACACAACATGTGGATCGGAATATACTCAGAATAGAAAGGAAAGTATTGATTCAGCACACACTAGACATGCATTAGAATATACTTGGAATAGAAAGGAATGTTTTGACTCAGCACACACAACATGTGCATCAGAAAATACTTGGAATAGAAAGGAATATTTTGACTCAGCACTCACAACATGTGCATAAGAATATACAAGGAATATTAAGGAATTTTTTGACTCAGCACACACAAAATGTGGATTAGAATATGCATGGAATAGAAAGGAATGTTTTGACTCAGCACACACCACATGTGCATTAGAATATTCTGGGAATAGAAAGGTATGTTCTGACACAGCACACACAACATGTGCATTAGATAGAATATACTTCGAATAGAAAGGAATGTTTTGACTCAGCAAACACAACATGTGCATCGGAATATACTCAGAATAGAAAGGAAAGTATTGACTCAACACACACCACATATGCATTAGAATATATTTGAAATAGAAATAAATGTTTTGACCCAGAACAAGAAGGAAGTGTATTTGAATATACTTGGAATCGAAAGGAATGTTTTGACACAACACAAACAACATGTGAATTAGAATATACAAGGAATATTAAGGAATATTTTGACTTAGCACACACCACATGTGCATTAGAATATACTTGGAATAGAAAGGAATGTTTTGACCCAGAACAAGAAGGAAGTGTATTGGAATATACTTGGAATAGAAAGGAATGTTTTGACTCAGCACACACAATATGTGCTTTAGAATATACTAGGAATACAATGGAATGTTTTGACTCAGGACAGACAAGATGTGCATTAGAATATACGTGGAATAGAAAGGAATTTTTTGACTTAGCACACACCACATATGCATTAAAATATACTTGGAATAGATAGGAATGTTTGACCCAGAACAAGAAGGAAGTGTATTGCAATATACTTGGAATAGAAAGGAATGTTTTGACTCACCACACACAACATGTGCATCAGAAAATACTTGGAATATAAAGGAATATTTTGACTCAGCACTCACAACATTTGCATTAGAATTTTAAAGAAATATTAAGGAATATTTTGACTAAGCACACACAACATGTGCATTCGAATATGCATGGAATAGAAAGGAATGTTTTGACTCAGCACACACCACATGTGCATTAGAATATACTTGGAATACAATGCAATGTTTTGACACAGCACACACAAGATGTGCATCAGAATATACTTGGAATAGAAAGGAATGTTTTGTCTCAGCACACAAAACAAGGTTATTCGAATCTACTTGGAATAGAAAGGAATGTTTTGACTCAGCACACACCACATGTGCTTTATAATATTCTTGGTATATCAATAAATATTTTGACGCAGCACACACAAGATGTGCATTGGAAAATACTTGGAATAGAAAGGAATGTTTTGACTCAGCACACACCACATATGCATTAGAATATACTTGGAATAGAAAGGAATGTTTTGACCCAGAACAAGAAGGAAGTGTATTGGAAAATACTTGGAATAGAAAGGAATGTTTTGACTCAGCACACACAACATGTGCATCAGAAAATACTTGGATTAGGAAGGAATGTTTTGACTCAGCACACACAACATGTGCATTAGAATATACAAGGAATATTAAGGAATATTTTGACTCAGCACACACAACATGTGCATTAGAATATTCTGGGAATAGAAAGGAATGTTTTTATGCAGCACACACAATATGTGGATCGTAATATACTCAGAATAGAAAGGAAAGTATTGACTCAGCACACACCACATATGCATTAGAATATACTTGGAATAGAAAGGAATATTTTGACCCAGAACAAGAAGGAAGTGTATTGGAATATACTTGGAATAGAAAGTAATGTTTTGACGCAGCACACACAAGATGTGCGTTAGAATATACGTGGAATAGAAAGGAATGTTTTGACTCAGCACACACAAGATGTGCATTAGAATATACGTGGAATAGAAAGGAAAGTATTGACTCAGCACACACCACATATGCATTAGAATATACTTCGAATAGAAAGTAATGTTTTGACCCAGAACAAGAAGGAAGTGTATTGGAATATACTTGGAATAGAAAGGAATGTTTTGACTCAGCACACACAACATGTGCATCAGAAAATACTTGGAATAGAAGGGAATGTTTTTACTCAGCGCACACACAATATGTACTTTAGAATATACTTGGAATACAATGGAATGTTTTGACTCAGGACACACAAGATGTGTATTAGAATATACGTGGAATAGAAAGGAATGTTTTGACTCAGCACACACAACATGTGGATCGGAATATACTCAGAATAGAAAGGAAAGTATTGACTCAGCACACACCACATATGCATTAGAATATACTTGGAATAGAAAGGAATGTTTTGACCCAGAACAAGAAGGAAGTGTATTGGAATATACTTGGAATAGAAAGGAATGTTTTGACTCAGCAAACACAACATGTGAATCAGAAAATACTTGGAATAGAAAGGAATGTTTTGACTCAGCACACACAACATGTGCATTAGAATATACAAGGAATATTAAGGAATATTTTGACTCAGCACACACAACATGTGCATTAGAATATTCTGGAAATAGAAAGGAATGTTTTGACACAGCACACACAACATGTGCATTAGATAGAATATACGTGGAATAGAAAGGAATGTTTTGACTCAGAACACACAACATGTGCATCAGAATATACTCAGAATAGAAAGGAAAGTATTGACTCAGCACACACCACATATGCATTAGAATATACTTGGAATAGAAAGGAATGTTTTGACGCAGAACAAGAAGGAGGTGTATTAGAATATACTTAAAATAGAAAGGAATGTTTTGACTCAGCACAAACAACATATGAATTAGAATATACAAGGAATATTAAGGAATATTTTGACTTAGCACACACCACATGTGCATTAGAATATACTTGGAATAGAAAGGAATGTTTTGACCCAGTACAAGAAGGAATTGTATTGGAATTTACTTGGAATAGAAAGGAATGTTTTGTCTCAGCACACACAATATGTGCTTTAGAATATACTAGGAATACAATGGAATGTTTTGACTCAGGACACACAAGATGTGCATTAGAATATACGTGGAATAGAAAGGAATTTTTTGACTCAGCACACACAACATGTGGATCGGAATATACTCAGAATAGAAAGGAAAGTATTGATTCAGCACACACTACACATGCATTAGAATATACTTGGAATAGAAAGGAATGTTTTGACTCAGCACACACAACATGTGCATCAGAAAATACTTGGAATAGAAAGGAATATTTTGACTCAGCACTCACAACATGTGCATTAGAATATACAAGGAATATTAAGGAATTTTTTGACTCAGCACACACAAAATGTGGATTAGAATATGCATGGAATAGAAAGGAATGTTTTGACTCAGCACACACCACATGTGCATTAGAATATTCTGGGAATAGAAAGGTATGTTCTGACTCAGCACACACAACATGTGCATTAGATAGAATATACTTGGAATAGAAAGGAATGTTTTGACTCAGCAAACACAACATGTGCATCGGAATATACTCAGAATAGAAAGGAAAGTATTGACTCAACACACACCACATATGCATTAGAATATATTTGAAATAGAAATGAATGTTTTGACCCAGAACAAGAAGGAAGTGTATTTGAATATACTTGGAATAGAAAGGAATGTTTTGACACAACACAAACAACATGTGAATTAGAATATACAAGGAATATTAAGGAATATTTTGACTTAGCACACACCACATGTGCATTAGAATATACTTGGATTAGAAAGGAATGTTTTGACCCAGAACAAGAAGGAAGTGTATTGGAATATACTTGGAATAGAAAGGAAATTTTGACTCAGCACACACAATATGTGCTTTAGAATATAATAGGAATACAATGGAATGTTTTGACTCAGGACAGACAAGATGTGCATTAGAATATACGTGGAATAGAAAGGAATTTTTTGACTTAGCACACACCACATATGCATTAAAATATACTTGGAATAGATAGGAATGTTTGACCCAGAACAAGAAGGAAGTGTATTGGAATATACTTGGAATAGAAAGGAATGTTTTGACTCAGCACACACAACATGTGCATCAGAAAATACTTGGAATATAAAGGAATATTTTGACTCAGCACTCACAACATTTGCATTAGAATTTTAAAGAAATATTAAGGAATATTTTGACTAAGCACACACAACATGTGCATTCGAATATGCATGGAATAGAAAGCAATGTTTTGACTCAGCACACACCACATGTGCATCAGAAAATACTTGGAATAGAAAGGAATATTTTGACTCAGCACTCACAACATGTGCATTAGAATATACAAGGAATATTAAGGAATTTTTTGACTCAGCACACACAAAATGTGGATTAGAATATGCATGGAATAGAAAGGAATGTTTTGACTCAGCACACACCACATGTGCATTAGAATATTCTGGGAATAGAAAGGTATGTTCTGACTCAGCACACACAACATGTGCATTAGATAGAATATACTTGGAATAGAAAGGAATGTTTTGACTCAGCAAACACAACATGTGCATCGGAATATACTCAGAATAGAAAGGAAAGTATTGACTCAACACACACCACATATGCATTAGAATATATTTGAAATAGAAATGAATGTTTTGACCCAGAACAAGAAGGAAGTGTATTTGAATATACTTGGAATAGAAAGGAATGTTTTGAAACAACACAAACAACATGTGAATTAGAATATACAAGGAATATTAAGGAATATTTTGACTTAGCACACACCACATGTGCATTAGAATATACTTGGAATAGAAAGGAATGTTTTGACCCAGAACAAGAAGGAAGTGTATTGGAATATACTTGGAATAGAAAGGAATGTTTTGACTCAGCACACACAATATGTGCTTTAGAATATACTAGGAATACAATGGAATGTTTTGACTCAGGACAGACAAGATGTGCATTAGAATATACGTGGAATAGAAAGGAATTTTTTGACTTAGCACACACCACATATGCATTAAAATATACTTGGAATAGATAGGAATGTTTGACCCAGAACAAGAAGGAAGTGTATTGGAATATACTTGGAATAGAAAGGAATGTTTTGACTCACCACACACAACATGTGCATCAGAAAATACTTGGAATATAAAGGAATATTTTGACTCTGCACTCACAACATTTGCATTAGAATTTTAAAGAAATATTAAGGAATATTTTGACTAAGCACACACAACATGTGCATTCGAATATGCATGGAATAGAAAGGAATGTTTTGACTCAGCACACACCACATGTGCATTAGAATATACTTGGAATACAATGCAATGTTTTGACACAGCACACACAAGATGTGCATCAGAATATACTTGGAATAGAAAGGAATGTTTTGTCTCAGCACACAAAACAAGGTTATTCGAATCTACTTGGAATAGAAAGGAATGTTTTGACTCAGCACACACCACATGTGCTTTATAATATTCTTGGTATATCAATAAATATTTTGACGCAGCACACACAAGATGTGCATTGGAAAATACTTGGAATAGAAAGGTATGTTTTGACTCAGCACACACCACATATGCATTAGAATATACTTGGAATAGAAAGGAATGTTTTGACCCAGAACAAGAAGGAAGTGTATTGGAAAATACTTGGAATAGAAAGGAATGTTTTGACTCAGCACACACAACATGTGCATCAGAAAATACTTGGATTAGGAAGGAATGTTTTGACTCAGCACACACAACATGTGCATTAGAATATACAAGTAATATTAAGGAATATTTTGACTCAGCACACACAACATGTGCATTAGAATATTCTGGGAATAGAAAGGAATGTTTTTATGCAGCACACGCAATATGTGGATCGTAATATACTCAGAATAGAAAGGAAAGTATTGACTCAGCACACACCACATATGCATTAGAATATACTTGGAATAGAAAGGAATATTTTGACCCAGAACAAGAAGGAAGTGTATTGGAATATACTTGGAATAGAAAGTAATGTTTTGACGCAGCACACACAAGATGTGCGTTAGAATATAAGTGGAATAGAAAGGAATGTTTTGACTCAGCACACACAAGATGTGCATTAGAATATACGTGGAATAGAAAGGAAAGTATTGACTCAGCACACACCACATATGCATTAGAATATACTTGGAATAGAAAGTAATGTTTTGACCCAGAACAAGAAGGAAGTGTATTGGAATATACTTGGAATAGAAAGGAATGTTTTGACTCAGCACACACAACATGTGCATCAGAAAATACTTGGAATAGAAGGGAATGTTTTTACTCAGCGCACACACAATATGTACTTTAGAATATACTTGGAATACAATGGAATGTTTTGACTCAGGACACACAAGATGTGTATTAGAATATACGTGGAATAGAAAGGAATGTTTTGACTCAGCACACACAACATGTGGATCGGAATATACTCAGAATAGAAAGGAAAGTATTGACTCAGCACACACCACATATGCATTAGAATATACTTGGAATAGAAAGGAATGTTTTGACCCAGAACAAGAAGGAAGTGTATTGGAATATACTTGGAATAGAAAGGAATGTTTTGACTCAGCAAACACAACATGTGAATCAGAAAATACTTGGAATAGAAAGGAATGTTTTGACTCAGCACACACAACATGTGCATTAGAATATACAAGGAATATTAAGGAATATTTTGACTCAGCACACACAACATGTGCATTAGAATATTCTGGAAATAGAAAGGAATGTTTTGACACAGCACACACAACATGTGCATTAGATAGAATATACGTGGAATAGAAAGGAATGTTTTGACTCAGCACACACAACATGTGCATTAGAATATACAAGGAATATTAAGGAATATTTTGACTCAGCACACACAACATGTGCATTAGAATATTCTGGAAATAGAAAGGAATGTTTTGACTCAGCACTCACAACATGTGCATTAGAATTTTAATGAAATATTAAGGAATATTTTGACTCAGCACACACAACATGTGCATTAGAATATGCATGGAATAGAAAGGAATGTTTTGACTCAGCACACACCACATGTGCATTAGAATATACTTGGAATACAATGGAATGTTTTGACACAGCACACACAAGATGTGCATCAGAATATACTTGGAATAGAAAGGAATGTTTTGTCTCAGCACTCGAACCAAGGTTATTCGAATCTACTTGGAATAGAAAGGAATGTTTTGACTCAGCACAGAACACATGTGCATTAGAATATACTTGGAATAGAAAGGAATGTTTTGACTCAGCACACACCACATGTGCTTTAGAATATTCTTGGTTTATCAATAAATATTTTGACGCAGCACACACAAGATGTGCATTGGAAAATACTTGGAATAGAAAGGAATGTTTTGACTCAGCACACACCACATATGCATTAGAATATACTTGGAATAGAAAGGAATGTTTTCACCCAGAACAAGAAGGAAGTGTATTGGAAAATACTTGGAATAGAAAGGAATGTATTGACTCAGCACACACAACATGTGTATCAGAAAATACTTGGATTTGAAAGGAATGTTTTGACTCAGCACACACAACATGTGCATTAGAATATACAAGGAATATTAAGGAATATTTTGACTCAGCACACACAAAATGTGGATTAGAATATGCATGGAAGAGAAAGGAATGTTTTGAGTCAGCACACACCACATGTGCATTAGAATATTCTGGGAATAGAAAGGTATGTTTAGACTCAGCACACACAACATGTGCATTAGATAGAATATACTTGGAATAGAAATGAATGTTTTGACTCAGCAAACACAACATGTGCATCGGAATATACTCAGAATAGAAAGGAAAGTATTGACTCAACACACACCACATATGCATTAGAATATATTTGGAATAGAAATGAATGTTTTGACCCAGAACAAGAAGGAAGTGTATTTGAATATACTTGGAATAGAAAGGAATGATTTGACTCAACGCAAACAACATGTGAATTAGAATATACAAGGAATATTAAGGAATATTTCGATATAGCACACACCACATGTGCATTAGAATATACTTGGAATAGAAAGGAATGTTTTGACCCAGAACAAGAAGGAAATGTATTGGAATATACTTGGAATAGAAAGGAATGTTGTGACTCTGCATACACAATATGTGCTTTAGAATATACTTGGAATACAATGGAATGTTTTGACTCAGGACACACAAGATGTGCATTAGAATATACGTGCAATAGAAAGGAATGTTTTGACTCAGCACACAGAACATGTGGATCGGAATATACTCAGAATAGAAAGGAAAGTATTGACTCAGCACACACCACATATGCATTAGAATATACTTGGAATAGAAAGGAATGTTTTGACCTAGAACAAGAAGGGTGTATTGGAATATACTTGGAATAGAAAGGAATGTTTAGACTCAGCACACACAACATGTGCATCAGAAAATACTTCGAATAGAAAGGTATGTTTTTACTCAGCGCACACACAATATGTGCTTTAGAATATACAAGGAATATTAAGGAATATTTTGACTTAGCACACACCACCTGTGAATTAGAATATTCTGGGAATAGATAGGAATGTTTTGACACAGCACACACAACATGTGCATTAGATAGAATATACGTGGAATAGAAAGGAATGTTTTGACTCTGAACACACAACATGTGCATCAGAATATACTCAGAATAGAAAGGAAAGTATTGACTCAGCACACACCACATATGAATTAGAATATAGTTGGAATAGAAAGGAATGTTTTGACCCAGAACAAGAAGGAAGTGTATTAGAATATACTTGAAATAGAAAGGAATGTTTTGACTCAGCACAAACAACATATGAATTAGAATATACAAGGAATATTAAGGAATAATTTGACTTAGCACACACCACATGTGCATTAGAATATACTTGGAATAGAAAGGAATGTTTTGACCCAGTACAAGAAGGAAGTGGATTGGAATTTACTTGGAATAGAAAGGAATGTTTTGTCTCAGCACACACAATATGTGCTTTAGAATATACTTGGAATAGAAAGGAATGTTTTGACCCAGAACAAGAAGGAAGTGTATTGGAATATACTTGGAATAGAAAGGAATGTTTTGACTCAGCACACACAACATGTGCATCAGAAAATACTTGGAATAGAAAGGAATATTTTGACTCAGCACTCACAACATGTGCATTAGAATTTTAATGAAATATTAAGGAATATTTTGACTCATACACACAACATGTGCATTAGAATATGCATGAAATAGAAAGGAATGTTTTGACTCAGCACGCACCACATGTGCATTAGATAGAATATACGTGGAATAGAAAGGAATGTTTTGACTCAGCACACACAACATGTGCATTAGAATATACAAGGAATATTAAGGAATATTTTGACTCAGCACACACAACATGTGCATTAGAATATTCTGGAAATAGAAAGGAATGTTTTGACTCAGCACTCACAACATGTGCATGAGAATTTTAATGAAATATTAAGGAATATTTTGACTCAGCACACACAACATGTGCATTAGAATATGCATGGAATAGAAAGGAATGTTTTGACTCAGCACACACCACATGTGCATTAGAATATACTTGGAATACAATGGAATGTTTTGACACAGCACACACAAGATGTGCATCAGAATATACTTGGAATAGAAAGGAATGTTTTGTCTCAGCACACAAAACAAGGTTATTCGAATCTACTTGGAATAGAAAGGAATATTTTGACTCAGCACACACAACATGTGGATCGGAATATACTCAGAATAGAAAGGAAAGTATTGACTCAGCACACACCACATATGCATTTGAATATACTTGGAATAGAAAGGAATGTTTTTACTCAGGGCACACACAATATTTGCATTAGAATATACTTGGAATACGATGGAATGTTTTGACTCAGGACACACAAAATGTGCATCAGAAAATACTTGGAATAGAAAAAAATGTTTTGACTCAGCACATACAACATGTGCATTTGAATGCACAATGAATATTAAGGAATATTTTGACTCAGCACACACAAAATGTGCATTAGAATATTCTGGAAATAGAAAGGAATGTTTTGACACAGCACACACAACATGTGCATTAGATAGAATATACGTGGAATAGAAAGGTATGTTTTGACTCAGAACACACAACATGTGCATCAGAATATACTCAGAATAGAAAGGAAAGTATTGACTCAGCACACACCACATATGCATTAGAATATACTTGGAATAGAAAGGAATGTTTTGACGCAGAACAAGAAGGAAGTGTATTAGAATATACTTAAAATAGAAAGGAATGTTTTGACTCAGCACAAACAACATATGAATTAGAATATACAAGGAATATTAAGGAATATTTTGACTTAGCACACACCACATGTGCATTAGAATATACTTGGAATAGAAAGGAATGTTTTGACCAGTACAAGAAGGAATTGTATTGGAATTTACTTGGAATAGAAAGGAATGTTTTGTCTCAGCACACACAATATGTGCTTTAGAATATACTAGGAATACAATGGAATGTTTTGACTCAGGACACACAAGATGTGCATTAGAATATACGTGGAATAGAAAGGAATTTTTTGACTCAGCACACACAACATGTGGATCGGAATATACTCAGAATAGAAAGGAAAGTATTGATTCAGCACACACTACACATGCATTAGAATATACTTGGAATAGAAAGGAATGTTTTGACTCAGCACACACAACATGTGCATCAGAAAATACTTGGAATAGAAAGGAATATTTTGACTCAGCACTCACAACATGTGCATTAGAATATACAAGGAATATTAAGGAATTTTTTGACTCAGCACACACAAAATGTGGATTAGAATATGCATGGAATAGAAAGGAATGTTTTGACTCAGCACACACCACATGTGCATTAGAATATTCTGGGAATAGAAAGGTATGTTCTGACTCAGCACACACAACATGTGCATTAGATAGAATATACTTGGAATAGAAAGGAATGTTTTGACTCAGCAAACACAACATGTGCATCGGAATATACTCAGAATAGAAAGGAAAGTATTGACTCAACACACACCACATATGCATTTGAATATATTTGAAATAGAAATGAATGTTTTGACCCAGAACAAGAAGGAAGTGTATTTGAATATACTTGGAATAGAAAGGAATGTTTTGACACAACACAAACAACATGTGAATTAGAATATACAAGGAATATTAAGGAATATTTTGACTTAGCACACACCACATGTGCATTAGAATATACTTGGAATAGAAAGGAATGTTTTGACCCAGAACAAGAAGGAAGTGTATTGGAATATACTTGGAATAGAAAGGAATGTTTTGACTCAGCACACACAATATGTGCTTTAGAATATACTAGGAATACAATGGAATGTTTTGACTCAGGACAGACAAGATGTGCATTAGAATATACGTGGAATAGAAAGGAATTTTTTGACTTAGCACACACCACATATGCATTAAAATATACTTGGAATAGATAGGAATGTTTGACCCAGAACAAGAAGGAAGTGTATTGGAATATACTTGGAGTAGAAAGGAATGTTTTGACTCAGCACACACAACATGTGCATCAGAAAATACTTGGAATATAAAGGAATATTTTGACTCAGCACTCACAACATTTGCATTAGAATTTTAAAGAAATATTAAGGAATATTTTGACTAAGCACACACAACATGTGCATTCGAATATGCATGGAATAGAAAGGAATGTTTTGACTCAGCACACACCACATGTGCATTAGAAATTACTTGGAATACAATGCAATGTTTTGACACAGCACACACAAGATGTGCATCAGAATATACTTGGAATAGAAAGGAATGTTTTGTCTCAGCACACAAAACAAGGTTATTCGAATCTACTTGGAATAGAAAGGAATGTTTTGACTCAGCACACACCACATGTGCTTTATAATATTCTTGGTATATCAATAAATATTTTGACGCAGCACACACAAGATGTGCATTGGAAAATACTTGGAATAGAAAGGAATGTATTGACTCAGCACACACCACATATGCATTAGAATATACTTGGAATAGAAAGGAATGTTTTGACCCAGAACAAGAAGGAAGTGTATTAAAAAATACTTGGAATAGAAAGGAATGTTTTGACTCAGCACACACAACATGTGCATCAGAAAATACTTGGATTAGGAAGGAATGTTTTGACTCAGCACACACAACATGTGCATTAGAATATACAAGTAATATTAAGGAATATTTTGACTCAGCACACACAACATGTGCATTAGAATATTCTGGGAATAGAAAGGAATGTTTTTATGCAGCACACACAATATGTGGATCGTAATATACTCAGAATAGAAAGGAAAGTATTGACTCAGCACACACCACATATGCATTAGAATATACTTGGAATAGAAAGGAATATTTTGACCCAGAACAAGAAGGAAGTGTATTGGAATATACTTGGAATAGAAAGTAATGTTTTGACGCAGCACACACAAGATGTGCGTTAGAATATACGTGGAATAGAAAGGAATGTTTTGACTCAGCACACACAAGATGTGCATTAGAATATACGTGGAATAGAAAGGAAAGTATTGACTCAGCACACACCACATATGCATTAGAATATACTTGGAATAGAAAGTAATGTTTTGACCCAGAACAAGAAGGAAGTGTATTGGAATATACTTGGAATAGAAAGGAATGTTTTGACTCAGCACACACAACATGTGCATCAGAAAATACTTGGAATAGAAGGGAATGTTTTTACTCAGCGCACACACAATATGTACTTTAGAATATACTTGGAATACAATGGAATGTTTTGACTCAGGACACACAAGATGTGTATTAGAATATACGTGGAATAGAAAGGAATGTTTTGACTCAGCACACACAACATGTGGATCGGAATATACTCAGAATAGAAAGGAAAGTATTGACTCAGCACACACCACATATGCATTAGAATATACTTGGAATAGAAAGGAATGTTTTGACCCAGAACAAGAAGGAAGTGTATTGGAAAATACTTGGAATAGAAAGGAATGTATTGACTCAGCACACACAACATGTGCATTAGAATATACAAGGAATATTAAGGAATATTTTGACTCAGCACACACAACATGTGCATTAGAATATTCTGGAAATAGAAAGGAATGTTTTGACTCAGCACTCACAACATGTGCATTAGAATTTTAATGAAATATTAAGGAATATTTTGACTCAGCACACACAACATGTGCATTAGAATATGCATGGAATAGAAAGGAATGTTTTGACTCAGCACACACCACATGTGCATTAGAATATACTTGGAATACAATGGAATGTTTTGACACAGCACACACAAGATGTGCATCAGAATATACTTGGAATAGAAAGGAATGTTTTGTCTCAGCACTCGAAACAAGGTTATTCGAATCTACTTGGAATAGAAAGGAATGTTTTGACTCAGCACAGACAACATGTGCATTAGAATATACTTGGAATAGAAAGGAATGTTTTGACTCAGCACACACCACATGTGCTTTAGAATATTCTTGGTTTATCAATAAATATTTTGACGCAGCACACACAAGATGTGCATTTGAAAATTCTTGGAATAGAAAGGAATGTTTTGACTCAGCACACACCACATATGCATTAGAATATACTTGGAATAGAAAGGAATGTTTTCACCCAGAACAAGAAGGAAGTGTATTGGAAAATACTTGGAATAGAAAGGAATGTATTGACTCAGCACACACAACATGTGTATCAGAAAATACTTGGATTTGAAAGGAATGTTTTGACTCAGCACACACAACATGTGCATTAGAATATACAAGGAATATTAAGGAATATTTTGACTCAGCACACACAAAATGTGGATTAGAATATGCATGGAAGAGAAAGGAATGTTTTGAGTCAGCACACACCACATGTGCATTAGAATATTCTGGGAATAGAAAGGTATGTTTTGACTCAGCACACACAACATGTGCATTAGATAGAATATACTTGGAATAGAAATGAATGTTTTGACTCAGCAAACACAACATGTGCATCGGAATATACTCAGAATAGAAAGGAAAGTATTGACTCAACACACACCACATATGCATTAGAATATATTTGGAATAGAAATGAATGTTTTGACCCAGAACAAGAAGGAAGTGTATTTGAATATACTTGGAATAGAAAGGAATGATTTGACTCAACGCAAACAACATGTGAATTAGAATATACAAGGAATATTAAGGAATATTTCGATATAGCACACACCACATGTGCATTAGAATATACTTGGAATAGAAAGGAATGTTTTGACCCAGAACAAGAAGGAAATGTATTGGAATATACTTGGAATAGAAAGGAATGTTTTGAATCTGCATACACAATATCTGCTTTAGAATATACTTGGAATACAATGGAATGTTTTGACTCAGGACACACAAGATGTGCATTAGAATATACGTGCAATAGAAAGGAATGTTTTGACTCAGCACACACAACATGTGGATCGGAATATACTCAGAATAGAAAGGAAAGTATTGACTCAGCACACACCACATATGCATTAGAATATACTTGGAATAGAAAGGAATGTTTTGACCTAGAACAAGAAGGGTGTATTGGAATATACTTGGAATAGAAAGGAATGTTTAGACTCAGCACACACAACATGTGCATCAGAAAATACTTCGAATAGAAAGGTATGTTTTTACTCAGCGCACACACAATATGTGCTTTAGAATATACTTGGAATATGATGGAATGTTTTGACTCAGCACAAACAACATGTGAATTAGAATGTACAAGGAATATTAAGGAATATTTTGACTTAGCACACACCACCTGTGCATTAGAATATTCTGGGAATAGATAGGAATGTTTTGACACAGCACACACAACATGTGCATTAGATAGAATATACGTGGAATAGAAAGGAATGTTTTGACTCTGAACACACAACATGTGCATCAGAATATACTCAGAATAGAAAGGAAAGTATTGACTCAGCACACACCACATATGCATTAGAATATAGTTGGAATAGAAAGGAATGTTTTGACCCAGAACAAGAAGGAAGTGTATTAGAATATACGTGAAATAGAAAGGAATGTTTTGACTCAGCACAAACAACATATGAATTAGAATATACAAGGAATATTAAGGAATAATTTGACTTAGCACACACCACATGTGCATTAGAATATACTTGGAATAGAAAGGAATGTTTTGACCCAGGACAAGAAGGAAGTGTATTGGAATTTACTTGGAATAGAAAGGAATGTTTTGTCTCAGCACACACAATATGTGCTTTAGAATATACTAGGAATACAATGGAATGTTTTGACTCAGGACACACAAGATGTGCATTAGAATATACGTGGAATAGAAAGGAATTTTTTGACTCAGCACACACAACATGTGGATCGGAATATACTCAGAATAGAAAGGAAAGTATTGATTCAGCACACACCACATATGCATTAGAATATACTTGGAATAGAAAGGAATGTTTTGACCCAGAACAAGAAGGAAGTGTATTGGAATATACTTGGAATAGAAAGGAATGTTTTGACTCAGCACACAAAACATGTGCATCAGAAAATACTTGGAATAGAAAGGAATATTTTGACTCAGCACTCACAACATGTGCATTAGAATTTTAATGAAATATTAAGGAATATTTTGACTCAGCACACACAACATGTGCATTAGAATATGCATGAAATAGAAAGGAATGTTTTGACTCAGCACGCACCACATGTGCATTAGAATATACTTGGAATACAATGGAATGTTTTGACACAGCACACACAAGATGTGCATCAGAATATACTTGGAATAGAAAGGAATGTTTTGTCTCAGCACACAAAACAAGGTTATTCGAATCTACTTGGAATAGAAAGGAATGTTTTGACTCAGCACAGACAACATGTGCATTAGAATATACTTGGAATAGAAAGGAATGTTTTGACTCAGCACACACCACATGTGCTTTAGAATATTCTTGGTATATCAATAAATATTTTGACGCAGCACACACAAGATGTGCATTGGAAAATACTTGGAATAGAAAGGAATGTTTTTACTCAGCACACACCACATATGCATTAGAATATACTTGGAATAGAAAGGAATGTTTTGACCCAGAACAAGAAGGAAGTGTATTGGAAAATACTTGGAATAGAAAGGAATGTTTTGACTCAGCACACACAACATGTGCATCAGAAAATACTTGGATTAGAAAGGAATGTTTTGATTCAGCACACACAACATGTGCATTAGAATATACAAGGAATGTTAAGGAATATTTTGACTCAGCACACACAAAATGTGGATTAGAATATGCATGGAATAGAAAGGAATGTTTTGACTCAGCACACACCACATGTGCATTAGAATATTCTGGGAATAGAAAGGTATGTTTTGACTCAGCACACACAACATGTGCATCGGAATATACTCAGAATAGAAAGGAAAGTATTGTCTCAACACACACCACATATGCATTAGAATATATTTGGAATAGAAATGAATTTTTTGACCAAGAACAAGAAGGAAGTGTATTTGAATATACTTGGAATAGAAAGGAATGTTTTGACTCAACATAAACAACATGTGAATTAGAATATACAAGGAATATTAAGGAATATTTTGACTTAGCACACACCACATATGCATTAGAATATACTTGGAATAGAAAGGAATGTTTTGACCCAGAACAAGAAGGAAGTGTATTGGAATATACTTGGAATAGAAAGGAATGTTTTGACTCAGCACACACAACATGTGCATCAGAATATACTCAGAATACAAAGGAAAGTATTGACTCAGCACACACCACATATGCATTAAAATATAGTTGGAATAGAAAGGAATGTTTTGACCCAGAACAAGAAGGAAGTGTATTAGAATATACTTGAAATAGAAAGGAATGTTTTGACTCAGCACAAACAACATATGAATTAGAATATACAAGGAATATTAAGGAATATTTTGACTTAGCACAAACCACATGTGCATTAGAATACACTTGGAATAGAAAGGAATGTTTTGACCCAGTACAAGAAAGAAGTGTATTGGAATTTACTTGGAATAGAAAGGAATGTTTTGTCTCAGCACACACAATATGTGCTTTAGAATATACTAGGAATACAATGGAATGTTTTGACTCAGGACACACAAGATGTGCATTAGAATATACGTGGAATAGAAAGGAATTTTTTGACTCAGCCTACAAAACATGTGGATCGGAATATACTCAGAATAGAAAGGAAAGTATTGATTCAGCACACACCACATATGCATTAGAATATACTTGGAATAGAAAGGAATGTTTTGACCCAGAACAAGAAGGAAGTGTATTGGAAAATACTTGGAATAGAAAGGAATGTTTTGACTCAGCACACACAACATGTGCATCAGAAAATACTTGGATTAGAAAGGAATATTTTGACTCAGCACACACAACATGTGCATTAGAATATACAAGGAATATTAAGGATAATTTTGACTCAGCACACACAAAACGTGGATTAGATTATGCATGGAATAGAAAGGAATGTTTTGACTCAGCACACACCACATGTGCATTAGAATATTCTGGGAATAGAAAGGTATGTTTTGACTCAGCACACACAACATGTGCATAGGAATATACTCAGAATAGAAAGGAAAGTATTGTCTCAACACACACCACATATGCATTAGAATATATTTGGAATAGAAATGAATGTTTTGACAAAGAACAAGAAGGAAGTGTATTTGAATATACTTGGAATAGAAAGGAATGTTTTGACTCAACACAAACAACATGTGAATTAGAATATACAAGGAATATTAAGGAATATTTTGACTTAGCACACACCACATGTGCATTAGAATATACTTGGAATAGAAAGGAATGTTTTGACCCAGAACAAGAAGGAAGTGTATTGGAATATACATGGAATAGAAAGGAATGTTTTGACTCAGCACACAAAACATGTGCATCAGAAAATACTTGGAATAGAAAGGAATATTTTGACTCAGCACTCACAACATGTGCATTAGAATTTTAATGAAATATTAAGGAATATTTTGACTCAGCACACACAACATGTGCATTAGAATATGCATGAAATAGAAAGGAATGTTTTGACTCAGCACGCACCACATGTGCATTAGAATATACTTGGAATACAATGGAATGTTTTGACACAGCACACACAAGATGTGCATCAGAATATACTTGGAATAGAAAGGAATGTTTTGTCTCAGCACACAAAACAAGGTTATTCGAATCTACTTGGAATAGAAAGGAATGTTTTGACTCAGCACAGACAACATGTGCATTAGAATATACTTGGAAGAGAAAGGAATGTTTTGACTCAGCACACACCACATGTGCTTTAGAATATTCTTGGTATATCAATAAATATTTTGACGCAGCACACACAAGATGTGCATTGGAAAATACTTGGAATAGAAAGGAATGTTTTTACTCAGCACACACCACATATGCATTAGAATATACTTGGAATAGAAAGGAATGTTTTGACCCAGAACAAGAAGGAAGTGTATTGGAAAATACTTGGAATAGAAAGGAATGTTTTGACTCAGCACACACAACATGTGCATCAGAAAATACTTGGATTAGAAAGGAATGTTTTGATTCAGCACACACAACATGTGCATTAGAATATACAAGGAATGTTAAGGAATATTTTGACTCAGCACACACAAAATGTGGATTAGAATATGCATGGAATAGAAAGGAATGTTTTGACTCAGCACACACCACATGTGCATTAGAATATTCTGGGAATAGAAAGGTATGTTTTGACTCAGCACACACAACATGTGCATCGGAATATACTCAGAATAGAAAGGAAAGTATTGTCACAACACACACCACATATGCATTAGAATATATTTGGAATAGAAATGAATTTTTTGACCAAGAACAAGAAGGAAGTGTATTTGAATATACTTGGAATAGAAAGGAATGTTTTGACTCAACATAAACAACATGTGAATTAGAATATACAAGGAATATTAAGGAATATTTTGACTTAGCACACACCACATATGCATTAGAATATACTTGGAATAGAAAGGAATGTTTTGACCCAGAACAAGAAGGAAGTGTATTGGAATATACTTGGAATAGAAAGGAATGTTTTGACTCAGCACACACAACATGTGCATCAGAATATACTCAGAATACAAAGGAAAGTATTGACTCAGCACACACCACATATGCATTAAAATATAGTTGGAATAGAAAGGAATGTTTTGACCCAGAACAAGAAGGAAGTGTATTAGAATATACTTGAAATAGAAAGGAATGTTTTGACTCAGCACAAACAACATATGAATTAGAATATACAAGGAATATTAAGGAATATTTTGACTTAGCACAAACCACATGTGCATTAGAATACACTTGGAATAGAAAGGAATGTTTTGACCCAGTACAAGAAAGAAGTGTATTGGAATTTACTTGGAATAGAAAGGAATGTTTTGTCTCAGCACACACAATATGTGCTTTAGAATATACTAGGAATACAATGGAATGTTTTGACTCAGGACACACAAGATGTGCATTAGAATATACGTGGAATAGAAAGGAATTTTTTGACTCAGCACACAAAACATGTGGATCGGAATATACTCAGAATAGAAAGGAAAGTATTGATTCAGCACACACCACATATGCATTAGAATATACTTGGAATAGAAAGGAATGTTTTGACCCAGAACAAGAAGGAAGTGTATTGGAAAATACTTGGAATAGAAAGGAATGTTTTGACTCAGCACACACAACATGTGCATCAGAAAATACTTGGATTAGAAAGGAATATTTTGACTCAGCACACACAACATGTGCATTAGAATATACAAGGAATATTAAGGATAATTTTGACTCAGCACACACAAAACGTGGATTAGATTATGCATGGAATAGAAAGGAATGTTTTGACTCAGCACACACCACATGTGCATTAGAATATTCTGGGAATAGAAAGGTATGTTTTGACTCAGCACACACAACATGTGCATAGGAATATACTCAGAATAGAAAGGAAAGTATTGTCTCAACACACACCACATATGCATTAGAATATATTTGGAATAGAAATGAATGTTTTGACCAAGAACAAGAAGGAAGTGTATTTGAATATACTTGGAATAGAAAGGAATGTTTTGACTCAACACAAACAACATGTGAATTAGAATATACAAGGAATATTAAGGAATATTTTGACTTAGCACACACCACATGTGCATTAGAATATACTTGGAATAGAAAGGAATGTTTTGACCCAGAACAAGAAGGAAGTGTATTGGAATATACATGGAATAGAAAGGAATGTTTTGACTCAGCACACACAATATGTGCTTTAGAATATACTAGGAATACAATGGAATGTTTTGACTCAGGACACACAAGATGTGCATTAGAATATACGTGGAATAGAAAGGAATTTTTTGACTCAGCACACACAACATGTGGATCGGAATATACTCAGAATAGAAAGGAAAGTATTGACTCAGCACACACCACATATGCATTACAATATACTTGGAATAGATAGGAATGTTTGACCCAGAACAAGAAGGAAGTGTATTGGAATATACTTGGAATAGAAAGGAATGTTTTGACTCACCACACACAACATGTGCATCAGAAAATACTTGGAATAGAAAGGAACATTTTGACTCAGCACTCACAACATGTGCATTAGAATTTTAAAGAAATATTAAGGAATATTTTGACTCAGCACACACAACATGTGCATTAGAATATGCATGGAATAGAAAGGAATATTTTGACTTAGCACAAACCACATGTGCATTAGAATACACTTGGAATAGAAAGGAATGTTTTGACCCAGTACAAGAAAGAAGTGTATTGGAATTTACTTGGAAGAGAAAGGAATGTTTTGTCTCAGCACACACAATATGTGCTTTAGAATATACTAGGAATACAATGGAATGTTTTGACTCAGGACACACAAGATGTGCATTAGAATATACGTGGAATAGAAAGGAATTTTTTGACTCAGCACACAAAACATGTGGATCGGAATATACTCAGAATAGAAAGGAAAGTATTGATTCAGCACACACAACATGTGCATCGGAATATACTCAGAATAGAAAGGAAAGTATTGTCACAACACACACCACATATGCATTAGAATATATTTGGAATAGAAATGAATTTTTTGACCAAGAACAAGAAGGAAGTGTATTTGAATATACTTGGAATAGAAAGGAATGTTTTGACTCAACATAAACAACATGTGAATTAGAATATACAAGGAATATTAAGGAATATTTTGACTTAGCACACACCACATATGCATTAGAATATACTTGGAATAGAAAGGAATGTTTTGACCCAGAACAAGAAGGAAGTGTATTGGAATATACTTGGAATAGAAAGGAATGTTTTGACTCAGCACACACAACATGTGCATCAGAATATACTCAGAATACAAAGGAAAGTATTGACTCAGCACACACCACATATGCATTAAAATATAGTTGGAATAGAAAGGAATGTTTTGACCCAGAACAAGAAGGAAGTGTATTAGAATATACTTGAAATAGAAAGGAATGTTTTGACTCAGCACAAACAACATATGAATTAGAATATACAAGGAATATTAAGGAATATTTTGACTTAGCACAAACCACATGTGCATTAGAATACACTTGGAATAGAAAGGAATGTTTTGACCCAGTACAAGAAAGAAGTGTATTGGAATTTACTTGGAATAGAAAGGAATGTTTTGTCTCAGCACACACAATATGTGCTTTAGAATATACTAGGAATACAATGGAATGTTTTGACTCAGGACACACAAGATGTGCATTAGAATATACGTGGAATAGAAAGGAATTTTTTGACTCAGCACACAAAACATGTGGATCGGAATATACTCAGAATAGAAAGGAAAGTATTGATTCAGCACACACCACATATGCATTAGAATATACTTGGAATAGAAAGGAATGTTTTGACCCAGAACAAGAAGGAAGTGTATTGGAAAATACTTGGAATAGAAAGGAATGTTTTGACTCAGCACACACAACATGTGCATCAGAAAATACTTGGATTAGAAAGGAATATTTTGACTCAGCACACACAACATGTGCATTAGAATATACAAGGAATATTAAGGATAATTTTGACTCAGCACACACAAAACGTGGATTAGATTATGCATGGAATAGAAAGGAATGTTTTGACTCAGCACACACCACATGTGCATTAGAATATTCTGGGAATAGAAAGGTATGTTTTGACTCAGCACACACAACATGTGCATAGGAATATACTCAGAATAGAAAGGAAAGTATTGTCTCAACACACACCACATATGCATTAGAATATATTTGGAATAGAAATGAATGTTTTGACCAAGAACAAGAAGGAAGTGTATTTGAATATACTTGGAATAGAAAGGAATGTTTTGACTCAACACAAACAACATGTGAATTAGAATATACAAGGAATATTAAGGAATATTTTGACTTAGCACACACCACATGTGCATTAGAATATACTTGGAATAGAAAGGAATGTTTTGACCCAGAACAAGAAGGAAGTGTATTGGAATATACATGGAATAGAAAGGAATGTTTTGACTCAGCACACACAATATGTGCTTTAGAATATACTAGGAATACAATGGAATGTTTTGACTCAGGACACACAAGATGTGCATTAGAATATACGTGGAATAGAAAGGAATTTTTTGACTCAGCACACACAACATGTGGATCGGAATATACTCAGAATAGAAAGGAAAGTATTGACTCAGCACACACCACATATGCATTACAATATACTTGGAATAGATAGGAATGTTTGACCCAGAACAAGAAGGAAGTGTATTGGAATATACTTGGAATAGAAAGGAATGTTTTGACTCACCACACACAACATGTGCATCAGAAAATACTTGGAATAGAAAGGAACATTTTGACTCAGCACTCACAACATGTGCATTAGAATTTTAAAGAAATATTAAGGAATATTTTGACTCAGCACACACAACATGTGCATTAGAATATGCATGGAATAGAAAGGAATGTTTTGACTCAGCACACACCACATGTGCATTAGAATATACTTGGAATAGAAAGGAATGTTTTTACTCAGCGCACACACAATATGTACTTTAGAATATACTTGGAATACAATGGAATGTTTTGACTCAGGACACACAAGATGTGTATTAGAATATACGTGGAATAGAAAGGAATGTTTTGACTCAGCACACACAACATGTGGATCGGAATTTACTCAGAATAGAAAGGAAAGTATTGACTCAGCACACACCACATATGCATTAGAATATACTTGGAATAGAAAGGAATGTTTTGACCCAGAACAAGAAGGAAGTGTATTGGAATATACTTGGAATAGAAAGGAATGTTTTGACTCAGCAAACACAACATGTGAATCAGAAAATACTTGGAATAGAAAGGAATGTTTTGACTCAGCACACACAACATGTGCATTAGAATATACAAGGAATATTAAGGAATATTTTGACTCAGCACACACAACATGTGCATTAGAATATTCTGGAAATAGAAAGGAATGTTTTGACACAGCAAACACAACATGTGCATTAGATAGAATATACGTGGAATAGAAAGGAATGTTTTGACTCAGCACACACAACATGTGCATTAGAATATACAAGGAATATTAAGGAATATTTTGACTCAGCACACACAACATGTGCATTAGAATATTCTGGAAATAGAAAGGAATGTTTTGATTCAGCACTCACAACATGTGCATTAGAATTTTAATGAAATATTAAGGAATATTATGACTCAGCACACACAACATGTGCATTCGAATATGCATGGAATAGAAAGGAATGTTTTGACTCAGCACACACCACATGTGCATTAGAATATACTTGGAATACAATGCAATGTTTTGACACAGCACACACAAGATGTGCATCAGAATATACTTGGAATAGAAAGGAATGTTTTGTCTCAGCACACAAAACAAGGTTATTCGAATCTACTTGGAATAGAAAGGAATGTTTTGACTCAGCACAGACAACATGTGCATTAGAATATACTTGGAATAGAAAGGAATGTTTTGACTCAGCACACACCACATGTGCTTTAGAATATTCTTGGTTTATCAATAAATATTTTGACGCAGCACACACAAGATGTGCATTGGAAAATACTTGGAATAGAAAGGAATGTTTTGACTCAGCACACACCACATATGCATTAGAATATACTTGGAATAGAAAGGAATGTTTTCACCCAGAACAAGAAGGAAGTGTATTGGAAAATACTTGGAATAGAAAGGAATGTATTGACTCAGCACACACAACATGTGTATCAGAAAATACTTGGATTTGAAAGGAATGTTTTGACTCAGCACACACAACATGTGCATTAGAATATACAAGGAATATTAAGGAATATTTTGACTCAGCACACACAAAATGTGGATTAGAATATGCATGGAAGAGAAAGGAATGTTTTGAGTCAGCACACACCACATGTGCATTAGAATATTCTGGGAATAGAAAGGTATGTTTTGACTCAGCACACACAACATGTGCATTAGATAGAATATACTTGGAATAGAGAGGAATGTTTTGACTCAGCAAACACAACATGTGCATCGGAATATACTCAGAATAGAAAGGAAAGTATTGACTCAACACACACCACATATGCATTAGAATATATTTGGAATAGAAATGAATGTTTTGACCCAGAACAAGAAGGAAGTGTATTTGAATATACTTGGAATAGAAAGGAATGATTTGACTCAACGCAAACAACATGTGAATTAGAATATACAAGGAATATTAAGGAATATTTCGACATAGCACACACCACATGTGCATTAGAATATACTTGGAATAGAAAGGAATGTTTTGACCCAGAACAAGAAGGAAATGTATTGGAATATACTTGGAATAGAAAGGAATGTTGTGACTCTGCATACACAATATGTGCTTTAGAATATACTTGGAATACAATGGAATGTTTTGACTCAGGACACACAAGATGTGCATTAGAATATACGTGCAATAGAAAGGAATGTTTTGACTCAGCACACACAACATGTGGATCGGAATATACTCAGAATAGAAAGGAAAGTATTGACTCAGCACACACCACATATGCATTAGAATATACTTGGAATAGAAAGGAATGTTTTGACCTAGAACAAGAAGGGTGTATTGGAATATACTTGGAATAGAAAGGAATGTTTAGACTCAGCACACACAACATGTGCATCAGATAATACTTCGAATAGAAAGGTATGTTTTTACTCAGCGCACACACAATATGTGCTTTAGAATATACTTGGAATATGATGGAATGTTTTGACTCATCACAAACAACATGTGAATTAGAATATACAAGGAATATTAAGGAATATTTTGACTTAGCACACACCACCTGTGCATTAGAATATTCTGGGAATAGATAGGAATGTTTTGACACAGCACACACCACACATGCATGAGAAGAGACTAGGAATATAACGGAATGTTTTGACTCAGCACACACAACGTGCATTAGAATTTACTTGGAATAGAAAAGCATGTTTTGACTCAGCACAGACAAGATGTGCATAAGAAAATACTTAGAATATAAAGGAAAGTATTGACTCAGCAAACACCACATATGCATTAGAATATACTTGGAATAGAAAGGAATGTTTTGACCCAGAATACGAAGGAAGTGTATTGGAATATACTTGGATTAGAAAGGAATGTTTTGCCTCAGCACACACAACATGTGCATCAGAAAATACTTGGAATAGAAAGGAATGCTTTTACTCAGCGCACACACAATATGTGCTTTAGAATATACTTGGAATACAATGGAATGTTTTGACTCAGGACACACAAGATGTGTATTTGAATATACGTGGAATAGAAAGGAATGTTTTGACTCAGCACATACAACATGTGGATCGGAATATACTCAGAATAGAAAGGAAAGTATTGACTCAGAACACACCACATATGCATTAGAATATACTTGGAATAGAAAGAAATGTTTTGACTCAGCACACACATCATGTGAATTAGAAAATACTTGGAATTGAAAGGAATGTTTTGACTCAGCACACACAACATGCGCATTAGAATATACAAGGAATATTAAGGAATATTTTGACTCAGCACACACAACATGTGGATTAGAATATGCATGGAATAGAAAGGAATGTTTTGACTCAGCACACACCACATGTGCATTAGAATATCCATGGAATAGAAAGGAATGTTTTGACTCAGCAAACACAACATGTGCATCGGAATATACTCTGAATAGAAAGGAAAGTATTGACTTTAGCACACACCACATATGCATTAGAATATATTTGGAATAGAAAGGAATGTTTTGACCCAGAACAAGAAGGAAGTGCATTAGAATATACTTGAAATAGTAAGGAATGTTTTGACTCAGCACAAACAACATATGAATTAGAATATACAAGGAATATTAAGGAATATTTTGACTTAGCACACACCACATGTGCATTAGAATATACTTGGAATAGAAAGGAATGTTTTGACCCAGAACAAGAAGGAAGTGCATTAGAATATACTTGAAATAGTAAGGAATGTTTTGACTCAGCACAAACAACATATGAATTAGAATATACAAGGAATATTAAGGAATATTTTGACTTAGCACACACCACATGTGCATTAGAATATACTTGGAATAGAAAGGAATGTTTTAACCTAGAACAAGAAGGAAATGTATTGGAATATACATGGAATAGAAAGGAATGTTTTGACTCAGCACACACAACATGTGCTTTAGAATATACTAGGAATACAATGGAATGTTTTGACTCAGGACACACAAGATGTGCATTAGAATATACGTGGAATAGAAAGGAATATTTTGACTCAGCACACACAACATGTGGATCGGAATATACTCAGAATAGAAAGGAGAGTATTGACTCAGCACACACCACATATGCATTAGAATATACTTGGAATAGAAAGGAATGTTTTGACCCAGAACAAGAAGGAAGTGTATTGGAATATACTTGGAATAGAAAGGAATGTTTTGACTCAGCACACACAAGACGTGCATCAGAAAATACTTGGAATAGAAAGGAATATTTTGACTCAGCACTCACAACATGTGCATTAGAATTTTAATGAAATATTAAGGAATATTTTGACTCAGCACACACAACATTTGCATTAGAATATACTTGGAATACAATGGAATGTTTTGACACAGCACACACAAGATATGCATCAGAATATACTTGGAATAGTAAGGAATGTTTTGTCTCAGCACACAAAACAAGGTTATACGAATCTACTTGGAATAGAAAGGAATGTGTTGACTCAGCACAGACAACATGTGCATTAGAATATACTTGGAATAGAAAGGAATGTTTTGACTCAGCACACACCACATGTGCTTTAGAATATTCTTGGAATATCAATAAATATTTTGACGCAGCACACACAAGATGTGCATTGGAAAATACTTGGAATAGAAAGGAATGTTTTGACTCAGCACACACCACATGTGCATTAGAATATTCTGGGAATAGAAACGTATGTTTTGACTCAGCACATACAACATGTGCATCGGAATATACTCAGAATAGAAAGGAGAGTATTGACTCAGCACACACCACATATGCAATAGAATATACTTGGAATAGAAAGGAATGTTTTGACCCAGAACAAGAAGCAAGAGTATTAGAATATACTTGGAATAGAAAGAAATGTTTTGACTCAGCACACACAACGTGCTTTAGAATTTACTTGGAATAGAAAAGAAAGTTTTGACTCAGCACACACAACATGTGCATAAGAAAATACTTGGAATAGAAAGGAATGTTTTGACTCAGCACAAACAACATGTGAATTAGAATATACAAGGAATATTAAGGAATATTTTGACTTAGCACACACCACCTGTGCATTACAATAATCTGGGAATATAACGGAATGTTTTGACTCAGCACACACAACTTGCATTAGAATTTACTTGGAATAGAAAAGCATGTTTTGACTCAGCACACACAAGATGTGCATAAGAAAATACTTATAATAGATCGTAATGTTTTGATACAGCACACACAACATCTGCATTAGAATATACAAGGAATATTAAGGAATATTTTGATTCAGCACACACAACATGTGCATTAGAATATGCATGGAATAGAAAGGAAAGTTTTGACTCAGCACACTCCACATATGCATTAGAATATACTTGGAATAGAAAGGAATGTTTTGACCCAGAACAAGAAGGAAGAGTATTAGAATATACTTGAAATAGAAAGGAATGTTTTGACTCAGCACCAACAACATATGAATTAGAATATACAAGGAATATTAAGGAATATTTTGACATAGCACACACCACATGTGCATTAGAATATACTTGGAATAGAAAGGAATGTTTTGACTCAGCACACACAACATCTGCATTAGAATATACAAGGAATATTAAGGAATATTTTGATTCAGCACACACAACATGTGCATTAGAATATGCATGGAATAGAAAGGAAAGTTTTGACTCAGCACACACCACATATGCATTAGAATATACTTGGAATAGAAAGGAATGTTTTGACTCAGAACAAGAAGGAAGAGTATTAGAATATACTTGAAATAGAAAGGAATGTTTTGACTCAGCACCAACAACATATGAATTAGAATATACAAGGAATATTAAGGAATATTTTGACATAGCACACACCACATGTGCATTAGAATATACTTGGAATAGAAAGGAATGTTTTGACTCAGCACACACAACATGTGCATCCGAAAATACTTAGAATAGAAAGGTATGTTTTTACTCAGCGCACACACAATATGTGCTTTAGAATATACTTGGAATATGATGGAATGTTTTGACTCAGCACAAACAACATGTGAATTAGAATATACAAGGAATATTAAGGAATATTTTGACTTAGCACACACCACCTCTGCATTAGAATATTCTGGGAATAGAAAGGAATGTTTTTACTCAGCACACACAATATGTGGATCGTAATATACTCAGAATAGAAAGGAAAGTATTGACTCAGCACACACCACATATGCATTAGAATATACTTGGAATAGAAAGGAATATTTTGACCCAGAACAAGAAGGAAGTGTATTGGAATATACTTGGAATAGAAAGTAATGTTTTGACTCAGGACACACAAGATGTGTATTAGAATATACGTGGAATAGAAAGGAATGTTTTGACTCAGCACACACAACACGTGGATCGGAATATACTCAGAATAGAAAGGAAAGTATTGACTCAGCACACACCACATATGCATTTGAATATACTTGGAATAGAAAGGAATGTTTTTACTCAGGGCACACACAATATTTGCATTAGAATATACTTGGAATACGATGGAATGTTTTGACTCAGGACACACAACATGTGCATCAGAAAATACTTGGAATAGAAAAAAATGTTTTGACTCAGCACATACAACATGTGCATTAGAATATTCTGGAAATAGAAAGGAATGTTTTGACACAGCACACACAACATGTGCATTAGAATATACGTGGAATAGAAAGGAATTTTTTGACTCAGCACTCACAACATTTGCATTAGAATATACAAGGAATATTAAGGAATTTTTTGACTCAGCACACACAAAATGTGGATTAGAATATGCATGGAATAGAAAGGAATGTTTTGACTCAGCACACACCACATGTGCATTAGAATATTCTGGGAATAGAAAGGTATGTTCTGACTCAGCACACACAACATGTGCATTAGATAGAATATACTTGGAATAGAAAGGAATGTTTTGACTCAGCAAACACAACATGTGCATCGGAATATACTCAGAATAGAAAGGAAAGTATTGACTCAACACACACCACATATGCATTAGAATATATTTGAAATAGAAATGAATGTTTTGACCCAGAACAAGAAGGAAGTGTATTTGAATATACTTGGAATAGAAAGGAATGTTTTGACACAACACAAACAACATGTGAATTAGAATATACAAGGAATATTAAGGAATATTTTGACTTAGCACACACCACATGTGCATTAGAATATACTTGGAATAGAAAGGAATGTTTTGACCCAGAACAAGAAGGAAGTGTATTGGAATATACTTGGAATAGAAAGGAATGTTTTGACTCAGCACACACAATATGTGCTTTAGAATATACTAGGAATACAATGGAATGTTTTGACTCAGGACACACAAGAGGTGCATTAGAATATACGTGGAATAGAAAGGAATTTTTTGACTTAGCACACACCACATATGCATTAAAATATACTTGGAATAGATAGGCATGTTTGACCCAGAACAAGAAGGAAGTGTATTGGAATATACTTGGAATAGAAAGGAATGTTTTGACTCAGCACACACAACATGTGCATCAGAAAATACTTGGAATATAAAGGAATATTTTGACTCAGCACTCACAACATGTGCATTAGAATTTTAAAGAAATATTAAGGAATATTTTGACTCAGCACACACAACATGTGCATTCGAATATGCATGGAATAGAAAGGAATGTTTTGACTCAGCACACACCACATGTGCATTAGAATATACTTGGAATACAATGCAATGTTTTGACACAGCACACACAAGATGTGCATCAGAATATACTTGGAATAGAAAGGAATGTTTTGTCTCAGCACACAAAACAAGGTTATTCGAATCTACTTGGAATAGAAAGGAATGTTTTGACTCAGCACAGACAACATGTGCATTAGAATATACTTGGAATAGAAAGGAATGTTTTGACTCAGCACACACCACATGTGCTTTAGAATATTCTTGGTTTATCAATAAATATTTTGACGCAGCACACACAAGATGTGCATTGGAAAATACTTGGAATAGAAAGGAATGTTTTGACTCAGCACACACCACATATGCATTAGAATATACTTGGAATAGAAAGGAATGTTTTCACCCAGAACAAGAAGGAAGTGTATTGGAAAATACTTGGAATAGAAAGGAATGTATTGACTCAGCACACACAACATGTGTATCAGAAAATACTTGGATTTGAAAGGAATGTTTTGACTCTGCACACACAACATGTGCATTAGAATATACAAGGAATATTAAGGAATATTTTGACTCAGCACACACAAAATGTGGATTAGAATATGCATGGAAGAGAAAGGAATGTTTTGAGTCAGCACACACCACATGTGCATTAGAATATTCTGGGAATAGAAAGGTATGTTTTGACTCAGCACACACATCATGTGCATTAGATAGAATATACTTGGAATAGAGAGGAATGTTTTGACTCAGCAAACACAACATGTGCATCGGAATATACTCAGAATAGAAAGGAAAGTATTGACTCAACACACACCACATATGAATTAGAATATATTTGGAATAGAAATGAATGTTTTGACCCAGAACAAGAAGGAAGTGTATTTGAATATACTTGGAATAGAAAGGAATGATTTGACTCAACGCAAACAACATGTGAATTAGAATATACAAGGAATATTAAGGAATATTTCGACATAGCACACACCACATGTGCATTAGAATATACTTGGAATAGAAAGGACTGTTTTGACCCAGAACAAGAAGGAAATGTATTGGAATATACTTGGAATAGAAAGGAATGTTGTGACTCTGCATACACAATATGTGCTTTAGAATATACTTGGAATACAATGGAATGTTTTGACTCAGGACACACAAGATGTGCATTAGAATATACGTGCAATAGAAAGGAATGTTTTGACTCAGCACACACAACATGTGGATCGGAATATACTCAGAATAGAAAGGAAAGTATTGACTCAGCACACACCACATATGCATTAGAATATACTTGGAATAGAAAGGAATGTTTTGACCTAGAACAAGAAGGGTGTATTGGAATATACTTGGAATAGAAAGGAATGTTTAGACTCAGCACACATAACATGTGCATCAGAAAATACTTCGAATAGAAAGGTATGTTTTTACTCAGCGCACACACAATATGTGCTTTAGAATATACTTGGAATATGATGGAATGTTTTGACTCAGCACAAACAACATGTGAATTAGAATATACAAGGAATATTAAGGAATATTTGACTTAGCACACACCACCTGTGCATTAGAATATTCTGGGAATAGATAGGAATGTTTTGACACAGCACACACCACACATGCATGAGAAGAGACTAGGAATATAACGGAATGTTTTGACTCAGCACACACAACGTGCATTAGAATTTACTTGGAATAGAAAAGCATGTTTTGACTCAGCACACACAAGATGTGCATAAGAAAATACTTAGAATATAAAGGAAAGTATTGACTCAGCAAACACCACATATGCATTAGAATATACTTGGAATAGAAAGGAATGTTTTGACCCAGAATACGATGGAAGTGTATTGGAATATACTTGGATTAGAAAGGAATGTTTTGCCTCAGCACACACAACATGTGCATCAGAAAATACTTGGAATAGAAAGGAATGCTTTTACTCAGCGCACACACAATATGTGCTTTAGAATATACTTGGAATACAATGGAATGTTTTGACTCAGGACACACAAGATGTGTATTTGAATATACGTGGAATAGAAAGGAATGTTTTGACTCAGCACATACAACATGTGGATCGGAATATACTCAGAATAGAAAGGAAAGTATTGACTCAGAACACACCACATATGCATTAGAATATACTTGGAATAGAAAGGAATGTTTTGACTCAGCACACACAACATGTGCATTAGAAAATACTTGGAATTGAAAGGAATGTTTTGACTCAGCACACACAACATGCGCATTAGAATATACAAGGAATATTAAGGAATATTTTGACTCAGCACACACAACATGTGGATTAGAATATGCATGGAATAGAAAGGAATGTTTTGACTCAGCACACACCACATGTGCATTAGAATATCCATGGAATAGAAAGAAATGTTTTGACTCAGAACACACAACATGTGCATTAGATAGAATATACTTGGAATAGAAAGGAATGTTTTGACTCAGCAAACACAACATGTGCATCGGAATATACTCTGAATAGAAAGGAAAGTATTGACTTTAGCACACACCACATATGCATTAGAATATATTTGGAATAGAAAGGAATGTTTTGACCCAGAACAAGAAGGAAGTGCATTAGAATATACTTGAAATAGTAAGGAATGTTTTGACTCAGCACAAGCAACATATGAATTAGAATATACAAGGAATATTAAGGAATATTTTGACTTAGCACACACCACATGTGCATTAGAATATACTTGGAATAGAAAGGAATGTTTTGACCCAGAACAAGAAGGAAGTGCATTAGAATATACTTGAAATAGTAAGGAATGTTTTGACTCAGCACCAACAACATATGAATTAGAATATACAAGGAATATTAAGGAATATTTTGACATAGCACACACCACATGTGCATTAGAATATACTTGGAATAGAAAGGAATGTTTTGACTCAGCACACACAACATGTGCATCAGAAAATACTTAGAATAGAAAGGTATGTTTTTACTCAGCGCACACACAATATGTGCTTTAGAATATACTTGGAATATGATGGAATGTTTTGACTCAGCACAAACAACATGTGAATTAGAATATACAAGGAATATTAAGGAATATTTTGACTTAGCACACACCACCTCTGCATTAGAATATTCTGGGAATAGAAAGGAATGTTTTTACTCAGCACACACAACATGTGCATCAGAAAATACTTGGAATAGAAAAAAATGTTTTGACTCAGCACATACAACATGTGCATTAGAATATTCTGGAAATAGAAAGGAATGTTTTGACACAGCACACACAACATGTGCATTAGATAGAATATACGTGGAATAGAAAGGTATGTTTTGACTCAGAACACACAACATGTGCATCAGAATATACTCAGAATAGAAAGGAAAGTATTGACTCAGCACACACCACATATGCATTAGAATATACTTGGAATAGAAAGGAATGTTTTGACGCAGAACAAGAAGGAAGTGTATTAGAATATACTTAAAATAGAAAGGAATGTTTTGACTCAGCACAAACAACATATGAATTAGAATATACAAGGAATATTAAGGAATATTTTGACTTAGCACACACCACATGTGCATTAGAATATACTTGGAATAGAAAGGAATGTTTTGACCCAGTACAAGAAGGAATTGTATTGGAATTGACTTGGAATAGAAAGGAATGTTTTGTCTCAGCACACACAATATGTGCTTTAGAATATACTAGGAATACAATGGAATGTTTTGACTCAGGACACACAAGATGTGCATTAGAATATACGTGGAATAGAAAGGAATTTTTTGACTCAGCACACACAACATGTGGATCGGAATATACTCAGAATAGAAAGGAAAGTATTGATTCAGCACACACCACACATGCATTAGAATATACTTGGAATAGAAAGGAATGTTTTGACTCAGCACACACAACATGTGCATCAGAAAATACTTGGAATAGAAAGGAATATTTTGACTCAGCACTCACAACATGTGCATTAGAATATACAAGGAATATTAAGGAATTTTTTGACTCAGCACACACAAAATGTGGATTAGAATATGCATGGAATAGAAAGGAATGTTTTGACTCAGCACACACAACATGTGCATTAGAATATTCTGGGAATAGAAAGGTATGTTCTGACTCAGCACACACAACATGTGCATTAGATAGAATATACTTGGAATAGAAAGGAATGTTTTGACTCAGCAAACACAACATGTGCATCGGAATATACTCAGAATAGAAAGGAAAGTATTGACTCAACACACACCACATATGCATTAGAATATATTTGAAATAGAAATGAATGTTTTGACCCAGAACAAGAAGGAAGTGTATTTGAATATACTTGGAATAGAAAGGAATGTTTTGACACAACACAAACAACATGTGAATTAGAATATACAAGGAATATTAAGGAATATTTTGACTTAGCACACACCACATGTGCATTAGAATATACTTGGAATAGAAAGGAATGTTTTGACCCAGAACAAGAAGGAAGTGTATTGGAATATACTTGGAATAGAAAGGAATGTTTTGACTCAGCACACACAATATGTGCTTTAGAATATACTAGGAATACAATGGAATGTTTTGACTCAGGACACACAAGATGTGCATTAGAATATACGTGGAATAGAAAGGAATTTTTTGACTTAGCACACACCACATATGCATTAAAATATACTTGGAATAGATAGGAATGTTTGACCCAGAACAAGAAGGAAGAGTATTGGAATATACTTGGAATAGAAAGGAATGTTTTGACTCAGCACACACAACATGTGCATCAGAAAATACTTGGAATATAAAGGAATATTTTGACTCAGCACTCACAACATGTGCATTAGAATTTTAAAGAAATATTAAGGAATATTTTGACTCAGCACACACAACATGTGCATTCGAATATGCATGGAATAGAAAGGAATGTTTTGACTCAGCACACACCACATGTGCATTAGAATATACTTGGAATACAATGCAATGTTTTGACACAGCACACACAAGATGTGCATCAGAATATACTTGGAATAGAAAGGAATGTTTTGTCTCAGCACACAAAACAAGGTTATTCGAATCTACTTGGAATACAAAGGAATGTTTTGACTCAGCACAGACAACATGTGCATTAGAATATACTTGGAATAGAAAGGAATGTTTTGACTCAGCACACACCACATGTGCTTTAGAATATTCTTGGTTTATCAATAAATATTTTGACGCAGCACACACAAGATGTGCATTGGAAAATACTTGGAATAGAAAGGAATGTTTTGACTCAGCACACACCACATATGCATTAGAATATACTTGGAATAGAAAGGAATGTTTTCACCCAGAACAAGAAGGAAGTGTATTGGAAAATACTTGGAATAGAAAGGAATGTATTGACTCAGCACACACAACATGTGTATCAGAAAATACTTGGATTTGAAAGGAATGTTTTGACTCAGCACACACAACATGTGCATTAGAATATACAAGGAATATTAAGGAATATTTTGACTCAGCACACACAAAATGTGGATTAGAATATGCATGGAAGAGAAAGGAATGTTTTGAGTCAGCACACACCACATGTGCATTAGAATATTCTGGGAATAGAAAGGTATGTTTTGACTCAGCACACACAACATGTGCATTAGATAGAATATACTTGGAATAGAAAGGAATGTTTTGACTCAGCAAACACAACATGTGCATCGGAATATACTCAGAATAGAAAGGAAAGTATTGACTCAACACACACCACATATGAATTAGAATATATTTGGAATAGAAATGAATGTTTTGACCCAGAACAAGAAGGAAGTGTATTTGAATATACTTGGAATAGAAAGGAATGATTTGACTCAACGCAAACAACATGTGAATTAGAATATACAAGGAATATTAAGGAATATTTCGACATAGCACACACCACATGTGCATTAGAATATACTTGGAATAGAAAGGAATGTTTTGACCCAGATCAAGAAGGAAATGTATTGGAATATACTTGGAATAGAAAGGAATGTTGTGACTCTGCATACACAATATGTGCTTTAGAATATACTTGGAATACAATGGAATGTTTTGACTCAGGACACACAAGATGTGCATTAGAATATACGTGCAATAGAAAGGAATGTTTTGACTCAGCACACACAACATGTGGATCGGAATATACTCAGAATAGAAAGGAAAGTATTGACTCAGCACACACCACATATGCATTAGAATATACTTGGAATAGAAAGGAATGTTTTGACCTAGAACAAGAAGGGTGTATTGGAATATACTTGGAATAGAAAGGAATGTTTAGACTCAGCACACACAACATGTGCATCAGAAAATACTTCGAATAGAAAGGTATGTTTTTACTCAGCGCACACACAATATGTGCTTTAGAATATACTTGGAATATGATGGAATGTTTTGACTCAGCACAAACAACATGTGAATTAGAATATACAAGGAATATTAAGGAATATTTTGACTTAGCACACACCACCTGTGCATTAGAATATTCTGGGAATAGATAGGAATGTTTTGACACAGCACACACAACGTGCATTAGAATTTACTTGGAATAGAAAAGCATGTTTTGACTCAGCACACACAAGATGTGCATAAGAAAATACTTAGAATATAAAGGAAAGTATTGACTCAGCAAACACCACATATGCATTAGAATATACTTGGAATAGAAAGGAATGTTTTGACCCAGAATACGAAGGAAGTGTATTGGAATATACTTGGATTAGAAAGGAATGTTTTGCCTCAGCACACACAACATGTGCATCAGAAAATACTTGGAATAGAAAGGAATGCTTTTACTCAGCGCACACACAATATGTGCTTTAGAATATACTTGGAATACAATGGAAAGTTTTGACTCAGGACACACAAGATGTGTATTTGAATATACGTGGAATAGAAAGGAATGTTTTGACTCAGCACATACAACATGTGGATCGGAATATACTCAGAATAGAAAGGAAAGTATTGACTCAGAACACACCACATATGCATTAGAATATACTTGGAATAGAAAGGAATGTTTTGACTCAGCACACACAACATGTGCATTAGAAAATACTTGGAATTGAAAGGAATGTTTTGACTCAGCACACACAACATGCGCATTAGAATATACAAGGAATATTAAGGAATATTTTGACTCAGCACACACAACATGTGGATTAGAATATGCATGGAATAGAAAGGAATGTTTTGACTCAGCACACACCACATGTGCATTAGAATATCCATGGAATAGAAAGAAATGTTTTGACTCAGAACACACAACATGTGCATTAGATAGAATATACTTGGAATAGAAAGGAATGTTTTGACTCAGCAAACACAACATGTGCATCGGAATATACTCTGAATAGAAAGGAAAGTATTGACTTTTGCACACACCACATATGCATTAGAATATATTTGGAATAGAAAGGAATGTTTTGACCCAGAACAAGAAGGAAGTGCATTAGAATATACTTGAAATAGTAAGGAATGTTTTGACTCAGCACAAACAACATATGAATTAGAATATACAAGGAATATTAAGGAATATTTTGACTTAGCACACACCACATGTGCATTAGAATATACTTGGAATAGAAAGGAATGTTTTGACCCAGAACAAGAAGGAAGTGCATTCGAATATACTTGAAATAGTCAGGAATGTTTTGACTCAGCACAAACAACATATGAATTAGAATATACAAGGAATATTAAGGAATATTTTGACTTAGCACACACCACATGTGCATTAGAATATACTTGGAATAGAAAGGAATGTTTTAACCTAGAAAGAGAAGGAAATGTATTGGAATATACATGGAATAGAAAGGAATGTTTTGACTCAGCACACACAACATGTGCTTTAGAATATACTAGGAATACAATGGAATGTTTTGACTCAGGACACACAAGATGTGCATTGGAATATACGTGGAATAGAAAGGAATATTTTGACTCAGCACACACAACATGTGGATCGGAATATACTCAGAATAGAAAGGAGAGTATTGACTCAGCACACACCACATATGCATTAGAATATACTTGGAATAGAAAGGAATGTTTTGACCCAGAACAAGAAGGAAGTGTATTGGAATATACTTGGAATAGAAAGGAATGTTTTTACTCAGGGCACACACAATATTTGCATTAGAATATACTTGGAATACGATGGAATGTTTTGACTCAGGACACACAACATGTGCATCAGAAAATACTTGGAATAGAAAAAAATGTTTTGACTCAGCACATACAACATGTGCATTAGAATATTCTGGAAATAGAAAGGAATGTTTTGACACAGCACACACAACATGGGCATTAGATAGAATATACGTGGAATAGAAAGGTATGTTTTGACTCAGAACACACAACATGTGCATCAGAATATACTCAGAATAGAAAGGAAAGTATTGACTCAGCACACACCACATATGCATTAGAATATACTTGGAATAGAAAGGAATGTTTTGACGCAGAACAAGAAGGAAGTGTATTAGAATATACTTAAAATAGAAAGGAATGTTTTGACTCAGCACAAACAACATATGAATTAGAATATACAAGGAATATTAAGGAATATTTTGACTTAGCACACACCACATGTGCTTTAGAATATACTTGGAATAGAAAGGAATGTTTTGTCTCAGCACACAAAACAAGGTTATACGAATCTACTTGGAATAGAAAGGAATGTGTTGACTCAGCACAGACAACATGTGCATTAGAATATACTTGGAATAGAAAGGAATGTTTTGACTCAGCACACACCACATGTGCTTTAGAATATTCTTGGAATATCAATAAATATTTTGACGCAGCACACACAAGATGTGCATTGGAAAATACTTGGAATAGAAAGGAATGTTTTGACTCAGCACACACCACATGTGCATTAGAATATTCTGGGAATAGAAACGTATGTTTTGACTCAGCACATACAACATGTGCATCGGAATATACTCAGAATAGAAAGGAGAGTATTGACTCAGCACACACCACATATGAAATAGAATATACTTGGAATAGAAAGGAATGTTTTGACCCAGAACAAGAAGCAAGAGTATTAGAATATACTTGGAATAGAAAGGAATGTTTTGACTCAGCACACACAACGTGCTTTAGAATTTACTTGGAATAGAAAAGAAAGTTTTGACTCAGCACACACAACATGTGCATAAGAAAATACTTGGAATAGAAAGGAATGTTTTGACTCAGCACAAACAACATGTGAATTAGAATATACAAGGAATATTAAGGAATATTTTGACTTAGCACACACCACCTGTGCATTACAATAATCTGGGAATATAACGGAATGTTTTGACTCAGCACACACAACTTGCATTAGAATTTACTTGGAATAGAAAAGCATGTTTTGACTCAGCACACACAAGATGTGCATAAGAAAATACTTATAATAGATAGTAATGTTTTGATACAGCACACACAACATGTGCATCAGAAAATACTTGGAATAGAAAGGAATGTTTTGACTCAGCCCACACAACATCTGCATTAGAATATACAAGGAATATTAAGGAATATTTTGATTCAGCACACACAACATGTGCATTAGAATATGCATGGAATAGAAAGGAAAGTTTTGACTCAGCACACACCACATATGCATTAGAATATACTTGGAATAGAAAGGAATGTTTTGACCCAGAACAAGAAGGAAGAGTATTAGAATATACTTGAAATAGAAAGGAATGTTTTGACTCAGCACCAACAACATATGAATTAGAATATACAAGGAATATTAAGGAATATTTTGACATAGCACACACCACATGTGCATTAGAATATACTTGGAATAGAAAGGAATGTTTTGACTCAGCACACACAACATGTGCATCAGAAAATACTTAGAATAGAAAGGTATGTTTTTACTCAGCGCACACACAATATGTGCTTTAGAATATACTTGGAATATGATGGAATGTTTTGACTCAGCACAAACAACATGTGAATTAGAATATACAAGGAATATTAAGGAATATTTTGACTTAGCACACACCACCTCTGCATTAGAATATTCTGGGAATAGAAAGGAATGTTTTTACTCAGCACACACAACATGTGGATCGTAATATACGCAGAATAGAAAGGAAAGTATTGACTCAGCACACACCACATATGCATTAGAATATACTTGGAATAGAAAGGAATATTTTGACCCAGAACAAGAAGGAAGTGTATTGGAATATACTTGGAATAGAAAGTAATGTTTTGACTCAGGACACACAAGATGTGTATTAGAATATACGTGGAATAGAAAGGAATGTTTTGACTCAGCACACACAACACGTGGATCGGAATATACTCAGAATAGAAAGGAAAGTATTGACTCAGCACACACCACATATGCATTTGAATATACTTGGAATAGAAAGGAATGTTTTTACTCAGGGCACACACAATATTTGCATTAGAATATACTTGGAATACGATGGAATGTTTTGACTCAGGACACACAACATGTGCATCAGAAAATACTTGGAATAGAAAGGAATGTTTTGTCTCAGCACACAAAACAAGGTTATTCGAATCTACTTGGAATAGAAAGGAATGTTTTGACTCAGCACACACCACATGTGCTTTATAATATTCTTGGTATATCAATAAATATTTTGACGCAGCACACACAAGATGTGCATTGGAAAATACTTGGAATAGAAAGGAATGTTTTGACTCAGCACACACCACATATGCATTAGAATATACTTGGAATAGAAAGGAATGTTTTGACCCAGAACAAGAAGGAAGTGTATTGGAAAATACTTGGAATAGAAAGGAATGTTTTGACTCAGCACACACAACATGTGCATCAGAAAATACTTGGATTAGGAAGGAATGTTTTGACTCAGCACACACAACATGTGCATTAGAATATACAAGTAATATTAAGGAATATTTTGACTCAGCACACACAACATGTGCATTAGAATATGCATGGAATAGAAAGGAATGTTTTGAGTCAGCACACACCACATGTGCATTAGAATATTCTGGGAATAGAAAGGTATGTTTTGACTCAGCACACACAACATGTGCATTAGATAGAATATACTTGGAATAGAAAGGAATGTTTTGACTCAGCAAACACAACATGTGCATCGGAATATACTCAGAATAGAAAGGAAAGTATTGACTCAACACACACCACATATGAATTAGAATATATTTGGAATAGAAATGAATGTTTTGACCCAGAACAAGAAGGAAGTGTATTTGAATATACTTGGAATAGAAAGGAATGATTTGACTCAACGCAAACAACATGTGAATTAGAATATACAAGGAATATTAAGGAATATTTCGACATAGCACACACCACATGTGCATTAGAATATACTTGGAATAGAAAGGAATGTTTTGACCCAGATCAAGAAGGAAATGTATTGGAATATACTTGGAATAGAAAGGAATGTTGTGACTCTGCATACACAATATGTGCTTTAGAATATACTTGGAATACAATGGAATGTTTTGACTCAGGACACACAAGATGTGCATTAGAATATACGTGCAATAGAAAGGAATGTTTTGACTCAGCACACACAACATGTGGATCGGAATATACTCAGAATAGAAAGGAAAGTATTGACTCAGCACACACCACATATGCATTAGAATATACTTGGAATAGAAAGGAATGTTTTGACCTAGAACAAGAAGGGTGTATTGGAATATACTTGGAATAGAAAGGAATGTTTAGACTCAGCACACACAACATGTGCATCAGAAAATACTTCGAATAGAAAGGTATGTTTTTACTCAGCGCACACACAATATGTGCTTTAGAATATACTTGGAATATGATGGAATGTTTTGACTCAGCACAAACAACATGTGAATTAGAATATACAAGGAATATTAAGGAATATTTTGACTTAGCACACACCACCTGTGCATTAGAATATTCTGGGAATAGATAGGAATGTTTTGACACAGCACACACAACGTGCATTAGAATTTACTTGGAATAGAAAAGCATGTTTTGACTCAGCACACACAAGATGTGCATAAGAAAATACTTAGAATATAAAGGAAAGTATTGACTCAGCAAACACCACATATGCATTAGAATATACTTGGAATAGAAAGGAATGTTTTGACCCAGAATACGAAGGAAGTGTATTGGAATATACTTGGATTAGAAAGGAATGTTTTGCCTCAGCACACACAACATGTGCATCAGAAAATACTTGGAATAGAAAGGAATGCTTTTACTCAGCGCACACACAATATGTGCTTTAGAATATACTTGGAATACAATGGAAAGTTTTGACTCAGGACACACAAGATGTGTATTTGAATATACGTGGAATAGAAAGGAATGTTTTGACTCAGCACATACAACATGTGGATCGGAATATACTCAGAATAGAAAGGAAAGTATTGACTCAGAACACACCACATATGCATTAGAATATACTTGGAATAGAAAGGAATGTTTTGACTCAGCACACACAACATGTGCATTAGAAAATACTTGGAATTGAAAGGAATGTTTTGACTCAGCACACACAACATGCGCATTAGAATATACAAGGAATATTAAGGAATATTTTGACTCAGCACACACAACATGTGGATTAGAATATGCATGGAATAGAAAGGAATGTTTTGACTCAGCACACACCACATGTGCATTAGAATATCCATGGAATAGAAAGAAATGTTTTGACTCAGAACACACAACATGTGCATTAGATAGAATATACTTGGAATAGAAAGGAATGTTTTGACTCAGCAAACACAACATGTGCATCGGAATATACTCTGAATAGAAAGGAAAGTATTGACTTTTGCACACACCACATATGCATTAGAATATATTTGGAATAGAAAGGAATGTTTTGACCCAGAACAAGAAGGAAGTGCATTAGAATATACTTGAAATAGTAAGGAATGTTTTGACTCAGCACAAACAACATATGAATTAGAATATACAAGGAATATTAAGGAATATTTTGACTTAGCACACACCACATGTGCATTAGAATATACTTGGAATAGAAAGGAATGTTTTGACCCAGAACAAGAAGGAAGTGCATTCGAATATACTTGAAATAGTCAGGAATGTTTTGACTCAGCACAAACAACATATGAATTAGAATATACAAGGAATATTAAGGAATATTTTGACTTAGCACACACCACATGTGCATTAGAATATACTTGGAATAGAAAGGAATGTTTTAACCTAGAACAAGAAGGAAATGTATTGGAATATACATGGAATAGAAAGGAATGTTTTGACTCAGCACACACAACATGTGCTTTAGAATATACTAGGAATACAATGGAATGTTTTGACTCAGGACACACAAGATGTGCATTGGAATATACGTGGAATAGAAAGGAATATTTTGACTCAGCACACACAACATGTGGATCGGAATATACTCAGAATAGAAAGGAGAGTATTGACTCAGCACACACCACATATGCATTAGAATATACTTGGAATAGAAAGGAATGTTTTGACCCAGAACAAGAAGGAAGTGTATTGGAATATACTTGGAATAGAAAGGAATGTTTTTACTCAGGGCACACACAATATTTGCATTAGAATATACTTGGAATACGATGGAATGTTTTGACTCAGGACACACAACATGTGCATCAGAAAATACTTGGAATAGAAAAAAATGTTTTGACTCAGCACATACAACATGTGCATTAGAATATTCTGGAAATAGAAAGGAATGTTTTGACACAGCACACACAACATGGGCATTAGATAGAATATACGTGGAATAGAAAGGTATGTTTTGACTCAGAACACACAACATGTGCATCAGAATATACTCAGAATAGAAAGGAAAGTATTGACTCAGCACACACCACATATGCATTAGAATATACTTGGAATAGAAAGGAATGTTTTGACGCAGAACAAGAAGGAAGTGTATTAGAATATACTTAAAATAGAAAGGAATGTTTTGACTCAGCACAAACAACATATGAATTAGAATATACAAGGAATATTAAGGAATATTTTGACTTAGCACCCACCACATGTGCTTTAGAATATACTTGGAATAGAAAGGAATGTTTTGTCTCAGCACACAAAACAAGGTTATACGAATCTACTTGGAATAGAAAGGAATGTGTTGACTCAGCACAGACAACATGTGCATTAGAATATACTTGGAATAGAAAGGAATGTTTTGACTCAGCACACACCACATGTGCTTTAGAATATTCTTGGAATATCAATAAATATTTTGACGCAGCACACACAAGATGTGCATTGGAAAATACTTGGAATAGAAAGGAATGTTTTGACTCAGCACACACCACATGTGCATTAGAATATTCTGGGAATAGAAACGTATGTTTTGACTCAGCACATACAACATGTGCATCGGAATATACTCAGAATAGAAAGGAGAGTATTGACTCAGCACACACCACATATGAAATAGAATATACTTGGAATAGAAAGGAATGTTTTGACCCAGAACAAGAAGCAAGAGTATTAGAATATACTTGGAATAGAAAGGAATGTTTTGACTCAGCACACACAACGTGCTTTAGAATTTACTTGGAATAGAAAAGAAAGTTTTGACTCAGCACACACAACATGTGCATAAGAAAATACTTGGAATAGAAAGGAATGTTTTGACTCAGCACAAACAACATGTGAATTAGAATATACAAGGAATATTAAGGAATATTTTGACTTAGCACACACCACCTGTGCATTACAATAATCTGGGAATATAACGGAATGTTTTGACTCAGCACACACAACTTGCATTAGAATTTACTTGGAATAGAAAAGCATGTTTTGACTCAGCACACACAAGATGTGCATAAGAAAATACTTATAATAGATAGTAATGTTTTGATACAGCACACACAACATGTGCATCAGAAAATACTTGGAATAGAAAGGAATGTTTTGACTCAGCCCACACAACATCTGCATTAGAATATACAAGGAATATTAAGGAATATTTTGATTCAGCACACACAACATGTGCATTAGAATATGCATGGAATAGAAAGGAAAGTTTTGACTCAGCACACACCACATATGCATTAGAATATACTTGGAATAGAAAGGAATGTTTTGACCCAGAACAAGAAGGAAGAGTATTAGAATATACTTGAAATAGAAAGGAATGTTTTGACTCAGCACCAACAACATATGAATTAGAATATACAAGGAATATTAAGGAATATTTTGACATAGCACACACCACATGTGCATTAGAATATACTTGGAATAGAAAGGAATGTTTTGACTCAGCACACACAACATGTGCATCAGAAAATACTTAGAATAGAAAGGTATGTTTTTACTCAGCGCACACACAATATGTGCTTTAGAATATACTTGGAATATGATGGAATGTTTTGACTCAGCACAAACAACATGTGAATTAGAATATACAAGGAATATTAAGGAATATTTTGACTTAGCACACACCACCTCTGCATTAGAATATTCTGGGAATAGAAAGGAATGTTTTTACTCAGCACACACAACATGTGGATCGTAATATACGCAGAATAGAAAGGAAAGTATTGACTCAGCACACACCACATATGCATTAGAATATACTTGGAATAGAAAGGAATATTTTGACCCAGAACAAGAAGGAAGTGTATTGGAATATACTTGGAATAGAAAGTAATGTTTTGACTCAGGACACACAAGATGTGTATTAGAATATACGTGGAATAGAAAGGAATGTTTTGACTCAGCACACACAACACGTGGATCGGAATATACTCAGAATAGAAAGGAAAGTATTGACTCAGCACACACCACATATGCATTTGAATATACTTGGAATAGAAAGGAATGTTTTTACTCAGGGCACACACAATATTTGCATTAGAATATACTTGGAATACGATGGAATGTTTTGACTCAGGACACACAACATGTGCATCAGAAAATACTTGGAATAGAAAGGAATGTTTTGTCTCAGCACACAAAACAAGGTTATTCGAATCCACTTGGAATAGAAAGGAATGTTTTGACTCAGCACACACCACATGTGCTTTATAATATTCTTGGTATATCAATAAATATTTTGACGCAGCACACACAAGATGTGCATTGGAAAATACTTGGAATAGAAAGGAATGTTTTGACTCAGCACACACCACATATGCATTAGAATATACTTGGAATAGAAAGGAATGTTTTGACCCAGAACAAGAAGGAAGTGTATTGGAAAATACTTGGAATAGAAAGGAATGTTTTGACTCAGCACACACAACATGTGCATCAGAAAATACTTGGATTAGGAAGGAATGTTTTGACTCAGCACACACAACATGTGCATTAGAATATACAAGTAATATTAAGGAATATTTTGACTCAGCACACACAACATGTGCATTAGAATATGCATGGAATAGAAAGGAATGTTTGACTCAGCACACACAACATGTGCATTAGATAGAATATACTTGGAATAGAAAGGAATGTTTTGACTCAGTAAATACAACATGTGCATCGGAATATACTCAGAATAGAAAGGAAAGTATTGACTCAACACACACCACATTTGCATTGGAATATACTTGGAATAGAAATGAATGTTTTGACCCAGAACAAGAAGGAAGTGTATTTGAATATACTTGGAATAGAAAGGAATGTTTTGACTCAACACAAACAACATGTGAATTAGAATATACAAGGAATATTAAGGAATATTTTGACATAGCACACACCACATGTGCATTAGAATATACTTGGAATAGAAAGGAATGTTTTGACCCAGAACAAGAAGGAAATGTATTGGAATATACTTGGAATAGAAAGGAATGTTTTGACTCAGCACACACAATATGTGCTTTAGAATATACTTGGAATACAATGGAATGTTTTGACTCAGGACACACAAGATGTGCATTAGAATATACGTGCAATAGAAAGGAATGTTTTGACTCAGCACACACAATATGTGCATCAGAAAATACTTAGAATAGAAAGGTATGTTTTTACTCAGCGCACACACAATATGTGTTTTAGAATATACTTGGAATATGATGGAATGTTTTGACTCAGCACAAACAACATGTGAATTAGAATATACAAGGAATATTAAGGAATATTTTGACTTAGCACACACCACCTGTGCATTAGAATATTCTGGGAATAGAAAGGAATGTTTTTATGCAGCACACACAATATATGCATTAGAATATACTTGGAATAGAAAGGAATATTTTGACCCAGAACAAGAAGGAAGTGTATTGGAATATACTTGGAATAGAAAGTAATGTTTTGACGCAGCACACACAAGATGTGCGTTAGAATATACGTGGAATAGAAAGGAATGTTTTGACTCAGCACACACAAGATGTGCATTAGAATATACGTGGAATAGAAAGGAAAGTATTGACTCAGCACACACCACATATGCATTAGAATATACTTGGAATAGAAAGTAATGTTTTGACCCAGAACAAGAAGGAAGTGTATTGGAAAATACTTGGAATAGAAAGGAATGTATTGACTCAGCACACACAACATATGTATCAGAAAATACTTGGATTTGAAAGGAATGTTTTGACTCAGCACACACAACATGTGCATCAGAAAATACTTCGATTAGGAAGGAATGTTTTGACTCAGCACACACAACATGTGCATTAGAATATACAAGTAATATTAAGGAATATTTTGACTCAGCACACACAACATGTGCATTAGAATATGCATGGAATAGAAAGGAATGTTTGACTCAGCACACACAACATGTGCATTAGATAGAATATACTTGGAATAGAAAGGAATGTTTTGACTCAGTAAATACAACATGTGCATCGGAATATACTCAGAATAGAAAGGAAAGTATTGACTCAACACACACCACATTTGCATTGGAATATACTTGGAATAGAAATGAATGTTTTGACCCAGAACAAGAAGGAAGTGTATTTGAATATACTTGGAATAGAAAGGAATGTTTTGACTCAACACAAACAACATGTGAATTAGAATATACAAGGAATATTAAGGAATATTTTGACATAGCACACACCACATGTGCATTAGAATATACTTGGAATAGAAAGGAATGTTTTGACCCAGAACAAGAAGGAAATGTATTGGAATATACTTGGAATAGAAAGGAATGTTTTGACTCAGCACACACAATATGTGCTTTAGAATATACTTGGAATACAATGGAATGTTTTGACTCAGGACACACAAGATGTGCATTAGAATATACGTGCAATAGAAAGGAATGTTTTGACTCAGCACACACAATATGTGCATCAGAAAATACTTAGAATAGAAAGGTATGTTTTTACTCAGCGCACACACATTATGTGCTTTAGAATATACTTGGAATATGATGGAATGTTTTGACTCAGCACAAACAACATGTGAATTAGAATATACAAGGAATATTAAGGAATATTTTGACTTAGCACACACCACCTGTGCATTAGAATATTCTGGGAATAGAAAGGAATGTTTTTATGCAGCACACACAATATATGCATTAGAATATACTTGGAATAGAAAGGAATATTTTGACCCAGAACAAGAAGGAAGTGTATTGGAATATACTTGGAATAGAAAGTAATGTTTTGACGCAGCACACACAAGATGTGCGTTAGAATATACGTGGAATAGAAAGGAATGTTTTGACTCAGCACACACAAGATGTGCATTAGAATATACGTGGAATAGAAAGGAAAGTATTGACTCAGCACACACCACATATGCATTAGAATATACTTGGAATAGAAAGTAATGTTTTGACCCAGAACAAGAAGGAAGTGTATTGGAATATACTTGGAATAGAAAGGAATGTTTTGACTCAGCACACACAACATGTGCATCAGAAAATACTTGGAATAGAAGGGAATGTTTTTACTCAGCGCACACACAATATGTACTTTAGAATATACTTGGAATACAATGGAATGTTTTGACTCAGGACACACAAGATGTGTATTAGAATATACGTGGAATAGAAAGGAATGTTTTGACTCAGCACACACAACATGTGCATCAGAAAATACTTGGAATATAAAGGAATATTTTGACTCAGCACTCACAACATGTGCATTAGAATTTTAAAGAAATATTAAGGAATATTTTGACTCAGCACACATAAAATGTGCATTCGAATATGCATGGAATAGAAAGGAATGTTTTGACTCAGCACACACCACATGTGCATTAGAATATACTTGGAATACAATGCAATGTTTTGACACAGCACACACAAGATGTGCATCAGAATATACTTGGAATAGAAAGGAATGTTTTGTCTCAGCACACAAAACAAGGTTATTCGAATCTACTTGGAATAGAAAGGAATGTTTTGACTCAGCACAGACAACATGTGCATTAGAATATACTTGGAATAGAAAGGAATGTTTTGACTCAGCACACACCACATGTGCTTTAGAATATTCTTGGTTTATCAATAAATATTTTGACGCAGCACACACAAGATGTGCATTGGAAAATACTTGGAATAGAAAGGAATGTTTTGACTCAGCACACACCACATATGCATTAGAATATACTTGGAATAGAAAGGAATGTTTTCACCCAGAACAAGAAGGAAGTGTATTGGAAAATACTTGGAATAGAAAGGAATGTATTGACTCAGCACACACAACATGTGTATCAGAAAATACTTGGATTTGAAAGGAATGTTTTGACTCAGCACACACAACATGTGCATTAGAATATACAAGGAATATTAAGGAATATTTTGACTCAGCACACACAAAATGTGGATTAGAATATGCATGGAAGAGAAAGGAATGTTTTGAGTCAGCACACACCACATGTGCATTAGAATATTCTGGGAATAGAAAGGTATGTTTTGACTCAGCACACACAACATGTGCATTAGATAGAATATACTTGGAATAGAAAGGAATGTTTTGACTCAGCAAACACAACATGTGCATCGGAATATACTCAGAATAGAAAGGAAAGTATTGACTCAACACACACCACATATGAATTAGAATATATTTGGAATAGAAATGAATGTTTTGACCCAGAACAAGAAGGAAGTGTATTTGAATATACTTGGAATAGAAAGGAATGATTTGACTCAACGCAAACAACATGTGAATTAGAATATACAAGGAATATTAAGGAATATTTCGACATTGCACACACCACATGTGCATTAGAATATACTTGGAATAGAAAGGAATGTTTTGACCCAGAACAAGAAGGAAATGTATTGGAATATACTTGGAATAGAAAGGAATGTTGTGACTCTGCATACACAATATGTGCTTTAGAATATACTTGGAATACAATGGAATGTTTTGACTCAGGACACACAAGATGTGCATTAGAATATACGTGCAATAGAAAGGAATGTTTTGACTCAGCACACACAACATGTGGATCGGAATATACTCAGAATAGAAAGGAAAGTATTGACTCAGCACACACCACATATGCATTAGAATATACTTGGAATAGAAAGGAATGTTTTGACTCAGCACATACAACATGTGGATCGGAATATACTCAGAATAGAAAGGAAAGTATTGACTCAGAACACACCACATATGCATTTGAATATACTTGGAATAGAAAGGAATGTTTTGACTCAGCACACACAACATGTGCATTAGAAAATACTTGGAATTGAAAGGAATGTTTTGACTCAGCACACACAACATGCGCATTAGAATATACAAGGAATATTAAGGAATATTTTGACTCAGCACACACAACATGTGGATTAGAATATGCATGGAATAGAAAGGAATGTTTTGACTCAGCACACACCACATGTGCATTAGAATATCCATGGAATAGAAAGAAATGTTTTGACTCAGAACACACAACATGTGCATTAGATAGAATATACTTGGAATAGAAAGGAATGTTTTGACTCAGCAAACACAACATGTGCATCGGAATATACTCTGAATAGAAAGGAAAGTATTGACTTTAGCACACACCACATATGCATTAGAATATATTTGGAATAGAAAGGAATGTTTTGACCCAGAACAAGAAGGAAGTGCATTAGAATATACTTGAAATAGTAAGGAATGTTTTGACTCAGCACAAACAACATATGAATTAGAATATACAAGGAATATTAAGGAATATTTTGACTTAGCACACACCACATGTGCATTAGAATATACTTGGAATAGAAAGGAATGTTTTGACCCAGAACAAGAAGGAAGTGCATTAGAATATACTTGAAATAGTAAGGAATGCTTTGACTCAGCACAAACAACATATGAATTAGAATATACAAGGAATATTAAGGAATATTTTGACTTAGCACACACCACATGTGCATTAGAATATACTTGGAATAGAAAGGAATGTTTTAACCTAGAACAAGAAGGAAATGTATTGGAATATACATGGAATAGAAAGGAATGTTTTGACTCAGCACACACAACATGTGCTTTAGAATATACTAGGAATACAATGGAATGTTTTGACTCAGGACACACAAGATGTGCATTAGAATATACGTGGAATAGAAAGGAATATTTTGACTCAGCACACACAACATGTGGATCGGAATATACTCAGAATAGAAAGGAGAGTATTGACTCAGCACACACCACATATGCATTAGAATATACTTGGAATAGAAAGGAATGTTTTGACCCAGAACAAGAAGGAAGTGTATTGGAATATACTTGGAATAGAAAGGAATGTTTTGACTCAGCACACACAACACGTGCATCAGAAAATACTTGGAATAGAAAGGAATATTTTGACTCAGCACTCACAACATGTGCATTAGAATTTTAATGAAATATTAAGGAATATTTTGACTCAGCACACACAACATTTGCATTAGAATATACTTGGAATACAATGGAATGTTTTGACACAGCACACACAAGATGTGCATCAGAATATACTTGGAATAGTAAGGAATGTTTTGTCTCAGCACACAAAACAAGGTTATACGAATCTACTTGGAATAGAAAGGAATGTGTTGACTCAGCACAGACAACATGTGCATTAGAATATACTTGGAATAGAAAGGAATGTTTTGACTCAGCACACACCACATGTGCTTTAGAATATTCTTGGAATATCAATAAATATTTTGACGCAGCACACACAAGATGTGCATTGGAAAATACTTGGAATAGAAAGGAATGTTTTGACTCAGCACACACCACATGTGCATTAGAATATTCTGGGAATAGAAACGTATGTTTTGACTCAGCACATACAACATGTGCATCGGAATATACTCAGAATAGAAAGGAGAGTATTGACTCAGCACACACCACATATGCAATAGAATATACTTGGAATAGAAAGGAATGTTTTGACCCAGAACAAGAAGCAAGAGTATTAGAATATACTTGGAATAGAAAGGAATGTTTTGACTCAGCACACACAACGTGCTTTAGAATTTACTTGGAATAGAAAAGAAAGTTTTGACTCAGCACACACAACATGTGCATAAGAAAATACTTGGAATAGAAAGGAATGTTTTGACTCAGCACAAACAACATGTGAATTAGAATATACAAGGAATATTAAGGAATATTTTGACTTAGCACACACCACCTGTGCATTACAATAATCTGGGAATATATCGGAATGTTTTGACTCAGCACACACAACTTGCATTAGAATTTACTTGGAATAGAAAAGCATGTTTTGACTCAGCACACACAAGATGTGCATAAGAAAATACTTATAATAGATAGTAATGTTTTGATACAGCACACACAACATGTGCATCAGAAAATACTTGGAATAGAAAGGAATGTTTTGACTCAGCCACACAACATCTGCATTAGAATATACAAGGAATATTAAGGAATATTTTGATTCAGCACACACAACATGTGCATTAGAATATGCATGGAATAGAAAGGAAAGTTTTGACTCAGCACACACCACATATGCATTAGAATATACTTGGAATAGAAAGGAATGTTTTGACCCAGAACAAGAAGGAAGAGTATTAGAATATACTTGAAATAGAAAGGAATGTTTTGACTCAGCACCAACAACATATGAATTAGAATATACAAGGAATATTAAGGAATATTTTGACATAGCACACACCACATGTGCATTAGAATATACTTGGAATAGAAAGGAATGTTTTGACTCAGCACACACAACATGTGCATCAGAAAATACTTAGAATAGAAAGGTATGTTTTTACTCAGCGCACACACAATATGTGCTTTAGAATATACTTGGAATATGATGGAATGTTTTGACTCAGCACAAACAACATGTGAATTAGAATATACAAGGAATATTAAGGAATATTTTGACTTAGCACACACCACCTCTGCATTAGAATATTCTGGGAATAGAAAGGAATGTTTTTACTCAGCACACACAACATGTGGATCGTAATATACGCAGAATAGAAAGGAAAGTATTGACTCAGCACACACCACATATGCATTAGAATATACTTGGAATAGAAAGGAATATTTTGACCCAGAACAAGAAGGAAGTGTATTGGAATATACTTGGAATAGAAAGTAATGTTTTGACTCAGGACACACAAGATGTGTATTAGAATATACGTGGAATAGAAAGGAATGTTTTGACTCAGCACACACAACACGTGGATCGGAATATACTCAGAATAGAAAGGAAAGTATTGACTCAGCACACACCACATATGCATTTGAATATACTTGGAATAGAAAGGAATGTTTTTACTCAGGGCACACACAATATTTGCATTAGAATATACTTGGAATACGATGGAATGTTTTGACTCAGGACACACAACATGTGCATCAGAAAATACTTGGAATAGAAAAAAATGTTTTGACTCAGCACATACAACATGTGCATTAGAATATTCTGGAAATAGAAAGGAATGTTTTGACACAGCACACACAACATGGGCATTAGATAGAATATACGTGGAATAGAAAGGTATGTTTTGACTCAGAACACACAACATGTGCATCAGAATATACTCAGAATAGAAAGGAAAGTATTGACTCAGCACACACCACATATGCATTAGAATATACTTGGAATAGAAAGGAATGTTTTGACGCAGAACAAGAAGGAAGTGTATTAGAATATACTTAAAATAGAAAGGAATGTTTTGACTCAGCACAAACAACATATGAATTAGAATATACAAGGAATATTAAGGAATATTTTGACTTAGCACACACCACATGTGCATTAGAATATACTTGGAATAGAAAGGAATGTTTTGACCCAGTACAAGAAGGAATTGTATTGGAATTTACTTGGAATAGAAAGGAATGTTTTGTCTCAGCACACACAATATGTGCTTTAGAATATACTAGGAATACAATGGAATGTTTTGACTCAGGACACACAAGATGTGCATTAGAATATACGTGGAATAGAAAGGAATTTTTTGACTCAGCACACACAACATGTGGATCGGAATATACTCAGAATAGAAAGGAAAGTATTGATTCAGCACACACCACACATGCATTAGAATATACTTGGAATAGAAAGGAATGTTTTGACTCAGCACACACAACATGTGCATCAGAAAATACTTGGAATAGAAAGGAATATTTTGACTCAGCACTCACAACATGTGCATTAGAATATACAAGGAATATTAAGGAATTTTTTGACTCAGCACACACAAAATGTGGATTATAATATGCATGGAATAGAAAGGAATGTTTTGACTCAGCACACACCACATGTGCATTAGAATATTCTGGGAATAGAAAGGTATGTTCTGACTCAGCACACACAACATGTGCATTAGATAGAATATACTTGGAATAGAAAGGAATGTTTTGACTCAGCAAACACAACATGTGCATCGGAATATACTCAGAATAGAAAGGAAAGTATTGACTCAACACACACCACATATGCATTAGAATATATTTGAAATAGAAATGAATGTTTTGACCCAGAACAAGAAGGAAGTGTATTTGAATATACTTGGAATAGAAAGGAATGTTTTGACACAACACAAACAACATGTGAATTAGAATATACAAGGAATATTAAGGAATATTTTGACTTAGCACACACCACATGTGCATTAGAATATACTTGGAATAGAAAGGAATGTTTTGACCCAGAACAAGAAGGAAGTGTATTGGAATATACTTGGAATAGAAAGGAATGTTTTGACTCAGCACACACAATATGTGCTTTAGAATATACTAGGAATACAATGGAATGTTTTGACTCAGGACACACAAGATGTGCATTAGAATATACGTGGAATAGAAAGGAATTTTTTGACTTAGCACACACCACATATGCATTAAAATATACTTGGAATAGATAGGAATGTTTGACCCAGAACAAGAAGGAAGTGTATTGGAATATACTTGGAATAGAAAGGAATGTTTTGACTCAGCACACACAACATGTGCATCAGAAAATACTTGGAATATAAAGGAATATTTTGACTCAGCACTCACAACATGTGCATTAGAATTTTAAAGAAATATTAAGGAATATTTTGACTAAGCACACACAACATGTGCATTCGAATATGCATGGAATAGAAAGGAATGTTTTGACTCAGCACACACCACATGTGCATTAGAATATACTTGGAATACAATGCAATGTTTTGACACAGCACACACAAGATGTGCATCAGAATATACTTGGAATAGAAAGGAATGTTTTGTCTCAGCACACAAAACAAGGTTATTCGAATCTACTTGGAATAGAAAGGAATGTTTTGACTCAGCACACACCACATGTGCTTTATAATATTCTTGGTATATCAATAAATATTTTGACGCAGCACACACAAGATGTGCATTGGAAAATACTTGGAATAGAAAGGAATGTTTTGACTCAGCACACACCACATATGCATTAGAATATACTTGGAATAGAAAGGAATGTTTTGACCCAGAACAAGAAGGAAGTGTATTGGAAAATACTTGGAATAGAAAGGAATGTTTTGACTCAGCACACACAACATGTGCATCAGAAAATACTTGGATTAGGAAGGAATGTTTTGACTCAGCACACACAACATGTGCATTAGAATATACAAGTAATATTAAGGAATATTTTGACTCAGCACACACAACATGTGCATTAGAATATGCATGGAATAGAAAGGAATGTTTGACTCAGCACACACAACATGTGCATTAGATAGAATATACTTGGAATAGAAAGGAATGTTTTGACTCAGTAAATACAACATGTGCATCGGAATATACTCAGAATAGAAAGGAAAGTATTGACTCAACACACACCACATTTGCATTGGAATATACTTGGAATAGAAATGAATGTTTTGACCCAGAACAAGAAGGAAGTGTATTTGAATATACTTGGAATAGAATGGAATGTTTTGACTCAACACAAACAACATGTGAATTAGAATATACAAGGAATATTAAGGAATATTTTGACATAGCACACACCACATGTGCATTAGAATATACTTGGAATAGAAAGGAATGTTTTGACCCAGAACAAGAAGGAAATGTATTGGAATATACTTGGAATAGAAAGGAATGTTTTGACTCAGCACACACAATATGTGCTTTAGAATATACTTGGAATACAATGGAATGTTTTGACTCAGGACACACAAGATGTGCATTAGAATATACGTGCAATAGAAAGGAATGTTTTGACTCAGCACACACAATATGTGCATCAGAAAATACTTAGAATAGAAAGGTATGTTTTTACTCAGCGCACACACAATATGTGCTTTAGAATATACTTGGAATATGATGGAATGTTTTGACTCAGCACAAACAACATGTGAATTAGAATATACAAGGAATATTAAGGAATATTTTGACTTAGCACACACCACCTGTGCATTAGAATATTCTGGGAATAGAAAGGAATGTTTTTATGCAGCACACACAATATATGCATTAGAATATACTTGGATTAGAAAGGAATATTTTGACCCAGAACAAGAAGGAAGTGTATTGGAATATACTTGGAATAGAAAGTAATGTTTTGACGCAGCACACACAAGATGTGCGTTAGAATATACGTGGAATAGAAAGGAATGTTTTGACTCAGCACACACAAGATGTGCATTAGAATATACGTGGAATAGAAAGGAAAGTATTGACTCAGCACACACCACATATGCATTAGAATATACTTGGAATAGAAAGTAATGTTTTGACCCAGAACAAGAAGGAAGTGTATTGGAATATACTTGGAATAGAAAGGAATGTTTTGACTCAGCACACACAACATGTGCATCAGAAAATACTTGGAATAGAAGGGAATGTTTTTACTCAGCGCACACACAATATGTACTTTAGAATATACTTGGAATACAATGGAATGTTTTGACTCAGGACACACAAGATGTGTATTAGAATATACGTGGAATAGAAAGGAATGTTTTGACTCAGCACACACAACATGTGGATCGGAATATACTCAGAATAGAAAGGAAAGTATTGACCCAGCACACACCACATATGCATTAGAATATACTTGGAATAGAAAGGAATGTTTTGACCCAGAACAAGAAGGAAGTGTATTGGAATATACTTGGAATAGAAAGGTATGTTTTGACTCAGCCCACACAACATCTGCATTAGAATATACAAGGAATATTAAGGAATATTTTGATTCAGCACACACAACATGTGCATTAGAATATGCATGGAATAGAAAGGAAAGTTTTGACTCAGCACACACCACATATGCATTAGAATATACTTGGAATAGAAAGGAATGTTTTGACCCAGAACAAGAAGGAAGAGTATTAGAATATACTTGAAATAGAAAGGAATGTTTTGACTCAGCACCAACAACATATGAATTAGAATATACAAGGAATATTAAGGAATATTTTGACATAGCACACACCACATGTGCATTAGAATATACTTGGAATAGAAAGGAATGTTTTGACTCAGCACACACAACATGTGCATCAGAAAATACTTAGAATAGAAAGGTATGTTTTTACTCAGCGCACACACAATATGTGCTTTAGAATATACTTGGAATATGATGGAATGTTTTGACTCAGCACAAACAACATGTGAATTAGAATATACAAGGAATATTAAGGAATATTTTGACTTAGCACACACCACCTCTGCATTAGAATATTCTGGGAATAGAAAGGAATGTTTTTACTCAGCACACACAATATGTGGATCGTAATATACTCAGAATAGAAAGGAAAGTATTGACTCAGCACACACCACATATGCATTAGAATATACTTGGAATAGAAAGGAATATTTTGACCCAGAACAAGAAGGAAGTGTATTGGAATATACTTGGAATAGAAAGTAATGTTTTGACTCAGGACACACAAGATGTGTATTAGAATATACGTGGAATAGAAAGGAATGTTTTGACTCAGCACACACAACACGTGGATCGGAATATACTCAGAATAGAAAGGAAAGTATTGACTCAGCACACACCACATATGCATTTGAATATACTTGGAATAGAAAGGAATGTTTTTACTCAGGGCACACACAATATTTGCATTAGAATATACTTGGAATACGATGGAATGTTTTGACTCAGGACACACAACATGTGCATCAGAAAATACTTGGAATAGAAAAAAATGTTTTGACTCAGCACATACAACATGTGCATTAGAATATTCTGGAAATAGAAAGGAATGTTTTGACACAGCACACACAACATGGGCATTAGATAGAATATACGTGGAATAGAAAGGTATGTTTTGACTCAGAACACACAACATGTGCATCAGAATATACTCAGAATAGAAAGGAAAGTATTGACTCAGCACACACCACATATGCATTAGAATATACTTGGAATAGAAAGGAATGTTTTGACGCAGAACAAGAAGGAAGTGTATTAGAATATACTTAAAATAGAAAGGAATGTTTTGACTCAGCACAAACAACATATGAATTAGAATATACAAGGAATATTAAGGAATATTTTGACTTAGCACACACCACATGTGCATTAGAATATACTTGGCATAGAAAGGAATGTTTTGACCCAGTACAAGAAGGAATTGTATTGGAATTTACTTGGAATAGAAAGGAATGTTTTGTCTCAGCACACACAATATGCGCTTTAGAATATACTAGGAATACAATGGAATGTTTTGACTCAGGACACACAAGATGTGCATTAGAATATACGTGGAATAGAAAGGAACTTTTTGACTCAGCACACACAACATGTGGATCGGAATATACTCAGAATAGAAAGGAAAGTATTGATTCAGCACACACCACACATGCATTAGAATATACTTGGAATAGAAAGGAATGTTTTGACTCAGCCCACACAACATGTGCATCAGAAAATACTTGGAATAGAAAGGAATATTTTGACTCAGCACTCACAACATGTGCATTAGAATATACAAGGAATATTAAGGAATTTTTTGACTCAGCACACACAAAATGTGGATTAGAATATGCATGGAATAGAAAGGAATGTTTTGACTCAGCACACACCACATGTGCATTAGAATATTCTGGGAATAGAAAGGTATGTTCTGACTCAGCACACACAACATGTGCATTAGATAGAATATACTTGGAATAGAAAGGAATGTTTTGACTCAGCAAACACAACATGTGCATCGGAATATACTCAGAATAGAAAGGAAAGTATTGACTCAACACACACCACATATGCATTAGAATATATTTGAAATAGAAATGAATGTTTTGACCCAGAACAAGAAGGAAGTGTATTTGAATATACTTGGAATAGAAAGGAATGTTTTGACACAACACAAACAACATGTGAATTAGAATATACAAGGAATATTAAGGAATATTTTGACTTAGCACACACCACATGTGCATTAGAATATACTTGGAATAGAAAGGAATGTTTTGACCCAGAACAAGAAGGAAGTGTATTGGAATATACTTGGAATAGAAAGGAATGTTTTGACTCAGCACACACAATATGTGCTTTAGAATATACTAGGAATACAATGGAATGTTTTGACTCAGGACACACAAGATGTGCATTAGAATATACGTGGAATAGAAAGGAATTTTTTGACTTAGCACACACCACATATGCATTAAAATATACTTGGAATAGATAGGAATGTTTGACCCAGAACAAGAAGGAAGTGTATTGGAATATACTTGGAATAGAAAGGAATGTTTTGACTCAGCACACACAACATGTGCATCAGAAAATACTTGGAATATAAAGGAATATTTTGACTCAGCACTCACAACATGTGCATTAGAATTTTAAAGAAATATTAAGGAATATTTTGACTAAGCACACACAACATGTGCATTCGAATATGCATGGAATAGAAAGGAATGTTTTGACTCAGCACACACCACATGTGCATTAGAATATACTTGGAATACAATGCAATGTTTTGACACAGCACACACAAGATGTGCATCAGAATATACTTGGAATAGAAAGGAATGTTTTGTCTCAGCACACAAAACAAGGTTATTCGAATCTACTTGGAATAGAAAGGAATGTTTTGACTCAGCACACACCACATGTGCTTTATAATATTCTTGGTATATCAATAAATATTTTGACGCAGCACACACAAGATGTGCATTGGAAAATACTTGGAATAGAAAGGAATGTTTTGACTCAGCACACACCACATATGCATTAGAATATACTTGGAATAGAAAGGAATGTTTTGACCCAGAACAAGAAGGAAGTGTATTGGAAAATACTTGGAATAGAAAGGAATGTTTTGACTCAGCACACACAACATGTGCATCAGAAAATACTTGGATTAGGAAGGAATGTTTTGACTCAGCACACACAACATGTGCATTAGAATATACAAGTAATATTAAGGAATATTTTGACTCAGCACACACAACATGTGCATTAGAATATGCATGGAATAGAAAGGAATGTTTGACTCAGCACACACAACATGTGCATTAGATAGAATATACTTGGAATAGAAAGGAATGTTTTGACTCAGTAAATACAACATGTGCATCGGAATATACTCAGAATAGAAAGGAAAGTATTGACTCAACACACACCACATTTGCATTGGAATATACTTGGAATAGAAATGAATGTTTTGACCCAGAACAAGAAGGAAGTGTATTTGAATATACTTGGAATAGAAAGGAATGTTTTGACTCAACACAAACAACATGTGAATTAGAATATACAAGGAATATTAAGGAATATTTTGACATAGCACACACCACATGTGCATTAGAATATACTTGGAATAGAAAGGAATGTTTTGACCCAGAACAAGAAGGAAATGTATTGGAATATACTTGGAATAGAAAGGAATGTTTTGACTCAGCACACACAATATGTGCTTTAGAATATACTTGGAATACAATGGAATGTTTTGACTCAGGACACACAAGATGTGCATTAGAATATACGTGCAATAGAAAGGAATGTTTTGACTCAGCACACACAATATGTGCATCAGAAAATACTTAGAATAGAAAGGTATGTTTTTACTCAGCGCACACACAATATGTGCTTTAGAATATACTTGGAATATGATGGAATGTTTTGACTCAGCACAAACAACATGTGAATTAGAATATACAAGGAATATTAAGGAATATTTTGACTTAGCACACACCACCTGTGCATTAGAATATTCTGGGAATAGAAAGGAATGTTTTTATGCAGCACACACAATATATGCATTAGAATATACTTGGAATAGAAAGGAATATTTTGACCCAGAACAAGAAGGAAGTGTATTGGAATATACTTGGAATAGAAAGTAATGTTTTGACGCAGCACACACAAGATGTGCGTTAGAATATACGTGGAATAGAAAGGAATGTTTTGACTCAGCACACACAAGATGTGCTTTAGAATATACGTGGAATAGAAAGGAAAGTATTGACTCAGCACACACCACATATGCATTAGAATATACTTGGAATAGAAAGTAATGTTTTGACCCAGAACAAGAAGGAAGTGTATTGGAAAATACTTGGAATAGAAAGGAATGTATTGACTCAGCACACACAACATATGTATCAGAAAATACTTGGATTTGAAAGGAATGTTTTGACTCAGCACACACAACATGTGCATTAGAATATACTTGGAATCTTTGGCTTGGCTTCGCGGACGAAGATTTATGGAGGGGGTAAAAAAGTCCACGTCAGCTGCAGGCTCGTTTGTGGTTGACCAGTCCGATGCGGGACAGGCAGACACGATTGCAGCGGTTGCAAGGGAAAATTGGTTGGTTGGGGTTGGGTGTTGGGTTTTTCCTCCTTTGCCTTTTTTCAGTGAGGTGGGCTCTGCGGTCTTCTTCAAAGGAGGCTGCTGCCCGCCAAACTGTGAGGCGCCAAGATGCACGGTTTGAGGCGTTATCAGCCCACTGGCGGTGGTCAATGTGGCAGGCACCAAGAGATTTCTTTAGGCAGTCCTTGTACCTTTTCTTTGGTGCACCTCTGTCACGGTGGCCAGTGGAGAGCTCGCCATATAATACGATCTTGGGAAGGCGATGGTCCTCCATTCTGGAGACGTGACCCATCCAGCGCAGCTGGATCTTCAGCAGCGTGGACTCGATGCTGTCGACCTCTGCCATCTCGAGTACCTCGACGTTAGGGGTGTGAGCGCTCCAATGGATGTTGAGGATGGAGCGGAGACAACGCTGGTGGAAGCGTTCTAGGAGCCGTAGGTGGTGCCGGTAGAGGACCCATGATTCGGAGCCGAACAGGAGTGTGGGTATGACAACGGCTCTGTATACGCTTATCTTTGTGAGGTTTTTCAGTTGGTTGTTTTTCCAGACTCTTTTGTGTAGTCTTCCAAAGGCGCTATTTGCCTTGGCGAGTCTGTTGTCTATCTCATTGTCGATCCTTGCATCTGATGAAATGGTGCAGCCGAGATAGGTAAACTGGTTGACCGTTTTGAGTTTTGTGTGCCCGATGGAGATGTGGGGGGGCTGGTAGTCATGGTGGGGAGCTGGCTGATGGAGGACCTCAGTTTTCTTCAGGCTGACTTCCAGGCCAAACATTTTGGCAGTTTCCGCAAAGCAGGACGTCAAGCGCTGAAGAGCTGGCTCTGAATGGGCAACTAAAGCGGCATCATCTGCAAAGAGTAGTTCACGGACAAGTTTCTCTTGTGTCTTGGTGTGAGCTTGCAGGCGCCTCAGATTGAAGAGACTGCCATCCGTGCGGTACCGGATGTAAGCAACGTCTTCATTGTTGGGGTCTTTCATGGCTTGGTTCAGCATCATGCTGAAGAAGATTGAAAAGAGGGTTGGTGCGAGAATACAGCCTTGCTTCACGCCATTGTTAATGGAGAAGGGTTCAGAGAGCTCATTGCTGTATCTGACCCGACCTTGTTGGACCCGTCCCCTGAAACCCTCTGGGATCAGTTGAAGGCTACCATACTGCAATCCACTGAAGAGGTACTGGGCTTCTCCTCCAGGAAAAACAAGGACTGGTTTGACGAAAACAGCCAGGAAATCCAGGAGCTGCTGGCAAAGAAGCGAGCTGCCCACCAGGCTCACCTTACAAAGCCGTCCTGTCCAGAGAAGAAACAAGCCTTCCGTCGCGCATGCAGCCATCTTCAGCGCAAACTCCGGGAGATCCAAAATGAGTGGTGGACTAGCCTCGCCAAACGAACACAGCTCAGCGCGGACATTGGCGACTTCAGGGGTTTCTACGAGGCTCTAAAGGCTGTGTACGGCCCCTCACCCCAAGTCCAAAGCCCGCTGCGCAGCTCAGACGGCAAAGTCCTCCTCAGCGACAAGATCTCCATCCTCAACCGATGGTCAGAACACTTCCAATCTCTTTTCAGTACCAACCGCTCAGTCCAAGATTCCGCCCTGCTCCAGCTCCCTCAACAGCCCCTAAGGCTAGAGCTGGATGAGGTTCCCACCCTGGATGAGACATATAAGGCAATCGAACAACTGAAAAGTGGCAAAGCAGCAGGTATGGATGGAATCCCCCCAGAAGTCTGGAAGGCTGGCGGCAAAACTCTGCATGCCAAACTGCATGAGTTTTTCAAGCTTTGTTGGGACCAAGGTAAACTGCCTCAGGATCTTCGTGATGCCACCATCATCACCCTGTACAAAAACAAAGGCGAGAAATCAGACTGCTCAAACTACAGGGGAATCACGTTGCTCTCCATTGCAGGCAAAATCTTCGCTAGGATTCTACTAAATAGAATAATACCTAGTGTCGCTGAGAATATTCTCCCAGAATCACAGTGCGGCTTTCGCGCAAACAGAGGAACCACTGACATGGTCTTTGCCCTCAGACAGCTCCAAGAAAAGTGCAGAGAACAAAACAAAGGACTCTACATCACCTTTGTTGACCTCACCAAAGCCTTCGACACCGTGAGCAGGAAAGGGCTTTGGCAAATACTAGAGCGCATCGGATGTCCCCCAAAGTTCCTCAACATGATTATCCAATACTTGGAATACAATGCAATGTTTTGACACAGCACACACAAGATGTGCATCAGAATATACTTGGAATAGAAAGGAATGTTTTGTCTCAGCACACAAAACAAGGTTATTCGAATCTACTTGGAATAGAAAGGAATGTTTTGACTCAGCACACACCACATGTGCTTTATAATATTCTTGGTATATCAATAAATATTTTGACGCAGCACACACAAGATGTGCATTGGAAAATACTTGGAATAGAAAGGAATGTTTTGACTCAGCACACACCACATATGCATTAGAATATACTTGGAATAGAAAGGAATGTTTTGACCCAGAACAAGAAGGAAGTGTATTGGAAAATACTTGGAATAGAAAGGAATGTTTTGACTCAGCACACACAACATGTGCATCAGAAAATACTTGGATTAGGAAGGAATGTTTTGACTCAGCACACACAACATGTGCATTAGAATATACAAGTAATATTAAGGAATATTTTGACTCAGCACACACAACATGTGCATTAGAATATGCATGGAATAGAAAGGAATGTTTGACTCAGCACACACAACATGTGCATTAGATAGAATATACTTGGAATAGAAAGGAATGTTTTGACTCAGTAAATAAAACATGTGCATCAGAATATACTCAGAATAGAAAGGAAAGTATTGACTCAACACACACCACATTTGCATTGGAATATACTTGGAAGAGAAATGAATGTTTTGACCCAGAACAAGAAGGAAGTGTATTTGAATATACTTGGAATAGAAAGGAATGTTTTGACTCAGGACACACAAGATGTGCATTAGAATATACGTGGAATAGAAAGGAATTTTTTGACTCAGCACACACAACATGTGGATCGGAATATACTCAGAATAGAAAGGAAAGTATTGATTCAGCACACACCACACATGCATTAGAATATACTTGGAATAGAAAGGAATGTTTTGACTCAGCACACACAACATGTGCATCAGAAAATACTTGGAATAGAAAGGAATATTTTGACTCAGCACTCACAACATGTGCATTAGAATATACAAGGAATATTAAGGAATTTTTTGACTCAGCACACACAAAATGTGGATTAGAATATGCATGGAATAGAAAGGAATGTTTTGACTCAGCACACACCACATGTGCATTAGAATATTCTGGGAATAGAAAGGTATGTTCTGACTCAGCACACACATGTGCATTAGATAGAATATACTTGGAATAGAAAGGAATGTTTTGACTCAGCAAACACAACATGTGCATCGGAATATACTCAGAATAGAAAGGAAAGTATTGACTCAACACACACCACATATGCATTAGAATATATTTGAAATAGAAATGAATGTTTTGACCCAGAACAAGAAGGAAGTGTATTTGAATATACTTGAAATAGAAAGGAATGTTTTGACTCAGCACAAACAACATATGAATTAGAATATACAAGGAATATTAAGGAATATTTTGACTTAGCACAAACCACATGTGCATTAGAATACACTTGAAATAGAAAGGAATGTTTTGACCCAGTACAAGAAAGAAGTGTATTGGAATTTACTTGGAATAGAAAGGAATGTTTTGTCTCAGCACACACAATATGTGCTTTAGAATATACTAGGAATACAATGGAATGTTTTGACTCAGGACACACAAGATGTGCATTAGAATATACGTGGAATAGAAAGGAATTTTTTGACTCAGCACACAAAACATGTGGATCGGAATATACTCAGAATAGAAAGGAAAGTATTGATTCAGCACACACCACATATGCATTAGAATATACTTGGAATAGAAAGGAATGTTTTGACCCAGAACAAGAAGGAAGTGTATTGGAAAATACTTGGAATAGAAAGGAATGTTTTGACTCAGCACACACAACATGTGCATCAGAAAATACTTGGATTAGAAAGGAATGTTTTGACTCAGCACACACAACATGTGCATTAGAATATACAAGGAATATTAAGGATAATTTTGACTCAGCACACACAAAACGTGGATTAGATTATGCATGGAATAGAAAGGAATGTTTTGACTCAGCACACACCACATGTGCATTAGAATATTCTGGGAATAGAAAGGTATGTTTTGACTCAGCACACACAACATGTGCATCGGAATATACTCAGAATAGAAAGGAAAGTATTGTCTCAACACACACCACATATGCATTAGAATATATTTGGAATAGAAATGAATGTTTTGACCAAGAACAAGAAGGAAGTGTATTTGAATATACTTGGAATAGAAAGGAATGTTTTGACTCAACACAAACAACATGTGAATTAGAATATACAAGGAATATTAAGGAATATTTTGACTTAGCACACACCACATGTGCATTAGAATATACTTGGAATAGAAAGGAATGTTTTGACCCAGAACAAGAAGGAAGTGTATTGGAATATACTTGGAATAGAAAGGAATGTTTTGACTCAGCACACACAATATGTGCTTTAGAATATACTAGGAATACAATGGAATGTTTTGACTCAGGACACACAAGATGTGCATTAGAATATACGTGGAATAGAAAGGAATTTTTTGACTCAGCACACACAACATGTGGATCGGAATATACTCAGAATAGAAAGGAAAGTATTGACTCAGCACACACCACATATGCATTACAATATACTTGGAATAGATAGGAATGTTTGACCCAGAACAAGAAGGAAGTGTATTGGAATATACTTGGAATAGAAAGGAATGTTTTGACTCAACACACACAACATGTGCATCAGAAAATACTTGGAATAGAAAGGAATATTTTGACTCAGCACTCACAACATGTGCATTAGAATTTTAAAGAAATATTAAGGAATATTTTGACTCAGCACACACAACATGTGCATTAGAATATGCATGGAATAGAAAGGAATGATTTGACTCAGCACACACCACATGTGCATTAGAATATACTTGGAATAGAAAGGAATGTTTTGTCTCAGCACACAAAACAAGGTTATTCGAATCTACTTGGAATAGAAAGGAATGTTTTGACGCAGCACACACAAGATGTGCGTTAGAATATAAGTGGAATAGAAAGGAATGTTTTGACTCAGCACACACAAGATGTGCATTAGAATATACGTGGAATAGAAAGGAAAGTATTGACTCAGCACACACCACATATACATTAGAATATACTTGGAATAGAAAGAAATGTTTTGACCCAGAACAAGAAGGAAGTGTATTGGAATATACTTGGAATAGCAAGGAATGTTTTGACTCAGCACACACAACATGTGCATCAGAAAATACTTGGAATAGAAGGGAAAGTTTTTACTCAGCGCACACACAATATGTACTTTAGAATATACTTGGAATACAATGGAATGTTTTGACTCAGGACACACAAGATGTGTATTAGAATATACGTGGAATAGAAAGGAATGTTTTGACTCAGCACACACAACATGTGGATCGGAATATACTCAGAATAGAAAGGAAAGTATTGACTCAGCACACACCACATATGCATTAGAATATACTTGGAATAGAAAGGAATGTTTTGACCCAGAACAAGAAGGAAGTGTATTGGAATATACTTGGAATAGAAAGGAATGTTTTGACTCAGCAAACACAACATGTGAATCAGAAAATACTTGGAATAGAAAGGAATGTTTTGACTCAGCACACACAACATGTGCATTAGAATATACAAGGAATATTAAGGAATATTTTGACTCAGCACACACAACATGTGCATTAGAATATTCTGGAAATAGAAAGGAATGTTTTGACACAGCACACACAACATGTGCATTAGATAGAATATACGTGTAATAGAAAGGAATGTTTTGACTCAGCACACACAACATGTGCATTAGAATATACAAGGAATATTAAGAAATATTTTGACTCAGCACACACAACATGTGCATTAGAATATTCTGGAAATAGAAAGGAATGTTTTGACTCAGCACTCACAACATGTGCATTAGAATTTTAATGAAATATTAAGGAATATTTTGACTCAGCACACACAACATGTGCATTAGAATATGCATGGAATAGAAAGGAATGTTTTGACTCAGCACACACCACATGTGCATTAGAATATACTTGGAATACAATGGAATGTTTTGACACAGCACACACAAGATGTGCATCAGAATATACTTGGAATAGAAAGGAATGTTTTGTCTCAGCACACAAAACAAGGTTATTCGAATCTACTTGGAATAGAAAGGAATGTTTTGACTCAGCACAGACAACATGTGCATTAGAATATACTTGGAATAGAAAGGAATGTTTTGACTCAGCACACACCACATGTGCTTTAGAATATTCTTGGTTTATCAATAAATATTTTGACGCAGCACTCACAAGATGTGCATTGGAAAATACTTGGAATAGAAAGGAATGTTTTGACTCAGCACACACCACATATGCATTAGAATATACTTGGAATAGAAAGGAATGTTTTCACCCAGAACAAGAAGGAAGTGTATTGGAAAATACTTGGAATAGAAAGGAATGTATTGACTCAGCACACACAACATATGTATCAGAAAATACTTGGATTTGAAAGGAATGTTTTGACTCAGCACACACAACATGTGCATTAGAATATACAAGGAATATTAAGGAATATTTTGACTCAGCACACACAAAATGTGGATTAGAATATGCATGGAAGAGAAAGGAATGTTTTGAGTCAGCACACACCACATGTGCATTAGAATATTCTGGGAATAGAAAGGTATGTTTTGACACAGCACACACAACATGTGCATTAGATAGAATATACTTGGAATAGAAAGGAATGTTTTGACTCAGCAAACACAACATGTGCATCGGAATATACTCAGAATAGAAAATAAAGTATTGACTCAACACACACCACATATGCATTAGAATATATTTGGAATAGAAATGAATGTTTTGACCCAGAACAAGAAGGAAGTGTATTTGAATATACTTGGAATAGAAAGGAATTATTTGACTCAACGAAAACAACATGTGAATTAGAATATACAAGGAATATTAAGGAATATTTCGACATAGCACACACCACATGTGCATTAGAATATACTTGGAATAGAAAGGAATGTTTTGACCCAGAACAAGAAGGAAATGTATTGGAATATACTTGGAATAGAAAGGAATGTTTTGACCCAGTACAAGAAGGAAGTGTATTGGAATTTACTTGGAATAGAAAGGAATGTTTTGTCTCAGCACACACAAAATGTGCTTTAGAATATACTAGGAATACAATGGAATGTTTTGACTCAGGACACACAAGATGTGCATTAGAATATACGTGGAATAGAAAGGAATTTTTTGACTCAGCACACACAACATGTGGATCGGAATATACTCAGAATAGAAAGGAAAGTATTGTCTCAACACACACCACATATGCATTAGAATATATTTGGAATAGAAATGAATGTTTTGACCAAGAACAAGAAGGAAGTGTATTTGAATATACTTGGAATAGAAAGGAATGTTTTGACTCAACACAAACAACATGTGAATTAGAATATACAAGGAATATTAAGGAATATTTTGACTTAGCACACACCACATGTGCATTAGAATATACTTGGAATAGAAAGGAATGTTTTGACCCAGAACAAGAAGGAAGTGTATTGGAATATACTTGGAATAGAAAGGAATGTTTTGACTCAGCACACACAATATGTGCTTTAGAATATACTCGGAATACAATGGAATGTTTTGACTCAGGACACACAAGATGTGCATTAGAATATACGTGGAATAGAAAGGAATTTTTTGACTCAGCACACACAACATGTGGATCGGAATATACTCAGAATAGAAAGGAAAGTATTGACTCAGCACACACCACATATGCATTACAATATACTTGGAATAGATAGGAATGTTTGACCCAGAACAAGAAGGAAGTGTATTGGAATATACTTGGAATAGAAAGGAATGTTTTGACTCAACACACACAACATGTGCATCAGAAAATACTTGGAATAGAAAGGAATATTTTGACTCAGCACTCACAACATGTGCATTAGAATTTTAAAGAAATATTAAGGAATATTTTGACTCAGCACACACAACATGTGCATTAGAATATGCATGGAATAGAAAGGAATGATTTGACTCAGCACACACCACATGTGCATTAGAATATACTTGGAATAGAAAGGAATGTTTTGTCTCAGCACACAAAACAAGGTTATTCGAATCTACTTGGAATAGAAAGGAATGTTTTGACGCAGCACACACAAGATGTGCGTTAGAATATAAGTGGAATAGAAAGGAATGTTTTGACTCAGCACACACAAGATGTGCATTAGAATATACGTGGAATAGAAAGGAAAGTATTGACTCAGCACACACCACATATACATTAGAATATACTTGGAATAGAAAGAAATGTTTTGACCCAGAACAAGAAGGAAGTGTATTGGAATATACTTGGAATAGCAAGGAATGTTTTGACTCAGCACACACAACATGTGCATCAGAAAATACTTGGAATAGAAGGGAAAGTTTTTACTCAGCGCACACACAATATGTACTTTAGAATATACTTGGAATACAATGGAATGTTTTGACTCAGGACACACAAGATGTGTATTAGAATATACGTGGAATAGAAAGGAATGTTTTGACTCAGCACACACAACATGTGGATCGGAATATACTCAGAATAGAAAGGAAAGTATTGACTCAGCACACACCACATATGCATTAGAATATACTTGGAATAGAAAGGAATGTTTTGACCCAGAACAAGAAGGAAGTGTATTGGAATATACTTGGAATAGAAAGGAATGTTTTGACTCAGCAAACACAACATGTGAATCAGAAAATACTTGGAATAGAAAGGAATGTTTTGACTCAGCACACACAACATGTGCATTAGAATATACAAGGAATATTAAGGAATATTTTGACTCAGCACACACAACATGTGCATTAGAATATTCTGGAAATAGAAAGGAATGTTTTGACACAGCACACACAACATGTGCATTAGATAGAATATACGTGTAATAGAAAGGAATGTTTTGACTCAGCACACACAACATGTGCATTAGAATATACAAGGAATATTAAGAAATATTTTGACTCAGCACACACAACATGTGCATTAGAATATTCTGGAAATAGAAAGGAATGTTTTGACTCAGCACTCACAACATGTGCATTAGAATTTTAATGAAATATTAAGGAATATTTTGACTCAGCACACACAACATGTGCATTAGAATATGCATGGAATAGAAAGGAATGTTTTGACTCAGCACACACCACATGTGCATTAGAATATACTTGGAATACAATGGAATGTTTTGACACAGCACACACAAGATGTGCATCAGAATATACTTGGAATAGAAAGGAATGTTTTGTCTCAGCACACAAAACAAGGTTATTCGAATCTACTTGGAATAGAAAGGAATGTTTTGACTCAGCACAGACAACATGTGCATTAGAATATACTTGGAATAGAAAGGAATGTTTTGACTCAGCACACACCACATGTGCTTTAGAATATTCTTGGTTTATCAATAAATATTTTGACGCAGCACTCACAAGATGTGCATTGGAAAATACTTGGAATAGAAAGGAATGTTTTGACTCAGCACACACCACATATGCATTAGAATATACTTGGAATAGAAAGGAATGTTTTCACCCAGAACAAGAAGGAAGTGTATTGGAAAATACTTGGAATAGAAAGGAATGTATTGACTCAGCACACACAACATATGTATCAGAAAATACTTGGATTTGAAAGGAATGTTTTGACTCAGCACACACAACATGTGCATTAGAATATACAAGGAATATTAAGGAATATTTTGACTCAGCACACACAAAATGTGGATTAGAATATGCATGGAAGAGAAAGGAATGTTTTGAGTCAGCACACACCACATGTGCATTAGAATATTCTGGGAATAGAAAGGTATGTTTTGACACAGCACACACAACATGTGCATTAGATAGAATATACTTGGAATAGAAAGGAATGTTTTGACTCAGCAAACACAACATGTGCATCGGAATATACTCAGAATAGAAAATAAAGTATTGACTCAACACACACCACATATGCATTAGAATATATTTGGAATAGAAATGAATGTTTTGACCCAGAACAAGAAGGAAGTGTATTTGAATATACTTGGAATAGAAAGGAATTATTTGACTCAACGAAAACAACATGTGAATTAGAATATACAAGGAATATTAAGGAATATTTCGACATAGCACACACCACATGTGCATTAGAATATACTTGGAATAGAAAGGAATGTTTTGACCCAGAACAAGAAGGAAATGTATTGGAATATACTTGGAATAGAAAGGAATGTTGTGACTTTGCATACACAATATGTGCTTTAGAATATACTTGGAATACAATGGAATGTTTTGACTCAGGACACACAAGATGTGCATTAGAATATACGTGCAATAGAAAGGAATGTTTTGACTCAGCACACACAACATGTGGATCGGAATATACTCAGAATAGAAAGGAAAGTATTGACTCAGCACACACCACATATGCATTAGAATATACTTGGAATAGAAAGGAATGTTTTGACCTAGAACAAGAAGGGTGTATTGGAATATACTTGGAATAGAAAGGAATGTTTAGACTCAGCACACACAACATGTGCATCAGAAAATACTTCGAATAGAAAGGTATGTTTTTACTCAGCGCACACACAATATGTGCTTTAGAATATACTTGGAATATGATGGAATGTTTTGACTCAGCACAAACAACATATGAATTAGAATATACAAGGAATATTAAGGAATATTTTGACTTAGCACACACCACCTGTGCATTAGAATATTCTGGGAATAGATAGGAATGTTTTGACACAGCACACACAACATGTGCATTAGATAGAATATACGTGGAATAGAAAGGAATGTTTTGACTCTGAACACACAACATGTGCATCAGAATATACTCAGAATAGAAAGGAAAGTATTGACTCACCACACACCACATATCCATTAGAATATAGTTGGAATAGAAAGGAATGTTTTGACCCAGAACAAGAAGGAAGTGTATTAGAATATACTTGAAATAGAAAGGAATGTTTTGACTCAGCACAAACAACATATGAATTAGAATATACAAGGAATATTAAGGAATAATTTGACTTAGCACACACCACATGTGCATTAGAATATACTTGGAATAGAAAGGAATGTTTTGACCCAGTACAAGAAGGAAGTGTATTGGAATTTACTTGGAATAGAAAGGAATGTTTTGTCTCAGCACACACAATATGTGCTTTAGAATATACTAGGAATACAATGGAATGTTTTGACTCAGGACACACAAGATGTGCATTAGAATATACGTGGAATAGAAAGGAATTTTTTGACTCAGCACACACAACATGTGGATCGGAATATATTTAAAATAGAAAGGAAAGTATTGATTCAGCACACACCACATATGCATTAGAATATACTTGGAATAGAAAGGAATGTTTTGACCCAGAACAAGAAGGAAGTGTATTGGAATATACTTGGAATAGAAAGGAATGTTTTGACTCAGCACACACAACATGTGCATCAGAAAATACTTGGAATAGAAAGGAATATTTTGACTCAGCACTCACAACATGTGCATTAGAATTTTAATGAAATATTAAGGAATATTTTGACTCAGCACACACAACATGTGCATTAGAATATGCATGAAATAGAAAGGAATGTTTTGACTCAGCACGCACCACATGTGCATTAGAATATACTTGGAATACAATGGAATGTTTTGACACAGCACACACAAGATGTGCATCAGAATATATTTGGAATAGAAAGGAATGTTTTGTCTCAGCACACAAAACAAGGTTATTCGAATCTACTTGGAATAGAAAGGAATGTTTTGACTCAGCACAGACAACATGTGCATTAGAATATACTTGGAATAGAAAGGAATGTTTTGACTCAGCACACACCACATGTGCTTTAGAATATTCTTGGTATATCAATAAATATTTTGACGCAGCACACACAAGATGTGTATTGGAAAATACTTGGAATAGAAAGGAATGTTTTTACTCAGCACACACCACATATGCATTAGAATATACTTGGAATAGAAAGGAATGTTTTGACCCAGAACAAGAAGGAAGTGTATTGGAAAATACTTGGAATAGAAAGGAATGTTTTGACTCAGCACACACAACATGTGCATCTGAAAATACTTGGATTAGAAAGGAATGTTTTGATTCAGCACACACAACATGTGCATTAGAATATACAAGGAATGTTAAGGAATATTTTGACTTAGCACACACCACATGTGCATTAGAATATACTTGGAATAGAAAGGAATGTTTTGACTCAGCACACACAACATGTGCATCAGAATATACTCAGAATAGAAAGGAAAGTATTGACTCAGCACACACCACATATGCATTAAAATATAGTTGGAATAGAAAGGAATGTTTTGACCCAGAACAAGAAGGAAGTGTATTAGAATATACTTGAAATAGAAAGGAATGTTTTGACTCAGCACAAACAACATATGAATTAGAATATACAAGGAATATTAAGGAATATTTTGACTTAGCACAAACCACATGTGCATTAGAATACACTTGGAATAGAAAGGAATGTTTTGACCCAGTACAAGAAGGAAGTGTATTGGAATTTACTTGGAATAGAAAGGAATGTTTTGTCTCAGCACACACAATATGTGCTTTAGAATATACTAGGAATACAATGGAATGTTTTGACTCAGGACACACAAGATGTGCATTAGAATATACGTGGAATAGAAAGGAATTTTTTGACTCAGCACACAAAACATGTGGATCGGAATATACTCAGAATAGAAAGGAAAGTATTGATTCAGCACACACCACATATGCATTAGAATATACTTGGATTAGAAAGGAATGTTTTGACTCAGCACACACAACATGTGCATTAGAATATACAAGGAATATTAAGGATAATTTTGACTCAGCACACACAAAACGTGGATTAGATTATGCATGGAATAGAAAGGAATGTTTTGACTCAGCACACACAACATGTGCATCGGAATATACTCAGAATAGAAATGAAAGTATTGTCTCAACACACACCACATATGCATTAGAATATATTTGGAATAGAAATGAATGTTTTGACCAAGAACAAGAAGGAAGTGTATTTGAATATACTTGGAATAGAAAGGAATGTTTTGACTCAACACAAACAACATGTGAATTAGAATATACAAGGAATATTAAGGAATATTTTGACTTAGCACACACCACATGTGCATTAGAATATACTTGGAATAGAAAGGAATGTTTTGACCCAGAACAAGAAGGAAGTGTATTGGAATATACTTGGAATAGAAAGGAATGTTTTGACTCAGCACACACAATATGTGCTTTAGAATATACTAGGAATACAATGGAATGTTTTGACTCAGGACACACAAGATGTGCATTAGAATATACATGGAATAGAAAGGAATTTTTTGACTCAGCACACACAACATGTGGATCGGAATATACTCAGAATAGAAAGGAAAGTATTGACTCAGCACACACCACATATGCATTACAATATACTTGCAATAGATAGGAATGTTTGACCCAGAACAAGAAGGAAGTGTATTGGAATATACTTGGAATAGAAAGGAATGTTTTGACTCACCACACACAACATGTGCATCAGAAAATACTTGGAATAGAAAGGAATATTTTGACTCAGCACTCACAACATGTGCATTAGAATTTTAAAGAAATATTAAGGAATATTTTGACTCAGCACACACAACATGTGCATTAGAATATGCATGGAATAGAAAGGAATGTTTTGACTCAGCACACACCACATGTGCATTAGAATATACTTGGAATAGAAAGGAATGTTTTGTCTCAGCACACAAAACAAGGTTATTCGAATCTACTTGGAATAGAAAGCAATGTTTTGACGCAGCACACACAAGATGTGCGTTAGAATATAAGTGGAATAGAAAGGAATGTTTTGACTCAGCACACACAAGATGTGCATTAGAATATACGTGGAATAGAAAGGAAAGTATTGACTCAGCACACACCACATATGCATTAGAATATACTTGGAATAGAAAGAAATGTTTTGACCCAGAACAAGAAGGAAGTGTATTGGAATATACTTGGAATAGAAAGGAATGTTTTGACTCAGCACACACAACATGTGCATCAGAAAATACTTGGAATAGAAGGGAAAGTTTTTACTCAGCGCACACACAATATGTACTTTAGAATATACTTGGAATACAATGGAATGTTTTGACTCAGGACACACAAGATGTGTATTAGAATATACGTGGAATAGAAAGGAATGTTTTGACTCAGCACACACAACATGTGGATCGGAATATACTCAGAATAGAAAGGAAAGTATTGACTCAGCACACACCACTTATGCATTAGAATATACTTGGAATAGAAAGGAATGTTTTGACCCAGAACAAGAAGGAAGTGTATTGGAATATACTTGGAATAGAAAGGAATGTTTTGACTCAGCAAACACAACATGTGAATCAGAAAATACTTGGAATAGAAAGGAATGTTTTGACTCAGCACACACAACATGTGCATTAGAATATACAAGGAATATTAAGGAATATTTTGACTCAGCACACACAACATGTGCATTAGAATATTCTGGAAATAGAAAGGAATGTTTTGACACAGCACACACAACATGTGCATTAGATAGAATATACGTGGAATAGAAAGGAATGTTTTGACTCAGCACACACAACATGTGCATTAGAATATACAAGGAATATTAAGAAATATTTTGACTCAGCACACACAACATGTGCATTAGAATATTCTGGAAATAGAAAGGAATGTTTTGACTCAGCACTCACAACATGTGCATTAGAATATGCATGGAATAGAAAGGAATGTTTTGACTCAGCACACACCACATGTGCATTAGAATATACTTGGAATACAATGGAATGTTTTGACACAGCACACACAAGATGTGCATCAGAATATACTTGGAATAGAAAGGAATGTTTTGTCTCAGCACACAAAACAAGGTTATTCGAATCTACTTGGAATAGAAAGGAATGTTTTGACTCAGCACAGACAACATGTGCATTAGAATATACTTGGAATAGAAAGGAATGTTTTGACTCAGCACACACCACATGTGCTTTAGAATATTCTTGGTTTATCAATAAATATTTTGACGCAGCACTCACAAGATGTGCATTGGAAAATACTTGGAATAGAAAGGAATGTTTTGACTCAGCACACACCACATATTCATTAGAATATACTTGGAATAGAAAGGAATGTTTTCACCCAGAACAAGAAGGAAGTGTATTGGAAAATACTTGGAATAGAAAGGAATGTATTGACTCAGCACACACAACATATGTATCAGAAAATACTTGGATTTGAAAGGAATGTTTTGACTCAGCACACACAACATGTGCATTAGAATATACAAGGAATATTAAGGAATATTTTGACTCAGCACACACAAAATGTGGATTAGAATATGCATGGAATAGAAAGGAATGTTTTGACTCAGCACACACCACATGTGCATTAGAATATTCTGGGAAGAGAAAGGTATGTTCTGACTCAGCACACACATGTGCATTAGATAGAATATACTTGGAATAGAAAGGAATGTTTTGACTCAGCAAACACAACATGTGCATCGGAATATACTCAGAATAGAAAGGAAAGTATTGACTCAACACACACCACATATGCATTAGAATATATTTGAAATAGAAATGAATGTTTTGACCCAGAACAAGAAGGAAGTGTATTTGAATATACTTGAAATAGAAAGGAATGTTTTGACTCAGCACAAACAACATATGAATTAGAATATACAAGGAATATTAAGGAATATTTTGACTTAGCACAAACCACATGTGCATTAGAATACACTTGAAATAGAAAGGAATGTTTTGACCCAGTACAAGAAAGAAGTGTATTGGAATTTACTTGGAATAGAAAGGAATGTTTTGTCTCAGCACACACAATATGTGCTTTAGAATATACTAGGAATACAATGGAATGTTTTGACTCAGGACACACAAGATGTGCATTAGAATATACGTGCAATAGAAAGGAATTTTTTGACTCAGCACACAAAACATGTGGATCGGAATATACTCAGAATAGAAAGGAAAGTATTGATTCAGCACACACCACATATGCATTAGAATATACTTGGAATAGAAAGGAATGTTTTGACCCAGAACAAGAAGGAAGTGTATTGGAAAATACTTGGAATAGAAAGGAATGTTTTGACTCAGCACACACAACATGTGCATCAGAAAATACTTGGATTAGAAAGGAATGTTTTGACTCAGCACACACAACATGTGCATTAGAATATACAAGGAATATTAAGGATAATTTTGACTCAGCACACACAAAACGTGGATTAGATTATGCATGGAATAGAAAGGAATGTTTTGACTCAGCACACACCACATGTGCATTAGAATATTCTGGGAATAGAAAGGTATGTTTTGACTCAGCACACACAACATGTGCATCGGAATATACTCAGAATAGAAAGGAAAGTATTGTCTCAACACACACCACATATGCATTAGAATATATTTGGAATAGAAATGAATGTTTTGACCAAGAACAAGAAGGAAGTGTATTTGAATATACTTGGAATAGAAAGGAATGTTTTGACTCAACACAAACAACATGTGAATTAGAATATACAAGGAATATTAAGGAATATTTTGACTTAGCACACACCACATGTGCATTAGAATATACTTGGAATAGAAAGGAATGTTTTGACCCAGAACAAGAAGGAAGTGTATTGGAATATACTTGGAATAGAAAGGAATGTTTTGACTCAGCACACACAATATGTGCTTTAGAATATACTAGGAATACAATGGAATGTTTTGACTCAGGACACACAAGATGTGCATTAGAATATACGTGGAATAGAAAGGAATTTTTTGACTCAGCACACACAACATGTGGATCGGAATATACTCAGAATAGAAAGGAAAGTATTGACTCAGCACACACCACATATGCATTACAATATACTTGGAATAGATAGGAATGTTTGACCCAGAACAAGAAGGAAGTGTATTGGAATATACTTGGAATAGAAAGGAATGTTTTGACTCAACACACACAACATGTGCATCAGAAAATACTTGGAATAGAAAGGAATATTTTGACTCAGCACTCACAACATGTGCATTAGAATTTTAAAGAAATATTAAGGAATATTTTGACTCAGCACACACAACATGTGCATTAGAATATGCATGGAATAGAAAGGAATGATTTGACTCAGCACACACCACATGTGCATTAGAATATACTTGGAATAGAAAGGAATGTTTTGTCTCAGCACACAAAACAAGGTTATTCGAATCTACTTGGAATAGAAAGGAATGTTTTGACGCAGCACACACAAGATGTGCGTTAGAATATAAGTGGAATGGAAAGGAATGTTTTGACTCAGCACACACAAGATGTGCATTAGAATATACGTGGAATAGAAAGGAAAGTATTGACTCAGCACACACCACATATACATTAGAATATACTTGGAATAGAAAGAAATGTTTTGACCCAGAACAAGAAGGAAGTGTATTGGAATATACTTGGAATAGCAAGGAATGTTTTGACTCAGCACACACAACATGTGCATCAGAAAATACTTGGAATAGAAGGGAAAGTTTTTACTCAGCGCACACACAATATGTACTTTAGAATATACTTGGAATACAATGGAATGTTTTGACTCAGGACACACAAGATGTGTATTAGAATATACGTGGAATAGAAAGGAATGTTTTGACTCAGCACACACAACATGTGGATCGGAATATACTCAGAATAGAAAGGAAAGTATTGACTCAGCACACACCACATATGCATTAGAATATACTTGGAATAGAAAGGAATGTTTTGACCCAGAACAAGAAGGAAGTGTATTGGAATATACTTGGAATAGAAAGGAATGTTTTGACTCAGCAAACACAACATGTGAATCAGAAAATACTTGGAATAGAAAGGAATGTTTTGACTCAGCACACACAACATGTGCATTAGAATATACAAGGAATATTAAGGAATATTTTGACTCAGCACACACAACATGTGCATTAGAATATTCTGGAAATAGAAAGGAATGTTTTGACACAGCACACACAACATGTGCATTAGATAGAATATACGTGAAATAGAAAGGAATGTTTTGACTCAGCACACACAACATGTGCATTAGAATATACAAGGAATATTAAGAAATATTTTGACTCAGCACACACAACATGTGCATTAGAATATTCTGGAAATAGAAAGGAATGTTTTGACTCAGCACTCACAACATGTGCATTAGAATTTTAATGAAATATTAAGGAATATTTTGACTCAGCACACACAACATGTGCATTAGAATATGCATGGAATAGAAAGGAATGTTTTGACTCAGCACACACCACATGTGCATTAGAATATACTTGGAATACAATGGAATGTTTTGACACAGCACACACAAGATGTGCATCAGAATATACTTGGAATAGAAAGGAATGTTTTGTCTCAGCACACAAAACAAGGTTATTCGAATCTACTTGGAATAGAAAGGAATGTTTTGACTCAGCACAGACAACATGTGCATTAGAATATACTTGGAATAGAAAGGAATGTTTTGACTCAGCACACACCACATGTGCTTTAGAATATTCTTGGTTTATCAATAAATATTTTGACGCAGCACTCACAAGATGTGCATTGGAAAATACTTGGAATAGAAAGGAATGTTTTGACTCAGCACACACCACATATGCATTAGAATATACTTGGAATAGAAAGGAATGTTTTCACCCAGAACAAGAAGGAAGTGTATTGGAAAATACTTGGAATAGAAAGGAATGTATTGACTCAGCACACACAACATATGTATCAGAAAATACTTGGATTTGAAAGGAATGTTTTGACTCAGCACACACAACATGTGCATTAGAATATACAAGGAATATTAAGGAATATTTTGACTCAGCACACACAAAATGTGGATTAGAATATGCATGGAAGAGAAAGGAATGTTTTGAGTCAGCACACACCACATGTGCGTTAGAATATTCTGGGAATAGAAAGGTATGTTTTGACACAGCACACACAACATGTGCATTAGATAGAATATACTTGGAATAGAAAGGAATGTTTTGACTCAGCAAACACAACATGTGCATCGGAATATACTCAGAATAGAAAATAAAGTATTGACTCAACACACACCACATATGCATTAGAATATATTTGGAATAGAAATGAATGTTTTGACCCAGAACAAGAAGGAAGTGTATTTGAATATACTTGGAATAGAAAGGAATTATTTGACTCAACGAAAACAACATGTGAATTAGAATATACAAGGAATATTAAGGAATATTTCGACATAGCACACACCACATGTGCATTAGAATATACTTGGAATAGAAAGGAATGTTTTGACCCAGAACAAGAAGGAAATGTATTGGAATATACTTGGAATAGAAAGGAATGTTGTGACTTTGCATACACAATATGTGCTTTAGAATATACTTGGAATACAATGGAATGTTTTGACTCAGGACACACAAGATGTGCATTAGAATATACGTGCAATAGAAAGGAATGTTTTGACTCAGCACACACAACATGTGGATCGGAATATACTCAGAATAGAAAGGAAAGTATTGACTCAGCACACACCACATATGCATTAGAATATACTTGGAATAGAAAGGAATGTTTTGACCTAGAACAAGAAGGGTGTATTGGAATATACTTGGAATAGAAAGGAATGTTTAGACTCAGCACACACAACATGTGCATCAGAAAATACTTCGAATAGAAAGGTATGTTTTTACTCAGCGCACACACAATATGTGCTTTAGAATATACTTGGAATATGATGGAATGTTTTGACTCAGCACAAACAACATATGAATTAGAATATACAAGGAATATTAAGGAATATTTTGACTTAGCACACACCACCTGTGCATTAGAATATTCTGGGAATAGATAGGAATGTTTTGACACAGCACACACAACATGTGCATTAGATAGAATATACGTGGAATAGAAAGGAATGTTTTGACTCTGAACACACAACATGTGCATCAGAATATACTCAGAATAGAAAGGAAAGTATTGACTCACCACACACCACATATCCATTAGAATATAGTTGGAATAGAAAGGAATGTTTTGACCCAGAACAAGAAGGAAGTGTATTAGAATATACTTGAAATAGAAAGGAATGTTTTGACTCAGCACAAACAACATATGAATTAGAATATACAAGGAATATTAAGGAATAATTTGACTTAGCACACACCACATGTGCATTAGAATATACTTGGAATAGAAAGGAATGTTTTGACCCAGTACAAGAAGGAAGTGTATTGGAATTTACTTGGAATAGAAAGGAATGTTTTGTCTCAGCACACACAATATGTGCTTTAGAATATACTAGGAATACAATGGAATGTTTTGACTCAGGACACACAAGATGTGCATTAGAATATACGTGGAATAGAAAGGAATTTTTTGACTCAGCACACACAACATGTGGATCGGAATATATTTAAAATAGAAAGGAAAGTATTGATTCAGCACACACCACATATGCATTAGAATATACTTGGAATAGAAAGGAATGTTTTGACCCAGAACAAGAAGGAAGTGTATTGGAATATACTTGGAATAGAAAGGAATGTTTTGACTCAGCACACACAACATGTGCATCAGAAAATACTTGGAATAGAAAGGAATATTTTGACTCAGCACTCACAACATGTGAATTAGAATTTTAATGAAATATTAAGGAATATTTTGACTCAGCACACACAACATGTGCATTAGAATATGCATGAAATAGAAAGGAATGTTTTGACTCAGCACGCACCACATGTGCATTAGAATATACTTGGAATACAATGGAATGTTTTGACACAGCACACACAAGATGTGCATCAGAATATATTTGGAATAGAAAGGAATGTTTTGTCTCAGCACACAAAACAAGGTTATTCGAATCTACTTGGAATAGAAAGGAATGTTTTGACTCAGCACAGACAACATGTGCATTAGAATATACTTGGAATAGAAAGGAATGTTTTGACTCAGCACACACCACATGTGCTTTAGAATATTCTTGGTATATCAATAAATATTTTGACGCAGCACACACAAGATGTGTATTGGAAAATACTTGGAATAGAAAGGAATGTTTTTACTCAGCACACACCACATATGCATTAGAATATACTTGGAATAGAAAGGAATGTTTTGACCCAGAACAAGAAGGAAGTGTATTGGAAAATACTTGGAATAGAAAGGAATGTTTTGACTCAGCACACACAACATGTGCATCTGAAAATACTTGGATTAGAAAGGAATGTTTTGATTCAGCACACACAACATGTGCATTAGAATATACAAGGAATGTTAAGGAATATTTTGACTTAGCACACACCACATGTGCATTAGAATATACTTGGAATAGAAAGGAATGTTTTGACTCAGCACACACAACATGTGCATCAGAATATACTCAGAATAGAAAGGAAAGTATTGACTCAGCACACACCACATATGCATTAAAATATAGTTGGAATAGAAAGGAATGTTTTGACCCAGAACAAGAAGGAAGTGTATTAGAATATACTTGAAATAGAAAGGAATGTTTTGACTCAGCACAAACAACATATGAATTAGAATATACAAGGAATATTAAGGAATATTTTGACTTAGCACAAACCACATGTGCATTAGAATACACTTGGAATAGAAAGGAATGTTTTGACCCAGTACAAGAAGGAAGTGTATTGGAATTTACTTGGAATAGAAAGGAATGTTTTGTCTCAGCACACACAATATGTGCTTTAGAATATACTAGGAATACAATGGAATGTTTTGACTCAGGACACACAAGATGTGCATTAGAATATACGTGGAATAGAAAGGAATTTTTTGACTCAGCACACAAAACATGTGGATCGGAATATACTCAGAATAGAAAGGAAAGTATTGATTCAGCACACACCACATATGCATTAGAATATACTTGGATTAGAAAGGAATGTTTTGACTCAGCACACACAACATGTGCATTAGAATATACAAGGAATATTAAGGATAATTTTGACTCAGCACACACAAAACGTGGATTAGATTATGCATGGAATAGAAAGGAATGTTTTGACTCAGCACACACAACATGTGCATCGGAATATACTCAGAATAGAAATGAAAGTATTGTCTCAACACACACCACATATGCATTAGAATATATTTGGAATAGAAATGAATGTTTTGACCAAGAACAAGAAGGAAGTGTATTTGAATATACTTGGAATAGAAAGGAATGTTTTGACTCAACACAAACAACATGTGAATTAGAATATACAAGGAATATTAAGGAATATTTTGACTTAGCACACACCACATGTGCATTAGAATATACTTGGAATAGAAAGGAATGTTTTGACCCAGAACAAGAAGGAAGTGTATTGGAATATACTTGGAATAGAAAGGAATGTTTTGACTCAGCACACACAATATGTGCTTTAGAATATACTAGGAATACAATGGAATGTTTTGACTCAGGACACACAAGATGTGCATTAGAATATACATGGAATAGAAAGGAATTTTTTGACTCAGCACACACAACATGTGGATCGGAATATACTCAGAATAGAAAGGAAAGTATTGACTCAGCACACACCACATATGCATTACAATATACTTGCAATAGATAGGAATGTTTGACCCAGAACAAGAAGGAAGTGTATTGGAATATACTTGGAATAGAAAGGAATGTTTTGACTCACCACACACAACATGTGCATCAGAAAATACTTGGAATAGAAAGGAATATTTTGACTCAGCACTCACAACATGTGCATTAGAATTTTAAAGAAATATTAAGGAATATTTTGACTCAGCACACACAACATGTGCATTAGAATATGCATGGAATAGAAAGGAATGTTTTGACTCAGCACACACCACATGTGCATTAGAATATACTTGGAATAGAAAGGAATGTTTTGTCTCAGCACACAAAACAAGGTTATTCGAATCTACTTGGAATAGAAAGCAATGTTTTGACGCAGCACACACAAGATGTGCGTTAGAATATAAGTGGAATAGAAAGGAATGTTTTGACTCAGCACACACAAGATGTGCATTAGAATATACGTGGAATAGAAAGGAAAGTATTGACTCAGCACACACCACATATGCATTAGAATATACTTGGAATAGAAAGAAATGTTTTGACCCAGAACAAGAAGGAAGTGTATTGGAATATACTTGGAATAGAAAGGAATGTTTTGACTCAGCACACACAACATGTGCATCAGAAAATACTTGGAATAGAAGGGAAAGTTTTTACTCAGCGCACACACAATATGTACTTTAGAATATACTTGGAATACAATGGAATGTTTTGACTCAGGACACACAAGATGTGTATTAGAATATACGTGGAATAGAAAGGAATGTTTTGACTCAGCACACACAACATGTGGATCGGAATATACTCAGAATAGAAAGGAAAGTATTGACTCAGCACACACCACTTATGCATTAGAATATACTTGGAATAGAAAGGAATGTTTTGACCCAGAACAAGAAGGAAGTGTATTGGAATATACTTGGAATAGAAAGGAATGTTTTGACTCAGCAAACACAACATGTGAATCAGAAAATACTTGGAATAGAAAGGAATGTTTTGACTCAGCACACACAACATGTGCATTAGAATATACAAGGAATATTAAGGAATATTTTGACTCAGCACACACAACATGTGCATTAGAATATTCTGGAAATAGAAAGGAATGTTTTGACACAGCACACACAACATGTGCATTAGATAGAATATACGTGGAATAGAAAGGAATGTTTTGACTCAGCACACACAACATGTGCATTAGAATATACAAGGAATATTAAGAAATATTTTGACTCAGCACACACAACATGTGCATTAGAATATTCTGGAAATAGAAAGGAATGTTTTGACTCAGCACTCACAACATGTGCATTAGAATATGCTTGGAATAGAAAGGAATGTTTTGACTCAGCACACACCACATGTGCATTAGAATATACTTGGAATACAATGGAATGTTTTGACACAGCACACACAAGATGTGCATCAGAATATACTTGGAATAGAAAGGAATGTTTTGTCTCAGCACACAAAACAAGGTTATTCGAATCTACTTGGAATAGAAAGGAATGTTTTGACTCAGCACAGACAACATGTGCATTAGAATATACTTGGAATAGAAAGGAATGTTTTGACTCAGCACACACCACATGTGCTTTAGAATATTCTTGGTTTATCAATAAATATTTTGACGCAGCACTCACAAGATGTGCATTGGAAAATACTTGGAATAGAAAGGAATGTTTTGACTCAGCACACACCACATATTCATTAGAATATACTTGGAATAGAAAGGAATGTTTTCACCCAGAACAAGAAGGAAGTGTATTGGAAAATACTTGGAATAGAAAGGAATGTATTGACTCAGCACACACAACATATGTATCAGAAAATACTTGGATTTGAAAGGAATGTTTTGACTCAGCACACACAACATGTGCATTAGAATATACAAGGAATATTAAGGAATATTTTGACTCAGCACACACAAAATGTGGATTAGAATATGCATGGAAGAGAAAGGAATGTTTTGAGTCAGCACACACCACATGTGCATAAGAATATTCTGGGAATAGAAAGGTATGTTTTGACACAGCACACACAACATGTGCATTAGATAGAATATACTTGGAATAGAAAGGAATGTTTTGACTCAGCAAACACAACATGTGCATCGGAATATACTCAGAATAGAAAGGAAAGTATTGACTCAACACACACCACATATGCATTAGAATATATTTGGAATAGAAATGAATGTTTTGACCCAGAACAAGAAGGAAGTGTATTTGAATATACTTGGAATAGAAAGGAATTATTTGACTCAACGAAAACAACATGTGAATTAGAATATACAAGGAATATTAAGGAATATTTCGACATAGCACACACCACATGTGCATTAGAATATACTTGGAATAGAAAGGAATGTTTTGACCCAGAACAAGAAGGAAATGTATTGGAATATACTTGGAATAGAAAGGAATGTTGTGACTCTGCATACACAATATGTGCTTTAGAATATACTTGGAATACAATGGAATGTTTTGACTCAGGACACACAAGATGTGCATTAGAATATACGTGCAATAGAAAGGAATGTTTTGACTCAGCACACACAACATGTGGATCGGAATATACTCAGAATAGAAAGGAAAGTATTGACTCAGCACACACCACATATGCATTAGAATATACTTGGAATAGAAAGGAATGTTTTGACCTAGAACAAGAAGGGTGTATTGGAATATACTTGGAATAGAAAGGAATGTTTAGACTCAGCACACACAACATGTGCATCAGAAAATACAAGGAATATGATGGAATGTTTTGACTCAGCACAAACAACATGTGAATTAGAATATACAAGGAATATTAAGGAATATTTTGACTTAGCACACACCACCTGTGCATTAGAATATTCTGGGAATAGATAGGAATGTTTTGACACAGCACACACAACATGTGCATTAGATAGAATATACGTGGAATAGAAAGGAATGTTTTGACTCTGAACACACAACATGTGCATCAGAATATACTCAGAATAGAAAGGAAAGTATTGACTCACCACACACCACATATCCATTAGAATATAGTTGGAATAGAAAGGAATGTTTTGACCCAGAACAAGAAGGAAGTGTATTAGAATATACTTGAAATAGAAAGGAATGTTTTGACTCAGCACAAACAACATATGAATTAGAATATACAAGGAATATTAAGGAATAATTTGACTTAGCACACACCACATGTGCATTAGAATATACTTGGAATAGAAAGGAATGTTTTGACCCAGTACAAGAAGGAAGTGTATTGGAATTTACTTGGAATAGAAAGGAATGTTTTGTCTCAGCACACACAATATGTGCTTTAGAATATACTAGGAATACAATGGAATGTTTTGACTCAGGACACACAAGATGTGCATTAGAATATACGTGGAATAGAAAGGAATTTTTTGACTCAGCACACACAACATGTGGATCGGAATATACTCAGAATAGAAAGGAAAGTATTGATTCAGCACACACCACATATGCATTAGAATATACTTGGAATAGAAAGGAATGTTTTGACCCAGAACAAGAAGGAAGTGTATTGGAATATACTTGGAATAGAAAGGAATGTTTTGACTCAGCACACACAACATGTGCATCAGAAAATACTTGGAATAGAAAGGAATATTTTGACTCAGCACTCACAACATGTGCATTAGAATTTTAATGAAATATTAAGGAATATTTTGACTCAGCACACACAACATGTGCATTAGAATATGCATGAAATAGAAAGGAATGTTTTGACTCAGCACGCACCACATGTGCATTAGAATATACTTGGAATACAATGGAATGTTTTGACACAGCACACACAAGATGTGCATCAGAATATATTTGGAATAGAAAGGAATGTTTTGTCTCAGCACACAAAACAAGGTTATTCGAATCTACTTGGAATAGAAAGGAATGTTTTGACTCAGCACAGACAACATGTGCATTAGAATATACTTGGAATAGAAAGGAATGTTTTGACTCAGCACACACCACATGTGCTTTAGAATATTCTTGGTATATCAATAAATATTTTGACGCAGCACACACAAGATGTGTATTGGAAAATACTTGGAATAGAAAGGAATGTTTTTACTCAGCACGCACCACATATGCATTAGAATATACTTGGAATAGAAAGGAATGTTTTGACCTAGAACAAGAAGGAAGTGTATTGGAAAATACTTGGAATAGAAAGGAATGTTTTGACTCAGCACACACAACATGTGCATCTGAAAATACTTGGATTAGAAAGGAATGTTTTGATTCAGCACACACAACATGTGCATTAGAATATACAAGGAATGTTAAGGAATATTTTGACTTAGCACACACCACATGTGCATTAGAATATACTTGGAATAGAAAGGAATGTTTTGACCCAGAACAAGAAGGAAGTGTATTGGAATATACTTGGAATAGAAAGGAATGTTTTGACTCAGCACACACAACATGTGCATCAGAATATACTCAGAATAGAAAGGAAAGTATTGACTCAGCACACACCACATATGCATTAAAATATAGTTGGAATAGAAAGGAATGTTTTGACCCAGAACAAGAAGGAAGTGTATTAGAATATACTTGAAATAGAAAGGAATGTTTTGACTCAGCACAAACAACATATGAATTAGAATATACAAGGAATATTAATGAATATTTTGACTTAGCACAAACCACATGTGCATTAGAATACACTTGGAATAGAAAGGAATGTTTTGACCCAGTACAAGAAGGAAGTGTATTGGAATTTACTTGGAATAGAAAGGAATGTTTTGTCTCAGCACACACAATATGTGCTTTAGAATATACTAGGAATACAATGGAATGTTTTGACTCAGGACACACAAGATGTGCATTAGAATTTACGTGGAATAGAAAGGAATTTTTTGACTCAGCACACAAAACATGTGGATCGGAATATACTCAGAATAGAAAGGAAAGTATTGATTCAGCACACACCACATATGCATTAGAATATACTTGGAATAGAAAGGAATGTTTTGACCCAGAACAAGAAGGAAGTGTATTGGAAAATACTTCGAATAGAAAGGAATGTTTTGACTCAGCACACACAACATGTGCATCAGAAAATACTTGGATTAGAAAGGAATGTTTTGACTCAGCACACACAACATGTGCATTAGAATATACAAGGAATATTAAGGATAATTTTGACTCAGCACACACAAAACGTGGATTAGATTATGCATGGAATAGAAAGGAATGTTTTGACTCAGCACACACCACATGTGCATTAGAATATTCTGGGAATAGAAAGGTATGTTTTGACTCAGCACACACAACATGTGCATCGGAATATACTCAGAATAGAAATGAAAGTATTGTCTCAACACACACCACATATGCATTAGAATATATTTGGAATAGAAATGAATGTTTTGACCAAGAACAAGAAGGAAGTGTATTTGAATATACTTGGAATAGAAAGGAATGTTTTGACTCAACACAAACAACATGTGAATTAGAATATACAAGGAATATTAAGGAATATTTTGACTTAGCACACACCACATGTGCATTAGAATATACTTGGAATAGAAAGGAATGTTTTGACCCAGGACAAGAAGGAAGTGTATTGGAATATACTTGGAATAGAAAGGAATGTTTTGACTCAGCACACACAATATGTGCTTTAGAATATACTAGGAATACAATGGAATGTTTTGACTCAGGACAAACAAGATGTGCATTAGAATATACGTGGAATAGAAAGGAATTTTTTGACTCAGCACACACAACATGTGGATCGGAATATACTCAGAATAGAAAGGAAAGTATTGACTCAGCACACACCACATATGCATTACAATATACTTGGAATAGATAGGAATGTTTGACCCAGAACAAGAAGGAAGTGTATTGGAATATACTTGGAATAGAAAGGAATGTTTTGACTCACCACACACAACATGTGCATCAGAAAATACTTGGAATAGAAAGGAATATTTTGACTCAGCACTCACAACATGTGCATTAGAATTTTAAAGAAATATTAAGGAATATTTTGACTCAGCACACACAACATGTGCATTAGAATATGCATGGAATAGAAAGGAATGTTTTGACTCAGCACACACCACATGTGCATTAGAATATACTTGGAATAGAAAGGAATGTTTTGTCCCAGCACACAAAACAAGGTTATTCGAATCTACTTGGAATAGAAAGGAATGTTTTGACTCAGCACACACCACATGTGCTTTAGAATATTCTTGGTATATCAATAAATATTTTGACGCAGCACACACAAGATGTGCATTGGAAAATACTTGGAATAGAAAGGAATGTTTTGACTCAGCACACACCACATATGCATTAGAATATACTTGGAATAGAAAGGAATGTTTTGACCCAGAACAAGAAGGAAGTGTATTGGAAAATACTTGGAATAGAAAGGAATGTTTTGACTCAGCACACACAACATGTGCATCAGAAAATACTTGGATTAGGAAGGAATGTTTTGACTCAGCACACACAACATGTGCATTAGAATATACAAGGAATATTAAGGAATATTTTGACTCAGCACACACAACATGTGCATTAGAATATACATGGAATAGAAAGGAATGTTTTGACTCAGCACACACAACATGTGCATTAGATAGAATATACTTGGTATAGAAAGGAATGTTTTGACTCAGTAAACACAACATGTGCATCGGAATATACTCAGAATAGAAAGGAAAGTATTGACTCAACACACACCACATATGCATTAGAATATATTTGGAATAGAAATGAATATTTTGACCAAGAACAAGAAGGAAGTGTATTTGAATATACTTGGAATAGAAAGGAATGTTTTGACTCAACACAAACAACATGTGAATTAGAATATACAAGGAATATTAAGGAATATTTTGACTTAGCACACACCACATGTGCATTAGAATATACTTGGAATAGAAAGGAATGTTTTGACCCAGAACAAGAAGGAAGTGTATTGGAATATACTTGGAATAGAAAGGAATGTTTTGACTCAGCACACACAATATGTGCTTTAGAATATACTAGGAATACAATGGAATGTTTTGACTCAGGACACACAAGATGTGCATTAGAATATACGTGGAATAGAGAGGAATTTTTTGACTCAGCACACACAACATGTGGATCGGAATATACTCAGAATAGAAAGGAAAGTATTGACTCAGCACACACCACATATGCATTACAATATACTTGGAATAGAAATGAATGTTTTGACTCAGCACACACAACATGTGCATCAGAAAATACTTGGAATAGAAAGGAATATTTTGACTCCGCACTCACAACATGTGCATTAGAATTTTAAAGAAATATTAAGGAATATTTTGACTCAGCACACACAACATGTGCATTAGAATATGCATGGAATAGAAAGGAATGTTTTGACTCAGCACACACCACATGTGCATTAGAATATACCTGGAATACAATGCAATGTTTTGACACAGCACACACAAGATGTGTATCAGAATATACTTGGAATAGAAAGGAATGTTTTGTCTCAGCACACAAAACAAGGTTATTCGAATCTACTTGGAATAGAAAGGAATGTTTTGACTCAGCACACACCACATGTGCTTTAGAATATTCTTGGTATATCAATAAATATTTTGACGCAGCACACACAAGATGTGCATTGGAAAATACTTGGAATAGAAAGGAATGTTTTGACTCAGCACACACCACATATGCATTAGAATATACTTGGAATAGAAAGGAATGTTTTGACCCAGAACAAGAGAGAAGTGTATTGCAAAATACTTGGAATGGAAAGGAATGTTTTGACTCAGCACACACAACATGTGCATCAGAAAATACTTGGATTAGGAAGGAATGTTTTGACTCAGCACACACAACATGTGCATTAGAATATACAAGGAATATTAAGGAATATTTTGACTCAGCACACACAACATGTGCATTAGAATATGCATGGAATAGAAAGGAATGTTTTGACCCAGAACAAGAAGGAAGTGTATTGGAAAATACTTGGAATAGAAAGGAATGTTTTGACTCAGCACACACAACATGTGCATCAGAAAATACTTGGATTAGAAAGGAATGTTTTGATTCAGCACACACAACATGTGCATTAGAATATACAAGGAATGTTAAGGAATATTTTGACTCAGCACACACAAAATGTGGATTAGAATATGCATGGAATAGAAAGGAATGTTTTGACTCAGCACACACTACATGTGCATTAGAATATTCTGGGAATAGAAAGGTATGTTTTGACTCAGCACACACAACATGTGCATCGGAATATACTCAGAATAGAAAGGAAAGTATTGTCTCAACACACACCACATATGCATTAGAATATATTTGGAATAGAAATGAATTTTTTGACCAAGAACAAGAATATACTTGGAATAGAAAGGAATGTTTTGACTCAACATAAACAACATGTGAATTAGAATATACTTGGAATACAATGGAATGTTTTGACACAGCACACACAAGATGTGCATCAGAATATACTTGGAATAGAAAGGAATGTTTTGTCTCAGCACACAAAACAAGGTTATTCGTATCTACTTGGAATAGAAAGGAATGATTTGACTCAGCACAGACAACATGTGCATTAGAATATACTTGGAATAGAAAGGAATGTTTTGACTCAGCACACACCACATGTGCTTTAGAATATTCTTGGTTTATCAATAAATATTTTGACGCAGCACACACAAGATGTGCATTGGAAAATACTTGGAATAGAAAGGAATGTTTTGTCTCAGCACACAAAACAAGGTTATTCGAATCTACTTGGAATAGAAAGGAATGTTTTGACTCAGCACACACCACATGTGCTTTAGAATATTCTTGGTATATCAATAAATATTTTGACGCAGCACACACAAGATGTGCATTGGAAAATACTTGGAATAGAAAGGAATGTTTTGACTCAGCACACACCACATATGCATTAGAATATACTTGGAATAGAAAGGAATGTTTTGACCCAGAACAAGAAGGAAGTGTATTGCAAAATACTTGGAATGGAAAGGAATGTTTTGACTCAGCACACACAACATGTGCATCAGAAAATACTTGGATTAGGAAGGAATGTTTTGACTCAGCACACACAACATGTGCATTAGAATATACAAGGAATATTAAGGAATATTTTGACTCAGCACACACAACATGTGCATTAGAATATGCATGGAATAGAAAGGAATGTTTTGACCCAGAACAAGAAGGAAGTGTATTGGAAAATACTTGGAATAGAAAGGAATGTTTTGACTCAGCACACACAACATGTGCATCAGAAAATACTTGGATTAGAAAGGAATGTTTTGATTCAGCACACACAACATGTGCATTAGAATATACAAGGAATGTTAAGGAATATTTTGACTCAGCACACACAAAATGTGGATTAGAATATGCATGGAATAGAAAGGAATGTTTTGACTCAGCACACACCACATGTGCATTAGAATATTCTGGGAATAGAAAGGTATGTTTTGACTCAGCACACACAACATGTGCATCGGAATATACTCAGAATAGAAAGGAAAGTATTGTCTCAACACACACCACATATGCATTAGAATATATTTGGAATAGAAATGAATTTTTTGACCAAGAACAAGAAGGAAGTGTATTTGAATATACTTGGAATAGAAAGGAATGTTTTGACTCAACATAAACAACATGTGAATTAGAATATACTTGGAATACAATGGAATGTTTTGACACAGCACACACAAGATGTGCATCAGAATATACTTGGAATAGAAAGGAATGTTTTGTCTCAGCACACAAAACAAGGTTATTCGAATCTACTTGGAATAGAAAGGAATGTTTTGACTCAGCACAGACAACATGTGCATTAGAATATACTTGGAATAGAAAGGAATGTTTTGACTCAGCACACACCACATGTGCTTTAGAATATTCTTGGTTTATCAATAAATATTTTGACGCAGCACACACAAGATGTGCATTGGAAAATACTTGGAATAGAAAGGAATGTTTTGACTCAGCACACACCACATATGCATTAGAATATACTTGGAATAGAAAGGAATGTTTTCACCCAGAACAAGAAGGAAGTGTATTGGAAAATACTTGGAATAGAAAGGAATGTATTGACTCAGCACACACAACATGTGTATCAGAAAATACTTGGATTTGAAAGGAATGTTTTGACTCAGCACACACAACATGTGCATTAGAATATACAAGGAATATTAAGGAATATTTTGACTCAGCACACACAAAATGTGGATTAGAATATGCATGGAAGAGAAAGGAATGTTTTGAGTCAGCACACACCACATGTGCATTAGAATATTCTGGGAATAGAAAGGTATGTTTTGACTCAGCACACACAACATGTGCATTAGATAGAATATACTTGGAATAGAAAGGAATGTTTTGACTCAGCAAACACAACATGTGCATCGGAATATACTCAGAATAGAAAGGAAAGTATTGACTCAACACACACCACATATGCATTAGAATATATTTGGAATAGAAATGAATGTTTTGACCCAGAACAAGAAGGAAGTGTATTTGAATATACTTGGAATAGAAAGGAATGATTTGACTCAACGCAAACAACATGTGAATTAGAATATACAAGGAATATTAAGGAATATTTCGACATAGCACACACCACATGTGCATTAGAATATACTTGGAATAGAAAGGAATGTTTTGACCCAGAACAAGAAGGAAGTGTATTGGAATATACTTGGAATAGAAAGGAATGTTTTGACTCAGCACACACAACATGTGCATCAGAATATACTCAGAATAGAAAGGAAAGTATTGACTCAGCACACACCACATATGCATTAAAATATAGTTGGAATAGAAAGGAATGTTTTGACCCAGAACAAGAAGGAAGTGTATTAGAATATACTTGAAATAGAAAGGAATGTTTTGACTCAGCACAAACAACATATGAATTAGAATATACAAGGAATATTAAGGAATATTTTGACTTAGCACAAACCACATGTGCATTAGAATACACTTGGAATAGAAAGGAATGTTTTGACCCAGTACAAGAAGGAAGTGTATTGGAATTTACTTGGAATAGAAAGGAATGTTTTGTCTCAGCACACACAATATGTGCTTTAGAATATACTAGGAATACAATGGAATGTTTTGACTCAGGACACACAAGATGTGCATTAGAATATACGTGGAATAGAAAGGAATTTTTTGACTCAGCACACAAAACATGTGGATCAAAATATACTCAGAATAGAAAGGAAAGTATTGATTCAGCACACACCACATATGCGTTAGAATATACTTGGAATATAAAGGAATGTTTTGACCCAGAACAAGAAGGAAGTGTATTGGAAAATACTTCGAATAGAAAGGAATGTTTTGACTCAGCACACACAACATGTGCATCAGAAAATACTTGGATTAGAAAGGAATGTTTTGACTCAGCACACACAACATGTGCATTAGAATATACAAGGAATATTAAGGATAATTTTGACTCAGCACACACAAAACGTGGATTAGATTATGCATGGAATAGAAAGGAATGTTTTGACTCAGCACACACCACATGTGCATTAGAATATTCTGGGAATAGAAAGGTATGTTTTGACTCAGCACACACAACATGTGCATCGGAATATACTCAGAATAGAAATGAAAGTATTGTCTCAACACACACCACATATGCATTAGAATATATTTGGAATAGAAATGAATGTTTTGACCAAGAACAAGAAGGAAGTGTATTTGAATATACTTGGAATAGAAAGGAATGTTTTGACTCAACACAAACAACATGTGAATTAGAATATACAAGGAATATTAAGGAATATTTTGACTTAGCACACACCACATGTGCATTAGAATATACTTGGAATAGAAAGGAATGTTTTGACCCAGAACAAGAAGGAAGTGTATTGGAATATACTTGGAATAGAAAGGAATGTTTTGACTCAGCACACACAATATGTGCTTTAGAATATACTAGGAATACAATGGAATGTTTTGACTCAGGACACACAAGATGTGCATTAGAATATACGTGGAATAGAAAGGAATTTTTTGACTCAGCACCAACAACATGTGGATCGGAATATACTCAGAATAGAAAGGAAAGTATTGACTCAGCACACACCACATATGCATTACAATATACTTGGAATAGATAGGAATGTTTGACCCAGAACAAGAAGGAAGTGTATTGGAATATACTTCGAATAGAAAGGAATGTTTTGACTCACCACACACAACATGTGCATCAGAAAATACTTGGAATAGAAAGGAATATTTTGACTCAGCACTCACAACATGTGCATTAGAATTTTAAAGAAATATTAAGGAATATTTTGACTCAGCACACACAACATGTGCATTAGAATATGCATGGAATAGAAAGGAATGTTTTGACTCAGCACACACCACATGTGCATTAGAATATACTTGGAATAGAAAGGAATGTTTTGTCTCAGCACACAAAACAAGGTTATTCGAATCTACTTGGAATAGAAAGGAATGTTTTGACTCAGCACACACCACATGTGCTTTAGAATATTCTTGGTATATCAATAAATATTTTGACGCAGCACACACAAGATGTGCATTGGAAAATACTTGGAATTGAAAGGAATGTTTTGACTCAGCACACACCACATATGCATTAGAATATACTTGGAATAGAAAGGAATGTTTTGACCCAGAGCAAGAAGGAAGTGTATTGGAAAATACTTGGAATAGAAAGGAATGTTTTGACTCAGCACACACAACATGTGCATCAGAAAATACTTGGATTAGGAAGGAATGTTTTGACTCAGCACACACAACATGTGCATTAGAATATACAAGGAATATTAAGGAATATTTTGACTCAGCACACACAACATGTGCATTAGAATATGCATGGAATAGAAAGGAATGTTTTGACTCAGCACACACAACATGTGCATTAGATAGAATATACTTGGTATAGAAAGGAATGTTTTGACTCAGTAAACACAACATGTGCATCGGAATATACTCAGAATAGAAAGGAAAGTATTGACTCAACACACACCACATATGCATTAGAATATACTTGGAATAGAAATGAATGTTTTGACCCATAAGAAGAAGGAAATGTATTTGAATATACTTGGAATAGAAAGGAATGTTTTGACCCAGAACAAGAAGGAAATGTATTGGAATATACTTGGAATAGAAAGGAATGTTTTGACTCAGCACACACAATATGTGCTTTAGAATATACTTGGAATACAATGGAATGTTTTGACTCAGGACACACAAGATGTGCATTAGAATATACGTGCAATAGAAAGGAATGTTTTGACTCAGCACACACAACATGTGGTTCGGAATATACTCAGAATAGAAAGGAATGTTTTGACTCAGCACACACAACATTTGCATTAGATTATACAATGAATATTAAGCATAATTTTTACTCAGCACACACAAAATGTGGATTAGAATATGCATGGAATAGAAAGGAATGTTTTGACTCAGCACACACCACATATGCATTAGAATATATTTGGAATAGAAATGAATTTTTTGACCAAGAACAAGAATATACTTGGAATAGAAAGGAATGTTTTGACTCAACATAAACAACATGTGAATTAGAATATACTTGGAATACAATGGAATGTTTTGACACAGCACACACAAGATGTGCATCAGAATATACTTGGAATAGAAAGGAATGTTTTGTCTCAGCACACAAAACAAGGTTATTCGTATCTACTTGGAATAGAAAGGAATGATTTGACTCAGCACAGACAACATGTGCATTAGAATATACTTGGAATAGAAAGGAATGTTTTGACTCAGCACACACCACATGTGCTTTAGAATATTCTTGGTTTATCAATAAATATTTTGACGCAGCACACACAAGATGTGCATTGGAAAATACTTGGAATAGAAAGGAATGTTTTGTCTCAGCACACAAAACAAGGTTATTCGAATCTACTTGGAATAGAAAGGAATGTTTTGACTCAGCACACACCACATGTGCTTTAGAATATTCTTGGTATATCAATAAATATTTTGACGCAGCACACACAAGATGTGCATTGGAAAATACTTGGAATAGAAAGGAATGTTTTGACTCAGCACACACCACATATGCATTAGAATATACTTGGAATAGAAAGGAATGTTTTGACCCAGAACAAGAAGGAAGTGTATTGCAAAATACTTGGAATGGAAAGGAATGTTTTGACTCAGCACACACAACATGTGCATCAGAAAATACTTGGATTAGGAAGGAATGTTTTGACTCAGCACACACAACATGTGCATTAGAATATACAAGGAATATTAAGGAATATTTTGACTCAGCACACACAACATGTGCATTAGAATATGCATGGAATAGAAAGGAATGTTTTGACCCAGAACAAGAAGGAAGTGTATTGGAAAATACTTGGAATAGAAAGGAATGTTTTGACTCAGCACACACAACATGTGCATCAGAAAATACTTGGATTAGAAAGGAATGTTTTGATTCAGCACACACAACATGTGCATTAGAATATACAAGGAATGTTAAGGAATATTTTGATTCAGCACACACAAAATGTGGATTAGAATATGCATGGAATAGAAAGGAATGTTTTGACTCAGCACACACCACATGTGCATTAGAATATTCTGGGAATAGAAAGGTATGTTTTGACTCAGCACACACAACATGTGCATCGGAATATACTCAGAATAGAAAGGAAAGTATTGTCTCAACACACACCACATATGCATTAGAATATATTTGGAATAGAAATGAATTTTTTGACCAAGAACAAGAAGGAAGTGTATTTGAATATACTTGGAATAGAAAGGAATGTTTTGACTCAACATAAACAACATGTGAATTAGAATATACTTGGAATACAATGGAATGTTTTGACACAGCACACACAAGATGTGCATCAGAATATACTTGGAATAGAAAGGAATGTTTTGTCTCAGCACACAAAACAAGGTTATTCGAATCTACTTGGAATAGAAAGGAATGTTTTGACTCAGCACAGACAACATGTGCATTAGAATATACTTGGAATAGAAAGGAATGTTTTGACTCAGCACACACCACATGTGCTTTAGAATATTCTTGGTTTATCAATAAATATTTTGACGCAGCACACACAAGATGTGCATTGGAAAATACTTGGAATAGAAAGGAATGTTTTGACTCAGCACACACCACATATGCATTAGAATATACTTGGAATAGAAAGGAATGTTTTCACCCAGAACAAGAAGGAAGTGTATTGGAAAATACTTGGAATAGAAAGGAATGTATTGACTCAGCACACACAACATGTGTATCAGAAAATACTTGGATTTGAAAGGAATGTTTTGACTCAGCACACACAACATGTGCATTAGAATATACAAGGAATATTAAGGAATATTTTGACTCAGCACACACAAAATGTGGATTAGAATATGCATGGAAGAGAAAGGAATGTTTTGAGTCAGCACACACCACATGTGCATTAGAATATTCTGGGAATAGAAAGGTATGTTTTGACTCAGCACACACAACATGTGCATTAGATAGAATATACTTGGAATAGAAAGGAATGTTTTGACTCAGCAAACACAACATGTGCATCGGAATATACTCAGAATAGAAAGGAAAGTATTGACTCAACACACACCACATATGCATTAGAATATATTTGGAATAGAAATGAATGTTTTGACCCAGAACAAGAAGGAAGTGTATTTGAATATACTTGGAATAGAAAGGAATGATTTGACTCAACGCAAACAACATGTGAATTAGAATATACAAGGAATATTAAGGAATATTTCGACATAGCACACACCACATGTGCATTAGAATATACTTGGAATAGAAAGGAATGTTTTGACCCAGAACAAGAAGGAAGTGTATTGGAATATACTTGGAATAGAAAGGAATGTTTTGACTCAGCACACACAACATGTGCATCAGAATATACTCAGAATAGAAAGGAAAGTATTGACTCAGCACACACCACATATGCATTAAAATATAGTTGGAATAGAAAGGAATGTTTTGACCCAGAACAAGAAGGAAGTGTATTAGAATATACTTGAAATAGAAAGGAATGTTTTGACTCAGCACAAACAACATATGAATTAGAATATACAAGGAATATTAAGGAATATTTTGACTTAGCACAAACCACATGTGCATTAGAATACACTTGGAATAGAAAGGAATGTTTTGACCCAGTACAAGAAGGAAGTGTATTGGAATTTACTTGGAATAGAAAGGAATGTTTTGTCTCAGCACACACAATATGTGCTTTAGAATATACTAGGAATACAATGGAATGTTTTGACTCAGGACACACAAGATGTGCATTAGAATATACGTGGAATAGAAAGGAATTTTTTGACTCAGCACACAAAACATGTGGATCAAAATATACTCAGAATAGAAAGGAAAGTATTGATTCAGCACACACCACATATGCGTTAGAATATACTTGGAATATAAAGGAATGTTTTGACCCAGAACAAGAAGGAAGTGTATTGGAAAATACTTCGAATAGAAAGGAATGTTTTGACTCAGCACACACAACATGTGCATCAGAAAATACTTGGATTAGAAAGGAATGTTTTGACTCAGCACACACAACATGTGCATTAGAATATACAAGGAATATTAAGGATAATTTTGACTCAGCACACACAAAACGTGGATTAGATTATGCATGGAATAGAAAGGAATGTTTTGACTCAGCACACACCACATGTGCATTAGAATATTCTGGGAATAGAAAGGTATGTTTTGACTCAGCACACACAACATGTGCATCGGAATATACTCAGAATAGAAATGAAAGTATTGTCTCAACACACACCACATATGCATTAGAATATATTTGGAATAGAAATGAATGTTTTGACCAAGAACAAGAAGGAAGTGTATTTGAATATACTTGGAATAGAAAGGAATGTTTTGACTCAACACAAACAACATGTGAATTAGAATATACAAGGAATATTAAGGAATATTTTGACTTAGCACACACCACATGTGCATTAGAATATACTTGGAATAGAAAGGAATGTTTTGACCCAGAACAAGAAGGAAGTGTATTGGAATATACTTGGAATAGAAAGGAATGTTTTGACTCAGCACACACAATATGTGCTTTAGAATATACTAGGAATACAATGGAATGTTTTGACTCAGGACACACAAGATGTGCATTAGAATATACGTGGAATAGAAAGGAATTTTTTGACTCAGCACCAACAACATGTGGATCGGAATATACTCAGAATAGAAAGGAAAGTATTGACTCAGCACACACCACATATGCATTACAATATACTTGGAATAGATAGGAATGTTTGACCCAGAACAAGAAGGAAGTGTATTGGAATATACTTCGAATAGAAAGGAATGTTTTGACTCACCACACACAACATGTGCATCAGAAAATACTTGGAATAGAAAGGAATATTTTGACTCAGCACTCACAACATGTGCATTAGAATTTTAAAGAAATATTAAGGAATATTTTGACTCAGCACACACAACATGTGCATTAGAATATGCATGGAATAGAAAGGAATGTTTTGACTCAGCACACACCACATGTGCATTAGAATATACTTGGAATAGAAAGGAATGTTTTGTCTCAGCACACAAAACAAGGTTATTCGAATCTACTTGGAATAGAAAGGAATGTTTTGACTCAGCACACACCACATGTGCTTTAGAATATTCTTGGTATATCAATAAATATTTTGACGCAGCACACACAAGATGTGCATTGGAAAATACTTGGAATAGAAAGGAATGTTTTGACTCAGCACACACCACATATGCATTAGAATATACTTGGAATAGAAAGGAATGTTTTGACCCAGAACAAGAAGGAAGTGTATTGGAAAATACTTGGAATAGAAAGGAATGTTTTGACTCAGCACACACAACATGTGCATCAGAAAATACTTGGATTAGGAAGGAATGTTTTGACTCAGCACACACAACATGTGCATTAGAATATACAAGGAATATTAAGGAATATTTTGACTCAGCACACACAACATGTGCATTAGAATATGCATGGAATAGAAAGGAATGTTTTGACTCAGCACACACAACATGTGCATTAGATAGAATATACTTGGTATAGAAAGGAATGTTTTGACTCAGTAAACACAACATGTGCATCGGAATATACTCAGAATAGAAAGGAAAGTATTGACTCAACACACACCACATATGCATTAGAATATACTTGGAATAGAAATGAATGTTTTGACCCATAAGAAGAAGGAAATGTATTTGAATATACTTGGAATAGAAAGGAATGTTTTGACCCAGAACAAGAAGGAAATGTATTGGAATATACTTGGAATAGAAAGGAATGTTTTGACTCAGCACACACAATATGTGCTTTAGAATATACTTGGAATACAATGGAATGTTTTGACTCAGGACACACAAGATGTGCATTAGAATATACGTGCAATAGAAAGGAATGTTTTGACTCAGCACACACAACATGTGGTTCGGAATATACTCAGAATAGAAAGGAATGTTTTGACTCAGCACACACAACATGTGCATTAGATTATACAATGAATATTAAGGATAATTTTGACTCAGCACACACAAAATGTGGATTAGAATATGCATGGAATAGAAAGGAATGTTTTGACTCAGCACACACCACATGTGCATTAGAATATTCTGGGAATAGAAAGGTTTGTTTTGACTCAGCACACACAACATGTGCATCGGAATATACTCAGAATAGAAAGGAAAGTATTGTCTCAACACACACCACATATGCATTAGAATATATTTGGAATAGAAATGAATATTTTGACCAAGAACAAGAAGGAAGTGTATTTGAATATACTTGGAATAGAAAGGAATGTTTTGACTCAACACAAACAACATGTGAATTAGAATATACAAGGAATATTAAGGAATATTTTGACTTAGCACACACCACATGTGCATTAGAATATACTTGGAATAGAAAGGAATGTTTTGACCCAGAACAAGAAGGAAGTGTATTGGAATATACTTGGAATAGAAAGGAATGTTTTGACTCAGCACACACAATATGTGCTTTAGAATATACTAGGAATACAATGGAATGTTTTGACTCAGGACACACAAGATGTGCATTAGAATATACGTGGAATAGAAAGGAATTTTTTGACTCAGCACACACAACATGTGGATCGGAATATACTCAGAATAGAAAGGAAAGTATTGACACAGCACACACCACATATGCATTACAATATACTTGGAATAGAAATGAATGTTTTGACTCAGCACACACAACATGTGCATCAGAAAATATTTGGAATAGAAAGGAATATTTTGACTCAGCACTCACAACATGTGCATTAGAATTTTAAAGAAATATTAAGGAATATTTTGACTCAGCACACACAACATGTGCATTGGAAAATACTTGGAATAGAAAGGAATGTTTTGACTCAGCACACACCACATGTGCTTTAGAATATTCTTGGTATATCAATAAATATTTTGACGCAGCACACACAAGATGTGCATTGGAAAATACTTGGAATAGAAAGGAATGTTTTGACTCAGCACACACCACATATGCATTAGAATATACTTGGAATAGAAAGGAATGTTTTGACCCAGAACAAGAAGGAAGTGTATTGCAAAATACTTGGAATGGAAAGGAATGTTTTGACTCAGCACACACAACATGTGCATCAGAAAATACTTGGATTAGGAAGGAATGTTTTGACTCAGCACACACAACATGTGCATTAGAATATACAAGGAATATTAAGGAATATTTTGACTCAGCACACACAACATGTGCATTAGAATATGCATGGAATAGAAAGGAATGTTTTGACCCAGAACAAGAAGGAAGTGTATTGGAAAATACTTGGAATAGAAAGGAATGTTTTGACTCAGCACACACAACATGTGCATCAGAAAATACTTGGATTAGAAAGGAATGATTTGATTCAGCACACACAACATGTGCATTAGAATATACAAGGAATGTTAAGGAATATTTTGACTCAGCACACACAAAATGTGGATTAGAATATGCATGGAATAGAAAGGAATGTTTTGACTCAGAACACACCACATGTGCATTAGAATATTCTGGGAATAGAAAGGAATGTTTTGACTCAGAACACACAACATGTGCATCGGAATATACTCAGAATAGAAAGGAAAGTATTGACTCAGCACACACCACATATGCATGAGAATATACTTGGAATAGAAAGGAATGTTTTGACCCAGACCAAGAAGGAAGTGTTGTAGAATATACTTGAAATAAAAGGAATGTTTTGACTCAGCACAAACAACATATGAATTAGAATATACAAGGAATATTAAGGAATATTTTGACTTAGCACACACCACATGTGCATTAGAATATACTTGGAATAGAAAGGAATGTTTTGACCCAGAACAAGAAGAAAGTGTATTTGAATATACTTGGAATACAATGGAATGTTTTGACACAGCACACACAAGATGTGCATCAGAATATACTTGGAATAGAAAGGAATGTTTTGTCTCAGCACACAAAACAAGGTTATTCGAATCTACTTGGAATAGAAAGGAATGTTTTGACTCAGCACAGACAACATGTGCATTAGAATATACTTGGAATAGAAAGGAATGTTTTGACTCAGCACACACCACATGTGCTTTAGAATATTCTTGGTTTATCAATAAATATTTTGACGCAGCACACACAAGATGTGCATTGGAAAATTCTTGGAATAGAAAGGAATGTTTTGACTCAGCACACACCACATATGCATTAGAATATACTTGGAATAGAAAGGAATGTTTTCACCCAGAACAAGAAGGAAGTGTATTGGAAAATACTTGGAATAGAAAGGAATGTATTGACTCAGCACACACAACATGTGTATCAGAAAATACTTGGATTTGAAAGGAATGTTTTGACTCAGCACACACAACATGTGCATTAGAATATACAAGGAATATTAAGGAATATTTTGACTCAGCACACACAAAATGTGGATTAGAATATGCATGGAAGAGAAAGGAATGTTTTGAGTCAGCACACACCACATGTGCATTAGAATATTCTGGGAATAGAAAGGTATGTTTTGACTCAGCACACACAACATGTGCATTAGATAGAATATACTTGGAATAGAAAGGAATGTTTTGACTCAGCAAACACAACATGTGCATCGGAATATACTCAGAATAGAAAGGAAAGTATTGACTCAACACACACCACATATGCATAAGAATATATTTGGAATAGAAATGAATGTTTTGACCCAGAACAAGAAGGAAGTGTATTTGAATATACTTGGAATAGAAAGGAATGATTTGACTCAACGCAAACAACATGTGAATTAGAATATACAAGGAATATTAAGGAATATTTCGACATAGCACACACCACATGTGCATTAGAATATACTTGGAATGGAAAGGAATGTTTTGACCCAGAACAAGAAGGAAATGTATTGGAATATACTTGGAATAGAAAGGAATGTTGTGACTCTGCATACACAATATGTGCTTTAGAATATACTTGGAATACAATGGAATGTTTTGACTCAGGACACACAAGATGTGCATTAGAATATACGTGCAATAGAAAGGAATGTTTTGACTCAGCACACACAACATGTGGATCGGAATATACTCAGAATAGAATGGAAAGTATTGACTCAGCACACACCACATATGCATTAGAATATACTTGGAATAGAAAGGAATGTTTTGACCTAGAACAAGAAGGGTGTATTGGAATATACTTGGAATAGAAAGGAATGTTTTGACTCAGCACACACAACATGTGCATCAGAATATACTAAGAATAGAAAGGAAAGTATTGACTCAGCACACACCACATATGCATTAAAATATAGTTGGAATAGAAAGGAATGTTTTGACCCAGAACAAGAAGGAAGTGTATTAGAATATACTTGAAATAGAAAGGAATGTTTTGACTCAGCACAAACAACATATGAATTAGAATATACAAGGAATATTAAGGAATATTTTGACTTAGCACAAACCACATGTGCATTAGAATACACTTGGAATAGAAAGGAATGTTTTGACCCAGTACAAGAAGGAAGTGTATTGGAATTTACTTGGAATAGAAAGGAATGTTTTGTCTCAGCACACACAATATGTGCTTTAGAATATACTAGGAATACAATGGAATGTTTTGACTCAGGACACACAAGATGTGCATTAGAATATACGTGGAATAGAAAGGAATTTTTTGACTCAGCACACACAACATGTGGATCGGAATATACTCAGAATAGAAAGGAAAGTATTGATTCAGCACACACCACATATGCATTAGAATATACTTGGAATAGAAAGGAATGTTTTGACCCAGAACAAGAAGGAAGTGTATTGGAATATACTTGGAATAGAAAGGAATGTTTTGACTCAGCACACACAACATGTGCATCAGAAAATACTTGGAATAGAAAGGAATGTTTTGACTCAGCACACACAACATGTGTATCAGAAAATACTTGGATTTGAAAGGAATGTTTTGACTCAGCACACACAACATGTGCATTAGAATATACAAGGAATATTAAGGAATATTTTGACTCAGCACACACAAAATGTGGATTAGAATATGCATGGAAGAGAAAGGAATGTTTTGAGTCAGCACACACCACATGTGCATTAGAATATTCTGGGAATAGAAAGGTATGTTTTGACTCAGCACACACAACATGTGCATTAGATAGAATATACTTGGAATAGAAAGGAATGTTTTGACTCAGCAAACACAACATGTGCATCGGAATATACTCAGAATAGAAAGGAAAGTATTGACTCAACACACACCACATATGCATTAGAATATATTTGGAATAGAAATGAATGTTTTGACCCAGAACAAGAAGGAAGTGTATTTGAATATACTTGGAATAGAAAGGAATGATTTGACTCAACGCAAACAACATGTGAATTAGAATATACAAGGAATATTAAGGAATATTTCGACATAGCACACACCACATGTGCATTAGAATATACTTGGAATAGAAAGGAATGTTTTGACCCAGAACAAGAAGGAAATGTATTGGAATATACTTGGAATAGAAAGGAATGTTGTGACTCTGCATACACAATATGTGCTTTAGAATATACTTGGAATACAATGGAATGTTTTGACTCAGGACACACAAGATGTGCATTAGAATATACGTGCAATAGAAAGGAATGTTTTGACTCAGCACACACAACATGTGGATCGGAATATACTCAGAATAGAATGGAAAGTATTGACTCAGCACACACCACATATGCATTAGAATATACTTGGAATAGAAAGGAATGTTTTGACCTAGAACAAGAAGGGTGTATTGGAATATACTTGGAATAGAAAGGAATGTTTTGACTCAGCACACACAACATGTGCATCAGAATATACTCAGAATAGAAAGGTATGTTTTTACTCAGCGCACACACAATATGTGCTTTAGAATATACTTGGAATATGATGGAATGTTTTGACTCAGCACAAACAACATGTGAATTAGAATATACAAGGAATATTAAGGAATATTTTGACTTAGCACACACCACCTGTGCATTAGAATATTCTGGGAATAGATAGGAATGTTTTGACACAGCACACACAACATGTGCATTAGATAGAATATACGTGGAATAGAAAGGAATATTTTGACTCTGAACACACAACATGTGCATCAGAATATACTCAGAATAGAAAGGAAAGTATTGACTCAGCACACACCACATATGCATTAGAATATAGTTGGAATAGAAAGGAATGTTTTGACCCAGAACAAGAAGGAAATGTATTAGAATATACTTGAAATAGAAAGGAATGTTTTGACTCAGCACAAACAACATATGAATTAGAATATACAAGGAATATTAAGGAATAATTTGACTTAGCACACACCACATGTGCATTAGAATATACTTGGAATAGAAAGGAATGTTTTGACCCAGTACAAGAAGGAAGTGTATTGGAATTTACTTGGAATAGAAAGGAATGTTTTGTCTCAGCACACACAATATGTGCTTTAGAATATACTAGGAATACAATGGAATGTTTTGACTCAGGACACACAAGATGTGCATTAGAATATACGTGGAATAGAAAGGAATTTTTTGACTCAGAACAAGAAGGAAGTGTATTTGAATATACTTGGAATAGAAAGGAATGATTTGACTCAACGCAAACAACATGTGAATTAGAATATACAAGGAATATTAAGGAATATTTCGACATAGCACACACCACATGTGCATTAGAATATACTTGGAATAGAAAGGAATGTTTTGACCCAGAACAAGAAGGAAATGTATTGGAATATACTTGGAATAGAAAGGAATGTTGTGACTCTGCATACACAATATGTGCTTTAGAATATACTTGGAATACAATGGAATGTTTTGACTCAGGACACACAAGATGTGCATTAGAATATACGTGCAATAGAAAGGAATGTTTTGACTCAGCACACACAACATGTGGATCGGAATATACTCAGAATAGAATGGAAAGTATTGACTCAGCACACACCACATATGCATTAGAATATACTTGGAATAGAAAGGAATGTTTTGACCTAGAACAAGAAGGGTGTATTGGAATATACTTGGAATAGAAAGGAATGTTTTGACTCAGCACACACAACATGTGCATCAGAATATACTCAGAATAGAAAGGTATGTTTTTACTCAGCGCACACACAATATGTGCTTTAGAATATACTTGGAATATGATGGAATGTTTTGACTCAGCACAAACAACATGTGAATTAGAATATACAAGGAATATTAAGGAATATTTTGACTTAGCACACACCACCTGTGCATTAGAATATTCTGGGAATAGATAGGAATGTTTTGACACAGCACACACAACATGTGCATTAGATAGAATATACGTGGAATAGAAAGGAATATTTTGACTCTGAACACACAACATGTGCATCAGAATATACTCAGAATAGAAAGGAAAGTATTGACTCAGCACACACCACATATGCATTAGAATATAGTTGGAATAGAAAGGAATGTTTTGACCCAGAACAAGAAGGAAATGTATTAGAATATACTTGAAATAGAAAGGAATGTTTTGACTCAGCACAAACAACATGTGAATTAGAATATACAAGGAATATTAAGGAATAATTTGACTTAGCACACACCACATGTGCATTAGAATATACTTGGAATAGAAAGGAATGTTTTGACCCAGTACAAGAAGGAAGTGTATTGGAATTTACTTGGAATAGAAAGGAATGTTTTGTCTCAGCACACACAATATGTGCTTTAGAATATACTAGGAATACAATGGAATGTTTTGACTCAGGACACACAAGATGTGCATTAGAATATACGTGGAATAGAAAGGAATTTTTTGACTCAGCACACACAACATGTGGATCGGAATATACTCAGAATAGAAAGGAAAGTATTGATTCAGCACACACCACATATGCATTAGAATATACTTGGAATAGAAAGGAATGTTTTGACCCAGAACAAGAAGGAAGTGTATTGGAATATACTTGGAATAGAAAGGAAAGTTTTGACTCAGCACACACAACATGTGCATCAGAAAATACTTGGAATAGAAAGGAATATTTTGACTCAGCACTCACAACATGTGCATTAGAATTTTAATGAAATATTAAGGAATATTTTGACTCAGCACACACAACATGTGCATTAGAATATGCATGAAATTGAAAGGAATGTTTTGACTCAGCACGCACCACATGTGCATTAGAATATACTTGGAATACAATGGAATGTTTTGACACAGCACACACAAGATGTGCATCAGAATATACTTGGAATAGAAAGGAATGTTTTGTCTCAGCACACAAAACAAGGTTATTCGAATCTACTTGGAATAGAAAGGAATGTTTTGACTCAGCACAGACAACATGTGCATTAGAATATACTTGGAATAGAAAGGAATGTTTTGACTCAGCACACACCACATGTGCTTTAGAATATTCTTGGTATATCAATAAATATTTTGACGCAGCACACACAAGATGTGCATTGGAAAATACTTGGAATAGAAAGGAATGTTTTTACTCAGCACACACCACATATGCATTAGAATATACTTGGAATAGAAAGGAATGTTTTGACCCAGAACAGGAAGGAAGTGTATTGAAAAATACTTGGAATAGAAAGGAATGTTTTGACTTAGCACACACAACATGTGCATCAGAATATGCATGGAATAGAAAGGAATGTTTTGACTCAGCACACACCACATGTGCATTAGAATATTCTGGGAATAGAAAGGTATGTTTTGACTCAGCACACACAACATGTGCATCGGAATATACTCAGAATAGAAAGGAAAGTATTGTCTCAACACACACCACATATGCATTAGAATATGTTTGGAATAGAAATGTTTTTTTTGACCAAGAACAAGAAGGAAGTGTATTTGAATATACTTGGAATAGAAAGGAATGTTTTGACTCAACATAAACAACATGTGAATTAGAATATACAAGGAATATTAAGGAATATTTTGACTTAGCACACACCACATGTGCATTAGAATATACTTGGAATAGAAAGGAATGTTTTGACCCAGAACAAGAAGGAAGTGTATTGGAATATACTTGGAATAGAAAGGAATGTTTTGACTCAGCACACACAACATGTGCATCAGAATATACTCAGAATAGAAAGGAAAGTATTGACTCAGCACACACCACATATGCATTAAAATATAGTTGGAATAGAAAGGAATGTTTTGACCCAGAACAAGAAGGAAGTGTATTAGAATATACTTGAAATAGAAAGGAATGTTTTGACTCAGCACAAACAACATATGAATTAGAATATACAAGGAATATTAAGGAATATTTTGACTTAGCACAAACCACATGTGCATTAGAATACACTTGGAATAGAAAGGAATGTTTTGACCCAGTACAAGAAGGAAGCGTATTGGTATTTACTTGGAATAGAAAGGAATGTTTTGTCTCAGCACACACAATATGTGCTTTAGAATATACTAGGAATACAATGGAATGTTTTGACTCAGGACACACAAGATGTGCATTAGAATATACGTGGAATAGAAAGGAATTTTTTGACTCAGCACACAAAACATGTGGATCAGAATATACTCAGAATAGAAAGGAAAGTATTGATTCAGCACACACTACATATGCATTAGAATATACTTGGAATAGAAAGGAATGTTTTGACTCAGCACACACAACATGTGCATCGGAATATACTCAGAATAGAATGGAAAGTATTGACTCAGCACACACCACATATGCATTAGAATATACTTGGAATAGAAAGGAATGTTTTGACCTAGAACAAGAAGGGTGTATTGGAATATACTTGGAATAGAAAGGAATGTTTAGACTCAGCACACACAACATGTGCATCAGAAAATACTTCGAATAGAAAGGTATGTTTTTACTCAGCGCACACACAATATGTGCTTTAGAATATACTTGGAATATGATGGAATGTTTTGACTCAGCACAAACAACATGTGAATTAGAATATACAAGGAATATTAAGGAATATTTTGACTTAGCACACACCACCTGTGCATTAGAATATTCTGGGAATAGATAGGAATGTTTTGACACAGCACACACAACATGTGCATTAGATAGAATATACGTGGAATAGAAAGGAATGTTTTGACTCTGAACACACAACATGTGCATCAGAATATACTCAGAATAGAAAGGAAAGTATTGACTCACCACACACCACATATGCATTAGAATATAGTTGGAATAGAAAGGAATGTTTTGACCCAGAACAAGAAGGAAGTGTATTAGAATATACTTGAAATTGAAAGGAATGTTTTGACTCAGCACAAACAACATATGAATTAGAACATACAAGGAATATTAAGGAATAATTTGACTTAGCACACACCACATGTGCATTAGAATATAATTGGAATAGAAAGGAATGTTTTGACCCAGTACAAGAAGGAAGTGTATTGGAATTTACTTGGAATAGAAAGGAATGTTTTGTCTCAGCACACACAATATGTGCTTTAGAATATACTAGGAATACAATGGAATGTTTTGACTCAGGACACACAAGATGTGCATTAGAATATACGTGGAATAGAAAGGAATTTTTTGACTCAGCACACACAACATGTGGATCGGAATATACTCAGAATAGAAAGGAAAGTATTGATTCAGCACACACCACATATGCATTAGAATATACTTGGAATAGAAAGGAATGTTTTGACCCAGAACAAGAAGGAAGTGTATTGGAATATACTTGGAATAGAAAGGAATGTTTTGACTCAGCACACACAACATGTGCATCAGAAAATACTTGGAATAGAAAGGAATATTTTGACTCAGCACTCACAACATGTGCATTAGAATTTTAATGAAATATTAAGGAATATTTTGACTCAGCACACACAACATGTGCATTAGAATATGCATGAAATAGAAAGGAATGTTTTGACTCAGCACGCACCACATGTGCATTAGAATATACTTGGAATACAATGGAATGTTTTGACACAGCACACACAAGATGTGCATCAGAATATATTTGGAATAGAAAGGAATGTTTTGTCTCAGCACACAAAACAAGGTTATTCGAATCTACTTGGAATAGAAAGGAATGTTTTGACTCAGCACAGACAACATGTGCATTAGAATATACTTGGAATAGAAAGGAATGTTTTGACTCAGCACACACCACATGTGCTTCAGAATATTCTTGGTATATCAATAAATATTTTGACGCAGCACACACAAGATGTGCATTGGAAAATACTTGGAATAGAAAGGAATGTTTTTACTCAGCACACACCACATATGCATTAGAATATACTTGGAATAGAAAGGAATGTTTTGACCCAGAACAAGAAGGAAGTGTATTGGAAAATACTTGGAATAGAAAGGAATGTTTTGACTCAGCACACACAACATGTGCATCAGAAAATACTTGGATTAGAAAGGAATGTTTTGATTCAGCACACACAACATGTGCATTAGAATATACAAGGAATGTTAAGGAATATTTTGACTTAGCACACACCACATGTGCATTAGAATATACTTGGAATAGAAAGGAATGTTTTGACCCAGAACAAGAAGGAAGTGTATTGGAATATACTTGGAATAGAAAGGAATGTTTTGACTCAGCACACACAACATGTGCATCAGAATATACTCAGAATAGAAAGGAAAGTATTGACTCAGCACACACCACATATGCATTAAAATATAGTTGGAATAGAAAGGAATGTTTTGACCCAGAACAAGAAGGAAGTGTATTAGAATATACTTGAAATAGAAAGGAATGTTTTGACTCAGCACAAACAACATATGAATTAGAATATACAAGGAATATTAAGGACTATTTTGACTTAGCACAAACCACATGTGCATTAGAATACACTTGGAATAGAAAGGAATGTTTTGACCCAGTACAAGAAGGAAGTGTATTGGAATTTACTTGGAATAGAAAGGAATGTTTTGTCTCAGCACACACAATATGTGCTTTATAATATACTAGGAATAGAATGGAATGTTTTGACTCAGGACACACAAGATGTGCATTAGAATATACGTGGAATAGAAAGGAATTTTTTGACTCAGCACACAAAACATGTGGATCGGAATATACTCAGAATAGAAAGGAAAGTATTGATTCAGCACACACCACATATGCATTAGAATATACTTGGAATAGAAAGGAATGTTTTGACCCAGAACAAGAAGGAAGTGTATTGGAAAATACTTCGAATAGAAAGGAATGTTTTGACTCAGCACACACAACATGTGCATCAGAAAATACTTGGATTAGAAAGGAATGTTTTGACTCAGCACACACAACATGTGCATTAGAATATACAAGGAATATTAAGGATAATTTTGACTCAGCACACACAAAACGTGGATTAGATTATGCATGGAATAGAAAGGAATGTTTTGACTCAGCACACACCACATGTGCATTAGAATATTCTGGGAATAGAAAGGTATGTTTTGACTCAGCACACACAACATGTGCATCGGAATATACTCAGAATAGAAATGAAAGTATTGTCTCAACACACACCACATATGCATTAGAATATATTTGGAATAGAAATGAATGTTTTGACCAAGAACAAGAAGGTAGTGTATTTGAATATACTTGGAATAGAAAGGAATGTTTTGACTCAACACAAACAACATGTGAATTAGAATATACAAGGAATATTAAGGAATATTTTGACTTAGCACACACCACATGTGCATTAGAATATACTTGGAATAGAAAGGAATGTTTTGACCCAGAACAAGAAGGAAGTGTATTGGAATATACTTGGAATAGAAAGGAATGTTTTGACTCAGCACACAAAATATGTGCTTTAGAATATACTAGGAATACAATGGAATGTTTTGACTCAGGACACACAAGATGTGCATTAGAATATACGTGGAATAGAAAGGAATTTTTTGACTCAGCACCAACAACATGTGGATCGGAATATACTCAGAATAGAAAGGAAAGTATTGACTCAGCACACACCACATATGCATTACAATATACTTGGAATAGATAGGAATGTTTGACCCAGAACAAGAAGGAAGTGTATTGGAATATACTTGGAATAGAAAGGAATGTTTTGACTCACCACACACAACATGTGCATCAGAAAATACTTGGAATAGAAAGGAATATTTTGACTCAGCACTCACAACATGTGCATTAGAATTTTAAAGAAATATTAAGGAATATTTTGACTCAGCACACACAACATGTGCATTAGAATATGCATGGAATAGAAAGGAATGTTTTGACTCAGCACACACCACATGTGCATTAGAATATACTTGGAATAGAAAGGAATGTTTTGTCTCAGCACACAAAACAAGGTTATTCGAATCTACTTGGAATAGAAAGGAATGTTTTGACTCAGCACACACCACATGTGCTTTAGAATATTCTTGGTATATCAATAAATATTTTGACGCAGCACACACAAGATGTGCATTGGAAAATACTTGGAATAGAAAGGAAATGTTTTGACTCAGCACACACCACATATGCATTAGAATATACTTGGAATAGAAAGGAATGTTTTGACCCAGAACAAGAAGGAAGTGTATTGGAAAATACTTGGAATAGAAAGGAATGTTTTGACTCAGCACACACAACATGTGCATCAGAAAATACTTGGATTAGGAAGGAATGTTTTGACTCAGCACACACAACATGTGCATTAGAATATACAAGGAATATTAAGGAATATTTTGACTCAGCACACACAACATGTGCATTAGAATATGCATGGAATAGAAAGGAATGTTTTGACTCAGCACACACAACATGTGCATTAGATAGAATATACTTGGTATAGAAAGGAATGTTTTGACTCAGTAAACACAACATGTGCATCGGAATATACTCAGAATAGAAAGGAAAGTATTGACTCAACACACACCACATATGCATTAGAATATACTTGGAATAGAAATGAATGTTTTGACCCATAAGGAGAAGGAAATGTATTTGAATATACTTGGAATAGAAAGGAATGTTTTGACCCAGAACAAGAAGGAAATGTATTGGAATATACTTGGAATAGAAAGGAATGTTTTGACTCAGCACACACAATATGTGCTTTAGAATATACTTGGAATACAATGGAATGTTTTGACTCAGGACACACAAGATGTGCATTAGAATATACGTGCAATAGAAAGGAATGTTTTGACTCAGCACACACAACATGTGGATCGGAATATACTCAGAATAGAAAGGAATGTTTTGACTCAGCTAACACAACATGTGCATTAGAATATACAATGAATATTAAGGATAATTTTGACTCAGCACACACAAAATGTGGATTAGAATATGCATGGAATAGAAAGGAATGTTTTGACTCAGCACACACCACATGTGCATTAGAATATTCTGGGAATAGAAAGGTATGTTTTGACTCAGCACACACAACATGTGCATCGGAATATACTCAGAATAGAAAGGAAAGTATTGTCTCAACACACACCACATATGCATTAAAATATATTTGGAATAGAAATGAATATTTTGACCAAGAACAAGAAGGAAGTGTATTTGAATATACTTGGAATAGAAAGGAATGTTTTGACTCAACACAAACAACATGTGAATTAGAATATACAAGGAATATTAAGGAATATTTTGACTTAGCACACACCACATGTGCATTAGAATATACTTGGAATAGAAAGGAATGTTTTGACCCAGAACAAGAAGGAAGTGTATTGGAATATACTTGGAATAGAAAGGAATGTTTTGACTCAGCACACACAATATGTGCTTTAGAATATACTAGGAATACAATGGAATGTTTTGACTCAGGACACACAAGATGTGCATTAGAATATACGTGGAATAGAAAGGAATTTTTTGACTCAGCACACACAACATGTGGATCGGAATATACTCAGAATAGAAAGGAAAGTATTGACTCAGCACACACCACATATGCATTACAATATACTTGGAATAGAAATGAATGTTTTGACTCAGCACACACAACATGTGCATCAGAAAATACTTGGAATAGAAAGGAATATTTTGACTCAGCACTCACAACATGTGCATTAGAATTTTAAAGAAATATTAAGGAATATTTTGACTCAGCACACACAACATGTGCATTAGAATATGCATGGAATAGAAAGGAATGTTTTGACTCAGCACACACCACATGTGCATTAGAATATACCTGGAATACAATGCAATGTTTTGACACAGAACACACAAGATGTGTATCAGAATATACTTGGAATAGAAAGGAATGTTTTGTCTCAGCACACAAAACAAGGTTATTCGAATCTACTTGGAATAGAAAGGAATGTTTTGACTCAGCACACACCACATGTGCTTTAGAATATTCTTGGTATATCAATAAATATTTTGACGCAGCACACACAAGATGTGCATTGGAAAATACTTGGAATAGAAAGGAATGTTTTGACTCAGCACACACCACATATGCATTAGAATATACTTGGAATAGGAAGGAATGTTTTGACCCAGAACAAGAAGGAAGTGTATTGCAAAATACTTGGAATGGAAAGGAATGTTTTGACTCAGCACACACAACATGTGCATCAGAAAATACTTGGATTAGGAAGGAATGTTTTGACTCAGCACACACAACATGTGCATTAGAATATACAAGGAATATTAAGGAATATTTTGACTCAGCACACACAACATGTGCATTAGAATATGCATGGAATAGAAAGGAATGTTTTGACCCAGAACAAGAAGGAAGTGTATTGGAAAATACTTGGAATAGAAAGGAATGTTTTGACTCAGCACACACAACATGTGCATCAGAAAATACTTGGATTAGAAAGGAATGTTTTGATTCAGCACACACAACATGTGCATTAGAATATACAAGGAATGTTAAGGAATATTTTGACTCAGCACACACATAATGTGGATTAGAATATGCATGGAATAGAAAGGAATGTTTTGACTCAGCACACACCACATGTGCATTAGAATATTCTGGGAATAGAAAGGTATGTTTTGACTCAGCACACACAACATGTGCATCGGAATATACTCAGAATAGAAAGGAAAGTATTGTCTCAACACACACCACATATGCATTAGAATATATTTGGAATAGAAATGAATTTTTTGACCAAGAACAAGAAGGAAGTGTATTTGAATATACTTGGAATAGAAAGGAATGTTTTGACTCAACATAAACAACATGTGAATTAGAATATACTTGGAATACAATGGAATGTTTTGACACAGCACACACAAGATGTGCATCAGAATATACTTGGAATTGAAAGGAATGTTTTGTCTCAGCACACAAAACAAGGTTATTCGAATCTACTTGGAATAGAAAGGAATGTTTTGACTCAGCACAGACAACATGTGCATTAGAATATACTTGGAATAGAAAGGAATGTTTTGACTCAGCACACACCACATGTGCTTTAGAATATTCTTGGTTTATCAATAAATATTTTGACGCAGCACACACAAGATGTGCATTGGAAAATACTTGGAATAGAAAGGAATGTTTTGACTCAGCACACACCACATATGCATTAGAATATACTTGGAATAGAAAGGAATGTTTTCACCCAGAACAAGAAGGAAGTGTATTGGAAAATACTTGGAATAGAAAGGAATGTATTGACTCAGCACACACAGCATGTGTATCAGAAAATACTTGGATTTGAAAGGAATGTTTTGACTCAGCACACACAACATGTGCATTAGAATATACAAGGAATATTAAGGAATATTTTGACTCAGCACACACAAAATGTGGATTAGAATATGCATGGAAGAGAAAGGAATGTTTTGAGTCAGCACACACCACATGTGCATTAGAATATTCTGGGAATAGAAAGGTATGTTTTGACTCAGCACACACAACATGTGCATTAGATAGAATATACTTGGAATAGAAAGGAATGTTTTGACTCAGCAAACACAACATGTGCATCGGAATATACTCAGAATAGAAAGGAAAGTATTGACTCAACACACACCACATATGCATTAGAATATATTTGGAATAGAAATGAATGTTTTGACCCAGAACAAGAAGGAAGTGTATTTGAATATACTTGGAATAGAAAGGAATGATTTGACTCAACGCAAACAACATGTGAATTAGAATATACAAGGAATATTAAGGAATATTTCGACATAGCATACACCACATGTGCATTAGAATATACTTGGAATAGAAAGGAATGTTTTGACCCAGAACAAGAAGGAAATGTATTGGAATATACTTGGAATAGAAAGGAATGTTGTGACTCTGCATACACAATATGTGCTTTAGAATATACTTGGAATACAATGGAATGTTTTGACTCAGGACACACAAGATGTGCATTAGAATATACGTGCAATAGAAAGGAATGTTTTGACTCAGCACACACAACATGTGGATCGGAATATACTCAGAATAGAATGGAAAGTATTGACTCAGCACACACCACATATGCATTAGAATATACTTGGAATAGAAAGGAATGTTTTGACCTAGAACAAGAAGGGTGTATTGGAATATACTTGGAATAGAAAGGAATGTTTAGACTCAGCACACACAACATGTGCATCAGAAAATACTTCAAATAGAAAGGTATGTTTTTACTCAGCGCACACACAATATGTGCTTTAGAATATACTTGGAATATGATGGAATGTTTTGACTCAGCACAAACAACATGTGAATTAGAATATACAAGGAATATTAAGGAATATTTTGACTTAGCACACACCACCTGTGCATTAGAATATTCTGGGAATAGATAGGAATGTTTTGACACAGCACACACAACATGTGCATTAGATAGAATATACGTGGAATAGAAAGGAATGTTTTGACTCTGAACACACAACATGTGCATCAGAATATACTCAGAATAGAAAGGAAAGTATTGACTCAGCACACACCACATATGCATTAGAATATAGTTGGAATAGAAAGGAATGTTTTGACCCAGAACAAGAAGGAAGTGTATTAGAATATACTTGAAATAGAAAGGAATGTTTTGACTCAGCACACACCACATATGCATTAGAATATACTTGGAATAGAAAGGAATGTTTTGACCCAGAACAAGAAGGAAGTGTATTGGAAAATACTTGGAATAGAAAGGAATGTTTTGACTCAGCACACACAACATGTGCATCAGAAAATACTTGGATTAGGAAGGAATGTTTTGACTCAGCACACACAACATGTGCATTGGAATATACAAGGAATATTAAGGAATATTTTGACTCAGCACACACAACATGTGCATTAGAATATGCATGGAATAGAAAGGAATGTTTTGACTCAGCACACACAACATGTGCATTAGATAGAATATACTTGGTATAGAAAGGAATGTTTTGACTCAGTAAACACAACATGTGCATCGGAATATACTCAGAATAGAAAGGAAAGTATTGACTCAACACACACCACATATGCATTAGAATATACTTGGAATAGAAATGAATGTTTTGACCCATAAGAAGATGGAAATGTATTTGAATATACTTGGAATAGAAAGGAATGTTTTGACCCAAAACAAGAAGGAAATGTATTGGAATATACTTGGAATAGAAAGGAATGTTTTGACTCAGCACACACAATATGTGCTTTAGAATATACTTGGAATACAATGGAATGTTTTGACTCAGGACACACAAGATGTGCATTAGAATATACGTGCAATAGAAAGGAATGTTTTGACTCAGCACACACAACATGTGGATCGGAATATACTCAGAATAGAAAGGAATGTTTTGACTCAGCACACACAACATGTGCATTAGAATATACAATGAATATTAAGGATAATTTTGACTCAGCACACACAAAATGTGGATTAGAATATGCATGGAATAGAAAGGAATGTTTTGACTCAGCACACACCACATGTGCATTAGAATATTCTGGGAATAGAAAGGAATGTTTTGACCCAGAACAAGAAGGAAGTGTATTGGAAAATACTTGGAATAGAAAGGAATGTTTTGACTCAGCACACACAACATGTGCATCAGAAAATACTTGGATTAGGAAGGAATGTTTTGACTCAGCACACACAACATGTGCATTGGAATATACAAGGAATATTAAGGAATATTTTGACTCAGCACACACAACATGTGCATTAGAATATGCATGGAATAGAAAGGAATGTTTTGACTCAGCACACACAACATGTGCATTAGATAGAATATACTTGGTATAGAAAGGAATGTTTTGACTCAGTAAACACAACATGTGCATCGGAATATACTCAGAATAGAAAGGAAAGTATTGACTCAACACACACCACATATGCATTAGAATATACTTGGAATAGAAATGAATGTTTTGACCAATAAGAAGAAGGAAATGTATTTGAATATACTTGGAATAGAAAGGAATGTTTTGACCCAAAACAAGAAGGAAATGTATTGGAATATACTTGGAATAGAAAGGAATGTTTTGACTCAGCACACACAATATGTGCTTTAGAATATACTTGGAATACAATGGAATGTTTTGACTCAGGACACACAAGATGTGCATTAGAATATACGTGCAATAGAAAGGAATGTTTTGACTCAGCACACACAACATGTGGATCGGAATATACTCAGAATAGAAAGGAATGTTTTGACTCAGCACACACAACATGTGCATTGGAATATACAATGAATATTAAGGATAATTTTGACTCAGCACACACAACATGTGCATTAGAATTTTAAAGAAATATTAAGGAATATTTTGACTCAGCACACACAACATGTGCATTAGAATATGCATGGAATAGAAAGGAATGTTTTGACTCAGCACACACCACATGTGCATCAGAAAATACTTGGAATAGAAAGGAATATTTTGACTCAGCACTCACAACATGTGCATTAGAATTTTAAAGAAATATTAAGGAATATTTTGACTCAGCACACACAACATGTGCATTAGAATATGCATGGAATAGAAAGGAATGTTTTGACTCAGCACACACCACATGTGCATTAGAATATACCTGGAATACAATGCAATGTTTTGACACAGCACACACAAGATGTGTATCAGAATATACTTGGAATAGAAAGGAATGTTTTGTCTCAGCACACAAAACAAGGTTATTCGAATCTACTTGGAATAGAAAGGAATGTTTTGACTCAGCACACACCACATGTGCTTTAGAATATTCTTGGTATATCAATAAATATTTTGACGCAGCACACACAAGATGTGCATTGGAAAATACTTGGAATAGAAAGGAATGTTTTGACTCAGCACACACCACATATGCATTAGAATATACTTGGAATAGAAAGGAATGTTTTGACCCAGAACAAGAAGGAAGTGTATTGCAAAATACTTGGAATGGAAAGGAATGTTTTGACTCAGCACACACAACATGTGCATCAGAAAATACTTGGATTAGGAAGGAATGTTTTGACTCAGCACACACAACATGTGCATTAGAATATACAAGGAATATTAAGGAATATTTTGACTCAGCACACACAACATGTGGATCGGAATATACTCAGAATAGAAAGGAAAGTATTGACTCAGCACACACCACATATGCATTAGAATATAGTTGGAATAGAAAGGAATGTTTTGACCCAGAACAAGAAGGAAGTGTATTAGAATATACTTGAAATAGAAAGGAATGTTTTGACTCAGCACAAACAACATATGAATTAGAATATACAAGGAATATTAAGGAATAATTTGACTTAGCACACACCACATGTGCATTAGAATATACTTGGAATAGAAAGGAATGTTTTGACCCAGTACAAGAAGGAAGTGTATTGGAATTTACTTGGAATAGAAAGGAATGTTTTGTCTCAGCACACACAATATGTGCTTTAGAATATACTAGGAATACAATGGAATGTTTTGACTCAGGACACACAAGATGTGCATTAGAATATACGTGGAATAGAAAGGAATTTTTTGACTCAGCACACACAACATGTGGATCGGAATATACTCAGAATAGAAAGGAAAGTATTGATTCAGCACACACCACATATGCATTAGAATATACTTGGAATAGAAAGGAATGTTTTGACCCAGAACAAGAAGGAAGTGTATTGGAATATACTTGGAATAGAAAGGAAAGTTTTGACTCAGCACACACAACATGTGCATCAGAAAATACTTGGAATAGAAAGGAATATTTTGACTCAGCACTGACAACATGTGCATTAGAATTTTAATGAAATATTAAGGAATATTTTGACTCAGCACACACAACATGTGCATTAGAATATGCATGAAATAGAAAGGAATGTTTTGACTCAGCACGCACCACATGTGCATTAGAATATACTTGGAATACAATGGAATGTTTTGACACAGCACACACAAGATGTGCATCAGAATATACTTGGAATAGAAAGGAATGTTTTGTCTCAGCACACAAAACAAGGTTATTCGAATCTACTTGGAATAGAAATGAATGTTTTGACTCAGCACAGACAACATGTGCATTAGAATATACTTGGAATAGAAAGGAATGTTTTGACTCAGCACACACCACATGTGCTTTAGAATATTCTTGGTATATCAATAAATATTTTGACGCAGCACACACAAGATGTGCATTGGAAAATACTTGGAATAGAAAGGAATGTTTTTACTCAGCACACACCACATATGCATTAGAATATACTTGGAATAGAAAGGAATGTTTTGACCCAGAACAAGAAGGAAGTGTATTGGAAAATACTTGGAATAGAAAGGAATGTTTTGACTTAGCACACACAACATGTGCATCAGAAAATACTTGGATTAGAAAGGAATGTTTTGATTCAGCACACACAACATGTGCATTAGAATATACAAGGAATGTTAAGGAATATTTTGACTCAGCACACACAAAATGTGGATTAGAATATGCATGGAATAGAAAGGAATGTTTTGACTCAGCACACACCACATGTGCATTAGAATATTCTGGGAATAGAAAGGTATGTTTTGACTCAGCACACACAACATGTGCATCGGAATATACTCAGAATAGAAAGGAAAGTATTGTCTCAACACACACCACATATGCATTAGAATATATTTGGAATAGAAATGAATTTTTTGACCAAGAACAAGAAGGAAGTGTATTTGAATATACTTGGAATAGAAAGGAATGTTTTGACTCAACATAAACAACATGTGAATTAGAATATACAAGGAATATTAAGGAATATTTTGACTTAGCACACACCACATGTGCATTAGAATATACTTGGAATAGAAAGGAATGTTTTGACCCAGAACAAGAAGGAAGTGTATTGGAATATACTTGGAATAGAAAGGAATGTTTTGACTCAGCACACACAACATGTGCATCAGAATATACTCAGAATAGAAAGGAAAGTATTGACTCAGCACACACCACATATGCATTAAAATATAGTTGGAATAGAAAGGAATGTTTTGACCCCGAACAAGAAGGAAGTGTATTAGAATATACTTGAAATAGAAAGGAATGTTTTGACTCAGCACAAACAACATATGAATTAGAATATACAAGGAATATTAAGGAATATTTTGACTTAGCACAAACCACATGTGCATTAGAATACACTTGGAATAGAAAGGAATGTTTTGACCCAGTACAAGAAGGAAGTGTATTGGAATTTACTTGGAATAGAAAGGAATGTTTTGTCTCAGCACACACAATATGTGCTTTAGAATATACTAGGAATACAATGGAATGTTTTGACTCAGGACACACAAGATGTGCATTAGAATATACGTGGAATAGAAAGGAATTTTTTGACTCAGCACACAAAACATGTGGATCGGAATATACTCAGAATAGAAAGGAAAGTATTGATTCAGCACACACCACATATGCATTAGAATATACTTGGAATAGAAAGGAATGTTTTGACTCAGCACACACAACATGTGCATCGGAATATACTCAGAATAGAAAGGAAAGTATTGTCTCAACACACACCACATATGCATTAGAATATATTTGGAATAGAAATGAATGTTTTGACCAAGAACAAGAAGGAAGTGTATTTGAATATACTTGGAATAGAAAGGAATGTTTTGACTCAACACAAACAACATGTGAATTAGAATATACAAGGAATATTAAGGAATATTTTGACTTAGCACACACCACATGTGCATTAGAATATACTTGGAATAGAAAGGAATGTTTTGACCCAGAACAAGAAGGAAGTGTATTGGAATATACTTGGAATAGAAAGGAATGTTTTGACTCAGCACACACAATATGTGCTTTAGAATATACTAGGAATACAATGGAATGTTTTGACTCAGGACACACAAGATGTGCATTAGAATATACGTGGAATAGAAAGGAATTTTTTGACTCAGCACACACAACATGTGGATCGGAATATACTCAGAATAGAAAGGAAAGTATTGACTCAGCACACACCACATATGCATTACAATATACTTGGAATAGATAGGAATGTTTGACCCAGAACAAGAAGGAAGTGTGTTGGAATATACTTGGAATAGAAAGGAATGTTTTGACTCACCACACACAACATGTGCATCAGAAAATATTTGGAATAGAAAGGAATATTTTGACTCAGCACTCACAACATGTGCATTAGAATATTAAAGACATATTAAGGAATATTTTGACTCAGCACACACAACATGTGCATTAGAATATGCATGGAATAGAAAGGAATGTTTTGACTAAGCACACACCACATGTGCATTAGAATATACTTGGAATAGAAAGGAATGTTTTGACTCAGCACACACCACATGTGCTTTAGAATATTCTTGGTATATCAATAAATATTTTGACGCAGCACACACAAGATGTGCATTGGAAAATACTTGGAATAGAAAGGAATGTTTTGACTCAGCACACACCACATATGCATTAGAATATACTTGGAATAGAAAGGAATGTTTTGAACCAGAACAAGAAGGAAGTGTATTGGAAAATACTTGGAATAGAAAGGAATGTTTTGACTCAGCACACACAACATGTGCATCAGAAAATACTTGGATTAGGAAGGAATGTTTTGACTCAGCACACACAACATGTGCATTAGAATATACAAGGAATATTAAGGAATATTTTGACTCAGCACACACATGTGCATTAGAATATGCATGGAATAGAAAGGAATGTTTTGACTCAGCACACACCACATGTGCTTTAGAATATTCTTGGTATATCAATAAATATTTTGACGCAGCACACACAAGATGTGCATTGGAAAATACTTGGAATAGAAAGGAATGTTTTGACTCAGCTCACACCACATATGCATTAGAATATACTTGGAATAGAAAGGAATGTTTTGAACCAGAACAAGAAGGAAGTGTATTGGAAAATACTTGGAATACAATGGAATGTTTTGACTCAGGACACACAAGATGTGCATTAGAATATACGTGCAATAGAAAGGAATGTTTTGACTCAGCACACACAACATGTGGATCGGAATATACTCAGAATAGAAAGGAATGTTTTGACTCAGCACACACAACATGTGCATTAGAATATACAATGAATATTAAGGATAATTTTGACTCAGCACTCACAAAATGTGGATTAGAATATGCATGGAATAGAAAGGAATGTTTTGACTCAGCACACACCACATGTGCATTAGATAGAATATACTTGGTATAGAAAGGAATGTTTTGACTCAGTAAACACAACATGTGCATCGGAATATACTCAGAATAGAAAGGAAAGTATTGACTCAACACACACCACATATGCATTAGAATATACTTGGAATAGAAATGAATGTTTTGACCCATAAGAAGAAGGAAATGTATTTGAATATACTTGGAATAGAAAGGAATGTTTTGACCCAGAACAAGAAGGAAATGTATTGGAATATACTTGGAATAGAAAGGAATGTTTTGACTCAGCACACACAATATGTGCTTTAGAATATACTTGGAATACAATGGAATGTTTTGACTCAGGACACACAAGATGTGCATTAGAATATACGTGCAATAGAAAGGAATGTTTTGACTCAGCACACACAACATGTGGATCGGAATATACTCAGAATAGAAAGGAATGTTTTGACTCAGCACACACAACATGTGCATTAGAATATACAATGAATATTAAGGATAATTTTGACTCAGCACACACAAAATGTGGATTAGAATATGCATGGAATAGAAAGGAATGTTTTGACTCAGCACACACCACATGTGCATTAGAATATTCTGGGAATAGAAAGTTATGTTTTGACTCAGCACACACCACATATGCATTAGAATATACTTGGAATAGAAAGGAATGTTTTGACCCAGAACAAGAAGGAAGTGTATTGCAAAATACTTGGAATGGAAAGGAATGTTTTGACTCAGCACACACAACATGTGCATCAGAAAATACTTGGATTAGGAAGGAATGTTTTGACTCAGCACACACAACATGTGCATTAGAATATACAAGGAATATTAAGGAATATTTTGACTCAGCACACACAACATGTGCATTAGAATATGCATGGAATAGAAAGGAATGTTTTGACCCAGAACAAGAAGGAAGTGTATTGGAAAATACTTGGAATAGAAAGGAATGTTTTGACTCAGCACACACAACATGTGCATCAGAAAATACTTGGATTAGAAAGGAATGTTTTGATTCAGCACACACAACATGTGCATTAGAATATACAAGGAATGTTAAGGAATATTTTGACTCAGCACACACAAAATGTGGATTAGAATATGCATGGAATAGAAAGGAATGTTTTGACTCAGCACACACCACATGTGCATTAGAATATTCTGGGAATAGAAAGGTATGTTTTGACTCAGCACACACAACATGTGCATCGGAATATACTCAGAATAGAAAGGAAAGTATTGTCTCAACACACGCCACATATGCATTAGAATATATTTGGAATAGAAATGAATTTTTTGACCAAGAACAAGAAGGAAGTGTATTTGAATATACTTGGAATAGAAAGGAATGTTTTGACTCAACATAAACAACATGTGAATTAGAATATACTTGGAATACAATGGAATGTTTTGACACAGCACACACAAGATGTGCATCAGAATATACTTGGAATAGAAAGGAATGTTTTGTCTCAGCACACAAAACAAGGTTATTCGAATCTACTTGGAATAGAAAGGAATGTTTTGACTCAGCACAGACAACATGTGCATTAGAATATACTTGGAATAGAAAGGAATGTTTTGACTCAGCACACACCACATGTGCTTTAGAATATTCTTGGTTTATCAATAAATATTTTGACGCAGCACACACAAGATGTGCATTGGAAAATACTTGGAATAGAAAGGAATGTTTTGACTCAGCACACACCACATATGCATTAGAATATACTTGGAATAGAAAGGAATGTTTTCACCCAGAACAAGAAGGAAGTGTATTGGAAAATACTTGGAATAGAAAGGAATGTATTGACTCAGCACACACAACATGTGTATCAGAAAATACTTGGATTTGAAAGGAATGTTTTGACTCAGCACACACAACATGTGCATTAGAATATACAAGGAATATTAAGGAATATTTTGACTCAGCACACACAAAATGTGGATTAGAATATGCATGGAAGAGAAAGGAATGTTTTGAGTCAGCACACACCACATGTGCATTAGAATATTCTGGGAATAGAAAGGTATGTTTTGACTCAGCACACACAACATGTGCATTAGATAGAATATACTTGGAATAGAAAGGAATGTTTTGACTCAGCAAACACAACATGTGCATCGGAATATACTCAGAATAGAAAGGAAAGTATTGACTCAACACACACCACATATGCATTAGAATATATTTGGAATAGAAATGAATGTTTTGACCCAGAACAAGAAGGAAGTGTATTTGAATATACTTGGAATAGAAAGGAATGATTTGACTCAACGCAAACAACATGTGAATTAGAATATACAAGGAATATTAAGGAATATTTCGACATAGCACACACCACATGTGCATTAGAATATACTTGGAATAGAAAGGAATGTTTTGACCCAGAACAAGAAGGAAATGTATTGGAATATACTTGGAATAGAAAGGAATGTTGTGACTCTGCATACACAATATGTGCTTTAGAATATACTTGGAATACAATGGAATGTTTTGACTCAGGACACACAAGATGTGCATTAGAATATACGTGCAATAGAAAGGAATGTTTTGACTCAGCACACACAACATGTGGATCGGAATATACTCAGAATAGAATGGAAAGCATTGACTCAGCACACACCACATATGCATTAGAATATACTTGGAATAGAAAGGAATGTTTTGACCTAGAACAAGAAGGGTGTATTGGAATATACTTGGAATAGAAAGGAATGTTTAGACTCAGCACACACAACATGTGCATCAGAAAATACTTCGAATAGAAAGGTATGTTTTTACTCAGCGCACACACAATATGTGCTTTAGAATATACTTGGAATATGATGGAATGTTTTGACTCAGCACAAACAACATGTGAATTAGAATATACAAGGAATATTAAGGAATATTTTGACTTAGCACACACCACCTGTGCATTAGAATATTCTGGGAATAGATAGGAATGTTTTGACACAGCACACACAACATGTGCATTAGATAGAATATACGTGGAATAGAAAGCAATGTTTTGACTCTGAACACACAACATGTGCATCAGAATATACTCAGAATAGAAAGGAAAGTATTGACTCAGCACACACCACATATGCATTAGAATATAGTTGGAATAGAAAGGAATGTTTTGACCCAGAACAAGAAGGAAGTGTATTAGAATATACTTGAAATAGAAAGGAATGTTTTGACTCAGCACAAACAACATATGAATTAGAATATACAAGGAATATTAAGGAATAATTTGACTTAGCACACACCACATTTGCATTAGAATATACTTGGAATAGAAAGGAATGTTTTGACCCAGTACAAGAAGGAAGTGTATTGGAATTTACTTGGAATAGAAAGGAATGTTTTGTCTCAGCACACACAAAATGTGCTTTAGAATATACTAGGAATACAATGGAATGTTTTGACTCAGGACACACAAGATGTGCATTAGAATATACGTGGAATAGAAAGGAATTTTTTGACTCAGCACACACAACATGTGGATCGGAATATACTCAGAATAGAAAGGAAAGTATTGATTCAGCACACACCACATATGCATTAGAATATACTTGGAATAGAAAGGAATGTTTTGACCCAGAACAAGAAGGAAGTGTATTGGAATATACTTGGAATAGAAAGGAAAGTTTTGACTCAGCACACACAACATGTGCATCAGAAAATACTTGGAATAGAAAGGAATATTTTGACTCAGCACTCACAACATGTGCATTAGAATTTTAATGAAATATTAAGGAATATTTTGACTCAGCACACACAACATGTGCATTAGAATATGCATGAAATAGAAAGGAATGTTTTGACTCAGCACGCACCACATGTGCATTAGAATATACTTGGAATACAATGGAATGTTTTGACACAGCACACACAAGATGTGCATCAGAATATACTTGGAATAGAAAGGAATGTTTTGTCTCAGCACACAAAACAAGGTTATTCGAATCTACTTGGAATAGAAAGGAATGTTTTGACTCAGCACAGACAACATGTGCATTAGAATATACTTGGAATAGAAAGGAATGTTTTGACTCAGCACACACCACATGTGCTTTAGAATATTCTTGGTATATCAATAAATATTTTGACGCAGCACACACAAGATGTGCATTGGAAAATACTTGGAATAGAAAGGAATGTTTTTACTCAGCACACACCACATATGCATTAGAATATACTTGGAATAGAAAGGAATGTTTTGACCCAGAACAAGAAGGAAGTGTATTGGAAAATACTTGGAATAGAAAGGAATGTTTTGACTCAGCACACACAACATGTGCATCAGAAAATACTTGGATTAGAAAGGAATGTTTTGATTCAGCACACACAACATGTGCATTAGAATATACAAGGAATGTTAAGGAATATTTTGACTCAGCACACACAAAATGTGGATTAGAATATGCATGGAATAGAAAGGAATGTTTTGACTCAGCACACACCACATGTGCATTAGAATATTCTGGGAATAGAAAGGTATGTTTTGACTCAGCACACACAACATGTGCATCGGAATATACTCAGAATAGAAAGGAAAGTATTGTCTCAACACACACCACATATGCATTAGAATATATTTGGAATAGAAATGAATTTTTTGACCAAGAACAAGAAGGAAGTGTATTTGAATATACTTGGAATAGAAAGGAATGTTTTGACTCAACATAAACAACATGTGAATTAGAATATACAAGGAATATTAAGGAATATTTTGACTTAGCACACACCACATGTGCATTATAATATACTTGGAATAGAAAGGAATGTTTTGACCCAGAACAAGAAGGAAGTGTATTGGAATATACTTGGAATAGAAAGGAATGTTTTGACTCAGCACACACAACATGTGCATCAGAATATACTCAGAATAGAAAGGAAAGTATTGACTCAGCACACACCACATATGCATTAAAATATAGTTGGAATAGAAAGGAATGTTTTGACCCAGAACAAGAAGGAAGTGTATTAGAATATACTTGAAATAGAAAGGAATGTTTTGACTCAGCACAAACAACATATGAATTAGAATATACAAGGAATATTAAGGAATATTTTGACTTAGCACAAACCACATGTGCATTAGAATACACTTGGAATAGAAAGGAATGTTTTGACCCAGTACAAGAAGGAAGTGTATTGGAATTTACTTGGAATAGAAAGGAATGTTTTGTCTCAGCACACACAATATGTGCTTTAGAATATACTAGGAATACAATGGAATGTTTTGACTCAGGACACACAAGATGTGCATTAGAATATACGTGGAATAGAAAGGAATTTTTTGACTCAGCACACAAAACATGTGGATCGGAATATACTCAGAATAGAAAGGAAAGTATTGATTCAGGACACACCACATATGCATTAGAATATACTTGGAATAGAAAGGAATGTTTTGACCCAGAACAAGAAGGAAGTGTATTGGAAAATATTTCGAATAGAAAGGAATGTTTTGACTCAGCACACACAACATGTGCATCAGAAAATACTTGGATTAGAAAGGAATGTTTTGACTCAGCACACACAACATGTGCATTAGAATATACAAGGAATATTAAGGATAATTTTGACTCAGCACACACAAAACGTGGATTAGATTATGCATGGAATAGAAAGGAATTTTTTGACTCAGCACACACCACATGTGCATTAGAATATTCTGGGAATAGAAAGGTATGTTTTGACTCAGCACACACAACATGTGCATCGGAATATACTCAGAATAGAAAGGAAAGTATTGTCTCAACACACACCACATATGCATTAGAATATATTTGGAATAGAAATGAATGTTTTGACCAAGAACAAGAAGGAAGTGTATTTGAATATACTTGGAATAGAAAGGAATGTTTTGACTCAACACAAACAACATGTGAATTAGAATATACAAGGAATATTAAGGAATATTTTGACTTAGCACACACCACATGTGCATTAGAATATACTTGGAATAGAAAGGAATGTTTTGACCCAGAACAAGAAGGAAGTGTTTTGGAATATACTTGGAATAGAAAGGAATGTTTTGACTCAGCACACACAATATGTGCTTTAGAATATACTAGGAATACAATGGAATGTTTTGACTCAGGACACACAAGATGTGCATTAGAATATACGTGGAATAGAAAGGAATTTTTTGACTCAGCACACACAACATGTGGATCGGAATATACTCAGAATAGAAAGGAAAGTATTGACTCAGCACACACCACATATGCATTACAATATACTTGGAATAGATAGGAATGTTTGACCCAGAACAAGAAGGAAGTGTATTGGAATATACTTGGAATAGAAAGGAATGTTTTGACTCACCACACACAACATGTGCATCAGAAAATACTTGGAATAGAAAGGAATATTTTGACTCAGCACTCACAACATGTGCATTAGAATTTTAAAGAAATATTAAGGAATATTTTGACTCAGCACACACAACATGTGCATTAGAATATGCATGGAATAGAAAGGAATGTTTTGACTCAGCACACACCACATGTGCATTAGAATATACTTGGAATAGAAAGGAATGTTTTGTCTCAGCACACAAAACAAGGTTATTCGAATCTACTTGGAGTAGAAAGGAATGTTTTGACTCAGCACACACCACATGTGCTTTAGAATATTCTTGGTATATCAATAAATATTTTGACGCAGCACACACAAGATGTGCATTGGAAAATACTTGGAATAGAAAGGAATGTTTTGACTCAGCACACACCACATATGCATTAGAATATACTTGGAATAGAAAGGAATGTTTTGACCCAGAACAAGAAGGAAGTGTATTGGAAAATAATTGGAATAGAAAGGAATGTTTTGACTCAGCACACACAACATGTGCATCAGAAAATACTTGGATGAGGAAGGAATGTTTTGACTCAGCACACACAACATGTGCATTAGAATATACAAGGAATATTAAGGAATATTTTGACTCAGCACACACAACATGTGCATTAGGATATGCATGGAATAGAAAGGAATGTTTTGACTCAGCACACACAACATGTGCATTAGATAGAATATACTTGGTATAGAAAGGAATGTTTTGACTCAGTAAACACAACATGTGCATCGGAATATACTCAGAATAGAAAGGAAAGTATTGACTCAACACACACCACATATGCATTAGAATATACTTGGAATAGAAATGAAAGTTTTGACCCATAACAAGAAGGAAATGTATTTGAATATACTTGGAATAGAAAGGAATGTTTTGACCCAGAACAAGAAGGAAATGTATTGGAATATACTTGGAATAGAAAGGAATGTTTTGACTCAGCACACACAATATGTGCTTTAGAATATACTTGGAATACAATGGAATGTTTTGACTCAGGACACACAAGATGTGCATTAGAATATACGTGCAATAGAAAGGAATGTTTTGACTCAGCACACACAACATGTGGATCGGAATATACTCAGAATAGAAAGGAATGTTTTGACTCAGCACACACAACATGTGCATTAGAATATACAATGAATATTAAGGATAATTTTGACTCAGCACACACAAAATGTGGATTAGAATATGCATGGAATAGAAAGGAATGTTTTGACTCAGCACACACCACATGTGCATTAGAATATTCTGGGAATAGAAAGGTATGTTTTGACTCAGCACACACAACATGTGCATCAGAATATACTCAGAATAGAAAGGAAAGTATTGTCTCAACACACACCACATATGCATTAGAATATATTTGGAATAGAAATGAATATTTTGACCAAGAACAAGAAGGAAGTGTATTTGAATATACTTGGAATAGAAAGGAATGTTTTGACTCAACACAAACAACATGTGAATTAGAATATACAAGGAATATTAAGGAATATTTTGACTTAGCACACACCACATGTGCATTAGAATATACTTGGAATAGAAAGGAATGTTTTGACCCAGAACAAGAAGGAAGTGTATTGGAATATACTAGGAATACAAAGGAATGTTTTGACTCAGCACACACAATATGTGCTTTAGAATATACTAGGAATACAATGGAATGTTTTGACTCAGGACACACAAGATGTGCATTAGAATATACGTGGAATAGAAAGGAATATTTTGACTCAGCACACACAACATGTGGATCGGAATATACTCAGAATAGAAAGGAAAGTATTGACTCAGCACACACCACATATGCATTAGAATATACTTGGAATAGAAAGGAATGTTTTGACCCAGAACAAGAAGGAAGAGTATTGGAATATACTTGGAATAGAAAGGAATGTTTTGACTCAGCACTCACAACATGTGCATTAGAATTTTAAAGAAATATTAAGGAATATTTTGACTCAGCACACACAACATGTGCATTAGAATATGCATGGAATAGAAAGGAATGTTTTGACTCAGCACACACCACATGTGCATTAGAATATACCTGGAATACAATGCAATGTTTTGACACAGCACACACAAGATGTGTATCAGAATATACTTGGAATAGAAAGGAATGTTTTGTCTCAGCACACAAAACAAGGTTATTCGAATCTACTTGGAATAGAAAGGAATGTTTTGACTCAGCATACACCACATGTGCTTTAGAATATTCTTGGTATATCAATAAATATTTTGACGCAGCACACACAAGATGTGCATTGGAAAATACTTGGAATAGAAAGGAATGTTTTTACTCAGCACACACCACATATGCATTAGAATATACTTGGAATAGAAAGGAATGTTTTGACCCAGAACAAGAAAGAAGTGTATTGGAAAATACTTGGAATAGAAAGGAATGTTTTGACTCAGCACACACAACATGTGCATCAGAAAATACTTGGATTAGAAAGGAATGTTTTGATTCAGCACACACAACATGTGCATTAGAATATACAAGGAATGTTAAGGAATATTTTGACTCAGCACACACAAAATGTGGATTAGAATATGCATGGAATAGAAAGGAATGTTTTGACTCAGCACACACCACATGTGCATTAGAATATTCTGGGAATAGAAAGGTATGTTTTGACTCAGCACACACAACATGTGCATCGGAATATACTCAGAATAGAAAGGAAAGTATTGTCTCAACACACACCACATATGCATTAGAATATATTTGGAATAGAAATGAATTTTTTGACCAAGAACAAGAAGGAAGTGTATTTGAATATACTTGGAATAGAAAGGAATGTTTTGACTCAACATAAACAACATGTGAATTAGAATATACAAGGAATATTAAGGAATATTTTGACTTAGCACACACCACATGTGCATTACAATATACTTGGAATAGAAAGGAATGTTTTGACCCAGAACAAGAAGGAAGTGTATTGGAATATACTTGGAATAGAAAGGAATGTTTTGACTCAGCACACACAACATGTGCATCAGAATATACTCAGAATAGAAAGGAAAGTATTGACTCAGCACACACCACATATGCATTAAAATATAGTTGGAATAGAAAGGAATGTTTTGACCCAGAACAAGAAGGAAGTGTATTAGAATATACTTGAAATAGAAAGGAATGTTTTGACTCAGCACAAACAACATATGAATTAGAATATACAAGGAATATTAAGGAATATTTTGACTTAGCACAAACCACATGTGCATTAGAATACACTTGGAATAGAAAGGAATGTTTTGACCCAGTACAAGAAGGAAGTGTATTGGAATTTACTTGGAATAGAAAGGAATGTTTTGTCTCAGCACACAAAATATGTGCTTTAGAATATACTAGGAATACAATGGAATGTTTTGACTCAGGACACACAAGATGTGCATTAGAATATACGTGGAATAGAAAGGAATTTTTTGACTCAGCACACAAAACATGTGGATCGGAATATACTCAGAATAGAAAGGAAAGTATTGATTCAGCACACACCACATATGCATTAGAATATACTTGGAATAGAAAGGAATGTTTTGACCCAGAACAAGAAGGAAGTGTATTGGAAAATACTTGGAATAGAAAGGAATGTTTTGACTCAGCACACACAACATGTGCATCAGAAAATACTTGGATTAGAAAGGAATGTTTTGACTCAGCACACACAACATGTGCATTAGAATATACAAGGAATATTAAGGATAATTTTGACTCAGCACACACAAAACGTGGATTAGAATATGCATGGAATAGAAAGGAATGTTTTGACTCAGCACACACCACATGTGCATTAGAATATCCTGGGAATAGAATGGTATGTTTTGACTCAGCACACACAACATGTGCATCGGAATATACTCAGAATAGAAAGGAAAGTATTGTCTCAACACACACCACATATGCATTAGAATATATTTGGAATAGAAATGAATGTTTTGACCAAGAACAAGAAGGAAGTGTATTTGAATATACTTGGAATAGAAAGGAATGTTTTGACTCAACACAAACAACATGTGAATTAGAATATACAAGGAATATTAAGGAATATTTTGACTTAGCACACACCACATGTGCATTAGAATATACTTGGAATAGAAAGGAATGTTTTGACCCAGAACAAGAAGGAAGTGTATTGGAATATACTTGGAATAGAAAGGAATGTTTTGACTCAGCACACACAATATGTGCTTTAGAATATACTAGGAATACAATGGAATGTTTTGACTCAGGACACACAAGATGTGCATTAGAATATACGTGGAATAGAAAGGAATTTTTTGACTCAGCACACACAACATGTGGATCGGAATATACTCAGAATAGAAAGGTAAGTATTGACTCAGCACACACCACATATGCATTACAATATACTTGGAATAGATAGGAATGTTTGACCCAGAACAAGAAGGAAGTATATTGGAATATACTTGGAATAGAAAGGAATGTTTTGACTCACCACACACAACATGTGCATCAGAAAATACTTGGAATAGAAAGGAATATTTTGACTCAGCACTCACAACATGTGCATTAGAATTTTAAAGAAATATTAAGGAATATTTTGACTCAGCACACACAACATGTGCATTAGAATATGCATGGAATAGAAAGGAATGTTTTGACTCAGCACACAAAACAAGGTTATTCGAATCTACTTGGAATAGAAAGGAATGTTTTGACTCAGCACACACCACATGTGCTTTAGAATATTCTTGGTATATCAATAAATATTTTGACGCAGCACACACAAGATGTGCATTGGAAAATACTTGGAATAGAAAGGAATGTTTTGACTCAGCACACACCACATATGCATTAGAATATACTTGGAATAGAAAGGAATGTTTTGACCCAGAACAAGAAGGAAGTGTATTGGAATATACTTGGAATAGAAAGGAATGTTTTGACTCAGCTTACACAACATGTGCATCAGAAAATACTTGGAATAGAAAGGAATGTTTTGACTCAGCACTCACAACATGTGCATTAGAATTTTAATGAAATATTAAGGAATATTTTGACTCAGCACACACAACATGTGCATTAGAATATGCATGGAATAGAAAGGAATGTTTTGACTCAGCACACACCACATGTGCATTAGAATATACTTGGAATACAATGGAATGTTTTGACACAGCACACACAAGATGTGCACCAGAATATACTTGGAATAGAAAGGAATGTTTTGTCTCAGCACACAAAACAAGGTTATTCGAATCTACTTGGAATAGAAAGGAATGTTTTGACTCAGCACAGACAACATGTGCATTAGAATATACTTGGAATAGAAAGGAATGTTTTGACTCAGCACACACCACATGTGCTTTAGAATATTCTTGGTTTATCAATAAATATTTTGACGCAGCACACACAAGATGTGCATTGGAAAATACTTGGAATAGAAAGGAATGTTTTGACTCAGCACACACCACATATGCATTAGAATATACTTGGAATAGAAAGGAATGTTTTCACCCAGAACAAGAAGGAAGTGTATTGGAAAATACTTGGAATAGAAAGGAATGTATTGACTCAGCACACACAACATGTGTATCAGAAAATACTTGGATTTGAAAGGAATGTTTTGACTCAGCACACACAACATGTGCATTAGAATATACAAGGAATATTAAGGAATATTTTGACTCAGCACACACAAAATGTGGATTAGAATATGCATGGAAGAGAAAGGAATGTTTTGAGTCAGCACACACCATATGTGCATTAGAATATTCTGGGAATAGAAAGGTATGTTTTGACTCAGCACACACAACATGTGCATTAGATAGAATATACTTGGAATAGAAAGGAATGTTTAGACTCAGTAAACACAACATGTGCATCGGAATATACTCAGAATAGAAAGGAAAGTATTGACTCAACACACACCACATATGCATTAGAATATATTTGGAATAGAAATGAATGTTTTGACCCAGAACAAGAAGGAAGTGTATTTGAATATACTTGGAATAGGAAGGAATGATTTGACTCAACGCAAACAACATGTGAATTAGAATATACAAGGAATATTAAGGAATATTTCGACATAGCACACACCACATGTGCATTAGAATATACTTGGAATAGAAAGGAATGTTTTGACCCAGAACAAGAAGGAAATGTATTGGAATATACTTGGAATAGAAAGGAATGTTGTGACTCTGCATACACAATATGTGCTTTAGAATATACTTGGAATACAATGGAATGTTTTGACTCAGGACACACAAGATGTGCATTAGAATATACGTGCAATAGAAAGGAATGTTTTGACTCAGCACACACAACATGTGGATCGGAATATACTCAGAATAGAAAGGAAAGTATTGACTCAGCACACACCACATATGCATTAGAATATACTTGGAATAGAAAGGAATGTTTTGACCTAGAACAAGAAGGGTGTATTGGAATATACTTGGAATAGAAAGGAATGTTTAGACTCAGCACACACAACATGTGCATCAGAAAATACTTCGAATAGAAAGGTATGTTTTTACTCAGCGCACACACAATATGTGCTTTAGAATATACTTGGAATATGATGGAATGCTTTGACTCAGCACAAACAACATGTGAATTAGAATATACAAGGAATATTAAGGAATATTTTGACTTAGCACACACCACATGTGCATTAGAATATACTTGGAATAGAAAGGAATGTTTTGACCCAGAACAAGAAGGAAGTGTATTGGAATATACTTGGAATAGAAAGGAATGTTTTGACTCTGAACACACAACATGTGCATCAAAATATACTCAGAATAGAAAGGAAAGTATTGACTCAGCACACACCACATATGCATTAGAATATAGTTGGAATAGAAAGGAATGTTTTGACCCAGAACAAGAAGGAAGTTTATTAGAATATACTTGAAATAGAAAGGAATGTTTTGACTCAGCACAAACAACATATGAATTAGAATATACAAGGAATATTAAGGAATAATTTGACTTAGCACACACCACATGTGCATTAGAATATACTTGGAATAGAAAGGAATGTTTTGACCCAGTACAAGAAGGAAGTGTATTGGAATTTACTTGGAATAGAAAGGAATATTTTGCCTCAGCACACACAATATGTGCTTTAGAATATACTAGGAATACAATGGAATGTTTTGACTCAGGACACACAAGATGTGCATTAGAATATACGTGGAATAGAAAGGAATCTTTTGACTCAGCACACACAACATGTGGATCGGAATATACTCAGAATAGAAAGGAAAGTATTGATTCAGCACACACCACATATGCATTAGAATATACTTGGAATAGAAAGGAATGTTTTGACCCAGAACAAGAAGGAAGTGTATTGGAATATACTTGGAATAGAAAGGAATGTTTTGACTCAGAACACACAACATGTGCATCAGAAAATACTTGGAATAGAAAGGAATATTTTGACTCAGCACTCACAACATGTGCATTAGAATTTTAATGAAATATTAAGGAATATTTTGACTCAGCACACACAACATGTGCATTAGAATATGCATGGAATAGAAAGGAATGTTTTGACTCAGCACGCACCACATGTGCATTAGAATATACTTGGAATACAATGGAATGTTTTGACACAGCACACACAAGATGTGCATCAGAATATACTTGGAATAGAAAGGAATGTTTTGTCTCAGCACACAAAACAAGGTTATTCGAATCTACATGGAATAGAAAGGAATGTTTTGACTCAGCACAGACAACATGTGCATTAGAATATACTTGGAATAGAAAGGAATGTTTTGACTCAGCACACACCACATGTGCTTTAGAATATTCTTGGTATATCAATAAATATTTTGACGCAGCACACACAAGATTTGCATTGGAAAATACTTGGAATAGAAAGGAATGTTTTTACTCAGCACACACCACATATGCATTAGAATATACTTGGAATAGAAAGGAATGTTTTGACCCAGAACAAGAAGGAAGTGTATTGGAAAATACTTGGAATAGAAAGGAATGTTTTGACTCAGCACACACAACATGTGCATCAGAAAATACTTGGATTAGAAAGGAATGTTTTGATTCAGCACACACAACATGTGCATTAGAATATACAAGGAATGTTAAGGAATATTTTGACTCAGCACACACAAAATGTGGATTAGAATATGCATGGAATAGAAAGGAATGTTTTGACTCAGCACACACCACACGTGCATTAGAATATTCTGGGAATAGAAAGGTATGTTTTGACTCACCACACACAACATGTGCATCGGAATATACTCAGAATAGAAAGGAAAGTATTGTCTCAACACACCCCACATATGCATTAGAATATATTTGGAATAGAAATGAATTTTTTGACCAAGAACAAGAAGGAAGTGTATTTGAATATTCTTGGAATAGAAAGGAATGTTTTGACTCAACATAAACAACGTGTGAATTAGAATTTACAAGGAATATTAAGGAATATTTTGACTTAGCACACACTACATGTGCATTAGAATATACTTGGAATAGAAAGGAATGTTTTGACCCAGAACAAGAAGGAAGTGTATTGGAATATACTTGGAATAGAAAGGAATGTTTTGACTCAGCACACACAACATGTGCATCAGAATATACTCAGAATAGGAAGGAAAGTATTGACTCAGCACACACCACATATGCATTAAAATATAGTTGGAATAGAAAGGAATGTTTTGACCCAGAACAAGAAGGAAGTGTATTAGAATATACTTGAAATTGAAAGGAACGTTTTGACTCAGCACAAACAACATATGAATTAGAATATACAAGGAATATTAAGGAATTTTTTGACTTAGCACAAACCACATGTGCATTAGAATACACTTGGAATAGAAAGGAATGTTTTGACCCAGTACAAGAAGGAAGTGTATTGGAATTTACTTGGAATAGAAAGGAATGTTTTGTCTCAGCACACACAATATGTGCTTTAGAATATACTAGGAATACAATGGAATGTTTTGACTCAGGACACACAAGATGTGCATTAGAATATACGTGGAATAGAAAGGAATTTTTTGACTCAGCACACAAAACATGTGGATCGGAATATACTCAGAATAGAAAGGAAAGTATTGATTCAGCACACACCACATATGCATTAGAATATACTTGGAATAGAAAGGAATGTTTTGACCCAGAACAAGAAGGAAGTGTATTGGAAAATACTTGGAATAGAAAGGAATGTTTTGACTCAGCACACACAACATGTGCATCAGAAAATACTTGGATTAGAAAGGAATGTTTTGACTCAGCACACACAACATGTGCATTAGAATATACAAGGAATATTAAGGATAATTTTGACTCAGCACACACAAAACGTGGATTAGATTATGCATGGAATAGAAAGGAATGTTTTGACTCAGCACACACCACATGTGCATTAGAATATTCTGGGAATAGAAAGGTATGTTTTGACTCAGCACACACAACATGTGCATCGGAATATACTCAGAATAGAAAGGAAAGTATTGTCTCAACACACGCCACATATGCATTAGAATATATTTGGAATAGAAATGAATGTTTTGACCAAGAACAAGAAGGAAGTGTATTTGAATATACGTGGAATAGAAAGGAATTTTTTGACTCAGCACACAAAACATGTGGATCGGAATATACTCAGAATAGAAAGGAATGTATTGACTCAGCACACACCACATATGCATTACAATATACTTGGAATAGATAGGAATGTTTGACCCAGAACAAGAAGGAAGTGTATTGGAATATACTTGGAATAGAAAGGAATGTTTTGACTCACCACACACAACATGTGCATCAGAAAATACTTGGAATAGAAAGGAATATTTTGACTCAGCACTCACAACATGTGCATTAGAATTTTAAAGAAATATTAAGGAATATTTTGACTCAGCACACACAACATGTGCATTAGAATATGCATGGAATAGAAAGGAATGTTTTGACTCAGCACACACCACATGTGCATTAGAATATACTTGGAATAGAAAGGAATGTTTTGTCTCAGCACACAAAACAAGGTTATTCGAATCTACTTGGAATAGAAAGGAATGTTTTGACTCAGCACACACCACATGTGCTTTAGAATATTCTTGGCATATCAATAAATATTTTGACGCAGCACACACAAGATGTGCATTGGAAAATACTTGGAATAGAAAGGAATGTTTTGACTCAGCACACACCACATATGCATAAGAATATACTTGGAATAGAAAGGAATGTTTTGACCCAGAACAAGAAGGAAGTGTATTGGAAAATACTTGGAATAGAAAGGAATGTTTTGACTCAGCACACACAACATGTGCATCAGAAAATACTTGGATTAGGAAGGAATGTTTTGACTCAGCACACACAACATGTGCATTAGAATATACAAGGAATATTAAGGAATATTTTGACTCAGCACACACAACATGTGCATTAGAATATGCATGGAATAGAAAGGAATGTTTTGACTCAGCACACACAACATGTGCATTAGATAGAATATACTTGGTATAGAAAGGAAATGTTTGACTCAGTAAACACAACATGTGCATCGGAATATACTCAGAATAGAAAGGAAAGTATTGACTCAACACACACCACATATGAATTAGAATATACTTGGAATAGAAATGAATGTTTTGACCCATAACAAGAAGGAAATGTATTTGAATATACTTGGAATAGAAAGGAATGTTTTGACCCAGAACAAGAAGGAAATGTATTGGAATATACTTGGAATAGAAAGGAATGTTTTGACTCAGCACACACAATATGTGCTTTAGAATATGCTTGGAATACAATGGAATGTTTTGACTCAGGACACACAAGATGTGCATTAGAATATACGTGCAATAGGAAGGAATGTTTTGACTCAGCACACACAACATGTGCATTAGAATATACAATGAATATTAAGGATAATTTTGACTCAGCACACACAAAATGTGGATTAGAATATGCATGGAATAGAAAGGAATGTTTTGACTCAGCACACACCACATGTGCATTAGAATATTCTGGGAATAGAAAGGTATGTTTTGACTCAGCACACACAACATGTGCATCGGAATATACTCAGAATAGAAAGGAAAGTATTGTCTCAACACACACCACATATGCATTAGAATATATTTGGAATAGAAATGAATATTTTGACCAAGAACAAGAAGGAAGTGTATATGAATATACTTGGAATAGAAAGGAATGTTTTGACTCAACACAAACAACATGTGAATTAGAATATACAAGGAATATTAAGGAATATTTTGACTTAGCACACACCACATGTGCATTAGAATATACTTGGAATAGAAAAGAATGTTTTGACCCAGAACAAGAAGTAAGTGTATTGGAATATACTTGGAATAGAAAGGAATGTTTTGACTCAGCACACACAATATGTGCTTTAGAATATACTAGGAATACAATGGAATGTTTTGACTCAGGACACACAAGATGTGCATTAGAATATACGTGGAATAGAAAGGAATTTTTTGACTCAGCACACACAACATGTGGATCGGAATATACTCAGAATAGAAAGGAAAGTATTGACTCAGCACACACCACACATGCATTACAATATACTTGGAATAGAAATGAATGTTTTGACTCAGCACACACAACATGTGCATCAGAAAATACTTGGAATAGAAAGGAATATTTTGACTCAGCACTCACAACATGTGCATTAGAATTTTAAAGAAATATTAAGGAATATTTTGACTAAGCACACACAACATGTGCATTAGAATATGCATGGAATTGAAAGGAATGTTTTGACTCAGCACACACCACATGTGCATTAGAATATACTTGGAATACAATGCAATGTTTTGACACAGCACACACAAGATGTGTATCAGAATATACTTGGAATAGAAAGGAATGTTTTGTCTCAGCACACAAAACAAGGTTATTCGAATCTACTTGGAATAGAAAGGAATGTTTTGACCTAGAACAAGAAGGGTGTATTGGAATATACTTGGAATAGAAAGGAATGTTTAGACTCAGCACACACAACATGAGCATCAGAAAATACTTCGAATAGAAAGGTATGTTTTTCTCAGCGCACACACAATATGTGCTTTAGAATATACTTGGAATATGATGGAATGTTTTGACACAGCACACACAACATGTGCATTAGATAGAATATACGTGGAATAGAAAGGAATGTTTTGACTCTGAACACACAACATGTGCATCAGAATATACTCAGAATAGAAAGGAAACTATTGACTCAGCACACACCACATATGCATTAGAATATAGTTGGAATAGAAAGGAATGTTTTGACCCAGAACAAGAAGGAAGTGTATTAGAATATACTTGAAATAGAAAGGAATGTTTTGACTCAGCACAAACAACATATGAATTAGAATATACAAGGAATATTAAGGAATATTTTGACTCAGCACACACAAAATGTGGATTAGAATATGCATGGAAGAGAAAGGAATGTTTTGAGTCAGCACACACCACATGTGCATTAGAATATTCTGGGAATAGAAAGGTATGTTTTGACTCAGCACACACAACATGTGCATTAGATAGAATATACTTGGAATAGAAAGGAATGATTTGACTCAGCAAACACAACATGTGCATTGGAATATACTCAGAATAGAAAGGAAAGTATTGACTCAACACACACCACATATGCATTAGAATATATTTGGAATAGAAATGAATGTTTTGACCCAGAACAAGAAGGAAGTGTATTTGAATATACTTGGAATAGAAAGGAATGATTTGACTCAACGCAAACAACATGTGAATTAGAATATACAAGGAATATTAAGGAATATTTCGACATAGCACACACCACATGTGCATTAGAATATACTTGGAATAGAAAGGAATGTTTTGACCCAGAACAAGAAGGAAATGTATTGGAATATACTTGGAATAGAAAGGAATGTTGTGACTCTGCATACACAATATGTGCTTTAGAATATACTTGGAATACAATGGAATGTTTTGACTCAGGACACACAAGATGTGCATTAGAATATACGTGCAATAGAAAGGAATGTTTTGACTCAGCACACACAACATGTGGATCGGAATATACTCAGAATAGAAAGGAAAGTATTGACTCAGCACACACCACATATGCATTAGAATATTCTTGGAATAGAAAGGAATGTTTAGACTCAGCACACACAACATGTGCATCAGAAAATACTTCGAATAGAAAGGTATGTTTTTACTCAGCGCACACACAATATGTGCTTTAGAATATACTTGGAATATGATGGAATGTTTTGACTCAGCACAAACAACATGTGAATTAGAATATACAAGGAATATTAAGGAATATTTTGACTTAGCACACACCACCTGTGCATTAGAATATTCTGGGAATAGATAGGAATGTTTTGACACAGCACACACAACATGTGCATTAGATAGAATATACGTGGAATAGAAAGGAATGTTTTGACTCTGAACACACAACATGTGCATCAGAATATACTCAGAATAGAAAGGAAAGTATTGACTCAGCACACACCACATATGCATTAGAATATAGTTGGAATAGAAAGGAATGTTTTGACCCAGTACAAGAAGGAAGTGTATTGGAATTTACTTGGAATAGAAAGGAATGTTTTGTCTCAGCACACACAATATGTGCTTTAGAATATACTAGGAATACAATGGAATGTTTTGACTCAGGACAAGAAGGAAGTGTATTGGAATATACTTGGAATAGAAAGGAATGTTGTGACTCTGCATACACAATATGTGCTTTAGAATATACTTGGAATACAATGGAATGTTTTGACTCAGGACACACAAGATGTGCATTAGAATATACGTGCAATAGAAAGGAATGTTTTGACTCAGCACACACAACATGTGGATCGGAATATACTCAGAATAGAAAGGAAAGTATTGATTCAGCACACACCACATATGCATTAGAATATACTTGGAATAGAAAGGAATGTTTTGACCCAGAACAAGAAGGAAGTGTATTGGAATATACTTGGAATAGAAAGGAATGTTTTGACTCAGCACACACAACATGTGCATCAGAAAATACTTGGAATAGAAAGGAATATTTTGACTCAGCACTCACAACATGTGCATTAGAATTTTAATGAAATATTAAGGAATATTTTGACTCAGCACACACAACATGTGCATTAGAATATGCATGGAATAGAAAGGAATGTTTTGACTCAGCACGCACCACATGTGCATTAGAATATACTTGGAATACAATGGAATGTTTTGACACAGCACACACAAGATGTGCATCAGAATATACTTGGAATAGAAAGGAATGTTTTGTCTCAGCACACAAAACAAGGTTATTCGAATCTACTTGGAATAGAAAGGAATGTTTTGACTCAACATAAACAACATGTGAATTAGAATATACAAGGAATATTAAGGAATATTTTGACTTAGCACACACCACATGTGCATTAGAATATACTTGGAATAGAAAGGAATGTTTTGACCCAGAACAAGAAGGAAGTGTATTGGAATATACTTGGAATAGAAAGGAATGTTTTGACTCAGCACACACAACATGTGCATCAGAATATACTCAGAATAGAAAAGAAAGTATTGACTCAGCACACACCACATATGCATTAAAATATAGTTGGAATAGAAAGGAATGTTTTGACCCAGAACAAGAAGGAAGTGTATTAGAATATACTTGAAATAGAAAGGAATGTTTTGACTCAGCACAAACAACATATGAATTAGAATATACAAGGAATATTAAGGAATATTTTGACTTAGCACAAACCACATGTGCATTAGAATACACTCGGAATAGAAAGGAATGTTTTGACCCAGTACAAGAAGGAAGTGTATTGGAATTTACTTGGAATAGAAAGGAATGTTTTGTCTCAGCACACACAATATGTGCTTTAGAATATACTAGGAATACAATGGAATGTTTTGACTCAGGACACACAAGATGTGCATTAGAATATACGTGGAATAGAAAGGAATTTTTTGACTCAGCACACAAAACATGTGGATCGAAATATACTCAGAATAGAAAGGAAAGTATTGATTCAGCACACACCACATATGCATTAGAATATACTTGGAATAGAAAGGAATGTTTTGACCCAGAACAAGAAGGAAGTGTATTGGAAAATACTTGGAATAGAAAGGAATGTTTTGACTTAGCACACACAACATGTGCATCAGAAAATACTTGGATTAGAAAGGAATGTTTTGACTCAGCACACACAACATGTGCATTAGAATATACAAGGAATATTAAGGATAATTTTGACTCAGCACACACAAAACGTGGATTAGATTATGCATGGAATAGAAAGGAATGTTTTGACTCAACACACACCACATGTGCATTAGAATATTCTGGGAATAGAAAGGTATGTTTTGACTCAGCACACACAACATGTGCATCGGAATATACTCAGAATAGAAAGGAAAGTATTGTCTCAACACACACCACATATGCATTAGAATATATTTGGAATAGAAATGAATGTTTTGACCAAGAACAAGAAGGAAGTGTATTTGAATATACTTGGAATAGAAAGGAATGTTTTGACTCAACACAAACAACATGTGAATTAGAATATACAAGGAATATTAAGGAATATTTTGACTTAGCACACACCATATGTGCATTAGAATATACTTGGAATAGAAAGGAATGTTTTGACCCAGAACAAGAAGGAAGTGTATTGGAATATACTTGGAATAGAAAGGAATGTTTTGACTCAGCACACACAATATGTGCTTTAGAATATACTAGGAATACAATGGAATGTTTTGACTCAGGACACACAAGATGTGCATTAGAATATACGTGGAATAGAAAGGAATTTTTTGACTCAGCACACACAACATGTGGATCGGAATATACTCAGAATAGAAAGGAAAGTATTGACTCAGCACACACCACATATGCATTACAATATACTTGGAATAGATAGGAATGTTTGACCCAGAACAAGAAGGAAGTGTATTGGAATATACTTGGAATAGAAAGGAATGTTTTGACTCACCACACACAACATGTGCATCAGAAAATACTTGGAATAGAAAGGAATATTTTGACTCAGCACTCACAACATGTGCATTAGAATTTTAAAGAAATATTAAGGAATATTTTGACTCAGCACACACAACATGTGCATTAGAATATGCATGGAATAGAAAGGAATGTTTTGACTCAGCACACACCACATGTGCATTAGAATATACTTGGAATAGAAAGGAATGTTTTGTCTCAGCACACAAAACAAGGTTATTCGAATCTACTTGGAATAGAAAGGAATGTTTTGACTCAGCACACACCACATGTGCTTTAGAATATTCTTGGTATATCAATAAATATTTTGACGCAGCACACACAAGATGTGCATTGGAAAATACTTGGAATAGAAAGGAATGTTTTGACTCAGCACACACCACATATGCATTAGAATATACTTGGAATAGAAAGGAATGTTTTGACCCAGAACAAGAAGGAAGTGTATTGGAAAATAATTGGAATAGAAAGGAATGTTTTGACTCAGCACACACAACATGTGCATCAGAAAATACTTGGATTAGGAAGGAATGTTTTGACTCAGCACACACAACATGTGCATTAGAATATACAAGGAATATTAAGGAATATTTTGACTCAGCACACACAACATGTGCATTAGAATATGCATGGAATAGAAAGGAATGTTTTGACTCAGCACACACAACATGTGCATTAGATAGAATATACTTGGTATAGAAAGGAATGTTTTGACTCAGTAAACACAACATGTGCATCGGAATATACTCAGAATAGAAAGGAAATTATTGACTCAACACACACCACATATGCATTAGAATATACTTGGAATAGAAATGAATGTTTTGACCCATAACAAGAAGGAAATGTATTTGAATATACTTGGAATAGAAAGGAATGTTTTGACCCAGAACAAGAAGGAAATGTATTGGAATATACTTGGAATAGAAAGGAATGTTTTGACTCAGCACACACAATATGTGCTTTAGAATATACTTGGAATACAATGGAATGTTTTGACTCAGGACACACAAGATGTGCATCAGAATATACGTGCAATAGAAAGGAATGTTTTGACTCAGCACACACAACATGTGGATCGGAATATACTCAGAATAGAAAGGAATGTTTTGACTCAGCACACACAACATGTGCATTAGAATATACAATGAATATTAAGGATAATTTTGACTCAGCACACACAAAATGTGGATTAGAATATGCATGGAATAGAAAGGAATGTTTTGACTCAGCACACACCACATGTGCATTAGAATATTCTGGGAATAGAAAGGTATGTTTTGACTCAGCACACACAACATGTGCATCGGAATATACTCAGAATAGAAAGGAAAGTATTGTCTCAACACACACCACATATGCATTAGAATATATTTGGAATAGAAATGAATATTTTGACCAAGAACAAGAAGGAAGTGTATATGAATATACTTGGAATAGAAAGGAATGTTTTGACTCAACACAAACAACATGTGAATTAGAATATACAAGGAATATTAAGGAATATTTTGACTTAGCACACACCACATGTGCATTAGAATATACTTGGAATAGAAAGGAATGTTTTGACCCAGAACAAGAAGTAAGTGTATTGGAATATACTTGGAATAGAAAGGAATGTTTTGACTCAGCACACACAATATGTGCTTTAGAATATACTAGGAATACAATGGAATGTTTTGACTCAGGACACACAAGATGTGCATTAGAATATACGTGGAATAGAAAGGAATTTTTTGACTCAGCACACACAACATGTGGATCGGAATATACTCAGAATAGAAAGGAAAGTATTGACTCAGCACACACCACATATGCATTACAATATACTTGGAATAGAAATGAATGTTTTGACTCAGCACACACAACATGTGCATCAGAAAATACTTGGAATAGAAAGGAATATTTTGACTCAGCACTCACAACATGTGCATTAGAATTTTAAAGAAATATTAAGGAATATTTTGACTAAGCACACACAACATGTGCATTAGAATATGCATGGAATTGAAAGGAATGTTTTGACTCAGCACACACCACATGTGCATTAGAATATACTTGGAATACAATGCAATGTTTTGACACAGCACACACAAGATGTGTATCAGAATATACTTGGAATAGAAAGGAATGTTTTGTCTCAGCACACAAAACAAGGTTATTCGAATCTACTTGGAATAGAAAGGAATGTTTTGACCTAGAACAAGAAGGGTGTATTGGAATATACTTGGAATAGAAAGGAATGTTTAGACTCAGCACACACAACATGAGCATCAGAAAATACTTCGAATAGAAAGGTATGTTTTTCTCAGCGCACACACAATATGTGCTTTAGAATATACTTGGAATATGATGGAATGTTTTGACTCAGCACAAACAACATGTGAATTAGAATATACAAGGAATATTAAGGAATATTTTGACTTAACACACACCACATGTGCATTAGAATATTCTGGGAATAGATAGGAATGCTTTGACACAGCACACACAACATGTGCATTAGATAGAATATACGTGGAATAGAAAGGAATGTTTTGACTCTGAACACACAACATGTGCATCAGAATATACTCAGAATAGAAAGGAAACTATTGACTCAGCACACACCACATATGCATTAGAATATAGTTGGAATAGAAAGGAATGTTTTGACCCAGAACAAGAAGGAAGTGTATTAGAATATACTTGAAATAGAAAGGAATGTTTTGACTCAGCACAAACAACATATGAATTAGAATATACAAGGAATATTAAGGAATATTTTGACTCAGCACACACAAAATGTGGATTAGAATATGCATGGAAGAGAAAGGAATGTTTTGAGTCAGCACACACCACATGTGCATTAGAATATTCTGGGAATAGAAAGGTATGTTTTGACTCAGCACACACAACATGTGCATTAGATAGAATATACTTGGAATAGAAAGGAATGATTTGACTCAGCAAACACAACATGTGCATCGGAATATACTCAGAATAGAAAGGAAAGTATTGACTCAACACACACCACATATGCATTAGAATATATTTGGAATAGAAATGAATGTTTTGACCCAGAACAAGAAGGAAGTGTATTTGAATATACTTGGAATAGAAAGGAATGATTTGACTCAACGCAAACAACATGTGAATTAGAATATACAAGGAATATTAAGGAATATTTCGACATAGCACACACCACATGTGCATTAGAATATACTTGGAATAGAAAGGAATGTTTTGACCCAGAACAAGAAGGAAATGTATTGGAATATACTTGGAATAGAAAGGAATGTTGTGACTCTGCATACACAATATGTGCTTTAGAATATACTTGGAATACAATGGAATGTTTTGACTCAGGACACACAAGATGTGCATTAGAATATACGTGCAATAGAAGGGAATGTTTTGACTCAGCACACACAACATGTGGATCGGAATATACTCAGAATAGAAAGGAAAGTATTGACTCAGCACACACCACATATGCATTAGAATATTCTTGGAATAGAAAGGAATGTTTAGACTCAGCACACACAACATGTGCATCAGAAAATACTTCGAATAGAAAGGTATGTTTTTACTCAGCGCACACACAATATGTGCTTTAGAATATACTTGGAATATGATGGAATGTTTTGACTCAGCACAAACAACATGTGAATTAGAATATACAAGGAATATTAAGGAATATTTTGACTTAGCACACACCACCTGTGCATTAGAATATTCTGGGAATAGATAGGAATGTTTTGACACAGCACACACAACATGTGCATTAGATAGAATATACGTGGAATAGAAAGGAATGTTTTGACTCTGAACACACAACATGTGCATCAGAATATACTCAGAATAGAAAGGAAAGTATTGACTCAGCACACACCACATATGCATTAGAATATAGTTGGAATAGAAAGGAATGTTTTGACCCAGTACAAGAAGGAAGTGTATTGGAATTTACTTGGAATAGAAAGGAATGTTTTGTCTCAGCACACACAATATGTGCTTTAGAATATACTAGGAATACAATGGAATGTTTTGACTCAGGACAAGAAGGAAGTGTATTGGAATATACTTGGAATAGAAAGGAATGTTGTGACTCTGCATACACAATATGTGCTTTAGAATATACTTGGAATACAATGGAATGTTTTGACTCAGGACACACAAGATGTGCATTAGAATATACGTGCAATAGAAAGGAATGTTTTGACTCAGCACACACAACATGTGGATCGGAATATACTCAGAATAGAAAGGAAAGTATTGATTCAGCACACACCACATATGCATTAGAATATACTTGGAATAGAAAGGAATGTTTTGACCCAGAACAAGAAGGAAGTGTATTGGAATATACTTGGAATAGAAAGGAATGTTTTGACTCAGCACACACAACATGTGCATCAGAAAATACTTGGAATAGAAAGGAATATTTTGACTCAGCACTCACAACATGTGCATTAGAATTTTAATGAAATATTAAGGAATATTTTGACTCAGCACACACAACATGTGCATTAGAATATGCATGGAATAGAAAGGAATGTTTTGACTCAGCACGCACCACATGTGCATTAGAATATACTTGGAATACAATGGAATGTTTTGACACAGCACACACAAGATGTGCATCAGAATATACTTGGAATAGAAAGGAATGTTTTGTCTCAGCACACAAAACAAGGTTATTCGAATCTACTTGGAATAGAAAGGAATGTTTTGACTCAACATAAACAACATGTGAATTAGAATATACAAGGAATATTAAGGAATATTTTGACTTAGCACACACCACATGTGCATTAGAATATACTTGGAATAGAAAGGAATGTTTTGACCCAGAACAAGAAGGAAGTGTATTGGAATATACTTGGAATAGAAAGGAATGTTTTGACTCAGCACACACAACATGTGCATCAGAATATACTCAGAATAGAAAAGAAAGTATTGACTCAGCACACACCACATATGCATTAAAATATAGTTGGAATAGAAAGGAATGTTTTGACCCAGAACAAGAAGGAAGTGTATTAGAATATACTTGAAATAGAAAGGAATGTTTTGACTCAGCACAAACAACATATGAATTAGAATATACAAGGAATATTAAGGAATATTTTGACTTAGCACAAACCACATGTGCATTAGAATACACTCGGAATAGAAAGGAATGTTTTGACCCAGTACAAGAAGGAAGTGTATTGGAATTTACTTGGAATAGAAAGGAATGTTTTGTCTCAGCACACACAATATGTGCTTTAGAATATACTAGGAATACAATGGAATGTTTTGACTCAGGACACACAAGATGTGCATTAGAATATACGTGGAATAGAAAGGAATTTTTTGACTCAGCACACAAAACATGTGGATCGAAATATACTCAGAATAGAAAGGAAAGTATTGATTCAGCACACACCACATATGCATTAGAATATACTTGGAATAGAAAGGAATGTTTTGACCCAGAACAAGAAGGAAGTGTATTGGAAAATACTTGGAATAGAGAGGAATGTTTTGACTTAGCACACACAACATGTGCATCAGAAAATACTTGGATTAGAAAGGAATGTTTTGACTCAGCACACACAACATGTGCATTAGAATATACAAGGAATATTAAGGATAATTTTGACTCAGCACACACAAAACGTGGATTAGATTATGCATGGAATAGAAAGGAATGTTTTGACTCAGCACACACCACATGTGCATTAGAATATTCTGGGAATAGAAAGGTATGTTTTGACTCAGCACACACAACATGTGCATCGGAATATACTCAGAATAGAAAGGAAAGTATTGTCTCAACACACACCACATATGCATTAGAATATATTTGGAATAGAAATGAATGTTTTGACCAAGAACAAGAAGGAAGTGTATTTGAATATACTTGGAATAGAAAGGAATGTTTTGACTCAACACAAACAACATGTGAATTAGAATATACAAGGAATATTAAGGAATATTTTGACTTAGCACACACCACATGTGCATTAGAATATACTTGGAATAGAAAGGAATGTTTTGACCCAGAACAAGAAGGAAGTGTATTGGAATATACTTGGAATAGAAAGGAATGTTTTGACTCAGCACACACAATATGTGCTTTAGAATATACTAGGAATACAATGGAATGTTTTGACTCAGGACACACAAGATGTGCATTAGAATATACGTGGAATAGAAAGGAATTTTTTGACTCAGCACACACAACATGTGGATCGGAATATACTCAGAATAGAAAGGAAAGTATTGACTCAGCACACACCACATATGCATTACAATATACTTGGAATAGATAGGAATGTTTGACCCAGAACAAGAAGGAAGTGTATTGGAATATACTTGGAATAGAAAGGAATGTTTTGACTCACCACACACAACATGTGCATCAGAAAATACTTGGAATAGAAAGGAATATTTTGACTCAGCACTCACAACATGTGCATTAGAATTTTAAAGAAATATTAAGGAATATTTTGACTCAGCACACACAACATGTGCATTAGAATATGCATGGAATAGAAAGGAATGTTTTGACTCAGCACACACAACATGTGCATTAGATAGAATATACTTGGTATAGAAAGGAAATGTTTGACTCAGTAAACACAACATGTGCATCGGAATATACTCAGAATAGAAAGGAAAGTATTGACTCAACACACACCACATATGAATTAGAATATACTTGGAATAGAAATGAATGTTTTGACCCATAACAAGAAGGAAATGTATTTGAATATACTTGGAATAGAAAGGAATGTTTTGACCCAGAACAAGAAGGAAATGTATTGGAATATACTTGGAATAGAAAGGAATGTTTTGACTCAGCACACACAATATGTGCTTTAGAATATGCTTGGAATACAATGGAATGTTTTGACTCAGGACACACAAGATGTGCATTAGAATATACGTGCAATAGAAAGGAATGTTTTGACTCAGCACACACAACATGTGCATTAGAATATACAATGAATATTAAGGATAATTTTGACTCAGCACACACAAAATGTGGATTAGAATATGCATGGAATAGAAAGGAATGTTTTGACTCAGCACACACCACATGTGCATTAGAATATTCTGGGAATAGAAAGGTATGTTTTGACTCAGCACACACAACATGTGCATCGGAATATACTCAGAATAGAAAGGAAAGTATTGTCTCAACACACACCACATATGCATTAGAATATATTTGGAATAGAAATGAATATTTTGACCAAGAACAAGAAGGAAGTGTATATGAATATACTTGGAATAGAAAGGAATGTTTTGACTCAACACAAACAACATGTGAATTAGAATATACAAGGAATATTAAGGAATATTTTGACTTAGCACACACCACATGTGCATTAGAATATACTTGGAATAGAAAGGAATGTTTTGACCCAGAACAAGAAGTAAGTGTATTGGAATATACTTGGAATAGAAAGGAATGTTTTGACTCAGCACACACAATATGTGCTTTAGAATATACTAGGAATACAATGGAATGTTTTGACTCAGGACACACAAGATGTGCATTAGAATATACGTGGAATAGAAAGGAATTTTTTGACTCAGCACACACAACATGTGGATCGGAATATACTCAGAATAGAAAGGAAAGTATTGACTCAGCACACACCACATATGCATTACAATATACTTGGAATAGAAATGAATGTTTTGACTCAGCACACACAACATGTGCATTAGAATATGCATGGAATTGAAAGGAATGTTTTGACTCAGCACACACCACATGTGCATTAGAATATACTTGGAATACAATGCAATGTTTTGACACAGCACACACAAGATGTGTATCAGAATATACTTGGAATAGAAAGGAATGTTTTGTCTCAGCACACAAAACAAGTTTATTCGAATCTACTTGGAATAGAAAGGAATGTTTTGACCTAGAACAAGAAGGGTGTATTGGAATATACTTGGAATAGAAAGGAATGTTTAGACTCAGCACACACAACATGAGCATCAGAAAATACTTCGAATAGAAAGGTATGTTTTTCTCAGCGCACACACAATATGTGCTTTAGAATATACTTGGAATATGATGGAATGTTTTGACTCAGCACAAACAACATGTGAATTAGAATATACAAGGAATATTAAGGAATATTTTGACTTAACACACACCACATGTGCATTAGAATATTCTGGGAATAGATAGGAATGCTTTGACACAGCACACACAACATGTGCATTAGATAGAATATACGTGGAATAGAAAGGAATGTTTTGACTCTGAACACACAACATGTGCATCAGAATATACTTAGAATAGAAAGGAAACTATTGACTCAGCACACACCACATATGCATTAGAATATAGTTGGAATAGAAAGGAATGTTTTGACCCAGAACAAGAAGGAAGTGTATTAGAATATACTTGAAATAGAAAGGAATGTTTTGACTCAGCACAAACAACATATGAATTAGAATATACAAGGAATATTAAGGAATATTTTGACTCAGCACACACAAAATGTGGATTAGAATATGCATGGAAGAGAAAGGAATGTTTTGAGTCAGCACACACCACATGTCCATTAGAATATTCTGGGAATAGAAAGGTATGTTTTGACTCAGCACACACAACATGTGCATTAGATAGAATATACTTGGAATAGAAAGGAATGATTTGACTCAGCAAACACAACATGTGCATCGGAATATACTCAGAATAGAAAGGAAAGTATTGACTCAACACACACCACATATGCATTAGAATATATTTGGAATAGAAATGAATGTTTTGACCCAGAACAAGAAGGAAGTGTATTTGAATATACTTGGAATAGAAAGGAATGATTTGACTCAACGCAAACAACATGTGAATTAGAATATACAAGGAATATTAAGGAATATTTCGACATAGCACACACCACATGTGCATTAGAATATACTTGGAATAGAAAGGAATGTTTTGACCCAGAACAAGAAGGAAATGTATTGGAATATACTTGGAATAGAAAGGAATGTTGTGACTCTGCATACACAATATGTGCTTTAGAATATACTTGGAATACAATGGAATGTTTTGACTCAGGACACACAAGATGTGCATTAGAATATACGTGCAATAGAAAGGAATGTTTTGACTCAGCACACACAACATGTGGATCGGAATATACTCAGAATAGAAAGGAAAGTATTGACTCAGCACACACCACATATGCATTAGAATATTCTTGGAATAGAAAGGAATGTTTAGACTCAGCACACACAACATGTGCATCAGAAAATACTTCGAATAGAAAGGTATGTTTTTACTCAGCGCACACACAATATGTGCTTTAGAATATACTTGGAATATGATGGAATGTTTTGACTCAGCACAAACAACATGTGAATTAGAATATACAAGGAATATTAAGGAATATTTTGACTTAGCACACACCACCTGTGCATTAGAATATTCTGGGAATAGATAGGAATGTTTTGACACAGCACACACAACATGTGCATTAGATAGAATATACGTGGAATAGAAAGGAATGTTTTGACTCTGAACACACAACATGTGCATCAGAATATACTCAGAATAGAAAGGAAAGTATTGACTCAGCACAAACCACATATGCATTAGAATATAGTTGGAATAGAAAGGAATGTTTTGACCCAGTACAAGAAGGAAGTGTATTGGAATTTACTTGGAATAGAAAGGAATGTTTTGTCTCAGCACACACAATATGTGCTTTAGAATATACTAGGAATACAATGGAATGTTTTGACTCAGGACACACAAGATGTGCATTAGAATATACGTGCAATAGAAAGGAATGTTTTGACTCAGCACACACAACATGTGGATCGGAATATACTCAGAATAGAAAGGAAAGTATTGATTCAGCACACACCACATATGCATTAGAATATACTTGGAATAGAAAGGAATGTTTTGACCCAGAACAAGAAGGAAGTGTATTGGAATATACTTGGAATAGAAAGGAATGTTTTGACTCAGCACACACAACATGTGCATCAGAAAATACTTGGAATAGAAAGGAATATTTTGACTCAGCACTCACAACATGTGCATTAGAATTTTAATGAAATATTAAGGAATATTTTGACTCAGCACACACAACATGTGCATTAGAATATGCATGGAATAGAAAGGAATGTTTTGACTCAGCACGCACCACATGTGCATTAGAATAGACTTGGAATACAATGGAATGTTTTGACACAGCACACACAAGATGTGCATCAGAATATACTTGGAATAGAAAGGAATGTTTTGTCTCAGCACACAAAACAAGGTTATTCGAATCTACTTGGAATAGAAAGGAATGTTTTGACTCAACATAAACAACATGTGAATTAGAATATACAAGGAATATTAAGGAATATTTTGACTTAGCACACACCACATGTGCATTAGAATATACTTGGAATAGAAAGGAATGTTTTGACCCAGAACAAGAAGGAAGTGTATTGGAATATACTTGGAATAGAAAGGAATGTTTTGACTCAGCACACACAACATGTGCATCAGAATATACTCAGAATAGAAAAGAAAGTATTGACTCAGCACACACCACATATGCATTAAAATATAGTTGGAATAGAAAGGAATGTTTTGACCCAGAACAAGAAGGAAGTGTATTAGAATATACTTGAAATAGAAAGGAATGTTTTGACTCAGCACAAACAACATATGAATTAGAATATACAAGGAATATTAAGGAATATTTTGACTTAGCACAAACCACATGTGCATTAGAATACACTCGGAATAGAAAGGAATGTTTTGACCCAGTACAAGAAGGAAGTGTATTGGAATTTACTTGGAATAGAAAGGAATGTTTTGTCTCAGCACACACAATATGTGCTTTAGAATATACTAGGAATACAATGGAATGTTTTGACTCAGGACACACAAGATGTGCATTAGAATATACGTGGAATAGAAAGGAATTTTTTGACTCAGCACACAAAACATGTGGATCGAAATATACTCAGAATAGAAAGGAAAGTATTGATTCAGCACACACCACATATGCATTAGAATATACTTGGAATAGAAAGGAATGTTTTGACCCAGAACAAGAAGGAAGTGTATTGGAAAATACTTGGAATAGAAAGGAATGTTTTGACTTAGCACACACAACATGTGCATCAGAAAATACTTGGATTAGAAAGGAATGTTTTGACTCAGCACACACAACATGTGCATTAGAATATACAAGGAATATTAAGGATAATTTTGACTCAGCACACACAAAACGTGGATTAGATTATGCATGGAATAGAAAGGAATGTTTTGACTCAGCACACACCACATGTGCATTAGAATATTCTGGGAATAGGAAGGTATGTTTTGACTCAGCACACACAACATGTGCATCGGAATATACTCAGAATAGAAAGGAAAGTATTGTCTCAACACACACCACATATGCATTAGAATATATTTGGAATAGAAATGAATGTTTTGACCAAGAACAAGAAGGAAGTGTATTTGAATATACTTGGAATAGAAAGGAATGTTTTGACTCAACACAAACAACATGTGAATTAGAATATACAAGGAATATTAAGGAATATTTTGACTTAGCACACACCACATGTGCATTAGAATATACTTGGAATAGAAAGGAATGTTTTGACCCAGAACAAGAAGGAAGTGTATTGGAATATACTTGGAATAGAAAGGAATGTTTTGACTCAGCACACACAATATGTGCTTTAGAATATACTAGGAATACAATGGAATGTTTTGACTCAGGACACACAAGATGTGAATTAGAATATACGTGGAATAGAAAGGAATTTTTTGACTCAGCACACACAACATGTGGATCGGAATATACTCAGAATAGAAAGGAAAGTATTGACTCAGCACACACCACATATGCATTACAATATACTTGGAATAGATAGGAATGTTTGACCCAGAACAAGAAGGAAGTGTATTGGAATATACTTGGAATAGAAAGGAATGTTTTGACTTACCACACACAACATGTGCATCAGAAAATACTTGGAATAGAAAGGAATATTTTGACTCAGCACTCACAACATGTGCATTAGAATTTTAAAGAAATATTAAGGAATATTTTGACTCAGCACACACAACATGTGCATTAGAATATGCATGGAATAGAAAGGAATGTTTTGACTCAGCACACACCACATGTGCATTAGAATATACTTGGAATAGAAAGGAATGTTTTGTCTCAGCACACAAAACAAGGTTATTCGAATCTACTTGGAATAGAAAGGAATGTTTTGACTCAGCACACACCACATGTGCTTTAGAATATTCTTGGTATATCAATAAATATTTTGACGCAGCACACACAAGATGTGCATTGGAAAATACTTGGAATAGAAAGGAATGTTTTGACTCAGCACACACCACATATGCATTAGAATATACTTGGAATAGAAAGGAATGTTTTGACCCAGAACAAGAAGGAAGTGTATTGGAAAATAATTGGAATAGAAAGGAATGTTTTGACTCAGCACACACAACATGTGCATCAGAAAATACTTGGATTAGGAAGGAATGTTTTGACTCAGCACACACAACATGTGCATTAGAATATACAAGGAATATTAAGGAATATTTTGACTCAGCACACACAACATGTGCATTAGAATATGCATGGAATAGAAAGGAATGTTTTGACTCAGCACACACAACATGTGCATTAGATAGAATATACTTGGTATAGAAAGGAATGTTTTGACTCAGTAAACACAACATGTGCATCGGAATATACTCAGAATAGAAAGGAAATTATTGACTCAACACACACCACATATGCATTAGAATATACTTGGAATAGAAATGAATGTTTTGACCCATAACAAGAAGGAAATGTATTTGAATATACTTGGAATAGAAAGGAATGTTTTGACCCAGAACAAGAAGGAAATGTATTGGAATATACTTGGAATAGAAAGGAATGTTTTGACTCAGCACACACAATATGTGCTTTAGAATATACTTGGAATACAATGGAATGTTTTGACTCAGGACACACAAGATGTGCATCAGAATATACGTGCAATAGAAAGGAATGTTTTGACTCAGCACACACAACATGTGGATCGGAATATACTCAGAATAGAAAGGAATGTTTTGACTCAGCACACACAACATGTGCATTAGAATATACAATGAATATTAAGGATAATTTTGACTCAGCACACACAAAATGTGGATTAGAATATGCATGGAATAGAAAGGAATGTTTTGACTCAGCACACACCACATGTGCATTAGAATATTCTGGGAATAGAAAGGTATGTTTTGACTCAGCACACACAACATGTGCATCGGAATATACTCAGAATAGAAAGGAAAGTATTGTCTCAACACACACCACATATGCATTAGAATATATTTGGAATAGAAATGAATATTTTGACCAAGAACAAGAAGGAAGTGTATTTGAATATACTTGGAATAGAAAGGAATGTTTTGACTCAACACAAACAACATGTGAATTAGAATATACAAGGAATATTAAGGAATATTTTGACTTAGCACACACCACATGTGCATTAGAATATACTTGGAATAGAAAGGAATGTTTTGACCCAGAACAAGAAGGAAGTGTATTGGAATATACTTGGAATAGAAAGGAATGTTTTGACTCAGCACACACAATATGTGCTTTAGAATATACTTGGAATACAATGGAATGTTTTGACTCAGGACACACAAGATGTGCATTAGAATATACGTGGAATAGAAAGGAATTTTTTGACTAAGCACACACAACATGTGGATCGGAATATACTCAGAATAGAAAGGAAAGTATTGACTCAGCACACACCACATATGCATTACAATATACTTGGAATAGAAATGAATGTTTTGACTCAGCACACACAACATGTGCATCAGAAAATACTTGGAATAGAAAGGAATATTTTGACTCAGCACTCACAACATGTGCATTAGAATTTTAAAGAAATATTAAGGAATATTTTGCCTCAGCACACACAACATGTGCATTAGAATATGCATGGAATAGAAAGGAATGTTTTGACTCAGCACACACCACATGTGCATTAGAATATACTTGGAATACAATGCAATGTTTTGACACAGCACACACAAGATGTGTATCAGAATATACTTCGAATAGAAAGGAATGTTTTGTCTCAGCACACAAAACAAGGTTATTCGAATCTACTTGGAATAGAAAGGAATGTTTTGACTCAGCACACACCACATGTGCTTTAGAATATTCTTGGTATATCAATAAATATTTTGACGCAGCACACACAAGATGTGCATTGGAAAATACTTGGAATAGAAAGGAATGTTTTGACTCAGCACACACCACATGTGCTTTAGAATATTCTTGGTATATCAATAAATATTTTGACGCAGCACACACAAGATGTGCATTGGAAAATACTTGGAATAGAAAGGAATGTTTTGACTCAGCACACACCACATATGCATTAGAATATACTTGGAATAGAAAGGAATGTTTTGACCCAGAACAAGAAGGAAGTGTATTGGAAAATACTTGGAATAGAAAGGAATGTTTTGACTCTGCACACACAACATGTGCATCAGAAAATACTTGGATTAGAAAGGAATGTTTTGATTCAGCACACACAACATGTGCATTAGAATATACAAGGAATGTTAACGAATATTTTGACTCAGCACACACAAAATGTGGATTAGAATATGCATGGAATAGAAAGGAATGTTTTGACTCAGCACACACCACATGTGCATTAGAATATTCTGGGAATAGAAAGGTATGTTTTGACTCAGCACACACAACATGTGCATCGGAATATACTCAGAATAGAAAGGAAAGTATTGTCTCAACACACACCACATATGCATTAGAATATATTTGGAATAGAAATGAATTTTTTGACCAAGAACAAGAAGGAAGTGTATTTGAATATACTTGGAATAGAAAGGAATGTTTTGACTCAACATAAACAACATGTGAATTAGAATATACAAGGAATATTAAGGAATATTTTGACTTAGCACACACCACATGTGCATTAGAATATACTTGGAATAGAAAGGAATGTTTTGACCCAGAACAAGTAGGAAGTGTATTGGAATATACTTGGAATAGAAAGGAATGTTTTGACTCAGCACACACAACATGTGCATCAGAATATACTCAGAATAGAAAGGAAAGTATTGACTCAGCACACACCACATATGCATTAAAATATAGTTGGAATAGAAAGGAATGTTTTGACCCAGAACAAGAAGGAAGTGTATTAGAATATACTTGAAATAGAAAGGAATGTTTTGACTCAGCACAAACAACATATGAATTAGAATATACAAGGAATATTAAGGAATATTTTGACTTAGCACAAACCACATGTGCATTAGAATACACTTGGAATAGAAAGGAATGTTTTGACCCAGTACAAGAAGGAAGTGTATTGGAATTTACTTGGAATAGAAAGGAATGTTTTGTCTCAGCACACACAATATGTGCTTTAGAATATACTAGGAATACAATGGAATGTTTTGACTCAGGACACACAAGATGTGCATTAGAATATACGTGGAATAGAAAGGAATTTTTTGACTCAGCACACAAAACATGTGGATCGGAATATACTCAGAATAGAAAGGAAAGTATTGATTCAGCACACACCACATATGCATTAGAATATACTTGGAATAGAAAGGAATGTTTTGACCCAGAACAAGAAGGAAGTGTATTGGAAAATACTTGGAATAGAAAGGAATGTTTTGACTCAGCACACACAACATGTGCATCAGAAAATACTTGGATTAGAAAGGAATGTTTTGACTCAGCACACACAACATGTGCATTAGAATATACAAGGAATATTAAGGATAATTTTGACTCAGCACACACAAAACGTGGATTAGATTATGCATGGAATAGAAAGGAATGTTTTGACTCAGCACACACCACATGTGCATTAGAATATTCTGGGAATAGAAAGGTATGTTTTGACTCAGCACACACAACATGTGCATTGGAATATACTCAGAATAGAAAGGAAAGTATTGTCTCAACACACACCACATATGCATTAGAATATATTTGGAATAGAAATGAATGTTTTGACCAAGAACAAGAAGGAAGTGTATTTGAATATACTTGGAATAGAAAGGAATGTTTTGACTCAACACAAACAAAATGTGAATTAGAATATACAAGGAATATTAAGGAATATTTTGACTTAGCACACACCACATGTGCATTAGAATATACTTGGAATAGAAAGGAATGTTTTGACCCAGAACAAGAAGGAAGTGTATTGGAAAATACTTGGAATAGAAAGGAATGTTTTGACTCAGCACACACAATATGTGCTTTAGAATATACTAGGAATACAATGGAATGTTTTGACTCAGGACACACAAGATGTGCATTAGAATATACGTGGAATAGAAAGGAATTTTTTGACTCAGCACACACAACATGTGGATCGGAATATACTCAGAATAGAAAGGAAAGTATTGACTCAGCACACACCACATATGCATTACAATATACTTGGAATAGATAGGAATGTTTGACCCAGAACAAGAAGGAAGTGTATTGGAATATACTTGGAATAGAAAGGAATGTTTTGACTCACCACACACAACATGTGCATCAGAAAATACTTGGAATAGAAAGGAATATTTTGACTCAGCACTCACAACATGTGCATTAGAATTTTAAAGAAATATTAAGGAATATTTTGACTCAGCACACACAACATGTGCATTAGAATATGCATGGAATAGAAAGGAATGTTTTGACTCAGCACACACCACATGTGCATTAGAATATACTTGGAATAGAAAGGAATGTTTTGTCTCAGCACACAAAACAAGGTTATTCGAATCTACTTGGAATAGAAAGGAATGTTTTGACTCAGCACACACCACATGTGCTTTAGAATATTCTTGGTATATCAATAAATATTTTGACGCAGCACACACAAGATGTGCATTGGAAAATACTTGGAATAGAAAGGAATGTTTTGACTCAGCACACACCACATATGCATTAGAATATACTTGGAATAGAAAGGAATGTTTTGACCCAGAACAAGAAGGAAGTGTATTGGAAAATACTTGGAATAGAAAGGAATGTTTTGACTCAGCACACACAACATGTGCATCAGAAAATACTTGGATTAGGAAGGAATGTTTTGACTCAGCACACACAACATGTGCATTAGAATATACAAGGAATATTAAGGAATATTTTGACTCAGCACACACAACATGTGAATTAGAATATGCATGGAATAGAAAGGAATGTTTTGACTCAGCACACACAACATGTGCATTAGATAGAATATACTTGGTATAGAAAGGAATGTTTTGACTCAGTAAACACAACATGTGCATCGGAATATACTCAGAATAGAAAGGAAAGTATTGACTCAACACACACCACATATGCATTAGAATATACTTGGAATAGAAATGAATGTTTTGACCCATAACAAGAAGGAAATGTATTTGAATATACTTGGAATAGAAAGGAATGTTTTGACCCAAAACAAGAAGGAAATGTATTGGAATATACTTGGAATAGAAAGGAATGTTTTGACTCAGCACACACAATATGTGCTTTAAAATATACTTGGAATACAATGGAATGTTTTGACTCAGGACACACAAGATGTGCATTAGAATATACGTGCAATAGAAAGGAATGTTTTGACTCAGCACACACAACATGTGGATCGGAATATACTCAGAATAGAAAGGAATGTTTTGACTCAGCACACACAACATGTGCATTAGAATATACAATGAATATTAAGGATAATTTTGACTCAACACACACAAAATGTGGATTAGAATATGCATGGAATAGAAAGGAATGTTTTGACTCAGCACACACCACATGTGCATTAGAATATTCTGGGAATAGAAAGGTATGTTTTGACTCAGCACAAACAACATGTGCATCGGAATATACTCAGAATAGAAAGGAAAGTATTGTCTCAACACACACCACATATGCATTAGAATATATTTGGAATAGAAATGAATATTTTGACCAAGAACAAGAAGGAAGTGTATATGAATATACTTGGAATAGAAAGGAATGTTTTGACTCAAAACAAACTACATGTGAATTAGAATATACAAGGAATATTAAGGAATATTTTGACTTAGCACACACCACATGTGCATTAGAATATACTTGGAATAGAAAGGAATGTTTTGACCCAGAACAAGAAGGAAGTGTATTGGAATATACTTGGAATAGAAAGGAATGTTTTGACTCAGCACACACAATATATGCCTTAGAATATACTAGGAATACAATGGAATGTTTTGACTCAGGACACACAAGATGTGCATTAGAATATACGTGGAATAGAAAGGTATTTTTTGACTCAGCACACACAACATGTGGATCGGAATATACTCAGAATAGAAAGGAAAGTATTGACTCAGCACACACCACATATGCATTACAATATACTTGGAATAGAAATGAATGTTTTGACTAAGCACACACAACATGTGCATCAGAAAATACTTGGAATAGAAAGGAATATTTTGACTCAGCACTCACAACATGTGCATTAGAATTTTAAAGAAATATTAAGGAATATTTTGACTCAGCACACACAACATGTGCATTAGAATATGCATGGAATTGAAAGGAATGTTTTGACTCAGCACACACCACATGTGCATTAGAATATACTTGGAATACAATGCAATGTTTTGACACAGCACACACAAGATGTGTATCAGAATATACTTGGAATAGAAAGGAATGTTTTGTCTCAGCACACAAAACAAGGTTATTCGAATCTACTTGGAATAGAAAGGAATGTTTTGCCTAGAACAAGAAGGGTGTATTGGAATATACTTGGAATAGAAAGGAATGTTTAGACTCAGCAAACACAACATGTGCATCGGAATATACTCAGAATAGAAAGGAAAGTATTGACTCAACACACACCACATATGCATTAGAATATATTTGGAATAGAAATGAATGTTTTGACCCAGAACAAGAAGGAAGTGTATTTGAATATACTTGGAATAGAAAGGAATGATTTGACTCAACGCAAACAACATGTGAATTAGAATATACAAGGAATATTAAGGAATATTTCGACATAGCACACACCACATGTGCATTAGAATATACTTGGAATAGAAAGGAATGTTTTGACCCAGAACAAGAAGGAAATGTATTTGAATATACTTGGAATAGAAAGGAATGTTGTGACTCTGCATACACAATATGTGCTTTAGAATATACTTGGAATACAATGGAATGTTTTGACTCAGGACACACAAGATGTGCATTAGAATATACGTGCAATAGAAAGGAATGTTTTGACTCAGCACACACAACATGTGGATCGGAATATAGTCAGAATAGAAAGGAAAGTATTGACTCAGCACACACCACATATGCATTAGAATATACTTGGAATAGAAAGGAATGTTTTGACCTAGAATAGGAAGGGTGTATTGGAATATACTTGGAATAGAAAGGAATGTTTAGACTCAGCACACACAACATGTGCATCAGAAAATACTTCGAATAGAAAGGTATGTTTTTACTCAGCGCACACACAATATGTGCTTTAGAAAATACTTGGAATATGATGGAATGTTTTGACTCAGCACAAACAACATGTGAATTAGAATATACAAGGAATATTAAGGAATATTTTGACTTAGCACACACCACCTGTGCATTAGAATATTCTGGGAATAGATAGGAATGTTTTGACACAGCACACACAACATGTGCATTAGATAGAATATACGTGGAATAGAAAGGAATGTTTTGACTCTGAACACACAACATGTGCATCAGAATATACTCAGAATAGAAAGGAACGTATTGACTCAGCACACACCACATATGCATTAGAATATAGTTGGAATAGAAAGGAATGTTTTGACCCAGAACAAGAAGGAAGTGTATTAGAATATACTTGAAATAGAAAGGAATGTTTTGTCTCAGCACAAACAACATATGAATTAGAATATACAAGGAATATTAAGGAATAATTTGACTTAGCACACACCACATGTGCATTGGAATATACTTGGAATAGAAAGGAATGTTTTTACCCAGTACAAGAAGGAAGTGTATTGGAATTTACTTGGAATAGAAAGGAATGTTTTGTCTAAGCACACACAATATGTGCTTTAGAATATACTAGGAATACAATGGAATGTTTTGACTCAGGACACACAAGATGTGCATTAGAATATACGTGGAATAGAAAGGAATTTTTTGACTCAGCACACACAACATGTGGATCGGAATATACTCAGAATAGAAAGGAAAGTATTGATTCAGCACACACCACATATGCATTAGAATATACTTGGAATAGAAAGGAATGTTTTGACCCAGAACAAGAAGGAAGTGTATTGGAATATACTTGGAATAGAAAGGAATGTTTTGACTCAGCACACACAACATGTGCATCAGAAAATACTTGGAATAGAAAGGAATATTTTGACTCAGCACTCACAACATGTGCATTAGAATTTTAATGAAATATTAAGGAATATTTTGACTCAGCACACACAACATGTGCATTAGAATATGCAAGAAATAGAAAGGAATGTTTTGACTCAGCACGCACCACATGTGCATTAGAATATACTTGGAATACAATGGAATGTTTTGACACAGCACACACAAGATGTGCATCAGAATATACTTGGAATAGAAAGGAATGTTTTGTCTCAGCACACAAAACAAGGTTATTCGAATCTACTTGGAATAGAAAGGAATGTTTTGACTCATCACAGACAACATGTGCATTAGAATATACTTGGAATAGAAAGGAATGTTTTGACTCAGCACACACCACATGTGCTTTAGAATATTCTTGGTATATCACTAAATATTTTGACGCAGCACACACAAGATGTGCATTGGAAAATACTTGGAATAGAAAGGAATGTTTTTACTCAGCACACACCACATATGCATTAGAATATACTTGGAATAGAAAGGAATGTTTTGACAAAGAACAAGAAGGAAATGTATTGGAAAATACTTGGAATAGAAAGGAATGTTTTGACTCAGCACACACAACATGTGCATCAGAAAATACTTGGATTAGAAAGGAATGTTTTGATTCAGCACACACAACATGTGCATTAGAATATACAAGGAATGTTAAGGAATATTTTGACTCAGCACACACAAAATGTGGATTAGAATATGCATGGAATAGAAAGGAATGTTTTGACTCAGCAACACCACATGTGCATTAGAATATTCTGGGAATAGAAAGGTATGTTTTGACTCAGCACACACAACATGTGCATCGGAATATACTCAGAATAGAAAGGAAAGTATTGTCTCAACACACACCACATATGCATTAGAATATATTTGGAATAGAAATGAATTTTTTGACCAAGAACAAGAAGGAAGTGTATTTGAATATACTTGGAATAGAAAGGAATGTTTTGACTCAACATAAACAACATGTGAATTAGAATATACAAGGAATATTAAGGAATATTTTGACTTAGCACACACCACATGTGCATTAGAATATACTTGGAATAGAAAGGAATGTTTTGACCCAGAACAAGAAGGAAGTGTATTGGAATATACTTGGAATAGAAAGGAATGTTTTGACTCAGCACACACAACATGTGCATCAGAATATACTCAGAATAGAAAGGAAAGTATTGACTCAGCACACACCACATATGCATTAAAATATAGTTGGAATAGAAAGGAATGTTTTGACCCAGAACAAGAAGGAAGTGTATTAGAATATACTTGAAATAGAAAGGAATGTTTTGACTTAGCACAAACCACATGTGCATTAGAATACACTTGGAATAGAAAGGAATGTTTTGACCCAGTACAAGAAGGAAGTGTATTGGAATTTACTTGAAATAGAAAGGAATGTTTTGTCTCAGCACACACAATATGTGCTTTAGAATATACTAGGAATACAATGGAATGTTTTGACTCAGGACACACAAGATGTGCATTAGAATATACGTGGAATAGAAAGGAATTTTTTGACTCAGCACACAAAACATGTGGATCGGAATATACTCAGAATAGAAAGGAAAGTATTGATTCAGCACACACCACATATGCATTAGAATATACTTGGAATAGAAAGGAATGTTTTGACCCAGAACAAGAAGGAAGTGTATTGGAAAATACTTGGAATAGAAAGGAATGTTTTGACTCAGCACACACAACATGTGCATCAGAAAATACTTGGATTAGAAAGGAATGTTTTGACTCAGCACACACAACATGTGCATTAGAATATACAAGGAATATTAAGGATAATTTTGACTCAGCACACACAAAACGTGGATTAGATTATGCATGGAATAGAAAGGAATGTTTTGACTCAGCACACACCACATGTGCATTAGAATATTCTGGGAATAGAAAGGTATGTTTTGACTCAGCACACACAACATGTGCATCGGAATATACTCAGAATAGAAAGGAAAGTATTGTCTCAACACACACCACATATGCATTAGAATATATTTGGAATAGAAATGAATGTTTTGACCAAGAACAAGAAGGAAGTGTATTTGAATATACTTGGAATAGAAAGGAATGTTTTGACTCAGCACTCACAACATGTGCATTAGAATTTTAAAGAAATATTAAGGAATATTTTGCCTCAGCACACACAACATGTGCATTAGAATATGCATGGAATAGAAAGGAATGTTTTGACTCAGCACACACCACATGTGCATTAGAATATACTTGGAATACAATGCAATGTTTTGACACAGCACACACAAGATGTGTATCAGAATATACTTGGAATAGAAAGGAATGTTTTGTCTCAGCACACAAAACAAGGTTATTCGAATCTACTTGGAATAGAAAGGAATGTTTTGACTCAGCACACACCACATGTGCTTTAGAATATTCTTGGTATATCAATAAATATTTTGACGCAGCACACACAAGATGTGCATTGGAAAATACTTGGAATAGAAAGGAATGTTTTGACTCAGCACACACCACATATGCATTAGAATATACTTGGAATAGAAAGGAATGTTTTGACCCAGAACAAGAAGGAAGTGTATTGCAAAATACTTGGAATAGAAAGGAATGTTTTGACTCAGCACACACAACATGTGCATCAGAAAATACTTGGATTAGGAAGGAATGTTTTGACTCAGCACACACAACATGTGCATTAGAATATACAAGGAATATTAAGGAATATTTTGACTCAGCACACACAACATGTGCATTAGAATATGCATGGAATAGAAAGGAATGTTTTGACTCAGCACACACAACATGTGCATTAGATAGAATATACTTGGTATAGAAAGGAATGTTTTGACTCAGTAAACACAACATGTGCATCGGAATATACTCAGAATAGAAAGGAAAGTATTGACTCAACACACACAACATATGCATTAGAATATACTTGGAATAGAAATGAATGTTTTGACCCAGAACAAGAAGGAAATGTATTTGAATATACTTGGAATAGAAAGGAATGTTTTGACTCAACACAAACAACATGTGAATTAGAATATACAAGGAATATTAAGGAATATTTTGACATAGCACACACCACATGTGCATTAGAATATACTTGGAATAGAAAGGAATGTTTTGACCCAGAACAAGAAGGAAATGTATTGGAATATACTTGGAATAGAAAGGAATGTTTTGACTCAGCACACACAATATGTGCTTTAGAATATACTTGGAATACAATGGAATGTTTTGACTCAGGACACACAAGATGTGCATTAGAATATACGTGCAATAGAAAGGAATGTTTTGACTCAGCACACACAACATGTGGATCGGAATATACTCAGAATAGAAAGGAAAGTATTGACTCAGCACACACCACATATGCATGAGAATATACTTGGAATAGAAAGGAATGTTTTGACCTAGAACAAGAAGGAAATGTATTGGAATATACTTGGAATAGAAAGGAATGTTTTGATTCAGCACACACATGTGCATCAGAAAATACTTAGAATAGAAAGGAATATTTTGACTCAGCACTCACAACATGTGCATTAGAATTTTAAAGAAATATTAAGGAATATTTTGACTCAGCACACACAACATGTGCATTAGAATATGCATGGAATAGAAAGGAATGTTTTGACTCAGCACACACCACATGTGCATTAGAATCTACTTGGAATAGAAAGGAATGTTTTGACTCAGCACACACCACATGTGCTTTAGAATAGTCTTGGTATATCAATAAATATTTTGACGCAGCACACACAAGATGTGCATTGGAAAATACTTGGAATAGAAAGGAATGTTTTGACTCAGCACACACCACATATGCATTAGAATATACTTGGAATAGAAAGGAATGTTTTGACCCAGAACAAGAAGGAAGTGTATTGGAAAATACTTGGAATAGAAAGGAATGTTTTGACTCATCACACACAACATGTGCATCAGAAAATACTTGGATTAGGAAGGAATGTTTTGACTCAGCACACACAACATGTGCATTAGAATATACAAGGAATATTAAGGAATATTTTGACTCAGCACACACAACATGTGCATTAGAATATGCATGGAATAGAAAGGAATGTTTGGACTCAGCACACACAACATGTGCATTAGATAGAATATACTTGGTATAGAAAGGAATGTTTTGACTCAGTAAACACAACATGTGCATCGGAATATACTCAGAATAGAAAGGAAAGTATTGACTCAACACACACCACATATGCATTAGAATATACTTGGAATAGAAATGAATGTTTTGACCCAGAACAAGAAGGAAATGTATTTGAATATACTTGGAATAGAAAGGAATGTTTTGACTCAACACAAACAACATGTGAATTAGAATATACAAGGAATATTAAGGAATATTTTGACATAGCACACACCACATGTGCATTAGAATATACTTGGAATAGAAAGGAATGTTTTGACCCAGAACAAGAAGGAAATGTATTGGAATATACTTGGAATAGAAAGGAATGTTTTGACTCAGCACACACAATATGTGCTTTAGAATATACTTGGAATACAATGGAATGTTTTGACTCAGGACACACAAGATGTGCATTAGAATATACGTGCAATAGAAAGGAATGTTTTGACTCAGCACACACAACATGTGGATCGGAATATACTCAGAATAGAAAGGAAAGTATTGACTCAGCACACACCACATATGCATTAGAATATACTTGGAATAGAAAGGAATGTTTTGACCTAGAACAAGAAGGAAGTGTATTGGAATATACTTGGAATAGAAAGGAATGTTTTGATTCAGCACACACAACATGTGCATCAGAAAATACTTAGAATAGAAAGGTATGTTTTTACTCAGCGCACACACAATATGTGCTTTAGAATATACTTGGAATATGATGGAATGTTTTGACTCAGGACACAGAAGATGTGCCTTAGAATATGCATGGAATAGAAAGGAATGTTTTGACTCAGCACCCACCACATGTGCATTAGAATATACTTGGAATACAATGGAATGTTTTGACTCAGTAAACACAACATGTGCATCGGAATATACTCAGAATAGAAAGGAAAGTATTGACTCAACACACACCACATATGCATTAGAATATACTTGGAATAGAAATGAATGTTTTGACCCAGAACAAGAAGGAAATGTATTTGAATATACTTGGAATAGAAAGGAATGTTTTGACTCAACACAAACAACATGTGAATTAGAATATACAAGGAATATTAAGGAATATTTTGACATAGCACACACCACATGTGCATTAGAATATACTTGGAATAGAAAGGAATGTTTTGACCCAGAACAAGAAGGAAATGTATTGGAATATACTTGGAATAGAAAGGAATGTTTTGACTCAGCACACACAATATGTGCTTTAGAATATACTTGGAATACAATGGAATGTTTTGACTCAGGACACACAAGATGTGCATTAGAATATACGTGCAATAGAAAGGAATGTTTTGACTCAGCACACACAACATGTGGATCGGAATATACTCAGAATAGAAAGGAAAGTATTGACTCAGCACACACCACATATGCATTCGAATATACTTGGAATAGAAAGGAATGTTTTGACCTAGAACAAGAAGGAAGTGTATTGGAATATACTTGGAATAGAAAGGAATGTTTTGATTCAGCACACACAACATGTGCATCAGAAAATACTTAGAATAGAAAGGTATGTTTTTACTCAGCGCACACACAATATGTGCTTTAGAATATACTTGGAATATGATGGAATGTTTTGACTCAGGACACAGAAGATGTGCCTTAGAATATGCATGGAATAGAAAGGAATGTTTTGACTCAGCACCCACCACATGTGCATTAGAATATACTTGGAATACAATGGAATGTTTTCACACAGCACACACAAGATGTGCATCTGAATATACTTGAAATAGAAAGGAATGTTTTGTCTCAGCACACAAAACAAGGTTATTCGAATCAACCTGGAATTTAAAGGAATGTGTTGACTCAGCACAGACAACATGTGAATTAGAATATACTTGGAAAAGAAAGGAATGTTTTGACTCAGCATACACCACATGTGCTTTAGAATATTCGTGGAATAGAAAGGAATGTTTTGACTCAGCACACACAACATGTGCATTAGATAGAATATACGTGGAATAGAAAGTAATGTTTTGACTCAGCACATTCCACATGTGGATTAGAATATTCTGAGAATAGAAAGGTATGTTTTGACTCAGCACACGTCACATATCCATTAGAATATACTTGGAATAGAAAGGAATGTTTTGACCAAGAACAAGAAGGAAGTGTATTAGAATATACATGGAATAGAAAGGAATGTTTTGACTCAGCACAAACAACATATGAATTAGAATATACAAGGAATATTAAGGAATATTTTGACTTAGCACACACCACATGTGAATTAGAATATACTTGGAATAGAAAGGAATGTTTTGACCCAGAACAAGAAGGAAGTGTATTGGAATATACTAGGAATACAAAGGAATGTTTTGACTCAGCACACACAATATGTGCTTTAGAATATACTAGGAATACAATGGAATGTTTTGACTCAGGACACACAAGATGTGTATTAGAATATACGTGGAATAAAAAGGAATTTTTTGACTCAGCACACACAACATGTGGATCGGAATATACTCAGAATAGAAAGGAAAGTATTGACTCAGCACACACCACATATGCATTAGAATATACTTGGAATAGAAAGGAATGTTTTGACCCAGAACAAGAAGGAAGAGTATTGGAATATACTTGGAATAGAAAGGAATGTTTTGACTCAGCACACACAACATGTGCATCAGAAAATACTTGGAATAGAAAGGAATATTTTGACTCAGCACTCACAACATGTGCATTAGAATTTTAAAGAAATATTAAGGAATATTTTGACTCAGCACACACAACATGTGCATTAGAATTTTAAAGAAATATTAAGGAATATTTTGACTCAGCACACACAACATGTGCATTCGAATATGCATGGAATAGAAAGGAATGTTTTGACTCAGCACACACCACATGTGCATTAGAATATACTTGGAATACAATGCAATGTTTTGACACAGCACACACAAGATGTGCATCAGAATAAACTTGGAATAGAAAGGAATGTTTTGTCTCAGCACACAAAACAAGGTTATTCGAATCTACTTGGAATAGAAAGGAATGTTTTGACTCAGCACACACCACATGTGCTTTATAATATTCTTGGTATATCAATAAGTATTTTGACGCAGCACACACAAGATGTGCATTGGAAAATACTTGGAATAGAATGGAATGTTTTGACTCAGCACACACCACATATGCATTAGAATATACTTGGAATAGAAAGGAATGTTTTGACCCAGAACAAGAAGGAAGTGTATTGGAATATACTTGGAATAGAAAGGAATGATTTGACTCAGCACACACAATATGTGCTTTAGAATATACTAGGAATACAATGGAATGTTTTGACTCAGGACACACAAGATGTGCATTAGAATATACGTGGAATAGAAAGGAATTTTTTGACTCAGCACACACAACATGTGGATCGGAATATACTCAGAATAGAAAGGAAAGTATTGACTCAGCACACACCACATATGCATTACAATATACTTGGAATAGATAGGAATGTTTGACCCAGAACAAGAAGGAAGTATATTGGAATATACTTGGAATAGAAAGTAATGTTTTGACTCACCACACACAACATGTGCATCAGAAAATACTTGGAATAGAAAGGAATATTTTGACTCAGCACTCACAACATGTGCATTAGAATTTTAAAGAAATATTAAGGAATATTTTGACTCAGCACACACAACATGTGCATTAGAATATGCATGGAATAGAAAGGAATGTTTTGACTCAACACACACCACATATGCATTAGAATATACTTGGAATAGAAATGAATGTTTTGACCCAGAACAAGAAGGAAATGTATTTGAATATACTTGGAATAGAAAGGAATGTTTTGACTCAACACAAACAACATGTGAATTAGAATATACAAGGAATATTAAGGAATATTTTGACATAGCACACACCACATGTGCATTAGAATATACTTGGAATAGAAAGGAATGTTTTGACCCAGAACAAGAAGGAAATGTATTGGAATATACTTGGAATAGAAAGGAATGTTTTGACTCAGCACACACAATATGTGCTTTAGAATATACTTGGAATACAATGGAATGTTTTGACTCAGGACACACAAGATGTGCATTAGAATATACGTGCAATAGAAAGGAATGTTTTGACTCAGCACACACAACATGTGGATCGGAATATACTCAGAATAGAAAGGAAAGTATTGACTCAGCACACACCACATATGCATGAGAATATACTTGGAATAGAAAGGAATGTTTTGACCTAGAACAAGAAGGAAATGTATTGGAATATACTTGGAATAGAAAGGAATGTTTTGATTCAGCACACACATGTGCATCAGAAAATACTTAGAATAGAAAGGAATATCTTGACTCAGCACTCACAACATGTGCATTAGAATTTTAAAGAAATATTAAGGAATATTTTGACTCAGCACACACAACATGTGCATTAGAATATGCATGGAATAGAAAGGAATGTTTTGACTCAGCACACACCACATGTGCATTAGAATCTACTTGGAATAGAAAGGAATGTTTTGACTCAGCACACACCACATGTGCTTTAGAATAGTCTTGGTATATCAATAAATATTTTGACGCAGCACACACAAGATGTGCATTGGAAAATACTTGGAATAGAAAGGAATGTTTTGACTCAGCACACACCACATATGCATTAGAATATACTTGGAATAGAAAGGAATGTTTTGACCCAGAACAAGAAGGAAGTGTATTGGAAAATACTTGGAATAGAAAGGAATGTTTTGACTCAGCACACACAACATGTGCATCAGAAAATACTTGGATTAGGAAGGAATGTTTTGGCTCAGCACACACAACATGTGCATTAGAATATACAAGGAATATTAAGGAATATTTTGACTCAGCACACACAACATGTGCATTAGAATATGCATGGAATAGAAAGGAATGTTTTGACTCAGCACACACAACATGTGCATTAGATAGAATATACTTGGTATAGAAAGGAATGTTTTGACTCAGTAAACACAACATGTGCATCGGAATATACTCAGAATAGAAAGGAAAGTATTGACTCAACACACACCACATATGCATTAGAATATACTTGGAATAGAAATGAATGTTTTGACCCAGAACAAGAAGGAAATGTATTTGAATATACTTGGAATAGAAAGGAATGTTTTGACTCAACACAAACAACATGTGAATTAGAATATACAAGGAATATTAAGGAATATTTTGACATAGCACACACCACATGTGCATTAGAATATACTTGGAATAGAAAGGAATGTTTTGACCCAGAACAAGAAGGAAATGTATTGGAATATACTTGGAATAGAAAGGAATGTTTTGACTCAGCACACACAATATGTGCTTTAGAATATACTTGGAATACAATGGAATGTTTTGACTCAGGACACACAAGATGTGCATTAGAATATACGTGCAATAGAAAGGAATGTTTTGACTCAGCACACACAACATGTGGATCGGAATATACTCAGAATAGAAAGGAAAGTATTGACTCAGCACACACCACATATGCATTAGAATATACTTGGAATAGAAAGGAATGTTTTGACCTAGAACAAGAAGGAAGTGTATTGGAATATACTTGGAATAGAAAGGAATGTTTTGATTCAGCACACACAACATGTGCATCAGAAAATACTTAGAATAGAAAGGTATGTTTTTACTCAGCGCACACACAATATGTGCTTTAGAATATACTTGGAATATGATGGAATGTTTTGACTCAGGACACAGAAGATGTGCCTTAGAATATGCATGGAATAGAAAAGAATGTTTTGACTCAGCACCCACCACATGTGCATTAGAATATACTTGGAATACAATGGAATGTTTTGACTCAGTAAACACAACATGTGCATCGGAATATACTCAGAATAGAAAGGAAAGTATTGACTCAACACACACCACATATGCATTAGAATATACTTGGAATAGAAATGAATGTTTTGACCCAGAACAAGAAGGAAATGTATTTGAATATACTTGGAATAGAAAGGAATGTTTTGACTCAACACAAACAACATGTGAATTAGAATATACAAGGAATATTAAGGAATATTTTGACATAGCACACACCACATGTGCATTAGAATATACTTGGAATAGAAAGGAATGTTTTGACCCAGAACAAGAAGGAAATGTATTGGAATATACTTGGAATAGAAAGGAATGTTTTGACTCAGCACACACAATATGTGCTTTAGAATATACTAGGAATACAATGGAATGTTTTGACTCAGGACACACAAGATGTGCATTAGAATATACGTGCAATAGAAAGGAATGTTTTGACTCAGCACACACAACATGTGGATCGGAATATACTCAGAATAGAAAGGAAAGTATTGACTCAGCACACACCACATATGCATTCGAATATACTTGGAATAGAAAGGAATGTTTTGACCTAGAACAAGAAGGAAGTGTATTGGAATATACTTGGAATAGAAAGGAATGTTTTGATTCAGCACACACAACATGTGCATCAGAAAATACTTAGAATAGAAAGGTATGTTTTTACTCAGCGCACACACAATATGTGCTTTAGAATATACTTGGAATATGATGGAATGTTTTGACTCAGGACACAGAAGATGTGCCTTAGAATATGCATGGAATAGAAAGGAATGTTTTGACTCAGCACCCACCACATGTGCATTAGAATATACTTGGAATACAATGGAATGTTTTCACACAGCACACACAAGATGTGCATCTGAATATACTTGAAATAGAAAGGAATGTTTTGTCTCAGCACACAAAACAAGGTTATTCGAATCAACCTGGAATTTAAAGGAATGTGTTGACTCAGCACAGACAACATGTACATTAGAATATACTTGGAAAAGAAAGGAATGTTTTGACTCAGCATACACCACATGTGCTTTAGAATATTCGTGGAATAGAAAGGAATGTTTTGACTCAGCACACACAACATGTGCATTAGATAGAATATACGTGGAATAGAAAGTAATGTTTTGACTCAGCACATTCCACATGTGGATTAGAATATTCTGAGAATAGAAAGGTATGTTTTGACTCAGCACACATCACATATCCATTAGAATATACTTGGAATAGAAAGGAATGTTTTGACCAAGAACAAGAAGGAAGTGTATTAGAATATACTTGGAATAGAAAGGAATGTTTTGACTCAGCACAAACAACATATGAATTAGAATATACAAGGAATATTAAGGAATATTTTGACTTAGCACACACCACATGTGCATTAGAATATACTTGGAATAGAAAGGAATGTTTTGACCCAGAACAAGAAGGAAGTGTATTGGAATATACTAGGAATACAAAGGAATGTTTTGACTCAGCACACACAATATGTGCTTTAGAATATACTAGGAATACAATGGAATGTTTTGACTCAGGACACACAAGATGTGTATTAGAATATACGTGGAATAAAAAGGAATTTTTTGACTCAGCACACACAACATGTGGATCGGAATATACTCAGAATAGAAAGGAAAGTATTGACTCAGCACACACCACATATGCATTAGAATATACTTGGAATAGAAAGGAATGTTTTGACCCAGAACAAGAAGGAAGAGTATTGGAATATACTTGGAATAGAAAGGAATGTTTTGACTCAGCACACACAACATGTGCATCAGAAAATACTTGGAATATAAAGGAATATTTTGACTCAGCACTCACAACATGTGCATTAGAATTTTAAAGAAATATTAAGGAATATTTTGACTCAGCACACACAACATGTGCATTCGAATATGCATGGAATAAAAGGAATGTTTTGACTCAGCACACACCACATGTGCATTAGAATATACTTGGAATACAATGCAATGTTTTGACACAGCACACACAAGATGTGCATCAGAATAAACTTGGAATAGAAAGGAATGTTTTGTCTCAGCACACAAAACAAGGTTATTCGAATCTACTTGGAATAGAAAGGAATGTTTTGACTCAGCACACACCACATGTGCTTTATAATATTCTTGGTATATCAATAAGTATTTTGACGCAGCACACACAAGATGTGCATTGGAAAATACTTGGAATAGAATGGAATGTTTTGACTCAGCACACACCACATATGCATTAGAATATACTTGGAATAGAAAGGAATGTTTTGACCCAGAACAAGAAGGAAGTGTATTGGAAAATACTTGGAATAGAAAGGAATGTTTTGACTCAGCACACACAACATGTGCATCAGAAAATACTTGGATTAGGAAGGAATGTTTTGACTCAGCACACACAACATGTGCATTAGAATATACAAGTAATATTAAGGAATATTTTGACTCAGCACACACAACATGTGCATTAGAATATGCATGGAATAGAAAGGAATGTTTTGACTCAGCACACACAACATGTGCATTAGATAGAATATACTTGGAATAGAAAGGAATGTTTTGACTCAGTAAATACAACATGTGCATCGGAATATACTCAGAATAGAAAGGAAAGTATTGACTCAACACACACCACATTTGCATTGGAATATACTTGGAATAGAAATGAATGTTTTGACCCAGAACAAGAAGGAATTGTATTTGAATATACTTGGAATAGAAAGGAATGTTTTGACTCAACACAAACAACATGTGAATTAGAATATACAAGGAATATTAAGGAATATTTTGACATAGCACACACCACATGTGCATTAGAATATACTTGGAATAGAAAGGAATGTTTTGACCCAGAACAAGAAGTAAATGTATTGGAATATACTTGGAATAGAAAGGAATGTTTTGACTCAGCACACACAATATGTGCTTTAGAATATACTTGGAATACAATGGAATGTTTTGACTCAGGACACACAAGATGTGCATTAGAATATACGTGCAATAGAAAGGAATGTTTTGACTCAGCACACACAACATGTGCATCAGAAAATACTTAGAATAGAAAGGTTTTTTTTTACTCAGCGCACACACAATATGTGCTTTAGAATATACTTGGAATATGATGGAATGTTTTGACTCAGCACAAACAACATGTGAATTAGAATTTTAATGAAATATTAAGGAATATTTTGACTCAGCACACACAACATGTGCATTAGAATATGCATGGAATAGAAAGGAATGATTTGACTCAGCACGCACCACATGTGCATTAGAATATACTTGGAATACAATGGAATGTTTTGACACAGCACACACAAGATGTGCATCAGAATATACTTGGAATAGAAAGGAATGTTTTGTCTCAGCACACAAAACAAGGTTATTCGAATCTACTTGGAATAGAAAGGAATGTTTTGACTCAGCACTCACCACATGTGCTTTAGAATATTCTTGGTATATCAATAAATCTTTTGACGCAGCACACACAAGATGTGCATTGGAAAATACTTGGAATAGAAAGGAATGTTTTGACTCAGCACACACCACATATGCATTAGAATATACTTGGAATAGAAAGGAATGTTTTGACTCAGCACACACAACATGTGCATCAGAAAATACTTGGATTAGGAAGGAATGTTTTGACTCAGCACACACAACATGTGCATTAGAATATACAAGGAATATTTTGACTCAGCACACACAACATGTGCATTAGAATATGCATGGAATAGAAAGGAATGTTTTGACTCAGCACCCACCACATGTGCATTAGATAGAATATACTTGGAATAGAAAGGAATGTTTTGACTCAGTAAACACAACATGTGCATCGGAATATACTCAGAATAGAAAGGAAAGTATTGACTCAACACACACCACATATGCATTAGAATATACTTGGAATAGAAATGAATGTTTTGACCCAGAACAAGAAGGAAATGTATTTGAATATACTTGGAATAGAAAGGAATGTTTTGACTCAACACAAACAACATGTGAATTAGAATATACAAGGAATATTAAGGAATATTTTGACATAGCACACACCACATGTGCATTAGAATATACTTGGAATAGAAAGGAATGTTTTGACCCAGAACAAGAAGGAAATGTATTGGAATATACTTGGAATAGAAAGGAATGTTTTGACTCAGCACACACAATATGTGCTTTAGAATATACTTGGAATACAATGGAATGTTTTGACTCAGGACACACAAGATGTGCATTAGAATATACGTGCAATAGAAAGGAATGTTTTGACTCAGCACACACAACATGTGGATCGGAATATACTCAGAATAGAAAGGAAAGTATTGACTCAGCACACACCACATATGCATTAGAATATACTTGGAATAGAAAGGAATGTTTTGACCTAGAACAAGAAGGAAGTGTATTGGAATATACTTGGAATAGAAAGGAATGTTTTGATTCAGCACACACATGTGCATCAGAAAATACTTAGGATAGAAAGGAATATTTTGACTCAGCACTCACAACATGTGCATTAGAATTTTAAAGAAATATTAAGGAATATTTTGACTCAGCACACACCACATGTGCATTAGAATCTACTTGGAATAGAAAGGAATGTTTTGACTCAGCACACACCACATGTGCTTTAGAATATTCTTGGTACATCAATAAATATTTTGACGCAGCACACACAAGATGTGCATTGGAAAATACTTGGAATAGAAAGGAATGTTTTGACTCAGCACACACCACATATGCATTAGAATATACTTGGAATAGAAAGGAATGTTTTGACCCAGAACAAGAAGGAAGTGTATTGCAAAATACTTGGAATAGAAAGGAATGTTTTGACTCAGCACACACAACATGTGCATCAGAAAATACTTGGATTAGGAAGGAATGTTTTGACTCAGCACACACAACATGTGCATTAGAATATACAAGGAATATTAAGGAATATTTTGACTCAGCACACACAACATGTGCATTAGAATATGCATGGAATAGAAAGGAATGTTTTGACTCAGCACACACAACATGTGCCGTAGATAGAATATACTTGGTATAGAAAGGAATGTTTTGACTCAGTAAACACAACATGTGCATCGGAATATACTCAGAATAGAAAGGAAAGTATTGACTCAACACACACCACATATGCATTAGAATATACTTGGAATAGAAATGAATGTTTTGACCCAGAACAAGAAGGAAATGTATTTGAATATACTTGGAATAGAAAGGAATGTTTTGACTCAACACAAACAACATGTGAATTAGAATATACAAGGAATATTAAGGAATATTTTGACATAGCACACACCACATGTGCATTAGAATATACTTGGAATAGAAAGGAATGTTTTGACCCAGAACAAGAAGGAAATGTATTGGAATATACTTGGAATAGAAAGGAATGTTTTGACTCAGCACACACAATATGTGCTTTAGAATATACTTGGAATACAATGGAATGTTTTGACTCAGCACACACAATATGTGCTTTAGAATATACTTGGAATAGAAAGGAATGTTTTGACCTAGAACAAGAAGGAAGTGTATTGGAATATACTTGGAATAGAAAGGAATGTTTTGATTCAGCACACACAACATGTGCATCAGAAAATACTTAGAATAGAAAGGTATGTTTTTACTCAGCGCACACACAATATGTGCTTTAGAATATACTTGGAATATGATGGAATGTTTTGACTCAGGACACAGAAGATGTGCCTTAGAATATGCATGGAATAGAAAGGAATGTTTTGACTCAGCACCCACCACATGTGCATTGGAATATACTTGGAATACAATGGAATGTTTTCACACAGCACACACAAGATGTGCATCTGAATATACTTGAAATAGAAAGGAATGTTTTGTCTCAGCACACAAAACAAGGTTATTCGAATCAACCTGGAATTTAAAGGAATGTGTTGACTCAGCACAGACAACATGTACATTAGAATATACTTGGAAAAGAAAGGAATGTTTTGACTCAGCATACACCACATGTGCTTTAGAATATTCGTGGAATAGAAAGGAATGTTTTGACTCAGCACACACAACATGTGCATTAGATAGAATATACGTGGAATAGAAAGTAATGTTTTGACTCAGCACATTCCACATGTGGATTAGAATATTCTGAGAATAGAAAGGTATGTTTTGACTCAGCACACATCACATATCCATTAGAATATACTTGGAATAGAAAGGAATGTTTTGACCAAGAACAAGAAGGAAGTGTATTAGAATATACTTGGAATAGAAAGGAATGTTTTGACTCAGCACAAACAACATATGAATTAGAATATACAAGGAATATTAAGGAATATTTTGACTTAGCACACACCACATGTGCATTAGAATATACTTGGAATAGAAAGGAATGTTTTGACCCAGAACAAGAAGGAAGTGTATTGGAATATACTAGGAATACAAAGGAATGTTTTGACTCAGCACACACAATATGTGCTTTAGAATATACTAGGAATACAATGGAATGTTTTGACTCAGGACACACAAGATGTGTATTAGAATATACGTGGAATAAAAAGGAATTTTTTGACTCAGCACACACAACATGTGAATCGGAATATACTCAGAATAGAAAGGAAAGTATTGACTCAGCACACACCACATATGCATTAGAATATACTTGGAATAGAAAGGAATGTTTTGACCCAGAACAAGAAGGAAGAGTATTGGAATATACTTGGAATAGAAAGGAATGTTTTGACTCAGCACACACAACATGTGCATCAGAAAATACTTGGAATATAAAGGAATATTTTGACTCAGCACTCACAACATGTGCATTAGAATTTTAAAGAAATATTAAGGAATATTTTGACTCAGCACACACAACATGTGCATTCGAATATGCATGGAATAGAAAGGAATGTTTTGACTCAGCACACACCACATGTGCATTAGAATATACTTGGAATACAATGCAATGTTTTGACACAGCACACACAAGATGTGCATCAGAATATACTTGGAATAGAAAGGAATGTTTTGTCTCAGCACACAAAACAAGGTTATTCGAATCTACTTGGAATAGAAAGGAATGTTTTGACTCAGTAAATACAACATGTGCATCGGAATATACTCAGAATAGAAAGGAAAGTATTGACTCAACACACACCACATTTGCATTGGAATATACTTGGAATAGAAATGAATGTTTTGACCCAGAACAAGAAGGAATTGTATTTGAATATACATGGAATAGAAAGGAATGTTTTGACTCAACACAAACAACATGTGAATTAGAATATACAAGGAATATTAAGGAATATTTTGACATAGCACACACCACATGTGCATTAGAATATACTTGGAATAGAAAGGAATGTTTTGACCCAGAACAAGAAGGAAATGTATTGGAATATACTTGGAATAGAAAGGAATGTTTTGACTCAGCACACACAATATGTGCTTTAGAATATACTTGGAATACAATGGAATGTTTTGACTCAGGACACACAAGATGTGCATTAGAATATACGTGCAATAGAAAGGAATGTTTTGACTCAGCACACACAACATGTGCATCAGAAAATACTTAGAATAGAAAGGTATGTTTTTACTCAGCGCACACACAATATGTGCTTTAGAATATACTTGGAATATGATGGAATGTTTTGACTCAGCACAAACAACATGTGAATTAGAATTTTAATGAAATATTAAGGAATATTTTGACTCAGCACACACAACATGTGCATTAGAATATGCATGGAATAGAAAGGAATGATTTGACTCAGCACGCACCACATGTGCATTAGAATATACTTGGAATACAATGGAATGTTTTGACACAGCACACACAAGATGTGCATCAGAATATACTTGGAATAGAAAGGAATGTTTTGTCTCAGCACAAAAAACAAGGTTATTCGAATCTACTTGGAATAGAAAGGAATGTTTTGACTCAACACAGACAACATGTGCATTAGAATATACTTGGAATAGAAAGGAATGTTTTGACTCAGCGCACACCACATGTGCTTTAGAATATACTTGGTATATCAATAAATATTTTGACGCAGCACACACAAGAAGTGCATTGGAAAATACTTGGAATAGAAAGGAATGTTTTGACTCAGCACACACCACATATGCATTAGAATATACTTGGAATAGAAAGGAATGTTTTGACCCAGAACAAGAAGGAAGTGTATTGGAAAATACTTGGAATAGAAAGGAATGGTTTGACTCAGCACACACAAAATGTGCATCAGAAAATACTTGGAATTGAAAGGAATGTTTTGACTCAGCACACACAACATGTGCATTAGAATATACAAGGAATATTAAGGAATATTTTGACTCAGCACACACAAAATGTGGATTAGAATATGCATGGAATAGAAAGGAATGTTTAGACTCAGCACACACCACATGTACATTAGAATATTCTGGGAATAGAAAGGTATGTTTTGACTCAGCACACACAACATGTGCATTAGATAGAATATACTTGGAATAGAAAGGAATGTTTTGACTCAGCAAACACAACATGTGCATCGGAATATACTCAGAATAGAAAGGAAAGAATTGACTCAACACACACCACATATGCATTAGAATATATTTGGAATAGAAATGAATGTTTTGACCCAGAACAAGAAGGAAGTGTATTTGAATATACTTGGAATAGAAAGGAATGTTTTGACTCAACACAAACAACATGTGAATTAGAATATACAAGGAATATTAAGGAATATTTTGACATAGCACACACCACATGTGCATTAGAATATACTTGGTATAGAAAGGAATGTTTTGACCCAGAACAAGAAGGAAATGTATTGGAATATACTTGGAATAGAAAGGAATGTTTTGACTCAGCACACACAATATGTGCTTTAGAATATACTTGGAATACAATGGAATGTTTTGACTCAGGACACACAAGATGTGCATTAGAATATACGTGCAATAGAAAGGAATGTTTTGACTCAGCACACACAACATGTGGATCGGAATATACTCAGAATAGAAAGGAAAGTATTGACTCAGCACACACCACATATGCATTAGAATATACTTGGAATAGAAAGGAATGTTTTGACCTAGAACAAGAAGGAAGTCTATTGGAATATACTTGGAATAGAAAGGAATGTTTTGACTCAGTACACACAACATGTGCATCAGAAAATACTTAGAATAGAAAGGTATGTTTTTACTCAGCGCACACACAATATGTGCTTTAGAATATACTTGGAATATGATGGAATGTTTTGACTCAGCACAAACAACATGTGAATTAGAATATACAAGGAATATTAAGGAATATTTTGACTTAGCACACACCACCTGTGCATTAGAATATTCTGGGAATAGAAAGGAATGTTTTGACACAGCACACACAACATGTGCATTCGATAGAATATACGTGGAATAGAAAGGAATGTTTTGACTCAGAACACACAACGTGCTTCAGAATATACTCAGAATAGAAAGGAAAATATTGACTCAGCACACACCACATATGCATTAGAATATACTTTGAATAGAAAGGAATGTTTTGACGAAGAAAAAGAAGGAAGTGTATTAGAATATACTTGAAATAGAAAGGAATGTTTTGACTCAGCACAAACAACATATGAATTAGAATATAGAAGGAATATTAAGGAATATTTTGACTTAGCACACACCACATGTGCATTAGAATATACTTGGAATAGAAAGGAATGTTTTGACCCATTACAAGAAGGAAGTGTATTGGAATTTACTTGGAATAGAAAGGAATGTTTTGTCTCAGCACACACAAGATGTGCATATGAATATACGTGGAATAGAAAGGAATTTTTTGACTCAGCACACACAACATGTGGATCGGAATATACTCAGAATAGAAAGGAAAGTATTGATTCAGCACACACCACATATGCATTAGAATATACTTGGAATAGAAAGGAATGTTTTGACCCAGAACAAGAAGGAAGTGGATTGGAATATACTTGGAATAGAAAGGATTGTTTTGACTCAGCACACAAAACATGTGCATCAGAAAATACTTGGAATAGAAAGGAATATTTTGACTCAGCACTCACAACATGTGCATTAGAATTTTAATGAAATATTAAGGAATATTTTGACTCAGCACACACAACATGTGCATTAGAATATGCATGGAATAGAAAGGAATGTTTTGACTCAGCACGCACCACATGTGCATTAGAATATACTTGGAATACAATGGAATGTTTTGACACAGCACACACAAGATGTGCATCAGAATATACTTGGAATAGAAAGGAATGTTTTGTCTCAGCACACAAAACAAGGTTATTCGAATCTACTTGGAAAAGAAAGGAATGTTTTGACTCAGCACAGACAACATGTGCATTAGAATATACTTGGAATAGAAAGGAATGTTTTGGCTCAGCACACACCACATGTACTTTAGAATATTCTTGGTATATCAATAAATATTTTGACGCAGCACACACAAGATGTGCATTGGAAAATACTTGGAATAGAAAGGAATGTTTTGACTCAGCACACACCACATATGCATTAGAATATACTTGGAATAGAAAGGAATGTTTTGACCCAGAACAAGATGGAAGTGTATTAGAAAATACTTGGAATAGAAAGGAATGTTTTGACTCAGCACACACAACATGTGCATAAGAAAATACTTGGATTAGAAAGGAATGTTTTGACTCAGCACACACAACATGTGCATTAGAATATACAAGGAATATTAAGGATAATTTTGACTCAGCACACACAAAACGTGGATTAGAATATGCATGGAATAGAAAGGAATGTTTTGACTCAGCACACACCACATGTGCATTAGAATATTCTGGGAATAGAAAGGTATGTTTTGACTCAGCACACACAACATGTGCATCGGAATATACTCAGAATAGAAAGGAAAGTATTGTCTCAACACACACCACATATGCATTAAAATATATTTGGAATAGAAATGAATGTTTTGACCAAGAACAAGAAGGAAGTGTATTTGAATATACTTGGAAAAGAAAGGAATGTTTTGACTCAACACAAACAACATGTGAATTAGAATATACAAGGAATATTAAGGAATATTTTGACTTAGCACACACCACATGTGCATTAGAATATACTTGGAATAGAAAGGAATGTTTTGACCCAGAACAAGAAGGAAGTGTATTGGAATATACTTGGAATAGAAAGGAATGTTTTGACTCAGCACACACAATATGTGCTTTAGAATATACTAGGAATACAATGGAATGTTTTGACTCAGGACACACAAGATGTGCATTAGAATATACGTGGAATAGAAAGGAATTTTTTGACTCAGCACACACAACATGTGGATCGGAATATACTCAGAATAGAAAGGAAAGTATTGACTCAGCACACACCACATATGCATTACAATATACTTGGAATACAATGGAATGTTTTGACTCAGGACACACAAGATGTGCATTAGAATATACGTGCAATAGAAAGGAATGTTTTGACTCAGCACTCACAACATGTGCATTAGAATTTTAAAGAAATATTAAGGAATATTTTGACTCAGCACACACAACATGTGCATTAGAATATGCATGGAATAGAAAGGAATGTTTTGACTCAGCACACACCACATGTGCATTAGAATATACTTGGAATAGAAAGGAATGTTTTGTCTCAGCACACAAAACAAGGTTATTCGAATCTACTTGGAATAGAAAGGAATGTTTTGACTCAGCACACTCCACATGTGCTTTAGAATATTCTTGGTATATCAATAAATATTTTGACGCAGCACACACAAGATGTGCATTGGAAAATACTTGGAATAGAAAGGAATGTTTTGACTCAGCACACACCACATATGCATTAGAATATACTTGGAATAGAAAGGAATGTTTTGACCCAGAACAAGAAGGAAGTGTATTGGAAAATACTTGGAATAGAAAGGAATGTTTTGACTCAGCACACACAACATGTGCATCAGAAAATACTTGGATTAGGAAGGAATGTTATGACTCAGCACACACAACATGTGCATTAGAATATACAAGGAATATTAAGGAATATTTTGACTCAGCACACACAACATGTGCATTAGAATATGCATGGAATAGAAAGGAATGTTTTGACTCAGCACACACAACATGTGCATTAGATAGAATATACTTGGTATAGAAAGGAATGTTTTGACTCAGAACACACAACGTGCTTCAGAATATACTCAGAATAGAAAGGAAAATATTGACTCAGCACACACCACATATGCATTAGAATATACTTTGAATAGAAAGGAATGTTTTGACCAAGAAAAAGAAGGAAGTGTATTAGAATATACTTGAAATAGAAAGGAATGTTTTGACTCAGCACAAACAACATATGAATTAGAATATAGAAGGAATATTAAGGAATATTTTGACTTAGCACACACCACATGTGCATTAGAATATACTTGGAATAGAAAGGAATGTTTTGACCCATTACAAGAAGGAAGTGTATTGGAATTTACTTGGAATAGAAAGGAATGTTTTGTCTCAGCACACACAAGATGTGCATATGAATATACGTGGAATAGAAAGGAATTTTTTGACTCAGCACACACAACATGTGGATCGGAATATACTCAGAATAGAAAGGAAAGTATTGATTCAGCACACACCACATATGCATTAGAATATACTTGGAATAGAAAGGAATGTTTTGACCCAGAACAAGAAGGAAGTGGATTGGAATATACTTGGAATAGAAAGGATTGTTTTGACTCAGCACACACAACATGTGCATCAGAAAATACTTGGAATAGAAAGGAATATTTTGACTCAGCACTCACAACATGTGCATTAGAATTTTAATGAAACATTAAGGAATATTTTGACTCAGCACACACAACATGTGCATTAGAATATGCATGGAATAGAAAGGAATGTTTTGACTCAGCACGCACCACATGTGCATTAGAATATACTTGGAATACAATGGAATGTTTTGACACAGCACACACAAGATGTGCATCAGAATATACTTGGAATAGAAAGGAATGTTTTGTCTCAGCACACAAAACAAGGTTATTCGAATCTACTTGGAATAGAAAGGAATGTTTTGACTCAGCACAGACAACATGTGCATTAGAATATACTTGGAATAGAAAGGAATGTTTTGGCTCAGCACACACCACATGTACTTTAGAATATTCTTGGTATATCAATAAATATTTTGACGCAGCACACACAAGATGTGCATTGGAAAATACTTGGAATAGAAAGGAATGTTTTGACTCAGCACACACCACATATGCATTAGAATATACTTGGAATAGAAAGGAATGTTTTGACCCAGAACAAGATGGAAGTGTATTAGAAAATACTTGGAATAGAAAGGAATGTTTTGACTCAGCACACACAACATGTGCATCAGAAAATACTTGGATTAGAAAGGAATGTTTTGACTCAGCACACACAACATGTGCATTAGAATATACAAGGAATATTAAGGATAATTTTGACTCAGCACACGCAAAACGTGGATTAGAATATGCATGGAATAGAAAGGAATGTTTTGACTCAGCACACACCACATGTGCATTAGAATATTCTGGGAATAGAAAGGTATGTTTTGACTCAGCACACACAACATGTGCATCGGAATATACTCAGAATAGAAAGGAAAGTATTGTCTCAACACACACCACATATGCATTAAAATATATTTGGAATAGAAATGAATGTTTTGACCAAGAACAAGAAGGAAGTGTATTTGAATATACTTGGAAAAGAAAGGAATGTTTTGACTCAACACAAACAACATGTGAATTAGAATATACAAGGAATATTAAGGAATATTTTGACTTAGCACACACCACATGTGCATTAGAATATACTTGGAATAGAAAGGAATGTTTTGACCCAGAACAAGAAGGAAGTGTATTGGAATATACTTGGAATAGAAAGGAATGTTTTGACTCAGCACACACAATATGTGCTTTAGAATATACTAGGAATACAATGGAATGTTTTGACTCAGGACACACAAGATGTGCATTAGAATATACGTGGAATAGAAAGGAATTTTTTGACTCAGCACACACAACATGTGGATCGGAATATACTCAGAATAGAAAGGAAAGTATTGACTCAGCACACACCACATATGCATTACAATATACTTGGAATACAATGGAATGTTTTGACTCAGGACACACAAGATGTGCATTAGAATATACGTGCAATAGAAAGGAATGTTTTGACTCAGCACTCACAACATGTGCATTAGAATTTTAAAGAAATATTAAGGAATATTTTGACTCAGCACACACAACATGTGCATTAGAATATGCATGGAATAGAAAGGAATGTTTTGACTCAGCACACACCACATGTGCATTAGAATATACTTGGAATAGAAAGGAATGTTTTGTCTCAGCACACAAAACAAGGTTATTCGAATCTACTTGGAATAGAAAGGAATGTTTTGACTCAGCACACACCACATGTGCTTTAGAATATTCTTGGTATATCAATAAATATTTTGACGCAGCACACACAAGATGTGCATTGGAAAATACTTGGAATAGAAAGGAATGTTTTGACTCAGCACACACCACATATGCATTAGAATATACTTGGAATAGAAAGGAATGTTTTGACCCAGAACAAGAAGGAAGTGTATTGGAAAATACTTGGAATAGAAAGGAATGTTTTGACTCAGCACACACAACATGTGCATCAGAAAATACTTGGATTAGGAAGGAATGTTATGACTCAGCACACACAACATGTGCATTAGAATATACAAGGAATATTAAGGAATATTTTGACTCAGCACACACAACATGTGCATTAGAATATGCATGGAATAGAAAGGAATGTTTTGACTCAGCACACACAACATGTGCATTAGATAGAATATACTTGGTATAGAAAGGAATGTTTTGACTCAGAACACACAACGTGCTTCAGAATATACTCAGAATAGAAAGGAAAATATTGACTCAGCACACACCACATATGCATTAGAATATACTTTGAATAGAAAGGAATGTTTTGACCAAGAAAAAGAAGGAAGTGTATTAGAATATACTTGAAATAGAAAGGAATGTTTTGACTCAGCACAAACAACATATGAATTAGAATATAGAAGGAATATTAAGGAATATTTTGACTTAGCACACACCACATGTGCATTAGAATATACTTGGAATAGAAAGGAATGTTTTGACCCATTACAAGAAGGAAGTGTATTGGAATTTACTTGGAATAGAAAGGAATGTTTTGTCTCAGCACACACAAGATGTGCATATGAATATACGTGGAATAGAAAGGAATTTTTTGACTCAGCACACACAACATGTGGATCGGAATATACTCAGAATAGAAAGGAAAGTATTGATTCAGCACACACCACATATGCATTAGAATATACTTGGAATAGAAAGGAATGTTTTGACCCAGAACAAGAAGGAAGTGGATTGGAATATACTTGGAATAGAAAGGATTGTTTTGACTCAGCACACACAACATGTGCATCAGAAAATACTTGGAATAGAAAGGAATATTTTGACTCAGCACTCACAACATGTGCATTAGAATTTTAATGAAACATTAAGGAATATTTTGACTCAGCACACACAACATGTGCATTAGAATATGCATGGAATAGAAAGGAATGTTTTGACTCAGCACGCACCACATGTGCATTAGAATATACTTGGAATACAATGGAATGTTTTGACACAGCACACACAAGATGTGCATCAGAATATACTTGGAATAGAAAGGAATGTTTTGTCTCAGCACACAAAACAAGGTTATTCGAATCTACTTGGAATAGAAAGGAATGTTTTGACTCAGCACAGACAACATGTGCATTAGAATATACTTGGAATAGAAAGGAATGTTTTGGCTCAGCACACACCACATGTACTTTAGAATATTCTTGGTATATCAATAAATATTTTGACGCAGCACACACAAGATGTGCATTGGAAAATACTTGGAATAGAAAGGAATGTTTTGACTCAGCACACACCACATATGCATTAGAATATACTTGGAATAGAAAGGAATGTTTTGACCCAGAACAAGATGGAAGTGTATTAGAAAATACTTGGAATAGAAAGGAATGTTTTGACTCAGCACACACAACATGTGCATCAGAAAATACTTGGATTAGAAAGGAATGTTTTGACTCAGCACACACAACATGTGCATTAGAATATACAAGGAATATTAAGGATAATTTTGACTCAGCACACGCAAAACGTGGATTAGAATATGCATGGAATAGAAAGGAATGTTTTGACTCAGCACACACCACATGTGCATTAGAATATTCTGGGAATAGAAAGGTATGTTTTGACTCAGCACACACAACATGTGCATCGGAATATACTCAGAATAGAAAGGAAAGTATTGTCTCAACACACACCACATATGCATTAAAATATATTTGGAATAGAAATGAATGTTTTGACCAAGAACAAGAAGGAAGTGTATTTGAATATACTTGGAAAAGAAAGGAATGTTTTGACTCAACACAAACAACATGTGAATTAGAATATACAAGGAATATTAAGGAATATTTTGACTTAGCACACACCACATGTGCATTAGAATATACTTGGAATAGAAAGGAATGTTTTGACCCAGAACAAGAAGGAAGTGTATTGGAATATACTTGGAATAGAAAGGAATGTTTTGACTCAGCACACACAATATGTGCTTTAGAATATACTAGGAATACAATGGAATGTTTTGACTCAGGACACACAAGATGTGCATTAGAATATACGTGGAATAGAAAGGAATTTTTTGACTCAGCACACACAACATGTGGATCGGAATATACTCAGAATAGAAAGGAAAGTATTGACTCAGCACACACCACATATGCATTACAATATACTTGGAATACAATGGAATGTTTTGACTCAGGACACACAAGATGTGCATTAGAATATACGTGCAATAGAAAGGAATGTTTTGACTCAGCACTCACAACATGTGCATTAGAATTTTAAAGAAATATTAAAGAATATTTTGACTCAGCACACACAACATGTGCATTAGAATATGCATGGAATAGAAAGGAATGTTTTGACTCAGCACACACCACATGTGCATTAGAATATACTTGGAATAGAAAGGAATGTTTTGTCTCAGCACACAAAACAAGGTTATTCGAATCTACTTGGAATAGAAAGGAATGTTTTGACTCAGCACACACCACATGTGCTTTAGAATATTCTTGGTATATCAATAAATATTTTGACGCAGCACACACAAGATGTGCATTGGAAAATACTTGGAATAGAAAGGAATGTTTTGACTCAGCACACACCACATATGCATTAGAATATACTTGGAATAGAAAGGAATGTTTTGACCCAGAACAAGAAGGAAGTGTATTGGAAAATACTTGGAATAGAAAGGAATGTTTTGACTCAGCACACACAACATGTGCATCAGAAAATACTTGGATTAGGAAGGAATGTTTTGACTCAGCACACACAACATGTGCATTAGAATATACAAGGAATATTAAGTAATATTTTGACTCAGCACACACAACATGTGCATTAGAATATGCATGGAATAGAAAGGAATGTTTTGACTCAGCACACACAACATGTGCATTAGATAGAATATACTTGGTATAGAAAGGAATGTTTTGACTCAGTAAACACAACATGTGCATCGGAATATACTCAGAATAGAAAGGAAAGTATTGACTCAACACACACCACATATGCATTAGAATATACTTGGAATAGAAATGAATGTTTTGACCCATAACAAGAAGGAAATGTATTTGAATATACTTGGAATAGAAAGGAATGTTTTGACTCAACACAAACAACATGTGAATTAGAATATACAAGGAATATTAAGGAATATTTTGACATAGCACACACCACATGTGCATTAGAATATACTTGGAATAGAAAGGAATGTTTTGGCCCAGAACAAGAAGGAAATGTATTGGAATATACTTGGAATAGAAAGGAATGTTTTGACTCAGCACACACAATATGTGCTTTAGAATATACTTGGAATACAATGGAATGTTTTGACTCAGGACACACAAGATGTGCATTAGAATATACGTGCAATAGAAAGGAATGTTTTGACTCAGCACACACAACATGTGGATCGGAATATACTCAGAATAGAAAGGAATGTTTTGACTCAGCACACACAACATGTGCATTAGAATATACAATGAATATTAAGGATAATTTTGACTCAGCATACACAAAATGTGGATTAGAATATGCATGGAATAGAAAGGAATGTTTTGACTCAGCACACACCACATGTGCATTAGAATATTCTGGGAATAGAAAGGTATGTTTTGACTCAGCACACACAACATGTGCATCGGAATATACTCAGAATAGAAAGGAAAGTATTGTCTCAACACACACCACATATGCATTAGAATATATTTGGAATAGAAATGAATATTTTGACCAAGAACAAGAAGGAAGTGTATTTGAATATACTTGGAATAGAAAGGAATGTTTTGACTCAACACAAACAACATGTGAATTAGAATATACAAGGAATATTAAGGAATATTTTGACTTAGCACTCACCACATGTGCATTAGAATATGCTTGGAATAGAAAGGAATGTTTTGACCCAGAACAAGAAGGAAGTGTATTGGAATATACTTGGAATAGAAAGGAATGTTTTGACTCAGCACACACAATATGTGCTTTAGAATATACTAGGAATACAATGGAATGTTTTGACTCAGGACACACAAGATGTGCATTAGAATATACGTGGAATAGAAAGGAATTTTTTGACTCAGCACACACAACATGTGGATCGGGATATACTCAGAATAGAAAGGAAAGTATTGACTCAGCACACACCACATATGCATTACAATATACTTGGAATAGATAGGAATGTTTGACACAGAACAAGAAGGAAGTGTATTGGAATATACTTGGAATAGAAAGGAATGTTTTGACTCACCACACACAACATGTGCATCAGAAAATACTTGGAATAGAAAGGAATATTTTGACTCAGCACTCACAACATGTGCATAAGAATTTTAAAGAAATATTAAGGAATATTTTGACTCAGCACACACAACATGTGCATTAGAATATGCATGGAATAGAAAGGAATGTTTTGACTCAGCACACACCACATGTGCATTAGAATATACTTGGAATACAATGCAATGTTTTGACACAGCACACACAAGGTGTGTATCAGAATATACTTGGAATAGAAAGGAATGTTTTGTCTCAGCACACAAAACAAGGTTATTCGAATCTACTTGGAATAGAAAGGAATGTTTTGACTCAGCACACACCACATGTGCTTTAGAATATTCTTGGTATATCAATAAATATTTTGACGCAGCACACACAAGATGTGCATTGGAAAATACTTGGAATAGAAAGGAATGTTTTGACTCAGCACACACCACATATGCATTAGAATATACTTGGAATAGAAAGGAATGTTTTGACCCAGAACAAGAAGGAAGTGTATTGCAAAATACTTGGAATAGAAAGGAATGTTTTGACTCAGCACACACAACATGTGCATCAGAAAATACTTGGATTAGGAAGGAATGTTTTGACTCAGCACACACAACATGTGCATTAGAATATACAAGGAATATTAAGGAATATTTTGACTCAGCACACACAACATGTGCATTAGAATATGCATGGAATAGAAAGGAATGTTTTGACTCAGCACACACAACATGTGCATTAGATAGAATATACTTGGTATAGAAAGGAATGTTTTGACTCAGTAAACACAACATGTGCATCGGAATATACTCAGAATAGAAAGGAAAGTATTGACTCAACACACACCACATATGCATTAGAATATACTTGGAATAGAAATGAATGTTTTGACCCAGAACAAGAAGGAAATGTATTTGAATATACTTGGAATAGAAAGGAATGTTTTGACTCAACACAAACAACATGTGAATTAGAATATACAAGGAATATTAAGGAATATTTTGACATAGCACACACCACATGTGCATTAGAATATACTTGGAATAGAAAGGAATGTTTTGACCCAGAACAAGAAGGAAATGTATTGGAATATACTTGGAATAGAAAGGAATGTTTTGACTCAGCACACACAATATGTGCTTTAGAATATACTTGGAATACAATGGAATGTTTTGACTCAGGACACACAACATGTGGATCGGAATATACTCAGAATAGAAAGGAAAGTATTGACTCAGCACACACCACATATGCATTAGAATATACTTGAAATAGAAAGGAATGTTTTGACCTAGAACAAGAAGGAAGTGTATTGGAATATACTTGGAATAGAAAGGAATGTTTTGATTCAGCACACACAACATGTGCATCAGAAAATACTTCGAATAGAAAGGTATGTTTTTACTCAGCGCACACACAATATGTGCTTTAGAATATACTTGGAATATGATGGAATGTTTTGACTCAGGACACAGAAGATGTGCCTTAGAATATTCATGGAATAGAAAGGAATGTTTTGACTCAGTACCCACCACATGTGCATTAGAATATACTTGGAATACAATGGAAAGTTTTCACAGAGCACACACAAGATGTGCATCTGAATATACTTGAAATAGAAAGGAATGTTTTGTCTCAGCACACAAAACAAGGTTATTCGAATCAACCTGGAATTTAAAGGAATGTGTTGACTCAGCACAGACAACATGTGCATTAGAATATACTTGGAAAAGAAAGGAATATTTTGACTCAGCATACACCACATGTGCTTTAGAATATTCTTGGAATAGAAAGGAATGTTTTGACTCAGCACACACAACATGTGCATTAGATAGAATATACGTGGAATAGAAAGTAATGTTTTGACTCAGCACATTCCACATGTGGATTAGAATATTCTGAGAATAGAAAGGTATGTTTTGACTCAGCACACATCACATATGCATTAGAATATACTTGGAATAGAAAGGAATGTTTTGACCAAGAACAAGAAGGAAGTGTATTAGAATATACTTGAAATAGAAAGGAATGTTTTGACTCAGCACAAACAACATATGAATTAGAATATACAAGGAATATTAAGGAATATTTTGACTTAGCACACACCACATGTGCATTAGAATATACTTGGAATAGAAAGGAATGTTTTGACCCAGTACAAGAAGGAAGTGTATTGGAATTTACTTGGAATAGAAAGGAATGTTTTGTCTCAGCACACACAAGATGTGCATATGAATATACGTGGAATAGAAAGGAATTTTTTGACTCAGCACACACAACATGTGGATCGGAATATACTCAGAATAGAAAGGAAAGTATTGATTCAGCACACACCACATATGCATTAGAATATACTTGGAATAGAAAGGAATGTTTTGACCCAGAACAAGAAGGAAGTGTATTGGAATATACTTGGAATAGAAAGGATTGTTTTGACTCAGCACACACATGTGCATCAGAAAATACTTGGAATAGAAAGGAATATTTTGACTCAGCACTCACAACATGTGCATTAGAATTTAAATGAAATATTAAGGAATATTTTGACTCAGCACACACAACATGTGCATTAGAATATGCATGGAATAGAAAGGAATGTTTTGACTCAGCACGCACCACATGTGCATTAGAATATACTTGGAATACAATGGAATGTTTTGACTCACCACACACAACATGTGCATCAGAAAATACTTGGAATAGAAAGGAATGTTTTGTCTCAGCACACAAAACAAGGTTATTCGAATCTACTTGGAATAGAAAGGAATGTTTTGACTCAGCACAGACAACATGTGCATTAGAATATACTTGGAATAGAAAGGAATGTTTTGGGTCAGCACACACCCCATGTACTTTAGAATATTCTTGGTATAACAATAAATATTTTGACGCAGCACACACAAGATGTGCATTGGAAAATACTTGGAATAGAAAGGAATGTTTTGACTCAGCACACACCACATATGCATTAGAATATACTTGGAATAGAAAGGAATGTTTTGACCCAGAACAAGAAGGAAGTGTATTGGAAAATACTTGGAATAGAAAGGAATGTTTTGACTCAGCACACACAACATGTGCATCAGAAAATACTTGGATTAGAAAGGAATGTTTTGACTCAGCACACACAACATGTGCATTAGAATATACAAGGAATATTAAGGATAATTTTGACTCAGCACACACAAAACGTGGATTAGAATATGCATGGAATAGAAAGGAATGTTTTGACTCAGCACACACCACATGTGCATTAGAATATTCTGGGAATAGAAAGGTATGTTTTGACTCAGCACACACAACATGTGCATCGGAATATACTCAGAATAGAAAGGAAAGTATTGTCTCAACACACACCACATATGCATTAGAATATATTTGGAATAGAAATGAATGTTTTGACCAAGAACAAGAAGGAAGTGTATTTGAATATACTTGGAATAGAAAGGAATGTTTTGACTCAACACAAACAACATGTGAATTAGAATATACAAGGAATATTAATGAATATTTTGACTTAGCACACACCACATGTGCATTAGAATATACTTGGAATAGAAAGGAATGTTTTGACCCAGAACAAGAAGGAAGTGTATTGGAATATACTTGGAATAGAAAGGAATGTTTTGACTCAGCACATACAATATGTGCTTTAGAATATAGTAGGAATACAATGGAATGTTTTGACTCAGGACACACAAGATGTGCATTAGAATATACTTGGAATAGAAAGGAATGTTTTGACTCAGCACACACCACATATGCATTAGAATATACTTGGAATAGAAAGGAATGTTTTGACCCAGAACAAGAAGGAAGTGTATTGGAAAATACTTCGAATATAAAGGAATGTTTTGACTCAGCACCCACAACATATGCATCAGAAAATACTTGGATTAGGAAGGAATGTTTTGACTCAGCACACACAACATGTGCATTAGAATATACAAGGAATATTAAGGAATATTTTGACTCAGCACACACAACATGTGCATTAGAATATGCATGGAATAGAAAGGAATGTTTTGACTCAGCACACACAACATGTGCATTAGATAGAATATACTTGGTATAGAAAGGAATGTTTTGACTCAGTAAACACAACATGTGCATCGGAATATACTCAGAATAGAAACGAAAGTATTGATTCAACACACACCACATATGCATTAGAATATACTTGGAATAGAAATGAATGTTTTGACCCATAACAAGAAGGAAATGTATTTGAATATACTTGGAATAGAAAGGAATGTTTTGACTCAACACAAACAACATGTGAATTAGAATATACAAGGAATATTAAGGAATATTTTGACATAGCACACACCACATGTGCATTAGAATATACTTGGAATAGAAAGGAATGTTTTGGCCCAGAACAAGAAGGAAATGTATTGGAATATACTTGGAATAGAAAGGAATGTTTTGACACAGCACACACAATATGTGCTTTAGAATATACTTGGAATACAATGGAATGTTTTGACTCAGGACACACAAGATGTGCATTAGAATATACGTGCAATAGAAAGGAATGTTTTGACTCAGCACACACAACATGTGGATCGGAATATACTCAGAATAGAAAGGAATGTTTTGACTCAGCACACACAACATGTGCATTAGAATATACAATGAATATTAAGGATAATTTTGACTCAGCACACACAAAATGTGGATTAGAATATGCATGGAATAGAAAGGAATGTTTTGACTCAGCACACACCACATGTGCATTAGAATATTCTGGGAATAGAAAGGTATGTTTTGACTCAGCACACACAACATGTGCATCGGAATATACTCAGAATAGAAAGGAAAGTATTGTCTCAACACACACCACATATGCATTAGAATATATTTGGAATAGAAATGAATATTTTGACCAAGAACAAGAAGGAAGTGTATTTGAATATACTTGGAATAGAAAGGAATGTTTTGACTCAACACAAACAACATGTGAATTAGAATATACAAGGAATATTAAGGAATATTTTGACTTAGCACACACCACATGTGCATTAGAATATGCTTGGAATAGAAAGGAATGTTTTGACCCAGAACAAGAAGGAAGTGTATTGGAATATACTTGGAATAGAAAGGAATGTTTTGACTCAGCACACACAATATGTGCTTTAGAATATACTAGGAATACAATGGAATGTTTTAACTCAGGACACACAAGATGTGCATTAGAATATACGTGGAATAGAAAGGAATTTTTTGACTCAGCACACACAACATGTGGATCGGGATATACTCAGAATAGAAAGGAAAGTATTGACTCAACACACACCACATATGCATTACAATATACTTGGAATAGATAGGAATGTTTGACACAGAACAAGAAGGAAGTGTATTGGAATATACTTGGAATAGAAAGGAATGTTTTGACTCACCACACACAACATGTGCATCAGAAAATACTTGGAATAGAAAGGAATATTTTGACTCAGCACTCACAACATGTGCATAAGAATTTTAAAGAAATATTAAGGAATATTTTGACTCAGCACACACAACATGTGCATTAGAATATGCATGGAATAGAAAGGAATGTTTTGACTCAGCACACACCACATGTGCATTAGAATATACTTGGAATACAATGCAATGTTTTGACACAGCACACACAAGGTGTGTATCAGAATATACTTGGAATAGAAAGGAATGTTTTGTCTCAGCACACAAAACAAGGTTATTCGAATCTACTTGGAATAGAAATGAATGTTTTGACTCAGCACACACCACATGTGCTTTAGAATATTCTTGGTATATCAATAAATATTTTGACGCAGCACACACAAGATGTGCATTGGAAAATACTTGGAATAGAAAGGAATGTTTTGACTCAGCACACACCACATATGCATTAGAATATACTTGGAATAGAAAGGAATGTTTTGACCCAGAACAAGAAGGAAGTGTATTGCAAAATACTTGGAATAGAAAGGAATGTTTTGACTCAGCACACACAACATGTGCATCAGAAAATACTTGGATTAGGAAGGAATGTTTTGACTCAGCACACACAACATGTGCATTAGAATATACAAGGAATATTAAGGAATATTTTGACTCAGCACACACAACATGTGCATTAGAATATGCATGGAATAGAAAGGAATGTTTTGACTCAGCACACACAACATGTGCATTAGATAGAATATACTTGGTATAGAAAGGAATGTTTTGACTCAGTAAACACAACATGTGCATCGGAATATACTCAGAATAGAAAGGAAAGTATTGACTCAACACACACCACATATGCATTAGAATATACTTGGAATAGAAATGAATGTTTTGACCCAGAACAAGAAGGAAATGTATTTGAATATACTTGGAATAGAAAGGAATGTTTTGACTCAACACAAACAACATGTGAATTAGAATATACAAGGAATATTAAGGAATATTTTGACATAGCACACACCACATGTGCATTAGAATATACTTGGAATAGAAAGGAATGTTTTGACCCAGAACAAGAAGGAAATGTATTGGAATATACTTGGAATAGAAAGGAATGTTTTGACTCAGCACACACAATATGTGCTTTAGAATATACTTGGAATACAATGGAATGTTTTGACTCAGGACACACAACATGTGGATCGGAATATACTCAGAATAGAAAGGAAAGTATTGACTCAGCACACACCACATATGCATTAGAATATACTTGAAATAGAAAGGAATGTTTTGACCTAGAACAAGAAGGAAGTGTATTGGAATATACTTGGAATAGAAAGGAATGTTTTGATTCAGCACACACAACATGTGCATCAGAAAATACTTCGAATAGAAAGGTATGTTTTTACTCAGCGCACACACAATATGTGCTTTAGAATATACTTGGAATATGATGGAATGTTTTGACTCAGGACACAGAAGATGTGCCTTAGAATATTCATGGAATAGAAAGGAATGTTTTGACTCAGTACCCACCACATGTGCATTAGAATATACTTGGAATACAATGGAAAGTTTTCACAGAGCACACACAAGATGTGCATCTGAATATACTTGAAATAGAAAGGAATGTTTTGTCTCAGCACACAAAACAAGGTTATTCGAATCAACCTGGAATTTAAAGGAATGTGTTGACTCAGCACAGACAACATGTGCATTAGAATATACTTGGAAAAGAAAGGAATATTTTGACTCAGCATACACCACATGTGCTTTAGAATATTCTTGGAATAGAAAGGAATGTTTTGACTCAGCACACACAACATGTGCATTAGATAGAATATACGTGGAATAGAAAGTAATGTTTTGACTCAGCACATTCCACATGTGGATTAGAATATTCTGAGAATAGAAAGGTATGTTTTGACTCAGCACACATCACATATGCATTAGAATATACTTGGAATAGAAAGGAATGTTTTGACCAAGAACAAGAAGGAAGTGTATTAGAATATACTTGAAATAGAAAGGAATGTTTTGACTCAGCACAAACAACATATGAATTAGAATATACAAGGAATATTAAGGAATATTTTGACTTAGCACACACCACATGTGCATTAGAATATACTTGGAATAGAAAGGAATGTTTTGACCCAGTACAAGAAGGAAGTGTATTGGAATTTACTTGGAATAGAAAGGAATGTTTTGTCTCAGCACACACAAGATGTGCATATGAATATACGTGGAATAGAAAGGAATTTTTTGACTCAGCACACACAACATGTGGATCGGAATATACTCAGAATAGAAAGGAAAGTATTGATTCAGCACACACCACATATGCATTAGAATATACTTGGAATAGAAAGGAATGTTTTGACCCAGAACAAGAAGGAAGTGTATTGGAATATACTTGGAATAGAAAGGATTGTTTTGACTCAGCACACACAACATGTGCATCAGAAAATACTTGGAATAGAAAGGAATATTTTGACTCAGCACTCACAACATGTGCATTAGAATTTAAATGAAATATTAAGGAATATTTTGACTCAGCACACACAACATGTGCATTAGAATATGCATGGAATAGAAAGGAATGTTTTGACTCAGCACGCACCACATGTGCATTAGAATATACTTGGAATACAATGGAATGTTTTGACTCACCACACACAACATGTGCATCAGAAAATACTTGGAATAGTAAGGAATGTTTTGTCTCAGCACACAAAACAACGTTATTCGAATCTACTTGGAATAGAAAGGAATGTTTTGACTCAGCACAGACAACATGTGCATTAGAATATACTTGGAATAGAAAGGAATGTTTTGGGTCAGCACACACCACATGTACTTTAGAATATTCTTGGTATAACAATAAATATTTTGACGCAGCACACACAAGATGTGCATTGGAAAATACTTGGAATAGAAAGGAATGTTTTGACTCAGCACACACCACATATGCATTAGAATATACTTGGAATAGAAAGGAATGTTTTGACCCAGAACAAGAAGGAAGTGTATTGGAAAATACTTGGAATAGAAAGGAATGTTTTGACTCAGCACACACAACATGTGCATCAGAAAATACTTGGATTAGAAAGGAATGTTTTGACTCAGCACACACAACATGTGCATTAGAATATACAAGGAATATTAAGGATAATTTTGACTCAGCACACACAAAACGTGGATTAGAATATGCATGGAATAGAAAGGAATGTTTTGACTCAGCACACACCACATGTGCATTAGAATATTCTGGGAATAGAAAGGTATGTTTTGACTCAGCACACACAACATGTGCATCGGAATATACTCAGAATAGAAAGGAAAGTATTGTCTCAACACACACCACATATGCATTAGAATATATTTGGAATAGAAATGAATGTTTTGACCAAGAACAAGAAGGAAGTGTATTTGAATATACTTGGAATAGAAAGGAATGTTTTGACTCAACACAAACAACATGTGAATTAGAATATACAAGGAATATTAATGAATATTTTGACTTAGCACACACCACATGTGCATTAGAATATACTTGGAATAGAAAGGAATGTTTTGACCCAGAACAAGAAGGAAGTGTATTGGAATATACTTGGAATAGAAAGGAATGTTTTGACTCAGCACATACAATATGTGCTTTAGAATATAGTAGGAATACAATGGAATGTTTTGACTCAGGACACACAAGATGTGCATTAGAATATACGTGGAATAGAAAGGAATTTTTTGACTCAGCACACACAACATGTGGATCGGAATATACTCAGAATAGAAAGGAAAGTATTGACTCAGCACACACCACATATGCATTACAATATACTTGGAATAGATAGAAATGTTTGACCCAGAACAAGAAGGAAGTATATTGGAATATACTTGGAATAGAAAGGAATGTTTTGACTCACCACACACAACATGTGCATCAGAAAATACTTGGAATAGAAAGGAATATTTTGACTCAGCACTCACAACATGTGCATTAGAATTTTAAAGAAATATTAAGGAATATTTTGACTCAGCACACACAACATGTGCATTAGAATATGCATGGAATAGAAAGGAATGTTTTGACTCAGCACACACCACATGTGCATTAGAATATACTTGGAATAGAAAGGAATGTTTTGTCTCAGCACACAAAACAAGGTTATTCGAATCTACTTGGAATAGAAAGGAATGTTTTGACTCAGCACACACCACATGTGCTTTAGAATATTCTTGGTATATCAATAAATATTTTGACGCAGCACACACAAGATGTGCATTGGAAAATACTTGGAATAGAAAGGAATGTTTTGACTCAGCACACACCACATATGCATTAGAATATACTTGGAATAGAAGGAATGTTTTGACCAAGAACAAGAAGGAAGTGTATTTGAATATACTTGGAATAGAAAGGAATATTTTGACCCAGAACAAGAAGGAAGTGTATTGGAAAATACTTGGAATAGAAAGGAATGTTTTGACTCAGCACACACAAAATGTGGATTAGAATATGCATGGAATAGAAAGGAATGTTTTGACTCAGCACAAACCACATGTGCATTAGAATATTCTGGGAATAGAAAGGTATGTTTTGACTCAGCACACACAACATGTGCATTAGAATATACAATGAATATTAAGGATAATTTTGACTCAGCACACACAAAATGTGGATTAGAATATGCATGGAATAGAAAGGAATGTTTTGACTCAGCACACACCACATGTGCATTAGAATATTCTGGGAATAGAAAGGTATGTTTTGACTCAGCACACACAACATGTGCATCGGAATATACTCAGAATAGAAAGGAAAGTATTGTCTCAAACACACCACATATGCATTAGAATATATTTGGAATAGAAATGAATATTTTGACCAAGAACAAGAAGGAAGTGTATTTGAATATACTTGGAATAGAAAGGAATGTTTTGACTCAACACAAACAACATGTGAATTAGAATATACAAGGAATATTAAGGAATATTTTGACTTAGCACACACCACATGTGCATTAGAATATGCTTGGAATAGAAAGGAATGTTTTGACCCAGAACAAGAAGGAAGTGTATTGGAATATACTTGGAATAGAAAGGAATGTTTTGACTCAGCACACACAATATGTGCTTTAGAATATACTAGGAATACAATGGAATGTTTTGACTCAGGACACACAAGATGTGCATTAGAATATACGTGGAATAGAAAGGAATTTTTTGACTCAGCACACACAACATGTGGATCGGGATATACTCAGAATAGAAAGGAAAGTATTGACTCAGCACACACCACATATGCATTACAATATACTTGGAATAGATAGGAATGTTTGACACAGAACAAGAAGGAAGTGTATTGGAATATACTTGGAATAGAAAGGAATGTTTTGACTCACCACACACAACATGTGCATCAGAAAATACTTGGAATAGAAAGGAATATTTTGACTCAGCACTCACAACATGTGCATAAGAATTTTAAAGAAATATTAAGGAATATTTTGACTCAGCACACACAACATGTGCATTAGAATATGCATGGAATAGAAAGGAATGTTTTGACTCAGCACACACCACATGTGCATTAGAATATACTTGGAATACAATGCAATGTTTTGACACAGCACACACAAGGTGTGTATCAGAATATACTTGGAATAGAAAGGAATGTTTTGTCTCAGCACACAAAACAAGATTATTCGAATCTACTTGGAATAGAAAGGAATGTTTTGACTCAGCACACACCACATGTGCTTTAGAATATTCTTGGTATATCAATAAATATTTTGACGCAGCACACACAAGATGTGCATTGGAAAATACTTGGAATAGAAAGGAATGTTTTGACTCAGCACACACCACATATGCATTAGAATATACTTGGAATAGAAAGGAATGTTTTGACCCAGAACAAGAAGGAAGTGTATTGCAAAATACTTGGAATAGAAAGGAATGTTTTGACTCAGCACACACAACATGTGCATCAGAAAATACTTGGATTAGGAAGGAATGTTTTGACTCAGCACACACAACATGTGCATTAGAATATACAAGGAATATTAAGGAATATTTTGACTCAGCACACACAACATGTGCATTAGAATATGCATGGAATAGAAAGGAATGTTTTGACTCAGCACACACAACATGTGCATTAGATAGAATATACTTGGTATAGAAAGGAATGTTTTGACTCAGTAAACACAACATGTGCATCGGAATATACTCAGAATAGAAAGGAAAGTATTGACTCAACACACACCACATATGCATTAGAATATACTTGGAATAGAAATGAATGTTTTGACCCAGAACAAGAAGGAAATGTATTTGAATATACTTGGAATAGAAAGGAATGTTTTGACTCAACACAAACAACATGTGAATTAGAATATACAAGGAATATTAAGGAATATTTTGACATAGCACACACCACATGTGCATTAGAATATACTTGGAATAGAAAGGAATGTTTTGACCCAGAACAAGAAGGAAATGTATTGGAATATACTTGGAATAGAAAGGAATGTTTTGACTCAGCACACACAATATGTGCTTTAGAATATACTTGGAATACAATGGAATGTTTTGACTCAGGACACACAACATGTGGATCGGAATATACTCAGAATAGAAAGGAAAGTATTGACTCAGCACACACCACATATGCATTAGAATATACTTGAAATAGAAAGGAATGTTTTGACCTAGAACAAGAAGGAAGTGTATTGGAATATACTTGGAATAGAAAGGAATGTTTTGATTCAGCACACACAACATGTGCATCAGAAAATACTTCGAATAGAAAGGTATGTTTTTACTCAGCGCACACACAATATGTGCTTTAGAATATACTTGGAATATGATGGAATGTTTTGACTCAGGACACAGAAGATGTGCCTTAGAATATTCATGGAATTGAAAGGAATGTTTTGACTCAGTACCCACCACATGTGCATTAGAATATACTTGGAATACAATGGAAAGTTTTCACAGAGCACACACAAGATGTGCATCTGAATATACTTGAAATAGAAAGGAATGTTTTGTCTCAGCACACAAAACAAGGTTATTCGAATCAACCTGGAATTTAAAGGAATGTGTTGACTCAGCACAGACAACATGTGCATTAGAATATACTTGGAAAAGAAAGGAATATTTTGACTCAGCATACACCACATGTGCTTTAGAATATTCTTGGAATAGAAAGGAATGTTTTGACTCAGCACACACAACATGTGCATTAGATAGAATATACGTGGAATAGAAAGTAATGTTTTGACTCAGCACATTCCACATGTGGATTAGAATATTCTGAGAATAGAAAGGTATGTTTTGACTCAGCACACATCACATATGCATTAGAATATACTTGGAATAGAAAGGAATGTTTTGACCAAGAACAAGAAGGAAGTGTATTAGAATATACTTGAAATAGAAAGGAATGTTTTGACTCAGCACAAACAACATATGAATTAGAATATACAAGGAATATTAAGGAATATTTTGACTTAGCACACACCACATGTGCATTAGAATATACTTGGAATAGAAAGGAATGTTTTGACCCAGTACAAGAAGGAAGTGTATTGGAATTTACTTGGAATAGAAAGGAATGTTTTGTCTCAGCACACACAAGATGTGCATATGAATATACGTGGAATAGAAAGGAATTTTTTGACTCAGCACACACAACATGTGGATCGGAATATACTCAGAATAGAAAGGAAAGTATTGATTCAGCACACACCACATATGCATTAGAATATACTTGGAATAGAAAGGAATGTTTTGACCCAGAACAAGAAGGAAGTGTATTGGAATATACTTGGAATAGAAAGGAATGTTTTGACTCAGCACATACAATATGTGCTTTAGAATATAGTAGGAATACAATGGAATGTTTTGACTCAGGACACACAAGATGTGCATTAGAATATACGTGGAATAGAAAGGAATTTTTTGACTTAGCACACACAACATGTGGATCGGAATATACTCAGAATAGAAAGGAAAGTATTGACTCAGCACACACCACATATGCATTACAATATACTTGGAATAGATAGAAATGTTTGACCCAGAACAAGAAGGAAGTATATTGGAATATACTTGGAATAGAAAGGAATGTTTTGACTCACCACACACAACATGTGCATCAGAAAATACTTGGAATAGAAAGGAATATTTTGACTCAGCACTCACAACATGTGCATTAGAATTTTAAAGAAATATTAAGGAATATTTTGACTCAGCACACACAACATGTGCATTAGAATATGCATGGAATAGAAAGGAATGTTTTGACTCAGCACACACCACATGTGCATTAGAATATACTTGGAATAGAAAGGAATGTTTTGTCTCAGCACACAAAACAAGGTTATTCGAATCTACTTGGAATAGAAAGGAATGTTTTGACTCAGCACACACCACATGTGCTTTAGAATATTCTTGGTATATCAATAAATATTTTGACGCAGCACACACAAGATGTGCATTGGAAAATACTTGGAATAGAAAGGAATGTTTTGACTCAGCACACACCACATATGCATTAGAATATACTTGGAATAGAAGGAATGTTTTGACCAAGAACAAGAAGGAAGTGTATTTGAATATACTTGGAATAGAAAGGAATATTTTGACCCAGAACAAGAAGGAAGTGTATTGGAAAATACTTGGAATAGAAAGGAATGTTTTGACTCAGCACACACAAAATGTGGATTAGAATATGCATGGAATAGAAAGGAATGTTTTGACTCAGCACAAACCACATGTGCATTAGAATATTCTGGGAATAGAAAGGTATGTTTTGACTCAGCACACACAACATGTGCATTAGAATATACAATGAATATTAAGGATAATTTTGACTCAGCACACACAAAATGTGGATTAGAATATGCATGGAATAGAAAGGAATGTTTTGACTCAGCACACACCACATGTGCATTAGAATATTCTGGGAATAGAAAGGTATGTTTTGACTCAGCACACACAACATGTGCATCGGAATATACTCAGAATAGAAAGGAAAGTATTGTCTCAAACACACCACATATGCATTAGAATATATTTGGAATAGAAATGAATATTTTGACCAAGAACAAGAAGGAAGTGTATTTGAATATACTTGGAATAGAAAGGAATGTTTTGACTCAATACAAACAACATGTGAATTAGAATATACAAGGAATATTAAGGAATATTTTGACTTAGCACACACCACATGTGCATTAGAATATGCTTGGAATAGAAAGGAATGTTTTGACCCAGAACAAGAAGGAAGTGTATTGGAATATACTTGGAATAGAAAGGAATGTTTTGACTCAGCACACACAATATGTGCTTTAGAATATACTAGGAATACAATGGAATGTTTTGACTCAGGACACACAAGATGTGCATTAGAATATACGTGGAATAGAAAGGAATTTTTTGACTCAGCACACACAACATGTGGATCGGGATATACTCAGAATAGAAAGGAAAGTATTGACTCAGCACACACCACATATGCATTACAATATACTTGGAATAGATAGGAATGTTTGACACAGAACAAGAAGGAAGTGTATTGGAATATACTTGGAATAGAAAGGAATGTTTTGACTCACCACACACAACATGTGCATCAGAAAATACTTGGAATAGAAAGGAATATTTTGACTCAGCACTCACAACATGTGCATTAGAATATGCATGGAATAGAAAGGAATGTTTTGACTCAGCACACACCACATGTGCATTAGAATATACTTGGAATACAATGCAATGTTTTGACACAGCACACACAAGGTGTGTATCAGAATATACTTGGAATAGAAAGGAATGTTTTGTCTCAGCACACAAAACAAGATTATTCGAATCTACTTGGAATAGAAAGGAATGTTTTGACTCAGCACACACCACATGTGCTTTAGAATATTCTTGGTATATCAATAAATATTTTGACGCAGCACACACAAGATGTGCATTGGAAAATACTTGGAATAGAAAGGAATGTTTTGACTCAGCACACACCACATATGCATTAGAATATACTTGGAATAGAAAGGAATGTTTTGACCCAGAACAAGAAGGAAGTGTATTGCAAAATACTTGGAATAGAAAGGAATGTTTTGACTCAGCACACACAACATGTGCATCAGAAAATACTTGGATTAGGAAGGAATGTTTTGACTCAGCACACACAACATGTGCATTAGAATATACAAGGAATATTAAGGAATATTTTGACTCAGCACACACAACATGTGCATTAGAATATGCATGGAATAGAAAGGAATGTTTTGACTCAGCACACACAACATGTGCATTAGATAGAATATACTTGGTATAGAAAGGAATGTTTTGACTCAGTAAACACAACATGTGCATCGGAATATACTCAGAATAGAAAGGAAAGTATTGACTCAACACACACCACATATGCATTAGAATATACTTGGAATAGAAATGAATGTTTTGACCCAGAACAAGAAGGAAATGTATTTGAATATACTTGGAATAGAAAGGAATGTTTTGACTCAACACAAACAACATGTGAATTAGAATATACAAGGAATATTAAGGAATATTTTGACATAGCACACACCACATGTGCATTAGAATATACTTGGAATAGAAAGGAATGTTTTGACCCAGAACAAGAAGGAAATGTATTGGAATATACTTGGAATAGAAAGGAATGTTTTGACTCAGCACACACAATATGTGCTTTAGAATATACTTGGAATACAATGGAATGTTTTGACTCAGGACACACAACATGTGGATCGGAATATACTCAGAATAGAAAGGAAAGTATTGACTCAGCACACACCACATATGCATTAGAATATACTTGAAATAGAAAGGAATGTTTTGACCTAGAACAAGAAGGAAGTGTATTGGAATATACTTGGAATAGAAAGGAATGTTTTGATTCAGCACACACAACATGTGCATCAGAAAATACTTCGAATAGAAAGGTATGTTTTTACTCAGCGCACACACAATATGTGCTTTAGAATATACTTGGAATATGATGGAATGTTTTGACTCAGGACACAGAAGATGTGCCTTAGAATATTCATGGAATTGAAAGGAATGTTTTGACTCAGTACCCACCACATGTGCATTAGAATATACTTGGAATACAATGGAAAGTTTTCACAGAGCACACACAAGATGTGCATCTGAATATACTTGAAATAGAAAGGAATGTTTTGTCTCAGCACACAAAACAAGGTTATTCGAATCAACCTGGAATTTAAAGGAATGTGTTGACTCAGCACAGACAACATGTGCATTAGAATATACTTGGAAAAGAAAGGAATATTTTGACTCAGCATACACCACATGTGCTTTAGAATATTCTTGGAATAGAAAGGAATGTTTTGACTCAGCACACACAACATGTGCATTAGATAGAATATACGTGGAATAGAAAGTAATGTTTTGACTCAGCACATTCCACATGTGGATTAGAATATTCTGAGAATAGAAAGGTATGTTTTGACTCAGCACACATCACATATGCATTAGAATATACTTGGAATAGAAAGGAATGTTTTGACCAAGAACAAGAAGGAAGTGTATTAGAATATACTTGAAATAGAAAGGAATGTTTTGACTCAGCACAAACAACATATGAATTAGAATATACAAGGAATATTAAGGAATATTTTGACTTAGCACACACCACATGTGCATTAGAATATACTTGGAATAGAAAGGAATGTTTTGACCCAGTACAAGAAGGAAGTGTATTGGAATTTACTTGGAATAGAAAGGAATGTTTTGTCTCAGCACACACAAGATGTGCATATGAATATACGTGGAATAGAAAGGAATTTTTTGACTCAGCACACACAACATGTGGATCGGAATATACTCAGAATAGAAAGGAAAGTATTGATTCAGCACACACCACATATGCATTAGAATATACTTGGAATAGAAAGGAATGTTTTGACCCAGAACAAGAAGGAAGTGTATTGGAATATACTTGGAATAGAAAGGATTGTTTTGACTCAGCACACACAACATGTGCATCAGAAAATACTTGGAATAGAAAGGAATATTTTGACTCAGCACTCACAACATGTGCATTAGAATTTTAATGAAATATTAAGGAATATTTTGACTCAGCACACACAACATGTGCATTAGAATATGCATGGAATAGAAAAGAATGTTTTGACTCAGCACGCACCACATGTGCATTAGAATATACTTGGAATACAATGGAATGTTTTGACTCACCACACACAACATGTGCATCAGAAAATACTTGGAATAGAAAGGAATGTTTTGTCTCAGCACACAAAACAAGGTTATTCGAATCTACTTGGAATAGAAAGGAATGTTTTGACTCAGCACAGACAACATGTGCATTAGAATATACTTGGAATAGAAAGGAATGTTTTGGGTCAGCACACACCACATGTACTTTAGAATATTCTTGGTATAACAATAAATATTTTGACGCAGCACACACAAGATGTGCATTGGAAAATACTTGGAATAGAAAGGAATGTTTTGACTCAGCACACACCACATATGCATTACAATATACTTGGAATAGAAAGGAATGTTTTGACCCAGAACAAGAAGGAAGTGTATTGGAAAATACTTGGAATAGAAAGGAATGTTTTGACTCAGCACACACAACATGTGCATCAGAAAATACTTGGATTAGAAAGGAATGATTTGACTCAGCACACACAACATGTGCATTAGAATATACAAGGAATATTAAGGATAATTTTGACTCAGCACACACAAAACGTGGATTAGAATATGCATGGAATAGAAAGGAATGTTTTGACTCAGCACACACCACATGTGCATTAGAATATTCTGGGAATAGAAAGGTATGTTTTGACTCAGCACACACAACATGTGCATCGGAATATACTCAGAATAGAAAGGAAAGTATTGTCTCAACACACACCACATATGCATTAAAATATATTTGGAATAGAAATGAATGTTTTGACCAAGAACAAGAAGGAAGTGTATTTGAATATACTTGGAATAGAAAGGAATGTTTTGAATCAACACAAACAACATGTGAATTAGAATATACAAGGAATATTAATGAATATTTTGACTTAGCACACACCACATGTGCATTAGAATATACTTGGAAAAGAAAGGAATGTTTTGACCCAGAACAAGAAGGAAGTGTATTGGAATATACTTGGAATAGAAAGGAATGTTTTGACTCAGCACATACAATATGTGCTTTAGAATATAGTAGGAATACAATGGAATGTTTTGACTCAGGACACACAAGATGTGCATTAGAATATACGTGGAATAGAAAGGAATTTTTTGACTCAGCACACACAACATGTGGATCGGAATATACTCAGAATAGAAAGGAAAGTATTGACTCAGCACACACCACATATGCATTACAATATACTTGGAATAGATAGAAATGTTTGACCCAGAACAAGAAGGAAGTATATTGGAATATACTTGGAATAGAAAGGAATGTTTTGACTCACCACACACAACATGTGCATCAGAAAATACTTGGAATAGAAAGGAATATTTTGACTCAGCACTCACAACATGTGCATTAGAATTTTAAAGAAATATTAAGGAATATTTTGATTCAGCACACACAACATGTGCATTAGAATATGCATGGAATAGAAAGGAATGTTTTGACTCAGCACACACCACATGTGCATTAGAATATACTTGGAATAGAAAGGAATGTTTTGTCTCAGCAAACAAAACAAGGTTATTCGAATCTACTTGGAATAGAAAGGAATGTTTTGACTCAGCACACACCACATGTGCTTTAGAATATTCTTGGTATATCAATAAATATTTTGACGCAGCACACACAAGATGTGAATTGGAAAATACTTGGAATAGAAAGGAATGTTTTGACTCAGCACACACCACATATGCATTAGAATATACTTGGAATAGAAAGGAATGTTTTGACCCAGAACAAGAAGGAAGTGTATTGGAAAATACTTGGAATAGAAAGGAATGTTTTGATTCAGCACACACAACATGTGCATCAGAAAATACTTCGAATAGAAAGGTATGTTTTTACTCAGCGCACACACAATATGTGCTTTAGAATATACTTGGAATATGATGGAATGTTTTGACTCAGGACACAGAAGATGTGCCTTAGAATATTCATGGAATTGAAAGGAATGTTTTGACTCAGTACCCACCACATGTGCATTAGAATATACTTGGAATACAATGGAAAGTTTTCACAGAGCACACACAAGATGTGCATCTGAATATACTTGAAATAGAAAGGAATGTTTTGTCTCAGCACACAAAACAAGGTTATTCGAATCAACCTGGAATTTAAAGGAATGTGTTGACTCAGCACAGACAACATGTGCATTAGAATATACTTGGAAAAGAAAGGAATATTTTGACTCAGCATACACCACATGTGCTTTAGAATATTCTTGGAATAGAAAGGAATGTTTTGACTCAGCACACACAACATGTGCATTAGATAGAATATACGTGGAATAGAAAGTAATGTTTTGACTCAGCACATTCCACATGTGGATTAGAATATTCTGAGAATAGAAAGGTATGTTTTGACTCAGCACACATCACATATGCATTAGAATATACTTGGAATAGAAAGGAATGTTTTGACCAAGAACAAGAAGGAAGTGTATTAGAATATACTTGAAATAGAAAGGAATGTTTTGACTCAGCACAAACAACATATGAATTAGAATATACAAGGAATATTAAGGAATATTTTGACTTAGCACACACCACATGTGCATTAGAATATACTTGGAATAGAAAGGAATGTTTTGACCCAGTACAAGAAGGAAGTGTATTGGAATTTACTTGGAATAGAAAGGAATGTTTTGTCTCAGCACACACAAGATGTGCATATGAATATACGTGGAATAGAAAGGAATTTTTTGACTCAGCACACACAACATGTGGATCGGAATATACTCAGAATAGAAAGGAAAGTATTGATTCAGCACACACCACATATGCATTAGAATATACTTGGAATAGAAAGGAATGTTTTGACCCAGAACAAGAAGGAAGTGTATTGGAATATACTTGGAATAGAAAGGATTGTTTTGACTCAGCACACACAACATGTGCATCAGAAAATACTTGGAATAGAAAGGAATATTTTGACTCAGCACTCACAACATGTGCATTAGAATTTTAATGAAATATTAAGGAATATTTTGACTCAGCACACACAACATGTGCATTAGAATATGCATGGAATAGAAAAGAATGTTTTGACTCAGCACGCACCACATGTGCATTAGAATATACTTGGAATACAATGGAATGTTTTGACTCACCACACACAACATGTGCATCAGAAAATACTTGGAATAGAAAGGAATGTTTTGTCTCAGCACACAAAACAAGGTTATTCGAATCTACTTGGAATAGAAAGGAATGTTTTGACTCAGCACAGACAACATGTGCATTAGAATATACTTGGAATAGAAAGGAATGTTTTGGGTCAGCACACACCACATGTACTTTAGAATATTCTTGGTATAACAATAAATATTTTGACGCAGCACACACAAGATGTGCATTGGAAAATACTTGGAATAGAAAGGAATGTTTTGACTCAGCACACACCACATATGCATTACAATATACTTGGAATAGAAAGGAATGTTTTGACCCAGAACAAGAAGGAAGTGTATTGGAAAATACTTGGAATAGAAAGGAATGTTTTGACTCAGCACACACAACATGTGCATCAGAAAATACTTGGATTAGAAAGGAATGATTTGACTCAGCACACACAACATGTGCATTAGAATATACAAGGAATATTAAGGATAATTTTGACTCAGCACACACAAAACGTGGATTAGAATATGCATGGAATAGAAAGGAATGTTTTGACTCAGCACACACCACATGTGCATTAGAATATTCTGGGAATAGAAAGGTATGTTTTGACTCAGCACACACAACATGTGCATCGGAATATACTCAGAATAGAAAGGAAAGTATTGTCTCAACACACACCACATATGCATTAAAATATATTTGGAATAGAAATGAATGTTTTGACCAAGAACAAGAAGGAAGTGTATTTGAATATACTTGGAATAGAAAGGAATGTTTTGAATCAACACAAACAACATGTGAATTAGAATATACAAGGAATATTAATGAATATTTTGACTTAGCACACACCACATGTGCATTAGAATATACTTGGAAAAGAAAGGAATGTTTTGACCCAGAACAAGAAGGAAGTGTATTGGAATATACTTGGAATAGAAAGGAATGTTTTGACTCAGCACATACAATATGTGCTTTAGAATATAGTAGGAATACAATGGAATGTTTTGACTCAGGACACACAAGATGTGCATTAGAATATACGTGGAATAGAAAGGAATTTTTTGACTCAGCACACACAACATGTGGATCGGAATATACTCAGAATAGAAAGGAAAGTATTGACTCAGCACACACCACATATGCATTACAATATACTTGGAATAGATAGAAATGTTTGACCCAGAACAAGAAGGAAGTATATTGGAATATACTTGGAATAGAAAGGAATGTTTTGACTCACCACACACAACATGTGCATCAGAAAATACTTGGAATAGAAAGGAATATTTTGACTCAGCACTCACAACATGTGCATTAGAATTTTAAAGAAATATTAAGGAATATTTTGATTCAGCACACACAACATGTGCATTAGAATATGCATGGAATAGAAAGGAATGTTTTGACTCAGCACACACCACATGTGCATTAGAATATACTTGGAATAGAAAGGAATGTTTTGTCTCAGCAAACAAAACAAGGTTATTCGAATCTACTTGGAATAGAAAGGAATGTTTTGACTCAGCACACACCACATGTGCTTTAGAATATTCTTGGTATATCAATAAATATTTTGACGCAGCACACACAAGATGTGCATTGGAAAATACTTGGAATAGAAAGGAATGTTTTGACTCAGCACACACCACATATGCATTAGAATATACTTGGAATAGAAAGGAATGTTTTGACCAAGAACAAGAAGGAAGTGTATTTGAATATACTTGGAATAGAAAGGAATGTTTTGACCCAGAACAAGAAGGAAGTGTATTGGAAAATACTTGGAATAGAAAGGAATGTTTTGACTCAGCACACACAAAATGTGGATTAGAATATGCATGGAATAGAAAGGAATGTTTTGACTCAGCACACACCACATGTGCATTAGAATATTCTGGGAATAGAAAGGTATGTTTTGACTCAGCACACACAACATGTGCATCCGAATATACTCAGAATAGAAAGGAAAGTATTGTCTCAACACACTCCACATATGCATTAGAATATATTTGGAATAGAAATGAATATTTTGACCAAGAACAAGAAGGAAGTGTATTTGAATATACTTGGAATAGAAAGGAATGTTTTGACTCAACACAAACAACATGTGAATTAGAATATACAAGGAATATTAAGGAATATTTTGACTTAGCACACACCACATGTGCATTAGAATATACTTGGAATAGAAAGGAATGTTTTGACCCAGAACAAGAAGGAAGTGTATTGGAATATACTTGGAATAGAAAGGAATGTTTTGACTCAGCACACACAATATGTGCTTTAGAATATACTAGGAATACAATGGAATGTTTTGACTCAGGACACACAAGATGTGCATTAGAATATACGTGGAATAGAAAGGAATATTTTGACTCAGCACACACAACATGTGGATCGGAATATACTCAGAATAGAAAGGAAAGTATTGACGCAGCACACACCACATATGCATTACAATATACTTGGAATAGATAGGAATGTTTGACCCAGAACAAGAAGGAAGTGTATTGGAATATACTTGGAATAGAAAGGAATGTTTTGACTCAGCACACACAACATGTGCATCAGAAAATACTTGGAATAGAAAGGAATATTTTGACTCAGCACTCACAACATGTGCATTAGTATTTTAAAGAAATATGAAGGAATATTTTGACTCAGCACACACAACATGTGCATTAGAATATGCATGGAATAGAAAGGAATGTTTTGACTCAGCACACACCACATGTGCATTAGAATATACTTGGAATACAATGCAATGTTTTCACACAGCACACACAAGATGTGCATCAGAATATACTTGGAATAGAAAAGAATGTTTTGTCTCAGCACACAAAACAAGGTTATTCGAATCTACTTGGAATAGAAAGGAATGTTTTGACTCAGCACACACCACATGTGCTTTAGAATATTCTTGGTATATCAATAAATATTTTGACGCAGCACACACAAGATGTGCATTGGAAAATACTTGGAATAGAAAGGAATGTTTTGACTCAGCACACACCACATATGCATTAGAATATACTTGGAATAGAAAGGAATGTTTTGACCCAGAACAAGAAGGAAGTGTATTGCAAAATACTTGGAATAGAAAGGAATGTTTTGACTCAGCACACACAACATGTGCATCAGAAAATACTTGGATTAGGAAGGAATGTTTTGACTCAGCACACACAACATGTGCATTAGAATATACAAGGAATATTAAGGAATATTTTGACTCAGCACACACAACATGTGCATTAGAATATGCATGGAATAGAAAGGAATGTTTTGACTCAGCACACACAACATGTGCATTAGATAGAATATACTTGGTATAGAAAGGAATGTTTTGACTCAGTAAACACAACATGTGCATCGGAATATACTCAGAATAGAAAGGAAAGTATTGACTCAACACACACCACATATGCATTAGAATATACTTGGAATAGAAATGAATGTTTTGACCCAGAACAAGAAGGAAATGTATTTGAATATACTTGGAATAGAAAGGAATGTTTTGACTCAACACAAACAACATGTGAATTAGAATATACAAGGAATATTAAGGAATATTTTGACATAGCACACACCACATGTGCATTAGAATATACTTGGAATAGAAAGGAATGTTTTGACCCAGAACAAGAAGGAAATGTATTGGAATATACTTGGAATAGAAAGGAATGTTTTGACTCAGCACACACAATATGTGCTTTAGAATATACTTGGAATACAATGGAATGTTTTGACTCAGGACACACAAGATGTGCATTAGAATATACGTGCAATAGAAAGGAATGTTTTGACTCAGCACACACAACATGTGGATCGGAATATACTCAGAATAGAAAGGAAAGTATTGACTCAGAACACACCACATATTCATTAGAATATACTTGGAATAGAAAGGAATGTTTTGACCTAGAACAAGAAGGAAGTGTATTGGAATATACTTGGAATAGAAAGGAATGTTTTGATTCAGCACACACAACATGTGCATCAGAAAATACTTAGAATAGAAAGGTATGTTTTTACTCAGCGCACACACAATATGTGCTTTAGAATATACTTGGAATATGATGGAATGTTTTGACTCAGGACACAGAAGATGTGCCTTAGAATATGCATGGAATAGAAAGGAATGTTTTGACTCAGCACCCACCACATGTGCATTAGAATATACTTGGAACACAATGGAATGTTTTCACACAGCACACACAAGATGTGCATCTGAATATACTTGAAATAGAAAGGAATGTTTTGTCTCAGCACACAAAACAAGGTTATTCGAATCAACCTGGAATTTAAAGGAATGTGTTGACTCAGCACAGACAACATGTGCATTAGAATATACTTGGAAAAGAAAGGAATATTTTGACTCAGCATACACCACATGTGCTTTAGAATATTCTTGGAATAGAAAGGAATGTTTTGACTCAGCACACACAACATGTGCATTAGATAGAATATACGTGGAATAGAAAGTAATGTTTTGACTCAGCACATTCCACATGTGGATTAGAATATTCTGAGAATAGAAAGGTATGTTTTGACTCAGCACACATCACATATGCATTAGAATATACTTGGAATAGAAAGGAATGTTTTGACCAAGAACAAGAAGGAAGTGTATTAGAATATACTTGAAATAGAAAGGAATGTTTTGACTCAGCACAAACAACATATGAATTAGAATATACAAGGAATATTAAGGAATATTTTGACTTAGCACACACCACATGTGCATTAGAATATACTTGGAATAGAAAGGAATGTTTTGACCCAGTACAAGAAGGAAGTGTATTGGAATTTACTTGGAATAGAAAGGAATGTTTTGTCTCAGCACACACAAGATGTGCATTTGAATATACGTGGAATAGAAAGGAATTTTTTGGCTCAGCACACACAACATGTTGATCGGAATATACTCAGAATAGAAAGGAAAGTATTGATTCAGCACACACCACATATGCATTAGAATATACTTGGAATAGAAAGGAATGTTTTGACCCAGAACAAGAAGGAAGTGTATTGGAATATACTTGGAATAGAAAGGATTGTTTTGACTCAGCACACACAACATGTGCATCAGAAAATACTTGGAATAGAAAGGAATATTTTGACTCAGCACTCACAACATGTGCATTAGAATTTAAATGAAATATTAAGGAATATTTTGACTCAGCACACACAACATGTGCATTAGAATATGCATGGAATAGAAAGGAATGTTTTGACTCAGCACGCACCACATGTGCATTAGAATATACTTGGAATACAATGGAATGTTTTGACTCACCACACACAACATGTGCATCAGAAAATACTTGGAATAGAAAGGAATGTTTTGTCTCAGCACACAAAACAAGGTTATTCGAATCTACTTGGAATAGAAAGGAATGTTTTGACTCAGCACAGACAACATGTGCATTAGAATATACTTGGAATAGAAAGGAATGTTTTGGGTCAGCACACACCACATGTACTTTAGAATATTCTTGGTATAACAATAAATATTTTGACGCAGCACACACAAGATGTGCATTGGAAAATACTTGGAATAGAAAGGAATGTTTTGACTCAGCACACACCACATATGCATTACAATATACTTGGAATAGATAGGAATGTTTGACCCAGAACAAGAAGGAAGTGTATTGGAATATACTTGGAATAGAAAGGAATGTTTTGACTCAGCACACACAACATGTGCATCAGAAAATACTTGGAATAGAAAGGAATATTTTGACTCAGCACTCACAACATGTGCATTAGTATTTTAAAGAAATATGAAGGAATATTTTGACTCAGCACACACAACATGTGCATTAGAATATGCATGGAATAGAAAGGAATGTTTTGACTCAGCACACACCACATGTGCATTAGAATATACTTGGAATACAATGCAATGTTTTCACACAGCACACACAAGATGTGCATCAGAATATACTTGGAATAGAAAAGAATGTTTTGTCTCAGCACACAAAACAAGGTTATTCGAATCTACTTGGAATAGAAAGGAATGTTTTGACTCAGCACACACCACATGTGCTTTAGAATATTCTTGGTATATCAATAAATATTTTGACGCAGCACACACAAGATGTGCATTGGAAAATACTTGGAATAGAAAGGAATGTTTTGACTCAGCACACACCACATATGCATTAGAATATACTTGGAATAGAAAGGAATGTTTTGACCCAGAACAAGAAGGAAGTGTATTGCAAAATACTTGGAATAGAAAGGAATGTTTTGACTCAGCACACACAACATGTGCATCAGAAAATACTTGGATTAGGAAGGAATGTTTTGACTCAGCACACACAACATGTGCATTAGAATATACAAGGAATATTAAGGAATATTTTGACTCAGCACACACAACATGTGCATTAGAATATGCATGGAATAGAAAGGAATGTTTTGACTCAGCACACACAACATGTGCATTAGATAGAATATACTTGGTATAGAAAGGAATGTTTTGACTCAGTAAACACAACATGTGCATCGGAATATACTCAGAATAGAAAGGAAAGTATTGACTCAACACACACCACATATGCATTAGAATATACTTGGAATAGAAATGAATGTTTTGACCCAGAACAAGAAGGAAATGTATTTGAATATACTTGGAATAGAAAGGAATGTTTTGACTCAACACAAACAACATGTGAATTAGAATATACAAGGAATATTAAGGAATATTTTGACATAGCACACACCACATGTGCATTAGAATATACTTGGAATAGAAAGGAATGTTTTGACCCAGAACAAGAAGGAAATGTATTGGAATATACTTGGAATAGAAAGGAATGTTTTGACTCAGCACACACAATATGTGCTTTAGAATATACTTGGAATACAATGGAATGTTTTGACTCAGGACACACAAGATGTGCATTAGAATATACGTGCAATAGAAAGGAATGTTTTGACTCAGCACACACAACATGTGGATCGGAATATACTCAGAATAGAAAGGAAAGTATTGACTCAGAACACACCACATATTCATTAGAATATACTTGGAATAGAAAGGAATGTTTTGACCTAGAACAAGAAGGAAGTGTATTGGAATATACTTGGAATAGAAAGGAATGTTTTGATTCAGCACACACAACATGTGCATCAGAAAATACTTAGAATAGAAAGGTATGTTTTTACTCAGCGCACACACAATATGTGCTTTAGAATATACTTGGAATATGATGGAATGTTTTGACTCAGGACACAGAAGATGTGCCTTAGAATATGCATGGAATAGAAAGGAATGTTTTGACTCAGCACCCACCACATGTGCATTAGAATATACTTGGAATACAATGGAATGTTTTCACACAGCACACACAAGATGTGCATCTGAATATACTTGAAATAGAAAGGAATGTTTTGTCTCAGCACACAAAACAAGGTTATTCGAATCAACCTGGAATTTAAAGGAATGTGTTGACTCAGCACAGACAACATGTGCATTAGAATATACTTGGAAAAGAAAGGAATATTTTGACTCAGCATACACCACATGTGCTTTAGAATATTCTTGGAATAGAAAGGAATGTTTTGACTCAGCACACACAACATGTGCATTAGATAGAATATACGTGGAATAGAAAGTAATGTTTTGACTCAGCACATTCCACATGTGGATTAGAATATTCTGAGAATAGAAAGGTATGTTTTGACTCAGCACACATCACATATGCATTAGAATATACTTGGAATAGAAAGGAATGTTTTGACCAAGAACAAGAAGGAAGTGTATTAGAATATACTTGAAATAGAAAGGAATGTTTTGACTCAGCACAAACAACATATGAATTAGAATATACAAGGAATATTAAGGAATATTTTGACTTAGCACACACCACATGTGCATTAGAATATACTTGGAATAGAAAGGAATGTTTTGACCCAGTACAAGAAGGAAGTGTATTGGAATTTACTTGGAATAGAAAGGAATGTTTTGTCTCAGCACACACAAGATGTGCATTTGAATATACGTGGAATAGAAAGGAATTTTTTGGCTCAGCACACACAACATGTTGATCGGAATATACTCAGAATAGAAAGGAAAGTATTGATTCAGCACACACCACATATGCATTAGAATATACTTGGAATAGAAAGGAATGTTTTGACCCAGAACAAGAAGGAAGTGTATTGGAATATACTTGGAATAGAAAGGATTGTTTTGACTCAGCACACACAACATGTGCATCAGAAAATACTTGGAATAGAAAGGAATATTTTGACTCAGCACTCACAACATGTGCATTAGAATTTAAATGAAATATTAAGGAATATTTTGACTCAGCACACACAACATGTGCATTAGAATATGCATGGAATAGAAAGGAATGTTTTGACTCAGCACGCACCACATGTGCATTAGAATATACTTGGAATACAATGGAATGTTTTGACTCACCACACACAACATGTGCATCAGAAAATACTTGGAATAGAAAGGAATGTTTTGTCTCAGCACACAAAACAAGGTTATTCGAATCTACTTGGAATAGAAAGGAATGTTTTGACTCAGCACAGACAACATGTGCATTAGAATATACTTGGAATAGAAAGGAATGTTTTGGGTCAGCACACACCACATGTACTTTAGAATATTCTTGGTATAACAATAAATATTTTGACGCAGCACACACAAGATGTGCATTGGAAAATACTTGGAATAGAAAGGAATGTTTTGACTCAGCACACACCACATATGCATTACAATATACTTGGAATAGAAAGGAATGTTTTGACCCAGAACAAGAAGGAAGTGTATTGGAAAATACTTGGAATAGAAAGGAATGTTTTGACTCAGCACACACAACATGTGCATCAGAAAATACTTGGATTAGAAAGGAATGTTTTGACTCAGCACACACAACATGTGCATTAGAATATACAAGGAATATTAAGGATAATTTTGACTCAGCACACACAAAACGTGGATTAGAATATGCATGGAATAGAAAGGAATGTTTTGACTCAGCACACACCACATGTGCATTAGAATATTCTGGGAATAGAAAGGTATGTTTTGACTCAGCACACACAACATGTGCATCGGAATATACTCAGAATAGAAAGGAAAGTATTGTCTCAACACACACCACATATGCATTAGAATATATTTGGAATAGAAATGAATGTTTTGACCAAGAACAAGAAGGAAGTGTATTTGAATATACTTGGAATAGAAAGGAATGTTTTGAATCAACACAAACAACATGTGAATTAGAATATACAAGGAATATTAATGAATATTTTGACTTAGCACACACCACATGTGCATTAGAATATACTTGGAATAGAAAGGAATGTTTTGACCCAGAACAAGAAGGAAGTGTATTGGAATATACTTGGAATAGAAAGGAATGTTTTGACTCAGCACATACAATATGTGCTTTAGAATATAGTAGGAATACAATGGAATGTTTTGACTCAGGACACACAAGATGTGCATTAGAATATACGTGGAATAGAAAGGAATTTTTTGACTCAGCACACACAACATGTGGATCGGAATATACTCAGAATAGAAAGGAAAGTATTGACTCAGCACACACCACATATGCATTACAATATACTTGGAATAGATAGAAATGTTTGACCCAGAACAAGAAGGAAGTATATTGGAATATACTTGGAATAGAAAGGAATGTTTTGACTCACCACACACAACATGTGCATCAGAAAATACTTGGAATAGAAAGGAATATTTTGACTCAGCACTCACAACATGTGCATTAGAATTTTAAAGAAATATTAAGGAATATTTTGATTCAGCACACACAACATGTGCATTAGAATATGCATGGAATAGAAAGGAATGTTTTGACTCAGCACACACCACATGTGCATTAGAATATACTTGGAATAGAAAGGAATGTTTTGTCTCAGCACACAAAACAAGGTTATTCGAATCTACTTGGAATAGAAAGGAATGTTTTGACTCAGCACACACCACATATGCATTAGAATATACTTGGAATAGAAAGGAATGTTTTGACCAAGAACAAGAAGGAAGTGTATTTGAATATACTTGGAATAGAAAGGAATGTTTTGACCCAGAACAAGAAGGAAGTGTATTGGAAAATACTTGGAATAGAAAGGAATGTTTTGACTCAGCACACACAAAATGTGGATTAGAATATGCATGGAATAGAAAGGAATGTTTTGACTCAGCACACACCACATGTGCATTAGAATATTCTGGGAATAGAAAGGTATGTTTTGACTCAGCACACACAACATGTGCATCCGAATATACTCAGAATAGAAAGGAAAGTATTGTCTCAACACACTCCACATATGCATTAGAATATATTTGGAATAGAAATGAATATTTTGACCAAGAACAAGAAGGAAGTGTATTTGAATATACTTGGAATAGAAAGGAATGTTTTGACTCAACACAAACAACATGTGAATTAGAATATACAAGGAATATTAAGGAATATTTTGACTTAGCACACACCACATGTGCATTAGAATATACTTGGAATAGAAAGGAATGTTTTGACCCAGAACAAGAAGGAAGTGTATTGGAATATACTTGGAATAGAAAGGAATGTTTTGACTCAGCACACACAATATGTGCTTTAGAATATACTAGGAATACAATGGAATGTTTTGACTCAGGACACACAAGATGTGCATTAGAATATACGTGGAATAGAAAGGAATATTTTGACTCAGCACACACAACATGTGGATCGGAATATACTCAGAATAGAAAGGAAAGTATTGACGCAGCACACACCACATATGCATTACAATATACTTGGAATAGATAGGAATGTTTGCCCCAGAACAAGAAGGAAGTGTATTGGAATATACTTGGAATAGAAAGGAATGTTTTGACTCAGCACACACAACATGTGCATCAGAAAATACTTGGAATAGAAAGGAATATTTTGACTCAGCACTCACAACATGTGCATTAGTATTTTAAAGAAATATTAAGGAATATTTTGACTCAGCACACACAACATGTGCATTAGAATATGCATGGAATAGAAAGGAATGTTTTGACTCAGCACACACCACATGTGCATTAGAATATACTTGGAATACAATGCAATGTTTTCACACAGCACACACAAGATGTGCATCAGAATATACTTGGAATAGAAAAGAATGTTTTGTCTCAGCACACAAAACAAGGTTATTCGAATCTACTTGGAATAGAAAGGAATGTTTTGACTCAGCACACACCACATGTGCTTTAGAATATTCTTGGTATATCAATAAATATTTTGACGCAGCACACACAAGATGTGCATTGGAAAATACTTGGAATAGAAAGGAATGTTTTGACTCAGCACACACCACATATGCATTAGAATATACTTGGAATAGAAAGGAATGTTTTGACCCAGAACAAGAAGGAAGTGTATTGCAAAATACTTGGAATAGAAAGGAATGTTTTGACTCAGCACACACAACATGTGCATCAGAAAATACTTGGATTAGGAAGGAATGTTTTGACTCAGCACACACAACATGTGCATTAGAATATACAAGGAATATTAAGGAATATTTTGACTCAGCACACACAACATGTGCATTAGAATATGCATGGAATAGAAAGGAATGTTTTGACTCAGCACACACAACATGTGCATTAGATAGAATATACTTGGTATAGAAAGGAATGTTTTGACTCAGTAAACACAACATGTGCATCGGAATATACTCAGAATAGAAAGGAAAGTATTGACTCAACACACACCACATATGCATTAGAATATACTTGGAATAGAAATGAATGTTTTGACCCAGAACAAGAAGGAAATGTATTTGAATATACTTGGAATAGAAAGGAATGTTTTGACTCAACACAAACAACATGTGAATTAGAATATACAAGGAATATTAAGGAATATTTTGACATAGCACACACCACATGTGCATTAGAATATACTTGGAATAGAAAGGAATGTTTTGACCCAGAACAAGAAGGAAATGTATTGGAATATACTTGGAATAGAAAGGAATGTTTTGACTCAGCACACACAATATGTGCTTTAGAATATACTTGGAATACAATGGAATGTTTTGACTCAGGACACACAAGATGTGCATTAGAATATACGTGCAATAGAAAGGAATGTTTTGACTCAGCACACACAACATGTGGATCGGAATATACTCAGAATAGAAAGGAAAGTATTGACTCAGAACACACCACATATTCATTAGAATATACTTGGAATAGAAAGGAATGTTTTGACCTAGAACAAGAAGGAAGTGTATTGGAATATACTTGGAATAGAAAGGAATGTTTTGATTCAGCACACACAACATGTGCATCAGAAAATACTTAGAATAGAAAGGTATGTTTTTACTCAGCGCACACACAATATGTGCTTTAGAATATACTTGGAATATGATGGAATGTTTTGACTCAGGACACAGAAGATGTGCCTTAGAATATGCATGGAATAGAAAGGAATGTTTTGACTCAGCACCCACCACATGTGCATTAGAATATACTTGGAATACAATGGAATGTTTTCACACAGCACACACAAGATGTGCATCTGAATATACTTGAAATAGAAAGGAATGTTTTGTCTCAGCACACAAAACAAGGTTATTCGAATCAACCTGGAATTTAAAGGAATGTGTTGACTCAGCACAGACAACATGTGCATTAGAATATACTTGGATAAGAAAGGAATGTTTTGACTCAGCATACACCACATGTGCTTTAGAATATTCGTGGAATAGAAAGGAATGTTTTGACTCAGCACACACAACATGTGCATTAGATAGAATATACGTGGAATAGAAAGTAATGTTTTGACTCAGCACATTCCACATGTGGATTAGAATATTCTGAGAATAGAAAGGTATGTTTTGACTCAGCACACATCACATATGCATTAGAATATACTTGGAATAGAAAGGAATGTTTTGACCTAGAACAAGAAGGAAGTGTATTAGAATATACTTGGAATAGAAAGGAATGTTTTGACTCAGCACAAACAACATATCAATTAGAATATACAAGGAATATTAAGGAATATTTTGACTTAGCACACACCACATGTGCATTAGAATATACTTGGAATAGAAAGGAATGTTTTGACCCAGAACAAGAAGGAAGTGTATTGGAATATACTAGGAATACAAAGGAATGTTTTGACTCAGCACACACAATATGTGCTTTAGAATATACTAGGAATACAATGGAATGTTTTGACTCAGGACACACAAGATGTGCATTAGAATATACGTAGAATAGAAAGGAATTTTTTGACTCAGCACACACAACATGTGGATCGGAATATACTTAGAATAGAAAGGAAAGTATTGACTCAGCACACACCACATATGCATTAGAATATACTTGGAATAGAAAGGAATGTTTTGACCCAGAACAAGAAGGAAGAGTATTGGAATATACTTGGAATAGAAAGGAATGTTTTGACTCAGCGCACACAACATGTGCATCAGAAAATACATGGAATAGAAAGGAATATTTTGACTCAGCACTCACAACATGTGCATTAGAATTTTTAAGAAATATTAAGGAATATTTGACTCTACACACACAAAATGTGCATTAGAATATGCATGGAATAGAAAGGAATGTTTTGACTCAGCACACACCACATGTGCATTAGAATATACTTGGAATACAATGGAATGTTTTGACACAGCACACACAAGATGTGCATCAGAATATACTTGGAATAGTAAGGAATGATTTGTCTCAGCACACAAAAAAAAGGTAATACGAATCTACTTGGAATAGAAAGGAATGTGTTGACTCAGCACAGACAACATGTGGATTAGAATATACTTGGAATAGAAAGGAATGTTTTGACTCAGCACACACCACATGTGCTTTAGAATATTCTTGGAATATAAAATAAATATTTTGACGCAGCACACACAAGATGTGCATTGGAAAATACTTGCAATAGAAAGGAATGTTTTGACACAGCACACACCACACATGCATGAGAAGAGACTAGGAATATAACGGAATGTTTTGACTCAGCACACACAACGTGCATTAGAATTTACTTGGCATAGAAAAGCATGTTTTGACACAGCACAAACAAGATGTGCATAAGAAAATACTTAGAATAGAAACGAATGTTTTGACTGAGCACACACAACATATGCATCAGAAAATACTTGGAATAGAAAGGAATGTTTTGACTCAGCCCACACAACATCTGCATTAGAATATACAAGGAATATTAAGGAATATTTTGACTCAGCACACACAACATGTGCATTAGAATATGCATGGAATAGAGAGGAATGATTGACTCAGCACACACCACATGTGCATTAGAATATTCTGGGAATAGAAAGGTATGTTTTGACTCAGCACACACAACATGAGCATCGGAATATACTCAGAATATAAAGGAGAGTATTGACTCAGCACACACCACATATGCATTAGAATATACTTGGAATAGAAAGGAATGTTTTGACCCAGAACAGGAAGCAAGTGTATTAGATTTACTTGGAATAGAAAGGAATGTTTTGACTCAGCACACACAACGTGCATTAGAATTTACTTGGAATAGAAAAGCATGTTTTGACTCAGCACACACGAGATGTGCATAAGAAAATACTTAGAATAAAATGGAAAGTACTGACTCAGCACACACCACATATGCATTAGAATATACATGGAATAGAAAGGAATGTTTTGACCCAGAAGAAGAAGGAAGTGTATTGGAATATACTTGGAATAGAAAGGAATGTTTTGACTCAGCACACACGACATGTGCATCAGAAAATACTTGGAATAGAAAGGAATGTTTTTACTCAGAGCACACACAATATGTGCTTTAGAATATACTTGGAATACAATGGAATGTTTTGACTCAGGACACACAAGATGTGTATTAGAATATACGTGGAATAGAAAGGAATGTTTTGACTCAGCACACACATCATGTGCATCAGAAAATACTTGGAATAGAAAGGAATGTTTTTACTCAGCGTACACACAATATGTGCTTTAGAATATACTTGGAATACAATGGAATGTTTTGACTCAGGACACACAAGATGTGTATTAGAATATACTCAGAATAGAAAGGAAAGTATTGACTCAGCACACACCACATATGCATTAGAATATACTTGGAATAGAAAGGAATGTTTTGACTCAGCACACACAACATGTGCATTAGAAAATACTTGGAATTGAAAGGAATGTTTTGACTCAGCACTTACAACATGTGCATTAGAATATACAAGGAATATTAAGGAATATTTTGACTCAGCACGCAAAACATGTGCATTAGAATATGCATTGAATAGAAAGGAATGTTTTGACTCAGCACACACCACATGTGCATTAGAATATTCTGGGAATAGAAAGGAATGTTTTGAAACAGCACACACAATATGTGCATTAGATAGAATATACGTCGAATAGAAAGAAATGTTTTGACTCAGAACACACAACATGTGCATCGGAATATATTCAGAATAGAAAGGAAAGTATTGACTCAGCACACACCACAGATGCATTAGAATATACTTGGAATAGAAAGGAATGTTTTGACCCAGAACAAGAAGGAAGTGCATTAGAATATACTTCAAATAGAAAGGAATGTTTTGACTCAGCACAAACAACATATGAATTAGAATATACAAGGAATATTAAGGAATATTTTGACTTAGCACACACCACATGTGCATTAGAATATACTTGGAATAGAAAGGAATGTTTTGACCCAGAACAAGAAGGAAGTGTATTGGAATATACTTGGAATAGAAAGGAATGTTTTGACTCAGCCCACACAACATCTGCATTAGAATGTACAAGGAATATTAAGGAATATTTTGACTCAGCACACACAACATGTGCATTAGAATATGCATGGAATAGAGAGGAATGTTTTGACTCAGCACACACCACATGTGCATTAGAATATTCTGGGAATAGAAAGGTATGTTTTGACTCAGCACACAAAACATGTGCATTAGAATATGCATTGAATAGAAAGGAATGTTTTGACTCAGCACACACCACATGTGCATTAGAATATTCTGGGAATAGAAAGGAATGTTTTGAAACAGCACACACAATATGTGCATTAGATAGAATATACGTCGAATAGAAAGAAATGTTTTGACTCAGAACACACAACATGTGCATCGGAATATATTCAGAATAGAAAGGAATGTATTGACTCAGCACACACCACAGATGCATTAGAATATACTTGGAATAGAAAGGAATGTTTTGACCCAGAACAAGAAGGAAGTGCATTAGAATATACTTCAAATAGAAAGGAATGTTTTGACTCAGCACAAACAACATATGAATTAGAATATACAAGGAATATTAAGGAATATTTTGACTCAGCACACACCACATATGCATTAGAATATACTTGGAATAGAAAGGAATGTTTTGACCCAGAACAAGAAGCAAGTGAATTAGAATTTACTTGGAATAGAAAGGAATGTTTTGACTCAGCACACACAACATGTGCATAAGAAAATACTTGGAATAGAAAGGAATGTTTTGACTCAGCACAAACAACATGTGAATTAGAATATACAAGGAATATTAAGGAATATTTTGACTTAGAACACACCACATGTGCATTAAAATATTCTGGGAATATAACGGAATGTTTGGACTCAGCACACACAACGTGCATTAGTATTTACTTGGAATAGAAAAGCATGTTTTGACTCAGCACACACGAGATGTGCATAAGAAAATACTTAGAATAAAATGGAAAGTACTGACTCAGCACACACCACATATGCATTAGAATATACATGGAATAGAAAGGAATGTTTTGACCCAGAAGAAGAAGGAAGTGTATTGGAATATACTTGGAATAGAAAGGAATGTTTTGACTCAGCACACACAACATGTGCATCAGAAAATACTTGGAATAGAAAGGAATGTTTTTACTCAGAGCACAAACAATATGTGCTTTAGAATATACTTGGAATACAATGGAATGTTTTGACTCAGGACACACAAGATGTGTATTAGAATATACGTGGAATAGAAAGGAATGTTTTGACTCAGCACATACAACATGTGCATCAGAAAATACTTGGAATAGAAAGGAATGTTTTTACTCAGCGTACACACAATATGTGCTTTAGAATATACTTGGAATACAATGGAATGTTTTGACTCAGGACACACAAGATGTGTATTAGAATATACTCAGAATAGAGAGGAAAGTATTGATTCAGCACACACCACATATGCATTAGAATATACTTGGAATAGAAAGGAATGTTTTGACTCAGCACACACAACATGTGCATTAGAAAATACTTGGAATTGAAAGGAATGTTTTGACTCAGCACTTACAACATGTGCATTAGAATATACAAGGAATATTAAGGAATATTTTGACTCAGCACGCAAAACATGTGCATTAGAATATGCATTGAATAGAAAGGAATGTTTTGACTCAGCACACACCACATGTGCATTAGAATATTCTGGGAATAGAAAGGAATGTTTTGAAACAGCGCACACAATATGTGCATTAGATAGAATATACGTCGAATAGAAAGAAATGTTTTGACTCAGAACACACAACATGTGCATCGGAATATATTCAGAATAGAAAGGAAAGTATTGACTCAGCACACACCACAGATGCATTAGAATATACTTGGAATAGAAAGGAATGTTTTGACCCAGAACAAGAAGGAAGTGCATTAGAATATACTTCAAATAGAAAGGAATGTTTTGACTCAGCACAAACAACATATGAATTAGAATATACAAGGAATATTAAGGAATATTTTGACTTAGCACACACCACATGTGCATTAGAATATACTTGGAATAGAAAGGAATGTTTTGACCCAGAACAAGAAGGAAGTGTATTGGAATATACTTGGAATAGAAAGGAATGTTTTGACTCAGCCCACACAACATCTGCATTAGAATGTACAAGGAATATTAAGGAATATTTTGACTCAGCACACACAACATGTGCATTAGAATATGCATGGAATAGAGAGGAATGTTTTGACTCAGCACACACCACATGTGCATTAGAATATTCTGGGAATAGAAAGGTATGTTTTGACTCAGCACACAAAACATGTGCATTAGAATATGCATTGAATAGAAAGGAATGTTTTGACTCAGCACACACCACATGTGCATTAGAATATTCTGGGAATAGAAAGGAATGTTTTGAAACAGCACACACAATATGTGCATTAGATAGAATATACGTCGAATAGAAAGAAATGTTTTGACTCAGAACACACAACATGTGCATCGGAATATATTCAGAATAGAAAGGAAAGTATTGACTCAGCACACAACACAGATGCATTAGAATATACTTGGAATAGAAAGGAATGTTTTGACCCAGAACAAGAAGGAAGTGCATTAGAATATACTTCAAATAGAAAGGAATGTTTTGACTCAGCACAAACAACATATGAATTAGAATATACAAGGAATATTAAGGAATATTTTGACTCAGCACACACCACATATGCATTAGAATATACTTGGAATAGAAAGGAATGTTTTGACCCAGAACAAGAAGCAAGTGAATTAGAATTTACTTGGAATAGAAAGGAATGTTTTGACTCAGCACACACAACGTGCATTAGAATTTACTTGGAATAGAAAAGAAAGTTTTGACTCAGCACACACAACATGTGCATAAGAAAATACTTGGAATAGAAAGGAATGTTTTGACTCAGCACAAACAACATGTGAATTAGAATATACAAGGAATATTAAGGAATAATTTGACTTAGAACACACCACATGTGCATTAAAATATTCTGGGAATATAACGGAATGTTTTGACTCAGCACACACAACGTGCATTAGTATTTACTTGGAATAGAAAAGCATGTTTTGACTCAGCACACACAAGATGTGCATAAGAAAACACTTATAATAGAAAGGAATGTTTTGACACAGCACACACAACATGTGCATCAGAAAAAACATGGAATAGAAAGGAATGTTTTGACTCAGCCCACACAACATCTGCATTAGAATATACAAGGAATATTAAGGAATATTTTGACTCAGCACACACAACATGTGCATAAGAATATGCATGGAATAGAAAGGTTTGTTTTGACTCAGCACACACCACATATGCATTAGAATATACTTGGAATAGAGAGGAATGTTTTGTCTCAGCACACAAAACAAGATTCTACGAATCTACTTGGAATAGAACGGAATGTGTTGACTCAGCACAGACAACATGTGCATTAGAATATACTTGGAATAGAAAGGAATGTTTTGACTCAGCACACACTACATGTGCTTTAGAATATTCTTGGAATATCAATAAATATTTTGACGCAGAACAGACAAGATGTGCATTGGAAAATACTTGGAATAGAAAGGAATGTTTTGACTCAGCACACACCACACATGCATGAGTAGAGACTAGGAATATCACGGAATGTTTAGACTCAGCACACACAACGTGCATTAGAATTTACTTGGAATAGAAAAGCATGTTTTGACTCAGCACACACAAGATGTGCATAAGAAAATACTTAGAATAAAATGGAAAGTATTGACTCAGCACACACCACATATGCATTAGAATATACATGGAATAGAAAGGAATGTTTTGACCCAGAAGAAGAAGGAAGTGTATTGGAATATACTTGGAATAGAAAGGAATGTTTTGACTCAGCACACACAACATGTGCATCAGAAAATACTTGGAATAGAAAGGAATGTTTTTACTCAGAGCACACACAATATGTGCTTTAGAATATACTTGGAATACAATGGAATGTTTTGACTCAGGACACAAAAGATGTGTATTAGAATAAACGTGGAATAGAAAGGAATGTTTTGACTCAGCACACACCACATATGCATTAGAATATACTTGGAATAGAAAGGAATGTTTTGACCCAGAACAAGAAGGAAGTGTATTGGAATATACTTTGGAATAGAAAGGAATGTTTTGACTCAGAACACACAACATGTGGATCGGAATATACTCAGAATAGAAAGGAAAGTATTGACTCAGCACACACCACATATGCATTAGAATATACTTGGAATAGAAAGGAATGTTTTGACTCAGCACACACAACATGTGCATTAGAATATACAAGGAATATTAAGGAATATTTTGACTCAGCACACACAACATGTGCATTAGAATATGCATTGAATAGAAAGGAATGTTTTGACTCAGCACACACCACATGTGCATTAGCATATTCTGGGAATAGAAAGGAATGTTTTGAAACAGCACACACAATATGTGCATTAGATAGAATATACGTCGAATAGAAAGAAATGTTTCGACTCAGAACACACAACATGTGCATCGGAATATATTCAGAATAGAAAGGAAAGTATTGACTCAGCACACACCACAGATGCATTAGAATATATTTGGAATAGAAAGGAATGTTTTGACCCAGAACAAGAAGGAAGTGCATAAGAATATGCTTGAAATAGAAAGGAATGTTTTGACTCAGCACAAACAACATATGAATTAGAATATACAAGGAATATTAAGGAATACTTTGACTTCGCACACACCAAATGTGCATTAGAATATACTTGAAATAGAAAGGAATGTTTTGACCCAGAACAAGAAGGAAATGTATTGGAATATACTTGGAATAGAAAGGAATGTTTTGACTCAGCACACACAATATGTGCTTTAGAATATACTAGGAATACAATGGAATGTGTTGACTCAGGACACACAAGATGTGCATTAGAATATACGTGGAATAGAAAGGAATTTTTTGACTCAGCACACACAACATGTGGATCGGAATATACTCAGAATAGAAAGGAGTGTATTGACTCAGCACACACCACATATGCCTTAGAATATACTTGGAATAGAATGGAATGTTTTGACCCAGAACAAGAAGGAAGTGTATTGGAATATACTTGGAATAGAAAGGAATATTTTGACTCAGCAGACACAACATGTGCATCAGAAAATACTTGGATTAGAAAGGAATATTTTCACTCAGCACTCACAACATATGCATAAGAATTTTAATGAAATATTAAGGAATATTTTGACTCAGCACACACAGCATGTGCATTAGAATATACCTGGAATACAATGGAATGTTTTGACACAGCACACACAAGATGTGCATCAGAATATACTTGGAATAGAAAGGAATGTTTTGACTCAGCACAAACAAAATGTGAATTAGAATATCCAAGGAAGATTAAGGAATATTTTGACTTAGCACACACCACCTGTGCATTAGAATATTCTGGGAATATAACGGAATGTTTTGACTCAGCACACACAACGTGCATTAGAATTTACTTGGAATAGAAAAGCATGTTTTGACACAGCACACACAAGATGTGCATAAGAAAATACTTATAATAGAAAGGAATGTTTTTACTCAGCACACACAACATGTGCATCAGTAAATACTTGGAATAGAAAGGAATGTTTTGACTCAGCCCACACAACATCTGCATTAGAATATACAAGGAATATTAAGGAATATTTTGACTCAGCACACACAACATGTACATTAGAAAATGCATGGAATAGAAAGGTATGTTTTTACTCAGCACACACCACATATGCATTAGAATATACTTGGAATAGAAAGGAATGTTTTGACCCAGAACAAGAAGGAAGTGTATTGGAATATACTTGGAATAGAAAGGAATGTTTTGACTCAGCACACACAACATGTGCATCAGAAAATACTTGGAATATAAATAAATATTTTGACTCAGCAGTCACAACATGTGCATTAGAATTTTTAAGAAATATTAAGGAATATTTGACTCAGCACACACAACATGTGCATTAGAATATGCATGGAATAGAAAGGAATGTTTTGACTCAGCACACACCACATGTGCATTAGAATATACTTGGAATACAATGGAATGTTTTGACACAGCACACACAAGATGTGCATCAGAATATACTTTGAATAGAAAGGAATAGTTTGACTCAGCACTCACAACATGTGCATTAGAATTTTTAAGAAATATTAAGGAATATTTGACTCAGTACACACAACATGTGCATTAGAATATGCATGGAATAGAAAGGAATGTTTTGACTCAGCACACACCACATGTGCATTAGAATATACTTGGAATACAATGGAATGTTTTGTCTCAGCACACAAAACAAGGTTATACGAATCTATTTGGAATAGAACAGAATGTGTTGACTCAGCACAGACAACATGTGCATTAGAATATACTTGGAGTAGAAAGGAATGTTTTGACTCAGCACACACCACATGTGCTTTAGAATATTCATGGAATATCAATAAATATTTTGACGCAGAACACACAAGATGTGCATTGGAAAATACTTGGTATAGAAAGGAATGTTTTGACTCAGCACACACCACACATGCATGAGAAGAGACTAGGAATATAACGGAATGTTTTGACTCAGCACACACAACATGCATTAGAATTTACTTGGAATAGAAAAGCATGTTTTGACTCAGCACACACAAGATGTGCATAAGAAAATACTTAGAATAAAAAGGAAAGTATTGTCTCAGCACACACCACATATGCATTAGAATATACTTGGAATAGAAAGGAATGTTTTGACCCAGAACAAGAAGGAAGTGTATTGGAATATACTTGGAATAGAAAGGAATGTTTTGACTAAGCACACACAATATGTGCTTTAGAATATACTAGGAATACAATGGAATGTTTTGACTCAGGACACACAAGATGTGCATTAGAATATACGCGGAATAGAAAGGAATTTTTTGACTCAGCACACACAACATGTGGATCGGAATATACTCAGAATAGAAAGGAAAGTATTGACTCAGCACACACCACATATGCATTAGAATATACTTGGAATAGAAAGGAATGTTTTGACCCAGTACAAGAAGGAAGTGTATTGGAATATGCTTGGAATAGAAAGGAATGTTTTGACTCAGCACACACTATGTGCATCAGAAAATACTTGGATTAGAAAGGAATGTTTTGACTCAGCACACACAACATATGCATTAGAATATACTTGGAATAGAAATGAATGTTTTGACCCAGAACAAGAAGGAAGTGTATTTGAATATACTTGGAATCTTTGCAGATGATGGCGCTTTAGTTGCCCATTCAGAGCCAGCTCTTCAGCGCTTGACGTCCTGCTTTGCGGAAACTGCCAAAATGTTTGGCCTGGAGGTCAGTCTGAAGAAAACTGAGGTCCTCCATCAGCCAGCTCCCCACCATGACTACCAGCACCCCCACAACTCCATCGGGCACACAAAACTGAAAACGGTCAACCAGTTTACCTATCTCGGCTGCACCATTTGATCAGATGCAAGGATCGACAATGAGATAGACAACAGACTCGCCAAGGCAAATAACGCCTTTGGAAGACTACACAAAAGAGTCTGGAAAAACAACCAACTGAAAAACCTCACAAAGATAAGCGTATACAGAGCCGTTGTCATACCCACACTCCTGTTCGGCTCCGAATCATGGGTCCTCTACCGGCACCACCTACGGCTCCTAGAACGCTTCCACCAGCGTTGTCTCCGCTCCATCCTCAACATCCATTGGAGCGCTTACACCCCTAACGTCGAAGTACTCGAGATGGCAGAGGTCGACAGCATCGAGTCCACGCTGCTGAAGATCCAGCTGCGCTGGATGGGTCACGTCTCCAGAATGGAGCACCATCGCCTTCCCAAGATCGTGTTATATGGCGAGCTCTCCACTGGCCACCGTGACAGAGGTGCATCAAAGAAAAGGTACAAGGACTGCCTAAAGAAATCTCTTGGTGCCTGCCACATTGACCACCGACAGTGGGCTGATAACGCCTCAAACCGTGCATCTTGGCGCCTCACACTTTGGCGGGCAGCAACCTCCTTTGAAGAAGACCGCAGAGCCCACCTCACTGACAAAAGGCAAAGGAGGAAAAACCCAACACCCAACCCCAACCAACCAATTTTCCCTTGCAACCGCTACAATCGTGTCTGCCTGTCCCGCATCGGACTTGTAAGCCACAAACGAGCCTGCAGCTGACGTGGACTTTTTACCCCCTCCATAAATCTTCGTCCGCGAAGCCAAGCCAAAGAAGAAAGAAAGAAGAAGGAATAGAAAGGAATGTTTTGACTCAGCAAAAACAACATGTGAATTAGAATACACAAGGAATATTAAGGACTATTTTGACTTAGCACACACCACATGTGCATTAGAATATACTTGGAATAGAAAGGAATGTTTTGACCCAGAACAAGAAGGAAGTGTATTGGAATATACTTGGAATAGAAAGGAATGTTTTGACTCAGCACACACAACATGTGCATCAGAAAATACTTGGAATAGAAAGGAATGTTTTGACTCAGCACACACAACATGAGCATCAGAAAATACTTGGAATTGAAAGGAATATTTTGACTCAGCACACACAACATGTGCATTAGAATATGCATGCAATAGAAAGGAATGTTTTGACTCAGCACACACCACATGTGCATTAGAATATTCTGGGAATAGAAAGGAATGTTTTGACACAGCACACACAATATGTGCATTAGATAGAATATACGTGGAATAGAAAGGAATGTTTTGACTCAGAACACACAACATGTGCATCGGAATATACTCAGAATAGAAAGGAAAGTATTGACTCAGCAGAAACCACATATGCATTAGAATATACTTGGAATAGAAAGGAATGTTTTGACCCAGACCAAGAAGGAAGTGTTTTAGAATACACGTGAAATAAAAGGAATGTTTTGACTCAGCACAAAAAACATATGAATTAGAATATACAAGGAATATTAAGGAATATTTTGACTTAGCACACACCACATGTGCATTAGAATATACTTGGAATAGAAAGGAATATTTTGACTCAGCAGACACAACATGTGCATCAGAAAATACTTGGATTAGAAAGGAATATTTTGACTCAGCACTCACAACATATGCATAAGAATTTTAATGAAATATTAAGGAATATTTTGACTCAGCACACACAACATGTGCATTAGAATATACCTGGAATACAATGGAATGTTTTGACACAGCACACACAAGATTTGCATCAGAATATACTTGGAATAGAAAGGAATGTTTTGACTCAGCACAAACAACATGTGAATTAGAATATCCAAGGAAGATTAAGGAATATTTTGACTTAGCACACACCACCTGTGCATTAGAATATTCTGGTAATATAACGGAATGTTTTGACTCAGCACACACAACGTGCATTAGAATTTACTTGGAATAGAAAAGCATGTTTTGACACAGCACACACAAAATGTGCATAAGAAAATACTTATAATAGAAAGGAATGTTTTGACTCAGCACACACAACATGTGCATCAGTAAATACTTGGAATAGAAAGGAATGTTTTGACTCAGCCCACACAACATCTGCATTAGAATATACAAGGAATATTAAGGAATATTTTGACTCAGCACACACTACATGTGCATTAGAAAATGCATGGAATAGAAAGGTATGTTTTTACTCAGCACACACCACATATGCATTAGAATATACTTGGAATAGAAAGGAATGTTTTGACCCAGAACAAGAAGGAAGTGTATTGGAATATACTTGGAATAGAAAGGAATGTTTTGACTCAGCACACACAACATGTGCATCAGAAAATACTTGGAATATAAATAAATATTTTGACTCAGCACTCACAACATGTGCATTAGAATTTTTAAGAAATATTAAGGAATATTTGACTCAGCACACACAACATGTGCATTAGAATATGCATGGAATAGAAAGGAATGTTTTGACTCAGCACACACCACATGTGCATTAGAATATACTTGGAATACAATGGAATGTTTTGACACAGCACACACAAGATGTGCATCAGAATATACTTGGAATAGAAAGGAATAGTTTGACTCAGCACTCACAACATGTGCATTAGAATTTTTAAGAAATATTAAGGAATATTTGACTCAGTACACACAACATGTGCATTAGAATATGCATGGAATAGAAAGGAATGTTTTAACTCAGCACACACCACATGTGCATTAGAATATACTTGGAATACAATGGAATGTTTTGTCTCAGCACACAAAACAAGGTTATACGAATCTATTTGGAATAGAACAGAATGTGTTGACTCAGCACAGACAACATGTGCATTAGAATATACTTGGAGTAGAAAGGAATGTTTTGACTCAGCACACACCACATGTGCTTTAGAATATTCTTGGAATATCAATAAATATTTTGACGCAGAACACACAAGATGTGCATTGGAAAATACTTGGTATAGAAAGGAATGTTTTGACTCAGCACACACCACACATGCATGAGAAGAGACTAGGAATATAACGGAATGTTTTGACTCAGCACACACAACGTGCATTAGAATTTACTTGGAATAGAAAAGCATGTTTTGACTCAGCACACACAAGATGTGCATAAGAAAATACTTAGAATAAAAAGGAAAGTATTGTCTCAGCACACACCACATATGCATTAGAATATACTTGGAATAGAAAGGAATGTTTTGACCCAGAACAAGAAGGAAGTGTATTGGAATATACTTGGAATAGAAAGGAATGTTTTGACTCAGCACACACAATATGTGCTTTAGAATATACTAGGAATACAATGGAATGTTTTGACTCAGGACACACAAGATGTGCATTAGAATATACGCGGAATAGAAAGGAATTTTTTGACTCAGCACACACAACATGTGGATCGGAATATACTCAGAATAGAAAGGAAAGTATTGACTCAGCACACACCACATATGCATTAGAATATACTTGGAATAGAAAGGAATGTTTTGACCCAGTACAAGAAGGAAGTGTATTGGAATATGCTTGGAATAGAAAGGAATGTTTTGACTCAGCACACACTATGTGCATCAGAAAATACTTGGATTAGAAAGGAATGTTTTGACTCAGCACACACAACATATGCATTAGAATATACTTGGAATAGAAATGAATGTTTTGACCCAGAAGAAGAAGGAAGTGTATTTGAATATACTTGGAATCTTTGCAGATGATGGCGCTTTAGTTGCCCATTCAGAGCCAGCTCTTCAGCGCTTGACGTCCTGCTTTGCGGAAACTGCCAAAATGTTTGGCCTGGAGGTCAGTCTGAAGAAAACTGAGGTCCTCCATCAGCCAGCTCCCCACCATGACTACCAGCACCCCCACATCTCCATCGGGCACATAAAACTGAAAACGGTCAACCAGTTTACCTATCTCGGCTGCACCATTTGATCAGATGCAAGGATCGACAATGAGATAGACAACAGACTCGCCAAGGCAAATAACGCCTTTGGAAGACTACACAAAAGAGTCTGGAAAAACAACCAACTGAAAAACCTCACAAAGATAAGCGTATACAGAGCCGTTGTCATACCCACACTCCTGTTCGGCTCCGAATCATGGGTCCTCTACCGGCACCACCTACGGCTCCTAGAACGCTTCCACCAGCGTTGTCTCCGCTCCATCCTCAACATCCATTGGAGCGCTTACACCCCTAACGTCGAAGTACTCGAGATGGCAGAGGTCGACAGCATCGAGTCCACGCTGCTGAAGATCCAGCTGCGCTGGATGGGTCACGTCTCCAGAATGGAGCACCTTCGCCTTCCCAAGATCGTGTTATATGGCGAGCTCTCCACTGGCCACCGTGACAGAGGTGCATCAAAGAAAAGGTACAAGGACTGCCTAAAGAAATCTCTTGGTGCCTGCCACATTGACCAACGACAGTGGGCTGATAACGCCTCAAACCGTGCATCTTGGCGCCTCACACTTTGGCGGGCAGCAACCTCCTTTGAAGAAGACCGCAGAGCCCACCTCACTGACAAAAGGCAAAGGAGGAAAAACCCAACACCCAACCCCAACCAACCAATTTTCCCTTGCAACCGCTGCAATCGTGTCTGCCTGTCCCGCATCGGACTTGTAAGCCACAAACGAGCCTGCAGCTGACGTGGACTTTTTACCCCCTCCATAAATCTTCGTCCGCGAAGCCAAGCCAAAGAAGAAAGAAAGAAGAAGGAATAGAAAGGAATGTTTTGACTCAGCAAAAACAACATGTGAATTAGAATACACAAGGAATATTAAGGACTATTTTGACTTAGCACACACCACATGTGCATTAGAATATACTTGGAATAGAAAGGAATGTTTTGACCCAGAACAAGAAGGAAGTGTATTGGAATATACTTGGAATAGAAAGGAATGTTTTGACTCAGCACACACAACATGTGCATCAGAAAATACTTGGAATAGAAAGGAATGTTTTGACTCAGCACACACAACATGAGCATCAGAAAATACTTGGAATTGAAAGGAATATTTTGACTCAGCACACACAACATGTGCATTAGAATATGCATGCAATAGAAAGGAATGTTTTGACTCAGCACACACCACATGTGCATGAGAATATTCTGGGAATAGAAAGGAATGTTTTGACACAGCACACACAATATGTGCATTAGATAGAATATATGTGGAATAGAAAGGAATGTTTTGACTCAGAACACACAACATGTGCATCGGAATATACTCAGAATAGAAAGGAAAGTATTGACTCAGCACACACCACATATGCATTAGAATATACTTGGAATAAAAAGGAATGTTTTGACCCAGTCCAAGAAGGAAGTGTTTTAGAATATACGTGAAATAAAAGGAATGTTTTGACTCAGCACAAACAACATATGAATTAGAATATACAAGGAATATTAAGGAATATTTTGACTTAGCACACACCACATGTGCATTAGAATATACTTGGAATAGAAAGGAATGTTTTGACCCAGAACAAGAAGGAAGTGTATTGGAATATACTTGGAATAGAAAGGAATGTTTTGACTCAGCACACACAATATGTGCTTTAGAATATACTTGGAATACAATGGAATGTTTTGACTCAGGACACACAAGATGTGCATTAGAATATACGTGCAATAGAAAGAAATGTTTTGACTCAGCACACACAACATGTGGATCGGAATATACTCAGAATAGAAAGGAAAGTATTGACTCAGCACACACCACATATGCATTAGAATATACTTGGAATAGAAAGGAATGTTTTGACCTAGAACAAGAAGGAAGTGTATTGGAATATACTTGGAATAGAAAGGAATGTTTTGACTCAGCACACACAACATGTGCATCAGAAAATACTTAGAATAGAAAGGTATGTTTTTACTCAGCGCACACACAATATGTGCTTTAGAATATACTTGGAATATGATGGAATGTTTTGACTCAGGACACAGAAGATGTGCATTAGAATATGCATGGAAAAGGAAGGAATGTTTTGACTCAGCACACACCACATGTGCATTAGAATATACTTGGAATACAATGGAATGTTTTGTCTCAGCACACAAAACAAGGTTATACGAATCTACTTGGAATAGAACGGAATGTGTTGACTCAGCACAGACAACAGGTGCATTAGAATATACTTGGAATAGAAAGGAATGTTTTGACTCAGCACACACCACATGTGCTTTAGAATATTCTTGGAATATCAATAAATATTTTGACGCAGAACACACAAGATGTGCATTGGAAAATACTTGGAATAGAAAGGAATGTTTTGACTCAGCACACACCACACATGCATGAGAAGAGACTAGGAATATAACGGAATGTTTTGACTCAGCACACACAACGTGCATTAGAATTTACTTGGAATAGAAAAGCATGTTTTGACTCAACACACACAAGATGTGCATAAGAAAATACTTAGAATAAAAAGGAAAGTATTGACTCAGCACACACCACACATGCATCAGAATATACTTGGAATAGAAAGGAATGTTTTTACTCAGCGCACACACAATATGTGCTTTAGAATATACTTGGAATACAATGGAATGTTTTGACTCAGGACACACAAGATGTGTATTAGAATATACGTGGAATAGAAAGGAATGTTTTGACTCAGCACACACAACATGTGGATCGGAATATACTCAGAATAGAAAGGAATGTTTTGAATCAGCACACACCACATATGCATTAGAATATGCATGGAATAGAAAGGAATGTTTTGACTCAGCACACACCACATGTGCATTAGAATAATCTGGGAATAGGAAGGAATGTTTTGACACAGCACACACAATATGTGCATTAGATAGAATATATGTGGAATAGAAAGGAATGTTTTGACTCAGTACACACAACATGTGCATCGGAATATACTCAGAATAGAAAGGAAAGTATTGACTCAGCACACACCACATATGCATTAGAATATACTTGGAATAGAAAGGAATGTTTTGACCCAGAACAAGAAGGAAGTGTATTAGAATATACTTGGAATAGAAAGGAATGTTTTGACTCAGCACAAACAACATATCAATTAGAATATACAAGGAATATTAAGGAATATTTTGACTTAGCACACACCACATGTGCATTAGAATATACTTGGAATAGAAAGGAATGTTTTGACCCAGAACAAGAAGGAAGTGTATTGGAATATACTGGAATAGAAAGGAATGTTTTGACTCAGCACACACAATATGTGCTTTAGAATATACTAGGAATACAATGGAATGTTTTGACTCAGGACACACAAGATGTGCATTAGAATATATGTGGAATAGAAAGGAATTTTTTGACTCAGCACACACAACATGTGGATCGGAATATACTCAGAATAGAAAGGAATATTTTGACTCAGCACACACCACATATGCATTAGAATATACTTGGAATAGAAAGGAATGTTTTGACCCAGAACAAGAAGGAAGTGTTTTGGAATATACTTGGAATAGAAAGGAATGTTTTGACTCAGCACACACAACATGTGCATCAGAAAATATTTGGAATAGAAAGGAATATTTTGACTCAGCACTCACAACATGTGCATTAGAATTTTAAAGAAATATTAAGGAATATTTTGACTCAGCACACACAACATGTGCATTAGAATATGCATGGAATAGAAAGGAAAGTTTTGACTCAGCACACACCACATGTGCATTAGAATATACTTGGAATACAATGGAATGTTTTGACACAGCACGCACAAGATGTGCATCAGAATATACTTGGAATAGAAAGGATTGTTTTGACTCAGCACCCACCACATATGCATTAGAATATACTTGGAATAGAAAGGAATGTTTTGACCCAGAACAAGAAGGAAGTGTATTGGAAAATACTTGGAATAGAAAGGCATGTTTTGACTCAGCACACACAACATGTGCATCAGAAAATACTTGGATTAGAAAGGAATGTTTTCACTCAGCACACACAACATATTCATTAGAATATACTTGGAATAGAAATGAATGTCTTGACCCAGAACAAGAAGGAAGTGTATTTGAATATACTTGGAATCTTTGCAGATGATGGCGCTTTAGTTGCCCATTCAGAGCCAGCTCTTCAGCGCTTGACGTCCTGCTTTGCGGAAACTGCCAAAATGTTTGGCCTGGAGGTCAGTCTGAAGAAAACTGAGGTCCTCCATCAGCCAGCTCCCCACCATGACTACCAGCACCCCCACAACTCCATCGGGCACACAAAACTCAAAACGGTCAACCAGTTTACCTATCTCGGCTGCACCATTTGATCAGATGCAAGGATCGACAATGAGATAGACAACAGACTCGCCAAGGCAAATAACGCCTTTGGAAGACTACACAAAAGAGTCTGGAAAAACAACCAACTGAAAAACCTCACAAAGATAAGCGTATACAGAGCCGTTGTCATACCCACACTCCTGTTCGGCTCCGAATCATGGGTCCTCTACCGGCACCACCTACGGCTCCTAGAACGCTTCTACCAGCGTTGTCTCCGCTCCATCCTCAACATCCATTGGAGCGCTTACACCCCTAACGTCGAAGTACTCGAGATGGCAGAGGTCGACAGCATCGAGTCCACGCTGCTGAAGATCCAGCTGCGCTGGATGGGTCACGTCTCCAGAATGGAGCACCATCGCCTTCCCAAGATCGTGTTATATGGCGAGCTCTCCACTGGCCACCGTGACAGAGGTGCATCAAAGAAAAGGTACAAGGACTGCCTAAAGAAATCTCTTGGTGCCTGCCACATTGACCACCGACAGTGGGCTGATAACGCCTCAAACCGTGCATCTTGGCGCCTCACAGTTTGGCGGGCAGCAACCTCCTTTGAAGAAGACCGCAGAGCCCACCTCACTGACAAAAGGCAAAGGAGGAAAAACCCAACACCCAACCCCAACCAACCAATTTTCCCTTGCAACCGCTGCAATCGTGTCTGCCTGTCCCGCATCGGACTTGTCAGCCACAAACGACCCTGCAGCTGACGTGGACTTTTTACCCCCTCCATAAATCTTCGTCCGCGAAGCCAAGCCAAAGAAGAAAGAAAGAAGAAGGAATAGAAAGGAATGTTTTGACTCAGCACAAACAACATGTGAATTAGAATATACAAGGAATATTAAGGATTATTTTGACTTAGCACACACCACATGTGCATTAGAATATACTTGGAATAGAAAGGAATGTTTTAACCCAAGACAAGAAGGAAGTGTATTGGAATATACTTGGAATAGAAAGGAATGTTTTGACTCAGCACACACAATATGTGCTTTAGAATATACTAGGAATACAATGGAATGTTTTGACTCAGGACACACAAGATGTGCATTGGAATATACGTGGAATAGAAAGGAAATTTTTGACTCAGCACACACACATGTGGATCGGAATATACTCAGAATAGAAAGGAAACTATTGACTCAGCACACACCACATATACATTAGAATATACTTGGAATAGAAAGGAATGTTTTGACCTAGAACAAGAAGGAAGTGTATTGGAATGTACTTGGAATAGAAAGGAATGTTGTGACTCAGCACTCACAACATGTGCATTAGAATTTTAAAGAAATATTAAGGAATATTTTGACTCAGCACACACAACATGTGCATTAGAATATGCATGGAATAGAAAGGAATGTTTTGACTCAGCACTCACAACATGTGCATTAGAATTTTAAAGAAATATTAAGGAATATTTTGACTCAGCACACACAACATGTGCATTAGAATATGCATGGAATAGAAAGGAATGTTTTGACTCAGCACACACCACATGTGCATTAGAATATACTTGGAATACAATGGAATGTTTTGACACAGCACACACAAGATATGCATCAGAATATACTTGGAATAGAAAGGAATGTTTTGTCTCAGCACACAAAACAAGGTTATTCGAACCTACTTGGAATAGAAAGGAATGTGTTGACTCAGCACAGACAACAAGTGCATTAGAATATACTTGGAATAGAAAGGAATGTTTTGACTCAGCACACACCACATGTGCTTTAGAATATTCTTGGTATATCAATAAATATTTTGACGCAGCACACAAAAGATGTGCATTGGAAAATACTTGGAATAGAAAGGAATGTTTTGACTCAGCACCCACCACATATGCATTAGAATATACTTGGTATAGAAAGGAATGTTTTTACCCAGAACAAGAAGGAAGTGTATTGGAAAATACTTGGAATAGAAAGGAATGTTTTGACTCAGCACACACAACATGTGCATCAGAAAATACTTGGATTAGAAAGGAATGTTTTTACTCAGCACACACAACATGTGCATTAGAATATACAAGGAATATGAAGGAAAATTTTGACTCAGCACACGCAATATGTGCATTAGAATATGCGTGGAATAGAAAGGAATGTTTTGACTCAGCACATACCACATGTGCATTAGAATATTCTGGGAAAAGTAAGGTATGTTTTGACTCAGCACACACAACATGTGCATTAGATAGAATATACTTGGAATAGAAAGGAATGTTTTGACTCAGCAAACACAACATGTGCATCGGAATATACTCAGAATAGAAAGGAAAGTATTGACTCAACACACAACACATATGCATTAGAATATACTTGGAATAGAAATGAATGTTTTGACCCAGAACAAGAAGGAAGTGTATTTGAATATACTTGGAATACAAAGGAATGTTTTGACTCAGCACAAACAACGTGTGAATTAGAATATACAAGGAATATTAAGGAATATTTTGACTTAGCACACACCACCTGTGCATTAGAATATACTTGGAATTGAAATGAATGTTTTGACCCAGAACAAGAAGGAAGTGTATTGGAATATACTTGGAATAGAAAGGAATGTTTTGACTTAGCACACACAATATGTGCTTTAGAATGTACTTGGAATACAATGGAATGTTTTGACTCAGGACACACAAGATGTGCATTAGAATATACGTGGAATAGAAAGGAATGTTTTGACTCAGCACACACAACATGTGGATCGGAATATACTCAGAATAGAAAGGAAACTATTGACTCAGCACACACCACATATACATTACAATATACTTGGAATAGAAAGGAATGTTTTGACCTAGAACAAGAAGGAAGTGTATTGGAATGTACTTGGAATAGAAAGGAATGTTGTGACTCAGCACTCACAACATGTGCATTAGAATTTTAAAGAAATATTAAGGAATATTTTGACTCAGCACACACAACATGTGCATTAGAATATGCATGGAATAGAAAGGAATGTTTTGACTCAGCACTCACAACATGTGCATTAGAATTTTAAAGAAATATTAAGGAATATTTTGACTCAGCACACACAACATGTGCATTAGAATATGCATGGAATAGAAAGGAATGTTTTGACTCAGCACACACCACATGTGCATTAGAATATACTTGGAATACAATGGAATGTTTTGACACAGCACACACAAGATATGCATCAGAATATACTTGGAATAGAAAGGAATGTTTTGACTCAGCACACACAACATGTGCATCAGAAAATATTTGGAATAGAAAGGAATATATTGACTCAGCACTCACAACATGTGCATTAGAATTTTAAAGAAATATTAAGGAATATTTTGACTCAGCACACACCACATGTGCATTAGAATATACTTGGAATACAATGGAATGTTTTGACACAGCACGCACAAGATGTGCATCAGAATATACTTGGAATAGAAAGGAATGTTTTGTCTCAGCACACAAAACAAGGTTATTCGAATCTACTTGGCATAGAAAAGGAATGTGTTGACTCAGCACAGACAACATGTGCATTAGAATATACTTGGAATAGAAAGGAATGTTTTGACTCAGCACACACCACATGTGCTTTAGAATATTCTTGGTATATCAATAAATATTTTGACGCAGCACACACAAGATGTGCATTGGAAAATACTTGGAATAGAAAGGATTGTTTTGACTCAGCACCCACCACATATGCATTAGAATATACTTGGAATAGAAAGGAATGTTTTGACCCAGAACAAGAAGGAAGTGTATTGGAAAATACTTGGAATAGAAAGGCATGTTTTGACTCAGCACACACAACATGTGCATCAGAAAATACGTGGATTAGAGAGGAATGTTTTCACTCAGCACACACAACATATTCATTAGAATATACTTGGAATAGAAATGAATGTTTTGACCCAGAACAAGAAGGAAGTGTATTTGAATATACTTGGAATCTTTGCAGATGATGGCGCTTTAGTTGCCCATTCAGAGCCAGCTCTTCAGCGCTTGACGTCCTGCTTTGCGGAAACTGCCAAAATGTTTGGCCTGGAGGTCAGTCTGAAGAAAACTGAGGTCCTCCATCAGCCAGCTCCCCACCATGACTACCAGCACCCCCACAACTCCATCGGGCACACAAAACTCAAAACGGTCAACCAGTTTACCTATCTCGGCTGCACATTTTGATCAGATGCAAGGATCGACAATGAGATAGACAACAGACTCGCCAAGGCAAATAACGCCTTTGGAAGACTACACAAAAGAGTCTGGAAAAACAACCAACTGAAAAACCTCACAAAGATAAGCGTATACAGAGCCGTTGTCATACCCACACTCCTGTTCGGCTCCGAATCATGGGTCCTCTACCGGCACCACCTACGGCTCCTAGAACGCTTCCAGCAGCGTTGTCTCCGCTCCATCCTCAACATCCATTGGAGCGCTTACACCCCTAACGTCGAAGTACTCGAGATGGCAGAGGTCGACAGCATCGAGTCCACGCTGCTGAAGATCCAGCTGCGCTGGATGGGTCACGTCTCCAGAATGGAGGACCATCGCCTTCCCAAGATCGTGTTATATGGCGAGCTCTCCACTGGCCACCGTGACAGAGGTGCACCAAAGAAAAGGTACAAGGACTGCCTAAAGAAATCTCTTGGTGCCTGCCACATTGACCACCGCCAGTGGGCTGATAACGCCTCAAACCGTGCATCTTGGCGCCTCACAGTTTGGCGGGCAGCAACCTCCTTTGAAGAAGACCGCAGAGCCCACCTCACTGACAAAAGGCAAAGGAGGAAAAACCCAACACCCAACCCCAACCAACCAATTTTCCCTTGCAACCGCTGCAGTCGTGTCTGCCTGTCCCGCATCGGACTTGTCAGCCACAAACGAGCCTGCAGCTGACGTGGACTTTTTACCCCCTCCATAAATCTTCGTCCGCGAAGCCAAGCCAAAGAAGAAAGAAAGAAGAAGGAATAGAAAGGAATGTTTTGACTCAGCACAAACAACATGTGAATTAGAATATACAAGGAATATTAAGGATTATTTTGACTTAGCACACACCACATGTGCATTAGAATATACTTGGAATAGAAAGGAATGTTTTAACCCAAGACAAGAAGGAAGTGTATTGGAATATACTTGGAATAGAAAGGAATGTTTTGACTCAGCACACACAATATGTGCTTTAGAATATACTAGGAATACAATGGAATGTTTTGACTCAGGACACACAAGATGTGCATTGGAATATACGTGGAATAGAAAGGAAATTTTTGACTCAGCACACACAACATGTGGATCGGAATATACTCAGAATAGAAAGGAAACTATTGACTCAGCACACACCACATATACATTAGAATATACTTGGAATAGAAAGGAATGTTTTGACCTAGAACAAGAAGGAAGTGTATTGGAATGTACTTGGAATAGAAAGGAATGTTGTGACTCAGCACTCACAACATGTGGATTAGAATTTTAAAGAAATATTAAGGAATATTTTGACTCAGCACACACAACATGTGCATTAGAATATGCATGGAATAGAAAGGAATGTTTTGACTCAGCACTCACAACATGTGCATTAGAATTTTAAAGAAATATTAAGGAATATTTTGACTCAGCACACACAACATGTGCATTAGAATATGCATGGAATAGAAAGGAATGTTTTGACTCAGCACACACCACATGTGTATTAGAATATACTTGGAATACAATGGAATGTTTTGACACAGCACACACAAGATATGCATCAGAATATACTTGGAATAGAAAGGAATGTTTTGTCTCAGCACACAAAACAAGGTTATTCGAACCTACTTGGAATAGAAAGGAATGTGTTGACTCAGAACATACCACATGTGCATTAGAATATTCTGGGAAAAGTAAGGTATGTTTTGACTCAGCACACACAACATGTGCATTAGATAGAATATACTTGGAATAGAAAGGAATGTTTTGACTCAGCAAACACAACATGTGCATCGGAATATACTCAGAATAGAAAGGAAAGTATTGACTCAACACACAACACATATGCATTAGAATATACTTGGAATAGAAATGAATGTTTTGACCCAGAACAAGAAGGAAGTGTATTTGAATATACTTGGAATACAAAGGAATGTTTTGACTCAGCACAAACAACGTGTGAATTAGAATATACAAGGAATATTAAGGAATATTTTGACTTAGCACACACCACCTGTGTATTAGAATATACTTGGAATAGAAATGAATGTTTTGACCCAGAACAAGAAGGAAGTGTATTGGAATATACTTGGAATAGAAAGGAATGTTTTGACTCAGCACACACAATATGTGCTTTAGAATGTACTTGGAATACAATGGAATGTTTTGACTCAGGACACACAAGATGTGCATTAGAATATACGTGGAATAGAAAGGAATGTTTTGACTCAGCACACACAACATGTGGATCGGAATATACTCAGAATAGAAAGGAAACTATTGACTCAGCACACACCACATATACATTAGAATATACTTGGAATAGAAAGGAATGTTTTGACCTAGAACAAGAAGGAAGTGTATTGGAATGTACTTGGAATAGAAAGGAATGTTGTGACTCAGCACTCACAACATGTGCATTAGAATTTTAAAGAAATATTAAGGAATATTTTGACTCAGCACACACAACATGTGCATTAGAATATGCATGGAATAGAAAGGAATGTTTTGACTCAGCACTCACAACATGTGCATTAGAATTTTAAAGAAATATTAAGGAATATTTTGACTCAGCACACACAACATGTGCATTAGAATATGCATGGAATAGAAAGGAATGTTTTGACTCAGCACACACCACATGTGCATTAGAATATAACTTGGAATACAATGGAATGTTTTGACACAGCACACACAAGATATGCATCAGAATATACTTGGAATAGAAAGGAATGTTTTGTCTCAGCACACAAAACAAGGTTATACGAACCTACTCGGAATAGAAAGGAATGTGTTGACTCAGCCCAGACAACATGTGCATTAGAATATACTTGGAATAGAAAGGAATGTTTTGACTCAGCACACACCACATGTGCTTTAGAATATTCTTGGTATATCAATAAATATTTTGACGCAGCACACACAAGATGTGCATTGGAAAATACTTGGAATAGAAAGGAATGTTTTGACTCAGCACCCACCACATATGCATTAGAATATACTTGGAATAGAAAGGAATGTTTTTACCCAGAACAAGAAGGAAGTGTATTGGAAAATACTTGGTATAGAAAGGAATGTTTTGACTCAGCACACACAACATGTGCATCAGAAAATACTTGGATTAGAAAGGAATGTTTTGACCCAGAACAAGAAGGAAGTGTATTTGAATATACTTCGAATACAAAGGAATGTTTTGACTCAGCACAAACAACGTGTGAATTAGAATATACAAGGAATATTAAGGAATATTTTGACTTAGCACACACCACCTGTGCATTAGAATATACTTGGAATAGAAATGAATGTTTTGACCCAGAACAAGAAGGAAGTGTATTGGAATATACTTGGAATAGAAAGGAATGTTTTGACTCAGCACACACAATATGTGCTTTAGAATGTACTTGGAATACAATGGAATGTTTTGACTCAGGACACACAAGATGTGCATTAGAATGTACGTGGAATAGAAAGGAATGTTTTGACTCAGCACACACAACATGTGGATGGGAATATACTCAGAATAGAAAGGAAAGTATTGACACAGCACACACCACATATGCATTTGAATATACTTGGAATAGAAAGGAATGTTTTGACCTAGAACAAGAAGGAAGTGTATTGGAATATACATGGAATATAAATGAATGTTTTGACTCAGCACACACAACATATGCATCAGAAAATACTTACAATAGAAAGGTATGTTTTTACTCAGCGAACACACAATATGTGCTTTAGAATATACTTGGTTAATGATGGAATGTTTTGACTCAGGACACAGAAGATGTGCATTAGAATATGCATGGAATAGAAAGGAATGTTGTGACTCAGCACTCACAACATGTGCATTAGAATTTTAAAGAAATATTAAGGAATATTTTGACTCAGCACACACAACATGTGCATTAGAATATGCATGGAATAGAAAGGAATGTTTTGACTCAGCACTCACAACATGTGCATTAGAATTTTAAAGAAATATTAAGGAATATTTTGACTCAGCACACACAACATGTGCATTAGAATATGCATGGAATAGAAAGGAATGTTTTGACACAGCACACACAAGATATGCATCAGAATATACTTGGAATATAAAGGAATGTTTTGTCTCAGCACACAAAACAAGGTTATTCGAACCTACTTGGAATAGAAAGGAATGTGTTGACTCAGCACATACCACATGTGCATTAGAATATTCTGGGAAAAGTGAGGTATGTTTTGACTCAGCACACACAACATGTGCATTAGATAGAATATACTTGGAATAGAAAGGAACGTTTTGACTCAGCAAACACAACATGTGCATCGGAATATACTCAGAATAGAAAGGAAAGTATTGACTCAACACACAACACATATGCATTAGAATATACTTGGAATAGAAATGAATGTTTTGACCCAGAACAAGAAGGAAGTGTATTTGAATATACTTGGAATACAAAGGAATGTTTTGACTCAGCACAAACAACGTGTGATTTAGAATATACAAGGAATATTAAGGAATATTTTGACTTAGCACACACCACCTGTGTATTAGAATATACTTGGAATAGAAATGAATGTTTTGACCCAGAACAAGAAGGAAGTGTATTGGAATATACTTGGAATAGAAAGGAATGTTTTGACTCAGCACACACAATATGTGCTTTAGAATGTACTTGGAATACAATGGAATGTTTTGACTCACGACACACAAGATGTGCATTAGAATATACGTGGAATAGAAAGGAATGTTTTGACTCAGCACACACAACATGTGGATCGGAATATACTCATAATAGAAAGGAAACTATTGACTCAGCACACACCACATATACATTAGAATATACTTGGAATAGAAAGGAATGTTTTGACCTAGAACAAGAAGGAAGTGTATTGGAATGTACTTGGAATGGAAAGGAATGTTGTGACTCAGCACTCACAACATGTGCATTAGAATTTTAAAGAAATATTAAGGAATATTTTGACTCAGCACACACAACATGTGCATTAGAATATGCATGGAATAGAAAGGAATGTTTTGACTCAGCACTCACAACATGTGCATTAGAATTTTAAAGAAATATTAAGGAATATTTTGACTCAGCACACACAACATGTGCATTAGAATATGCATGGAATAGAAAGGAATGTTTTGACTCAGCACACACCACATGTGCATTAGAATATACTTGGAATACAATGGAATGTTTTGACACAGCACACACAAGATATGCATCAGAATATACTTGGAATAGAAAGGAATGTTTTGTCTCAGCACAGAAAACAAGGTTATTCGAACCTACTTGGAATAGAAAGGAATGTGTTGACTCAGCCCAGACAACATGTGCATTAGAATATACTTGGAATAGAAAGGAATGTTTTGACTCAGCACACACCACATGTGCTTTAGAATATTCTTGGTATATCAATAAATATTTTGACGCAGCACACACAAGATGTGCATTGGAAAATACTTGTAATAGAAAGGAATGTTTTGACTCAGCACCCACCACATATGCATTAGAATATACTTGGAATAGAAAGGAATGTTTTTACCCAGAACAAGAAAGAAGTGTATTGGAAAATACTTGGAATAGAAAGGAATGTTTTGACTCAGCACACACAACATGTGCATCAGAAAATACTTGGATTAGAAAGGAATGTTTTTACTCAGCACACAACATGTGCATTAGAATATACAAGGAATATGAAGGAATATTTTGACTCAGCACACGCAATATGTGCATTAGAATATGCATGGAATAGAAAGGAATGTTTTGACTCAGCACATACCACATGTGCATTAGAATATTCTGGGAAAAGTAAGGTATGTTTTGACTCAGCACACACAACATGTGCATTAGATAGAATATACTTGGAATAGAAAGGAATGTTTTGACTCAGCAAACACAACATGTGCATCGGAATATACTCAGAATAGAAAGGAAAGTATTGACTCAACACACAACACATATGCATTAGAATATACTTGGAATAGAAATGAATGTTTTGACCCAGAACAAGAAGGAAGTGTATTTGAATATACTTCGAATACAAAGGAATGTTTTGACTCAGCACAAACAACGTGTGAATTAGAATATACAAGGAATATTAAGGAATATTTTGACTTAGCACACACCACCTGTGCATTAGAATATACTTGGAATAGAAATGAATGTTTTGACCCAGAACAAGAAGGAAGTGTATTGGAATATACTTGGAATAGAAAGGAATGTTTTGACTCAGCACACACAATATGTGCTTTGGAATGTACTTGGAATACAATGGAATGTTTTGACTCAGGACACACAAGATGTGCATTAGAATATACGTGGAATAGAAAGGAATGTTTTGACTCAGCACACACAACATGTGGATGGGAATATACTCAGAATAGAAAGGAAAGTATTGACACAGCACACACCACATATGCATTTGAATATACTTGGAATAGAAAGGAATGTTTTGACCTAGAACAAGAAGGAAGTGTATTGGAATATACATGGAATATAAATGAATGTTTTGACTCAGCACACACAACATATGCATCAGAAAATACTTAGAGTAGAAAGGTATGTTTTTACTCAGCGAACACACAATATGTGCTTTAGAATATACTTGGTTAATGATGGAATGTTTAGACTCAGGACACAGAAGATGTGCATTAGAATATGCATGGAATAGAAAGGAATGTTTTGACTCAGCACACACCACATGTGCATTAGAAGATTCTGGGAACAGAAAGGTATGTTTTGAATCAGCACACACAATATGTGCATTAGATAGAATATACGTGGAATAGAAAGGAATGTTTTGACTCAGAACACACAACATGTGCATCGGAATATACTCAGAATAGAAAGGAAAGTATTGACTCAGGACACACCACATATGCATTAGAATATACTTGGAATAGAAAGGAATGTTTTGACCCAGACCAAGAAGGAAGTGTTTTAGAATATACTTGAAATAAAAGGAATGTTTTGACTCAGCACAAACAACATATGAATTAGAATATACAAGGAATATTAAGGAATATTTTGACTTAGCACACACCACATGTGCATTAGAATATACTTGGAATAGAAAGGAATGTTTTGACCCAGAACAAGAAGGAAGTGTATTGGAATATACTTGGAATAGAAAGGAATGTTTTGACTCAGCACACACAATATGTGCTTTAGAATATACTTGGAATACAATGGAATGTTTTGACTCAGGACACACAAGATGTGCATTAGAATATACGTGCAATAGAAAGGAATGTTTTGACTCAGCACACACAACATGTGGATCGGAATATACTCAGAATAGAAAGGAAAGTATTGACTCAGCACACACCACATATGCATTAGAATATACTTGGAATAGAAAGGAATGTTTTGACCTAGAACAAGAAAGAAGTGTATTGGAATATACTTGGAATAGAAAGGAATGTTTTGACTCAGCACACACAACATGTGCATCAGAAAATACTTAGAATAGAAAGGTATGTTTTTACTCAGCGCACACACAATATGTGCTTTAGAATATACTTGGAATATGATGGAATGTTTTGACTCAGGACACAGAAGATGTGCATTAGAATATGCATGGAATAGAAAGGAATGTTTTGACTCAGCACACACCACATGTGCATTAGAATATACTTGGAATACAATGGAATGTTTTGTCTCAGCACACAAAACAAGGTTATACGAATCTACTTGGAATAGAACGGAATGTGTTGACTCAGCACAGACAACAGGTGCATTAGAATATACTTGGAATAGAAAGGAATGTTTTGACTCAGCACACACCACATGTGCTTTAGAATATTCTTGGAATATCAATAAATATTTTGACGCAGAACACACAAGATGTGCATTGGAAAATACTTAGAATAAAAAGGAAAGTATTGATTCAGCACACACCACACATGCATCAGAATATACTTGGAATAGAAAGGAATGTTTTTACTCAGCGCACACACAATATGTGCTTTAGAATATACTTGGAATACAATGGAATGTTTTGACTCAGGACACACAAGATGTGTATTAGAATATACGTGGAATACAAAGGAATGTTTTGAATCAGCACACACAACATGTGCATCAGAAAATACTTGGAATAGAAAGGAATATTTTGACTCAGCACACACAACATGTGCATTAGAATATACAAGGAATATTAAGGAATATTTTGACTCAGCACACACAACATGTGCATTAGAATATGCATGGAATAGAAAGGAATGTTTTGACTCAGCACACACCACATCTGCATTAGAATAATCTGGGAATAGGAAGGAATGTTTTGACACAGCACACACAATATGTGCATTAGATAGAATATATGTGGAATAGAAAGGAATGTTTTGACTCAGTACACACAACATGTGCATCGGAATATACTCAGAATAGAAAGGAAAGTATTGACTCAGCACACACCACATATGCATTAAAATATACTTGGAATAGAAAGGAATGTTTTGACCCAGAACAAGAAGGAAGTGTATTGGAATATACTGGAATAGAAAGGAATGTTTTGACTCAGCACACACAATATGTGCTTTAGAATATACTAGGAATACAATGGAATGTTTTGACTCAGGACACACAAGATGTGCATTAGAATATACGTGGAATAGAAAGGAATATTTTGACTCAGCACACACAACATGTGGATCGGAATATACTCAGAATAGAAAGGAAAGTATTGACTCAGCACACACCACATATGCATTACAATATACTTGGAATAGATAGGAATGTTTGACCCAGAACAAGAAGGAAGTGTATTGGAATATACTTGGAATAGAAAGGAATGTTTTGACTCAGCACACACAACATGTGCATCAGAAAATACTTGGAATAGAAAGGAATGTTTTGACTCAGCACACACCACATGTGCTTTAGAATATTCTTGGTATATCAATAAATATTTTGATGCAGCACACACAAGATGTGCATTGGAAAATACTTGCAATAGAAAGGAATGTTTTGACTCAGCACACACCACACATGCATGAGAAGAGACTAGGAATATAACGGAATGTTTTGACTCAGCACACACAACGTGCATTAGAATTTACTTGGAATAGAAAAGCATGTTTTGACTCAGCACAAACAAGATGTGCATAAGAAAATACTTAGAATAGAAACGAATGTTTTGACTGAGCACACACAACATATGCATCAGAAAATACTTGGAATAGAAAGGAATGTTTTGACTCAGCCCACACAACATCTGCATTAGAATATACAAGGAATATTAAGGAATATTTTGACTCAGCACACACAACATGTGCATTAGAAAATGCATGGAATAGAGAGGAATGTTTTGACTCAGCACACACCACATGAGCATTAGAATATTCTGGGAATACAAAGGTATGTTTTGACTCAGCACACACAACATGAGCATCGGAATATACTCAGAATAGAAAGGAGAGTATTGACTCAGCACACACCACATATGCATTAGAATATACTTGGAATAGAAAGGAATGTTTTGACCCAGAACAAGAAGCAAGTGTAATAGAATTTACTTGGAATAGAAAGGAATGTTTTGACCCAGCACACACAACGTGCATTAGAATTTACTTGGAATAGAAAAGAAAGTTTTGACTCAGCACACACAACATGTGCATAAGAAAATACTTGCAATAGAAAGGAATGTTTTGACTCAGCACAAACAACATGTGAATTAGAATATACAAGGAATATTAAGGAATATTTTGACTTAGAACACACCACATGTGCATTAAAATATTCTGGGAATATAACGGAATGTTTTGACTCAGAACACACAACGTGCATTAGAATTTACTTGGAATAGAAAAGCATGTTTTGACTCAGCACACACAAGATGTGCATAAGAAAATACTTATTATAGAAAGGAATGTTTTGACACAGCACACACAACATGTGCATCAGAAAATACATGGAATAGAAAGGAATGTTTTGACTCAGCCCACACAACATCTGCATTAGAATATACAAGGAATATTAAGGAATATTTTGACTCAGCACACACAACATGTGCATTAGAATATGCAAGGAATAGAAAGGTTTGTTTTGACTCAGCACACACCACATATGCATTTGAATATACTTGGAATAGAAAGGAATGTTTTGTCTCAGCACACAAAACAAGATTCTACGAATCTACTTGGAATAGAACGGAATGTGTTGACTCAGCACAGACAACAGGTGCATTAGAATATACTTGGAATAGAAATGAATGTTTTGACCCAGAACAAGAAGGAAGTGTATTGGAATATACTTGGAATAGAAAGGAATGTTTTGACTCAGCACACACAATATGTGCTTTGGAATGTACTTGGAATACAATGGAATGTTTTGACTCAGGACACACAAGATGTGCATTAGAATATACGTGGAATAGAAAGGAATGTTTTGACTCAGCACACACAACATGTGGATGGGAATATACTCAGAATAGAAAGGAAAGTATTGACACAGCACACACCACATATGCATTTGAATATACTTGGAATAGAAAGGAATGTTTTGACCTAGAACAAGAAGGAAGTGTATTGGAATATACATGGAATATAAATGAATGTTTTGACTCAGCACACACAACATATGCATCAGAAAATACTTAGAGTAGAAAGGTATGTTTTTACTCAGCGAACACACAATATGTGCTTTAGAATATACTTGGTTAATGATGGAATGTTTAGACTCAGGACACAGAAGATGTGCATTAGAATATGCATGGAATAGAAAGGAATGTTTTGACTCAGCACACACCACATATGCATTTGAATATACTTGGAATAGAAAGGAATGTTTTGTCTCAGCACACAAAACAAGATTCTACGAATCTACTTGGAATAGAACGGAATGTGTTGACTCAGCACAGACAACAGGTGCATTAGAATATACTTGGAATAGAAAGGAATGTTTTGACTCAGCACACACTACATGTGCTTTAGTATATTCTTGGAATATCAAAAATATTTTGACGCAGAACACACAAGATGTGCATTGGAAAATACTTGGAATAGAAAGGAATGTTTTGACTCAGCACACACCACACAAGCATGAGAAGAGACTAGGAATATCACGGAATGTTTAGACTCAGCACACACAACGTGCATTAGAATTTACTTGGAATAGAAAAGCATGTTTTGATTCAGCACACACAAGATGTGCATAAGAAAATACTTAGAATAAAATGGAAAGTATTGACTCAGCACACACCACATATGCATTAGAATATACATGGAATAGAAAGGAATGTTTTGACCCAGAAGAAGAAGGAAGTGTATTGGAATATACTTGGAATAGAAAGGAATGTTTTGACTCAGCACACACAACATGTGCATCAGAAAATACTTGGAATAGAAAGGAATGTTTTTACTCAGAGCACACACAATATGTGCTTTAGAATATACTTGGAATACAATGGAATGTTTTGACTCAGGACACACAAGATGTGTATTAGAATAAACGTGGAATAGAAAGGAATGTTTTGACTCAGCACACACCACATATGCATTGGAATATACTTGGAATAGAAAGGAATGTTTTGACCCAGAACAAGAAGGAAGTGTATTGGAATATACTTTGGAATAGAAAGGAATGTTTTGACTCAGCACACACAACATGTGCATCAGAAAATACTTGGAATAGAAAGGAATGTTTTTACTCAGCGCACACACAATATGTGCTTTAGAATATACTTGGAATACAATGGAATGTTTTGACTCAGGACACACAAGATGTGTATTAGAATATACGTGGAATAGAAAGGAATGTTTTGACTCAGCACATACAACATGTGGATCGGAATATACTCAGAATAGAAAGGAAAGTATTGACTCAGCACACACCACATATGCATTAGAATATACTTGGAATAGAAAGGAATGTTTTGACTCAGCACACACAACATGTGCATTAGAAAATACTTGGAATTGAAAGGAATGTTTTGACTCAGCACTTACAACATGTGCATTAGAATATACAAGGAATATTAAGGAATATTTTGACTCAGCACACACAACATGTGCATTAGAATATGCATTGAATAGAAAGGAATGTTTTGACTCAGCACACACCACATGTGCATTAGAATATTCTGGGAATAGAAAGGAATGTTTTGAAACAGCACACACAATATGTGCATTAGATAGAATATACGTCGAATAGAAAGAAATGTTTTGACTCAGAACACACAACATGTGCATCGGAATATATTCAGAATAGAAGGAAAGTATTGACTCAGCACACACCACAGATGCATTAGAATATACTTGGAATAGAAAGGAATGTTTTGACCTAGAACAAGAAGGAAATGTAGTAGAATATACTTGGAATAGAAAGGAATGTTTTGACTCAGCACAAACAACATATGAATTAGAATATACAAGGAATATTAAGGAATATTTTGACTTAGCACACACCACATGTGCATTAGAATATACTTGGAATAGAAAGGAATGTTTTGACCCAGAACAAGAAGGAAGTGTATTGGAATATACTAGGAATACAAAGGAATGTTTTGACTCAGGACACACAAGATGTGCATTAGAATATACGTGGAATAGAAAGGAATATTTTGACTCAGCACACACAACATGTGGATCGGAATATACTCAGAATAGAAAGGAAAGTATTGACTCAGCACACACCACATATGCATTAGAATATACTTGGAATAGAAAGGAATGTTTTGACCCAGAACAAGAAGGAAGAGTATTGGAATATACTTGGAATAGAAAGGAATGTTTTGACTCAGCGCACACAACATGTGCATCAGAAAATACATGGAATAGAAAGGAATATTTTGACTCAGCACTCACAACATGTGCATTAGAATTTTTAAGAAATATTAAGGAATATTTGACTCAGCACACACAAAATGTGCATTAGAATATGCATGGAATAGAAAGGAATGTTTTGACTCAGCACACACAACATGTGGATGGGAATATACTCAGAATAGAAAGGAAAGTATTGACACAGCACACACCACATATGCATTTGAATATACTTGGAATAGAAAGGAATGTTTTGACCTAGAACAAGAAGGAAGTGTATTGGAATATACATGGAATATAAATGAATGTTTTGACTCAGCACACACAACATATGCATCAGAAAATACTTAGAGTAGAAAGGTATGTTTTTACTCAGCGAACACACAATATGTGCTTTAGAATATACTTGGTTAATGATGGAATGTTTAGACTCAGGACACAGAAGATGTGCATTAGAATATGCATGGAATAGAAAGGAATGTTTTGACTCAGCACACACCACATATGCATTTGAATATACTTGGAATAGAAAGGAATGTTTTGTCTCAGCACACAAAACAAGATTCTACGAATCTACTTGGAATAGAACGGAATGTGTTGACTCAGCACAGACAACAGGTGCATTAGAATATACTTGGAATAGAAAGGAATGTTTTGACTCAGCACACACTACATGTGCTTTAGTATATTCTTGGAATATCAAAAATATTTTGACGCAGAACACACAAGATGTGCATTGGAAAATACTTGGAATAGAAAGGAATGTTTTGACTCAGCACACACCACACAAGCATGAGAAGAGACTAGGAATATCACGGAATGTTTAGACTCAGCACACACAACGTGCATTAGAATTTACTTGGAATAGAAAAGCATGTTTTGATTCAGCACACACAAGATGTGCATAAGAAAATACTTAGAATAAAATGGAAAGTATTGACTCAGCACACACCACATATGCATTAGAATATACATGGAATAGAAAGGAATGTTTTGACCCAGAAGAAGAAGGAAGTGTATTGGAATATACTTGGAATAGAAAGGAATGTTTTGACTCAGCACACACAACATGTGCATCAGAAAATACTTGGAATAGAAAGGAATGTTTTTACTCAGAGCACACACAATATGTGCTTTAGAATATACTTGGAATACAATGGAATGTTTTGACTCAGGACACACAAGATGTGTATTAGAATAAACGTGGAATAGAAAGGAATGTTTTGACTCAGCACACACCACATATGCATTGGAATATACTTGGAATAGAAAGGAATGTTTTGACCCAGAACAAGAAGGAAGTGTATTGGAATATACTTTGGAATAGAAAGGAATGTTTTGACTCAGCACACACAACATGTGCATCAGAAAATACTTGGAATAGAAAGGAATGTTTTTACTCAGCGCACACACAATATGTGCTTTAGAATATACTTGGAATACAATGGAATGTTTTGACTCAGGACACACAAGATGTGTATTAGAATATACGTGGAATAGAAAGGAATGTTTTGACTCAGCACATACAACATGTGGATCGGAATATACTCAGAATAGAAAGGAAAGTATTGACTCAGCACACACCACATATGCATTAGAATATACTTGGAATAGAAAGGAATGTTTTGACTCAGCACACACAACATGTGCATTAGAAAATACTTGGAATTGAAAGGAATGTTTTGACTCAGCACTTACAACATGTGCATTAGAATATACAAGGAATATTAAGGAATATTTTGACTCAGCACACACAACATGTGCATTAGAATATGCATTGAATAGAAAGGAATGTTTTGACTCAGCACACACCACATGTGCATTAGAATATTCTGGGAATAGAAAGGAATGTTTTGAAACAGCACACACAATATGTGCATTAGATAGAATATACGTCGAATAGAAAGAAATGTTTTGACTCAGAACACACAACATGTGCATCGGAATATATTCAGAATAGAAGGAAAGTATTGACTCAGCACACACCACAGATGCATTAGAATATACTTGGAATAGAAAGGAATGTTTTGACCTAGAACAAGAAGGAAATGTAGTAGAATATACTTGGAATAGAAAGGAATGTTTTGACTCAGCACAAACAACATATGAATTAGAATATACAAGGAATATTAAGGAATATTTTGACTTAGCACACACCACATGTGCATTAGAATATACTTGGAATAGAAAGGAATGTTTTGACCCAGAACAAGAAGGAAGTGTATTGGAATATACTAGGAATACAAAGGAATGTTTTGACTCAGGACACACAAGATGTGCATTAGAATATACGTGGAATAGAAAGGAATATTTTGACTCAGCACACACAACATGTGGATCGGAATATACTCAGAATAGAAAGGAAAGTATTGACTCAGCACACACCACATATGCATTAGAATATACTTGGAATAGAAAGGAATGTTTTGACCCAGAACAAGAAGGAAGAGTATTGGAATATACTTGGAATAGAAAGGAATGTTTTGACTCAGCGCACACAACATGTGCATCAGAAAATACATGGAATAGAAAGGAATATTTTGACTCAGCACTCACAACATGTGCATTAGAATTTTTAAGAAATATTAAGGAATATTTGACTCAGCACACACAAAATGTGCATTAGAATATGCATGGAATAGAAAGGAATGTTTTGACTCAGCACACACCACATGTGCATTAGAATATACTTGGAATACAATGGAATGTTTTGACACAGCACACACAAGATGTGCATCAGAATATACTTGGAATAGTAAGGAATGTTTTGTCTCAGCACACAAAACAAGGTAATACGAATCTACTTGGAATAGAAAGGAATGTGTCGACTCAGCACAGACAACATGTGCATTAGAATATACTTGGAATAGAAAGGAATGTTTTGACTCAGCACACACCACATGTGCTTTAGAATATTCTTGGTATATCAATAAATATTTTGACGCAGCACACACAAGATGTGCATTGGAAAATACTTGCATTAGAAAGGAATGTTTTGACTCAGCACACACCACACATGCATGAGAAGAGACTAGGAATGTAACGGAATGTTTTGACTCAGCACACACAACGTGCATTAGAATTTACTTGGAATAGAAAAGCATGTTTTGACTCAGCACAAACAAGATGTGCATAAGAAATTACTTAGAATAGAAACGAATGTTTTGACTGAGCACACACAACATATGCATCAGAAAATACTTGGAATAGAAAGGAATGTTTTGACTCAGCCCACACAACATCTGCATTAGAATATACAAGGAATATTAAGGAATGTTTTGACTCAGCACACACAACATGTGCATTAGAAAATGCATGGAATAGAGAGGAATGTTTTGACTCAGCACACACCACATGTGCATTAGTATATTCTGGGAATACAAAGGTATGTTTTGACTCAGCACACACAACATGAGCATCGGAATATACTCAGAATAGAAAGGAGAGTATTGACTCAGCACACACCACATATGCATTAGAATATACTTGGAATAGAAAGGAATGTTTTGACCCAGAACAAGAAGCAAGTGTAATAGAATTTACTTGGAATAGAAAGGAATGTTTTGACCCAGCACACACAACGTGCATTAGAATTTACTTGGAATAGAAAAGAAAGTTTTGACTCAGCACAAACAACATGTGAATTAGAATATACAAGGAATATTAAGGAATATTTTGACTTAGAACACACCACATGTGCATTAAAATATTCTGGGAATATAACGGAATGTTTTGACTCAGCACACACAACATGTGCATCAGAAAATACATGGAATAGAAAGGAATGTTTTGACTCA